>NC_067398.1:571331659-573731659 GCF_016432865.1 Antechinus flavipes | reverse complement strand
ATTTGTTCAAATTCCTATGTTTTAACAATACTCTTAATTTTCCAAATCCCTTATTACCTCCTTTTTTTCTGAGCTTTTATTTTTATATTTGCTTTATATCAGTTGTCATTTATGATTCATAAGACATTCTGTAGTAATAGTACATGGTTCATTGTGGTACTTATCTCCTGATCCAACAACTTTGCCAGTGTATATTCAATCTGTTGCCAAGATTTGTAATTTCACCTTTGCAACATCTCTTGCATATACCCTCTTCCTTCTGACACTGCCACCACTCTGGCGTAGACTTTCATCACCTTGTGCCTGGACTGTTGTAATAGTTTGTTGATGATCTGCCTGCCTCAAGTTTCTCCCTATTCCAATCTATCTTCCATTTAGCTACTGATGTGATTTTTTCTAAAGCACAGTTCTAATCATAAATCACTTAAACTATTCAATAAACTTCCTACTGACTCAAATATAAAATTCTCTGCATGACATTTGAAGCCCTTCATACATTAGTTCTCTCTTACTTTTCAATCTTCTTAAACCTTAATGCCAGATATGTACTCTTCAACCCAGTGATACTGGCCTCCTGGCTGTTACGTGAACAAGATGATCCATCATTCTGTTCTGGGTCTTCTTTCTGCCTATCCCCCATTATCTGGAATATTCTCCTTTCTCAGTTCCAATTACTGCCTTATTTGGCTTTCTTTAAATTCAAAGAAAATTCCATCTTTGATTGGTAGCCTTCCTGTACTCAAATCTAAATGCCTTCATTCTGTCAATTATCTGTCTTGTACATATCTTTCTATATATTTGCTTGCTGTCTTCCCCATTAGGTTGTAAACCCCTTGAGGGGAAGTATCCCCAATACTTAACACAGTGCCTGGCACAAAGTTGCTGCTTAATAAATGTTTATTGATTGCTCTTTCTCTGATGCATTGCTTGAACCAGGTAGTAGGAAGCAGATAGTGATTAAGATAAAGGACTGCAATCTTGTGTCAGGATTCCTAAGATGTTTCAGGTATCTTAGAGATATGCTTCAGCTGTACAGGTAGTATTATCTATACATTTTGTATATGTAGTAGTGAAATGTAGAATTGTAGTAGTACATTTACTTGAGAAATTTAGCAGCCAGTGCATTTTATTTACAGAGATATGGAAAAATAAAACATGAAAGTAAATTCATATTACAAGCTCTCCTCATACCCCCTATTTTATTTTCAAATCTAATTTGGTTATGCCAAAGACGAACTATTTCAATCTTAGAATCTTCTTGTTCATTTGCTCTATCATTCTCACTTTTCCTTGAGCCTCAGGATTTCCAGAGTTATGGGTGAGTCAAATTGTGAAGCCACAAACTGATTTAACCATATACAGTATTTGTTGTCTGATTTATACATGATATCTAGAACGAGTACCCATAATTCTGCATTCACTGATTTTGTTTCCTCTAGGCTCTGTGATTGAACTTATAATTGAAATCTTATGGAAAAATAAAAATGGTCAGGCAAGAGCTATATGAAGAGATCTCCAACAGATTTATCAGGCGCCAGAGATTCCACATCTGGTTTCAGGGTGAGGCTCAAGTTAGATTGAGCAGCTTGAAATTTGGGGATTATTATATACTTTTTTTTTTCTCATTCCCTCCACATTAAAGGTTTGAAGTTACATTTCACCAAATTCTTAAATGAAAATCTCTCAACATCATTTATAAACTTTTAGCCCATGGCCTAATACTGTATGAAATTCTAGTGTGAGAGAATTGGAAAATCTCTTTATTCTAATACTATTTTATTTATATTGGGATGTAAAATAAGCCACTTTTATTTTTTAAGGAAGCATATGTTTATGTATTCATGATAATTCTAAGAATCAGAGAAAGCCTTTCTTAAATAAGACAATTGAGTTGAAGAGAAAGGATATGAAAAAATACTAGAGAGCATAGAGGAAAGTGATAGTACTTGGGTGGTGGGGAGAAGATAATATGGAATAAGTGATTTAAAATCAGCATAGTTACCAGGAACTAGCATAGTAGATGTGAGTTCTGGAGTTTCCAAAAAATCCACATTGCTCCTTTGGAATGCCTTGCTGTAATTCATCTGAAGGTGGCTGTATAAATAATTACATGTCAGTGCATTTTCATTTAAAAAAAATTTTCAAAATAAAATACAACAGAAGTTAAAGTTAAATGCAGCATGGGATTAAATATGAAAAGGCTGAATTCAGGATTTTTTTTTGAGGGTCTTGACTTGAAGATTTGACTTGAAAGATAGTGAAAATCAAGAGAATCTGAATTCTCTAGGGAAGGTGGAACACTAGGAAATTGACTTAAACTATAGCAAGATTCAACAAGTGGAAAACATCTTGACTAAATGATTAAATATTGTGCAGGCAATTACCATGAGATTGGCAGCTAGGTGGCCAAGTAGAGTGCTGAGCCTAAAGTCAGGAAGACTCAACTTTGTGAGTTGAGATTTGGTCTCACTAATTGTGTGACCCCGGGCAAGTCTCTTCATCCTATCTGTCTCATTTTTCTCATCTGTAAAATGAGCTAGAGAAAGAAATGGCAAACCATTCAGCATCTGCCATGAAAACCCCAAATGGGGTCATAAAGGTATTGGTTGTGACTGAAACAACAAAAACCATGTGATTATGGATTTCATCCTTGAGTTATCGTTTTTTGTTTTTTAAACTTGAGAAGTTTATGCTTGCAAGAAGCTAAAATAGTTGAAGTTTTGTAATCCCTTTCAGTGTATTCCATGTTTTTCTAAGTTAACGATAGATCACATCGGAATAGCCTTCATTGTCTTTATTTTATATAGCCTGAGGGGAAAATATTTGTGTCTATACACATTAAACTTCAAATGCTTAAAAAATGTATGATTCTATTTGTGTGAGTACAACATAGTTTGCCACACCCCCATGCTTTAACATGGGCAGTCGTGGTAGATGAAAACAAAACACCCCAGTAGCCAAAGAGGTAAGTAGTTTAGCTGGGCCATTGAATTAAGGCAGTGTGTTGCCAGACCTGTATTGGAATCTTTCCAGATTTCTAGAAGGTGACAGAACTAGTACTTGCTGATAAAATTTTTAAGAACCCAGGACTTCCATAACACAGAGGCATCCAAGTAAGAGGTAGTCTGGTGCAGTGGACAGAATGTGGAAATTAGTGTCAGGGCTTGGGTTCAAATTCCTGCTCTCTCACTTGTTTATATTTATGATTATAGGTTAATTATTCTCACTTAATTTGATTTTCTCACTTGCAAATGGATTTCAAGTAGATTTCAAATTGGGTTTCAAGTCCATTCTGTATCTCACTTAGAGTAAACTCACATAAGTTAAATTGTGTATGAATGGAGATGCGTGTGGTTTCTGGTATTTTGTAAGAAAAAACGCTTGGGCTATTCTCATACTATATAATACCATAAGATAGATCCAAATGATTACAAGACCAAGGAAACATTGGTGGAGAATCTATAAAAATAAGAAAATTGCACATATGAAACTTGAATTTCCAAAACCACTGAGGTTCATTCATTTCCATGTAATATTTTTACTTAGAAGCATCTGGATTGGAGGACCTAGGTAGGGTTTGGGGGTTTTGATTAAAACCCAATTTAACAGTATCTTTTTCAGAGTCATCCTTTGGCAAATTATGATTTTCTTTTACTAGCCCCATATTCCCCTTCTTTCATGTCTTATAGCTGTCCATTCCTATACCACGTAATAGAAATTATTTTCCCAGTGCTCATGAAATCGCAGCTACTTTTTTGTTTTGTACACAAAAACTGAACTTGTTCTTGACTTACCTATTCCACACGCTGCTATTCTCCCAGAATTCATAAACTATAAAGCGGGATTCCTTTGAAAGCTTCTGAATAGAAACACTGAATCAAAAAAGAAAACTGTAAGCAGGATTCAAAGAAAACCAATTTAATATGTAATAATCGCAGTTCATATATACTTAGAATTCTTTGGTGCTTAACAAAAATCTTGCCAGATAAGCAGGGCAAAATCTCATTTTATGTGTACAAAAATGTTTAGAATTGTGGCACGTGGGTGAAAATTAAAATATTCTGCTTGAAAAACTGTTCAAGATATCTTTGACCTTTTTAACCTGAATTTTTGGGATCAGAAAAGCAGTATGTGGTGGTGTGGATAGTGTCCTAATGATCTGAATCGTGCATTTCACATCCTAGCTATGTAACCAGGTGACATGTATTTAACTGCTCAGTACCCAAACTCTAAAAAGATTACAAATTAAATTAATACACATCTGTGGAAGGAATGTAAAACATGAAAGTTCAGGTTAAGAGAAATGAATCAACTTTGCAAGTTTAGACATGGTAGCTTTTAGACTTAAATTAACGGAAAGTAGCTTAGATAGACCAAATGAAATTGAGGAATTAGAACTCCATTGTTGGAAAATTGACTTCTTTTGAGTCAAGCTTGAGCAATTTAGCTCAAATGGTGTTAACTTCATTAAATATATTGATAAAAGTATACAGAGACTAACTCAAATTCTTCAACTCCTAAGGTTGCCTTTTGTTCCTATTAAAGGAACACTGTGATAGTGTCTGAAGAAAATTATGTTTTTTTTAATTGTCAAGAATTCTGAATTTTAAAATGAGCCTCACTGCAATATAATTGTCTGGGAGACATATCCTCTAGATCTTAAACATATGGCTTCCTATCCATTTTCACAAGCTTCAAATACAAAATCTTCAAGATATAGGTGAAAGCTACTTGGTCCTAGTTTGTTCACTATTAAGTTCTTTGTGTACATTAGTCATCAGTGAAGAAAAAAATAAAATTAATTAAAAGCCATAATAAAATCCTGAAATTGAAAGCCTTTGATCACATAAACAAGCATATTTATAATTCGGCTACAATATGTATCTGTTCAAATGTCTTTGTTAACTCAATGATGTGAATATTCCAACCAGTAATGCAGAGCATAATCCATGACTGCCAGCTTATTTTGTGTGACTAGTCAGTCAGGAAACATTAAGCATTCACTGGGTCAAAGGAAGACACTGTAGTATCAGCTATATGTACAAAGGTGAATAAGACATGAGAGACTGCTCTTAAGTTTACAATTTAGTTAATAAAAATTATAAATTAGTCAAAGTTAAAATTTAGCTAGAAAAATCTTAGAAAACACTAAGCAACTATGTACCAGGCACTGTGCCAGGTGCTGGAGATATAAAGATCAAAATAATCCCTACTCTCGTGGAGTTTTATGTTCTAATGGAAATATCATTTTAGATCTGGAAAGATGTAACTGAGCCTAACTCTGTTGTTTTGTAGTTGAAAGTCCAGAGGGAAATGACTTTCCCAAGATCAGACAGTGATAACCCACAGAACCTCAAGAATTCGAAAAGGCTTCAGAAGTCATGTAAATAAAAATTCTACTTAGCCAAGAGTCCTCTCTCGGGCCCCTAGGGAATGCATTTGGGCCTGGAGCCAAGACCTGAGCTCAAATTTGGCTTTCTTGTTAGCCATTGTCAAGTCATATAACTGTTTACCTCAGTTCCCTTCTCTGTAAAATGAGCTGGAGAAGGAAATAGCAAATTATTCCAATATATTGGCCAAGAGAACTCCAAAATGAGGTCACAAAATTGGATATGACTAAGCAATAAGAGTCTCCTTGAGAACATCCCCAACAAGGGATTATCCAGCTTTCTCTTGAAATCCTTGGAGATCTTGGACTAGAACATAGAACTAGGGAAGTTTTGGTAGGGTAGGGTACCTGTTCCCACAAAGCTCCTTAAACAGCTTTACTTCTCAGTATACTGTCATCTCAAAAAAAGGGGGTGCTGCACAGAGCTGCTTCCTGGCCATTGCTTCCTGTAAATAACTAGGCCTTGTGATGTCAGGAAGTGCTATAGCCTTCTTCATGGCTTAGTTTAAGCATTAGTTACTTAAACAAGAGCCTCTTCTGTTACCCCAATTTCTCATCCTAAGGAGATCAGAACTTCTCCCAAACTGCTCTTTGATTAAGAATTTTGTTAGAACTATTTTATTTTCAAATTATTTGTTAATCAAGGTATCACTTAACATTTATTATAGTCTTAATCTTTTTTTAAAAAATAAAACATATAGGAACAGCAAAGTAGTGTCATGGAAAGAGCAGGGTCTGAAGAACTGGCAAAAGCCAAAGCCAATATCTGCCCATTAACTAGCTGTGTGACTATGGTTAAATCACTTCATATCTTCAAGACTTATAATTTACTTTTTCTGTGAAATGAAGATAATTAAACTTGTATTTTGAGTGGTTATAAAGAAAAAGTAACATAAAATGTCATATAAATGTGAATTATGTATCATTCAAATGTTTTTCAACTTTAAGATTAATGTTCAGAGATTTTCAATTTTTGGAAATTTTGTAGAAGTGGTTTGAATAATGCAAAAATTATGATATAACATATAGGTCATTAACATGATTAATTAGAAAACAGTTTTATAATTTAAAATACTAAAATATTGAAATATTTTTAATTGCAATGTATTGTCAGTGGAACTTTTTTTTCCATCTTTTTTTTTTTCCCATCCATTTGAAATGTTGGCCACTGGTCACAGTCCTATAAATTGAATAAATAAGATTTACTTATTTAAGGGTTAGAGATAGGTTTCTTAAAAGAGTTCATATTTTTCTAAACAAGGGCTGGGTAATTGGATAGTTGGGAACTAGAAGTAAAAGATTATTAGATTGTCCTAAAGAGACAAGATTCTCTTCTACATGTCCTCAATTAGCGGATAAGGTGAATGTCTCTAAAAGGAAAGATTCTTATCTATAAATCGTACTAATTTGTTCGTTGGGAGTTACAATATATCTTTACATTCAGAAGATCAGAAAGAGCTAGTCTTGCAAAAATAGTATAAAGGGCATTCCAGGAAACTGTAAATTATGCACAATCCTAGAGACACTTTACATTAATTTGTAGATTAGTAAATCTAGGAACCACTTATTAGCTGTATAACCTTGAGCCTTAGTTTTGTCTTTCACAAAATGAGATCAGATTGTTCTAGTTCCAGATTCTTCGTGACTCTTTTTTGGGATTTTCTTGACAAAAATACTAGAATGGTTTTCCATTTCTTTAGTTCATTTTACAGAGGAAAAGTGAGGAAACTGAGACAAAAAGTGATTTGCACAGGAGATTAGATAAATTTAAATTCATTTTCATTCAAATTTTTAATTTTTAAAAATAATGTTATTTATTTAAAAGTGGCCACTAGGTGACACTGTGACATACATAAGTTTTAGAGTTAGAGCTAAAGCTTCCAAATGGCCACTCAGACCCGATCTGCATATGTCACACTCTATACATAGTGATGTCATTTAGGTGCTCTTTGAATATGAAGACAATAACCAACCAACCCTTTTTTCTTTCTACTGCTTTTCCCTAGTCATTTTTTATAGAGTAATTATTGTTTGTGTGTTGGTTTTTGCCTTTGTATAACTTTATTTTTTCTCCCAAAGACTTTTCTACTATAGGTCAGCCAGGAAAGATGTCACAAAAATGTAGATTATTTTTTTAAGCTCAGATTTACCAGGGAGAGAAGCCATTCCAAGTTATTTACTATTATGAAAATTTCATTTGCTTTAGTCTTCTTTGAGTTACTATTTGGTTCAGTGTGTCATAGGATTCAGAGCTGGAATTGACCTTAGAGATCATCTACACCAATACTAACAAGCAGAGTGTTGTGAAAAGAATACCAGATTTAGAACTTCAAATCCCAGATCTGCCATTTACTACCTGTGTTATCCTGGGCAAATCCTAAACTTTTTACTCATTTAAAGTCCTTTCTAATTCTAAATCTGTGATTCTATTACAATCAGAAAAGTAAATAAGTAGAAAGAATCCTGAATTTAGAGTCAGATAATCTTTCCTCTAACACTTATGAGGATATCTACAGAGACATTTCACTATACACTGTCTACTATAAGGATAAAATGAGATCATGATGTAAAGCAATGATTTTCAAACATTTTGGTCTCAGAACTTCATTTTATTCTTAAAAATTATTGAGGGCCACTTCCTGCAAGTAACTTTTATTTATGTGTATATGTATTGGTGTTTTCCATAATAAAAAATTAAACATCTTAGTGTTGTTATGAAAATAGTTTTAATCTCATGGAATCCATAAGATTAAGAAAAATTAAGAAAAGAAAAAAAATGTTGAAAGAAGATCCTGAGAAATTTAAACACTCAAAAGATTAAAGGAAATTTGTGAAATATTAGCTTAGAGATTGATATATAACTAGAGTTTCCACTGGGGACATAATCTTTAATCCATTTTGATATAACTGCTTGGCCCTGGGTAGTCATAAATCATAAGTATAGCTTGTCAAAACCCAGAATAGTTACCAAAAGTCTGAATGTTAACTCTGAAGTATACTTCATACCTCTCAGATTGGCTTAAGATGATAGGAAGAGATAATGATAAATATTGGAAGGGAATGTTGGAAAACTGGGACACTAATAATATTGTTGCTAAAGTTGTGAGGTGATTCAACCATTCTGGAGAGGGATTTGTATCTATGCCCAAAGGGCTATATAACTCTGCATACCCTTTGATCCAGAAGTTTTATTACTGGGTCTATATCTAGAGATTATAAAAAAGGGAAAAGTTCTCACATGTTCAAAAATGTATGTAACAGATTTTTTTTGTAGTAGCAAGGAACTGGAATTTGAGTGGATGTCCATCAACTGCAGAATGGCTAATTATGATATATGAATGTAATTGAATATTATTGTTCTACAAGAAATAATGAGCAGGCTGATTTCAGAAAAGCCTGGAAAGACTACATGAACTGATGCCAAGAGAAGTGAGCAGAACAAGGAGAACATTGTATACAGTAACAACTTGTGATGAAAAGTGCCATCCACATCCAGAGAGAGAACTTTGGAGACTGAAAGAGGATCAAAACATACTATTTTCCACTCTTTTTGTTGTTGGTTGATTGGTTTTTTCCTCTCTCATGATCTTTTCCCTTTTGGTCTGATTTTTCTTATACAACATGACAAATATGGGAATATGTTTAAAAGGATTGCACATTTTTATATCAGATTGCTTGCTGTCATGGGGAGGAGGGGGTAAGAGAGTAAGAAAAATTTGGAGTACAAAGTCTTGCAAAAAGGAATGTTGAAAACTTTATATGTATTTGGAAAAATAAAATACTATTGAGAAAAAAGTGTTCTACTTGAAGATCATAATAAACATCTAATTTTTGGTATTTTTGTGTTGAGGTCAAAACTTCCAATTCAGATTGGTAACTACAATTAGGGTTGGAGATTTTGCAGTTTCCTGAGAGGGTAAATGATTTGCCCAGGATTACAAAACTAGTATGTATCAGAGACAAGGCCTTAACCCTGGCAGCTAGGTGGCTCAGAAGAAGCTATGTGTTCCTTGGATAAAATGATGTTCAACAGTCAGGAATATCTGAGTTCAAATCTGACCCCAACACTTGTTAAAGTGATCTCATACTAGGCAAGCTACTTAATATTTTCCCTAGTTTCCTGGACTACAAAATGGGGATAATAGCATTTATCACAATTAACTGTGAAGATCAAGTGAAATACTTGTAAAGAATGTAGCAGAATGCTTGATACTTAAAAGGTACTTTATAAATTCTAATTTTCTGACTTTAAAGTTTGTTCTCTATCTGTTATGATAGCTATTAAAGAACCATAAATGGGTTCTTGACTGAAGTAGAAGCAGCATTGCTCTTGGAGAAAAGAAACCTGAATTTGAATCTTGTCTTCATCACTTAAAAAGCCACTTAACCTCTCTCATCCTCAGTTTCTTCAGTTGTAAAATGGCAACAATAATAACCATAATACCTAACCCACAGGATTGTGAAGCTCCAATAAGATCAGTGTTTTGCAAATGTTCGTGTTAATATATGTATATGTACATCATTTATTATAATTATTATAATCTTGTGAAAGCAGTATTTCAGGACCATTATTTCAGCTGTATGTGTAGGGTGAATTCAATTGACTAGACTATAGGATTTCAAACTGTATACCACACCTTTTCCATATACCTGTTAGTTTTTTTATTCTTAAATGGTTCCCTTGGGTTTTGGTCATATAATACCTTCATTTCATAGATGAGGAAACTGAGGGTCAGAAAGGTTTTGATTTGTCCAAGGTCACATAACTGATAATCAAGAGAACCAGGATTCTAAGTTGCATCTTCTGATTTTAGATCTAGCACTCTTTCAGTTTGTTCAGTCATTTTTCAGTTGTGTCCAACTCTTCTTGATCTTATTTAAAGTTTTCTTGGTAAAGATATTGAAGTTAGCCATTTCCTTCTCCAGCTTATTTTACAGATGAGGAAACTGAGGTAAATAGGTTGAAGTGACTTGTCCAATATCACATAGCTTATAAATGTCTGAAGCCAGATTCAAGAATATGAATTTTCCTGACTATGAGCTTGGTGCTTTATCCACTGCACTATGTAGCTACCCTTTCTATTGTATTTTATATAATAGGTATTATACCTATTTAGATACCAATTCTACTTAACTTCAGTGCCTTCTTTCTGTTGATTTTTTCTAAATTACAAATTATAGCTTATTTGCAAATAATTGTTTATAGTCTCCATTAAAGTATGAGCTCCTTGAGAGCTGCGGCCATCTTTTGCCTTTTGATGTATCTTCCTAATTTAGCATAGTCTCTGGCACACAGTAGGTGCTAACTAATAGATACCAGTTAGAAAACTTTTGAAGGGGCTAGTTGAGGGAATTTTCTTTTTTTTTTCCTTTTTTTTTTTTTTTTTGTTGCAATTTTATAACAACTGGAATCTTTACTGGGACAGAATGTCAATAGAACAGATATAGTTAAGTTCACTTGTGGTTAAGGTAGCCCATATCTCCTTGGAACAGTTGGATATCATTCCACCAGGCCTGGCAGAATGCATATGTGAGTCTTCTCTTTTTTTTCTCTTCTTTTATTCAACCCTCAGTTCTGATCCCCATTTGATTCCCCAAGCTTCCCATTTTTAAATATGTGCAATTTATGATAAAATTGGATTTGAGACCAAGGACAGTTTAGGAAATGTTTAGTTAAAAGCTTTAAGCAACATGAGACAGAAGGCCTCCAGTGTCAGCATGGCTTAAACATTAACTTTTATAAGAGTCATTTTTAAAGATGTGCCTTTCATATATCTACCCTTATTGAAGATAAAAAGAAATACTTGGCATGGACTGTCTGCCTCCCTGGCCCAGCTCTTTTATGTGCAATAGATTACTTACTGGAGGCACCCACTTTGGGAGGAAGCACTTTCCACATACTGTTTCAGAGCCAGATGGAATTCTTCCAAGTCTTCCTCTACCACAGACATCTGACGCTGAACAAGGAGGATATGCTGTGGGGAAGAGACCTGTGTTAGGGCATTAAATCAGAACAACGGTCACATTTGCCTGTTGTACCTCTGCTTTCCCCACTTTGATGTTCGCTTCCAATTTCACGTTTCTTAATTAGCCAGGGAGTCTTATTTGTGATGTCTATTGCTGGTGCTTCATGAATACCCCAACTTGTAAAATGCCACAAAAGCTATCACACACACATATAGTTTTATACATACACACACACACACACACATATGTGTTATAATGTTTTACATAAGTATTTTATATATAATATATACATATAAGTATATATACATATTTATGCCATGTGCATGTATAATATATCACACATATGTATATGTGTATATAAACATATATAAACATATACAATGTTTTATGTAGATGTGTATATATGTGTGTGTACACACACATACTTTACATACAGGCTGCCACAATACTTGTTAAATTTTACTAATTTAACACTGCACTATACACTCCATATAGCCATTTTCCTAATCCATTTTGTCTCCTTAGGCAAGTCATCCACTAAATCTGAGAGTGAGGATCAGGCCCTACTCTGTATATCATTTGCAAAACAGCTCCAATTTCCCTTTTGGTGTTTTGGGAAATTGGAGACTTTTTTAAGACTTCCTCCAGTGAAAAGAGAGAAGACAGGAGCATAGTCTGCATCCTTGCCTGATTCCAGTTCAAAATTCTTTAGTATGCATATAACAGTTTGAAAAAAGTAAATTTAAAAAGCTCTTCTGTGTCTCAAAAATAAAAGTGAAGTCTTTTTCTCTGCCTTCCCAATGGGACTATAGTTCTAGAGATTTTCCCTATTACCATACATTGGTTGCCGGACTTAGACTTGGTATTCTTAACTATAATATGTTCTGCATTACTCAGACTTGCCTATCTATGAGCAAAGAAAAGTTTAACATTAGAAACAAAACAAAACAAAAATTTTCAACCCCACAGAACATAATATATATATATATATATATAATATATATATATATATAATATATATATATATATATATATATATATATATATATGTGCCTAAAAGCTTTGAATTCAGGTTCCAGTGACTGGAATGGAGAACTCTCCCCATTTTTTATTTTTAAAAAAGTGCCTTATTGTATATTTAAGTCATTGAGAAAGAGCACCACATACTTAAGACCATCTTAAGGAAAAAACAAGATTTTGTTACATTTCAGGAATTTCTGAATCAGCTGCTGAGTTAAAAGTCCTTCAAATCTGGCCCTCTTCTGCCTTTCCAGTCTTATACCTTACTCCCAACATGTATCCTCTCCTATCTAGTGAGACTGGCTTCCTGGCTGTTCTTCAGACAAAATGCTTGATATCTCAGCTCCTGGCATTTTTTTTTTTTTCTGGCTGTCTGCCATACCTAGAATGGTCTCCTTCCTCATCCCTGCCTAATGTTTTATCTGGCTTACTTTGAGATCTAATTAAAATTCCATCTTTTTCAGGAAACCTTTCCCAACTCCCTCTTAGTTGTAATGACTTCCATCTCTTAATTATTTTCCTATTTATTTTTATATTTTTGTTAGCATGTTTTCTCCCTCATTCAAACTGTAAGCTCCTCATAGGCAGTATTACTTTTTTTTTTTTTTTGGTAACCCCAATACAATGCTTGGCACATAGTAGGTGCTTAATAAATATTGATTGATTGATTGCTATGAAGTTCAAAGCTTGATCATGATGAATTTACATCATGAAAATGGGGATTATGTTAGAAAACTTTAAAGGGCACATTGTTTATCTTGATCAATTGCAAAAATATTACTTTCAGGGCAACTTGGCCATTAAGAACCTCCAGAGATAAATGGAACTAACATTTTATTTATATCCTAAAGTATTTATCAGAGCCATGAAAAGGAAGTAATAATTCTGTCTCTTATAGCTACTAAAGCAAAAGCACATATATTTTTGCATTCGCTAATATTATATTATACAGTGGCACACAAGAAAAAATGAGAAAAATCATCTTTATAGTTATTTTTAAAGTTATATTTTATTAACATTTTTAATTTTAAATCAGTTAAATGTACTCCTATATCCACCATATTTTCTCCCCAGAAAACCATTCTTTATTATCATGAGATTTTTTTTTTAAAAAGGAAGTACAGAAAAAAGAATTAACAAAACCAACCAGTAGATGGAAAAGATCTAAAAATATTTAAAGTGATCCATAGACATAGAACCATTTATGAAAGAAAGCATGATATTTGACTGGGCAGATATTTTGAGAAAGGAGAATATTGGGAAATTATCATACCATACAGATGATGGCCTCTGCCTATTTATAAGGCTGCAATTCAACTTCTTTGAGTCTTAGATATTCAGATTATCTTTTATCTGTCTTATTATCCTTTCTGAATCTCAATAGTGAGAAGAAAACGGTATATGTTCAAAGACAAGTGGGAGAAATAAATGAGACAATAAACTTTACAAACAATATTTTTGTAACAGTAAGCTCTTATTTTTCTCAGCTGTTATGTGGCTCAGTTGGTTGTGAACACAAAGAAAAATGAAAAAAAAATCTGAATCTATTTCCTTGTCCTATTCCTGAGCACTTCAATACAAAACAAAATTTGAAACAAATATAACTTTTTGAAAATTTATTGAATAAAATGTTGAAGAGAAGATGTAGTACTTATTTGGACTTTAATTTATCAAAATTATTTCTAGAATTGCACATGTTTAACTATGCTTGTTATCTAATGAAGGGAAGAGGACAGGGGAGAGGGAGAAAAATTTGGAACAAAGGTTTTGCAAAGGCGATTTCCAAGAGAGAAAGATGAAAAGAATCAGGATAAAGAAATGGAGTGGGGGGGATTGTGCCCATGGTAGTATTGGAGGTGCAGGAACAACAGAAAAGATGTACATGACATTTTGTTCTTTGTATATCCTTATATCCATGCTGGTTAAAGCAGGACATGGTGAAGGAAGACAGAAAAGCTGATTTTTTTGAACTGATGATTAAATTCAGAAATATCTTTTTAAAAAATTAGAAGCTTTAGCTGAAAAGAAGGAAGAGACCCAATTCTTTTTCCATTAAGAATTTTTTACAGTGTGTGGGCTTTTCATAATCCTTTTCAAGAATCTCTCTGTCCTCTAGCACCTGTACTGGGCTTTGCCCTTTCATTTACTTGTCTTTTTTATCTTTTCTCATCTCACTCAGGATCTGGAAACAAGGCTGAATAGCTATGCTTCCATCACTTCCTGCTAAGGCTTTGTAGTAGGATAACATATTTTGGCTTAAATAGTTCATAATTCTCCCTTCCTCAGGCTCCCAGTTTCAATATTTTCACAATTAAACAGGGTGAAAGTTCATCTTCCTCTGGAATAAACATGGAGATGCTATTTACACAGAACACTTCAGGGACTTCTCCATCTGGTTTTTGTGACTGGAGCTGACTTGGCTCTCATAGGTTTTCCTTAATGAGGCACTTAAATATCATTTCCATTTGCAAGCCCCATTTGCAAAACAAATGGTTCTTATACCTTCAAATGCACACATTATGTTATGGTGCTGTATGCATAGAAAATAGAAAAATCAGGCCTTCTGCTATAAAGCAGTGTCTCACAACACTGATAAACAAGGCTATAGGATAATTGACTTCATTACCAATCTCACTTGCACTCCTTTTGTGATTACTTGGCCCTTATTCACCTAGACATTAACAATGGGAAACCAGTGGATCAGACCCAAATGACTCAGGTGATATAACAACTAAAACCCTAGTGTATCTCTGATGATAAAGTGGAAAATTTGGGAGTCAATAAGTAATGGCAGGCAGGCACTTGAGGGCTCTGAATGGATAGTGCTCTAGTGAAAGTAATATAAATGAATATATTTTATGTTATATACTTTTTATTTTATTAGTCTAAAAACATTATTCTGAGATAGGATATATAAAATTCAATAGAATATTAAGTGGATCCAAGATATAAAACCGATTAAGAACTTTTGGGTTTAAAAATAAGACCTCTGGAGTTTCTTATAAATTTACATTTGTGATTTTTTAAACTGTCTTTTTAATTCTCTGCATGAAATGGTACCAGTTTGGCTGGACAGCTCCACTTTCTTAGGCATGTAAATTGTTTCTTCTTCATATGCTTTTCCACAAATCAATCTTTAATGATTACTTAAGGGGGCACAGATGAAATGAACGTGTTTCAGCTTCATAGCTCATGGACTCTTCCAATCTTGATTTATACTGAGATAAACAAATTTGTGAGAATGAGTTAAGTCATGTATGCAAAGTAAATGTTTGTGACATTTCTGGAATTAAAAATAATATACTTACTGATTTAGTGTTTCCTTCATAAATTTCTTCCTCCAGAGGCTCAAGCTTTAGGTCCTTATGGTTAGGAGGAAATAAAAAACATCATATAGCACAGGGATTAGCACTTTAATAATATAAGATTATACATTTGAAAAATCTTTTGGCAACATATGCTACTGCAAGGATACAGTGGATTGAGCACTGAGCCTGGAGGCAGGAAGATCTAAATTCCAATCAGGCTTCAGCCATTTAATAACTATGTAATCCTGGGCAAGTCACTTAACTTTGCCTTAGTTTCCTCTTCTATAAAATGAGCTAGAGAAGGAAATGTCAAACTATTTAAGCATCTTTGCTACAGCGTCCCAAATGGGGTCATGTGGAATCAGACATGACTGAAAAATCACTAGCCAGCAACAACAAGAAAGTTAGATTGTCTTAAATTTCTAGATTTGATTCCTTCCAGGTTTCTTTCTTCAGCAGACAGCTTAAGTACCATCTTCTCCATGAAGTCCTCCCAATTTTTCAAACTTTAATCCCTCTTGTTGACTTTTCCTTTGCACTTATCACATTTTAAATTTAAATTTTAAATTGTATATATTATACAATATATAAATTTGTATGTATATATATACATATATGTATATATGTATCTTTCCACTAAATTATAAACTCCATGAGGGCAGGGAATATGACCTAGATCAGTGTACACACAAAATAGATGCTTAATAAATATTTCATGAAAAAGAAACCTGATAATCTCAAGATATATGAGGAACTCTTCACTCATTTATAAGCTAGAAGAAAACCCTTCTCCACCAAAGTTTTTTAATGTCTCATCATGGTGTACAGTTGATCCTGGATTCTTAAAAACTAATCAAGCATAAACTCAGGCAAGTTTTACCAAGATGGAAGAGCTTTAGTTATATGTCTGCCAAGGGACTGTGATTCACCAGCCATCTTGTGCCCTTGAATCTTGGACACTAAATAGACAATGAGTTGGACTTAAAATTGAATAGGAGTGTGTGGTCTGTATCCCTTGGAAAGTTCACATTTCTTTAGATGGCTCCAAACTACAATTCTCTTTTAAATAGCATTATTCTTCTGATAATAGTATCTGACTGCCAGTCATGTAATATTATAAGAACTGATCTTGAAGCTTAACCAAAAATTATCAGAAAGATACATAGTAAACTGTGTTAAATTTCAAATGAAACATGGTATCAAAAATATATAATCAGGAAGAAATAATCATATAAGGAAAAAGTCACACAAGGTGAGTGAGTGATAATCACTGAATGATCTATGGAGTTCACTGGTCCATCTATATGATGCTGAGACAACTAGAGGAAGATACCTGGTCACTTGGTGGATGCTCATTTGTGGATGTATTGGAAGACAGATATGAGAGTTGTATATAAGATGAAAAGAAACAAATGAATCTCTGCGTGTGAAGAAGTAAGTATTTAAGTCAGTAACATCCCAGGTATATCAGAGTAAGTGTTGTATTTCATTTTGGTGTGATTTGGCCAAACCATATGGAATCTCTAATGATCCCAAGAATGAGATTTATATGAAGTTGCTCATGAGTGAACCTGGTTCATGTAAATTTAAAGCTGCAGTTCCATTACATGTAGCTGAGACTAGTAGCTGATTTTGTGAAGACCAATTTTATCTTTATAGAACTATAGAATCTCAGAATTGGAAATCCATGGTAGAAAGCACTGCTTACTTTTGTACATTTCTTGGATCTATTTCTCAAAGTGAAATTCTTATAAAAAACAATATACACAACATACACATAGGTGTTTAGATACATAGATATAAACATATACAAATACATCCCATGCACAGACTTACAATGAACAATGAACTGGAGAAGTAAAGTGTGCTGGATTGTCTTTAGGAAACTAAAATGATCTTTAAGTAATTAATGATCTTAATTTCTCTTCAAAAAAGTCTACCATTTTATAACAGTATTCTACCAATTTAGTATGGATGTGAGTTAAAAATATTGTATTCTTCTAAGAATTCAAAATTAGAATTTCTCAGAGGGAAACAGAGAGGTATGTGGTAGGTTCGATCAAGGTGTCACAGATAAGATTTAAAGAAAGACAAAGAAGTACTAAAATAAAAGATGTCGCCAAAGAAACATATGATGGAAAAAGAATAGTTGGTCTTGTGGAAAGAGAAAGGTATATAACTGTTGGATGGCCCATGTATTTCACTGATATCCATAATGACATTAAGAGACAGCAAGGAAAAACTATTGGGCAAAAACCCTGTGGCAAACTTAGGAAAAGCTATGGGCTAAAGTGATCTGCAGGAATGGATGGGCTGCTATTTGTATTATAATAGGTTGATTTTGTTTGTATTATGATAGGAACAAGGTTGTTCCATTTCACAAGTTGAAGCCTGCCTATCTTGTCCATGTCCTTTTGAAAATCTGCCACAGGGATTTCACCCTATCTGGCTTTCTCTTGAAAGTACCCTTGACAAACTGTTTCACTTCTCTAAACCTCAGTTTCCTAACTGTAAAATAGGAAAAATAAACATCTTATTGTTCAGATTGTTTTGAGGATTAAAAAAAATACCTTTTATTAAACATTTGCTATGTACTAAGCACTGTGCTGTATGGCAGTATAAATACAAGTAGAAAGAAAGATATTAAGGAATAAATAAAATACTTTCAAGTGTTTTGCCAACTTTAAGTTGCAATGTAAATATTATTTATATTATTGAATAATAAGCTAAGAAATAGGACCTTAGGCAATGCATGACTCCCAATACAGCATCTGATTGAGGACACTATTATTTTTAGTAAATATATGTGTGCTGACACATTTTGAGCATCCTCAAATAAATCAGTGAAGGCCATACTACCTCAGTGGGCTGCTTTTCCTGCTCTTGTGAAAGCTCTGATAGCCGCAGTGCAATGATGAGCATTCAGGACAGAGAGCAAACACAAAAAGAAAGGGAAAAGATAAAAGGGTGTTCTCACCTTCTTCTCCAGCCTATCAATGAGCTTCTGGAGTCTGTTTATCTGGGTCATCCACTGGTTGTCTTCCTCTAACAGGCCTTGGGAAAGATAAATCATGATGACAGTTTGCTAAACTTCAAGTACAATAGCAATACTGAAAGAACTGACAGTTTTTCTTTTACGTTAAAGAACTGTGTATCTGCATTAACTTATTTTTTTGTTGTTCAGTTTCTTCAGTCATGTCTAATTCTCACTCCACTTGGGATTTTCTTGGTAAAGATATTGGAATGGTTGGCCATTTCCTTCTCTAGCTAATTTTACAGATGAGAAAATGGAGTCAAATAGGGATAAGTGACTTGCTTAAGGCCACACAGCTGATAAGTATCTGAGGCCAAATTTGAAGTCAGATCTTCCTGACTCCCACCCAGCCAAGTATTCCATCATTTATCTGCCCTAAATTAACTCAATAGTTCATGTATTAGAATAGGAAAAGCACATGCTTATTGGGTTGTTAATTTTCCTGGGAACATTTCCCCAGTTGGAATAATTTCTGAGATTCTTTTCTTCAAAACTTACTAAATCAGCTTTTAGTTTTTTAAAGGAAAAGAACAGAGTGGTAAGGAGCTTAGCAACTATACATCTAGGCAAGGACACTGAAGGAAATGAGGATAATTTGGGAAAGCATGATAATCATCATAATAACCTGGAAGGTATAAGAGGGATAGAGAACTGAATTAAGTCAAGAAACCCTGGGTTCAAATCCTGTGACTCTGGACAAGTAAGTCCATTAATAGAAAAACTGGAAATTCCTTAAGGTACTAATTTGGGTAAATTGACACAGTGCATTAAAAAAAAATTCACAAGTCAAAGAATATAGAGATAGGATGAACATTTTTATTTCTAAGTAAAGTAATGATTTTGGCATCAATGGATATCCCTAGCCTTTTAGTGTTTAACCCCTCTGAGTCTTAGTTTCCTTTTCTGTAAAACTGTAGTATAGCACTTACAGGATAAAATTAGATAATCCTTATACAAGGGAGAGCTATTATCATTATTTAGCATTTGAATACAGAAAGAATTATATGTTTTGCTTGGCTTATAGGATGGAGTGAGAAGCAATGAGTGGAAGAAGTTTATTTAATTTAAATGTATGAAAAAACTTCCTAATAATTAGGGATACTTAATGGTGGAATGGGCTACTTTCAAGAGGGTGAGCTCCTTTTTTATTGGGGTTATTCAAAGGAAGACTTATTGATGGTTTCTTAGAAATAACCATTAGCATTTATACATTGCTTTAAGGTTTACAAACTTTACTTTTGTTTACTCATTTGATCCTCACAAATTCTCTGTAAGGTAGGTGCTATTATCATTTCCATTTTACAAATGAAAAAAAATGGAGACTGAGAGAAGTTAAATGATTTGCTCAAGAATACTGTAGTTGAACTCGTGATCAACTATGATTTAGATTGAGATCTCTTCCAACTTTTGAGATCCAATGTTGTTTAATCATTTTTTTCAGTCATGTCCAACTTTTTGTGACCCTATTTGGGATTTTCTTGGAAAGATATATAGTGGTTTGCCAGTTCCTTCTTCAGCTCATTTTACAGATGAGGAAAAAGCTGGGTCAAACAGAATTAAGTGATTTGCCCAGAGTCACACAACTAGTAAATGTCTGAGGCCAGATTTGAACTCAGGAAGATGAATCTTCTGATTTCAAACCTGGTTCTCCATCCACCTCTCTGCCACTTACGTGAGCTTAGGGCTGATCATTATCTCTGCTTCTTCCTTCTCTCTCACTTGGGCTTCCCCTTCCCTATCTCCAGCTGATTGTTTGCTATAGAACCTCAGATACATTTTAGGATCCTTTGCAGAAACATACCCTCTTCTAAATCACCATGGAGCTGTAGCTGCATGTACAAGACTAAGGTCACCACTCCTGTGTAGAGGCGGCTCTGTACTCAGTGTTTATTACCTTATTCAGCTTCATTTGCAGGGCAACCACTGGACAGAGAAAGTCAGAAGTGCTACCTACTTTACCTGGGCCACTCATATAAAACTGAGGACTGTTGGGAGAGAAGCTACTGTGTCTCTGGACTCTGCGGCTGGATCGTTTGCCGGGCCATGGAATTGACAGGACTTCTGGTTTGGTTGGGCCTTGTCTTTAACAACAAAGAGAAAGATATAATCCTGATGTCATTTCACAAAATCACAGAATTTTAGAGTTTGAAGGCATCAGAGATTTTATAATGCAACTCATCACCTTTAGCCTACTATCCCTCCCCAGCCCCCACCCCCAATAAAAATATTCCATTTACAACATAATTGAAAAATGGTCATCCAGACTTGTGCCTGAGAACCCATATCTTTCAAGACAGACCATCTCACTTTTAGATGTCCCTAATTATTACTGAGGTTTTTTTTTTTTAATTTAACGCTGAATTTGCTTTATCATGATTTATATTTATTTTTTATAAAGCTTTTTATTAAAAAAAATGCATAGATAATTTTCAACTTTTACCCTTGCAAAACCTCATGTTCCAATTTTTTTTCCCTTCTTTTTACCTCCTTCTCTAGATAGCATATAATTAAATATGTTAAACATGTATCATTCTTCTATACATATTTCCACAATTATGCTGTACAAGAAAAATCAGGTCAAAAAGGAAAAATAATGAGAAAAAAAAAACCAAAATGCAAGCAAAAGAAAACACCAAAAAAGGTGAAAATACTATGTTGTGATCCACACTCAGTCCACACAGTCCTCTGCTAGCAGATGGCACTCTTCCTCATAAGACAATTGGAAATGGCCTGAACCATTTCATTGTTGAGAAGAGCCATGTCCATCAGAATTGATCATCTTGGTTTATATGTATTTGTTTTGACTCTTTCTCTAGGAAATGGAAAAAAAAGGTTCTCATCCCCTTTCCACAGGACAGAACTCAAAATAATCATATACAATTTTATGACCTTTTTTTATTCTTCCCTGTTTAGAATAAACAAACCTAAAGTCTTCATTTCTCAAAAATTATGGATTATTAGCCCTTTTCCATTCTCTCTGCCCTCATGGATAGTCTACATTATCACAATGCCTTTTCTAATTGTGATATCCAGAACTCCAAATGGAGTTTGATTAGCATTTTTTTTATTGGATTACAAAATAAAACTAATTTTTGGCTTATATTGGTTTTGTTTTGGTTGGTTGTTTTTGGCTACCCTGTTGCATTATTGACTTGTAGTACTGTCACCAAATTTCCAAAGTTTTTTCAGATAAACTGCTGTCCATATATATGATAGGCTATCTTCATTTATCCTTATTAAACCTCATCTTATTTGTTTCTGTCTAAAGTCCTACAATGTTAAGATTTTAGGAATACTGGCTCCTTATCATACAAATTAATTAATATGGAAATGTCTTACATGATTCTATATGTATAACATATCTCAAGAAGAGAGGGAGGAAAGGCTAGAATTTAAAACTCAAAACTTAAAAAAAAAGTCAAATGTTAAAAAATTGTTTTGACTTCTAATTGGGGAAAATAAAATATATATTAAAATAAAGAAAACGGAATACTAACTCTTTGAAAAATGCATTTTTCTGATTTCAGTAATAGCAATTGTCTGCTCAAGAGAAAAAAAAGCCTGGAGAGAGGGTTGCCTTTTTTTTTTTTTTTTCTTTTCTAAGTAGCCTCTAGAGACATAAGAGAAGGAACTACATATAGACTTAAGAGGCAATACCACTTCCCCCATTTTCCTCAATATAAACTTTCTGAATAATAAGTAAGCTCATGGGTTGTTTTTTGTTTATTTTTATGATTACTGCAACTCAAAATATACCCTTTCTGAGACTGACATTGGTAGTAAAATTCAACTGGTACAAAATTCTTTTTTTTTTCATTTCAGTGATTGTGTTAGCTCCCTTTCAAAACTGAAGGCTGGGAGCCATTAAATAGATGTATTTTTTTCTGTGTCAGGTGAATTTCTTGCTTTTGTTCTTTTTTTTTTTTTTTTCTATTTTTAATTTTTATTTAATAATTACTTTATATTGACAGAATCCATGCCAGGGTAATTTTTTTACAACATTATCCCTTGCACTAATTTCTGTTCCGATTTTTCCCCTCCCTCCCTCTACCCCCTCCCCGAGATGGCAAGCAGTCCTATATATGTTGGATATGTTGCAGTATATCCTAGACACAATATATATTTGCAGAACCGAACAGTTCTCTTGTTGCACAGGGAGAATTGGATTCAGAAGGTATAAATAACCCGGGAAGAAAAACAAAAATGTAGATAGTTCACATTTGTTTCCCAGTGTTCTTTCTTTGGGTGTAGCTGCTTTTGTCCGTCATTTATCAATTGAAACTCAGGTCTCTTTGTCAAAGAAATCCACTTCCATCAAAATATGTCCTCATACAATATCGTTGTTGAAGTGTATAATGATCTCCTAGTTCTGCTCATTTCACTTAGCATCAGTTCATATAAGTCTCGCCAGTCCTCTTTGTATTCATCCTGCTGGTCATTTCTTACAGAACAATAATATTCCATAACATTCATATACCACAATTTACCCAGCCATTCTCCAATTGATGGGCATCCATTCATTTTCCAGTTTCTAGCCACTATAAATAGGGCTGCTACAAACATTTTGGCACATACAGGTCCCTTTCCCTTCTTTAGTATTTCTTTGGGATATAAGCCCAATAGAAACACTGCTGGGTCAAAGGGTATGCACAATTTGATAACTTTTTGGGCATAATTCCAGATTGCTCTCCAGAATGGTTGGATTCGTTCACAACTCCACTCTTGCTTTTGTTCTTCTTGTTTCCATGGTCCTTTCACCTAAGATCTTTAGTCCCTGGGACTGTAGGTTTTGGGACTGAACACAAACTTATTCTACATAACCAAATAATTTGATATGGCTCTTTATTTCCAATTCCAGTTATATTTGAGCCAGTAACCTCTAAAATGAAAACTTCTACAAATCATGAACAATACCCTAATCCTATTCACTTTTCCTGAACTTGTATTGTTTTCCTTTCCTTCTCATTAAACACAGCTGCTTTGCAGCTGCTAGCAGTAATGAAATGAGAATGAATTCAAAACCATCCCAGGGACTAAAACAAAGAAAAATGGTTGTTCCTTTTAAAAAGAATCCCTGCATGGTATTTTTTATGGAACACAAATGTGCTGCAGGTAGCCATAGAAAATCTAGGCATTGGTAAATGGCCAGAGAACTTGAGATGTAAAAATTGTTCTCTTCTGGTACATGGTTGACTCTTAAAAAAGAACCCACTTAGTTCCAGTAATGCAAAACAAAAGAGACAATAGAACAAGCCTTATTTTCTCATTAGGCAAATGAAATCTGTTTCATTGTACCTTAAGACATTTTGTCTTCCATTGCAGAGAGCCAGCTGAGAATTTGAAAATTCACTATTTTTGTTTTTCTAAAGCTACTTTATATACTTTGCTATTTAAAAAAGAAGCATGAGGATAGAATCCGAATCATTAAATAAAACTTTTAAAATTCTATTTTAATGCAGTGGTGTTCTTTGCTTTTAATTTCATCATTGTCTATACACAAGACCAAGACAATCATAATTCTCCTTCAGTCATTCACTAGTGTATCTCCATCACCTTAAACTATTTCACTGAAATTCCCTGCTGAACATAACCTCCTTTCCTTTAATACTCTCACTTTATTGGACCTACTTTGTGCTTTCATCACTAGGTCCTTTAACCCCTCCCATTTCCCTAATCAGTTTTTCCTGTTCTAACTTCATTGCCTCAATATCCAATCATGAGCTCTTGGTTAGGTATTTAAATGAAGCAATCACTCCAACTATTAAATTTCTTTACCTCTGTTCTTCTGCAATTCTTTCTCTACTAAATCCTAACCTTGGGCAATCCCCAGTGAAATTGCAAGCAATGTTGAAGAAAACCACGAAAATATTAACTATGCCTAATGTAAATTTATACTGTCTAATCCCAGCTGGGCCATCAGCAGTCCTTTTATTTTTCTTTGATTAACTTCTTATCCCCTTCCTTGCAATGACTTTTCTAAGCTTTCTTTCCCCATTGTCTGCATTCTTCAATTCTACTCTTGCCTTCTTTGTCATCAGCTCCTGGCTTTGAGTCTTGTTTTTATTGAGAACAAAGCCCTCTGATGAAAACTTTTCCAACTTTCTTGCTTTATATCTCAATACCACTCAAGGTCTTCACTCATCCTTTCCTCTTTCCCTTATGTCTCAGAGGAAAAGATAGCTTTTCCTCCTTGCCAAGCCTAACACCGACAATTGTGTCCCTGATTCAATTCCTACCTACCTAACCCAAGAATTTACTCCATTGATCATTTCCTATATCTTTGTGTATTCTTTTTCCCTTTCTCCATTGGTTCCTTCCTTTGCACTAAAAAATATAATTAGATCTCTTCTTACATGCATTTATTAAACAGGTACTGTGCCAAACACTGTGCTAAACCCTGAGGATTTATCATAAACAAAGGTAAAAATTACACCCCTGCCTTCACAGGACTCATATTCTAATAGGGGAGATAACATGTAAACATCTAAATACAGACATTATTTTTGCACATAAATGGAAGATAATCACAGAGGAAAGCCCCAGGGACTGGAAAAGGCTTCTTGGAGAAGATGGGATTACTAGTGAGTTTGGAAGGAAACCAAGAAATAATGGGGAGAATATTTCAGGACATCCCGTGAAAATGATGAGGTGAATACAACCCCAGCAAAAGGCCATGTCTTTGCTAGGAACCTAGTGACTAGAGGGGCCAGAGGGAAGGGCACTGACAGGCTTATTTTACCCCTCAGTGGGGCCTTTTTTTTAAAGTTAACCTTTCTTGAATTTCCTGTACACAATCCGTTTCCTAGCATGGTTCTGGTATGATGTCCAGGTTCAGGCCTACAATGAGGTCAGCCCAATGGCTCTGTAGACCTTTAGTGTGGTGGTCAGTCTAATACTTCTCTTCTCCCATACTTACCTTCAGAGCTTCCCAAACACTGAACTAGCTCTGGCAATGCTGCTGTAAATCTCATTAGCAATGTGTACATTCCTGGAAAGCACACTGCCGAGATAAATGAACTTATCCATAGGATTCAAAACTTCTCCATTTACTGTAACTGATGGTTCCATATTTGGATGGTGTGGCCCTGGCTGATGGAGGATCGTGTTTTCTTGGTGTTAATTGTTAGGCCAAAATTATTCCAAAGATCATCTGGACCCCCAATAGTTACTGTCCTCAATCAGGAGGTTACTCCTTTGCTATATAAAATCTTATCCTTTTCCCTGTTAATTGCTAGTTCATCAGGAATTTATCCATTTTATGGTGTCAGGTCATTATTCCCATCTTTTCCCTTGTTAATGATGAGTTTATTAGGTGCTTTGCCTTTTTACTAAGCATCACATTGGTGGGTTCATTAGGAATTTAGTCAATTGCAACGATACTGTATGAGGATGTATTCTGATGGAAGTGGACTTCTTTGACAAAGAGACCTAACTGAGTTTCAACTGATAAATGATGGACAGAAGCAGCTACACCCAAAGAAAGAACACTGGGAAATGAATGTGAACTATTTGCATCTTTGTTTTTCTTCCAGGTATTTTTACCTTCTGAATCCAATTCTCCCTGTGCAACAAGAGAACTGTTCAGTTCTGCAAACATATATTATATCTAGGATATACTGCAACATATCTAACATATATAGGACTGCTTGCCATGTAGGGGAGGGGGTGGAGGGAGGGAGGGGAAAAATCGGAACAGAAGCAAATGCAAGGGATAACGTTGTAAAAAAATTACCTTGGCATGGATTCTGTCAATATAAAGTTATTATAAAATAAAATATAAAAAAAATTTTTAAAAAAAGGAATTTAGTCAATTGTTATGGTGTCTTCTCCCTTGTTCATTGCCAGTTATGGTAGGGAACAGCCCCTGTTTTTATTGATAGCTAGCATTCACTAGGAACATAGCCTGTATTATGGCATTAGATTTTATTCCCATCTTTCCCCTTGTCAATCACTAACTCCCTTTTAACTCCTTTGTCTCTTGCTTTGGAGATAGCATAAGTCTACAAATTCTTTTGGGCCACCTCATGAATCAACCCCTGCACCTCATCAAAAAGGTTCAACTGGGAGATGGTGTAGTGCGTAAACAAAAGCAGCAAAGAGACCAGTTCTGGTCTGGATCACAGAGAACGTGGAAAAGAATAAAATGTAAGAAGACTGGAAAAGATAAAAAGGAACCAGGTTGTGACATGTTTTAAAAGCCAAACAAAACAATTTAGACTTGTTCCTAAAGGTTATAGGAAGCCACTGGAATTTACTGAGTGTAGAGGTGACATGGTCAGACCCATGCTTTGAGAAAATCACTTTAGAAACTTGAAGGAAAATGGATTGGAGGGGGGAGAAACCTGAAGTTCTAGCTTACACAAAACAAAAAGTATTGTTTCTTTGATATTTCTACTCTCTAAAATCCTTGTCCTAAATAGAGAAGATGACCATCAATTAGGGAATACCTAAACAAATTGTTGTATATGATTGTGATGGAATGCTATTGTGCTATGAGAAATGGTTATAAAGATGATCTCAGAAAAATCTGAAAGATTTATATGAAATGATACAAAGTAAAATGAGCAGAATCAGGAGAACAGTGTACACAGTAAAAGGCAGTATCATATGATATCAACTGTGAATGATTTAGCTACTCAGCAATACAAGTATCCAAGAAAAATCCAAAGGAATTATGATGAAAAATGCTATCCACCTCTAGACTGAATGCAAATTTATATATATATCTTTTCTTTCTTTTTCTTTTGTATTTGTTTTCTTTCATAACATGACTAATGTGGAAATATGTTCTGTATGACCATACATGTATAATATATCATATTGCTTGCTTTCTCAAAGAGGACGGAGGAGAAAAATTGAAAGCATTTGGAACTCAAAATAATAAAAAAACCAAAAACCTAAAAATTATTTTTACATGTAATTTGGGGAAAATAAAATATTAAATCATAAACAAACTATTGCTCTGGCTTTTCTTCCTTTTGCTCCTAAGCGTCGAGAAAATACAATCCCATTATTTGCTATATATACCTCCTCATGACTCCCTCCCTCACTCTCCAACCCTTTGTGATTTGACTTCATAATGATATGCCACAAGTTGTTTTCAAGTCTTCTTTGCAATAAAGAAAAATAATAAAATCTTAAGCTATATATTTTAAAAAGATATAGCTTTCAGGAAGGTGATCCTCTGGTCAGATAACATTTGGAATACTATACTTAGTTATGGTCACCAAAATTTAAATAGGATATAGGTAAAATGGAACCCCTCAAAGGGAAAAGCAACTAGAATAAGGAAGCGTCTTGAGTTTATGCTATATGAATATCAGTTGAAGAAACTGGGGATGTTTAACCTGGCAAAGGGAAACATGAGGGAAAATGATAGCTATCTTTAATTATTTTAAAGTGATTAGCTTTGTTCTGTGTTGCAGAGCAATGGGTTAAAGTGTCCAATTTAAGCTTAAAATCAGGAAAACAAATAAACTTCCTAACAGTCAGAACTGTTGCTTGTCTTTTATTTTCAAAGCAAATCTTGACTTGGATGAGGTCTATAATATTTAGGTGGATATGACAGAAAGCCTGAATTACTATAGTTACTCCCTGTACCAAGCCAGAAGGAGCCCTGATAGAATCATCTCAACTTTAAGTGGATTTTTTGTTCTTAATGACCCTTACTAATATTTGGGTGGAAACTGATTTGTATAAATTAAACTTCCCATTTGCTATTTTTTCTTTGGCCATCTTTCTTCTACATATGAGCAGACTATTCTGACTTTACTACTTTGAGGCATTTTTTCTTGTCCTTCATTTTCTCCATTCTTTTATATCATTCCCAACTCCCTCTGAAAGACACTGAAAATGAATGCTATTTAAGTATTTCAGAGCTAGAGTTTGATGAAAACATCTTCTACGTGTCCCAAAATTTGCCTTTCCTCATTTTTGTACCTTGGCTATTTCTTTTCAAGCCCCCAGAGTTCTCCATTGCTCCCCTGTCCTTAAAGAACATTCAGAAGAAATAGTCTGCTTACCTCTCTTGACGAGTTTGTTCCTCTGTGGTTTCCATGGCACACTCCAGGGAGTTCTGCAGAGACTGCAGCTGGTTCAAGGTCTCCTTCAACAAAAATCTAGTTACAAACTGTTCCAAGTTGGAGGCCTCTTGGTAGTCCTAAAAATGCCACAAGTGGATGAAATAACAATTTGGGTTAAAAGAGAAAAATAAAATGCATAGATTTCTACTCCTACAACCTCCTCATCCTTTGATAATTCCTACAAAGAAGATAGAAGGAGAGAAGAGGTGAGAAAGAAACAAGATTGGAATTGTTAGAGCATATTTCAGTGAAAGAAATGGAATAAAACATTTTCCTGAAAAAAAAAAAAACAAAATAAAATGAAGTAAAAGTCTATTCTGATATAACACTTTTACTTAGATCTATTGTATTTCAAGGCCTAGATAGGACAAAATTCAGTGGAATTACAGAAGAAATATCTGCAGCATAGAAGAAAAAATTTCTCTGGAAAATGATTCATTGTGACAATTATTCCTAACAAGTTGAATTCATGTAGACAGTCAAGTCATAAAGTGTAATAAGTCCCCTTTTCCATCTAAATGAAATCATATTTGAGAGCTGACTTAATTCCCTTCTGGTATATAAATAAACATATATGTGTATATATATATATATATAATATATATATATATATATATATATATATATATATATATATATATATATATATATATATCTGGAAAGTAGCTCCTGATGCCAAAGAAAATTCGTTGGTGCTTTTTTAAGAATCTCAGTAAAAAGATGTTTGACATGACAAAGTTAAATGGCCTGTTAAGTTTACATCTGTTCATCCCAGTCATTCAGACTTGTTCTTCCATAGACTTCAATGCAGTAGTTTGGCAAAACAAGCTCACACTCACAAAGTCTTCAAAGTAGGCAGAACTATTGAGAGAAATATTCAAAGAAGTGCTTAAAGACTTATAGACGCATAGCTCCTTTCACCCTGCCTAGATTAGTTTGGACAGAGGAAGGAGGAAGTCTTGATGCTGCTACTATCTGAAGTAATTATGTTTTTTTTTTTTTCCCCTCCCCAAGAGCCCAGGAGATACAGAGAACAGACATCCTGTTACTCATAAACTTGTAGAGATCATATTTACCCAAATCTTTTTTAATCATCCTCTTCTTGACATCCTAATTTTTATCAATCGCACCTCTATCTAATCTTAGAAGAAGATCTGAGCGTTCCTCCTTGTTCCTTGCTCCCTTTAATAAGCCATCATGTTTAATCCATTCTTCCTTCCCTCTTCTGTTCCATTATATTACTAGACTTTCTTTATTCTTAACTCCCTCAAATTGATCAGTCTTCTTTTCTTTCCATTTCTGCTGCTACAAACCTAGTTCAGAGTATCATACTTCTTACTTGGACTATTATAATAGACGCTGAAGATATGTCCTCACTTTTCTTTCCTCCCATATTCCTAAATCCTCCTCACTTCTGTATCTTTGCTCAGACCATTGCTTGAAATGTCCTAAAATTTTACTCTTCCTTCAAGGAGGCCCTATGTTACCTCCTATGTGAAACCTTTTGTGATTCTTTCTTATGAATAAACATGGATCTGAGTTTTATGAAGGAAAAGACCCATTTGATCAAAAATTTAAACACAGAAGTCAGTTTTGTGATTAGAATGCACATATTCTAAAGCTATATATTTTTTTAGCAGCACAGATAGTATCTTTCTCTTCTAAAGTGATTTCTACATAACAAAGTAAAGTGGTTTTTATTCTTTGTTTTGCCTCTTTTCATTATTTAAGTTCTTCAACTTGGATTAACATTGAGATTAGATTTCTGTGTTAAAGGTGGTAGAAACCTAACAAGTTTTTCCTCATTAAATTGCCATCAGGTTTGGTCAGTAGCATAAAGAATAACATAACTACGTCAACAAGATGTTATGTGCTTATGTAAATTATGTATAATGCCTCCCATATTGATGGATTTACGTATACCATGTATATCTGTTTCAAAGTTCTGGCCCATATTCATGGATTTATGTGTACCTGTTTCAAGTGAGCCCCTTCAGAAACCTGCTAATCTGATTTGACTTCCTATTTCCTTTGGTGTTTTCATCTCCCTTCCTGAGGTGTCAGGGAAGGCGTGATCACCTTTTTTGGGGGTTCTCACCTCCTTGAGAAGTCAGGGAGGTCATGACCATCCTATGTTCTAAAACAAAAGAAAGGGGGAGATGTTGGAATCTTTACAAACTGCTAATTCGTTAGAGTTGATCTGATCTTACAAGAAGATGTTTTGGGCCAGAACCTGAAACAAGGTACTAAGTAGAACCAATTAGTACAATGCTTGTGTTTACACCTTTACTCATTGGAGTTCACAAGTATGCTAAATATTTTTAGTGATCTCAAAACCTGTTTCCAAGACTTGTCAATTTCACCTTTAGAACATCTTTCAAATATACCCTCTATTTTTCTTTGATACTGACCATCACTTCTCTATGCAAGCCTATCTGAATTATTGTGATAACCTGCTAATGGGTTTTCCTGTTTTAAGTCTCTCCTTCAGCCATAAAAGTGATTTTCTTAATGCACAAATCTGATCATGTCACCTCCCTCCATCCCCATCCCAAACCATAAGTTCTAGTAGTGATTTCCTGTGAAAAAACAAAATACCCTATTTGGCATTAAAAGCTCTTCATAACCTAATCCTCTCCTACCTTTACAATCTTCTTACCTTACTCTCTGATACATACTGTTTTTTTTTTAAATAAAGCTTTTTATTTTCAAAACATATGCACAGATAATTTGACAACATTGATCCTTGCATAACTTTGTGTTTCAGATTTTCTCCTCCTTCCCCCATCCCTTCCTAAATGGCAAGCAATCCAATACATGTTAAAATATATGTTAAATCTAATATATATAAACACATTTATACAATTCTCTTGCTGCACACACACAAAAAAATCAGACCAAAAAAAGAAAGTAAATGAGTAGGAAAATAAAATGGCAAATGAATAACAACAAAAAGAATGAGAATGTTATGTATGATCCATATTCAGTTCCCACAGTCCTCTCTCTGGGTGTAGATGGCTCTCTCCATCACAAGATCATTGGAACTGGTATTAATCATCTTATTGTTGGAAAGAGTCTCATCCATCAGAATTGATTGTCATATTATATTATTACAATGATCTGGTGCTGCTCATTTCACTTAGCATCAGTTCATGTAAGTCTCTCCACACTTTTCTGAGATCATCTTGCTGGTCATTTCTTACAGAATAATAATATTCCATAATATTCATATATCATAATTTATTTAGCCATTCTCCAATTGATGGGCAGCTATTCAGTTTCCAGTTTCTGGTCACTACAAAGAGACCTGCCACAAACATTTTTGCACAGACACGTCCCTTTCCCTTCTTTAATAACTCTTTGGGCTATAAGCCCAAAAGAAACACTGTTGAGTCAAAGGTTATGCACAGTTTGATAACTTTTTGATCATTGTTCCAAATTGCTCTCCAGAATGGCTGGATCCGTTCACAACTCCACCAACAATGTATTAGTGACACATACTTTTCAATTCAGTGACACTAGTCTCCTTGCTATTTCATGAAGAAGACACTCCATCTCATTGGTTCTGGGCACTTTTTTTCTTAATAGTCCCCATGCCTGGAGTGCTTTGTCCCCCTCTTCTGTTCTAATTATCTACCTTCCTGGATTGCTTTAAGTTCCAACTGAAATTATATCTACTATAGGAAGCCTTCCCCAACTTCTTAATTTCAATGCCTTCCCTCTGTATTTTCCTATTTATTTTGTAGGTAGCTTGCTTTGTATATATTTGTTTGCATGTTGTCTCCCACATTAGATTGCATGCATCTGTCTATTTTTCATTAAGAGAGTTGATATGTAGTATTCTATAGTCTTGTTCCTCTTTGCCTTTGTCCAACATTTAAAGATCATTTCCAGCTATTACATTTTAACCTAAATATTAATGAATGAGAAGTAGCAGTTTCTCTATCAGTAGTAATTTGCAAATGAACGATGTTGTAAAGAGAATTATATGTTATATATGTGAGGGGGGAACCCTGACACTATTCTCCTTGAAACTGTCCTTCTTGACTTTGGGGGTGAGCCCTGAAACACTCCTGACAGGGATCCACCCTTGGGACAGTTAAATGGTTTCACTGAGTCCAGGGCCACTGCTACTTAGGTACAGAGTTATTTAGACATAGATCAGAACTAAAACCCAGTTTTTGTCTTAATTACTGAGTTTAGTTCTCTTGCTGAAATAGAAATAAATCTAACTCAGAGGAGATAACCCAAATCTTATTTACTTTTTGCTTTGAAACATTTTGTTGTTGTTGTTTTGGTATTTCTTTTCGTCTGAGGCTAGCATTCAAGCATTCACATACTTTCCCATCACCTTACAGAGTTCTGAAGTTGGCTCTGGAGTATGTAAGGAAAGCTATATTAGCATTAAAAAATGTGCAGGAAAAACCCTCAGGCAGATAACTGAGAACTGTTTTCCTAGTGTAGTACATTGGAAACAGTGTTGGATTTAGACTCAAAAAGACATTGGTCCACATGTTGGCATGACTGCTTACAATCTGTATTATCTTGTGTCAATAATTAAAACTCTTTTGGCTTCACAGTCTTATCTGTAAACCAAAGGAGTTGAACTAGATGACCTTTGGGGTCTATTTATTTTTCTAGATTTTTAATATTAGCAACAAAAATTTAAAAATAAGCTATCACTTTTGTGAAGCTTAATTTCTGAAGTAATTAAGGCTATCAAGAATAGATTGTGCAGAAACTGGCCTATTCCAAACAGATTCCTTTATAATTTCATTTAAATGTTTTCAAGATTCTCATGGAATTGGACTTTCAATGACAAAATGTTTATAGATTTTCTTAGTTGGGTACAGACTAGAGAAGATAGCTTTAACAAATAGAGTACAGAAAGAACACTGTAAGAAAAAGGATAGGGAGGAGGGAAGAAAAGAAACAGGATATAGGGAGAGAGAATGAGGAAAGGGCCTGTGGAAAGGAAGAGAAAGGAAGACAGAGAAATGTGGGTATGGAGATGGGGGTGGGGGTAATAGAAGGGGAAGAAAAGAAGAAAGAAAAATTGGAGTGAAGGATAAAGAGAAAAGAGGTAAGTTCCTAAAGGTTTATAACCCATTAGGAAAATTACTCCATTTTTGAAAACTGTTGTTGGTAGGTAAATGATGCAGATAATATTCCCATCTGCCACAAGGGAATGCTAATATTGATGCCTTGTTTATAACTTGCAGTTTTACAAGTGTCTTATGATTTTTCTAGAAATGAGTCATGTCCATATAATATAAATATTACAGGCTGTTAATTACTATAAAAATTGTTTAAAAATGAATAAATACCATTTGTTAAAATACTTTTTTCTGACCAAGGGTGAAGGCTGAGCAAACTGTTTCTGGTTATAGATTTGAAAGTGAGAGATTATACTAAAACAGAAAAATAGCAACTATCTTTATTGACCGTCTATTATTTCTGTTTTTCCAGGGAACATTTACATATAAATTAATAAACTGTAGGGAAAACTAGTGTTCATTATTTACTTCACAGAGCATCTCAATTATGTCAAATGTTATATTAACATAAAAATTATGTTAAAAATGTACAATTACCTAATTACGTATTTACCTAATTACCTAAAATTAACTATTTCAAAATAAATATTTAAATATTTTGTAGTTTATGCCAACTAGGATAACAACATTAGCATATCGTTCTTAAAATTTACAAAAGCATTTAACAAAGATAACTTCGTTTTATCCTTACCAACAGCCCATGCTTATTGATACTATTATTATTCCCGTTTTACATATGAGAAAACTGAGGCAAAAGAGAGTAAATGATTTGTTCAGGGTCACTTACACAATGAGTAAGTATATGAGGCTGGATGTGAACTCAGAATCTTCCTGACTCTTAAGTCCAGAATTCTATCCATTCCATCACCTAATTGTGTCTCATAGCTAAAAGCAAATGCAATTTATTTTGAAGAGAAAGGATTGCTTATTAGTTCTAACTCTTTGATCCAGGGCTTCACTACTAATTAATTTTGCATTGGAAGACTGAAGACTTGAGATACTGTATATTTATGAAATTTATAAATGCCACTCCAAGGATTATAGAGTTATGGAAAGCTCCTAGGAATAAAAAACAAAGTATGAGGATAAAATAGAAGAGAAATTAAACCCATTGTCATATTCTATGTTTCCACAAGGGTTTTTGCTATGTGCATAATTTCCAATTTCACAGAATTCAAGAATTTCAAAGTTGAACCCCACTTCAATAATATCTAACCCAAACTTGTGCCTGAAAATAAAATCCCCTCTATTGAATACTCAATAAGTAGAAGCTTCTTGAAGTCCTCCAGCCACTATCTTTGAGATTATTCAATCCATTAGGGTACAGTTTTAATTGCTGAGAAGCTCTTCCTTTAGCTCAGTACTGAATGAGATAAGGTGAGATCTTTCAAGACAGTTGTGAAAATCGAGTAAGGCTTCATCTATTTCAAAGTTTGAGTAGGCTTGAAGGTCTCTGAGCATTAAGTCAAGGACATACTTAAAGTGTCTCCTCCCTGCTATTTTCCTAAGGGCATAATTTAGTCTACTCCCTGGTATCCTCTTAAGGATATACTTAAAGTCTCCTCCCCGTTATCCCCCTAAGGGCATACTTAAGTCCCCTTCTCTTTATCCTCCCTATTTCAACCAAATATGCACAACTATGTACTTATTCGTCAACTTCAATTTTTTGGGCAGTTTCCGCGTTTAGAATGTAAGATCCTCAGCCAATAAGGATGAGGGTCAGTGGTAGGAGGGGAATTTGCGTTAGGGATTAAAAGCACTGACTCTGCCCACTATGGTGCTTTCTCCCTTCAATTATCTGCTCGATGGGTGGGACACCCGATTCTCAGCGGAACTTTGCTTTGCTTCTAGAGATCTCGCCAGTCTTTTTTATTAAATAGTTTCTGACCCACACAGTACTGACTCTCTCTTCCATGTCACCCAAAGCTGCTAATTCTGCTCTCAGCTCAAAAGAACAAGGATAATAATTCCTCTTCTTCAGAGAGCCTTTCATTGAAGTCCTTCAAGACAACTCTCCTTTGTTTTGGGGAGGGAAGTAAAGAAACAAAGAAAATGAATGCAGGCAAGTTTCCTCTTCCTTTCTCTGCAGAACCTAGATCTGTTTTGTTTGAAAGCAGATTCAGGCATTAAGAGACAGAGGCACACAGACAGAGACAGATTCAAAGATGAAGAGGGGCAACAATCAAAGAGAGAAAGAGACAGAGAAATACAGAGACAGAAAACAGGGAGAAGGAGGAAAGAATATGAAAAGGAGGAAAGGAGGGAGGGAGAGAGAGCGATTGTGATAGAGAAAGAGATGGAGAGAAACAAAGACAGAAAGTACAGTGAGAGTGAGTAGAGACAAAAAGACAAAGACAGAAAGAGAGACAGGCAGAGAAAGAGAGGAAGAGAGAGATATAGAGACAGTGAAAGAGTAGAGACTGAGTGTGAGAGTGAAAGTGTGAGAATGAGACAGCAGAGAGACAGAAAAACAGAGGCAGAGAAACAGAAAGACAGAGGGAGGGAAGGAGAGAATATATCAAGCTTATCTGCCCGCTGGCTTCTGTATGGTTTATATAATTTCTTTTTGTCAATGACCTAGTAGTGGGATCTGGTTCAAAGGATATGGACATTAAAACTTAGAAACATTTTTATCATCTTTTAAAATAAGCTGGAATGTAAACAACATCCTTTTAACAGAATTCCATCTTTAGAAATACTGTATGGCCAAATTGAAGTTTCTTAGGGATTAATCAAGTATGCTCCATATCTCAAAGAGCAAGCTCTTCCCTGGCTAGAAGACTGAGAAATTAAAGTCTCAGCTATTGCTCACTGCCCATGAATTATCAAAGTTAATTAAGAAAATCAGAATACTAATTTGTCCTGTTTGTATTTGTCTCATTTGGAAATTAATCAAGTCCATGACATCTCTCCAGTCTCAATGTCTTCTTGTTTATGTCTTGACATAATCAAACTTAGCAGGAGTTCCTGCCTGTTCTCACTTTCCCTCCCCCTCCCACCCACACTTAATTTTTTGTGTGAAACGTGTCAGCTTTGTATAAGAGACACAAATTTGTTTCTGCAAGGTTGAAGCTGTTATTATCTTACTCTCTCTCTCTCTCTCTTTGTCTCTTTCCCTTTCTCCCTCTCCCTCTCTCCCTTTTTGTGTGGATGTCTCTTTGCATGTCCTGCACTTCTCTTTTTTCCTCGTCTTTCTCTTCCTGATTCTGTTTTTTATTCTTTCCATGAAGTTCTCTTCTTTCTCCTTTCTCTGTCCTCAACCCTACCATGCACATCTTTGCTATTTTTTTTTTAAATTGAGAATCATTTTAAGATGCAATATGGCTATTTTATTTCAAGTTCAAATCTCTGGTCAGTCATGGCAGATGGTATCTTGTGGATCTTAGGCAAACATTTATTTTATTTCATACCATATTCACAACTGGAAAAAAAAATATCCTCTACTTAGTCCTTCAGCAATATTCTTAGAAATGATCAAATAACCCAGGGTTGGAATCGATCCTAATAACTTCTTTGAGAGATTTGTAGTTGAAGTACATTATGACGGCCTTTCCCTCCTTTTCACAAAGTTATGGTGGCTCCCTTTTTAGGTAGAATAAAAATACCTTTTGTAAGAAAGAGGGATTCTTCTGATACTCCTATTTAAATGCGACATTAAACTACTTTGCTCCAAGTCCAGGAACATTGTACAACCTACAAAATGAGATCCGTAATGACTCCAAAGAGCTTGGCTTAACTATCTACATAAGAAAAAGAAACTGGATGAAGATGAATGCATCAATGAAAAAATGAATGAACAAAGCATTTTCAAAAATCACTTATATACAAAGTTGTGCTGAACTCTGGGCATACAATTAGAAAAGTAAAATAGTTCTTGCAGGAGGATTTTGGGGAAATGGTAGACTAGGTTAGAAACTTCTAAACTCTCCATATTTCCTCCATAAACAAACAAAATTGCACCTCAAAGCTAACAGACTGGTGAAAAACAAATAAAAGTTTGGGTAGAATAGCTGTCCTCCTAGAACTATAGGAAAAGATAGGAAGAAAGACCCTATTGATTAGTGTTGTGTAAATACCTCCAGGCTAACTCCACTGAAACAGCAAGAGGGGAGCCCTGGATCTAGTTGGTTTAGGAGGAAGTCTCAGCTTCAACCATAGGAACTTTCATCTCCTCACACGCTGGTTATGATGAATAGGCTGTAATCAGGATCAGTAGTTTGGGATGTGAGGCTGCTGCCAGGACTCCTATTTGACTGTTGGTGGCAAATAGGTAGCAGGTCCTATTGTTTAAACTGTGACATGTAGTTTGATGGAAAATCACACAGACACAAACATGCATGCACACACAGAGAATCCCAAAAAGTCTTAAGGAAGTTTTAAGCTTTAATTTAAATTGATTAAACACTTAAAATTTAAAATAGCTATTAAAGCTTAAAACTGCACCAAAATTTTGGGTCATTCTATATATATGTGTGTATGTATATGTGTAGAAATATACACATGTGCACATATATGGATATATAACAATGCATGGATATAGTATATTTATATGCAATCATATATAATACATGTTATATATACATGCATGCATGTTGAACATATTGTATATGGCTTATGGATTTACTCTAGGATTGAAAAGAAAAGCCTTGTTGAATTGCTTTGAGAGATTGCAAAGGTTTTTTTAATGACAGCAAGCTTCTCCCAAAATGAAGGCCCAACTTTTTAATCCTAACATTCTTCTAGTGATGGATGACTATGAATCACAGAAAACAACAGTATCCAAATAACCAAAATTGAGGGTTACCTAAAAAGTCATAGTGAGGTTACAATCCATGTTAAAATTTATGAAGGACTAGTACCAATGTCATCAAAGAAATGTGTGATCATAAAAGATAATAAGATGGACACATGAAGAAATGAGAGAATAACCAGTGGGCAGACCATCTTGCTTTATGACTGTCTTTTAAAAACATATATCCTAAAGGCTAAAGCCTCCCATTTCAGCCAGGGCATTTCCAGTCATCTTGATCTATATTTTGCCACTGGCCCCAGATGGGTCTGGAGGCAAAAGTGAGGCAGGTGATCTAGCACAGCCCTCCCTCATGTAAATACAATTCAGTAGCATGTTATAGCATCTGATGTCATCGTCCTCTTTGAGAATAAAGGGCAAACAAAAACCTCTGTGAGTAAAACTGACTCACAAACTAGAATTGGTCAGTTGAAAGACTTCCTCCCTCCCTCTCTCTCCCTATCTCCTTCCTCCTTCCCTCCCTCTCTCCCTCCTTTCCTCCCTTTTTCCTTCTCTTCCTTTTCCCTTCCTTCTTTCCTTTCCTCCCTCCCTCCCTTCCTCCCTTCCTCCTTCCTTCCCTCCTTTCCTTTTCTCCCTGTCATTCTTTCTTTCCTTCTCTCCTTCCCTCCCTTCCTCCTTCCCTCCTTTCCTTTCTTCCCTCTGTCCACATAAGATATCTTACCATACCTACAGATGCTCTTAAAAACATTTTTTCTTTTCTTTTGTACCAAGATATCTTGGGGTTCACTGGCTAGATTTCTTAAGGACAATGCCTTAACCGAAAACCAATCTGATTTTCATTGTTTACCAACAAGTCCTAGGCCAAAACTCATTTGATCACTGTTTCTGTCCAGTTTGATTCAGACTGAAGGTAAATAGCAGTTGTTTCTGCTTTGGTCAGAAACTCTGAGGACCTTTCCCTCCCAGATTTATTTATTTATTTATTGAGATTTCTATGGACTAGGTAAAAGAAATGGAGAATTTTTTTTTTGCCTCAATTGCTACCTAGCCTTAAAATAACTGAATGGGTATGGTATTTGTCAAACTGGGACCTGTTGAAAACCTTAGCTTAAAAAGACCAAGGTCTCCCACTGCATCCAGGACCATCTCCAGTCACCTTGACCTATATCTTGCCACTGGACCCATATGGCTCTGGAGAGGAAAGTCATTTCACACAGCTCTCCCTCACTTAAATCTAATTCATTTGTATGTCATGGCATTACCTCCCTGATGTCATGATGCTCTTCAAGAACAAAGGACAAACAGCAATCCTTCCTTCTTAACTAGACTGTAAATCTTTGGGCAGAGACTTTTTGGCCTAAATCTCTTTTTTCTTTTTAATCCATCATTTCACATAGTCCTACAACAAGGCAAAAGTAAAAACAAAAACAAAAACAAACAAACAAACAAACAAAAAAAAAAAAAAAAAAAAAAAAAAAAAAAACGGTCCCAGGAAAGAATAGAACCAGCACTTAAAGCAAACTTCAGAACTAATGCTATCTGACTTTAAATGAGTTAAAAATTGGCTACTAAAGATTTCTGAGCTCTTTCAGCATGTTGATATCTAGAGACTGTATTGAGGATTTTAACAAACATACCGTTTTGAAAAATTCAGAGTTTTTTGCTGCAAATTCTCTGTTATCACTAAAAAAAGAGTTTGTCTTTTGGAAAAAAAAGTCTCTCCCCGCTCCCCACTTCCCCACAAGGAGTTGCTTTCAGAAACCAGTCTTTTTCTTAGCAGGAAAGATTAAGAACATACCTTAAAGTAAGACTTGACAGGACAAAGCTTGAAAAAGTGTTAACAAAGAGTCATTTTTTGCAGATATTGGGAGTTGGTTTAAAAAACAAAAGTGTTAACTTCAAAAGGCTGGGATTAGTGGAAGACAGAGTACTGGATTTAGTCATACCGAATTCAGTTCTGGATTCTGGAATTTATGATGTTTAACTGGAAAAATAATTTAATCTTTCTGTAACTCAACCTTTTCATTGTAAAATGACAATTCTCTCTATAAGATTGGGTGAGGAATACACTTTTTAAACTTTAACACATGCATATAGAAATGTGAGCTATTATTATTTATGTTTTTAACTCAGAAGGACGAACTGTGGTACCATGATCTTTTCTCTATTGTTAGTGGGAACTATGTGTTCTGTGGCTTTTGTGTGGTAGGACTACATTTTTGAGTTGGTAAAAATAGTTAAGGCCGGAACAAATAATCTATCCTTCGAGCTGGAAAGTGAGTGGCTGGAAGGAGAAATGAAGTCTGGTTAGAATTTAACCCTGGTGCTTACCCTAGGAGCTTGGTGCTATTATCCCCATTTTGCAGGTGAGGAAACTTAGGCTGGGAGAAACTCTGGAGTTTTCCCCAGTCACCCAGTTAGTAAATACCTGAGATTGAATTTGAACTCAGTATTTCCTGATTTTAACATCCAGCAATCTTGGACTTGAAGTCAGGATAATAAAATAAATGAGATTTCTACTTTTCCTCCTAGTGACCTAGATTGGAACCAGTGTAAAATGTTTAACTGGTAATCAGATTGTCAGTTAGCCCAGCCCTAATGAGCTAGGAGCCAAAAACACCTTAAAGATTGACCTTGGAAAGAGAAAGCAGACTAGGAGCTATTTTTGAAGCAGGGAAGAAAGGTAGCATTCATACTAGATTAGGGAGGGACCATCATGAAATTAATCTTCTCCAGAGCAAGCATGGGGACTGGCCATGTAGCTAATCCAAGTTTGGAGACTAGGTAGATGGGAATGGGAGCTAAGTAGTCCTAGGAGCTAAGTCAGAGATGGAAGGTTGGATTCCATTCAATAACTTACTTAGAGTAAGTGCCACCATCCATCTACTTTTTACTCTATAAATCGACCATTATCATATTATGATGCTCTACTTTTTACTTTATTTCTTGAAGGTGGTATGCTGCCTTTTGCTTGTGTTTCAAGGGGGAAATGCAGTGAAAGAGAGTGCTAGAACTGGAATTAGAAAGGCCAGAGTTCAAATGTTCTGTAAAGAGGGGGTAGTCTAAAACACCATCTGCCTCTAGAGAAAGAACTGACAGTGTCTGAATACAGACGGAAGCATGCTATTTTTCACTTTCTTTCCTTCTTTTCTTTGTTTCCTTCTTTCTGTCTGTTTCTTCCTTCCTTCTTTTCTTCCTTCTTTGCTTCCTTTCTTCTTTCTTTTCTTTCCTCCTTTCTTCTTTCCCTCCATCCCTCCATTCTTCTCTCCCTTCATTCTTCCCTGCCTCCCTCCCTCCATTCTTCCCTCCTTTCTTCCTTTTTTCTTCCTTCCTTCTTCCCTTCTTCTTTCCTTCCTTCTTTCCTTCCTTCTTTCCTTCCTTCCTTCCTTCTTTCCTTCCTTCCTTCCTTTCTTCCTTCCTTCCTTCCTTCCTTCATTCCTTCCTTCTTTCCTTCCTTCCTTCCTTCTTTCCTTCCATCCCTCTTTCCCTCCTTCTCTCCTTCCTTCCCTCCTTCTCTCCTTCTTTCCTTCCTTTCTCCCTCCCTACTTTTCCTTCCTTCTTCCCTTCTTCTTTCCTTCCCTTCTTTCCTTCCTTCCTCCCTCCCTTCCTTTCCTTCCTTCTTTCCTCCCTCCCTCCCTTCCTTCCTCCCTTCCTTAACTCTTTTTCTTTCTTTCTTAACTTTCTTCCTTCCACAAAATGACTAGAGATGTTTTATATGATAGCACATGAATGACCAATATTCTTACCCTCTCAGGATTGTGGGAGGGGAGGGAGAGAAGATAGAATTTGGAATTCAAAACTTTTTGGAAGATTGTTTTTACATGTAATTGGGGGAAAATCAAATATATATATTTTTAATTTTGCTTGGCCTCATAGGGCAGACCTAAGAAGACCAGTATGTGAAACTTAGAAAGAGAGATTTCAGTTTGATATAAGGAAAGGCATTGAAATTATTGAATTTCCCAAACAATTAGAAGTCTAAAAGTGAAATGGGGTATTTTAGACTAGAGTAATGAAGTCCCTTATCTCTGTAAGTCTTCAGATAGAGGTTAGTATCATATAAGGGATGTCAGAGATAGAATTTATACTCAGATATTGGTTGGACTAGAAGAATTCAGAGATCTCTTTCAATGGTGAGATTCTATGATTTCCTGTGAAATACATTTGTGACAGATGGACAGTTCTATTTTTAATCATGGCTACTTCATGGTCTGTGAAATCTCTACTGCCTTAGGTTATTGAATTTGTCAGACAAGTAAAATTGTTATGTGTCATATTCAGTTATATCTTCTATCTGATTTCCCTGCTCTCAAATGCTGAAATTTCATCCAGTGCCTTTATTCTTAGTCTATTTGTGCAAAAATCTTATTCAAGGAAAATCTGGAGCATAAAGAATAAATAGTTTAGACTCTGTCCATGTATCTGCAGATGTCAAGATGTTATAGGCAGAGTTTTGTTTTTTTTCTCATGGAAATGCTCAGTAATTGGCCCTGATATCTTTGGAATCAGTTATTTATCTTACCATCTATGGCTAAAATGCAAAAGAATTTTAGTAACTTTACTTAGCAAAAAGAATACACTGATTTTTAATGTTTTATTCTCTCTTCTTAAAAGAGCAGTTTGCAGCAATTCATTTGGGATGGTAATAAAAATTAAGATAATTTGACATACATATGGGGAAATTATTATGGGGATCATATCTGATGTAAAAGAGAATGAGTGAGGCCCTCTTTCAGATTACAAATAAGAACAAATTTATTTGGGCTTCAGATGATGATAATTCACTCAATGTATTGCAGAGAGCCCTACAGAAAAAGAAAATAAAAACAACAACTTTGGACCTTAATCTCTGAGGGAAGAATCAAGCTAGTTGAATGAGGAATGATTTAATTTAGTCTTTTAAAATGCAACTGATGAGGAGCCAAGGTGGCAGAATAGCAGGAAGTATAGATAAGCTTTATCATGAAGCTACTCTATAAAGATCTAGAAAACATATTGGGTGTGGTTTTTTGGGGGGTGGTAATCTAAGAAAAAGTCACTATGGATCCTTCAGAAAAAACAGATATAATCTTATGGGGGGAAAATGGATCTTTAATGAAATAAAGGACTGAAGCATTTCTGATGAAAAAGCACACAGCTGTGTAAAAATTTTGAAATGCAAACACTGGAGTCAAAAGAGACATAAAAAATATAAACATGATAGAAAAATCATAAAGGACTAAGCAAGGATAAATAATTTTCATTCTAATATGAGGAAATTACATATGTATCCCCTAAGAATCTTATCATCATCAGAGGGTCATGGAGTAAATCTAATAAGATAGAGGACCTGAGAATAGTTTTGGCATTTTTTGAAGATCATAAAAGAAGAATATAAAGAGAGGGGAAGAAGAATGTGCTAGGGAAAAAGGAAGAGGAAAAGTGGCTAAAATTATCTCACATAATTAGAATGTGCAAGTAGAGTACTAAACATATTAGAAGGAAGGGATGTGGAGAATGGGCAGCCCTTGAATCTTATTTTCATCTCAACTGATCAAATGAAGGAAAAATGAAGATATAGAGATAAATTTCCACAGAGAAATAGGAGAGGAAGAAGAAATGGGAGAAAAGGAAGTGGGCTTGGTAAGGGAGGGATGAATTCTAAGCAAAAAAAAAAAAAAATCTAAGATGGACAGATCAGGAATATGAGTTTAAATGAAACTAAAGTATAGAAACTTTTTGTGCTCTAGATGAGAGGGGGAAAAAAAGGAAAAGGGAGCAGAAATTGATCACACTAAATCTAGGATATTTTGTTAAGCAAAACCTTTTTCATTACCCTTTTTATAAAGAGAAGAAAAGAAAAAAGAATTTATAAAGAAGAAATGAAAAGTATAAGAGAAAAAGATGGAGGAAAATATAGACATGGCAATCATAACTGTGAATAATTGTGAGTGGTATAAATTTATACATAAGGTGAAATAGCAGGATTATCTAGAAAGCAGAATCCAATAATGTGTGGTTTACAAGAAACACATTTGAAAAATAAAGATTCAGACAGAGTTCAAAAAAGGCTAGATCAAAATCAATTGTTTCAGCTGAAATAATAACTTGAAAATTCTGATTAATCTTTTGGCTAACCACAATTCTAAAGACCCAACAATGAAACCTGCTATTCTCTTTCTGATAGAGAAATGATGGACTCAAGGTATAAAATGAGAAATGCAATTTTCTGTTGAATTTTTTCAGTCATGTTCAATTCTCTGTGACCCCAATTGGGATTTTATTTGCAAAGATACTAGAATGATCTGCCATGTTCTTCAGTTCATTTCACATGTAAGGAACTGAGACAAACAGGGATAAATGATATGTCCAGGGTCACATACTAGTAAATATTTGAGATCAGTTTAGAATTCAGGTTCTCCTCACTTTAAGGCCAGGCCTCTATCTACTATGCTACTTAGCTGCCCACTTAGAAACAAGTAATGTGAGAATGTTTTCTTTGAGTATAACTATAATTCAGAGGCAGAAAGGGGACAAAAACATCAGGTTTAGATAGTGATTTCTTTGATTTGCTTTGTTGTACATTTATACATATATCAAGATAATTTATTCTTTCAAAATGTTCAAAATAATCTTTTTATAATCTACAATTGTGCACCTGCTCTTTCTCATATACCTCATTTATTCTAAAAATTTTCCTTTTGTCCTCATTTTCCAACAATTGAAAAAGCCTTTAACACAGAAAACTTTTACTTTCATCTAGCCTGAAAATCAGGAACCAGGTGAGAAGGCATAACAATATTTTAATTTTTAATCAATGACTTCAGCTTAACAACCATCAGTTAGCCCTTCAGCGTTAAATGGTCAGTCAGCATCTAAGAGTTGAGTACAGTGAGTATGAGTAGTCATTCTTATTTTATTTCCTCATCAAAAGCATTTTAGTGCTTTAATATAACAATTCCACCTAGCTGTCATTCTTTGCTTCTTGGAATTTTTGGGGCTTATTTATTAACCTTTCCTGTGATTTAATTTAGTGAATATTAGTGGGAGAATTTTATGGTATATTTCTTTAAAAACAAACAAACAAACAAAAAAAAACTTCTATACTTCAGTGAATCTATGATCTTTTTAATTTTGAATTTCAATTTCAATCTTAAATTGAAATGGATGAACCCATCCATTGATGCAATATAATCCACCTATCATTTTCATTCTACATCATTCCTGTCTGAGCCTTTGCATGAATCTTCCATCAAGAATTCCGCTTGCTCATTTATTATTCTGTGGATACAAAAAGACTTGAGTTGCTCACCTGTTATTCCTTATTCTTTGCCAAGTAACTAGCTACTTTTCTTTTCCATATGATTCTTTGATGATATATTTTATATTATTTATTGATTGCATATAAATCAACCAGTTGACATGCACCTATTAAGTACCTATTATATTCCAAGCATTTTGATGGCAACAAAGAATAAAACAAACTGTCCCTGCCCTTAGCCACCTTACAACCTGTCAGAGGAGACAGCATGTATTTAATAAGTACTATATATTTATAGATAATTATAATAACATGTCACATTACATATACACAAATGCACACATATATATAGATAAACATGTTCTAAAATTTTGCTGGAGAAGATGGTTAGTAATATGTTTCAGCCTACTTAAACCCAACATGAGTCTTTTTATTGATGGTTAGGTTATTGGGAATATAGTTTTTAGCCATGTATCAGGAGAGAAGACCTTGAAGATGATGTTTTTTGTTGTAGCAAAACTTGGTTCAGAAGTGTTTGAATAGCATTGTAGAGAATATAGACAGTATCAATAGCACCTTGTGCAGATGTCTAAAGCTATCTGATGAAGTCTCAGCATCTGGGGCTGTCCCTAAGTTTTGTTATTTAGTTTGGAAACTACCCTTGTTTCTCCTGGAAGATGAATATTATTGATGGGGGCCAAAATGAATCAATTGACTCAGGTTCTTGTGATGGTGGACTTTTGTAGGAAGAGCTATTATTTTGCACTATATAAAAAGTGAATAAACTGCTCTTAGCCTTTTAATTTTTTTTTCTTTTTTTTCTCTTCTCCCAACCCATTTTTCAGAAGAGATGATGGAAGCACAGCAAATAGTGGTTAGGGAGGAAGTTTTTCTTTTAAGGTAGCCCCCAAGATTGGATTTAGTCTCTGTGAGTCCAAAACTAAGGAATACTGAGCCATGGATTACTTTGAGTTGAAAAAGCAAAAATAGACACTTTCATGTAGTATGAACACAAATAGCATCCCTCATTTAATCCCTAGCCTCCCATATAATTTGGTCAAAAAGTCTGATTTACTAGAGGTAGAAGTAAAAGATAATGGCTGCTGTTTAATAAAAGTTGTTATCTAAGAAATGTAAGGCAGAGCAGACCAGAGCAGTGGAATAGCAGTAGAATTTCCCTGAAGTGGTTCTAATACTTTTCCAATTACCCTGCGCAATCAAAGTGCTTATTAGTGCCAGTGTTAAGCCCCTGACATCATTAACCTTCCAATTTTTCATTTTCAAGAGGGAAACCAAACAATCTCTACATCTTGCTGTAGAATTATATAGCAGTTCATGAGGGATTCAATAATAATCCTTGTGTCAGTTCTCACTTGACAACAACAAAAAAGTAGACTCTGGGAACGCTATTGGGATGCTCCTCATGTCTCTGAATATTACCCTTAGACTAAGTGAAAATTTCCTATCAGATACTATTCATGTAAGGGCATTAGGCGGCACAAAGCTCTTGGCTCGAAATCAGGAAGACTCATCTTCCTGAGTTCAAATCCAGGCTTAGACACTTACTAGTTGTGTGAGATCCTGGGCAAGTAACTTTGTCTCAGTTTCCTCATCTATAAAATGAGCTGGTGAAGGAATTGGCAAACCACTCCAGTATCTTTACCAAGGAAATCTCAAAAAGGGGTCATGAAGAATTGGACACGAGTCAACAATAACAACCAATTTCCATTATAGTCATTCAGTTTGTAGGATTTTAGAAATGATACAAGTAGGAATGAACTCTATTTGTATCAGAAGCCATAGAAAGCAACAATACCTGCCAACTATGGTCTACAGAAGTCAGTATAGTACCATTCACTTAGAGTATTTTCCTGCCTGGAGTCACTCTGCCACATCATCATCACTTATGGCCCTTTGTTCCTATTGATGTCTGTAGCTAATGCCTCTTGCTAATACTGCTTTGCTTAAAACAACTCTCTCCTGTGATTATCTTTAGTTTCCAGAAGCTCTTCATGTACTTCTCCTTTGCATCCTACATGTCATGTTTCCTGCAGCTTTCTGTAGCAGCTCTACAGTGTCCTATTTAGCATATCACCAGCTGCAATTCTCTTCAATCCTCAAGTCAGCTAGGAAACCAGAGATCCATCAGGGCTCCCAGGGGTCAGAGCACTTAAGAGTTCCTGTCATGGCAGAACATAGTTCTAGAGTGTGTCTACTTTGGAAATTGTCTTTTGTACAATAGTTCTATGACTTAGCGACACATAAAAGCATGTTCAAATGTCAGATATACAACATGCCTTTCATTTCTCTTCTGGGCATGGTCACCAATATCATTGGGTTCAAGGTAAATTTTATACTGACATGTCCTCCTTACAAGCACATAGACAATATAATTCCTACTTATATTAGCTCCTCTTGTGAGTCTAAAGTAGGATTATTAACCTGAAATTCGTGAACTTCTTGATGTTTAAATTTCAATATAGTTGGTTTCCTTTGTAATTCCATGTATTATATTTTATGCATATAAAATTATTCTGAGAAGGGGTTAATCCCACTTGTATTTAGCATGAAAGTTTTGCTAGTTTATTCCTTTTTAGGAAACCTGGTGGGTCCCTGCTCCAGGAGACTGATCAAATTGATACCAGACTTGTTGCAGATACAACTTTAACTCCATTGCAAATCAGAACTTCCAAGCTGAAATGATCTTCCAGCTTCAGTGTCCTCAATATCAGAAATTATAAATATGTAATACCATGCCTGGCATAACATAAAATGCCAGAGTAGGAGAAATCCCTTATTTATTCTTTTTGAAAGAGTCAGAAAAAAAATTGTAAATTGCCCTCCATATTACTTCCAGAACCAGTTCTACTGGACTCAGTTACCAAAGATAATGTTTATGAAGTCTTTGAACAAAAACATTAGAATTCACTTGGTATCCATAATTTTACCTAGAAACCTGCATTCAAAACAAAACCAACATTGCTTTCTATCAGTATGGTAATATTCTTTATTTTGTCACATTTTAAATTTTCTAGATCTAGAAAAGGAAACAAATGACTCATAGAAAACTCAATTATGCATGAGAGAGAATGGATATCCTATCTGTAATGTCCTTTATGCTTGAACTAGTCATGTTCCCATCAGCACAAATTCCCCACTCCTTTTGATCTCCACTGGAACATTAGAAGACCTGAGTTTGGTTGATTTACAGTTAAAATATCCAGAGCAAAGAGGCCAGTAGAGCATAGATGACATTTTTAATGACATTATAATTTACTGAAAATAAGTAAGATGATTAATTATAAAATAACTATGGACTTCTTCTTGATTCTCTTGTCCTCTCCTCTCACTGACTAGGATACAGACAGAAGGATCAGGGAAAGGATAAGGGGTTAGGATTTACCAAGATGGTTAAACAAGAGCTTGGAAAACCAAGGGAAAGACTGAGCTTTGGCACCTTCTACTAGTGATCTCATTTTGAAGAATTTTGAGGAAGCAGATAGTCTTATTCCCTTCTGGTCAAGTTCTTACCTTTTCCTTTCCTTGTAACCCAGATTTCTGTATAACCAACCTAATTTTCCAGAGTCTCTCCAATATCTTCCTTGGCTCTGCCCATACAGATGGCAGCAAGTATCCTACCAAGTCCTCTCAGTCTCCTAGCAACCTTTCTACTGCTGGCTGTATAAAAATAATAGTATGAATTGGCAAATAGAAGGCAGAAGTGGGGAGGGGAGAGGAAAGGAGGGAATCTAGCCTCTCTCTTCTCTGCCACCTGGAAAGAAAAAGGAAGTATTATGTATCAGGAAAATCTCATTGAAACAGATATAGGAGCCAGGGCTAAGCTCCTACATAAAATCTCACCTTGCCTTCTTATACTCTATGTGAATTCCCTCTATTCTTAAACTCACATCTGGGTCATAGTGATTGTGAACTCTGGCTATAGGTTACTTTCTCAAATGATTAAGTATTGTTTCAGTTGATCTCTAAGTCCTTTTCTATAAGATCCTATGCATTAAAAAAAAGAAAAATAATGTTTTATCAGCAAAATATATCTGAACTTTCAGATGTCAGTACTAATCAACAGTTTAGTAATGCAATCATTGATGATGGTGATGGTGATGGTTAACATTTGTGTAGAACTTTGAGATTTACAAATGCATTCTTTCTAACAATTTGGTGAAGTAGACAGCTCAATTCATATTATGTCTAATTTATGAGACCTTAAAATATGCTAAATTAAACATTTCTGATGACAGACTTATCTAAAAAATCTCCACGGCATCAATACTTCTTTCTGTTCATTTCACTTTCCATCTGCTTCCCTTCTGGTTTCAATTCTATGGAATAAGATGACCATCCCAGAATTAGTTCATTACTTCTAAACTCAACACTATCTTAAACTTCAAACCTTGATTGACATCATCTCTCTCAGCCTTCTCTCCAGTTCATTTTATAGATGAGGAAACAGGTACAGAGAGGTTAAATGCTCAAGATCACATAGGAAGTAAATAGCAGCAGGGAGATTTGAACCTAGGATTTTTTTACCCTAAAGCTGCTGCTTTTGCTCCTGTAGAATGGAACAAGGATAGTGGAGTCAGCAGATAGATGCTGTCTACATATATAGTGCTTTTTACACTTTAACACATTGTATTATTGTTATTTTTATGTATCAATACATTGTAATTATGTTGTGATTGACTGGCAGTAGCAGGGGTCCCAGAGTAACTTCCTTCAGCTGTGGGAAACAGAGTCTTTCTTCCCTCAGTGTGTTTCATGTACTGTTCTGGTTCAGAGCTTTGGTGACTAGCTCAAGACAGGATTCTCTTGTCATTTGTGTTTCCCAAAAGATAGGACTTTATCTTTGAGGCTCCACTAGTCTCTGTATTCTATCACAAAGATAAGTCAGAGATTGGGTCCTCAGGGACTGATATTATTTAGTAGAGATGCTGGAAGGTCAGCCACCTGGTAGGAGGCTTGAATTTAGACTGATTGAAAGTTATCCAAGACCCAATTTATATTTCAGAAAATAGATGGGAGCAGTGCAGGGGAACCATTCAACTGTGGCACAAGAAAAAATAAAATCTTTCTCTAAAACATCACAAAGGTAGAAAACAGGAATATTGAAATGTCGATGAGAAATCACAAGTTTAAAAAAATTAGTGAATTTAATAAATGTCAAAATTAGAGGTGGTTCTGAAAACCAATTTGGCAATTGAAAAATAGCATAATCAGCATGTTTGTATTCAATCCTGTTTTTTTTTTTTTTTTGTTATTCCTTCCATACTGAAGTAATCATATTAAGTTAATAAAAAAAGATACATCTAAAAATGATTTTAAAAAGAAAAATAATTTAAGCAGACAGGTAGACAATAATAGGAATGCAAATCTAAAATTTCCTCTGTTTCTCTTAGCTTGCAGATGAGAGAATTGAGAAGATTCGCACAGCAAGTGGAAGCAAGAGTTGAGTGAACCACACTAATTGCATTGTGTGAATCAATTTTGGAGCTAGCTCAGTTTTTTTTTTTTTCTGTTCAATTATGGGTCTAGTTCAACTTCTGTCACATGAGAAAAAATTATTTAATTGTGAGAATTGGAAGGAAACTATAATGCATTGTTTGAATTTAGCCTTGTGTAGCTGGGAAACTGACCACCTTTTTATGCTGATCCAGAAACTCAGTCAAAACCAAAGCCTGATGCAAGAAGTTTTTTCACTATTATACTTCTCATATATCTTATCTGAAAATTGGCCTCATTCTGATCAATCAGTTATTGTTTCATGTTCTCTTGGGGATAATATTACAACACTTTTATTGAATGCAGAAAACTGTAAATGTTTCTCTCCCCTTCTCAACTTGTAAAATCCCTAATACTTCTTCCAATTAGAAATTAAATTACTTAATGTTGCATTTTAAAAATTAATAGATCTTATTTATCAATTTTTATGTATAAAAATCTGTTTCCATCTGTATTTGGGTCAAGCTCTAAACTGAGGAAGGAGCTTGGTTCCAATTTGTTAGGCAATTAGTATGCATTTCTTAATAAACTGATAAATACAGAAGATAGAACTTTTGTTTCCTCAGTCATTTCATCTTTTACCCACCACATAGAACAGATAAATATTGCAAATTGAATCTCTCTTCCTTCTTATATTACAAGAGAAAAATTTTATAGGCTAAAGTATAAAGAAGAAAGCTTCATGAATTTTTAGGAAGAGATAGGTAAATTGGGGTCCAAGTTCTATGGACCCCATTCACCTCTGATCTTTTCTTGTTAGCCCATTTTCTCCTTTATTTCTTGCTACTCTAGTTAAACTTTAACCTTTAACCTGCATGCAAATTCAATTCAATTCAGCAAATAGTTATTAATTGTCTGGTGTGAAGGAAGGTAATATTACTTGAGCCACTAAAATTCAGTAAGTCAGTTACTTAACAGAGCATTTATTAAGTGCTTATTTTATATTAGGCACTATGAGCAAGGAAAGTAAAAAATACAAGGACTGAATGACATAACATATAGAAAGTACTTTGCAAACTTCAAACTACCTACCTATCCCTCCCTCCCTCCCTCCCCCTTTCCTCTTCCTTCTTTCTCCATCTCTTTCTCTTCCTCTTCTTCCCCATCTCCCTCCCTCTCCTCTCTTCCTCTCCTCTTCTTTTCTCCCTCTCCCCTCCCTCTCTCCCTCTCTCTTTCTTCCTCTCCTCTCCCCTCTCTCTTGCTCTTCCTCCCCCCTCTCTCTTGATCTTCCTTTTGTACTTCCTTTCCCCTGTCCCTCTCCCTCTCCCCTCCCTTCTCTCTTTTTAAAATTTTTATTTATTTATTATAGCTTTTTATTTACAAATTATATGCATGAGTAATTTTATAGCATTGACAATTGCCAAACCTTTTTTCCAATTTTTCCCCTCCTTCCTCCCATCTCCTCCCCCAGATGGCAGGTTGACCAATACATGTTACATATGTTAAAGTATAAATTAGATACAATATAAGTATACATGTCCAAACAGTTATTTTGCTGTACAAAAAGATGCTTCTCTCTTTTCCTCTCCTTCTCCCTATCTTTCTCCCTCTCCCTGTCCCTTTTCCTCTTCCTCTCTCTTTTTCTTCCTTCCCTTTCTCTCCCTCTCTCTCTCCCCTCTCTTCTCCTTCTCTCTCTCTTTTTCCTTCTCTTTCTCCCTTTCCCTCTCCTCTCTTCTTCCCCTTCTCCCTCTCCCTCACCTACACCCTCTGCCTTTCCTTCTCCCTCTCTCTTCCCTCTTCTTTGAAGAAGGAAGGCATGCACAATAGGAGGCCAGGAGGTGAGTGAACAAAGTATGAGGCTAGCTAACGTGTACACTTGTTTTTCTTGACTACATATTTATTACTTAAAAAAAATTATTAGGGGAGGTGGGAAGGAAAAAATACTTGTTTATTGAAAAAAGAAATGACATGGGGTGAGAGCATTGTATATAAGAGGATGAGCAGGAACACTGGGGTCATTGGATCATAAAGTATATAGAATGAACCAAAGAATAAAAAAATGGGAAATGTAAGAAGGGACCAAGTTATAAAGGAACTTAGGAATCAAACATTGAATTTTAAGCTCAGTTACTGAGAATCACAAAATCTAAGAGATGGAAATATCCTCAGAGATTGTCTTGTTTAATTAATACCTAATTGGAAAGTATTGAGGCTGTGAGCAGCTTCAGGCTGTGTAATGAATATAATGGTAATCTATTAGTAAAGTGTAATCCAGATTTTGAACATGCCCAGTTTGTTTAATAGAGAGATAACGGTGTCTCCTGTCAGGTGGGTGGGAGTAGCCTCCTTGTTTTGTTGGTTGTACCAGTAAAAGTTAAAGCTAGATGTCACGGTGACCTGACTCAGGAATATTCCTCTTTCTGATTTCAAATCTGATCTCAGACACTTACTAACTGTGTGACTGTGGGTAAATTACTTAACTCCATTTGCCTTAGTTTCCTCCTTTATAAAATAAACTGAAAAAGGAAATGGCAAACCACTCCTGTATCTTTGCTAAGAAATTCCCAAATGGGGTAACAAAGAGTTAGATATAGCTGAAATGACTGAACAACAGCACCTTTAAAAGTGATGTGACCCAAGTATTTACTCTCATTCTGCCATTTTGGGGACTATATACTCTTTTGCTAGAGTTTGAGTCGTAGCAACCTTGAAGCCAGGACCAAGAGTAGGATAGTACAGCCAGCCAGGTTGACATGGATGCCCTGAGGAACTAGGAGCCTAGAGCTTCAGCCTGGTTTGGACTTGGAACTGTCATTGTGTTGAATAGAAACTGAATTAAATTATGAATCTAACATCTTTTCTTTCTAGCCTCTGAGAGTGAGGAGGTATAGGGGGAAAGGGGATTCTGTTTGCCTAGATGTGATTATATGTTTCCGAAGTAAATATATTCCTTTGTAAAAGCTCTACAATGTTATCAGACATACTTAATAATGTCACTGCTACTCTAGATAAATACTGTGTCATATATGTTATGATGCTATCATGTTTTGAACTTTTGAGGGCAAACCATCCTCAATATTGTCAAGTCAGAAAGTCAAAAGACATTTATTAAGGACTTTCTAAGCTTTAGTCACTGTGCTAAGTATTGGAAATATAAATTTAAGCAGAAAAAAGTAACTCCTGCCCTCAAGGAACTAATAAGGGGAAGACAACATATAAAAGGAAGATGAAAAGAGAAGAAAGGGGAGAAAAGTTATAGGGACTTGGTGAAGAAAATACAGAGAGTTAAGAATGGACCTCAGAGAAGAATGAAAACATGGCTGACCTGAGCACTTTCATGGGATCAGGATGTACTTCCAGGCTAGGAAGTCAAGGACAAAATGATCTTCCATGGTGAGGAGGCTGCTAAAGGAGGAAAGATATTGGAGCAATGAAATGTAGAAGTCTGGAGACCTGAGTTTTAGTCCAAATTCTGACAGCAACCACATATGTGACTATGGGTAAGTCCCTTGGTTCTCTGGGTCTCAATTTCCTTATTTTGAAATGAGAGCATTATTTTTCCATAAGCTGTGATGACTGTTACTCAGCATTCTTTTCAGGTGTTGGGGATTTAGGTCAAATTGTATATCAGATAGTTTACTCTTACACTGAATCTATATGACATATTGCCATCACTCTTAACTACCTTTAATGTCATCCTATCTTAGATTTAGTGCACCACAGGAATTGACATTCAGATAGATGCTCAGGGGAGTAGACACAATCACCTGCTTTCCACAGAAGGTCAAGAGCTTGGATCACACACAACAAATATAAAAGGAGGCAGGCAGGAACAGGAGATCCACATAGGCAAGGCAACTTTCAAGTTTCTTGTATATTGCTTTACCTGACTGTTTTTGTACTATTCTGCACAGTGCACGACAAATCTCCCAAAAGATTGGACAGGGCAATGCAGTGGTCTATTAGCACCAAAAGAAATATAAACCTGGAACAAATCTCTTTTCTTCATCAATTCTTGGCCAGAACGATCACTCCTAATGTATGGCATCCATATCATTTCCTTAGTCCTCCTGTCTATAGAGGCAGCCAGTTGGCACAGTGGATAAAACACAAGATCCAGAATCAGGGAGACTTGAGTTCAAATCAAGCCTCAACCTCAGATATTAGTTGGGTGATTCTGGTCAAGTCCCTTAATCTCTGCCTGCCTCAGTTTCTCAACTGCAAAATGAAGATAATAATAGTACCTACTTTTTAGTATTGTGAGAAGACATAGTAAGTGCTTAATAAATACATTATTTCCTTCCTTATGGAATATCAATTCCTTCAATTATAAAATGGGGATAATAATAGCACCTACTTTCTAGGGTCATTGAGATAATATGTAGTAAGTACTTAATAAATACTCATATCCTTCTTTACTTCAATAATTAGTGACTGAAAAGACCCACTGAATTAAAATAAAATAAATACCTTTCAAACATTTAAAGTCACTAATGATCATATATGATATATGTGATAAAATGATTACATTTGTGTGTCTATATATAGACACCCAACCAGAGTCTAGCACATTGCATTATACACAATGGGTACTTAATAAATATTAATGGATGAATGCATCAATGAATTTCATAAGTCACCAAAATGTCAACCTGACATATATTCTATGCATTGACTCCAATAGGTATGTTTTGTTAACAGCAACAAAAAACTACTTAAGCTATAGTTGGCTATACATAAATAGCCCTATGGATGGCCAGGGCATCTACAATATAAGGCATGAGTCTACAAAGACTTTTCTCAAGCCAACAAACACTGAGTTACTACTATGTACCAAGCATTGTCCTGGGGTTGGAAGTGCAAAGACCTGTCCAAAGAGTCGACTTTACATTGGTGAAGATAATGTATACATATATTTGTTATATAGAGAGATAGACGTTTTATATGTCCACATATTATAAAAAGTATAGATTAATCAAGAAAGAGACATGGACACCTGGAAGGATCAGGAAATAATCACATGGAAGGTGGAACTCAAGCTGAACTTTGAAGGAGATAAGGAGTCTACAAAATGACAGCGAAGAGAAGTACATTCCAGGAATAGGTTTGAGGGGGCAGCATGTGTAAAAAAAACAAAGAGAGAGAAGATGGTATATCCCAGGTGAGGAATGACAGGAAACCTAATTTTGCTGAAGCACAAACTTCATCAAGAGCAATGATGTATGGAAGGGTAGATTGAGTTCAGGTTGTAAAGACCTTTAAATACTAAATAGAAAACTACTTTTGATCCTAAAGGTAATAGGGAGTCAGTGGATGTTACACTTTGTTACTGAACAGAGAAATGACATGGTCAGACAGTTCTTTAGGAAAATCACTTGGGCAGGTAAGAATATATTGAAGAGATTAAAGATTTGAGAAGGGAAAAAGACTACTAGTCTAAGGAAGGGGTACTGGCAGTCTTAATCAGGGTGTTAACTGAGAGTGAAAATAAACAACATTAGGCTTAGAAAACTATTATTCTGCATGACTTATATCATTTGTGGGACATTTAGTAGTTTTTTATACTCTTGTAATATCTTATATGTCTTGTAATATCTTATAATAATTTATGTTAGTAAATAGTGGTTTAGTGTATTTAATTTGAGCTTAATTACTATTTACATGTGTTTAGTACCTATTTCTCTGCGGTATTAGGTATTATTGTTATCTCCATTTTACAGTTGAGTAAACTGAGGCAGAAAGAGGTTAAATAACTTGTCCAGAATTAATGATCCAGGACTAATGAATAAATATCTGAGGCTGGATTTGAACTTAGGTCCTTCTGACTGTAGATATAAGACTGTGAGGAGGTAGACTCAAGGAGAGCTGGTAGATGATTATTTAAGTACAATTAAATAAGTGGCAGTATAGGATTTTAACTTATGGAGTATAGATGGAAACATGTTTCCAATTCAAGATTTGTTTTTCTTGACTATATATATTTGTAACATATTTTGTTTTTCTTAATTTCTCAATGAAGGGGGAGAAGTGGGTGTAGAGGGAAAATTTAGAATTGAAAATAAAATAAATTTAGAATTGTTAAGTTAATGTTATTTATTTATTTCCAAAAATGAATCAAGAATCTGATGGAGCAAAATTAATTCTGTAAATGTGATTTTTTTTCCTCAGTAAAAGAAAATCATTTTCCATGTATATACCTCATGTGTGCTTGTGCACTATGAATACATGAAATAGCCACTAGAAAGTAACCAAACATTAATAGGAATCTTTATTATTCTTGCCTACAAAAGCATTTAGGGCTTAGCTTTTCATTTTGGTAACAGGTATGGAATCCTGTGCCTAGTTATCTTCTTGTTAATCACAAGAAGTTCACTTCTATTATCCAGAAGAAATGCACTTGTGCAATTTACCCACTTTAGGAGTTTTCTTGGGGTGGGGGGGAGGGAGAGAGAAAGGACAGTCAACTGCTAATAATAAAGAAGTAAATTAGAGATTTAAAACAACAACAAAAAAATCCAATCTGGATATTATTTCTGAGTTAGTCAGTAAGCCATAGAGTAACTTGGGTTCCCTGATGTTATATTTCACACGTATATCAAATGAGAATAATAGATTCAATTCTCCTAACTGAAGAGAAAATGATAGCGAAAGTAAATGGGTAGAAGGTTAGACTAGATGACCTTTAAGTTTTTTTCCAACACTAAGCTTCTTTTGATTATAAAGAGAGACTGAAAGCTAGTTTGCTTAGAAGTAAGTAAGATGAAGAAAATTGGTTTTCCTTATATTCAGGTGAAGTTATTGTGTTCATAGCTTTTTTCATCTCTCCTTCCTTTTTAAGATAGTTTTACAAAGATCAACTTGGGAAGAGGTAGGTAAGACATAATATCATGTTCCAAAGACCTAAACATCCCCGTTCACCTTTGTCACTTTAGGGTAAGAGTATTTTCCATGGATGCTGGGAACTTCTGAGGAGCCATATTTTTACTTTTAATCTAATCATGAAAAATACCAGTCACATTGTTGAAAATCCATCAAAGCACAGAGGCTTCTGGCTTCTGAAATATGAATGTGCATTTCTGGTGCTATGTAAGATCCCTCGTTAAACACTTGAAGTATACCAAGCTCTCCTTTTGCAGTGATACTTTTGAATGCATTTGAGTCCTGAGAACTGATGTTATAAAATTGGGTTCCTCCCTCATATGTCATAACATAAGAAACAATTGACTTCCTCTTTTCCTAGACATCAGTTACATTAAAGTAAATAAATGACAGGATTCTGAACTGGTTAAACTTTGATAAAATGAACAGAAATCATTTTTCTTGGAAGAGGAAGAGAGATTTAATGAATCTCTGCAAACATATGGGCTTTAGGAATAATTTCTTTCACAATACAAAGATGTGTATCCAACAAAAACAATCTGTACAAATTGATATAATTACATTCCAAGGATGTCCCCAGAACCTTCTAGTATTCTTGGTCCTCGAGTTCAATTCAAGTATAATACAAAATAAACATCATGAGATAAAATTACTGGAGGTTTCAATATGCTATTTTATATCGTTAGTTTCTATGTGACATTTTATATTTGTGATAATTTTTGATTCACAATATAATTAATATCTTTGGCATATTGAGGCAGGGCCAGATCTAAGTAAAAATGAAGCAGGAAACAATGTTTTCCCTTTGCTGCATGTCTATCTCTGATCTACTATCTCCTTTCTTTCTATTTCCAGATCTATTCAGTGTCCCTTAAGGCCAAATACAGAATTGTTTTTACCATATTATGCTATAAGAATATGGATTATCAGGGTTCAAGGTAATGGCAAGGAAAGGATAGTTCAGTATTATCTCATATTTTAGGGAAAAAAGCCTCAAATTTTCTGAGTCATTTATACTTATTATTATTATTATTTAATTGAATTGCTAAGGATCATGGAAAACTCAACAGGCTTGGAATAATTAAAGATAAAGGATACCTAAAGGTCAATAAAAGGTGTGTGTGGAGATAGTTTATGAAAAGTTTTGAACACCAAAAGAGGATGTTGTGTTTGAGCTAGAATCTGAGTTTAATCATTCGAATGGTGATATAGCCGAACCTGCTCTTTAGGAATATCACTTTGCTGATTGAATGGAGAATGAATTGGAATTGGGAGAAGATTGAGGCAAGCATCTATCAATAGGCTCCTGCCATTGTCCAAGCATAAGACAAAGAGACTGTATACCAGTTTGGTGACAAGGTTAGAGAATAAAAACAGAAGTATTTGAGAGATGTTGCAAAAGTGAACTTAATAGGTCTTGGCAACGATTAGATCTAAGTGACATAGTGAAGAGATAGTGAGATAGTGAGAGATAGGGAATAGTTTAGGATGATTCCTAGATTGCAGCCTAAGGGATTGAAAGAATAGTGTTGCCTACTTGGCAGAGAAATTAGGGAACATAGGGAAATTAGGAAGGGAGGATTTAGTGGGAAAGATAATGAGTTCAGATAAACTAATTTTAAGACATTTACAGAAACATCCAGTTTGAGATGTTTGAAAGGTAATTGGAGATTTGAGAACAGAGTCATAAATTCAAGAATCATTAGCATAGAAATGGTAATTAATTCCATTGTAACTGATGGAATCGCCAAGTCAAATAGTATAGAGGAAGAAGAGAAGAAGATACAGGACAGAACCCTGTAGGATGCTTATTGTTTTAGGGTAAAGATTTTGAGGAAAATGTAGCAAAGGAATCTGAGAAGAAACAGTCAGATAGGTAAGAGGAAAACCAGGAGAAATTGGCGTCCTGAAAACCTAGAGAATACAAAGAAGATAATTAATAGTATCAGGACAGCAGAGATGCCAAGAGGAAGAATGAAGATCAAAAAAAAAAAAAAAAAAAAAAGACCATTGGATTTGACAACTAAGAGATCATCAATAATTTTGGAGAGAATAGTTTCAGAAGGATGACTAGATCAATAAGTAGTTAAGAAGAGAGAGAAAGACAGAGAGGGGTAGGGAGAGAAGGAGGGAAGAAGGGGTAAGAAGAAGAGGAGGACAGAAGGAAGCAAAGAAAGGAAGGAAGGAAAGAAAAGAAAGGAAGGAAAAAGGAAGGAAGAAAGGAAAGAAGGAAGAAAAGAAGAAAGAAACGAAAGGATAACTTTTTCAGGGAGTTTAGCCACAAAGGGAGGAAGAGCTCTAGAAAGATAGTTATTGGAGATGGAAAGATCAAGTGAAAGTTTTTGAGGAAGGAGAAGGAGATATAGGCATATTTGTAGACAGCTGAAAAAAAGCCCTCAGACAAGTCTCTTTCCTGACAAAAACTTGATCATTCACAAAACTTATCTCTACAACCATATGGTCCTATCTATACATAAAAGAAATCCCATTTTAACATACCTGACAAATAAGATTCAGTACCTGCTCGAATATTCCTAAGCAATAACAACTTCCTGGGCAAGCCATTTCACTTTTGAATAACTATAAAGTTAAGGAATTTTTTAAAAATTGTTTCCTCTTTGGCTATAAAGAACAAATTGAATATACCTTCACCTGACAACCCTAATGAAAATAATTATGTCTTCCCCAAGTTTTCTCTTCTCCAGGTTCAACATATTCCTTTCCTTCAATTGATCCTTACATATGGACTGAAGGCTCTTTATCGTTCTCCCTACTAAAGGACACTCTCTAATTTATCAATTTTCTTCTTCAGTTATGGGTGCTCAGATCTGAACATCATATACTAGATGAGAACTAATGAGAACAGAGGGGATCATCGTATTCCTGTTCCTGAAAGCTATGTCCCTCTTAATGCCACCCAAGATTGAATTGGCCTTTTTGATCTCCACATCACACTATTAACTTATAATGATTTTGTACCCAACTAAAATCTCCAGACCTCTATCAGAATAATTATTCTCTGCCCATTCCTTCCTGTATTAAGATTGTGAAGTTTATTTTTTGCTTCCAAGTGTAAGATTTTATCTTTATTCCTTTTAAAATTTTCTCTTACTAGATTTAACTCAATATTCTAGCCTGTTTATATATTTTAACATCCTAATTCTGCTATTTACTCTGTTATCTATCTCTTCTACTTTTATGTCATCTATTGATTATACATCAACATGATATGCCTAATCAAACAGATAGAGGCAGTTTGTGTGAAAAGAGAAAGCAATTTTTAGTCGAGAAACTCTAGGATGAGTCTTTTTTCCAACTAGGTGATCATGGAAGTTATTCAACCTCTATCAGCCTCAGTTGCTTCATCTATAAAATGAGACAACAATGCCCTTATCATCTACTCCAGAGAATTATAGTGAGATTTTACTGTTCATTATTGTTCAGTTGTTGTTAGTCATGTTCGACTCTTTGCGATACTATTATGGGGTTTTCTTAGCAAAGATACTAAAATGATTTGTCATTTTCTTTTCTAACTCATTTTTACAGATTAAAGAACTGATGCAAACAAGGTTGTGACTTGTCCAGGATCACACAACTGGATTTGAAGTCATGTATGAGTCTTCCTTATCTTTACTGTATGTAGTTTGAAACAAATGAAAATGTAGGTACTTTGTGTTTTTATGTTACATTCTTAATCTAGAAATATTTTTTTAAAAAGGCAATTGTATGTAAGGCTTGTATTTAAATTTAAAATACATATAAATTCCAAGTACTATTATAATTCATTTAGTCTTGTGAGATTCTTTTTTATAATGGTCATTATTTTTTCTTTTTACTTCTTCTCTTTAATTTTTTTTTTTCCTTTAGCAGACTAGGGATGGTAGTGGCACATTTTTCCTCTTGCATTTCCAACGAAATTCAGAACACCTAGGATACTGATGGAGTTTTCAAAAGATTTTCAAAGGTCTTTGTTCTTGTCTCACAGACAACTGGATTCAGAGCTAACAAGAACTTTAGTGTTCATGGAGTCCAGCTCTTTCATTTTACAGATGAGCAAACTAAAGTTTTAGAGAGACTAACTGGTTTGTCCAAAGTCACAAAACAATAAGTGGTAAAAGAGAGAGTTGAAACCAGATTCCTTAATGTTAATGTTGTACCATAGTACTCTTTTATTGTCCTGACTCAGTTTCCCTAATTGTTCTGACTAAATTTTCTTAATTGTCCTGACTCAGTTTTCCTAAAGCATTCTGCCTCAGTTTCCCTAATTGGTCCTGCCTTGGTTTCCTTAATTGTTCTGCCTCAATCTCCTTACTTGCAAACCCTCCCTCTGGCTCATTAAGACTGGTATAACTCAGAGGTTATAAATTGTCGATGTGTAAACTCAGAAAGGGGAACTCCAGACATCCTGTCTGTAGCTAGACACTTTCTTAACTCCCAGTTAGTAAGAATTTATGGTCCTACTCCCCAACTTGTCAGAACCAAATTGATGGTTCCTGCCTAGAGATTCCCACTCACCAGAGTTTGGACCCCCCTTCCCTCCCCCCCTGCCTTTGTTTAGCCACTGTGTATAAATATGTCATGGAGAACTCGAATTGACTGCTGGATGCTGGCTGGCTGCTGGATTCTTGGAGATGATAGTTTCATTCAGCCCTGGGACTATAAAGACTATTGATCGACTATTCTACCCATAGACAAATTCTCAGAGCAACGTCAGCTTATATGACTGCAACAGAAACCAAGTTTCTTTGTTGAAACTTGGTTATTCACTGATAGAACATTCAAATCTTACTCTTGGAGTATTGCTGAGGGTTTGATGTTGGCCTTTTTTCATGGAATAGGACTTTGAAGCATGGGATTTTATAACAATCTGTCCCTAGCAGTAGCTTTAATATTATTTTACATTTGATGTGCAACTATGTGAAAATTGGTAGATTTTTAAAAATTATGTAGAAAAAAATCACTAAATGATATGTGAATTTTATTTGAATTTGAATTCAATGAAATATCAGTTGGTAAGCATTGATTAAATACCTATTCTAAAATGCAAAAACAAAACAAAAGGCAATGTAATTATCTAGAGGACAGGAGAGGACATTTCCACTGGCATCTAACATGGCACGTTTGTAACAGAATGTGGAATATTGTATACAATGGAATATTTAGACAATAGGCTATAAGGAAATTTCCTGATGTTTTGGGACTGATATGGCAATTACTATCATGTCATCCACCATGAAAAGAAAAATATCGGAGGACTTTGCTGTCTATAAAGATAAAAGATATAAAGATTGTTTTCTATTTAATACTATGGAAGATAACTTTTATAACAGAAAGTGGTTAATAAAAGTTATCTCTACTATTTATATTTTTAAACGACTCATGTAATTATGATGATGATGACTTAAATCCTTAAATCAGAAATACTATCTGTGTTACTTTGTGCAAATCATTCATTCTCCCTGGGATTTGTTCTATAGGCAAGGAATTGCCTATGAAATAAGATGGGTGAACTTTATCATCTCTAAACTTCTTTCTAGATTTAGGACCTTCAGATTTTAATGTATACACAGGAGGTAGTTTATTTCTGGGAGCCTTTAAAGATGTGCTTTGTCCTAAGCAGTTTTTTTTTTTTTTTGGTTAAACAAACAGCATGGAATCTTGTATTCTTTCCACATTTCAGCCAACACAATGATTATAAAGATGTGATCTGGTCAGGTTAGAGTTCCCCAATTGTAGATTCTATTGTCTCATTTTAGTTTTCTCTTAATTTGATATTTATTTTTATTTTTGTTCATCAAATTGATAATATGAACATAAGGACAGCAAGTCAGAAATAACTTCTAGATAGGTCATCAATCATTTTTTGTCTGTTAAAATATCATCAGTCTATATTATGTAGGTATATACATACACACACAATAAAAGCAAGAGAGGCCTAAAGCGAATGCCTCCTATATCATGAAATTATGTTTTTTGTTGCTTTTGGATACACTACAATGCTACCTGGGCCTACTTATTTACCTCTTAGTGAAAAAAAAAATTGAGACATCCTACCCTTTAGTTGCAACTTCTTTTTTTTTTTTTTTTTCTGATTTCATTTCTGGAGAAAATGTCAAGACTTGTATGAGTCACATTTCAGTTTATTAACTGTTTTGATGTTGAAAGAATTGAGTGATCTTATCTTCAAATCCCATTTATTGGAGATTCAAAAAAAATGGGCTGTCGAGAAGCTGCTAGTGTCACAATGATGTACTACAGTAGAATTATAAACATGCCATTGCTATCACATTGGAAGAATTCTGTTATTGTATCTTTATAAGGTGGATTTGTTTGTAAATAGGCTGATTTTGGTCCTTTGTTGACAAGTTTCTAAGTAACAGTTTAAGATTTCAGCTCACTTGTCTTTGGAAATAGTAAGCTTTGGATTTGTTTGGGTAGAAGGTCAGTGTTTAGCAGCATCATGATTTGCCAGAAGCTCAGTCTTTGCTATTCTGCTGCAGGCTTTGGTAGCACCTAATTGCTTTTTTGAAACAGTGGAATTTATTTTCTTTCTCCCCCCTCCTTTTCTGAGGGCCTATCTTCCCCATTCTTCTTTTCTTTTGAAGTTATTGAATATTAAAGCATATGTTGAGTAGTAAGGTATTTTCAAGTTCTTTATAGAATTTCTTTATCACTTCATCTTTTGCAACAGTTATGGAAATATGAGCTACATTTATTTTCATGGCAGTCATGGATGTAGTACAGTTAAAAAGCATTTAATTAAGCACCTGCTGTATGTTGGGCATTCTGCTGAGCACTGGGGATACAAAGAAAGGCAAAAATCTATCTGCTAGCCCTTTTTGTAGTGACAAGAAACTGGAAACTGAGCAGATGCCCATCATTTGGAGAATGAATGAATAGGTTATGATATGTAAATGTTATGCAATATTAGTGTTCCATAAGAAACAATTTTAAAGAGATTTGGAGAGACTTACATGAATTGATGCTAAGTGAAACGAGCAGAACTAGAAGATCATTGTACACAGCAATAACAAGATTATTTGATAATCAATTCTGATGGAGGTGGCTCTCTTCAACATGAGATTATTCAGACCAGTTTCAATGATCTCGTGATGTAGAGAGCCATTTACATCCAGAGAAAGGACAGTGGGAACTGAGGGTGGATCACAACATAGCATTTTCACTCTTTTTGTTATTGTTTACTTGCATTTTATTTTCTTTTTCATTTTTTCCTTTTTGATTTGAATTTTCTTGTGCAGCAAGATAATTGTATAAACATGTATGCATATATTGAATTGAATTTAACATCTATTGGATCACTTGCCATCTAGGGGAGAGGGTGGGAGAAGGGGAGGGAAATTGGAAAACAAGATTTTGCAAAGGTTAATGTTGAAAAATTATCCATGCATATGTTTTGAAAATAAAAAGCTTTAATAAAAAATAACAAAATCTATCTTCTAGGAGCTCATAAACTAATGTGGGAAATTGCATACAAAATAAGATACACCCACATGACAAAGATATATCTTCTATTTCTCTCTGTTCGTATATGTAAATGTATATATATAGATATAGATACATGTGTCTGTCTACCATATTCATCATGTACACATGTACAACAACAATTGTTAATTGACTGAGCCACTGGGTTCTAGCTAGCTAATCAAGTGAGAGATGGGAGGAAGAATTCTCCCTTTGATGAAACTGAACATTTGTACAACTGAATATGTATGATATGCATCAAACATATAGTCAATTCATAGTTTTATCAAAGTAATATAGACCACATACTCTAGTAATATATTCAATAAATGGACTTATGATTATACTTATAATACATTCAATAAGTGGATTGGACAAGGATTGCATATTTAGAGTATTAAGAGTTAATGTCAATAAATAGTTTAAAAATAATGTGATTCTTAGTATCTTTTTCTGTCATTATCACCAATAATCAAAAATGAAAGGGAATTGCATATGATAACAGTGATCAAAGCAATTTTTGCCACCTGGAAAGTATAAAATTGTTAGACCATGGCAAGAATCCAAATTTAGCCAGTTTCTAGATCCCATATCAATGCCTGATTTCTGAGGACCATTACACACACACACACACACACACACATATATATATATATATATATATATATATATATACCCATAGATAGACAGATAGATAGATAGATAGATAGATAGATGTAGCTGTAGATGTGTCACTTGCTAATGAGTGTTTTCATCATGGAAACCCATAAAACAAAGACTACACATACAACTGAATATTTATCACAATCTAAGTACTGTTTGCAAAGTTGCAGAAGTAAAGCAATCAGATAGTTGACATGTTGTCTCCCCCATAGATTATGAACTCCTTGACAGCAGGGACTCTGTTTTGTCTTTATATTACTAGAGCTTAGTACAGATATAGTACCTATATCACAGTAGGCACTTATTAAATGTTTATTGATTGACAATTAAACTGCTCAGCGATCATCGTGGATTATACACATGACACTGAAAACCTAACTTAAGTCTTAATGCTTATTGTTTAATTCTAAGACTGATTTGTATGGAGAAAATAAAGAAGGCAATGGAAAGCAAGATAGGATCATAGAAAGACTAACCTCTATCCAGGTTTTCTTTTTTTTTCTCACACCACCTTAGGAGGCTCACCCTTGAAAGTGACTTGAAAAAGTAATCTTGCACTTTACAAAAGTTAGGGGTGTAAATCAAAAGGTTGATTTTGGGTCCTAAATTTCTGATTGTTCCTGGATCTGATTGACACTCATTATTGTGAGATTTTTTTGTTTCAGGCTGTATTTAACAGAGCTTTTTTTTATTCCTCTCTTTTTCCTCCCCACCCTCCATTTTTGCACAACGCAATAACCATCATAAGAATGCCTATCAAAGAAATGCACTGCTTGGTTCATTTTGAGGGTATGGCTGTCTCTGTCTCTGGGGTTCGTAGGCGCGTGACTATGCTCTGGGAGATTTTAATAACTCCAGGCAGTCAGCAAGCTCATAACTCCTTTGTGTTTCAGAGGTAGATGTAGGAGTAGATGTAAAAACACAGCAGCAGCTGATGATGTGTTATGATAGTATCGATGAGGTGATAACTGATGAGAGGCTTTGTTTCTTTTCACTTGTTCCTATATATTTTTATGAATTAATTTTTGTTGGAGCTTTGAAAATTCCATTATTGACAAAGCTTTTTTCCCCCTTTTAAATTTTTTTCTTGTCTCCATTCCATCATTTCTTTCCTTGCAGTTAATAAAAGTATGTCCAGGCACTCAAAGAAATGCCCAGGAGTGCTATTGTCTTCATACAGAGTATCAGCATCAAGCAGACATGCTGTGGACCTATTCTTAGGCACAGATTTATTTCTTAACAATGCCTTCTGGCTTGTTTCTTCCACCTTTGATGTGATTTCCAAAGCTTGTCTGGGTCATGTTACTTTAAAAAATAGAAAATTTCATAAAATAGTCGTAGCAATGTCTCTTTTTTAAAAAGAATAATTTAAGATGGTTGGATTTATGCAATGATTTCGTCAGATTTTGTCCTGGAGGTTCCTGATTTCAGATTCACCCCCCAAGACCCAGATACCAGCTATAAGTGAACACTCTTTTTATTCTACCAAAACATTCTCTGGGGTTTAGAGAAACTATCACCATGTCTTTATAAAGTACCATAGGACCATATCTATTTGTATTCTTTTTTCTAGTGAAGAAATAGCCCTTTACCCTTTGATATTTGTTAAAGAGAAGCAATACGATAGGGTATTCACATGTGAAAATATTTCTATTAGTCTTTGTTCTGTTTATCCTAAGCCTTTTGTCAATTTATTTGTCTTATGGGATGAAGAAAGAACTATGCAAAGAGCAAGTTTATCTCCTGTATGTAAGGAGACAGATCTTTGAGTCTGGGAAAGGATTTCCAAAATATAGTACCTCAAATGTTTCCTCTTGATTGTATGCTTATCCCCCAGTCCATCCTGCTTGAGGTAATCTGGAAACCTGATCTGCCTTGACTCCTAGGACCACTATCCCGCTTGAAATGATCATTCACTGTGTGGGGACATAGCTGCTCACACCACTTAGGTAAACAGAGTCACTAGCTATGATCTTTTTGGTAAGATGGTAGACAACTGGACTTTACTGTCTGACCACTATGTCCTCTCGACCTTTGGGCATTGCCATATGACTTTTTTTTTTAAAGCATTCTAAGTATATCTGGACTCTCATTTGCAGTTATTGCAGCCCAAGGACCACCAAACTTTTATATCTCACTGGCAGCTGCCCATCTATATGTGTTTGTCTCACCTACTTAGAAAATGAACTTCTTGCCTGAAACAACTATCTTGATTTTCTTTTGGTATATTAAGAGTTTAGCACAATATCTGGCACATAGTACTTATAAAATGCATTTCCATTTCATTCTATTGAGCATAATATATACTTAATAAAATCTTATTGAATAAATGTACCTTCATGTACTAGCTTCCAGCTATATTTGGAACTATTTTCAAAATTTTCTGTATTATCTTCACAAATCTCTTAGAGGCCTGGGTAAAAGTAGTATGTATAGCTGGCAGCCTGTGTAGGCAGCTGGCTATAAAAAGTGCCCTTGATTTTTTAATTATACCGTTCTGAAGCTCCATTTAAGTGTAGAATATGCAATGAGACCCAAGAGAATGTAGCTGACTTTTAGAAAAATCTTATCCTCAGGTGTGGGGAAGGAGTAATACACACTAACATGTGCATTAATGTTAAATAATGTGTTGAGAGCTGTTAAGAATACATAACTAACAGATAATATGGCTTAGTGGTTAGAGAGTTGGTTTCAGAATCAGGAAGAACTGAGTTCAAGTCCTTCTCTGATACCTTTAGGCAAATCCAAATATAAAGTAAATCACTTAAATTCTTACCAACTCCAAATGAAAGTAGTAAGTAGGAGGATTTAAAAGCAACAAACATTGCCTTGTATTGGGAAGTTAACTCGGAAAACCCCCAGTTACTGTTGATGATGATAATAATAGATAATAGTAGCAATTAACATTTAGATAATACTTACCATGGGCCAGTTGCTGTGCTAAGCAGTTTACAATTATTATCTCATATGATCTTCATTACAACTCAGGAAGTAAATACACTTATTATTCCTATTTTTCAGATGGAGAAACTATAGAGATTGAGTGACTTCTTAGTCACATAGCTAGTTAAGTGTTGGAGATCAAATTTGAATTTGGGTCTTTCTGACCTCAAATCCAGAGCTCTGTCTACTTTGCTCTCTAGTTGTCAGTTAATGACACACAGAACTCAATTACACACATTTGTCTCCAGAATAATCTGTTAACTAATCATTAGAATCAACAGAGCTCACCTTGGTGTGGTTCATATCTCTAACTCCCATGGTATTAGATATTTCTGGATTTAAACAGTAGATTTGAAATAAACAACAATAGCACAGTGATTGTAAAGAAAAGAGAACTGAGTTATCTCCATCCTGTTATTCTGTGATCAATTGGAGCTTTTTATTCATGTTTCAAATTTAAAACAATGAAACAGAAAGTGAATAACAAGGTGTTATATTTGTGTTTGGGAAGTACAAGTTTTTGTCCTATTTGAAATATTGAGCTGAATTTGACTAACACCTTCAAAACTGAAAATTCTTCTTATACTGTTAATTATTTTGAAACTAAATACTGAACCAAGAAAAATAAAAATGTTATATCTATGGCACAATTTTGATGTTGCCTAAATTTTGCCATCTGGAATTTTTTCAGTTTTATCAAAATTTACTAGCTCAATGGGAAATTTTGTGTCTCTATCAAACTTACTTACAGGGCAGCTAGGTGGTACTGTGGATAGAGCATTGGCCTGGAGTCAAAAAGATTTATTTTTATGAATTCAAATCTAGCCTCAGGCTTACTAGCTTTGTGACCACAGACAAGTCACTTAATCTTGTTTGCCTCAGTTTCTTCATCTGTAAAATGATCTAGAAAAGGAAATGGCAAACCATTCCAATATCTTTACCAAAAAAAAGTCCAAGTGGGATCATGAAAAGTTGGACATGACTGAACAACAAAGCAAACTTATGCTCAGGTATGGGAATTTGAAAAACCATCTGTATATTGATTTCATGTGAAAGGAATTCTTCAGAATTAAAATAAATGTTCCTTGATCAGCTATGATTATTTATCACCTACCTGATTGCCTCCTCTATGCTTTTTTAAAATCATATTCTGAGAAAACTCATCATAGTGCAATATCACTTCAGTTTTGGCACTCAGACCCCTTTAGTACCTTCTGCTTTGGGGACCCTCTTAATATAGGATGGACTGGAAGTTTCTCCCTAAACCTCCATTTAAAAAGAGAGCTTAGGTTAATCAACTCATTTCTTCTGAGCTAAAAGCACAGCTTTAGATTTCAAAATGCTGCCAGGGATAAGGACCTTCCTTTCTTTCCTCTTCAGTTCTCTTTTGCATGTTTTCTTCCTTCATTACTTTGTAAGCTTCTTGAGGACAGAGACTTTCTTTTTACTTAAAACAGTAAGTGGCACATAAGTTAATGCTTGATAAAAAAATTTTTTTTTGATTATGAAGGAAGATAGACTCACAAATTTGGCTACACTGTCTATCGAACATATTGAATATATAAGGGTCAATATTGATGAAGCCATCGACAAATTTGAAGAAGTTAAGGCTTGAAAAAAGAAACTGTCCTGTTATTAATTACTTGAACTGACCAATAGGTAAATATAAATTTTGAGGCAACTGGATGGCACTGGACTTGGATTCTAAAACAGCTGGATTTTCAGACACTTACTAGCTATGGGATCCAGTGCAAGTAACTTACCTGCTGTCTGTCTGTTTCCTCTCTCTCTCTCTCTCCATATATACATACATACATACATACATATATATGTGTGTGTATATATATATATATATATATATTTTGCTGAGGCAATTGGGATTAAGTGACGTGCCCAGTGCAAATCTATTAAATTTTTTTTAATTAATTTTTTTTAATTTTCAAATTATTTATTTATTTATTTGTTTTTTTCCAGTGCAAATCTTAGTGTCAAATAAATGCTAGCCAATATCGTTTTTCTTTTTTCAAAACCTATATAATGATGTCTTTCAAAAGTATTATTCCATTATATTTTTCATTTTGTACTATAATATTTATTTCTATTTCATCTTCTTGAAGAAGATAATGATTCAGGATGACAAATAAGCCCAATATGTAGATGTCTTCTAGAAAAACAAGAATCTACTTTTTAAAGAAACGTCCTTTATAAAAAAGGACTAAAAGAAGAAACTGAGAAAATGGTGTACTGTATTATCTATATGTATATGAATATATACATATACATTCCTTACTCTTCATGAGACTAGAATGTATATTTTGGTACTGCTGTATTTCAGAATATTGGTCACCTGAGTCTATAATCATAATCTGTCATAGCATATACATCCTTTGCCATAGCTACCAGCTTTTGTCCCAATGACTCAGGATGACAACTATACCCAGCAAACAGATGACTTATAGAAAAACAAGTATCTAATTTTTAAAGAAATGTCCTTTACAAAAAAAGTACTAAAAGAAGAAATTAAGAAAATGCTGCACTATACTATCCATGCATATATGTATTTATAAATATATACATTTAATTTTGTATAAGTATGATATAGATGTATTTAAATGTCACCAAGATATGTTTCTATATAATGTTATCTGGTAAGTATAATGTTAGTGACTTGATTTTAAAGCTGTGTCTATGAGGCTTGTTTTGACAGCACTAATGTTTTAAAGGATTATCTATACTATGTCTACTAAGCTTGTTTTGGCAGCTTTAGCTTTAAGCTTTAATTTTACTAAAACTACAATATTTATTTTTTTTACTTATCAAATTTTTTCCCCCTATTTGACACGCTTAAAACTAAATATTCGGGTAGAATATCCCATATACCTCCCATAATGAACACATTGATTCATATCAGATAGATGTGGCTTAAATCCTCCAAAATGTACTTTATTCAACAAAATGACACAATTTCCAATAGAACAAAGCAGAATGACTGATTGACTATTTGAACAGAGGGTTACATGCCAGATTTTTTTCAATGTTTCTCACCTACACCATAGGAGCATTAGATAAATATCCCATTTTCATTTACTTCAACTGGTTTTCTCTTGACATCCTGTGCCAAAGATACTTAAGACATGTCATGAGAGTTTTATCACATAAAAGTAATCTGGAATAGAAACTTTCAGACTTGTAATCTTTGTATTCCATCTACCTATCCATACTTCCATTTTTCAGTCTGTCTATTAATCTGCCTTTGCCCATTTCTCTGTCCATCTATTTGTCTCTGTTGTTCACTTTTTCTGTCTGTCTGTCTCCCTTCCTCCCTTTTTCCCCCCTCTTTTCCCAGGGCTGATCCATATGTATATTATTGTTCAGTTGTTCCAGTTGTATCTGACTCTGTGATCCCATTTAGGATTTTCTTGGCAAAGATATTAGATACTTGGTCATTTCCTTCTTCAGCTCATTTTACAGAAAATGAGGCAAACAGGGTCAAGTGACTTACTACACAGTTGGTAAGTATCTAAGGCCAGATTTGAAACTCAGGAAGATGAGTTTTCCTAACTCCAAACCTGGCACTCTATCCACTGCACCACCTAGCTGCCCCTACCCATTACGTTCAGATACATATTCATTTGAAACTTTATTTCACTGGACACAGATACTGGACTAAAGACTATAAATATTTCCTACTTAGCAACTACCAAGTATTTGAGATTTGTGTATTTTTCTGAAATATTTTCTTAACAATTTCTAGCTTATGTATAGAATTATATGTTGAAATCAGAGATCATTGAATTACTGAAGAAACACAGCAAAACAAGGACTTTTGAGAAACTTAATTAACCTGAAAATGACAGTTTTTGATTCTTACTGTTTCAAGGTTGAAAATCAAAAGAAAAGGAAAAACAATTCACTTCCAATTTGGATGACAATAATTGCAACCTGTCAGCTTCCAAAAAAAATATAACACACAGCAGTTTTTAATCACCTTTTATCTTCTCCTCTTCTTTTGGCAGAAACAATGAATCACATGTTATCTGATTTTCAGTAGTTAGATAATAATATATTTTCATATATTTCTCAACTCAAATGCTAACCAAAATGGTCTCTCTCTTTTCCCCTTATCTAGCTTTTAATATCTTGAGAATCTCTTCTATACAAGTGAAACACTTGTATAGATTTTTTAAAGTTATATTTAAAAAGAAAAAATTAGAGAGAAAAGCAGAGAGAGGAGAATGAGAAAGAAGGAGGGAAGGGGAAAAAGGGAAGAGGAAGAAAAAGAGATAGGGGCATGTAAAAAATAAGATATCTATGACTGGAACTGACAATAGCATGAAATTCTTTTCTAAATGGGGACCTATATTATTCTATGGCAGATTGGGATTTATCAAAGATGATGAAGAACAAACAATTGTAATTATCTATTGGATATATTATCTACAATGATATCTGGAGTCAGGTTTAGTTGCAAAGTTGCTGCTTGGGGTCTTAATATTCACATGCCCACATGTATACCAACATGTATTCCTCCCTCCAATCCTTATCTCTTCTATCTCAGTTTTTCTCTTTCCCTTATTACTTGTTCCAGAAGACATTAGAACAAAGTTAAATTTGAGAGTCAGTAAATATACTGTTGATCCTTCTAAATAGATAGGAAAGCTAAAAATTAACTTGCAGAAAAGGTTAACTGGGAGACCAAGAGCCAAAGTTATAAATAAGCCTGTGTTATCTCATAGGAAAAAGCAAATAGCCACTAACTTGGTTTTGTTATAGGTTGACAAAATGCACTTTTGCACTTTTTTTATCTAGACCACTGTTGTCAGATAGAAAATTATACAGTGTATAAAATCTCTCCATTGCTACAGATAAATAATGTAAAGGTCTTAAAGGACTGCCTGGGGCAATGAGAGATTAGTAATCTCATTACTATTAAGAGAGGCAGGATTTACATCCAGATTTTTCTGCCTTAACGGTACAAAGAAATCCTCTCTTCACTATGCCATTTTGACTTTCACTTTTGTATTTAGAATTTATAAAACTTGCTTCAAATGACAATGATTATTTATAAAAAGAGAATTTAGATTTATTTGTTTTGTTATCCTAAGTAATCTATTAAAATGCTTTGAAGAGTTGTAGCTGCCTTTTTATCCCATCTCCCTATAACCAATAAAATATTTCCTATCATCATCTTGATAAATGTAGAAGGATTATTGGATTTGTAATCAAAACATTTTTGCCTTGAATTCAAATTCTGCTGCATATTATGTGAACCTGGGAAAATAATTTAGCTTTGCTGCTTGCTTGCAATTTCAATATCTATAATACAATGGAGATGGAGCTAGAAAATCTCCAAAGTTTCTTCTACCTTTGAATCTGTGCCTATGTAACAATGTATCTCTAGTTTTCTGATTGTTACTACTAATAATAAAGGCAGATGACCTGGACAGAACCAGATTTTCTTTCAATCTGGTGCTTACTTAAAAACCTGGTACAAATGTTGCATAATGAATATATTAGTTCATTGAGCCATATGTGACTTTATGTATGTAAGGGAACCATGTGTTGTGTGTACCATGTAGTGTGTGAAGGGAACACCATCTTTTTCAATTTATTGTTAATTTTTCTGAAATGGAAAGACCTCTGCTCACTGAACATCTCTCTGAAATTACAAGTTCAATTTTCAATATTATAGTAAAGTTCAATGCTTTCCTCTAGAGAGAAGAAAGATTATCTGTTGATTAGAGTTCCCTCAATGTCCCTATTTTCATATGATGTAATTGTACCAAATTTCAGCACTATAAAATATCCTTAGTGAACTCTGTGATGATTCAAAAAAAAATCAACTATCCACAATAGAAAAACAAAGCAGGTAAAAAAGACGTACTACCTAGAATCTGATATATACTTAGGTAGACAGTCCATTGAACTTGTTGACCAATACATTTATTATGAATGACAATTATAGATGATCAATGAGCCAGGCAAAGAACTGAATGGGAGGTCATTGAATTGGATCACATTTGGAAAATCACACCATGCTTTCAAAATTTCCAAGCTGTTCAAAGCATATCTCTTTAAGACCACTAGTTCTTCAAGCATCTATCTGGCTACAAACTATAGAATGTCATGGATTCAGAAGAATTATAATATCAGGTTATTCAAGGACAATGGAATGATTCATGGTAGGTATATATGGACTATAACATAATATTAATGATGATAATAATTTGCCCCTGAGGCCTTTAGTAAAAAGTATTATCAAGGACAATTGAAAATAAAAGTGGGCATTTCTCAAGGATGAGAGATAGTATGAGTGTAATTTCTTGCCATTGTGATAGTAAATGAAACAGACGGCTTCCAATTTGGTTGGATTTATTATTTATTGATTTATTGAAAAGGAGGGACAAGAATCACATGGGATGAAAAGGCATGGAGAAAATATAATCTTTATTAGTACCTGCCCAGACAAGAATATATACATACATACATACATACACACACACACATACTTATATGTCTTTATATATATGTGTATGTATATGTATATACAAACAAATCCATATATATAGATATATATAGATTTGAATAAATGAAGGATCTATTTCTACATATAAAAAACAAAGGCAACTGCTTGATCTAAAAAGGTTAATAACACTAGAGTCCCAAATAGACTGATATAATTAATTTTCTTCTCCATATCTTCCCATTTTATCAAAAATTCAACAAAATGAGGAGTAAACTAATGATGAAGAAAAAGGATGTGGCTGGATAAGTGGCATTAGCAATGATAGAATACAATACTCTCTTAAGTATACTATAATTCTAAGAGGTCTCTAATTACAGCTAGAGTAGCATCTATTAAAAGTTTCCTGTTTCCTCACTTCCCCAAACCTGGCTACATAATCCTGCTATTGTGCCCTCTCTGCTAGTGACCAGCATGATCTCTTCTCTCCTAGATCTTTTCTTGAGTGATTGGGCCCTCCTACTATGTGGCCCTCCTTCTATACTGGAAACCCCACAGCAGCACTACCTTGCTCATAATAGATCCTTAATATTTTAAAATGAAGTAAATTAATGCCCTAAGGAAAAAAAATCCTTCCTTAGATTTCTTCTATTCTAACCATACCTGTTAAGCTTTCAATCTTATTTGGGAAGATTCTTAAATGAATGCCATGCTAAAGTTGCCATATAATGAGGCTTTTTCAATTTTCTTTACTATGGCTAATAAAATATACTTTAAAGTATATAGTCATCTTCTCTGAATTAAAAAAAAAAAATCTCCAGCAGAATATGTATATATAGAGAGGGCTAGTTGGACTAGGAGTTAGGAAATACTGGGTTTAGATTTTAGTTTAGACAGTATGTGACCCTGGAAATCTCCTAAATTCTTTCATTTGTAAAATGGGGATGAGGGTAATTAGCATTTTCCTCAGAGGCTTTGGGTGAGGATCAACTGAGACAATGCAAAGCACCTTGCAAACCTTTAAAAAACTGTATAAATAGCAGTTTTTATTATTAGGAGCATAATGGCACAGTGGGTAGAGTATTAGGCCTGAAGTCAGGAAAACTCATTTTTCTGAGGTCAAATCTGGACTTAGACACTAATTAGCTGTGTGATACTGAGTAAGAACTTAATTCTGTGTATCTCAGGTTCCTATTCTGTAAAATGATTTGGAGAAGGAAATGTCAAACCACTCCACTATCTTTGCCAAGGAAACCCTCAATATTGTCACAAAAACTTGAATATGACTAAACAGCAACACAATTAATAACTAATTATTATTATCATATAATTTTATTTTTAATTATCATTTTATATCCTATTTCATTCTATAATTGATGATTGTTTTCCTTGAACTATTACTGAGACTTCTGGTAGCTTTTCTATATAGTTGTGTATATTCTTTACTTCTTGCTTTCTACAACAACAAAAATCATAGAAATTGTCAATCTTTGCTCCTACCCTGCATATAACTAATCTTTGTAAAGTTCATTCAGTTGGTTCAGTAGTTCTTCCCCCAGAAGATTTTAAAAACTGGACAACTCATTCCTCATGACAAGATATGAAATTTCTTTCTTTGACCCTTGAAACTATTCTCCAAGTAACTAAAATTACACATCCTTGTCTTTTCACTATAATAAATCCTAGTGAAGACAAAAGGGTAAAGGTTTTTAGTTTTAATTTTTTTTCTCCTTTACTTCCTGGTTAAATTTTAGTGATAACCTTAATGAAAATCCAAAGACAAATTTTGTTTTGCTGACTGCAGTTTTTCCTTTAGCAATTTCTCATTAGTTTACAAATTTTTGTACTGAATTATCTTTTTGTTTTCTTTCCTTTTTCCTTTTGATTTATTGAAACTACCAATTATCCAGGAAACCCTAAGTGCCCACCTGTCTGACCTAACCAATCAGTAGCCCAGGAAAAGTGTAATAACATCTTTGTGTTTTCCCCAACCCTTTACCTATTTTTCACTAGTCTTGTCCAGCTTGTAAGGTTGAGATACACTATAGTCTAGTTTTGATCTTGGCCAATTCTTTCACATTTCCACCAAATTCCTAACCTTTTACCACATCTACATATGAAAGCTCTCTTCTGTCTCTCTCTCTAGCCCATCTGTCCTTACCTTGATCTCCAAATATACGGATTGGTTTTCACTAAGTGAATAATTATAATAGTGGCAGTCTGCAGAACAGGTTTGGTGATTTTGTTGCTGCCTTTTTTTTTTTTTTTTTGTCAGGGGAGAGTTTAGGACTTACTTGAAGAAGAAACTATATGTATATATTACTTGCATCTATACATATAACGTACATACATGTATACATACTTATAGAGAAAGGTAATATACATAGATGAGGGTAAAATATATATTTGTATATGTGTATCTCATGTGCCATATATATACACATACATTACACATATACACACAGGCACACACATGTATATGCACCATATATATTGCATATACACAGATTTCTGTTGCATTATGTGTCTTTATAACACACATATGATATATACACAAATGTATATGTAATACATACATACATGTATGTATATATTTAATACATACATGTATGTATATATGTATTCTTTATAATGCATGGTATATAAGTCTCCAAAGATGATTAGTTCCTTTTACCATGGGAATTGTACTAAATTGTGATGTGAACCAGTCTTGTCTTTTACTCACATTATCCTTTGAATTTACCTTCCTCAAGAGAAATTAGAAGGATTCTCAATGATATAATTCCTACTATCATTCTGATTTTGATAGAGAGGTGCTTAACTGAGATTTTTTTGTAATATTTTCCTCAGATGACAATTTTGCAGTCTCTAATCTTACTAAAGCAATTATGTTTCTCTGTTTTTGTTTCCTTATTTATAACTGTAAGGAAATTCATAAATGAAAATATCATGAACTTTTCCCCATCTTTCCAATCTTATATTTTACATCTTTTCCATGTACTCTATGATCTAGGGCCCTCATTTCTATTCCTCATTTCACAACTCCAGACATTTTCACTGGTTGTTCCCCAGATGTGGGATTCTCTCTCTCTCCTCATCCACACTTCCTGGCTTCCTTCAAGTCTCAGCTAAAATTCCTTGTGTTGTAAGAATCCTTTTTCCCATTCCTCCTCAATGCTAGTGTTTCCCTTTGAGACTGACTATAATTCACCTTATATAAAAGTTTTTATTCCATAGGTGTTTGCATCCTTTTTCTTTATTAGAGTGTGAGCTATTGAGGACAGAATCTGTTTTTGTCTTTCTTTGTATCCCAGTGCTTGGCGTAGGGACTGGCACATTTTTTTTTTTTTGTTATTGCTCAGTCATTTCAGTTGTGTTCAACTCTTCTTGATCCCATTGGCTTTTTCTTGGTAAAGCTCCTATAAGTGTTTTCTATTTCTTTCTCCAACTCATTTTACAGATGAGAAAACTGAGGCAAACAGGGTTAAGTGACTTGCCAAGGATCACACAGCTAATAAATGCCTGAGATTAGATTTGAATTCATGAAGATGAGTCTTCCTGACTCCAGGCTCTGTGTTCTACCTACTGCTCCAAATGGGGCCTGACCTAGGACCTACTGAATCAGATTTGTTTTGGATTAAATTAAATCAAACCAATCAGTGTTTGTCAGAGGCGGGATCAAAGCTCAGGCCTTCCTGAGACTGGTTTTCTATCACAGCTCAATCCACCATTTCTCTTTATAAGAATGATAACAAAAATCTACCAAAGGATCTGATGAAAAATTTTTATGCACAAGACTCTAGGTTTGAAATTCTACAATAATTTTTTTGTAAATAGCCACTTGGAGAACTGGAAGTTGTTATTGATTTTATAGCATTGTTCAAAGATTTACATTAGAAGCATATGTAATTAATTCTGAAATTTTTGGTTACTCAGAAGGCTGTTGATTTTGTGTCATCACTTTTATTTGAAGAATGAAACCCTAAAACCAAAAAAGAAATTGTGTTATGATCCACCATTATATTTATATGGCATATCAGATGTAATCAAATTTAACCTCTGTATTAGGATTTATATGTGCTAGGAAATTATAAAAGACCATTCATCCATTTGTGAGGCCCATAAGCATGATTATTCTCCTTGTGAAAACATGGAAACACAATTAATGTGCCTAATATCATATAATGCAATTATTGGGTTGGGCTTGCAATCCACATAAAGTTCAGGCTGCTTTTAAGACTTTCAACTGTTCATGTTAAATTGGGTCTGTGATCATTTTTTTATTTCTTTTTTTTTTTCTTTCTCCCTAAAAGCTAAGGATGAACAATCCATTTAGCTTTTGAAAATATGGCAAAAGGCCAGAACACAGGAGGAGTAGAAGGCAAAGGACATAATTATAAGTGAATATGTCTGACCTTGGTGATCTTGTAGAGTTTAAGGCAAATAGATAAAACCCTTTTCATTTATTTTTGACAAAGTGAATGGGTGTTGCACTCTCCAAGAGAGAATGTAGGTTGCTTTTCTTTTTTTTTCAAAGTACAAATACTTCCTAATAAGAGGTCTGTCATGATTATTTTTTTGTGTGTATGTATATTTTACATATGCATATACATATACATATACATATACATATGTGTGTTTAAGCAAATTTCAGGATTTGGAGTCAGATGACCTGGGTTCAATTATTATTCCTGATACTTCCCGTTGTTTTGGCCTTTTTTTCCCACCTTTTCTTTTAAATACTTCTATATAGAAGGTGCTTGAGAAATCTTTTTCCACTGAATTGAATTTTTTTTCTCTCCATCTGTCATTCCTATTCTCTTTTCTTTCACATCTATATACTTTCCTTGCCTTTTCTTGCTTTCTCTTCTCTTTCCTTCCCATTTTTTTTACTTTTCCTCTTCTCTCTTCCCCTCCTTCATCATCATTCCTCTACTGCTACCCTTCTGCATCTATTTTTTCTCCTCCCTTTTCTCAATCTCTTCTACTTTTGGCTGCTATAACATGAGGTCAATGATTTACTAAATCAAATTATATGATTCCTGTTATTTATTTTAAAGTTGAGTCAAGTATGTTATACTTTTCTCTTAAAAACACCCATTAAATTTTCTTGCATTAATTTGTGTCCTATAGTTGATTTCTTCAGGGGAAGGAGTGGCTCTTGTCAAGAATAAATGACATTTTAAAAATATTTTATATTTGTTATCAAATTTGAGTCTCACAATAATATTATAACATGGATAGCAGAGTTACTTTTATACCCACTTTAAAGATGAATATACTGAGCTTTTGATGACTTAAATAACTTGCCCATGGTTACACAGCTATATATTGTCAAATCAGAAAATGCCATTTTCTTGCAAAATTTCTATATAGAAATGAGGAAAGGTAAAAATCGGAGAGTATTTTGATTATAAAATGCTGACTTGAATATGGAGCTATTGAGAATTAATACACTATTTAACTTACAATTTATGCAAATACTATTTATTATCTCTTTCTTTTGAAATTATTGAACTGAAGTGGGGAAGGGGCTGAGTAGAAATGTAACCAGTGCTTTGACCACCTTTCTACCTTCACATTCTGGTCACCAAACACTACCCCTTACATTCTATTCTCCAGATGTCTCAGAGAGTAAACTGAGGAAAGAAAGGATGAAAAAAAGAGAAAGGGGACAAAATAAAAGGAGAAGCAAAATGACAAAATGACATGTTTAGAAATTACTAAAAATGGTAGCATAAATTTAAATGCAGAGATTTTTTTTAAATGGAAAGATAGCATTTTATTTCTGATTTTGTATCTCATGCCTTTTTTAATAGCCACAATATTAGGATAAGATCAATTTTTACATCAAATTAAATACTCATTAACATACACCTAATTGGCCCATTTTCTTTCTAGGTTCTCGTCCAGGAGACAATGTTTATTCTGTAATATTTGGAGGACTCTTCTAAAACATGTATGGAATTAATTTGCAAGATAGTTCTTAAATATATCACTCTATTTATCTCTAGTACTTGCTAAATGACAACTTTTCCCACTGGTCCTATTCTATACAGTTGACTGGTCAAACAATACATTGTGAGCCTGATTAACAAGAGTAAGCTTAGAGGATCTAATATTTTGCATTTTTCAATAGCTTCATTTAAATATTCTTTTCCATAGCTTTCTTTACTGAAATACTTCCATAATTGAAATACCTATCTGCTTTGACTTGAATGGCAATACAAGAAGAAATAATGGAAAAGCATTGAAGAATGTGTTATGTCCCCTCATTATAGTAGTATTATGTCCCCTAATTCATAGTAGTATATTACTTCAGGATCAAATCTACAGTAGCCTCCATAGCCTGTCAGCTCATGAATACTATTAGGAATATATTGAAACATGTTACAGATATGGCATATTTAATACTGTTCAAATCACATCAGTATGAATGGATTTTCTGTTTTCATCAAAACCTAGATATTATAGGCTTAAGATGGGAGGAAATGTTAATTTGGAAAGAGCCAATTATTGAGTACTAACTCAAAAGCTTTTAAGAAAGTTTTTTTTTTTTTTTTTTTTTTAATTTTCTCCCCTGTATTCAATGAGTAAGATCAAATCCTGATGTCTTGGTAAAGAAGCAGTTAACATTTTCCACACACTTCTGAATTTCTGATAGACCCAAGTTCTCTTTGAAAGAATTGGGAACTACATTCAAAAAGCTGAGGAATTTCCAGCAGAATGCTTAAATAAAGTATGTTGTCTAATAAGCAATCTTAGATTATTACGCATGTTCTAGCAATCACATGGGAGTCTTTTTGACAAATGCAAAAAGTTGAATCCTGAAACCAAAAGATGTGACAAAATAAGTTACAAGTCCTATAAACAGAATTCAGTATCATATCCAGTAAAAATATGACAATCAAGTAAAAGTATGTTAAAAATTTGTATCCAACAGTAATAAAATCATTAATATGAATGTTTTAAGCTAGAAACAAAGTTAAAAATAAGGATAGGGTTAGTGCACATGTTAATACAATACATGGCTCTCCTGAAGGCACCAGTTTATTTTCTAACAAATGTGTCTGTCATTCTGAAAACTAGGAGTTCTTAATCTTAGTCAGTGAACATGTTTTTCTTTTAATATTTTAAAATTACATTTCAATATAATTTGTTTTGTATGTAATATTATCTTATTTTATGAATTAAAAATATGATTCTGAAAATACATAGGTTTCACCAGATTGACAAAGGAGACTATTATACAAAAAGGTTAAGAATCCTAGATATAGACCCAAGCTTACTTTTACAGTAGTACTGAATGCTTAGAAGATAGATTATTAAAAAAAAAAAAAAAAAACAGGAATCCCCATTAAAGGAAATTGAATGTTTGCAATTTAAAAAAGAATCATGATAATTTTTGATAATATTAGGATAGGTGCTAATAAAATTAGCTTTGGCAAGCAAATATTTAATAGAAGAGGAACAAAATTTTCCCTTACTTTCTTTGTTTTGCCCATTGCCTTTAAGATGGAGAGATTTAGGTCTTCTAGAGCCGCCAGGACATTCTCATATTCTCCAAGGTGCTGAGAAAAATATTCTGAAAGTTTAAAAAAAAAGATGCAAATAGGTATTTTAAGTTTATAAGAACAAAAGTACACTGGTATATATATCTATCTAGAACTCAAATATAATTGAAAAGATAATGATAACTGATGACTAGAGGGGTTTTCAAATGAGAATAAGTTACTCATAGACCAATTGGTCTTACTTCACCTAAGAAAGCTATACAAAAATTCTATAAATCTGGAATCATTGGCAAGGCAGGCTCAAAGATCCAACAAGTCTCACTAGCAGAATGTCACAGATATTACTGTTTTAATCATTTGAAAACATAAAAATCCAATTTTATTTTTATCTAGTAAAATATTCCAGGAAAGTAAAAAATCCATGATGCTATGATTAGAAGACCACTCATAAAGAAAATCAACAGGATACTTATGTTTAATTAAGGATAATTGTGTATAATTATTTGTGTGTCCATAACTTCAATATTTTCATACATATGGAGACAACTGTATGGTACAGTGGATAGAAAGCAGGGCCTTGAGGTAGGAAAACATGAGTTTACATCTAGTCTTATTAGCTGTATGACCCTGAGCAAATCATTTAAACTCAATCTATCTTAGTTTCTTCAAATGTAAAATGGGGATAATAATAATATCCTCCCAGGATTTTTGTGAAGATCAAATGAGATAATATTTGAAAAATACTCAATATTTGGTACACAATAGATGATTATTAAATTTTTTTTCAGAATTAAAATAAAAAATAAGTTAATGTAATTTAAAGCAAAATGTAAATCATAAATCCCTATATAAATATTATGTATAATTATTAATTGGAAAAGGAATTAAAACTAGAATTTCTTTAGTGCAAGGAATTCCAAGGCAAGGAAAATAAATTGTCCTCATAAAGGCAGGCTGGCATCTTCTTTGCAACCTTAGAGAAATGCCTAAACCATTGAGAATTTAAGCATATGCCCAGAATCATCAGGAATTCAGATCTGGCCTTGAATTTTTAATAACTGTGTAACTTAGAATAAATCACTTAACCTAAATTGCCATCTTCCCCCAAATAAAAACAACTGTTAAGGTATCAAGCCTGAGGGAATCCTCACCCCTGTGTCACAGGTCCTGAATTTTACTCTGGTTAATCTTTTACCAATAACTTTGATAAGAAACTAAGAGGCTTATTTATTATATCTATAGATGACAAGAACCTCGAAGGAACTGTTAATAATATATTGATAAATTTAAAAGAATCCTGAAAAACTGGGTGGATGGGCCAAAAGATTGAATGGAAAAGTCTTATCAAGTCCTGAACTTTGTCCCAGTGATGTCATTACTAGGTCTATACCTGAGAGAGATAAAAGAAAGAGAAAAAGAATCCTACGTATAAAAATATTAATTGTAACTCTTTTTATATAAGAAAGTAATTGGAAACTATGGGGGGGGGTGAGGGATACTCCAGCTGGAGCATGACAGAATAAATTATGATAAGTGAATGTAATGAAATTTTGTTGTTGCTCAGTCATTTCAATTGTGTCTCAGTCTTCATGACCCCATTTGGGATTTTCTTGGCAAACATTTCGAGTGGTTTGCTATTTCCTTCTCCAGCTCATTTTACAGATGAGGAAACTGGTCATAGCTACTAAGTATCTGAGATTGGATTTGAACTCATTTTGATGACTATTCCTGATTTCACGCCCACTGTGCCACATAGTCCCATGTAATGAGATACTGTTGCATTACAAGGAAATATAAAAGGAACACTTTCTGAGACACTTAGGAAGATTTGTATAAACTGATGCTGAATAAAGTGAAAGGAGAATAATTTATTCAATGATAATAACATTGTGAAAACAAATAACTTAAAGACTTAAGAAACTTGATCAATATAATGTCCAATCAAGCTTTCTGAGAATTGATAAGGAATGCTACCCACCTGCTGACAAACAAGTAATGAGGATTCAAGACACAAAATGAGACATGCCTTTGGCCTTGGACAAAGTGGAAATTTGGTGGGTTTTGACTGTGCTTATTTGTTTTTGTTTTTTTTTAATTGGGGACAGGGCAGGAAAGAGAGAAAAGAAACACTTGTTCATTATATATAAAAAAAGAGAAATACAGAGTAGGGAGACCTAGCTTAACATGTGAAAAAGCATAAGAAGTTTTGTTCGATATGAACAAAACAAAGTAGTGAAGTAAAAAAAAAAAAAGTTAATGTGAATTTTGGTTTCATTAATAGAAATCTTGTGTCCAGATCAAGGGAGATGATAGTCCTACTATATTCTCTCCTAGTCATACTAGAGTATTGCATTTATTTCAGGGTGTCACATTTAAAGAGGGTGAATGACAAACTGGGAAACTTTCAGAGGAGGGAGTATTAGGATGAAGAAAATTCTAGAAATGATATTATATGAGGAACAAATAAAGAAACAAAGAAACAAATATAACTAAAGAACTGCCAGATAACATACCTTAGATACAACCTCTGTGTCTCTGGTTCTGAGAGGTTAGTTTAATCTTTCTAGGAATCAGGTCTGACAAATTACTTCTTGCCCTCTCCACACTGTTACTTACTCTCTAGGTGTCATCTTGTTTCTCTTACCAAAGTCTTTGACTTTGCTCCCTAGGCTTCTTAATTGTGAAAGGAGGACTTTTGGCTTATGTTTCAGGAAATTGGATCTATCTCCATACCATTTCCCAGGCATCTATGAACACACCTCTGCAAGTACTTCCTTTCTGTACTCCTATAGAGGTATATTCCTTGAGAACAGGGACTGCCTGGCTTGCTTTTATCTCTATCCCAAGAGCATGGAACTTTATTTAACATAAAAGTGCCCTCTTACTTTATGTGTATCTTTCATCTTTGTCTCTCTCTGTTTCTGTCTCTCTGTCTCTCTCTGTTTCTCTCTGTCTCTGTTTCTATCTCTCTATCATATATATATGTATATATGTAAATATTGATCTATGTATCTCTATGTACATGTGTCTACCTATCATCTATCTTATTGATCTATCTGTATTTACTCATCATCTATAGCTATGTATATATGTATCTTTGTATATTTGTATCTATGTATCTTTTCTTTACATATTTACATATCCATCTATCTGCCTATCATCTATTTAGCTATTGCTCTATCTAAAAAAGAATGTAGTTTATATTTCTTGTAAATCTAAATAGTGTAATTAGGAAATTTAAGCTCAATATATGGAGGAACTTTCTAATAACAAGAATTCCACAATGAATTCTTTGTGAAGCAGCATGCTTCTTACCCCTATAAGTATTTCCTAAACAGATAATTACGTGCCAGAGAGTTTGTAGAGGAGAGGATTGCATTGTTTGAAGGTTGAAAGGTCAAATCAAATGAAATCTAGTCTAAAATCTTCTCCAGTTTAAGAGTTTATGAGCAGGGCACCAGTTTTGTCTATTTTGCATGACCTCAGAGATTCACAAAATTTTAAACTTGGAAGTGGCTTCAAACATAAACTAACCTATCACCTCATTTTCCACATAAATAGTTAAATGCATTTGCAAGAATCACATGGCTTTCTATTGGAAGATATCAAAATTCCCAAAGAGCTTCTATAGTAGATTTCAAGTTCCTCTGAAGAGGTTCTGCAATCATTCTGAGATAAAATAAAAACCCTTCAGTTTGGTGTTTAAAATCCTTTACATTCTGAATTAAAAAAATATTATGTTTAATTTACAGAATAAAACAAGCATTTCCATAACATAGTACAATTAAAAAATTGCACATGAAACTGCTAATCTATTACACAAAACTTGCTATTCCTTTCAAATATACAAAATTACTATGTACATTTATTTTCCCTTTTTTTTTCTTCTCTTTCTTTCTTGGCCCTGCCCTGGGAATGGCTTTCATTAGCTGCAATCTGGCTCCAGCTGCCTTTCCAGATTTATTTCTCATCATTTCCTTTCCTATACTCTGTATTCCAGTCAATCGTCCTGCTTGCTGTCCCCGAACCCAACCTTCCATGCCTTTTTATTGTGATTTGGCATAGACCAGTTCCTGTTCCTGAAAAGTACACCCCCATCATTGCTGCTTCTTAGATGCCTCAACTTCCTTCAAAGCTCATTTCAAAGCTTATTATCTTCTCGAGAGCCTTTTCTAATTCCTTTTGGTGATGAATGTCCTAATTAATTGCAACGATACCAATTTGTATTGGTAGTCTTTAGTGCTCTCTCCTACCTCACTTTATCCCTTTGTATGATACATCTCAGCTTCCCAATAGAATATAAACACCCTGAGGACAGGAAATCTTTTTTTTTTTTTACTTTTGTTCTTATAATCCCAGATTTTACCATATTGCCTCACATATATTAAGCACATGAAAAATGTTTGCCAAATTAAATTTCAAACTAGAATCCATGGTTCTTAATTCTCAGTCAGCTACTTTCTTCAAAGATGTTAGCTGATATATTTTAAAGATCCCAAAAAGTGTTCCTTACAAAAAAATTGTGAACAGTATGGCATCATTACATCCATTGCACAGATGAGGTAACAAGTTTAGAGAGGTTGTGACTTGCTTAACTTTACACAACTAGTAATATAAAAGCCAAGACTTTAACCTAGATCCTTTATGAGTCTGTGTATATAAATATCTAATAATTGAGCTCCATAAGAAAACAAATTATGTAATGAATACATAATTGACTTGCTTTATCTGTTTTCCATGGATCACTTTCATCTCTAAGGGAGCATGCAGTTTACTGGAGCATAGTATCTTAACCCCATAGCAAGTAAAGTGGAGAATTGTGTGGGTAGCAAGAGCTAAGATGAAGTCTCCATGGAGATTTGCCTCAAAGTTCAAAGGAAAATGTAATAAAAATAGAAGTAGCTAATTGACATAAAGTTCATGACTGGCAAAGTACTATGCTAAGACTGGGAATACAAATCAAGAAGCAAGACCTTGCTCTCAATGAGCTCATATTCTAATGGAGGAGATTTTACATATGGAAGATTTTAGCTGCAAGTCAGGTAGAAAAGTCCTATTGTCCTTAGAATGCAGTGGCAAAACAGATGCCAATTTTCTTTTCTTTTTTTTTTTTAAATGTCATTACCACTAATAAAATTATATCAATTTCTAATAATGAATCTTTTGACAGTACCAAAGCCTTTGGGATAAGAATTTTGCTTTCTGGAACTTCAGAAATTGTGGTTGTATAATTGTAGATAGAAATGGTTGCCAGGTTTCTTCTCATTATTCCTTACTTCTCAGGATGGTGGGTAAGGGTATTGGGTTAGAAGCAGCTCAAATCCCAAACTTTTTAGGTTAGAGTCCTTGCTGTCTCCATCAGGATCTATGGAAGATGGTAGTCATCGAGCTGGTGGTGATCATTCAATTTGCCTTTCTTTCCATCAGCATGTCTTGCTTCTTTGCTTCTTCAGCTAGGCTGGGCTGCCTACCCTCTGCATGGCAATTGGTGAGGAAAACTAGCCCCTTCTCTAAACAAGTTGTTTTCTTGAATTGATAGCTATAAGGCTGAAAGCAGCACTAGTAACTTGAGGAATGCTGCCATTTCTAAGATTGGTCAGCAACTATTGCTTGTGGTGATTAGGAAAATGGACTCTTCCTCCTCAACAATTACCTCCCTCAGTGATGATTTCAGGGCTGGGCTGGAAACAGATCTGATGGTTTTGTTGGGGACACTGCTTTTCCCAAGAATCTTAGGTTCAGAGTCTTTGGCTGTTACCCTCTTACTCTGAGAGAAGATGGTGCTCAAAATGTTGTTGGTTTGACTTCCCTAGCTCATACTACCTTCCATTTTGCCCTTGGGATTCCTTGTTACTTTAAAATGGCTGGCTGGTCTGCCCTGTGGGTGGAAGTTGGTATTTGAGCCACAAACCACCAAAGCTAAACAGTGAACATCTCCCTGTATTTGCCAACCATTTTGCCAATTATTTGCCAAATATTATTTGCCAATAATATTAACAATAGAATAAAGAATAATTTTAAAAGTCACAATTAAAAATGCTGTCACCAAGCTCATATACTTAACTCTTACTTAAAAAACTCAAAAGTCAGCATCTCACCAAGAGTTGTTTGGCTCAAGAGAATCCTAATTATTTTTTTCTAAACCCTCTAGATCTCACTAAGGACTCTTTTTGTCTCAAGACTATTCTAAGTTTTTCTAAACCTTCAGAACATACTGGCTCTTTTTTGGGGGAAGGAGGGCAGGGTGAGGCATCGGAACCATATCTCCTCGGTTATCCTTGAGCTCCTCCTTGGTTCTGACACCTATCTTCTACTATTTTCCTTAGCTAATCAGTGCTAAGGCAGATCATGTGTTAAGTCAAATCCATGCCCTTATGGCATATTGAAAGACCTCAGAAGCTGCCCCAATATTTGCTAATACAAGCAAGGTCTATTTTAATGTCTGAATAGTTTCTAGGATACAGTCCAGTCCTTGGTAACCTGGACCTCTTAGATTGTAAACTCTTTGAGGGCAGGTACTATTTTTTGCCCCTCCCCACCTCTTTTTTTTTTTTTTTTTTTTTTTTTGTATTTTTGTATTTTAAAAAGTTCTTGGCCCATAGTGAGCATTTAATAAATGGTTATTGATTGGTTGATTTATTTTAAACCCATTAGTGACATGAGCTCATAGTTCCTAAACCCTCAATTTTCAGAGATACTATTTAAACTCAATTTAGAATTTTTTGTTTTAATATTCAATAGACAGCTAGGAAGTACAGAAGTTGTACGATTAAATATATTCTCTCACAAAGCTTTTTTATTGTTATGCTCTCAGATCAAGCACTAGTCAAATGAAGTTTCATTACAATTATCTTCCACAAATCTATAAATACCTAAAAATACTTAGCTACCAAGAGCAAGACTTGAAAGAAGGTATAGTATAAAAGAGAGGTTATAAAAACACTTAAAAAAATTGGTTAGAAATAGCAAAGCAATCAAACTGTTCCCTTTAGATTTGCAACAGGAAGCAGAGATGGCATGAATACAAAGCAAAATCATTTCAGCTTTGCAAGGTCTTTCAGTACAGGAGGGTCAAAATACAGTGGCTGAAATTAATCCTAAAACCAACTGACCCTTGGCAAGCCCTGAGATTTCTGGCTCCAAGCATGTATATGTAAAGAATTAATATCTTATTAGGAATGCAGAATATTAAGATAAAAGTATCATGTCAAATATAAAGTAGTTTTAATAGTAACAGAAAATTTAATTTAAAAATGGAAAGTATAAAAATACTCCAAACCTTAGATATTTAGGAATTATATATTCAATTGGCTTCTCTTAAAAGTATACAAAGAATTAAAATAACAATTTATACAATATTGGAAAAACAATTTTGAAATCTGTAAAAACTATGAACAATATAATAACCATTCCTGATTCCAGAGGACTGATAATGAAACATGCTAGATACATTATAGAGGAAGTGATGTAAGGAACCTCAATATTGTCCTGATTTGGAAGGGACCATGAGGTAAACAATTGAGAGCTCTGGAAGGGGAGAAACTCCTTGAACCTCTGCAAAAGACCTGCCCAGGGAATCAAGATAAAGTGGTTTCATTTTGTTATTTTAGTGGGACTAGTTGAGTTCAGGACCACTCCTACTTAGCCCGAGCTGGAGATCTAGATTTCTATGGACCTCTATTGAGCTGAAGATTGACTCAAGATCACTCCCAGTAAATTGTCCCATTCTACTGGACATGTAGGCTTGAGGGCAGTAACTTCATTCAATTGAAACTTCAGTCTCAAATCTCTTTAAAAGAGCTACTTTGGGGCTCATTCCTTGCAGAAGGCCAAAAGCAGGATATGCCAGGCCCAGGAACCTCTCTTTCTCCTTGCACAGCTGCCTGTGAAGAACCTCTGCCAGCTGAGAAGACATTCTCTTTTCAGCGTTAATCCCTCTTTATCTCTCTCATCTATTTCCCTAACAGGACCACACCCATCTTTACCTCTCCATTGGGATTTCTCCGTTAGGAGATTTCTCTGCTAGGAACTTTACCTTGCCTCTGAGGACATAAGCCTTCTTAGCAAAGGCTGGCTTCTCAGTTCCAACAATAAACTTCTTTTGCCAGTCTAACTTTTCAGGTTAGCAAATTCTTTTATGAAGGACCTATGCTGACCAGAGTGGGAGTAGGGGTGGGGTCTCACAACTCTGCCCTGCCCCGAACCTCATCAAAATGATGGATTTAATGTACAGAATAAGACATAAATTTTGAAAGAATTTGTTTTGCTTGACTATACATATTTGTTATCAGAAGTTTGTTTTTCTTTTTTTTTTTTCCCCCCAACAGAGATGGGATAGGAGGAAAGAAAACGAATTTCTGTTTATTTTTTAAAATAGATATTTGAGGGTGACACAGATATTGAATATTTCAGATATTTTCAGATCAAGTCACTGTACTTTTTGTTTTATTTATTTAGTTACATTTACTTTAATGAAGTAAAAGTAATGTGTAAATATTTGAAATAGAAAAACAAAACAAATCAATAAAACTTTATTTAAAAAGTACATGTTAGCAAGAGTTCCATAACTAACATTTTTCTTTTGAATGAATGAAAGTACCTTTTATGGACAGCCATATTTGCTCTTATTGGTGGATATAATCATAATATTTTATTTTAGTGAATCTAATTGCAATGAGAGGCAACCTGTCTACTGGTGTCTATCTTAATATCAGAATTAGGTTTAGATTTTTGTCTCTTACATATATTGTATGATTCTGGGCAAATCATTGATTCTATCACTATTCCAAGAAACTTTAAAACTCCAAGTTACCATATATAGAATCCATAAAACTAAATAAATCACAATTTCTCTGTTTTCCCAAGTTAAAACAAATAAAGCAAAAAATTTTAATACTTAATTTCAGTCAAAATGCACAAAATCCACAAAATAAAAAGGATTACATTATAATTCTAGTGATTAAAATGCATATTCCTGCACTGAGAGGAGAATACAAAATATGAATTCCTGTGTGACTGGAATTTAAAAATATATGTACATTGCAGCAATCTTTAGAAAGACTAAGCATTTCAGGTATACTAATAATAAAATCACAGATGAAATCTGAAGGGAAGATTCTAAAAGCTTTCTAATAAACACACTGAAGATGTTGAGATGTGGGTGTGACTACTTGATTTACCATGATTATGGAAAAAAAGACATAAAAGGTTTTTTTTAAATAAAAGATTAAAGTCAAAATGAAAATGATATTTTAAAAAATGAAGTTTCTAAATAGGTAAAAGAAAATATATTGTTTCACAAAGGGCAATGAAAAAGGTAGGTAGTAAGGCCAGAATAAGGCAGTGTTTTAAAATTCCCTTTTCTTCAGTCCTAGGTTTTTCTTAAGCAAAGGTGTTAACCAGACAAAGATAAATGGAAAACTGGCACCCTAAAAAAAATCATCAAAGTCAAGGAAATATGTAAAAGGCAAAAAGTTTTCCTCTCTTTTTTGACCTGAATTATTTAGCTAATTTCCTCAATTATCCATTTCACTTCCCACAAGATGACAGGGACAGGCCACAGTCACTCTATAGAGTTAGATATGGTAGGGGAAAGAAAAAGGGCAAAAAAGTAAAGTAGAATCTCCTTTGATTTCATTCAAAGCTCAGCTCAAGTGCTGCTTTCTATAAAGGACCTTTTCTGATCTCCCTAATTATCCTTATTAACCTCCTTCCCTCATTAACCAAAATTATTTCTTATATATTTTGTATCGATCTAATTGTATTAATGTGTTTATCCCATGAGAAAATAAGCTCCTTTGGTGGCATAGATCATTTTATTTTTATCTTTTCCTCCGTAGACTCTAGTATTATGTCTTTCACTTAGCAGGTGTTTAAATGATAGATGATAATTGAATGAATGAATGAAATTACAGTAGACTCTCTCTGATTTTTCTTTCTTTTTTAAATAAGAAACATGACAAAATAAATGACAAGAACACAAAATGTACTTTTGTGTAAAGGAAGAATTTTGTATTACTTGTCAAAAGACAAGAAATATAGCCTTTGTTTATAGATAAACATTTTGATGCTTTAATAAGAGTTTTTTTAAGAGGTTTGTTTTAATATAAATCATGCATGTGAAGGAATACAATTTTCAAGAGGTATTTTGTTCAGTTTTGGAGGGGAAATGATCAGTAGTGTGAATCTGACAACCTGTGAATCTCTGTCTACAATGTGTAATGATTTGGTGTGAGAAAAAAATGTAATGTTATAAAGAGGCTGAGAAAGATCTTTTATTTATTACAATCTAGATAAATATGAGTATGAAGAAACAAAATTTTCAGAGAAGCAAAAAGAGAGATTATATGATGAAGCCTATAGAACTGCAAAGGATGATGGTAATTTAGCTAGTTTGCACATAAATATTATATATATGCATAATGCTATACACCATATATTATATATTATGTTATATAGAAAAAGAAGAAGAAGAAGAAGAAGAAGAAGAAGAAGAAGAAGAAGAAGAAGAAGGAAGAAGAAAAAGAAAGAAAGAAAGAAAAAGAAGAAGCAGAACTAGCAGCAGCAGAAGCAGAAAAAGAAGCTGCAGCAGCAGCAGCAGGAGTGGAAGTTCAATCTCTTCATTTTACAGATAAGAAAATTAAAACACAAAGATAAAAGATTTGCCAAAGAAAAAGAAGGAGAAGGAAGAGGAGGCAGAGGAGAAGGAGAAGAAAGAGAAGGAAAAGGAGAAAGGAGGAAAAGAAAAGGAAAGAAGACAAAGAAGTAACTGAGGATGAACAGTAAGGCATAGATTTCTCCATGTATTAAACATGATTTATTTCTTCTAAACATCTTATTTTTCATTCAAATCTGTAATCACGTCTATTTTCATTCAAACTAACAGTGAATAGATATTGCAGAGAAAGAAAAAATAAAATTGTAGATCTTTTTATTAACATTTTTGAAAATTAGTCAAGTTATTTATGTGTATATTTCTTATACAGAATTAATATTCTGAAATTCGCTATTTTGGAATTCTGCTATTTGGAATTCTATGTTGCATTTGTTCTTATTGCTAGCAGTTTAATGAGCTTGAAAAATGATGTTCAAATACTAAAGATGGGTTTTGAGGAATAAGACAGAAAAGAAAAGTATACTGGAAATGATGGCTTTATCTTAGGGAAGTACCTATTCCTTTAAATAGAGATTCTAAGAGAAACCATCTCTAGTTGTACTCAGTGACATAACTAGGAATGATGGTATATGAAGCACATTCATTTGAACCAGAGTCAAGGTGTGGGCAGAGGGTGGTTCATTCAGATTATGTAAAAACCTGTTCATGAGTTGCATGGTTTGGTTGATGACTGAGAATAATACTGAGAGAGGAGGAAGAAATGGCAAACTGTGTTGATTTCACATTGGGAGAGAAAAGGACCCCAAGAAAGGGTCAGGACCCTTGGGTCTGGTGCTGTATGGTACATGTCAGAAGTGCAAAGGACAGGAAATGTACTCCATAAGGGTGAACATTATTGTTTTATTGTTGAATTATTGTTGTTGTATTGTGTCCAGCTCTTCATGAATCCATTGGGGATTTTCTTGGCAAAGATACTGAGGTAGCTTGTCATTTATTTCTCCAGCTCATTTTACAGATGAGGAAACTGAGGCAAACAGCCTAGTCACATAGCTAACAAATGTGTGAGGCCAGAATGGAACTTTTGAAGATGTTTCTTCCCAATTCCAAGCTCAGTGCTCTATCTACTGTGCCTCCTAGAAGTCCAAACACCTTGAGACAGAACTCCAAACATCCATCTTCATTAAAAATCTGGCTGTGTTAGCTATTACAACCACTCTACTGATTAGAATACAATCTATGTTATTTTCCCCAAATATAAATTTAAATGAGACCTATAGCAATGCTATTTTCCAGTTGATACCTATAGTTATTTCTTAACAAAACATTTATTTTAGGGAGATAATTCATATTTAAGAATAGTTTATATTTGGAATAATAAAATATTTAAAGTAGACTCAAAAAATGTGGGTAGATAGGTGACACAGTAGATAGAGGGCCAGGCCAAAGTCAAGAAAGCTCATTTTTATGAATTCAAATCTGGCTTAGATACTTACTAGCTGTATGGCTCTGGGCAAGTCACTTTATACTGTTTGTCTCGGTTTCTTCATCTGTAAAATGAGCTATAAATGGCAAACCATTCTAATGTTTTTGCCAAGAAAATCCCAAAAGGGGTTATGAAGTCAGATATGACAGAAAAATGACTAAAGAATAACAAACAAAAAGTTTTATGAACCAAAGCAAAGAAATTTTTGAATGACTCAAATATAAGAGAATTGATATTCACAGAATATCAAATTAACCTTTAATATCATCAAACTCTCAGTCTCATAATTATTCCCCTTCCACTATCATAATCTTTAAGTGTAGTTTCATCAGACAGATGGAGGGAATACTACTGGTTAGGACATAGTGAGTGTATTTGTACCAAAAAATAACAATGACCAATGAGTGATTTGTTTTGAAAATGGCAGCCAAAATTCCAGTCCTATTGGGCAGGAAGAAGGAAATGACAATAATACATTTTAATGAGAGACTCAGTCCTTATCCAGTTCAATCTCTTCATTTTACAGATAAGAGAATTAAAACACAAAGATAAGAGATTTGCCAAAGATCATATCGGTTATGAATAGAAGCACTGTGACCTTCCAGTTCCAAATCCTGGTTCTTTCTCCTGCATCTGTCATTCTGTCATCTCTGTTACTTCATTAGTAAAAACTGAGGAACTATTAAAAGCATAGATTTAGAATTGGAAATGATCTTATTTATCATATAGTTCAGTCTCCTTATTTCATTTATGAAGACCCACTAATCAAAAGAGGTTAAATAATTTGCCCAGGGATATACAGGTAGTAAATTGAAACCCAGTACTCTTTCCACTCCATGATGCCTGTTTCCTTATAAGTATTTTGATAGCAGGAATAGATCAGCTGATCTCTAATGGTACCTTCAAATTTGAAATCTGTGATAGTATAACTTAGAGAACCTGTTGCATTATATAGCTTTAAAAAACACATTAAGGGCAGAAAATAATGAAGTTTATTAAATACTAACAGTTTGTTGAAATTAGTTGAGAATTTGCTCTTCTGAAAGTAATGTACTAAATACAGTAACCCTTGTCTTCCTATAAGGAAATCAATGACATCTCAGCCCTTTCAACAATGAGTAACCAAAAATATTTGTTTTAGTAAAAATTATAATTGTTTATGGTGGATCATAATTTGCCTTCTTTTTCTTTATTTTTTAAAAAATAAGTTTTTATTGATGCTTCCTGTTTTTCAAATCATCATAATTATTCCAAGTATCCTTTCTCCTTTCTCTCCAGGGAGCCATTCCATTTAACAAATGATAACTAATACTTTTTAAAGAGTAAAATATATCAGCACAACTGATTTATATATTGAAAAAGTTTGAAAACATATGCAAAGTGTGACACCTGTGGACCTCCTACTTTCACAAAAAAGATACATTGGGACTGTCTTCTCAGATCTCTTCATTCAAATCAAATCATATATATATATATATGATATATATTTTACATTTATATATATTTTTTGGTATGTGATTGTTCTTTCCATTTACATTTTATGTATTGTATTTTGGGCTTACTTCACTCTTGCATCAATTTATATCGTAAATCTTTCCATGTTTCTCTATATTCACCACACACACAATTTCTTACAGTATAGTAGAATCCCATTACATTTATGTATCACAATTTGTTTAGCCATTCCCTAGTTGATAAGTATCTACTTCAATTCTTTTCTATGACAAAAAGTGCTGCTATTTAAATTTTGGAATTTATGGGGAACTTTCTTCTTATTGATAGATTCCTTTTTAATCTATATTAGTTGGTTTTAATGACATATATTTTATAATATAGTTTGAGGTATGGGAGTGCTTTTCCCCTTTCATTTCTAGTTCTTTTCATTATTTAACTTAGTATTCTAAATATTTTGTTTTTCCAAATATTGTTTTTCAAATTCTATAAAATATCTCCTTGAAAACTTAATTGGTATAGTATTAAAATGTAAATTAACTTTGGAAATATCATTCCTAATTGAGTTTTAAAGGTTTATTGATGTGTTTTCTTAACCTACAAAATTTTTTTTTCATTTATTATCCAAAGATGATTCAGAAGCATCATATACTTTATCCCCTTCCCATCTCATACAAACTTTACTTATGTATTGATATCTTTGGGTTTAATTTTTCTTAAAGAAACTTACCACATAGTTCTTCTGTGTCAAGATTGCTTAAAAAGAAAAAAGAAAGAAGAGAAACATGATTATTCTTCTAGATTTTAATTTGGATTTATGTAAAATCAGATAGTCCTTTTCTAGCCCATAGAAAGACACTATGTAAAAATGCCTATTAGAGATACTCACCTGTTGAATGCTATATCATATCAGTAATCAGCATGAATTGAGCCAGATTCTCTCAATGCATAAGCAACTTCTTTGGAATATTCTGGGATATTAGCAAAGATGTAGCCTAAAAGAGGTGTTTCTTAAGCCCTCTAGTTATTAATTCCCCCTGTTCCTAGTTGGTGTTTTGTCATTCTGAGTTTCTGCCACAAAGCAAGCAGACAAACAAATATGCCTGTCATTTCTGTCATTGAAGCTGATTTAATTTGTAACCTTTTTCTCATATAGGAGTTAAAATAATAAAAATAATTTAAAAAATGATAGTTATATGATATTTTAGAGAATAATAAAAAGCCCTTAACCATTCTATGAAACAGGTTGTAAGCATTTCATCATCACTATCATTATTATATTTTTCCTTATTGTTATTCTTTTTGCTTTACAAATAAGGAAACTGAGTCTCTGGAAGTTTTAGGAACTTGACTAAGTTTATGTAACTTGTAAGTACAAAATGTCCCAAAAGGGGTATTTAAAGGGTCTTACTGTAAATATATATATATATATATATATACATATATATATATATATTACTATACATGTATTTTATGCATTTCTGAGTTTCTAAACATTTTCTATGTTGCCTGCTAGCCTTCATGTGTCATCTGAGGCTTCTGCAAAACTCCCCTAGATTCTCATTTAATTTCTTCTTATGCCAACTCATGATAGAACAAACCTATGATGGGAAAGTTCCAATGTGAAAAGGATAATTAGAGATTAAAATCATCTACCATCTAGTTGTATAACCTGTGGCAAATCATTTCATTCCTCTAAGATTTATTTTAAAAAGTAAAATAAAAGAGAGAAAATTATAGTTAATAAGATCTGGTTTCAGGAGTTGTTTTAAGGACCAAAGGAAATAATGTGAAAGTGTTTGGTGATAGGCAAGTGCTACATGTATTCTGAAGGTCTTTGCACAGTTTCAGTTACTAAAGTTTAAAATTGCACTCAGACTTTTGGGATACTGTATAGTGATATAGACAATATCTAAATCAGTGAGTTTGAATGTCAGTGTTTAAATGTGTCAAAAGTAGCCTTGATATTGGAACCTAACCTTTTTTAAAAGAAAACATTACAAAAAACTGAACTTATTTTATTGAAGGCATTTAGTGATCCCCACACTAAGTTCTATTCCAGTGCCTCATCCTGGTCTGGAGATGAACAGGGGGTCTTTGAAACTATGCCCCAAAAGCACTAAATAGCAGATTTTGTCAAGCTGAAAGATTTTAAATATGAGTCTGTACATGTACTGTGAATTTGTCATCTGAAGACCAATCATTGCCAGAAGGACATCTACCAGAAACCCTTTACTAATTCATGGAGGCTTTGGTTCTATGAAAGTAGGATCCTCATCTATGAAACCATGGCTGCCTGAAGTCTTGGAATCGAAATGGCTGAAATTGTATGTGCTTCCCTCCAAACTTTCTTTCAGGCACCAGTATAATTCCAGATAAGCTAAACAAATTTGCTGCCTAATGGGCTTTATGCTTACTACTTTCGAGAAAAAAAAGGCATCCGTAAAAGTAATTTCAGCTTTGTATCTGAATATAATATAACGGCAGTATCTATTTTTACCTACAAGCTCTTAATATTGAAAACAAAAACTCATTCTTTGAATAATTTGATATTAAAATCATTAATCATTATAAGAACTTTAACATTTTGCAAAACACTTTATATATGTGTAATCTCATTTTCTCAACCATGTGATATAGGTGTTATCATTATTTCCATTTATGTGATAAGAAAACAAAAAGTTGAGAGAGGTTAAATGACTTGCCACACAGCTAGTATCTAAGATAGGATTTAAACATATGTCTTGCTGACTCCCAAGTCTCTTTATTCCCTGTATCAATGTGGCTCCCTTGATCAAGGAGAGATCAATTGTGTCTCCTCTCCCTCCAAGGTTTTAACTTCTTTAATCTGTTTTTATCTAAGAGAGGGAACATGATACAATGAAAGAGGATTCAGATTTGGAGTCAAAGATTCAAATTTAAATTCAAATCTAACTCCTGGTTACCATTTGTTTGAGCATATATGTAAGGAACTTAAAACATCTGTTGACTTCTCTTGTAAATGAGGCCTTTTGTAAAATAAGGGAATGGATCTGATGACTTCTAAGGTCTCTGATCCCTCTAAATCTATGAACCTGTTATCAACAAGTATGGATAAGGAATTGTAACTATTGTTCTTTAGAAACTCCCAAGTCCTCTTTTCTTCCCCATACATCTTGGATTTGTACAAGCTTTCTGAACTCCTCCTTTTTCTTCTCAACAGAAACTAATAACACTCTCATTGATCTGTGAACCCTGCAGTGAGAGAGACAGTGAGGGAGGTACAGTGGATATAGTGCTGGGTCATAAAGACCTGAGATCAAATTTAACCTCAAACATTTTACCAGTTGTGTGAACCTGGACATGATTCTCCACCTCTGTCCACCTTAGTTTCCTCAATTATAAAATGAAAATAATACTATTCCCTAACCCTTAAGATTTTTGTGAGAATTAAATGAAAATATTTGTAAAGATCCTGGCACAGCATTTGGCACATAGTAGATGCTTAATAAGTATTTATTGACTATTATTGATTGACACTCCTCCTTGTCACTTAAGACATCCTAAGAATATTGGTTGTGTTAAGAAGAGAGTGCTGGACTTGTGGTTAGATGTTGCTGCTACTTGCAAGTTTAGTGAGCATATATTCAGTTCTTTTTCAGTGGTGTCTGATTCTTTATGATCCTTTTTGACATCAAAGATATTGGAATGGTTACCCATTTCCTTCTCCATCTCATTTTACATCTCAATTTGTCATTGAGACAACAAACAACTAACCCCTCCTCCCCCAAAAAACCCAACATGGTTTGCCCATAGTCACATATCTAGGAGGTCACTTTTGAAGTTAAGAAAATTTTCTATCTCCAAGGCTTGGAATTCTATCACTACACCACCCAGCTGCCATGTGAGCACCTGGTGAACATGGACTTGCACAAACCTTTCAGTTCCCTCATCCTTAAAAGGAGAATAAAAATACCCACAGTTGCTAAATCACAGGGTTGTTGTCAAGGTCAAATGAGAGATCCTAGCATTTTATAGACTGCTATGGCAACCACCAGCATTACAAATGCAAGATATTATTTCTTTACCACAACAAAATACCGCCTTTGGAACCCCAAGGAGAATTTGGGATTCCAAAAATGTTTAAATGCCATAAATACTTCTAGGAGGGGAAGCATCTAAATTATGAACATTCCATTAGCTTGTTTAGGGCAGAACAAGTGCAGTTCTATGTTTACTAGTTTATGGACTGACTGGTTAAATTCTTTCATTTAGTGAGCACCCTATACTATATATTAGACATTATCTTAATAGCTGGGAATACAAAAACAAAAACAAACCTATTTCCTATGCTCAAGGAACGTATCTCTAATCAATTTAGAATAAGTGGCTACAAAATGTGTATAACTGCTGTAAAAACCCCTTTTACAATGTTGCTTTATGAATTTTCTGTTCCTTTGAGATATTTTAAGTTGAAAAATCTTCCACTGTTATTAGGGCAAATCTATAGAGATAACTGATCCTCCAAACAGAATTGATGAAAATCAGATGAGGGGAAAGGTGTCAGAAGAGTAATAAAACATTTGACCCTAAAAATGTATCTGGATGCAATTTATCCCTATAAACTTGTCCCTTGCTAGTTTTAGAATTTCAACCAACAGTGAAATGTGGTTGTCATGGCAATGATAGACTACTGAAGGTCCCCATACAGATTTGCCTGAATTCTCCAGGACCTAATATAAGTGAACCATTTTCAAATAACACTGTTCACCAGGGGTTTGAAAAGCAGAACTGAACTGAGACAATACATAAAGAAAATCCCCAGATCTTGAGTATGAATCTGAAGGCAAGGGAATTTCTTTTAGTGTTTGTTTATCTTAAATCTAGGGCTGTGAACAGGCTGGTATTTGACTAAGATAGCTGATCTTTTTTCATAAGAGCTAGTATAATACTGTCGTGAAATAATTTTATCATTATGGATACTGGTCAGCTGCCAAGATCTGTGATGGAATTGAAGTGAAATAACATTTAAATTGTGTCATCATCTAAATGATGTGCCAAATTAGAGGGGAGAGGAAATGGAAAGAAGAGGGACATGATCATAATAGTGAGATGTTTTTACTAATATTCTCAGTTTGTTTATTTTTAATTGATTTTTCCAATCCTCTAGGAACATACATAAAACTTTAATTTTTTCTTATGGAAAAAAAATTATTCAACAAAGATAGACTGAATGTCTGTTGTGTGCAAAAAAGAGCAGTAGGCTCTATAGGGTATACAAAACTGCATCATGCAGACACGGAAAAAAAACATATGTAACAACCCATTCTTTGCCAGCCCCAAATACTCTATTGAGTCCTTCTTAGGTTGGAGAATTGCTCACAGAGGAAGAATGTTATGAACAGTGATATATTGACATCTCTACCTATGGTCTAAACAGCAACAGCAGAGCCACTGAGATTGGCAGCAAGTGAAAACTGGCTGCTGTCTAGAATCACCACAGAGGAACAGATGTCTTTAGTTTACATCCTATTTTCAAATCCTGGTTGGACCTTTCTGCATTTACTGGTAGAAAGGCACAGATGACAAAAAAAAATTAATTGTATACTTGTGGAGGTCGGTTGAGACTTTCAATGCTTCTCTAGAAGCATCTTTTTAAACTTTCTAGGGAAGCTATATTTATATTTGTATCATACCAAATGTAACAGTGAAAAGATGGTCTTTGCATTTTTCCCAATGTTAGTGGAAAGCTTCAGGTTAGCCCCAAAATCAAAGTCCACATTCATATTAAGACCCTTTCATGCTCTACAAACCTAAAAGGGATGGAGTTAAGGATGTTAATGTAATTTAATGACAAAAAACTTCCCAGGATACAAGAAAAGAGTGACTATTTAAAAAATTACTTAACCAAATATAAACACTGCCAATTTATTTTAAGTGACCAACAGTTCAACAGCCTGTTTTCTTCTGAAAACATTTTCATTTCCAAGGATATGATTTCTACCAAGGAAAACTCACAAACAAAAAGAACTCTTTAAGTTTTCAGGCAGCTCTCACTGAAAAAAAAAACAAAAAAATTTTTCTTAAAAGACTTTTTTGAATCTAATGAAAAATACAAAATAACCATTTTTAAAAAGTCTTTCTTTTATGCTTATTTTACTGTCATTTCTAATGTGACAAAAATTAAACTGACAAAAGAGAAAAAAGAATCTTGGAGAATCTTGATAGTTTGTGAAATATTTACTAAGGAATATTCTATAGATGTAGCTTACTTTTAACCCCTAAAAACAATTGGAGATTGATTTCTTTTTTCTTTTCTTTTCTTTTTTTTTTTTTTACACATATAGGTTCCTTTCTCTTCTTTTTTATTTTTTATTATTCTTTTTTAATTAAAGCTTTTTATTTTTCAAAACATATGCGTGGACAATTCTTTAACATTAGTCCTTGAAAAACCTTTGTGTTCCAATTTTTTCCTCCCTTCTCCCACACCCTCCCCTAGATGGCAGGTAGTCCAGTATATGTTAAACATGGTAGAAATGTATGTTAAATCCAATATATGCATACATATTTATACAATTCTGCCCAAGAAAAATCTAATCAAATCAGAGAAGAAGAAGAAGAAGGAGAAAAAGAAGGAGAAGAAGAAGGAGGAGGAGGAGGAGGAGGAGGAGGAGGAGGAGGAGGAGGAGGAGGAGGAGGAGGAGGAGGAAGAGGAGGAGGAAGAGGAGGAGAAGAAGAAGAGAAGAAGAAGAAGAAGAAGAAGAAGAAGAAGAAGGAGAAAAAGAAGGAGAAGAAGAAGAAGAGAAGAAGAAGAAGAAGAGAAGAAGAAGAAGAAGAAGAAGAAGAAGAAGAAGAAGAAGAAGAAGAAGAAGAAGAAGAAGAAGAAGAAGAAGAAAATGCAAGTAAGCAACAATGAAAAGAGTGAAAATGCTATGTTGTGAACCACATTCAGTTCCTGCAGTCCTCTCTCTGGGTGTAGATGGCTCTCTTCATCACTGAACAATTGGAGCTGGTTTGAATCATGGAGACTGATTTCTTAAGTTAAATTATGGTTCTGTATTATCTCATTTAATCCATATCCATATCCATATATATTTACATATTTATATAAATATATCAAAAATTGACCTAAAAAGCTATAATTTTTTTAATCTTAGAAAATACAACAAATCCCACCCTCTTTACTTTTGTTTCAGTCTCCTTCCTAATACCAATTCTTCTACTTAATTTTTAAGTCTTTCTGTTTTTCCAGAAGCTTTCCCCCTTTTCATATTTCTCTAATTTTCAGTGTTTTATTCCTACTCACAGGAGAATAAATTTAAATTCTTTGCATGGAACAGTGCAAAAAATGCTGGGATTTAGAGTTGGGGGACCTCCCTCCAAATACCAGCTCTGACAATGAATAACTGCCCAGGTGACATCAGAAAAGCCATTTCATCTCTCTGGGACTTCAGTTCTAAAATGAAAAAGTGTTAGATGATCTCTGAGGTCCCTGATAGCTCTCAATTTATGCACATTTTAGACATATGCTATTCCACCTTAAAACTGTAATCGAAGCTCCTACTATGATTCTTTGCACACAACAAGTACTTAATGAAATAAGACACAGAGTTTATTGTCTAATAGAGCTAGGCAATACTTATACATAAATAAATATAATGTTAAATATTATATTATAAGGGCATTCCAGAAATGTAAAAATAAGTGCTAATTGAGAGCAAAGGTGAAAGTGTCTTTTTTCCTTCTTTGAAGAAATGAAGAAAGACTGATAAGGCATTTGAGTTGGGAATTCAAAAGATAAAACTATTAATAATAGCATTCATACTCAAATTCATAATCAAATATATTTCATTTGTAAACTACTTTTGATATAATTGTATTAGAATAATAAAAATTCACCAGTATCTTCTACCTTTCCAGAGAGCTATTTCATAAAATAAATATTTTTAAAGACAATAAAAAGAAAAAATTAAAATCAGTAAGACTGAACAATACATCAGACAAGTCTAAAAAAAGTACCATACTAATGACCTACCATCTCTGAAAAGAGGTGGGATTGAGATGTGTTCTAATGCCTTTTATTTTGAGCCTTATTAGTCCTTTTACCTTTTCAAGAACTTTTTGTGGTTGTTCACTGATATCTTGATGATATTGTATATGTTGTATTCTTGTCTCTGCTCACTTCATTTTGCCTCGGCTTATCAAAATCTTTCCATGTTTCTTTGTATTCTTCACATTTATCATTTATTAGTATATGCTAATTATATTCATGTATTGCAATTATTGAGCTATTCTGTAATCAATGAGCATCTATTTTGTCTCCAACTCTTTCATAACACACAAAAAAGGCTGTTATAAAATTTTCATTATATAGAGGGACTTATTTCTTATCAATCAAATGTTGCATTAAAAATATTATATGGTACCAGAAGAAATAACCAACTTCCAAGTCAGGAAAACCTAGACTCAAGTTTCATTTCTGCCATATACTAGCTATGAATGAATAATAATGGACAAGTCAGTGTCCATCTAATCAGTATCTCAGGTAGCTCTCTAGAACATTTATTGCAAAATGGTTGTCATCTGTTCTGAGTGAGGTACTTTCTTCATCAAGAATTTTCTGCATCAATGAAATCACAGGTCTGAGCAAAAACAAACAAACCAATCCTAAAATGATGGTGAGTACTTGTAAGATATGAGATATGGAGGGAAACCAAAATGAACTAGTTGTTTTAAATGCCTTTTTTCTGTAAAGTTTCTTGTACATGTTTTGACTTACTAGCCTTTTTCCAGCTTTAGTTTATTAACATGATAGCAATAGCGTCACTAGCTTATATGGTGCTTCTGGATCTACAGAAGTCTTCACATGCATTTTATCTTCACAGTGACATTTTCAAAGTAATTTATTATGATCCTCATTTAAAGAAGGGAAAACTAAGAGTCAAAAGTGAAATATTTTTTCCTAAGATCATACAGCTTATAAGCATAAGAGTAATAGAATATGATACTGACAATAAATATCATGCCCTATCTCTTCTTTCACGGAGGCAAACTTGTGAAAATTGTGACCAGAGTCTAAAAAAAAGAGTTGACAAATATTTTGACTGGTTCTATATTTTTAAAATTCTCTGCTCCTCCTAAAATTATTGGACAAACTCTTTGCAACAACTATAGTATGACACAAGATAATCAGGAAATATTGTTTACAAATGAAGCAATTTTTTTCCTCTTTGGCTAGTTCAGTTGCAAAATATCAATATACTTTTCAAGTCAATACCAGCAAGTCAGTAAGAGTTAATTTGAGAAAAAAGATATGATAAAATCAAAACATGCAGAGAGGGAGAGAAATATTATTAAACAGATTATGTATAACATATAGGAGAAAGAAACAAAAAAACCCATAAATTATATTTTTCTTTTTTATTATAACTTTTTATTGACAATATATATGCATGGGTAATTTTTTTTTACAACATTATCCCTTGCATTCACTTCTGTCCCGACTTTTCCCCTTCCTCCCTCACACCTTCCCTTAGATGGCAAGCAGTCTTATACATGTTAAATATGTCACAGTATATCCTAGATACAATATATGTGTGTGGAACTGAACAATTATCTTGTTACACAGGAAGAATTGGATTCAGAAGGTAGAAATAACCTAGGAAGAAAAACAAAAATGCAAGCAGTTCACACTCATTTCCCAGTGTTCCTTCTCTGGGTGTAGCTGCTTCTGTCCATCCTTGATCAATTGAAACTGAGTTAGATCTTCTCTTTGTCGAAGAAATCCACTTCCATCAGAATACACCCTCATACAAAAACCCCAAATTATTAAGAAAAATTCATGATGAAAATCTATTTTGACAGAATAATGAAGAATAGAGGAGGCTTATTTAGCAAGCCTGGTGACAACTAAAGCTAGTTGATTGTTGCCCTTCATAATCAAAGAGGAGCAAATGAATATCATTATGTTGGAGTCAAGGTACAGCGTGTCTGACCATAGCTGATCAGACTAATATGAACTTGGAAGGCTTGACTGGGCCCAAGTAGTCTATCTGATCACTTGGAGTGAAGTTCATCTCACATTTCTTTTGAGCTGCTGCAATTCTGCTTTGCTGACAAAGCACAGCATCTTCTCTGAGGAGGGCACGCCATGCTGGGCAGTCCTTTGACAGTGTCTGCCATGTCACACAATCAATTCCAAAGTTCCTCAGAGAGACCCTGAGAGTATCCTTGCTTTTCTTTTTCTGACCTCTATTATGTTTCAACATTTGGCAGGGCAGCTCAAGAAAAGATATCAGTGTCCTCTACATTATCTTTCCCAGTGACCTTCAGAATTTTCTTAAGACAATTCAAGTGGAAGCCATTAGGTTTCTTGGAATAGTGTGCTATATGATGCATAGGTTTCATAGACATAAAACAGTGAGGTCAACACAAAAGCCCTGTTTACTTTCGTTTGTTAGACAGCCTAATATCTCTTCTCTCCCACTATTTTTCAGAGCTTCCCTAATACTGAGATAGCCCTATTAATACTTGCATCAACGTCATCATCCATGTGTACATCCTTGGAAAGTGCACTGCCAAGATAAGTGAACTTACAGGATTCAAAATTTTTGATTTGCTGTAACTAAAAGTTCCCCATATGGATGATGTGATGCTGACTGGTGAAGAACATCTGTTTTCTTGGTGTTGTCAGGCCACAATTAGCAACAGCAGCAGAGAATTGATTTATACTCTTGCACCTCAGTCTCAGAGGCTGCAGAGTGCACAATCATCTCAACAAAAAGTCACGCACCAACTCTCTCTGCACTTTAGTTTTGGCTTTCAGCTTTTCAAGTTAAATAATTTACTAGAACAGTAAAGGAGAGAAAGGGACCCACATGTGCCAAAATGTTTGTGGCAACCCATTTTGTAATGGCAAGGAACTGGAAAATGAATGGATGCCCATCAATTGGAGAATGGCTGGGTAAATTGTGGTATATGAATATTATGTAATATTATTGTTCTGTAAGGAATGACCAGCAGGATGAATACAGAGAGGATTGGCGAGACTTACATGAACTGATGCTAAGTGAAATGAGCAGAAATAAGAGATCATTATATACCTCAACAATGATACTGTATGAGGATGTATTCTGATGGAAGTGGATTTCTTTGACAAAGAGAAGATCTAACTCAGTTTCAATTGATCAAGGAAGGACAGAAGCAGCTACACCCAAAGAAAGAACACTAGGAAATGAATATAAACTATTTGCATTTTTGTTTTTTTTCCCGGGTTATTTATACCCTCTGAATCCAATTCTTCCTGTGCAACAAGAGAACTGTTCGGTTCTGCACACATATATTGTATCTAGGATATACCATAACATATTTAATATGTATGGGACTGCTTGCCGTCTGGGGGAGGGAGTAGAGGGAAGGAAGGGAAAAATCGGAACAGAAGCGAGTGCAAGGGATAATGTTGAAAAATTACTCATGCATATGTTCTGTCAATAAAAAGCAATAAAAAAATAATAATTTCTTGTTAGTGCAGTAGCTGTCCTTGATGCTGTTTTTGTCCTCATTGGAAACATCTGACAACATCACTGAGAAAGCTAAAAAACTAGAGAGCAAGCACACACAGCGTTGCTTCAATCTATCATGACTGGAAAAGTATGGGAGCATCATTATGATCCAGAATCTGTCATGGAACTGCTATATAACACTGATGAACCAAATTTTGCCATGATCTTCCACAAGTTCTCTGACTGAAAGTATCGCGAGCCTTGGTCAGATGAATAAGTGTTGTGTATAGACCTTTGTTCTACCCTTGGAATTTCTCCTGGATTTGTCAGGCAGCAAATGTTGTATCAACCACTCCTTGGCCCTTTCTGAATCATCCTGGCTCTTGAGTAAATGTCTATCTTCCAGGTGAAGGATCAACCTCTATTAGGTGGACTCTTGCAAGAATCTCGCCAACAATGACTAAGAGAGAGGTCCCCATGTGATTGCTACAGGACCATCTATTTCCTTTTCCTTTGTATAATTGCACAAGGGAAGCATCCTTGAATTCCTATGGCATAACCTCCTCTTATATTACTCAGGAAAATTTCAGTAAGCTTTTGTATGGGCAGTGGACTCTGTACCTTGTAAATCTCAGTTGGAATATTATCAGCACTAGACACTTTGCCCCAAGAAATGAGCTTAGTGACATCCAACCTCTTCTTCATTTAGAAGTTTGGCTAGAGAAGGACAGATTACAATCTGAAGTACACAATCAATGGCTTCAGCATTGATTGATGATCTGTTGAGAAGATTACAGAAGTGTTCAGCTCTTCACTTCAGGATAATGTCCTTATCACTGAATCAGTATGTCTCCATCAGCACTGACCAGTTGAGATGCACCATAAGTCTTTGGCCCACAAAAATGCTTTTAATTATTATTGTCAGTATTAAACTAAATTTCATCTGCCTTCTTACTGAATCAAGAATCTTGCATCTGTCTAAGCTTTACTTCTGTTTTACTTTTGAAGGAGTTATATACTATACATCTTCCTAGAGATGGATGGATAAGCTTTCATAAATTTCCCCATTATTTTTGTCGGATCAGTCTTGATGTCTGCAAGAGTTCTGGTCCAAAGGAGTAAATGTGGTGTTGTATACCAAATCTCTGAAAGCTTCCCACTCCTTTTCTGTTCCACTGTCATCAGCCATGTCTTGGCTCAACTTCCCTCCAAGTGAGCAACATACTCAGAGAGGTACTCTGATCTACTGATATTGTCTTCTTGAAGTTGTCTTGTCTGGAATATGCTGTTTTTGTTAATTTTGAATGTTTAGCTTGGAAAAGATGAATTTATGCTCATTCGAGCACTCTGTACCAAGCAACACCTTTGTCACTCATATCCTGTCTATCTCTTTTCCTTACAATGATATACTCTTATTAAATGCCAATGGTAGCTGTGAGGGTGAATCCATGAAGTTTATTGCATTTAGGTAAACAGAAATTAGTGTTGGTAATGAGAAGGACAGGAGATGAACTCGTCTTCAGAAGTAAGTGACTGTTAAAGTTGTTACTTGTCACTCCATTCCTCCCTGCTATATTTGAGAATTGGTGTCTACTTTGGCTTCAAAATCACCCAGAATTAGAAACTTGTCTCCTTTCAGCACATTGATGATGAAGGTCTCTAGTTTTAATAAATTTTTTCTGTGATCTCATTAGGGTTCATCATGGTGAGAGCATATGCTCTGATGATAGTACCAGATAACTTTCATGCAATAATATTGTACTGAGTTTGTTGTTCACTCAATTTAGGAGGCATATAAGCTTGTTGACTTGGTTAGTTTGGATTGCAAAACCTATGCTAGCTTCATGGAACGTCTAATCATGGTAGCCAGAAAAATGTGTATCTAGCTCTGATGATCGTTTGCCAGCCTCACTCAGGATCACTCTTTGGATGCAATCAATGCCTGCTGAATTCTCTCACAATAAGAGATATTTGCACATTCCATGTTTCAATGATGAATTGAATCATTTTCACAAAAGGTTTTGTACATTTTTTTTACTGCAGGGTAAGACCCCTCCCTGCTGGGATAAGTAGATCAGAATCAGGTGAAACAGATAATTTTTAGGGTATTTTTTCTATTCTTTTCCTCATATTAGGAAGTAGTGCAATCCTGTTCATCACTCAGGGATCTGCTGAATCCTCCTCTTGCTTCAATCCAATGAGAAGATGACCTTACAGTCTGGGATGCTTGTGCACTGCAGTTCCCAGTGTATCCATTCCTGCTGCTTCATCACTTGCCCATTGTCACAAGAGTTTGAAGTAGGTCAAAATGGTAAAATGGTATGGATGGTCTTTTGACTCACATATTAATTGGACTTGGGTGAGATAGAGTTGTGCAAAATTGTGGTTCTCACTCTCTCTTCCAAAATCATTAAAGTCCAGTGGCAAGACAAAAGTCCTGTGATTAATGATGAATTGGGATTGGGTATCTTCAATCTCTAACCAGTCTCTAAATGCTTCATAGTACCTGTTTCAGCTCTTTTCATGGCCCACTGGAATAAATTGTGCATGTTTGTCTATCCTACTGAGGAAGTCTCTACATGCTTGAGGCAGATACCCCTCTTGCCAATAGACGTGCCAATAGGTTTAAGACCCTTTGATTACCGTCAGCCTGGTTTAACTTGCACATGCTACAGCTCTTTGGAACCACAAGTGAGAGTTGGGTGTCAGGTGGACACCAAAGGTGGATGAATACACCTGAAAAGGGTTTGGCAGCCCTAAAAGCAAGGGTGCTAGTCTTCCCTGAACATGTTTGAAAATCTAGACCAATCAATGAAGTTATTTTATACTCAAAGACCTCAGAGCTTAGAATCTCATACAAAGCTGTAGGTTCTCATTTGTTTTCTTGCATGGTCTCTTTCCTAAGATCCTCTCTGAATATTCTCTTCCCACGCCTGCTCCTATTTCCCTCATAAACATTCTTAGCTTTTCTTAAGTCACAACATCCTATCTTCTTGACATCCTTAGAAGGGACTTTTAAGCTGCAAGCACAGTAGAGTTGGCATTTCTTTTCAATTCATCAAAGGTATCGTGAACACATTAATTCCTCTTTGTGGATAAGTAGTAGAAAATGCACTGGGTTCAGAAGAAACAAGTAGATAGGGAGAGACTAATAGTTACAGAAAGGGGGTGATAGAGATAGCAATCTGCTGAAAAAGATAAGAAGGGATGGGATTTAGGAAATATGTAGATGGACTGGTCTTGGCAAGAGGATGACTCCCTTTTCATTGGAGACAGGAGTTAAAGAGAAGTTAACTTGCAGGGGTCCTTAAACTTTTAAAATAGGGGGCCAGTTCACTGTCCCTCAGACTATTGGAGGGCCGGACTATAGTAAAAACAAAAACTTTGTTTTGTGGGCCTTTAAATAAAGAAACTTCATAGCCCTGGGTGAGGGGGATCCTCAGTTGCTGCATCTGGCCCACGGGCTGTAGTTTGAGGACCCCTGCATGGAGAGGGTAATGTCAAGAGTTTTTGAGATGAGAAGAAAGGTAAAAGAGGTGGGGTTAGTGAAAGTTTGAGGAGAGAAGTTTGGAACAGGTCCTCTGGAGAATAGGATAGTGATTCAAAAAAGAAAAAAAAATGTATCATAACAAGTGCAATTAGAGATTTTATTATTAGAAGGTAACCCATCTCCCAATCAAGCTGGGTGGGGAAGAGGCAGTCCTGTACTACTTGTGAATTGCTGTTTGTTCCCTGTAGAATGTAATTCTGAATTGTAACCATGTGAGGGTCAGATGTGACTAGAGAACTTTTGAAGAGGAGACATTCTTCATTCCTATTCTGAGAAATGGATATGATTCCAGACTGTCTTTGTAGAGAGACCCTTGCAGAGACAGAAAAAAAAAAAAACTTTAGAAGCAACAAATAAGGAGAAAAGCTGGCACTTTAGTTTGCCCCTGCTTTCCAGCTTGGCTCCCTCCATTGTAGAGAGTTTGGAAAATTTCCACTTAACTATTGTCTCTATCAGCATCTCTCTCTCTCTCTCTCTCTCTCTCTCTCTCTCTCTCTCTCTCTCTCTCTCTCTCTCTCTCTATCTATCTGTCTCTGAATGTCTGTCTTTCTCTGTCTCTCCCTTTCTGCTTCCTCCACAGTTCAGGCCCATCATTCAAATAGCTAGCTCATTTATTCTGTATATTTTCTGCTATACTTTAATCTGTATAACTTTTCTAATTTCTGAATAAATGAATTCTCTTGCTATTTACTATTTGTGAAAAGCTTTTGCTTATCTAATATTTAATGGGAATGAATCAAACCTGTAGATATAATCTTGGTGTATTCCTTCCCCTTTAAGGGAAAGCAATCTCAAGATTGTTTGAATTTATAAAAATAGTATTCCTCTAGGAATAAAATAGGCTAAGGGGTGGGGTGAGGTAGATAGATATAATTCTAGTCCAATATTCTTCTCTCTCTCAGAAAATAATATCACAACCAGCTTTATTGCACCTTATCCTTCATCTCGATAGGAATTTATCTCTGTTAGAAAAGAGTGAGCAAGATTCTAGAGATATTCATGCCTCTCTTCAAAATCACATTTAGACAACCTGTGGGGGAATAATTTCTTCCATGGGGACAGCACATACCCTTCATAAATAAACATAGTAATAAATTCTTCAAATGATTGCAGATTCTGAAGTTATTTTTTAATACTGATTTTTAAAAAGTTTTGATTTTCACATATTTGGAATTGCTTAAATAGAATAATACTTATGTTTCAGTCAATCCCACAAGTTTTTTAAAAAGTTAGTTCCTTTTGAGTTTTCCTTATCAAAGAGTTACAGATTTAAAGCTAGCAAGAAAAGAAGTCTTCTAGTCCAACCCCTTCATTTTACATTCAAATATAGATCTTCTGGCTTCAAATCCAACTTTCTTTCTTCAGCACTATCCACTAATAATGCCAGATTAGATAAGAAACAAGATAATGATGTCATGGCTAATTTTTTCCTAATCTGTAGAAACCAATCATTGGAGGAGATTTCTTTGTCATGGCATATGGAAAATTAGTATGTTTTCTTAATACAAATGGTTTAATATTAATATTGATGTAGTGGGATAAAAATTGGTTTGGTAAATACTGCCTAATTAATATTACATTAAAGCAATCAATTAAATGATATTTCCTAGCAGGAGAGAATTAGTTTATAGCAATAAAATTATTTCACATGGAAACCATTCTAAACAGCAAAGGTTATAAAAGGGGATAAAATGCACACTTCTCAGGCAATACAATGCACCTTTAAATATTCAAGACAAATAGTTCCCTAGAAATTAGTGGGTGATTTACAAGAATGAAGTTGTCTCTGTAGATGTCTATTTAAAAAGGACATTATTGATAACACCCCTCAAATATTCATTGCTAATCAGGGCGCTGGAAAAGTGTTGAATAGTCATTGCACAGAACAGGAAAGGATGTCCAGATTCCAGGGATCAAGCAAAGAGAAAATAAGCAATTCTTGACTATAATCCTTGATTTCAGAACACAACAAAAAATGCTGAATTGATCATGGAGTTTGTGGTGGTGTGGAGTGGAAAGAGAACAGGATACATTGTTGATGGAATTGTGAACTGATCCAACCATTCTGGAGAGCAATTTGGAACTATGCTCAAATGGTTATCAAACTGTATATACCCTTCACATACTGGATTTAACATATATTTTAACACATATTTAACATGGATTGGACTACCTGCCATCTAGGGGAGGGGAGGAAAAATTTGGAATAGAAGATTTTGCAAGGGTCGATGTTGAAAAATTATCCATGGATATGTTTTTTAAATAAAAAGCTTTAATAAAAAAATTTAAAAAACAAAAAAAACTGTGTATACCCTTTGATCCAGCAGTGTTTCTATTGGGCCTATATTGGGTCTTGTGATGGAGAGGGCCATCTACACCCAGAGAGAGTTCACAATTCCACCAACAATGTATTTTAATGTCTCAGTTTTCCTACATCCCCTCCATCATTCATCATTATCTTTTCCTGTCATTTTAGCCAATCTGAGAGGCACCTGAGAGATACCTCAGAGTTGTCTTAATTTGCATTTCTCTGATCAATAGTGATTTAGAGCACCTTTTCATATGACTAAAAATGGTTTTAATTTATTCATCTGAAAATTGTCTGTTCATATTGTTTGACCATTTATCAATTGGAGAATGGCTTGAATATATATTGGGCCTATATCCCAAAGAGATTTTAAAGAAGGGAAAGGGACCTGTATGTGCAAGAAAGTTTGTGGCAGCCCTCTTTGTAGTGGCCAGAAACAGGAAATTGAATGGATGCTCATCAGTTGGAGAATGGCTGAATAAGTTATGGTATATGAATGTTATGGAATATTATTGTTCGATAAGAAAGGATGATTTTATTTTATTTTATTTATTATTTTTTAAAATAACTTTTTAATGATAGAACCCATGCCAGGGCAATTTTTTTTTTTACAGAATTATCCCTTGCATTCACTTCTGTTCCGATTTTTCCCCTCCCTCCCTCCACCCCCTCCCCTAGATGGCAAGCAGTCCTTTACATGTTGAATAGGTTACAGTATATGCTAGATACAATATATGTGTGCAGAACTGAACAGTTTTCTTGTTGCACAGGAAGAATTGAATTCAGAAGATAGAAATAACCTGGGAAGAAAAGCAAAAATGCAAGCAGTTTATATTCATTTCCCAGTGTTCTTTCTTTGGGTGTAGCTGCTTCTGTCCATCTTTGATCTGAATTAACTCTCTTTATCGAAGAGATCCACTTCCATCAGAATATATCCTCAAACATTATCGTTGTTGAGGTATATAATGATCTCCTGGTTCTGCTCATTTCACTTAGCATCAGTTCATGTAAGTCTCGCCAGTCCTCTCTGGATTCATCCTGCTGGTCGTTCCTTACAGAACAATAATATTCCATAACATTCATATACCACAATTTACTCAACCATTCTCCAATTGTTGGGCATAGAAAGGATGATTTTAGAGAGGCCTGGAGAGACTTACATGAACTGATGCTGAGTGAAATGAGTAGGACTAGGAGATCATTATACAGGCCACTGAAAGATTATGTGATGATCAACTCAGATGGACCTGGCTCTTCTGAACATTGAAGTGATTCAGTCCAGTTCCAATGGTCTTGTGATGGAGAGGGCCATCTACACCCAGAGAGAGGATTGTAGGAACTGAGTATGGATCACAACACAGTATTTTTACTTCCTTTGTTGTTGTTTGCTTGAAATTCATTTTTTTTTCTCATTTTTTTTCCTTTTTGATAAGATCCCTTTTTAAAATCTATTATCTTTTGTATCTTATTTTAATCAATTCATTAAAATGCAGCAAAGTAATTCTTTTATTCCTTCCTAATTGAGATACTATCCAAATCTACACAAAAATAGTTCCAAACCTTTTTTTTTTAATGATAATTAACAATAACAATAGCTAGCATTTGCATAGCACCTATTATATGCCAGGTGTTGTGCTGATATCATCTTATTTGTTCTTCACAATAACCCTGAGATATATGAGATATATAGCTAGCATTTACATAACACCTACTATGTGCCAGGTATTGTGTTGATATCATCTTATTTGGTCTTCACAATAACCCTGAGATATATATGCTATTATTATTCCCATTTTATAATTGAGGAAAGTGAGACAAACAAGATAAGTGATGTATCCAGACTCATACAGTTAGAAAGTGTCCTATACTTCCCTTTCCCCCAGCCTGAGTTCCCTCTTATTCTATTTATTTCAAAATCCTTTATTACTATTCTCTTCTCTTTCCTCTTTTTCTTCAGTCTCTAACAATGAGGTGAACCTTTTCCTTCCCACAGTCAAGTCCTGATCTCTTTTCCTCTGGTTTTCTGCAAAATGCTCCCTTAATCATCCAGTCCCCCTTTCTAATATTCAATGTATTCCTATTTATTATTTTCTCCTTACTGACTTCAAATATTCCCAAGTTTTTCTCTTCCTTAGAAAACTTTTATGGGCTCCTTTTGATGTTGTTCTGGCATGTCTGATTCATTGTGATTCTATTTAGAGTCTTCTTGGCAAAAGTATTGGAGTGGTTTGCCACTTCCTTCTCCAGCTCATTTTATAGATGTAGAAATTGAAGAAATTAAGGCACACAGGATAAAATAACTTGTCCAGAGTCACATAAATAAGTGTCTGAAGCCAGATGAATCTTCCTGACTCTGAATATCTCCCTCTTAAAAAAATAAAATAACACTATACTTATGTCTACATCTCCTCTCTTCTCACTCACTTTTTAGGTCTTTGCAATCTGAATTTCAACTTCATCACTCAATTTAAAATACCCTCTACAAAGTTACGGATAATCTCTTTATTGTCAAATCCAACTATCTTTTTTGAGTCCTTATCCTTCTTGACCTCTCTGTATTATTTGACATTGTTGACTAACCTCTTGTAAGTAATTATTCTTCTTTGGCTTAGTGTGACAATATTTTCTTTTGATTCCCCTTCTACCAGCTTGCCTGCTTCTCCTTTGTTAGACCATATCCCTTGCAGCCAGTTCCCCAGTGGATGTCAGCAAGGGAGGGCATAAAATTCTCAAAAGATATCAAATTGGTGAACTATGCCTTCCTTTGGCCAGTGATGATCATATTATTCAGTCACTAGGAGTAGATCAAAGTAGAGGAGGTCAATAATAATAATAATAGTAGCACTAACAACAACATATAGTGTGTATTATGATCCAGGCACTATGCTATGTGCTTTGTAATTACTATTTGATATTCAAAACAATCCTGGGAGAATTGTTATATTATATATATTTTAATATTTTTAATTTAAAAATTTTATATGTTTTTATAATATAAATATTTTAATATATTATATATAATATATAAAAGAAATAATAATATATAATATAAATATAACAAATAATAATAAATAAATATAATATATTTTATATTTTAATATAATAATATATTATATATATATACTTAACCTCTGTTTTTATATATCTATAACAGAGGTTAAGTGATTTGTCCAGGATCATATACATGTATGAGACTAGTGTTAAGCTCAGAACTTCCTGACTGGAGGCTCTACTGTACCACTTAGCTGCCTCCAAAACTTTAAAATAAATACTTTGAACTTGATTCATTAGTTAATAGCACAAACATTTATTAAGCCCCTACTATGTCCAAGGCAGTGTGGCAGTGGCCAGAAAGCCAACGTGGGATTCAATAGTGTTAGGAAGAGCAGTGTTCAGTCTTGCCTCTAACACTCATTGGCTAACTTTGAGCAAACTCATTAACTTGTTAAGGACTCAGAAAACTCTCCAAAACTACAAATCCACAAACTACAAACAGATACTGATCTCCATTAGTAGAGGGAGATTGCTAGAAGCAAGCTACACTAATGAAATCCAATGTCCTAGATTTTTAATGGAGAGCTCAAGTTATATATTGGTCCAGAAGAAAAAAGAATAAGATCCAGTATATTATGTTGGACAATAATGAATAAAAAGATCTACCATAGACTACTTTCAAGTAGTTTACAATCCATTGGGAAAAGCATAAGTAGATAATTATGGTGGTAGAAGGGAGATTATGGTAAATAGGTGATTTTCTCAAAGAGTTTATCCATAGAAAGGAGAAGCTATATAGAGAACCAAAGAGGGATTAAATGAAGGTTTTCTGATGTGAAGATGTGTATGTATTTATAGGAATATGGAAGAAGTTGGTAGACTGGATGAGGCTGAAGATTAATTGAGAAAGGAGGGATGATAAAAGCTAATTTGAAGAAGAATGGAATGGATCATTTGTGTAGAATTGGTAGTTTAATTACTCAGCAGTATTTTTCACTCATATCATACAATTATGTCAGCTACCATCATGGTAATACAGCATTTGTACAGTGTTCATTATTTCTTAGTTAAAATTGCATCAAGAAAATTTGCAGACACAGCAGAAGTCTTCCATAGGTGGGGCCTGAAATGCCAAGATTCCTGGCAGTTGGGTTTTTAGGGTTATTATTTGTTGGGCCATGGAAAGAATATGGGATGTAAAGATCAATTAGTCAATCAACAAATATTAAACTTCTACTAAGTGGTAAAGTAATTCTGTACTATGCTAGACACTAAGGCTACATATATAAAGAGTGAAAGAAGAGAGAGTCCAATTAACTGAGGGGTCCCTTGGGCATGAAACTGTCCTGATACTATCTTTCCAATCCTACATCCCCATCCCAAGCTGCAACGGACCTTAGCAGGTAAGCGGATGGAATGCCATGATTTTGTCTATTCTCTGAAAATGTGAGTAAATAAATAAACAGTGCTAATTAATAATAAGATCACTGAAAAAAGGCTGCAATTATTTGTAGCATTGTCAAATGGAAGATGGAATAGATAGGCTCTGAAGAGAGAAGTATGCACAGAGGGTGCAGAGAGACAGATTTAGGATTAATATAAGGAATATTTTCTTAACAATTTAATTTATGAGAAAGTGGAATACTTTCTGAGCAAGCAATGATTTCTTTCAGACTTCTAGGTCTTCTAGCAAAGGCCCGATGACTTATCTTCTTTGTCATGTATGTCATATAAGGAACACTTGTTCAGAAGTTCAGAAGAAGGTTGTATAAGTTTTGGGTCTCTTCTAGGTCTTAGATTCCAGAACCCTAGAATTCAATTACATATGGCAGATTATAATCAAAACATATCAGACACAGAGCTAATCAAAAACTTCAAAAGTTGTGAAAAAATGGGGAAATGTAGATTTCATTCATTGCTTTCTGGTTTTTAAGCATCAATGGAATATCAAAATGATCTTTCTAGTTAGAAATAAACCTGAGATCAAACAATAAATATTGAGCTTATTACTACATAGATGGTTACTAAAAACAGAAGAACAAACAATATTGTTGATTGTCCGACTCTTCATGTCCCCATTTGGAGTTTTCTTGGTAAAGACATTAAAATGGTTTGACATTTCCTTTTCCAGCTTATTTTACAGATAAAGAAACTGAGGCGAACAATATTAAGTGACTTGCCTAGGGTCACACAGCTAATAAGCTTCTATGGTTGAATTTTAAATCAAGAAGACAAGATTTCAAATCCATCACTCTATCCACTATGTCACCTAGCAACCGTGAGAGCAATATACCCAAGGCTATTAGTATTAAGGAAGAAGAGTAGAGTAGGCTACATCTCTGGGACAGAAGAAAGGAGGAGGAAAAAGTAATTTCTAATAAAAGACATTTTTAATGTCTACCTTGAGAAAGGTAGAATGAAAAGCAAAAGGGGCTCACAGAGACCACGATTGAGAAAGCTCAAGAACAATTTGTTACTAAGAGTGTCAGATGAAGGAAGGTCAAGAACTAGGGAAAGAGAAGAGGGCTTTAAACCTACCCTGAAGTAACTTGTTAGAGATCACAATGGAGGTAATTTCAGTGAATTGGCTGGGGCAGGAGGAATGGAATTTAGGTCAGAAGCAGCCTTCCTTAGTGGCCTAGAAGAATTATTTTACCTGCCTAAGTGCCAATTTACCTTGAAGATAATAAGAGTACAAAATCTAACATCTCTAAAAGGAGCTGCATTCCAAGTATCCAGATAACACAGGCTGATTAGATAAGGGACTGTGTCAATGACTTTGGCTTCATTTGGGTTATATTATGAAGACTATTTTATGTTTATAAAAGGGTATGGGTTTATGAAACTAGTAATTACTTTCTCTCCAATGTTTTTACTATGATTTTCCCACTTAATAGCTTCTGAGAAATGAAATAAAATATACAGTAATTTACTATATCCCCCTTGCCCCATAAAAATTACTTAGAATTATCAACTCAAGATAAGGCTCAAAGTACAAAATTCATGAAGGCTATGTAAAAATGATCTTTTTTTTTATTTTCAGCAAAATTTAAGTTTGTTCTTTCTTTCTTTTTCTTTTTTTAAAAAGTAGCCTTTTATTTACAAGTTATATGAATAGGTAATTTTATAGCATTGACAATTACCAAACCTTTTGTTCCAATTTCCCCCCTCCTTCCCCCCACTCCCTCCCCTAGATGGCAGGATGACCAGTAGATGTTAAATATATTAAAGTAAAAATTAGATACACAATAAGTATACATGACCAATCATAAAAATGATCTTTGATACACTTTATTTTTTCCATAGATCCTATTAGCCCTTTATAATCACTTTCTAGATGAGAAAGAAACAGTTTGCTGAAATTTCTGCATCTTAGAGAAAACTACCTTAACTAATATACTCACAGAGCAGATAGGGCTCAGTAAAGAGGTCTGTAAGGTAATTGATTGTCAAAGATCTCCTTTTTGTACTTAATCTCGCTCAGAAAACTGATCTAGCTTCCTGTCTTCAAATATCATCCCTATGCAGTGGGGCTTGACAGTGGATAGAGAACTGGAGTCAGGAAGACCTGAGTTTGAATATGGCTTCAAACATTTGCTATTTGTGTCACTTAACCTCAGTTTGTTTCAGTTTCCTCAGACATAAAATGGGGATAATATCAGCACCTATATCTCAGGGTTGTTGTAATGATCAAATGAGATTTGTAAAACTTTTAGCTGGCATACAGCATGTGACATATAAATGCTGTCCTCTTCTCCCTCTCTTGGGCTGATCACTGCTTTTTAATTATACAGATTATTCATCAATGCATTCTCCATTCTCAACCTCTTCTTTTTCTCTCTCTTTTTTTCCTATATCATCCTCTTTTACATCCTCCATCATTGTATATATTATTCCTGATGTCTTTTCTGTGCTCCAGACTCATTTATACAACTGAATGCAAGACATTGTTGCCCAGTTCTGACATCAGCAGCTAAAATTCAACAAGTTTATTCTCTTTAAAAATGCTCCTTCTTCTGACAGCATTATTTTTTCCAGTGACATTATTTTTTATTGTTTCTTTTATTTGAAACTTTGAAAGGGGGAAGGGATTGTTTATTTTTGATTCCTTTCTCTCCCTCACCTCTCATATTAAACCAGTTATAAAATGTTATCTATTACATCTATGCAATATCTCTTGTGTCTACCCACTTCTGTTTCTATTAATACAGGCCCTTATTACCACTCATTTAGATGATTACAATAATTTTCATTTTTCTTTCCTTCTCCCCACACTCCACACTGTACTTTACTCACTGTTAGAATAATTTTTCTTTCTCTCTCTTTCTCTCTCTCTCTCTCTCTCTCTCTCTCTCCTCTCTCTCTCTCTCTCTCTTTCTTTCTTCTTCCTATCTTTCTTCCTTTCTTTCTTTCACTGATGCATTTTAAGGTTAAGTGAGTTGCCCAAGGTCACACAGCTAGGAAGTGTTAAGTATCTGAGGTCAAATTTGAACTCAGGTCCTCCTGACTTCAGGGCTGGTGCTCTATCTACTACACCATCTAGCTGCCCCTAGAATAATCTTTCTAAATGAAAATTTTATCTATTGCAACTCTGCAATATCGATTGCATCTAATCCCTTCTATTTTCATTAATATGGGCTCTCAACACCACTCATTTAGATAATTGCAGTAATTTTCATTTTTCTTCCCCTCTCCCCACACTCCAATCTATACTTCCCTCACTGTTAGAATAATCTTTCTTAATGACAGAGTTGAGATGTCATTTCTCTATATACAAAAACTTTTGAAGGATACCTATTGAGTAAATGCCATGCTCCTTTGCCTCTCATTCAAAGCTCCCTATTATTTTCCACCATTGTATCTTTACATCCTTATTTTATAGTTTTTCACTCTATCTACTTTACATCCCAGTCGAATGGAAAACACCAATCTTACTCTGTTTAACTTTCCAATTTTGCTTAAAGTTATTTGTACACCAAACATTAGAAGATCTTGAAATTTCAAATAGCTATAAAAAAGATTATGATTCAGACTTGGACAAAAAAAAAATTTAAATGAAATGCTTCACCTTATCTTTGTAGTCCAGAGGAGATACTAAATAGTGCCTGGTAGAATATTGCTCAGAAGAAATAATTTTCCCAGAAATGGTCATATATCAAGGGGAGAAAAGAATTACATCAGAGAGTAAAAGGAGATAGACATCCCAGGCAAAGCTTTTTGAGTTTATAGTCTTACTCAACAGGCTGAGTCAAGAGTGAACTGATTTGGCTCATGACTAAAGGTTTGCCCTTACATTCCTGTATATGTATGTATGTATATGTTTAATGTGTGTCTATCTGTGAAGCAATTTTTCTTTCCTCACTTCTACACTACACACACACACACACACACACACACACACACACACACACACAATCCCCTACCTCTGATGGCAGTAGAAAAATTTTCTGGCATCCCTACATTATTTTTCAGAGTTTGCTTCTAAGAAATCTTAAAGATCAGGGGGAAATGTCTAGTGAGATAGAGGTAGAAAATATAGGAATTTTATAGTACTATTTTATCCATTAATTATTCAGAGGAATAGCTATATAAACTAAGTCAATTTTGGTACAAGCAAACCATCCAAAATAGTTTAGTCACTGAAATACCACAAGGTCCTAGTATAAAGTAGGTTTACTAATAAGGTGAGCTTAGAGGATGTACTTTGTAAGGAATGATAGACCTTAGTGAATTTATCTATTCATGAACATCATCTACCAGAAAATTGTCCTTATCTAATGACTTTTCACTTCATTGAAAAGGTCAAAATCCACTCAAAATTGAAAAGAACTTAATCACAGCTAATTAATAGAAGAAAGGAAATGCTTTCACCGGAAACTAAAAAAGAGAGAGGTTTGGGGAATATATGTTTACTTATTTATTTTTTGTGATGAAAAAATTTTCATGCATAGCCCCAAAGCTGGTAGGTATCATAAATCTTTCATCCTAATAAGATTTCTGAAATTGGATTCTCTGAGCCTTGGACAAACATTGGTTTGTTTTTGAGAGCACTATCTGTCATCAGGCAGACAGCATGATGATGGCAAGTGGAAATGTTCTAGGACATTGATCGATTTAGTGGTGGGAGACAGCTTTTGGAGTGGGAAATGAATTCTTGTTTTTTTTTTTTTTAAAGACAGTTTTTCCACTGAAATCCACTGAAATCTGAGAGAGACAGATGGAAGAAGAGATTTTAGGAAGTTAGCACTGACGGGCAGTTGTTGAGAAGAACAGATGTTGCAAAAATTGACTATCAGAAAAAGGCACTATATTTGTTGTTTATTATTAAGATTCAGGTAATTATGGGGTGCCATTGTAAAGATTTCTCCATCCCAGTTTCCTGATCTGCTATCAGCAAATGGACAAAAGAGGTGAAATTTTGAATTGAATAGGGACAGGGAACAAAGAGTAGTGCTTGTTTTTCTATTTGTTCCTTAAAACATTAGACATTGCATATACATTGTACTTCTCATTTTGAACTCAATTTGTAGGATTTTTAAAGGACTGGTTTAGGATCATGGAATTTTATTTAAAAAGGAAGCTTATAAATTTTCTAATCTGACAGGAAAAAATAGTAAGTTCTTAAGAAAAGCCTTATATAAGTTAAAACATGAATGAATGAATGTAAGGGCTAGTACAGAGGTACTGTATATAATGGAAAGGTGATGGATTTAAAGTCAGAGGACAGGATTCAAAATTCCAGTTTGCTACTAGTATGACCTTGAATAAGTCACTCAATATCTTTAAACTTCAGTTTCTTCATTTATTTTAGCAGTATTTTATCTTTTTTCCCAATTATGTGTCAACACAATTTTTAGCATTCATTTTTATAATATTTTGAGTTCCAAATTTTTCTCTCTCCCTCTCTTCCTCTCTTCTCTGATATAGTTTAAACATGTGCTATCATGTAAAACATATTTCCACCTTAGTCACAGTTGTTAAAGAGACAGACCATGAGAGGTAAAAAACATGAAAAAGAATAGAGGGGAGAAAAGCATACTTTAATCTGCATTTTGAGCGATCTGTCTTTTTTCATTCATGAATCTTTTCTACTTGGATTTTTGTGTTGTTGAGATGAACTGAGTTATTCACACAATGATCATTACATAATGTTGCTGATTTATTCAATGTTCTCCTGTTTCTGCTCATTTCACATTGTATCAGTTCATACAAGTCTTTTCAGATTTTTCTGAAATCTGCCTATTCATCCTTTCTTGTTGCACAGCAGTATTATATTACATTCACATACCACTGCTTATTCAATCATTCCCCAATTGTTGGGCATTATCTCAGTTTTCAATATTTTGCCACCAGGAAAAGGGCTGTCATAAATAATTTTGTGTATGTAGGTCCTTTCTCTCTTTTCATGATCTCTTTGTGATAAAGACCTAAATGATATTCCTGGATCAAATGGGATGTACAATTTGGTTGCCCTTTGGACATAATTCCAAATTCCTCTGTAGAATGATTGGATAAGTTCACAACTCCACCAATAGTGCACTGATGATCCAATTTTCCCACCTTCCCCCCAACAGTTATCATTTTCCTTTTTTGCCATATTATCCAGTCTAATAGGTAGGAGGTGATATCTTAGAGTTGTTTTAATTTGCATTTTTCCAATCAAAAGTGATTTAAAGTAATTCTTCATATAACTATAGATAGTTTTGATTTCTTCATCTGAAAAGTACCTGTTTTAAATCCTTTAATCAGTAATCCATTGAGGAATGGTTTGACTCAGTTCCCTGCATATTTGAGAAAAAAGGCTTTTATCAGAGACACTTGCTATAATAATTGTTTCCCAGCTTTATGATTTTCCTTCTAATTTTGATTGCATTAGATTTGTTTGTATAAAAGCTTTTTAATTTAATATAATCAAAACTGTCTGTTTTATATTTCATCTGTCTCTTGTTCTGTCATGAATTCTTTCCTTTTCCATAGATTTGATAGACTATTTCTTGCCTTTTTAATTTGCTTATGGTGTCATCCTTTTTGTCTAAATCATGTACCCATTTTGACATTATTTTAGTATACAGTGTGAGATGTTGGCCTATACCTAATTCACACCCTAAGATTTTCCAGTTTTTAGCAGTTTTTTAGTCCAATAGTGAGTTCTTATGCAAAAAGATCTATCCCAAAACTGAGGTTTAGGGGTTTATCAAATACTAGGTTATTGTGGTCATTTACTCCTGTGACTTGTGTACCTAATCTATTCTACTGAACCATTTCTTAATCAATATCAGATAGTTTTAAAAATTACTGCTTCATACTAGTTGCTCTATTATAAACTGGACTTCAGTTTCTTCATTTAAAAAATTTAAGAATCTAAAATCTTTGGATTCATGATAGAAGAGTCATGAATCTTTGGATTCATAATAGAAAAATGCTATCCTCATTCGGAGAAAGAACTGGTGAAGTCTTAATAAAGATCAAAGCATACTATTTTCATTTTATTTCTTCAGAGTTTTTTATTTTTGGGCTATTTATTCTTTTACAACATAACTAATATAGAAATATGCCTTACATGATTGCACATATATAAACAATATCAAATGCTTAATGTTTTAGAGAGTAAGAGAGGAGGGAGAAAAATTTGGAACTCAAATTTTTAAAAAATGAATGTTAGAAATTGTCTTTGTGTAATTTGGAAAGATAAAATACTATTTAAAAGTTAAGAGTCTAGACAAGGTAGCTTCTAAGATCACTTCTAGATCTATATATTTTATCCTACCACATATAAATGATAATGATGGATTATATTTCTAGATCATTTTAAGTTTGCTAGACAAATTATCTCATTTGAATCTCACAAAAACTCTTTGAGATTTATAATAGCAACTGAAATTTCTATAGCTTTTTAAGAGTCATAAGATGCTGTCCTCCCAATAATCCTGTAAATTAGGTGGTAAGAGACATATAGTGAAAAGTTCCAGAATATATTTTCTACTATAACATAATAAGAATCATTGCTAACATTTACATAGTGCTTACTATATGCCAGGTTTTGCACTAAATGCTTTACAATTATTATCTTATTTGATCTTCAGAGAACCCTGAGAATTGGGTGCTATCCCCATTTTACAAATGAAAAAAACTGAGGCAGCGTGAAGTTAAGTCACTTGCCCAGGGTCACATAGCTCATAAGTGTCTGAGGATATTTGATATCTCAAGTCTTCCTAATTCCAGGCATAACATTCTATCCATTGTACTGAGTTGATGCTAGGGGAAAGTATTGCCCTCATATTATAGATGAAAGATTTGAAACTAATTAACACTTAGAGTCTTATATGAGGACATGGCAGATCTAGAATTCAAATCCTAATTGAAAAAAGGTTCAATGTTCTTTCTACTATATCATACTACTTACCTCTGCATGTGTTTAAATTGATTATTTTCTGTCCTCATTTGTGATTTCCAGATTTGACCACACTCCTCCAGATATATTCTGAACAGTGATCACATGAGACTATGACCTTAATTTCAAAATATGAATTTCTGAATGTAGACCAAAAATCTATTAGATTTTTAGACACATTATTGGACTAGCATCCATTTGAAATCCAAACTCTTTTATAGACAATCTTCAATCAAGTAATATCCTCCACCTATTCCCATCTAATAGTTGCAAATTAACTTATATTAACCCAAGTGAAAAATTCGACATTTATTTCCATTAAGTTTCTTGAACCAACCAACCAACCAATCAACCAAACGGTTGATTTTGCCTATCAACTTTTTATTTTTTTGATCTGCCACTATCATCTATTATGCTATTTCTCCCATCTTTGCATTGTCTACAAATCTGATGAACATACCACTTATGTTTTTAATGCTTGTTTTTAAAATAAAAATGTTAAAATAGTGTTCAACACAGATCTCAGTGACACTTCACTGGGGACTTCCTTCTCAATTAATACCAACTAATTACTATTTGACCTGTTTTGAATCCATTTAATTATTTTATCTAGTCTCAAACTTCATTTTTTCCCCTTCAAGAATCATATTTTGTCAAAAGTTTTTCAAAAATGTAAGTAAACTCTAGAGAAAAATATTCCCTTGATCTTCTAATATGGAAATAGTGACAATAAAGGATATAGAGTCATGTTTTATAGACAGTACTCCTGTTTCTAGATGTTGACTACCTATCTCTTTCATAAGCCATTCTAGATTTTTTTCAAAGTCAAGTTAATTGACTTTTAGTTTACATAGCTGCTTTTTTTTCCTTTTAAAAAATGGGTCTTTTGACCTCCATAGATCTTACAGTACATCTCCCATTCTCCACAATATATTTTAATGCCACTAAAAGTTGCTTAATTATATATAATAGTGATAGCCCATATTTATCTCAGTATTTACTGGACTCAACATTCCATTACCCATCTTTGCATCTTTGGATAGGTTGCCCACTCATGTTTAGAATTGTTCCTTCTTTATCTCAAACTCTTAGAATTTTTAAATTCCTTTAAGATTTGCTCAGGTACCAAATTTTCTATGGAGCCTTTTCTCTGACTGAGGCAGAATAGTGCATTGAAAACAGCACAGAGTCAAGCTGTATGATTTTGGCCAAATTAATTTGGCTCACTATATCTTGGTTGTCTCAGCTATAATGTTGAAGCAGATGATTTCTGAAGTCCCTTCCAGCTCTGTTCTCTATCTCCCCTCACTCCCCCAACACAATTCCCAATGTTCTCTCCTTACTCAATTATCTTACTTATTTGTTTACTATTTATATTTCCAATAGAAGATAAGCTCTTTGAGGGCAAAGATTGCTCATCTTTGTATCATCTGCAATAACACAGTATGTAATTTCTGAATGTTTAATCAGGATTTTATAAATATAAATTAATAACAAAATAAACCCTACTGTAAAATCTAAAGATGTAGTATGAATTAGTGATAGAGAAATAGTCTTAGAGCCAGGAAAATAAGGTTCAATCCTATCTCTGACATGAATGAAGCATGTGTACCTGTGCAAGTCACTCAATGTCTTAGTCACTAACAACTCTATAAATTGTCATGAAAATGAAAATCTTCATTAGTTTTCCAGATTGGTGAAATCACAGGTTTTAGGCTTACTTAATCTTAAACTTACTAGAACTAATCCAAATGCAACTGTATATCTGGCATTGGTATTAAAAGAAGGCCCTGTGCTACCATATCAGTTAGTTCCATTCTATTAGATTTTTAGTTTTTATTGAGAGTCATGTTTCAGGAGGCATGAGCAATCATATAAAATTACCTAGATAAAGTGTTAACTCACAAAAAGCCTCTATCTAATGTTCCCTTTATTCTCACTACAATTTCTTAAGTGTATGTAATAATGAGAAAAATAATAATGAGATTTATATGTATATCAGAAAGTTCTAAATCTTCATTTTAGGATTAATTCCTTTCCAAAGTTGCAAAAGAAAAATATGTAGTTAGATAGAATCTGAGTTTCATTTCAATTGGGGAAAATGATAAAATTTCCAAATATTTTTCTTGAAGGATAAAATTGAATAAGCATTTCTGGATTTGAATTGTGTTACAAATACTCAGAATCATTAAGTATATGAAGGAACAGAAAATTATATTAGCAGAGACTCTGTATCCATCCTTCTGATGATCTCTTTATTTCTACTACAATTTGTTTTATATGTTACTCTCATGGATGTTTACAAAAACTAAAACTGGACATTTTCCAAATGTACTGGTATCATAGAGACAGCCTGGCTAGTACCCCCTATAGACTATAATAGACTACCTAAAAAAACTTTCCACCTCTAAACTAAAGCTATTTTGACTAGTTCCAGAGATGCATCTTTGGTTTCTAGATAAAGGTATAGTTAAGAATTACAACTGTGCTTTTTTTTTTTTTAAATGAAGTGGCTGAAAGAGATATGGACTTCAGAATTTCAATAGAAAAAACCCTCAAGAAATTTGTAATGAGAAAATTTCGTCCCCATTACTGGAGTTTTATTCCAACTATTCTTTATTCTAAATATTGGAAGCTCATGGGGATTCAGAATAAGAAAAGATTTGACAGATCATTTAGTAAATTCAAATTCCCCATTTTATGGAAGAAAAAAATTGAGGCTGAAAGATTTTAAAGTGACTTTCCTTAAGTCATAAGATGTCAGCTCCAGGACTATTATTTAGATCTCCTCATTCCAACCCTACTGCTCTTTTCACTGTGCTACAACATTCTATGAGTCATCTTCCTATTTGTGAGAAAGTTCCTGGTGGCTAACTTGAGATGATTCATTTTTCACCTCACTCTAAGCTTCTTTATCTGTTCTGGCCCACTTGTTCTCTGGGCTGCTCTGATATGCCAGGACACACAATTCTTGGGGGAATTTTCAGAGCCTGGAAGCCTTTGTACACTCAAGCAATATTACTAATCCTTTATATAACATGCAGTTTGGAGGAACAGAAAATTTATCTGGCAAGTGTATGGAGACATTAGCATTAAAGCGGAAGAAAATAAATCTATGAAAATCCTTTTTTTTTTTTTCCCTCAGTAAAGCAACTTAAAATTCATAGTGGATCATTTTGGCACTCCCTCTCTCCCTTATTTGCATCCTTAACACTTTGAAGTACCTGCCACATAGTAATGAATTATTCTTTCCTTCCTCTTTCTCCTTCTTTTCCTCTTCTTCTTCCTCTTCCCTTTTCTCTTTTTCTTCCTCTTCCTTTTTCTCTTTTTCTTCCTCCTCCTCCTCTTCCTGTCTTCTTCATAGCTTACAACTCATTTGTAACTGGAGGTGACATTTGAACCCATTACTTCCTGATTCACTATTCAGCATCCCATGCTACCTCTGTGTTGTTTATAGTGTTATATAATATTCTTTTCTTTTATGATTTTAGTACAGCAAGTAAAGGCAGGTAGCTTCAGAATTTGATCTTTTAAAAAAGCAGATTTTTAAAAAAAAGCATATGTTTTATCTCAATGTTAAAAAGGGAGATTAAAATGATCAAGCAAAACTTGATTTTGTCATTATTGAAGTTTGTTTGAAAACAATTATTGGTATGCATCTTAGTTGATATTTTCATAATAAAAATGCAATACATTTTTAGCAGAAAAGTACATATTTAAAGTGTAGTGAAATTAGTAAGTACATATTGTAAGGCACAATGAACTTAGTAACTTTAAATGTATGGTTCATCAGTTGTTTGGAAAAAACCAAAAACAAAACAGGAAAAAAATACAGTCAAGTAATGGGTGGCTACATATAGAGTTGAATTTCCTATCTTTATTCTTTGGAAATGAAACATTTGTAAACTGTGGTCATGGTAGTGGCTAAATGTACACTTGATAAATATTGCTATAGCAATATTGCCTACAACAGACTCATTTCCCTGCTTTCCTACAACCTACAAAAAAAGTAGGTTGTAGCCAATGGAGATATCAATTCAGTCTTTTTTTCTTTCATGTCCAGCTCTTCACAACCCCATTTAGGGTTTTCTTTGCAAAGATACTGCAGTGATTTGTCATTTCCTTCTGTAGCTCATTTTACATGTGAGGATTATGACTTGCCCAGGATCACTCAGTTAGTAATTATCTGAGGCTAGTTTTGAACTTAAAAAGATGAATCTTCCTGATTCCAGGCCCAGCACTAGATCCATTATACTACTTAGCTTTCCAAGAAATGTATACACTAGAGTAAAATTTTGGTCACAAGATGGGGTACCCTCAAGCTTCCCATTGCCAATTGATGGTGAAATGGTATTTCCATTGCTTCCTAGAATATAGTTAGCCTATAAATTCCTTCTACTACTTCCAGGGTTATTGGATTTATGGTATAAGACATGTCTGGATTAAAATTTTATCTTAGGGGAAAATAAATTATGAAAATTTTGATAAAGTTCTCTCAGTGACTCTAGTGCCCAACTCTTACCCTTCATTTTTAATTCTTCTCCTGTCATCAAACAACCACATTTATAAGATAGAGATATTAACATTTTTATTGGTTAAATGGTTTATCAAAGCTCAATAAAGTAGATAACTGTAAATGAAATTGTCACATAGTAAAACTGCAAAGATACTACTTCGCCCATCCCACATGCCTGCAATCATTACTTTTGAGGCATGGGGAATAAGTGCAAAGGAAGGAGTTGAAAAGCTACAATCTAAAAAAATAGGGGAGAAGGGCAAGGAGCTAGGACAGTTTTCATTGTCATCATTACTCAAGATTTCATGGCAATCCCAGATCACAGATCCTAAATGGCAACACGAGTCTTTTTTTTTTTTAATCACCACACTACCTGGGACATTTTCTGCTTTGAGACTCCTCCACTATTCCCTAGCTACTCTCTCAAATATGTCCTGATTCTTCCTTCATTGCATTCCACTTGGATTACAGCCACAGTGGCAGCTGCACCAACCAGAAAGATGGCAGAAACCAAGCAGCCAGCAGGCCTGTTCCACCTGTGACAAGAAAAGATGTTTCGAAATGGAAGACTGGGAAATTTCAAGGGCAGAAGAAAAAATAAGATCAGGTTTATTTAGGATTTGTAGACCTACATAAAATCTTCCCTTTTTTAACTGGAATGTGTATCTTTGATAACTTCCTGTCAGCTCTTCCCAGAGCAAAAACGGCTATTGGAAACTTCTCTTACAAAAATCGTTTTTTATTTTTATTTTTTAAGAGAGTCACCATCTTGTTTGCTATGAAAAAATTCAAGAATCCCATTGAGGGAGGTACTTGAGACTTGGAGTCACAAATGATTCCATCTACATAGAGAAAAAGAATAATAGCCCAGGAATTAAAAAACAAACATCCTGCCATGATGATTGCAATTTCCACTTTCATGACAGTAAAATGTCTGAACTTTTCTATTTCTTTTTAAACAGCCTTAGGTAATTTCCAGAACTCTTAAGGATGAGATAATTGCTCCTGCAATTTCAATGTTTAAGTTGAAAGCTGTTCCTTTATAATAAGAAGCCCTAATAGTGCCTGAAATCAGTAACCTGGCATCTAAGCAGACATTGTGATAAATAGGAATGAGTGAGGAATAATAAAATAAACAAATCAGGAATTATAAAAAGGCTCAATGCCTGGTGGACATTCACTATTTGAGGATTTTATGTTGTTTCAAATTCAAGATAAAGTTGGTGGCTGCATTTTCCTTGTTTTCTTCAAGGTTTTATAATAAAATGCCAAAGACCTGACAAGATCATTTTCATTCCACTTTTGTGTTATATTACATTAAAGTTAGAGTGAAGGTTGTTAGACATTGTTTTGTAATAATTAAGGATTTGTTAATTTTTGTTCCCTTAGCTAAAGGTAATTTCTGCTGCGTGTAGTTTGGAATGAATCAGAAGGCATGGCATTCTAGACAACCCTGTGATCTCTCAGCAACCCAAAGGGAGATTGAAGAACTATTTCATTAGTGGTCAGAAATTATTTTGAGAATATTTTAATTAAAAATTAAGAGCATCATCAATGGTATTCTCTGAAGAAACTCATAGTGCAGTGAGGAATGATGATTAACTATGGATAGCTCTGGGAAGTTTATCTTGGAATTGTTGGCAGAATGTGGTCTAATGTTTATGCATAAAGAAAGATTTATAAATGCAATTATCCTCTGTTGTCCTAATAAGCCGCAAAAGGTAGTAAAATACAGTAGAAAGATGCCTGGGTTTGGAATCAGAAGACCTGAATTTAATAATTCTAGCTCTGAGACTCACTAGCACAAATGAGGCATCTGCATAGCATTGAAGGGAAAGAGTGCTGACCTAAGGGTCAGAAAAACCTTCCATCAAGTCCTGTCTCAAACACTTACTAACCTGTGACCCTTAGATAAGTCACTTGTCTTCTATCAAACTCAGTTTCCCCATCTGTAAAATGGGCCTAATCATGGTACCTGCTTCAAAGGATTGCTTAAAGGAGAAAACAAGATAATTTATGGAAAACATTTTTACAAAACTTAAAATACTAGGTAATTATTAGTTAAAATTATTATTGCTATAACTCTCTGTGCCTTGGCACCCTATTCTATAAAATGCAACCACAAATACCTACGTTATCTACCTCATAGATTGTTCATTTTGAGGAAAGTCATTTGCAAATTACAGGGTAATATATAAATGTGATTTATTGTCAGATTATCATCCTCCCCTATCAAGTAAAGACAATATAATAAAGAAAGCCTTCATTGGAGTCAAGAAGATCTAGGTTCAAATTCAATATCTGATTCATACTAATTGGGTGACATGGGTGCACTTAACTCATCAGTATTCCCAAGCAACTCTAAGATAAGAAGTTATAGTCCTGTTGCTGAACTGCTGGAGGAAAATTTCAAATTAGGAGTTATTGGTTTATCATAGGTCTGAATCAGAGAGAAGAGAAGGAAGGAAGGAGGGAAAAGAAAGGAAGAAAAGAAGAAAAGAAGAAAGAAGAAGAAAGAAAAAGAAAGGAAGGAAGGAAGGAAGAAAAAGAAAGAAGGGAGGAATGGAAGGAAGGAGAAAGAAAGGAATGAAGGAAGGAAGGAGAGAGGGAGGAAGGAAAATAAAAGGAAATGAAAGGAGAAAGGAAGAGACAAGAAAGAAAGAAGAAAGGAAGGAAAGAAGTACAAATTGTTGGAATCCTTACTAACTGCTAAGTAATTAGAGTTGATCTAATCTTACAAGTGGGTGAACCTCCCAGCACAACCAGAACAAAGCCTTACGCCTTACCCAGTGCTTGTGGCTAGAATTCTATTAAAGGCCATTAAGCGAGCAGTACAATTATCTGGGACAAGACCTGACAAGATATATACCTTCTATACAAATGCACAAATTAATGTATGCTGTGAAACCATCCCAGAGTGGCAGATTTTATTGGCCATGGCTCCAAATTTTGCACATGGATCTCCATTAAAGATAACCAGACTACTGCATAATTGGCAATGGATTTTTGAAGAGAAGGTTTCTAAGGTTCCTCTTGAAGGACCAACCATCTTTACAGACGCAGCCAAACAAAATATTTGTGCTGTATACTCTCATGATCTAACCGTAAAAAGAGTAGTCAGAACTCCTTTTCACTCCACTCAGCAGAACGAATTATATGCGATCATGCTAGCTCTCACTTATTACCCAGGCGACATAAATATAATATCTGATTCAGCCTATTCAGTAGGTGTGGTACAAAGAATTGCCACGGCCCAAATAAAATTTGCAGCTTCTAATATATATCAGCTCTTTAAGGAACTTCAAGAGCAAGTGAGAAAGCATCCAGGAAAGATTTATATCCTGCATGTCCATTCACATAGTGGACTTCCAGGTCCTATTTTTGATGGAAATTCAAAGGCAGATAGCCTTTTAACTATGTTGTCGCCTTTATTTCAGGAGGCCCAGGAATCCCCTTCTAAATACCATCAGGCTGCTCGAGCTTTGCGTTTACAGTTTGGGATTACAAGAGAAGAAGCTAGGAGCATAGTGAAAAGCTGTACAGCTTGCCTTCCCTTCCAAGCTCCTACACTGCCTCCAGGGAAGAATCCTCGTGGTTTGAGACCCAATGAAATCTGGCAAATGGATGTGACTCATTATAAATCTTTTGGTCGTCTGTCTTTTATCCACGTTGTGGTAGACACCTTTTCAGGATTCACTTTTGCCATACCAGCAGCAAAAGAGACAGCCCGAGTGGTCACTGAATTCCTCATTCAAGCATTCGCAATTATGGGTGTGCCACAAGAAATAAAAACAGATAATGGACCGGCATATACTTCCAAACATTTTGAACACTTTTGTGCACAGTATAAGATTCTACACACTACTGGCATACCCTTTAATCCTCAAGGTCAAGCAATAGTAGAAAGAAGAAACAGAGACATTAAGACACTCCTCCAAAAACAAAAGAAAGGGGGAGCCACGGGTAACCCTAGAGAACTTCTAAATTTAGTTCTCTATACCATTAATTTTTAAATCTTTGATAAAGATGCACTGGCTCCAGCAGACAGGTTTTATAACCCACCAAAACAGCAGTGTCCAGTGCGAGCAGCTCCACTATCTTTAGATAATCGCCAGGTGATGTGGAGAGACCCAGAAAGTGGTGAATGGAAGGGACCAGATAGGCTAACTGCTTGGGGGAGAGGATTTGCTTGCATCTCTACAGGTGGAGAAGGAATCAGATGGGTGCCTACGAGCCGCATTCGCCTTGTCCATCGCAGAAAGATGGAGCAGACCCTTGAAACAAAGGAGAAGACCCAAGAAATATCGGGTGGTTCTGTTGCTGATTGTGCTCACAAGAATTATTAGATTCCTGGCACATGAACTAATGGACAATGGAATCCTATTGGACTGTTTCTAGGACTTATGGACATGTGTAAATTTTCAGATTGATTCTTGTTATTTGTTACATTACTACTAGCCTGTGTTATATTGCTATGTGCTCATGTAAATTATGTATAATGCCTCCCATATTGATGGATTTATGTATACCATGTATATCTGTTACAAAGTTCTGGCCCATATTGATGGATTTATGTGTACCCCCTCAGAAACCCCCTATGTTTTAAAACAAAAGAAAGGGGGAGATGTTGGAATCCTTACTAACTGCTAAGTAATTAGAGTTGATCTAATCTTACAAGAAGTTGTTTTGGCCAGAACCTGAAACAAGGTATTAAGTAGAACTAATCAAGACAAGGCTTGTGTTCCCACCTTTACTCAAGGGAGTCCACACCTTAAAGCTCTTTGGGCCAGAGAGCACTATGGGAGAAAACCCATAATCCCATTCTCTCAGAAGGTTCACATATAAGGCGAGACAGCCATTCCAGAATACATTTTTTCCTCTTGGCTGGCTGATCGCGCTGGACTCGAGAGGAACGACTCTGCTGCAGAGAACATTTTGACAGATTTCAGTGGAGCTACGCCAGAAGCCCTCTCTCCGCGGCAAGTTGGTGGCTGGGCTCCCCAGAAGGAGATAAGAGAGACCTTCCATCTCTGTCTTGGTTGGAGGCAGAAGAAAGCAGAGGCAGAGGCTGAAGGACAGAACCTTTGGATTTGGAGACATCCGAAGGGCTCCAAGCCTCTAAACCGGCTGTGCCTTTGAGAAGAACAAACTCCAACATTTGAACTCTAACAACAAATAAATCTCATGTTTTCCAAAAAGCAATTTATCTTTGAAAATGAACAATTTTCATTTGTGATGAACTAAACTCTATGGCAACCTAGTCAATCAGTGGCATTTATTAAACACCCATTTTATGTAGGACTGTAAGACCCAATATCAGATGCTTTGAATAGAAGAAGCTGCAGTCCATGCCTTCAAGGAACTTCAATAAAGTGTAAAAATTATTGCTTGAAAGGACTATATAATATTTACAGAACAGCCCATTAATAACACACAGTTTATACATAGTGTAAGTATATAAATAGGGAAGTGATAAGGTGATGAATATTTATCACCTACCATGTACTAAACACTATAAGAACTTTTCAAATGTTTCTTATCTTTACACCTTAGAGGTGATTGCTGTTAAAAATCTCTGGTTTATAGCTGAGGAAACTGAAACAAAATTGTAAATTAACTGACTTCTCCAAAGTCACACAAATAGGAAGTATCTGAAACTAGATTTGAATTCATGTCTTTTTGATTCTTAGTCACCTGATCAGTCTTTAGGTACATTATTCTAAAGCATTCTTCAACTCAATTTAATTCAACAAGGGTTTATTGAATTTAAATAGGTCCTCAGATACAAGATAGATGACAAATCACTTAACTTCTGTCTGCTTTTGTTTTCTTTTTTATAAAATGGATTAAATAATAGCACTCCCTTAAGGTTTTTGTGAAATGATATTTGTAAGTTGTTTTGCAAATCTTAAAATGCCAGATAGATATATAGAGATCCCTATCTATATAGTATTCAAAATTCTAAAAAAATTCCTTCACAAATTTTCAGTTTATGAATAAAAGACATAGAAATATCTCACCCCCACCCCCAATAAAAGCAATGTGTCTGTTTTGATGGACATTCACTTCATCAAGAATAATTATAAGAGAAGTCATATTGGAAATTATGAAATGAACAGTAGCAGTGTAAGGTTGGTCCTAAGTGCTTGAAAACTTCTAGAGAGCACACTATTCCTATTTAATATGGTTTAGGCATTTATTTGGTATAACTTAGGGCATTCCACAGTGTTACAAGAATTATTAGAGTCCCAAGGTTCTTTTGAAGAACAATGGATTCCAACTCACAAACCACATAAAACCAGAAGCCAATAAACACGCCTACACTACCGGCCACCAAACTGATCCTAAGGGCTATCTTCCAGACAGTAACCATGTTTCCAAGTAACTGCTTAACCAACCAGGCTTAAGATAGCTGACAAAATCTAAAAATTTTTCTAGTTCCTGTGAACTTACAAAACTAAGGATTACTGTCATCAAAGGATTACCCACCTACATTTCACTTCATCAACAACTATTCTTTTTCTCTATGATAGATCCAAGTTCTGGGAGCTTTCCTCTAGATAAGGATTTTAAAAATTGGGATAAAGATACCCAAGAGGTCTTTGGATAGATGACAGGGAATCTGGATGGAGAAAATACTACCTTTATATTCACTAACATCTAACAAAAGTAGCATTTCCTTTGATTTTGAATGTTTAAAAAAATTTATTTTGAGAAGATTCTTAGATTTCACTAGACTGCCAAGGGATTTCAGGATGCACACACATACACATACATAAATGGTTTTAAAAAATTCTCCTTTAAATGTCTAAATATCACATGGATGTCAGTGGTATATGCAGGCTTTCCAGCTGCCTGTCCATCAGTGATTGCTTGCTTTTGTAATATGTCTGAGCCCCAGTCACATGCCCCCCTTTGAATGGTTTGAAAAAGTCTTGAGATAAAATTTAAATTGCCAGGTATCATTATTGACTTAATGAGTGACAATATTGTTTTATGGAAAGATTGCTGAGGGTAGACTCACAGGACTTGAATTTGATTCCAGTTTTGTCATTTTCTTAACTTACATGATCTTGTTTAAATTACTTGATCTTTCTGGGCTTCAGTTTCCTTATATATAAAATGAGAATTTTAAAGCAGATGACTTACCTCTTGTCCCCAGCTTTAATTCCTACCATACAGCATTCTATTGCTTTTTAGGAAAAATTAAACTTTGGTTCTTCAGGAAGAATGTGGTATTTTATAAAACTTAGTCAAATAGTCTCACCAGAGGAACATTGGTGTGAAAAAATGAGTTTGTGTTTCACAGGTAAGTTTGGACTCATGCAATACAATCTGCTCTTTTTTTCCTATTCTAATTCCAAGTCCAACTCATTTTCAAGCAGCAGACTGTCAAAATGTATCAATGTAACTATACAGCTATATAGCCATTCAGATATATAGATATAGATAGATACACACACATGTACATCTATATACTTGGGCATAAACCTTTCACAACCTAGCCCCCTCTTACCTTTCCAGTCCCTGACAGGTAACTCTTTAGTAACACTGGCTTTTGGTTAATTCACGAACAAGACCTTTCATGTCTAGGTATTTTCGCTGATAGTTCCCCATGCCTAGCATGTTCTTCTTCCTCTGCTAATTAGAGTATAAGTTTTATTCAACTCCTTGGCTTCTCTTAAATCCCAACTAAAATTTCACCTTCTACTTTCGCCTTCCCCTACTCTACTTAATTTCTGATCTTTCCTTCTGTTAATTATTTCCTATTTATCTCATATATAGGTTTTAAAATAGTTTTTTGCATATATTTGTTTATAAACTCTTTGAGGGCAAAAAGGGATTGTTGTTTGACTCTCTACAAGTATTTCCAGTATTTAGCATAGTGTCTGGAACATAGTAGGTGCTTAATAAATGCATAGACATGTATATTTGTGTATGTGTGTGTGTGTGTGTGTGTGTGTACATACACATATATATTCACTACAAATTTATGTTACTTAATCCTAACAAAGCTATCACTGTGGCTAGGCAGTCCTTGTAGAGTTCTCTAATTAATTCCCACTTATTTGTAGGCTTTCTAAACCTTTTCATTCTCCGTCAAGCTCTCCCTTAACTTGTCTTATAATTCACTATGGACACATATACACACACATACACACACCAGTTGTAAGGGCTGTTCATATAGTTGCATGTAACATTTTGGGGGAGGCAATTGGGATAAAATGACTTGTCCATAGTCACACAACTAAGTGTGTGAGGTCAGGTTAAAACTCAAGTCCTCTTTACTCTAGTTCTGCTGAGCTATCACTGTGCAACCTAGCTGCCCCTAATATTTTTTCATGCATTTGATTTTTTTTGTTATAGGTTGTTGCATCAAATTCTTTTGAGCAGTTGAAAATCTCATTTAGGAATCCTTGTATATTTTTAGGTCTCCCATAAAGAGACCTTCTCTTTGTTTTATTCTTCATTTGAAAGCAATAATCAGAGAACCATCAAGCAAAATCATTGCTGTTGCAGGGTCTATCACAAAACCTTTGTTGAGGGAGAGCCTTCAAGTTTCCATTTTGCTTCTCAAATTCAAGTGTTTTTTTTTTATAGTCAGAAAATTGTAAAGGCAGGAGGAAATTGTGTTCCCTGTAACTTATAGCTAACTGTGATTATGTTACATATAAAGTGTACATATATTATTATGTGATCTGCTGTAGAATATTGTTTGTTGAAATTCTTCCTATTTATTTCTTTTCTTTTTTTTTCCCAGTCAAGGATACTTTTAACCTTTAATTGTTCTTTGTTCTCACTGTGACTTTCAATCCCTTAACTCGTCAGTTCTTTCCCAGAAGATTACACCTGAACTGACTTTACTCTCCTTTCTCCATCTTGATCATCCTTTGGTGAATCACTTCAACTCTACATTGTCCTTTTTTCTTGATTCTTTTGTTTCCTTTCACTATTACCAATCATGTCTCTCCAATCATCCCCCTTGGATTACTTCCATCATTTGCTGCTTTTATTCCTTCTTGCACAATGTCGAACAAAGTATCAATAGATAGGTGAACAATTTGTGAATAAAGAAGAGATGGAGAGCAAAGTTAAAATGGATAATTTGATTACATTAAACTAAAAAGGTTTTGTACAAATAAAACAAATGTAGCAAGGATTAGAAGGAAAGCAGAAAATTAGGGGAGGATTTTTATAGACAGTCTATCAAAGGTCTCATATCTGAAATATGTAAAGAACTTTGTCTAATCTATAGGAATACAAGTCATTTCCCAATTGATGAATAGTCAGGGGATATGAACAAGAAGTTTTCAGATGAAGAAATAAAACAATTTATGTCATGTGAAAGAATGCTCTAGATCATTTGATTGGAGCAATGCAAATGGAAACAACCTTGAGATACCATTTTAGACTTACCAGATTAGCTAAAATCATGGAAGGGCAGGGTAACAAATTTTGGAGGTTTTCTACATGTTGAAAAATTGGGACACTAGTTCATTGTTGAGGAAAATGGAAGAAAAAAAGAGGATTACAAGATAATTTTATTTTATATTTGAAAGGAATAGCAAGTTATGCATAGTAGATTTGCAATTTCATGTGCAATTATCTTTTTTATTGTACTATGTTATGGAAATTAAAAATAAAAGAAACTATACTGAATTTGATCCACTACAGATTTGTGGTATTTAATCTCAACTGGACTTCCTTTGTGGCTGGGTAATCCTTGTACATCTCCCTAATTAATTCACTATCTCATTTAGCACAGAAGCTTGCTAAATCTTTTCATCCCTCCTCACGCCTTCCACAGTTCTCCTTTCCCCTATTCTCTCAATTGAGAAACTGGCCTTATTTCACTGAAAAAAAAAAAATTGAGACCATTCTCAGAGAGTTCTCTCTTTTTCCTTGCTCCTCATCTCACATAACTCATTTACTTTCTGCTACTATCCCCTCTTTCATCCAGGTTACACATGAAAAAGTAGCCCCTTCTCCTTGCCAAAGCAACCTTCCATGCATATATAAGTAATCCTATTTCATTCTGCCATTGGCAAAAGCTTTCTCCCTAAATCATCCTACTTTCACTTATCTTCAGTCTTGCTTTGTCTAATTTGTTTACAAACATACCCACGTGTCTCTTATCTTTAAAGGATCCTCACTTGGTCCATTCATTCTTAATAGGCAGCTCTTCTCTTTTTTTGTGGCTAAGGTCTTCAAGATGGTATCTAAAATAGTTGCTTCTACTTCCTTTCCTTCATTTTTAGCACTTTTCAATCTGTCTTTGATCACATCCATCATTAAACAAAAACTACACTCTTCAAAGTTACCAATGATCTCTTAGTGGACAATTTTTTTTTTTCTTAATCATTACCCTTCTCGACTTCTATGTCATTGACACTCTTAGTATCCCCTCTTTTTGACACTCAATTCACTCTATTGTCTCTCTATTGTCTCTTCTTTTCTGATTTTCTTCCTTCTTTCCTTCTCAGATTTCTTTGATGAATCTTCATCCAGGTCACATTCACTAATCATGAATATCCCTTTCATTCTATACTATTTTCCTTGGTAATTTCATCAGTCCTGTAGTATCAATTCTCACCTCTCCATGGATCATTCTCAAATCTACTTCAAACCCAATCCTAACTTTTCTTCTGACCTGCAGTCTGACATCTCCAGTTGCCTACTGGAATCTCAAACTGGATATTCCATAGACATCTTCAATTTAACATATCCAAATCTGAACTCATTATCTTTTCTATAAACTCTCTAAATGTTTAAGTCTATTCCTCATTCTCTCTCACTCCCCATATTCAAACTATAGTCAAAGCCTGTGGATTTTGCATTTATAAAATCTCTTGTTTACATTCCCTTCTCTCTTCTAACACTACTATCATCTAGTGCAGATGGTCATCACCACAACCTAGAGTATTACAATAGCCTGTTGGTTCTTGTCACAAGTTTCTCCCCAGTTCCCATTGTCTCTCCACTCAGCTATCAAATTTATCTTCCTAAAGTGTAAACCTAACCATGTCACCTCCTTATTGAATAAACTCCAAAGCCTTCCTATCATTTTCAAGATCAAATATAAAAAATCTATTGTTTGGTATTCAAAGCCTTTCATAACCTCATTCTTTCTTATTTTTTAGCCTTCTTGAAACTTGATTCCCTCTTACTCCTACTAGATACAAAGTCTTTGAACAAATAACACTGGCCTCTTGCTTTTCTCTGAATAAGACACTCCATTTTTCCTAGTCCAGGAGTTTATTTTGTTTTTTAACTGGCTGTCCCCTATGTCTGGAATACTTTTTCTTCTCATAGTCCTTCAGCTTCTCTCTGGCTTCTTTTAAGTTCCATCTCCTACAAAAATTTTTCCTAAATCTTCTTACTCTTAATGTTTTCCTTCTGAGGTCATCTCAAATTTATTTTGTTTATATTGTCTTGTCTTTTTTTTTTCCATGTTGTCTCTCCAATTACCACTATAAGCTCCTTGAGGGCAAGGACTGTCTTTTGAAATTCTTTATGTTGCTGTTCTTTAGTCATTAATACCCCCGTTTTACAAATGAAGAAATTAAGGCAGGCAAAGGTTAAATGACCTGTGTAGTATTACTTAGCTGATGTGAGATTGGATTTAGACTTAGATCTTTTTTATTCCAAATATACTATATCCAAACTCTGGGAATTTTACTACCTGTTCCCCATCCCTGAAATACTCTTCTTCCTCATCTTCACTTCACCAGTATTTAAATTAGTACCTAGAAAATAGTAGGCATTTAAAAATTTTAATAAAAGTTTGGTACCACCAAGCTTCCCTTCTCTCTTTAAAAGGTTAGATATCTGAACTATTGAACTTGGAATAACTCTTCAAGTCTGCATTTCCCAATAAAACTCTCTTCTTTGCTAGGTCAGATTCGGGGATAATATCACCTAGTGTTTCCTGCTTTCTTCATATAGGAGGTTGGGATTTGGGAACATTGTCCATGAAATCCCCCTTGGAGATATTTTTGATATTTCATCATTGTACCAACTACTTCCATATCTTGACTTGAGTATGTCTACTCTAAGACTTTTTTTTAGGCAGAGTGGGTGAGCAAATGTAACTCTCTCTCTCTTTTTTTTTTTTTTTTCTTTTTTTGCCCCAGGGAAGCCATTAATGTCAATTGGAAAAGGGAGAAATAGACTCCTTCCCTATTCATGCTCCAGCATTTGATGGGCAAGACATTGGGAAAAATACAAGCAAAAAAGCAAGAGAAAAAAGTCTTTTAAATCATCTGCCAGCACTCTTTCATAGGCTGAAAAAAGGGATGATTCCTCTGACAAGAATCTACTTTCAGTCAAAGCCAACTGAATTGCATTGTGACAAACTCCAATCATTGGAAACCAATTAGAATTTGTCTTTGCTCTTTTAACCATAAACCAAAGAGCATGTACATACTCTTTAGGGAGAGATCTTTATCAGGATTTTATAGAAAGATCTCATTATATTCTAAGTTCATCAAATTAAACTTATAACTCTGTAAACTCCCTTGTACTCCTAGTATTAGTATTAAATACTAAATGTAAGTATTTAAAATGAAAGATGGACAATCCTACCAATTTATCCTCTCGTGTGTCGATAACTGATGAGATAAATTGCTGCTGTTCGTTCTGATAACATTGCCCCCTCCCCAAACCCGCAGAGGTAAGAATGAATGACAGCCACAAACCACAGAAACAACTGGAGACATATGCTGAGTGCTCCAAAGAACTCCATCTTCCTAACTCCTGTCATCTTCTATTTTCCACATATTTCTCAATCTGTGTCAATCAATGAATCTGTTCTTTATATTGGTTTATACTCACAAATACAATTGGGCTACACTTCTTTTTACTTGTCAGATAAGAATGATTTCTTTTCATTATCCCTTCCAGAATATAATATTAGCTCCACTTAATAGATGGGAGAGAAAGGGAAGCAGTGGGAAGTTACCTTGGTCAGGGCCACATGGTTAACAAATTACATAACTGAGAACAGCTGGATTTCAGTATAATGTTGAGAGCATTTTACCTCCTTTGTACACTGCATCAGGTCAAGAGAAACTTAAATTGTAGAAAGCTTCCATAGATCCCACTATATAAACTATAACAATTAAAGATAACTTCCCTATGACACAAACAAGATATGACATTTAATACGTTTAGATTAACTACTTAATAATAAATTAAGATTTTAGGTTAAAGAATCATAAGTTAAGAGCTGGAAGGGACCTCAGAAGTCATCTAATCTAAGATGACACAGGGAGCAAGTACTAGAAATACAATTTTAAGTCAAGTTCTCTAATTCTAAATCAAGTTCTTTTCATTGTTATAAAATGCTTCCCTGTCTTCTGACTAGTGACTAGAAATTTCTCTTGACACATATGTGTGCTAAGTAAAAATAATAACTATAGATCAAAGCTTGTTGAGTTTAACAATTTCCCAAAGGATAGATTTATACACACAATGTCGTGGGTCTGAATGTGGTTACATGTAAGATGAGATGGACTCTAGGGTCCTTTTTAACTTTGAGATTCTATAATTTCTACCCAGGAAATCTAATTTTTTTTTGTATTTCTTTTTTTTTTAATAGCTTTTTATTTACAAGTTATATGCATGGGCAATTTTACAGCATTGACAATTGCCAAACCTTTTGTTCCAATTTTTCCCCTCTTTCCCCCCACCCCTTCCCCCAGGTGGCAGCTTGACCAAAACATATTAAATATGTTAAAGTATAAATTAAATACAAAATAACTATACATGTCCAAACAGTTATTTTGCTGTACAAAAAGAATCGGACTCTGAAATAGTAGACAATTAGCCTGTGAAAGAAGTCAAAAATGCAGGTGGACAAAAATAGAAGGATTGGGAATTCTATGTAGTGGTTCATAGTCATCTCCCAGCATTCTTTTGATGGGTGTAACTGATTCAATTAATTACTGCTCTATTGGAATTGATTTGGTTCATCTCATTGTTGAAGATGGCCATGTCCATCAGAATTGATCATCATATAGTATTGTTGAAGTATATAATGACCTCCTGGTCCTGCTCATTTCACTCCGGGCCTTTCTGAAATCATCCTGTTGGTCATTTCTTACTGAACAATAATATTCCATAATATTCATATACCACAATTTATTCAGCCATTCTCCAATTGATGGGCATCCACTCAGTTTCCAGTTTCTGGGGAAATCTAATTTTTAATGTCTCAGTTTCTGAAGGCAATGTGACATGAGAACACATAGCCCTAGAAAGTATTTCCCAACTTGAAGACTCATCAATAGAAGATAGATTACCAACTGATGATTTAATTTAACTACAGAAAATCATGAAGGACAATGCTCACAAACTCAAATAGAAACAATGACCACTAAACTACATTTAATGATCCTTGCTGGCTACGTGTGGACTTATAGAACTACATATTAACATTAGTAATGTTCTTTTGTATTTTATTAAATGTTTTCAATTACAATTTGATCTAGTTTGGTCTGTACTTGAGCCTTAATATGGCCCACTTGTCATGTATTTGACATCTTTGTTATAGGCAATTTATTAAAGAGTGCAGGAGAAATGATAATCTATATCAGTAGAGGAAGTAATCACAGAAGAAACCTTCAAAGTATCTATCAATTTATCTATCACAATTTACATATATATATATAAAATATATCCACAGATATAAAAACACATATACATATATACATATACAGACAAATATCCCTGATATCCATATAGGGCCATATACTTATATGTATATTTATTATATATATATATGTGTAATCTAATATATCTATATATCAAATATATAGCTGTTTTGAGTATATTATATGTGTACTATATAAAATGTCAAATTCAGTAATAGTTTTAAGTTTTTAGTAGCTTAAAATTTAGTAATAAAGTTAAATTTAGTAGCATTAATACTTTTGGAATGCTAGTATGTATGTGTAATATTTGCATATGTATATTTATTTATATACACACATATACATATATTTATGTGTGTTTGTATATATAATATGTAGAGAACCAACAAATATAGAATGAGTGTTAAATGACTAACTCCTGAAATGCTATAAGTTGAACTAGAAAAACTGCCATCAGTACTGACAATTATTCTGAATTGCTACTTAAGAGATGACTCAGAGCAAAAAGTCCTTGTGCCTATTTTGAGTTTAGGAACACTTTATCTGTTCACTAATGACAACCTGACAGCAGGGAATATAGGTAGATAGTGAGGACATTTATTATGCAGCATTCAGACCATTATGAATCACTGTCCTCAAGCTAAAACAGATTAAAAGCAAGATTCCACTGAACCATTTTCTTCTGAAGACACTTATAGCCATTAGTGAATCAATCAAGAGCAAAATTTATACAGTCCAGCTATTATTACATGAATAAGTCACATTTGCATGGAACTTTCAGTGCATGAAAGAACTTGTCTCACAACAATCCTGTGAGGTCTGTGGTATCAGGATAATTATTGCCATTTCACAGAGGATAAAATTGAAGCTCTTAGTGGTTAATTATTTTGCTGATATTCCCATCAGCAATTAGTATCTAAGGTAGGATTCGAATACAAATCTTTTGCCTTCAATTCTAGTAATCTTTTTGCCACAAGCACTACTTTTCTTTTTTTCTTTTTCTTTTCTTTTTTTTTTTTTTTTTTTTTTTTTGCAATTATAGCTTATCCTCAAATTAAAACATATTCTGTTCAGGGATTTTTGTTAGAATGGAGAATGGATACAATTATCTAAATGTGAGAAAAAATGTCCTTTCACCAATGTAGGGTACAAAGCTACTATACACATACAAACTAAGAGAGAGAGAGAGAGAGACAGAGACAGAGACACAGAGACAGAGACACAGAGAGACAGAAAAAGAGAGAGAAGATCATTTGCTTTTGAAAATATTTTACTTAAAACTAAAACATAAATTCATTTTTTCAAACTCAGGTTTCTTCTGGAGAATACATCAGAGGCCGCCAAGCCTAACTCATACTTACATAAGAATACTTTCTATTATATAAGATAAATGACTTCCAATGAGGATAAATACACTATATTTCAGGATACTCCATTCCCTTTTTTGGAGGGGAGTAGGGTGGAGTGGGAAGAAGTTCTAACTGAAATAGAGAATAAATTTTGCCTCTATACAACATCAGCTGATTGCTCCTGGTTCTCTACTCTCTGGGTGTAAGTAGAAAAAGTCAAATTGTCCTTTGAGAGGGGACTGTTCCTCTTGAATTAAATTATTCTATTCAATCTATAAATTCACCAATTTGAGAGTTTCCTCTAATAATATAGATCTCAAAGCTTTCTATGAGGTGCTTGTCTATATTGTTTTAAAAGGTCTCCTCGGGCAGTTCACTAAAGATGCTGGATACCTTCCTAATTTTCTTCTGACATTGGAAGCTTACGAGTGGAGAACTCTTACTGTCTACTTGTCATTCCTTGATTTTGCCACATGATTTGCCCATCTTTTTCCCCTACAAATCAATCAATCATTAATCAATCAATAAAATTCATTAATCATGTAGTGTGTGGCAGGCACTGTGCTAAGCATTGGGGATACAAAAGATTAGAAAAAGACAGTAAAGGGACTCACAATCTAATAGAGGATCTCACAATCATACATTTCCTTGATAACATTCTATATTCCTTTTATTCAGAGTTCCCCATTTCCCATTAGCTACTCTGCTTTTTGATTTTTCTGAGTCTTACTTTCCCAGAAAACTATCCTTGAGAATTCTCATAATTCTGCAATTTTGAGTCTGCCTAGTACTCACATCTTATCATCTTGAGAAACTGAAAAATTGAAAAATCCCCAAACTTTCCACAAAAGATCCATCTTTTCAGTGCTAACATTTTACTTGTGTTGCTATATGGAAACAAAATGTGGAAGACCTTTAGATTTTCTATATGACACTTTTTAAATCAACTTGCTGCCTCCCTGTACTATCTGTCTCAGGTACGCATTCTGTTGGACAGATACTGTAATATTCATCCAAATGCAAGTTGAAATCTGAGTAATAGATATTCTTCTAATATCCACTTGTGGGACCTCTCTGGATGGCCCCACCAAATTCCTTTAAATGACTACATAACTCTATTAGAAGTTCTACAGTATTCTGGGGTTTGATGTTATCAACACAAAGTGATACACAAATAAGAGTGTCCTTTGACCACTTTCAAGTATGTGAAAGTTCTTCCTAAGATATGGTAGCCAGAATTGAATGCAATATATATTATTACTACATTGCAAAAAAGAAAGAAAAGTAATACAATGACAAAGTAGATGAAATAATTATTATGATTATGCCACCTAAACCCAAGTCAAAGAAGAGATTTATTTTATTTTATTTTTTTGAGAAGTGAGAAACTGAGTATAAAACATTGTATATAATGCTGGATATAGCTGAACATGATGTTTATTTTTGCTGAACTTCCCTGCCCCTCCCCCTTTTCTCATTTTTTATTACAAAAATTGGCTCTCTGGGCAAGGAAAGGTGAATGATTGTATTTGGAAATGAAACATCTTGGTGGTGGAAGAAAACACATAAAAAAAGCAAAAAAGGCAGAGGGGTGGGGAGAAGAAAGCACCCAACTAAAGACATGGTGGGAAAAGAAATATGAGGACTTGAGAAAGCATCCTGAATAGTAAAGAAAAAATGAGTAGGTAAAGGTCAAGATAATAAGTAAATGAAATAGTGACTTTGGGAATGAAGCTTAGAGCCAATAAGTTCTAGGAAATAACAAAATAACTATGGAATTAGAAGGTCAGATTTCTAATCCTAATATTACCTGTATGGCCTTGGGCAAATCTCAACCTCCCAGGATCTTAGTTTTAACTATGTATAAATTGAGAGGATTGGATTATACCACCTCTTTAATTCATTATATTTCTTAGATCTATGAATATCCTATAATCCATCCAATTAAAATTGGTGTCAAGGATCTTGGACAACTCAGTGGAAGAGTTATTTTGTCAGAAATTTCTTCCCATCTTTAGGTTTTCATTCTTTTTTTTTTTTTTTTTAACTGAGCCAATTGGGGTTAAGTGACTTGCCCAGGGTAACACAGCTAAGAATTGTTCAGATTTGAACTCAGGTCCTCCTGACTTCAGGGAAGGTTTTTATTCTCTAACAACTTTAATAACAGTGGAAAACACTTCTGAAGGACAAGCAGATAACCCTAGTTCAAGAGCCACCAGATCTAATTTCAGTTTAGCCCCTGCCCATCCAAAGAGAAAAGGATACTGAGGGAACTCATCTTTTTCATCACCACTATTAACTACTGTGGGTCAGACTATTTATAGGTGGATGGACAAAGGAGCCTTAGAAGTGGCAGACTGCTACTACTTCTAGCTCATCCCTCATAGTCACTATCTGTGGAAGCAACTCCAATGGAGAGAGAGTCAGTCATTCTTATCATCTCCCAACCAGCTACCATAAAGAAGGTACTCAAACTAACATAGCTGAGGCAGCAGTATACTTTATCCCGGAAGCAACATGTGTCAATCAATCACCTTGACTACTATCTCTCCTCAGATCCTGATGGAAATATCCTAAAAACCTAAATCTTAGACTCTTAAGAATGAAAATGTTTTTAACTCAATGCCTTCCGCCATCACAATAAGAAGTAATCTATGTGGAGATGCAGCTCTGGTAACTGCTTTTGTAGGTGCTATAGTCACAGTTAGGGAAGAGCCAGAAAAGAAAGTTCTTCTCACCAAAGACCTTTGCATTCTCAAATGGTTTAACATCAGAAATTGATATTTGTGACATTATAGAAGAGGCCTTAATATATATTTTGCTTCTGCATCTTAAGAAATCATGGGATTTTTTCATCTACTATGCAACTAATACCTTTCATCAGTGTTGTCTCTTCTATTAGAATGTGAGCTGCTTGAGATCAGGAACAGTATTACTTTTGTTGTACTTAACAGAGTACTTTGCACCTTGTAAGTGTTTAAGTGCTTCATTCATTTGTTCAGTTTAGCAATATAGAAATCCGGAAAAGCTTTTGGAGTATGCAATGTAACAGTTTCAGCATCTGGATCTCTCTTTGTATTAAATTATCCCATTCCACCAGGAAAAAACTTTGCCTCCCTCTAGTCTGACAAATTGTAATTGGTTGCTGTAGTTGGTTCACCTTTGAACCTTCATCTGTGTTTTGATTTCTACCTGGTGTGCACCTATGGAATCCATGCTTGTTTGAACCCTTAAGGGATTTTAGATAACTTAACCAGGTTAGCTAAGGTCTTCATGAAGACCAAAATTATCCCTGCGAAGGTAGAGAAAATGGGTCGTAGTTTTTTTCATCTTTAGTTATATCACTTATGAAAGAGAGGTTCTTCTCTCTACTATTTTTTGCCAATCACAAGGGACAGTTTAAGCCCCAGTAATATCTCAACTTGTTCAGCTTTATTTCAGGAGTACCTGAGATGGAGGTCTGATCAAGGAAAGGCACTATTACAACTATGAGAATTTCAGAAAAGAATTAACCCTCTGCTTCTGCTGCAATGTCTAGTCACACATATGTTCAAAGCAGGGAAAGATCTAACTTTCTGAACTTTGATCTTTCAATGGTTTCTTCTTACTTCCAAATATGGCAATGTGGTGATAGCAGAAAAAATAGCGGCTGTTGAGCTTGAAGGCAGAATCACAGCATTTCAAGGCTGAAATAAATCTTGGCAGACATTTAATCCTATTGGAGAAATAATCCCCATTATAACACACCCTCTAAGTGGCCATCTTGGGCAATCATGAACTTTTTGAAGACAGAAAGAATAATAATAATAAATTTATAAAGAGCCTATAATATACCAGTTACTTTGCCAAGTCTTTTACAAATATTATTTTATTTGATCCTCACAATTAATTCAGGTCTTTCTGATCCCAGGTCCAGTGTTCTATCCTTTGTGTTTCCTAATAATGTGTAGTAAAAGGGCATGATTGTGTTATATCAACACAGATAAAGGGAGTGCCTACATAGAGGAGGTTATAAGCATATTGACATGCAGGTATAGAAATATTGTTTAAAAGTGTTGTGCCCTTTTGCCCTGATAGAGTGGCTAAATCTTTCTAAAATACTGGTAGCTACATGGCAAAATGGATAGAACATTAGCCCTGGAGTCAAGAAATCTTGAGTTCAAATACGGGCCTGAGAAACTTGGTAATTGTGTGACTTTGAACCAGTCACTCAACACCAACTGCCACAAAAATAAATAAAATACTTACTTCCTGGAGCTCTCTTAAGTTCTAAAAAATATGGTCAGTTATTTCTAACTCTGTGCTGAAAATATGTTGAATGAATACTGTTCTAAACTGGAGCATTCTCAGCCCGAGTCTTCTTTGTGTATAGAGACCTGTGTATTTCAAATGAAGCACATTTATAGAACTGTTTGGGGACCTGGGGAAGGATGAGTTATTTATTCATTCATTAGATCCAGCTTACCCACAAACATATAGGAGCTAGGTGGCACAGGAGATAAAATATCAGGCTTGCAATCAAGAAAACTCTTCCTGAATTAAAATCCAGGCTCAAACACTTCCTAGCTATGTGATCCTAGACAAGTTACTTAATCCCATTTGCCTCAGTTTCTTCCTCTGTAAAATGAGTTGGAGAATAAAAAATCTTTGCCAAGAATATCCCAAATGAGTTCCCAAAGAGCCAGACATGACTCAATAATAACCGAAATGATAAACATAAACATGGTTCTAGTACTAAGACAATAAAGTTTTCTGAATAGAATTCATTTTCTTAGTTGAAATCAAACAAATACTTAGAAATAAAGTGGGAACTGAAGTGAAAAAAAATGACTAAAAACTAAATTGTGGTTAAAAGCCATTACTTTCATGTAGCAAATCTAATTTATCCTCTGCTAAAACATTTGCAGTTGTACAGATACAAAGTCAAAATTTTTCTCAACTTAAAAGCTGATAGATTTTTAAAAAATAGCAAAACTCCTGGAGACTCATAAGTTATAAAGTATTTTTATCTGCATTCTCCAAGTATTGACTTTGTTAACTTTGACATTTACAGTCATCCTAATTACACAATAATTTACAGACAAAATGTGTTACCTTGCTGTGCTAATGATATTTTCTTCTCACGAGAAAGTGAGATGTTTTTAAGAATCCTCTTCACAAATCAAAAGGAGAAAAATGATTAAGTAGGATATGCTCTCAATTAGCTTTTTCTTTCTTTGAAAAATGTTTTCTAAGCTTTCCATTTTTTCTGAAAGTAAGATGTTAACACTTCTCAAGGATAGCAACATATGAATAATTCCATCAGAGGGAGCTTTCCTTTCATATGGCATTGATTTTCAAATGGACTTATTTGCTTTTTACAAGATGTCAAAGACAACTGATATCTCCAGTAATTAGTTCCTGACTTATATAAAGTCAAGAATTTCAGACATGTTTGATACTTAGTAGTGAAAATTCTTGCTTTCAAATCTGAGTTGGTCTTTGTAAAATATTTGAGGATATTAGGTATAGAATCATGGATTTAGAGCTGGGAAAAAAAACCTAGAGATCATCCAGTCTAACCTTATTTTATAGGGGGAACAACTGAAATATTAAATAACTTTCTATTAATGTTTCATTCTTTTGGATTTATATTGCCGGCACTTAACCACAGTGCTTAGAACATAGTAGATAGGTACTTAATAAATGCCTGTTGATCAATGAATCCTCTATATAAAATCACAAAGATTCTCAATATCAAAGGCAGCATAAAAACTAAAGCTCTCCATCTGCTCATGGTTTCTGCCATATGACCCAGTCTACTTACTGGTATATTTTTATATAGTATGGTATATTTTTATATCATTTGTGGGTGGCAAAATGTCCCAGCACATTTACAACCCACCATACGTCTTTCCATTGCCCTTTGAGTTTCTTATAATATTTTTAATCTTTGGAGATCATGGCTTCTCCTGATTTATAGTTTGGAGGGAACTTATTTTATTCAATATGATTTACTCATTTTATCATTGAGGAAATTGGCTCATAGAATTTAACTGATATGTCTATGACTATTAAGGTAATAAATGGTAGAGCTAGGATTTAAATCCAGCTTCTCTGACTCCAAATCTAGCATTCCTTTTATGACGCTACACTGCCTCTAACAATGAAGTCTTGAAGAATGAACTCCTATAGATAATATTTCCTTGGGTGGAGCATCCTAGAGAGTATCAAAGATTTTCCCAACCAATATACCTTACAGACCCACTCTCTCAGTCATACTATGTGCATATACATGTGTATTAGAGTTTTATACTATTTATATGTGCTAAGATTCAATGGTACCTGGATACGCACACAAATAAACCCACTTGACACAAACAGCTAAAAGGCACTAATGTAGGAGGCAGCATGGCTCAGTGGCTAGAGAGCAAGTTTCAGATAGGATGATCCAAATTCAAGTCCTATCTCTGACCCATGTTGGTTATAGGACTTCTATAGTAAGTTATTTTTATCTCTGAGTGACTCCAAGCAACTTTCTAAAACGTTGAGTTACAGAACTTTTATTGAATTTCATTAATAGATGGAGTTCCCTTACAAATAATAAGTCTAGCCAAAGTAAAGCCAAAATAACAGCATCAATTAAAAAACTTTCCATTCGACACTAACATGTTGCCTGCGGAGTGGTAAGCTGATTCAGTCATTCTGGAGAACAATTTGGAACTAAACTCAAAGGGCAATAAAACTGTGTGGATCCATTGGCCCAGCAATACTACTATTACTAGGTTTGTATCCCAAAAGACCAAAAAGAAAAGGACTTATGCATACAAAAATGTTTGTAGCAGCTCTTTTGTGTGGTGACAAAGAATTGAAACTGAAGGATGCCCATCAATTGAGGAATGATTGAACAAGTTGCAGTGTATGGTTATGATAGAATATTATTGTGTTGTAAGAAACAAAACAAGTCTGGGAATACTTGTATGAATTAATACAAAGGAAAGTGAGCATAATCAGAAGAAATTGTACAGACTAACAGTAATATTGTAACAATGATCCACTGTGAATGACTTAGCTATTTTCAGCAATACACTGGCCCAAAACAATTCTGAAGTTGTTTTTTTTTTTTTTTATGGATATGGATTTCTTTCTTTCTTTTTCTTTTTTTTTTTTAATAACTTTTTATTGACAGAACCCATGCCAGGGTATTTTTTTACAGCATTATCCCTTGCACTCACTTCTGTTCCAATTTTTCCCCTCCCTCTCTTCCTTCCCCCCCCCCACCCCAGGATGGCAAGCAGTCCTATACAAGTTAAATATGTCACAGTGTATCCTAGATACAATATATGTGTGCAGAACTGAACAGTTCTCTTGTTGCACAGGGAGAATTGGATTCAGAAGGTATAAATAACCCAGGAAGAAAAACAAAAATGCAAGCAGTTTATATTCATCTCCCAGTGTTCTTTCTTTGGGTGTAGCTGCTTCTGTCCATCTTTGATATATTGAAACTGAATTAGCTCTCTTTATCAAAGAAATCCATTTCCATCAGAATACATCCTCATACAGTATAGTTGTTGAGGTATATAATGATCTCCTGATTCTGCTCATTTCACTTAGCAGCAGTTCATGTAAGTCTCGCCAGTCCTCTCTGTATTCATCCTGCTGGTCATTTCTTACAGAACAATAATATTCCATAACGTTCATATACCACAATTTATTCAACCATTCTCCAATTTATGGGCATCCATTCATTTTCCAGCTTCTAGCCATTACAAACAGGGCTGCCACAAACATTTTGGTACACACAGGTCCCTTTCCCTTCGTTAGTATCTCTTTGGGGTATAAGCCCAGTAGAAACTCTGAAGGAATTTTGATGAAAAACGCTATCCACTTCCAGAGAGATAACTGATGAACTCTGAATATATGTACTTATTTTCACTTTCTTTATTTTTCTTGCTTTTATTTTGTGTTTCAGATTTTCCTCTCCTTCCTTCCACCCTTCCCCTAGATGGCAAACAATCCAATATATGTTAAACATGTTAAATCCAATATATATGAACATATTTATACAATTCTCTTGCTGCATAAGAGAAATCAGATCAAAAAAAGAAAGTAAATGAGTAAGAAAACAAAATGCAAGCAAACAACAAAAAGAGTAAGAATGCTGTGTTGTGGTCCACACTCAGTTCCCACAGTCTTCTCTCTGGGCGAAGATGGCTCTCTTCAACATATGTTATTGTTCTATAAGAAATGATGAGCAGGCTGATTTCAGAAAAGCCTGGAAAGACTTGCATAAATTGATTCTGTGAAGTGAACAGACCAAGAGAACATTGTAGACAGATATAAGAAGATTATATGATGATTAATTGTGATGGACATGGCTTTTCTCAACAGCACAATAATCAAGGCAGTTCCAAATTTGGGATGATAAATGCCACCTGCATCTAGAGAGAGAACTATGAGCATTGAACATTGTATTTTCACTTTTGTTTGTTTGTTTGTTTGTTTTTTCTTTCTCATGTTTTTTCACCTTTTGGTCTAACTTTTCTTATACAACATGACAAATACAGAAATAAATATGTTTAAAAGAATTGCACATATTTAACTTATGTCAGATTACTTGCTGCCCTGGGGAGGGGGAAGGAAATGGAGAAAGGGAGAAAAAATTGGAACACAAAGTCTTACAAAAATGAACATTGAAAACTATCTTTAAATTTATTTTGGAAAAGTAAAATACTATTTAAAATTTTTAAAAAGAAAATATTTTGTGTGTGATTTCATATGCATAATTAATATCATATTATTTTCCTTCTCAATGGATGGTAAAGGAGCAGGAAGGAGAGAATTCAGGATTCAAAATTTTTTAAATGAATGTTAAATAAGTAAATTTATTTTAAGAAATATAATGGGTAAATGTTAAACTAACTAAATAAAAATACAATGCAGCATTAAAAAAAAAAAAAAAAAAAAAACCTTCCCCTTTCCCTGCTTGATATTGGTTAAAAGTATTGAGGTTCTAAAGGATTGTTACAAACTCAGATATAATTAAAATAATTTTAACAATGAATGCAGTGAGGGAGAAATAATCATCACACATCATGGACTAATATAGTTTTAAGTGTCAACACTCATATTATGCAATATTTGCATCACAAAAGAAGTCTTCTGTTCTGTCCTTATTTTCTAAAGAATATATTCCAGAAAAGTATTTATTAGCTTCTATTCTTTCCAGCGCCTCTGTTATTCCCAGGAGTAGATTTAGACATAAAAGAATATCATTTTTTTCAGATGACAAGAATTTTTAATTTCTCTATTCTTGGAGCTTAACTAATTAATCAAAACATCATTATCTAAGAGTAATGCAGTACATATCTTAACTCATGAAATCCCCTCTCCTAGGATATGCTTAGGATAAGTGTGATATTGATCAAGATTTCCTGCCATCTAGCTTAGACTAGTTTTTCCCCTAAAAATCAAGGAAACTATACCAAGATTTTATTAGTACAGGTGCTAAGACTCATAGTTTTGGTATGGATTGCTGATTACCTAAAGGAATAAATGAGGCCAGCCCATGAGGATTCAGTATCTTTCAAACTTGGTAGATGTTTCATCTTTGTGAAAATCATCTCAGCCCACCCTGCTAAAATAAATTTCTTTTTGGAGTTGAGGAGGAATATTTCTATTTGAGTCAGTATTGTATTCTTTTTTAAAATTAAAACTTTTTATTTTCAAAACATATGCATGGATAATTTTTCAACACTGACCCTTGCAAAACCTTGTGTTCCAATTTTCCCTCTCCTTCTCTCACCCCCTCCTCTATATAGCAAGTAATCCAATATATGTTAAACAAGGTAGAAATATATGTTCAATCCAATATATGCATACATATTTATACAATTATCGTGCTGCACAAGAAAAACCAAAGCAAACAGGGAAAAAATGAGAAAGAAAAGTTCTGAATCATCTCATTGTTGAGGAGAGCCACATCCATCAGAATTGATTATTGTATAATCTTGTTTTTGCTGTATACAATGATCTCTTGGTTCTACTCATTTCACTCAGCATCAGTTCATGTAAGTTTCTCCAGGTCTTTCTGAAATAAAGGTCATTTCTTATAGAACAATAATATTCCATAACATTCACTTACTATAATTTATTCAGCTATTCTCCAAGTGATGAACATCCATTCAATTTCCAGTTTCTTGCTACTACAAAAAGGGCTGCCACAAACATTTTTGCACATGTGGATCCCTTTCCCTCCTTTAAGATCTCTTTGGGATATAACCCCAGTAGAAACACTGCTGGGTCAAAGGGTATGCACAGTTTGATAATTATTTGGGCATAATTTTTGCTCTACAGAATGGTTGAATCAATTCGCAACTCCACCAACAATGTATCAGTGTCCCAGTTTTCCCACATCCCCTCCAACATTCATCATTATCTTTTCCTTTCATCTTAGCCAATCTAAGAGATGGTGGTGGTAGTGGTACCTCAGAATTGTTTTAATTTGTATTTCTCTGATCAGTAGTGATTTAGAGCATCTTTTCATATGACTTGAAATGGTTTTTAACATCTTCATCTGAAAACTGTCTGTTCATATCCTTTGATCAATTGGAGAATGGCTTGATTTTTTATAAATTTGAGTCAGTTCTCTATATATTTTAGAAATAAGGTCTTTATCAGAATCCTTAAAGGTAAAAATGTTTTCCCAGTTTATTGCTTCCCTTCTAATCTTGTCTACATTAGTTTTGCTTGTACAAAAACTTTTTAACTTAATATAATCAAAATTATCTATTTGGTGTTGAATAATAAGTTCCAATTCATCTTTGGTCACAAATTCCTTTCTTCTCCACAGGTCTGAGAGGTAAACTATCCTATGTTCTTCTAATTTGCTTATAATATCATTCTTTATGTCTAAATCATGAACCTATTTTGACCTTATCTGGTGTACAATGTTAAGTGTGGGTCGATGCCTAGTTTCTGCCATACTAGTTTCCAATTTTCCTGGCATTTTTTGTCAAATAGTGAATTCTTTTCCCAAAAGCTGGAGTCTTTGAGTTTGTCAAATACTAGGTTACTATAATCATTGTCTATTTTATCCTGTGAACCTAACCTATTCCACTGATCGACTACTCTATTTCTTAGCCAGTACCAAATGGTTTTGATGATCACTGCTTTATAATATAGTTTTATAATATGTCTTTATAATATTTTCATTTGCTTGTTTTTTTCATTAGTTCCCTTGAAATTCTTGACCTTTTGGTCTTCCAGATGAAATTTATTATTTTTTTCCTACATTTGTAAAGTAATATCTTGGGCATTTGATTGGTATGGCATTATCAATGTTATATCCTTACTGAGTCTCTGACAAATCTCTTTGGGATAATTGCCAAATGATATTCAAATGCTTCAGTTCATGTCAATCTCAAACCAGAGCTACCATAACACCCTGAGAAAGTGGTAGACTGAAATAATACCATAAGTATTACACTTCCCAAGGCTCTTATTTGAGTTCTATCCTTCCTTGAAATTCCAACTCAGGTCTTTTCTCCTCCTTGAAGTCTTTCCCAGCTTTCCCAATTAACAGTAATCTTTTCCCTCTGAATTACTATGGTAGCTGCCATTTTTGTATTTGGACATTTATGATGTCACTTTACATAACTTAACAGTTTTCTGATCATCTTGATGAGTTAAGGGCAGTGAACCTTTGTTTAGGTCTTTGACTGAATTTCATTTATGTGATTGTTTGGCTTGGGTTCTTATGGATTAATACAGGATGAATAGGTAGGTTTGAAATATTATGAGTCACCCCTTTGTGTTAGATCTATAAAAATATCTTCACTGCCAGCTTGTTCTTTTTTTGTCTTCCCCTCCCCCCTTTTCTGAGTTGTGATTACAACTCCCTCAACATGATTACCTACGCAAAATATGGAGTGTTCCAAGAAGTAGAAATCCTAGTTGGACTTAAAGATTAATTTATTCTCATTTTTCCTATAATAAAACCATAATTCACAAAACTGTAAAAGTAAATAAACTTTAATTCCTGGGAGATACCTGCATAGCAGCATATCTCCCAATCCCAAATAACAATCTTATCTACCTATCCACCCAGAACTAAAGATGGTGGCCTCTAAGCCCAAGAGATTGGGAAGTAGGTGGACAATGGAGGAATAATGAGGATTCCAGGCAAGGATATACTAGAATCAGATCCAACCAACTTTCAGAAGTTAACAAATCCTAAAAAAAAAAAAAATTTATTTTATCATTTTGTTGGCTTAATAAAGTGATTGAGAGTTTTATTGATGCAGATTAAATTTAAAGTTTTTAATGCATTCTTTGTTTTCATGAGAATTTTGTTGTTAAACATCTGTCTTCATAGTTCTCTGGTTTTGGGTTACCTAAGTTTCTAGAGTCTAAGCATCTGTACCCAGTCCTGGAGAGACAAGGTAGAGGGAAGTCATAATGGAAAAAATTCCCAACTATATCTCCAAGTAATGGGAGTTCCTGAACCTCAGACAACTAGTAAGAGAAAGGGAATTACTAAGTAGTTTCAGGCTCAGGCTTACCTTCTAAAAATCCTAAATTCAAGAGCCTGAGAGATCTGGTAGAGACAATACTTCTAGAACATCAAAAAGTCTGAAAGGTGGTGGTCTAAGGCCATTTTTACTGACTACAAAACCAGAGGGAACACATAGCTTTTTTTTAAAATTAAAGGAGCTTATTCTTAGGATGAAAATGAATTCATGTAGACAAAGCAAAAAACAATGCAGTAATTACAAAGTAAAACCCTCAAAATCAGAGTGATTTGGGGAAAAGTTACTTGGGTTCATAGACACAGCAGAATGATTCAAACCAAGTTCCATAGCAATCTTCCTATTGAGACCATTGGACAGAAAATCCAGCAAATAGTACATCCATTAAGGGTCTAGAATAAACCCCTCTAAATAAAAGTACTTATTATGGTATGTACATTTCATTTTAAATGCCTTTTAAAAATAGATATTCTTCAATATCTATTTATATTATGATTTTAAAAAATTTTGTTGGTATCTTTTATTTTTACATCAACTATTCCTTCCAGTATATTCCTACCCCCACTCTGAGAGTTGTTCCTTGCAAAACAATATAAAAATGGAAGTCGGGGGGGGAATTTCACAAAACTGAACTATTTGATTTTGCAGCTATTTTGATTTTGCTGATGTTATCCTTTACCTCTATAATGAGAAAGTAATTAGTTTCTTGATTCATCTTATTTCATCTTGTTTCATGTATGTCTTTTCATGCTTTTCTGTATTCATTAATATTTATATTGTAATGGTGATAAGTAAAATAAGATTTGGCAAAAGGCAAATTTTAGATATTACTGTTAAAATATCAATTTTATCTCCTTCCAAAGAAATCCATCCTTTGGACATGACTTCCTCCCCTGCCAAAAAAAGTTCTAAAATCTATCTTTTCTTTTCTTTCTTTCTTTTTTTTTTTTGTTAGAGAAACTTTGAATTTATTTAGAAGGCATGTTATTAAGAATTTTCCAATAATAGTCTCATGATTCTATCATTTCTAATAAGAGAAAAAGATGCTTCCTAGGAACCACCAGCCTCAGGGTTAATTTTCTAGAACCTCCAAGTTTATTTTCTTTCTGTGATGAATCCAAATTATAGGATGGAGGTATATTTCTGGTAGTCTATATAGACACCTAAGAATGAAGCAGAATTCAGTTGAAAAGGAAAAAATATCAACATATATGAGCTACTATGATTCCTTTTAGGGAGCTAAATGGTTTGATGGATAGATGGCTGAACTTAAAGTCAGAAAGATTCCTCTTCCTTAGTTTGAATCTGGCCTCAGAGACTTACTAGTTGTGGTCCTGGGCAAGCATTTTAACCCTCAGTTTACTCATCTGTAAAATGAACTAAAAAAGAAAATGGCAAGCCACTCCACTCACTATCTTTGCCAATAAAACTTCAAAGAGTCATGAGGAGTCTAACATGGCTAAAAAATGACTGAACATGAAGTTTTTTGGTGAGTTTTTGTGGGTCTCACTTTTCTATAGGATTAAAGTTATCCTATACTCAACATACCTTCTTACCTCAAATAGGAGCAAATAGATGCTATTTATTACCCTCATTTTACAGTTAGGACACTGAGACAAACAGATTAAGTGACTTCCCTAAGTCCACACAGCTAATAAGTTTCTGAGGATAGATTTGGACACAGGTCTGGCACTCTACCCATCATACCACCCAAGTAGCAAAACATACACAAGATATTGAGGGATCCAGGAAGTAAGAATGTGGATGGCAATAAAAAAATTAATTTAAAATCATGCCATTTTTATAACAGACTTTCTATATCTGATTGCTGTCCCAAATAATGTAATTGTACTTCAGATAATCAGGTGAGTCAATGTGATATAGAGGGAAATATGTTTGGCTTAATCAGAGATGTGATTCAAATCCTTGCTCTGATGTTTACTATTTGTTTCTTTTCTCATACCTGCAGCTTATCTTGCAGGATTGTTGCTAAGAAAAAGTCTTGCAAATCTAAACATGTTATGTAAGTATTAGTATTATAGAAGGTAAAACTAGACACATATCTATATCATCCATTTTTTCCTATTTTTTCTTAGTTGTTAGCACTATTGGATCATAAATGCTATAGCATAATTTTGGACTCTAGTAAAATAACAGATGCCACAAAAACAAAGTGAAATGGAGGATATAGGCAATTACAGATAATTCAAACAATAATCCAGTGGTTGTTCAATTGAGATTTTTTTTGGTTAAGAATGATAATAAGGATAGAAAGGTCCAAATTGTGCAAATAATTATCTCAGTTTCCTATTTTGTTTTGCTACTGGAAGTTTGATTCATGAAAGTTTTTGAAGGACACAAATTCAAGTCAAAATGAACTAATCTGGTAATGTTCTACTCTCCTCTTGTTAATGAGTAAAAATCTTCAAAAATCTAAGATACTATTTTACATTCTGTAAAGGAGAAATATTCTAAACTATTCCTCAACCAAAGCAAGAAGAGTGCTGGCAGATATCTTTATTTTCTGATTCAAAACAAGGTTTTTAGGATTTCAAGTACTTAAATTATGATTTTTCTCAGTTACATAATTATAGGATTAAAACCAGCTGATTATGGCAAAATCCCTTCTTGTTGGGTATATTCATTTACAAACGCCATTGATAAAAGAGCTCCTTACTTGGTATTGTGTGTGTCAATGGTATGGAAGAGCTTGTGCAGTTCTTCCCCACTCAGAACACCATCTGCAAAATAGGCTTTGAATTCTTCAAAGGACAACTTCCCATCATCTGAAAGACATAAACAAATACAAGCAAATTCAAATCAATGCAACAAACATTCATTAGGTGCCTTACTATACATGAGGCACTGTGCTAGGTGCTGGAAATTTAAAGATGAACAACCACCTGGGACCTGACCTCAGGAAGCTTACAATAAAGAGGAATAGAAAATAGCTATGAATAGTATGAAAAACCTTTTTAAAAACTAGTTAGAACCAGACTTTTAAAAATCAGATTCTTAAATTTCAGGTTTAAAAGTTTCTATTCTAGCTCATAAACAATAGGAATCTACTTAGTTTCTATGACCTTAAACTAAAATGTAGAGTATGTGCATGAATACAATGGCTTCCACTGAGCAATACTCCCAAGTCTCAAGAGTATTATTTAATTCCCTTTATTTTGTATATTTTGATGATATAATGAGAAGCAACATCACTAAGAACATCTGTGACAAGTTTTTATTGTTGGTAAGATAAACATTGGAACTTAGTATAATGTTCTTCTGTTATTTTGGTTTAATTTGGTGATATACTTCCGTGAGACAATTTAGTCCTTCTATGACACATTATATAGAGAAAAGTTTTAAGTAGTGCCTGTCAATAATTATAACAGCTCACATCTAGACAGTGTTTTCCCATTTTTAAAGCATGCAGATGCTTAAATATCCCCATTCTTTCCTGAATGCTTAGGAAAATGGTACTTTAGCATATATATGCTGAAGGGGAGAAGAGGGAAGATTCAGGTTTTTTTTTCTTTATGCCTTTATTTTAAAATTTATTATTTTTAACATTAATTTAGAAAAAAAAACCTTTTGATTTCCAAATTCTCTCCCTTCCTCATCCATTACAAAAGCAAGAAATGTAATATCAATTATACATGGGAATGCAAAACACATTTCCATACTAGCCATGTTGCAAAAAAGTAAGAAAAAGTAGGATAAAAAATTATGCTTCACTCTGCATTCCGACTCCATCAATGCTTTCTCTGAAGTAGATATTATTTTTCATCATAAGTCCTTCAGAATAGCTAAGTCATTTACAATTGATCATCACACAATATTGCTAATGCTACAATTTTCTGACTTTTGTTTTTATTCTTATTGATACTGTCAATTATGCCAATAGTTTTCCTAATATTGAATCAGGCCTGGATTGCTGGTATCAGTTCCATCTGCTATTTGTGTATTATTTTTGTGATAGAGTGCTGTAATCTCATTGTTAGCATTTTATTTAAAATTTTCATCTCAATATTCATTAGGGAAATTAGTCTGTAATTATCTCCCTTTGTTTTGCTCTTCTTGATTTAGGTATCAAAACCATACTTGTATAATAAAAGAAATTTGGTAGGACTCCTTCTTCACCTATTTTTTCAAATTAATTATTGTATTAGAATTAATTATTCTTAAAATGTTAGAAGAATTCACTTGTGAATCCTCTGTTCTTGGGGATTTTTTCTTAGTGAGCTCATCAATGACTTGTTCAATTTCGTTTCTAAAAAAGATAAAATATTTAAATATTCTATTTCCTCTTCTGTTAGGATGGGTAGTTTATATTTTTGTAAATATTCAACCATTTCACTTTATCAGATTTATTTGCATATGATTGGGTAAAAGAGTTCTTAATTACTTGAACTTCATTTTTATCAGTGGTGTATTTCCCCTTTTATTTTTAATATTGATATTTTGTTTTTTCTTTCTTTCAAAAATAAAATTAACTTATTTTAAAATCTATTTTATTGTTTTTTTTTCCCAACAAAAACAGCTTCTGGTTTATTAATTCAATATTTTCCTCAGTTTTAATTGTATTAGTCTCTGCTTTGATTTTTAGGATTTCCAATTTGGTGTTTAATTGGGGATTTAAAATTTGTTCATTTTAAAGTTTTGTTTTTTAATAGCATGCTCAATTTATTAATCTGCTTTTTTTTCTATTTTATTGATGTAAACATTTAGAGATATGAAATTTCCTCTAAGTACACTTTGGCTGCTTCCCATTAATTTTAGTATTTTGTCTCATCATTGTCATTCTCTTATGAAATTATTGATTTTTACCAATTTGTTCCTTGCTATATACAGTCTTTAAGATTAGATTATTTAGTTTGAAATAATTTTTACCCTGTGTTTTCAGATATCTTTACTAAATGTAATTTTTATTGCATTATGGTTTGAAAGGACTTATTTTTTTCTGTTCTGCATTTGGCTGTGAGGTTTTATGCCCTAATGCTTGGTTAAATTTTGTCTTGGTATACAGCTGAAAAAAAATGTATAGTTCTTTTTATTACCAATCAGTTTTCTCCAAAAGTCTAGCACATCTAACTTTTCTAAGATTCTACTTATCACTTTGTATTCTTTCTTATTTAGTTAAGGCTGGATTTGTCTAGGTCTGAGAGAGAAAAGTTGAGGTTCTCCACTAGTATAGTTTTACTTCTTATTTCCTCCTGTAACTCATTTAACTTTTTCATAATAAATATGGATGTTATGCCATTTGGTGCACATATGTTTAGTTTAGATATTATTTCATTGCTTATTATACTTTTTTGTAGCTTTCCTGTTTATCTTTTTTAACTAGGTCTATGTTTGCTTTTGCTTTGTCTAAGGTCATTATTGCTATCCTGCCTTTGTTTACTTTAGCTGAAACATAATAGATTCTCCTCGAAACAACATACAATTGGATTCTAGCTTTTAATCCATTCTGCCATCTTTTATTGTTTTATGGGTGAATTCATTTATTCACATTCACAGTTATGATTACTAACTATTTTCCTTCATCTTATTTTCCCATTTATCCTTCTCTCTGTGTGTGTCTCTTTCTCTGTCTCTCTCTGTCTTTGTCTCTCTCTTTCATCTAAAAGGTTGTCTTGCTTCTGACCACTGTCTTTCTTAATTTGACCTACTTTTGATAAACTATCCTTTTCTTTTTTTTTTTAGCTCTCTTTCCTCCTTCTTTCCATACCTAATTGAGTGGATATGCCATTTGCTCTTTGAGCAAATTCGATGAAAGTGAGGTTCAAACAGTTTTTGCCATCATCACTACCCCCATTTTCATGTCTATTGTAAAAACTTTTGCTGGAGCTCCCTCTTTATGGAATGTTTTGCCTCATTCTTGCTCTCTCTTTTCCCCTCTCCCACTGCATCTTTCTCAACCTTTAATTTATTTTTGAGATCATCCCATCCTAGTCAATTCAAACCTATGCTCTCCTGTGTACATTCTTTCTAAATGCCCTAATAATGACAAAATTCTTAGTCGTTACAAATATCATCTTGACACATAGGAATGAAAACAGTCTAATCTATTTGAATCCCTTATGATTTACTCTTTCACATTTATCTTTTTAGTCAGGGAAGATTTTTAAGATTTTGCCCATATCTGCTACAGGAGTTGATCTAAGTTATTGTTCTCTCTCTGTATTGAAATTATATAATTTAATGGTCCTTCTCTAGAGCTGGAGAGATCCAGGAGGAGTGACAAGAATTTAGAAATAGAGAAAACAAACATATTCTCCTGTGTAGCCAATGTGAACATGAGTTTTATACTAACTGATTAAATATGCTAGAGTGCCCAATTTTCACAGGTGAATCATAGCACACAACTATCCAATCAGGAGGATTTCTGAAGCCCAGATGCTTGATATATCAATGATATCTTTGTGAATAAACTTTACCCGAATTTATAGATGTCTGCAACTGCTGAAACCAGTCTAGACCAGCTCAGAGAAAACAGCAAACATCTTGCTTTCTAACTTATCTGAAGAGCAGCAAATGTCCTTCTTTCTGACTTATTGTTTACAAATGTCTTCTCCTTAGACCTCCATTTCCCATCTGAATTCCTGATTTTTTGTTTTTCTCTTTTAACCTATGCTTAGCCATAAATATCCCAAATAATCATAAATATTCCAAATAAATACTACCTTTCCTTTTCCCACTTCCCTTTGAAAAGCTGAGAACTTAGTTTCTCTGCTTCAGTTTGCAAGCTTCTTCTTAGGCAATAAATGCTTTTAAAATATTTGTAAACTGTGATCAGAGCTAAAGTTTATCACAGATCCTCCTTTTGGACCTGGGGTTTTTATGTTTTAGCAGTTCACAGGGACTTTATTTTATTTTATCACTGCAATTAGCAGAGAACAGTAAGCAAACGTATTATTTGGGGACTTTATTGAATGAGGATTTACATTGAGGTTGATGTTTAAGGTTAATAATTCCTTTTTTTTTTTTGCTTAATTTTTTTCATATTAACTTTACTCCATTAAACATGCAATCATAGTTCAAAAATTACTTTCATATAATGCAAAGCAGAGGATCTGAGGAATTACTTTGTATATACTTATATATGATCATTCTATCTCCCCTGTTAGGATAGGGAAGCTCCTTTGAGAACAGGAACTATTTTGCTTTTGTCTCTGAATACCTAACACCTAGGGTAGTACCTGGCTTAATACATTATCTTTGAATAATTGATTTTTATAAAAAATAAATTTAGGCATCTTGTCCAACAATTTTAGTGCAGCCATCAATGCAAATAAATAATTATATAAATATGGATTCAGAGATCTAAACTAGTTTGAAATATAATTGAAAAATGAAATAAATGGAGAATATCTTCACTAAACCTAAAAAACCCCCATAGATTGATCTCATATGTTTCATGCTGCATCTACTACACAGCACCAAAGTTACTAGTGAAAAATAAATCAATCAATAAGGATTTATTATATGCTATTATGTGTCAGGCCCTGGGTATATAAAGACAAACATGAAACAAGGGAGAGAACATATAGATATATAGAAAATAAATGTGACAATTTTGGGAGACAAGGTAATAGAAGCTGACATGAGTCAGAAAATGTTTCATGTAGGAAATATTTGAACTGAATCTTAAAGGAAACTGAGATTGAGATTCCAAGAGGTGAGGTAAGGAGGAAATTCACTCCCAGCATGAAGGATAAATAATGTAAAGACATGACCCAAGATAAAGTCATGAAACAATATGAGGGCCAGTTTTTTTTTTTAATAGTTAGGTTGGGTCAGGCTATGAAGCACTTTACATTCTAAACAGAAAACCTTATATTTGTTATAAGGGAGCCCCTGGAGTTTTGAACAGAACATAGGAATAATAAGTTTGCACTTGTGTTTTAGGAAATTATTATGGCCAACTGGATACATGATGGATTGGAATTGAGAAAATTTGAGTCAGGGAAAACAATTAAGCTAGGGCAATAGTATGGATGAGAAATAATAAGGGCCAGATATAGTTAGTATGGGAGCAGAGAGAGAAGGAGGCATTTGTGAGAGATATTGGGGAGGTATGGAAACCTGATTTTCTTTTTTGTTGTTCTATTTTTTTCTTAGCATTAACATAGACAAAACAACCAGTGACTGACTGAATTTATTATTTTTCCCTGAATGTCATGTTTTTTGTAGTGGTTATTATGTAGTAGACTTATTGCTGGCTCTGAAATCAAAGTATATGAACTTGTTCATATGCTGCTTCTGACAATTGCAACTTGTGACCTCGGGCAAGCTATTTAATCTTCTACATCTCACCTTCAACTGCAAAATTGAGAATTTTGAAGTAGAAGGTCTCTGAGATCCCTTTCAGATCCAGATTTGTGATCCTGTGAGCTGATATAATTCTCCCTACTTCAGGTAAAGAACCTTTTCACCAATCCCATTTAACCAGTGTTTCCAGTTGCCATTAATGAAAGCTGAATCTTTTTGTCACATCCTTTTACTTCTGGTTTGCATCTCTATACATGTTGCTTCTAAATAGATGAAAATATTCAGACTTTGGAGGAGATATAGGGATAACATATACAAATCTGGAACAAATATAGGTTAAGGATAGGAAAAAACAAATATTAAAACTTTTTATCTATTAAAATACACAAGAAAAAAAATTTATCCTCTTTATAGTGGAAAATAACCATTGTAACAAATTTATTTTAACAGAGAAACGTTATTTTCATAAAGCCATTAATAGGGACTCAGGTTAGCTATTATAGGATCAGGAAGAATGAATACCCTAGGTACTAAGGATAGATCTTGTGACATTACTTTGTAATCATTCTTAAGTTATTTCAGTAACAAAAGATATATAGTTTCAAATAAGATTAAAAGCTAACCAATGCCCAGGAGTTTTTCTGGGGCTAAAGTAGTTTTTTTTTTTTTAAACTGTAATTGTAAAAGAAAGACTACCAATTAGAATCCAGCTGACACGGAGCATTTAAAGATCTTCCTTAAAAGACCAACAGGATTCCTAAAAGTTCTCACACCAGGATGCCACACTTTTTCAATATTTTTTTCAATATTTCATTTCATTTTTTCCCAGAACAATATTAGTTTTAAATAAAGAAGTTTTAGAAAGGAAGAAAAAGGGAGAACAGGCACTGTCTTTTGCTTTTCTTTGTGTTCCCAATGCTTACCACAGTGCCTTGAACATGATAGATTCTTAACAAATGCTTGTTGATTGGTTGACTGATCTTCTAGTGCATTACTGATATATTTGTGAATTATTTATTTAAAATTACTTATTTCAGAGGTAGCTAAATGGTGCTCTGAAGTCAGCAGGACCTGAGTTCAAATATGGCCTCAGACACTTAACACTCCCTGGCGGTGTGACCCTAGACAAGTCATTTAACCCCAATTGCTTCACCAAAATAAATTTAAAAAACTAAAAATGACTTATTTCAGATTGGATTAAAGTCGTATTTTCCTTGTATGCAACATGACTAAATTTTGATTGATACCAGGTTGCCCATTAGAATAGCAAAATACTATGATGCCTGATTTCCTACAGAATAGAGTATTATCTGATTACTATGGATCAATGGTTTTCAGCTTTCTTAGCTTTCAAATCATCAGTCAATCAACAAACATTTATTAAGCACTTAGCATATTCCAGGTACTGTTCAAGGCACAAAGAATAGAGAGACAAAAAGGAAGCCTACTTCTGCTTATCAAGGAACTTACATTCTTCTGTGAGAGAAAAGATAAAGATTCATATATGTATATTTTTAAAAATCTACAAACTAAATACAACTTAGCTTGAAAAATAGAAGCACCAGCAAGATAATTGCATAAATATGTTTGCATATATTGGATTTAGCTTATATTTCTATCATTTAACTTATATTGTATTATTTGCCATCTGGGGAGGGGATGGAGGTAGGAAAGGGAAAATTGGAACACAAGGTTTTGCAAGGGTTAATATTGAAAAATTATCCATGCATATGTTTTGAAAATAAAAAGCTTTAATAATAAATAAATAAAAAGAATAGAGGCACTAGCAATTTGAGAAATTAAAGAAAGACCTCATTTGCTTTATCTGAGCTTTTTTCACATAAGATACTTCCTCTTCTATTGTTTAATCCAATTATTCTTACCTTATGATCCAAACTCAATCATTTTTTAAAATATTACATAATCTTATAATATAATAAGGGTGAAAAAAGGGAACAAATATTTCCCAAGTTCTTATTATGTAGTAGGCACTATGTTAAACTCTTTACAAGTATCTCTTTTAATTCTCATAACAGCTCTGTGAAGTAGGTACTATTATCCCCCTTTTACAGTTGTAACTGAAGCAGACAGAATCTCAGTGACTTTTTCTGAGCTACCCAGCTAGCAAGTGTTTGAGAACATTTGAACTTGGATCTTTTTGACTCCCGGCCTAATACTCTATCCATTTCAACATCCAATATCTTATATAATTTCTTTGCATGTGCTTCAGTGCCTTATGAAAAAATTTAAATGTTTGGTTTTTGTAATTATTTTTTTCAGGGAGATGCTTATTTTGTGCATAATAAAAAAGGATGGTCCTTGCAAATGACTCTTTAAATATCATAGTTTAATTTCTCTTTCATGTGGTATTATCACAAATATTAGCACAATAATCTCTATGGAAGCTATTAGAGCAATACTCTCAGTAGGAGGTGTAAGTTTGCAATAGTTATCTTTTTAGCAAGCATTTTAATGGATTATCTTTTCAAAACCTTTGGCTTTTCTTTAATGTGTTATTTTATAATTTTGAGTGCTTAAATTTTGAATATTTTTCAAGATCATAATGTCAACATGCAATTATCTATAAAATATTAATATTAATCAAGTGCAAAATAAAGAATTCCAAAAACCACTTATTTCTGTAAACTCATTGAGTAAAATATGCAGAAAACTGAGTTTGCTCTCTATCATTTCTGGGGAATAGCAAAAGGGTCCTTGCTATGAAGGCTTGCTATGGCTCTACTGGTAGTCTATAATGCAAATATCTGAAGTGAGTTCTTAAAAAAAAAAGTTAAGATGGGAAATGGGAAGCGCCATTTGTTGGCTCACATGGTGAGTAGGCAGACAGAAATAAGGGGAAGCTGACCAGATGAAATATTGGGATGAAGGACACACTAATCCACTAATACAGGAAAGTTGGAATGCTAAAGAATTTACAAAGCTATATATTTATAGTGGTTCATTTAGCTTGGGTATATTTATATGCCGATCTTGGTGATGAAATGATTCCCTAGAGGAAAAGTTTGGAGGTGAGGCTGAACTTATACTCTAACAAATAGTTTAGGAATATTTAGTGAAGTATAGTTTCTATGCTATATTCAATTTAAGGTTAACAAGGGTATGGAATTGCCATGGCTAATTCTGTCATCTGATTTTTAGTTGTTTGTGAAAATGTGTTTTTGTCATTCAGTTGCATTCAGTTGTATCCTACTCTTTGTGATCCCTTTTGAGATTTTCTTGGCAAAGATATTGGGATGGTTTGCCATTTCCTTCTCTAGCTCATTTTACAGATGAGAAAACTGAGGCAAACAGGAGTAAGTGACTTGCCAGGGTCACACAACTAGTTAATATTTGAGACCAGATTTTAACTCAGGAAGAATTTTTCTAACTCCAGGCCTGACACACTATCCACTGAACCACCTACTTGCCCTTTGTGCTGGTGGAGTTTAAAGCCAAAAAAATAAAGGGAGTATAGAATATATTCATAGAAGAAATAAGCATGCAAGATGTATCCAAGTTTCATCAAATTAATTAATGTGTACAACTCTATTATAAGGGTTTAGGAAGCATTTTCTTTACAACTTTGTAAGGAAGGAAGGATTATTACAATAATCTGCTGGTTGGTTTGCCTATCATATTAGTTTCTTATTCCAGTCTATCCCCTATCCAGGTGTCAAAGTAATCTTCTTAAAATGTAGGTTTGACTATGTCATCCTTCCACCCCTACTTTACTAAATTCTAGTGACTTCATATCACCTCTAAGATCAAATATAAATTTTCTATTTGACAATCAAAGTCTCTAATAACCATTGTCCACACCCATGGAAGGGAGGGAACACCTAATGTTCTTACACCTCAGTCTATACTCTACCATGTACTCTGTACTCCAATGACTTTAGCTTCCTTGCTTTTCCTCAGTGTTCTTCCTGTTTATTCCATCTCCTAACTCTGAACATTTCATCTGACTATTCTTTGTGCCTGGAATGTTTTTCCTCATCATCTCTAATCTACATTTTGGCTTACTTAAAGGCCCAACTAAAAATTCAGAAAGCTTTTCCTGATCCCCTTTAATTATGTCTTTCTTTTATGTAATATCTCCAATTTGTTCTGTATATTTTTATGTAGTTGTTTGTATGTTTTCTTTCATATTAAACTGTGGGCTTGCTGTGAGCAAGGACTGTCTTTTGCCTTTTTTATATTTCTACCATTTAGCACAATGCATGCACATGTAGGTGACTGATAAATGTTTATTAATTGACTGACTGATTGAAGGAAATACAAGTATTACCATCAGACATCTTAGGCATCACCTTGGGTAGAATTTGGGATGTGGAGTCAGGAAGACCTGAATTTGAATCTTGCATCAGTCCTATTTACCAGTTGGGTAATTCTACACATTTGTATTTATTGTTTCTGTATCTTGGATACCAAACCCTTATCCAAGAAATATGATACAAAGATTTCCCTCCCCTAGACTTTCATAATACAATTTTCTTAGTGCATTAATTTTGTCTGTTTATAAATTTTTCTTTTTCAAATAATCAAATCTATTTTACTGCTGGCAATTACCTACAATTCTTGTCCTCTCCTAGGACAATTTGGAACTAACCAAAGGCTATAAAACTGTGCAAGCCCTAGCTGTATAATTCTAAAAGTTATATAAATCCTCTCAGGTCTGTATCCTAAACTGAAAATGGAAATAACAATAACACCTATGACAGACAGTGGTTGTGAGAATCAAATGAGTTAACATATCATGTGCAAAGTGCTTTGCAAACCTTAAAGTATTGTATAAATGGTAATTATTATTATTAGAAATAAAGACATTGAGGCTCTGAAAAGTTAAATGAATTGTCTATGATCACATGGTGAGTAAATGTAAGAAGTAGGATTCAAGCCAATAATTTGTGATTACAATGTTCTTGCCTTTTCTATTATATTATACTGTCTCTAATGATACTCCTTTACCTTTTTTTTTTCTTTTTCTTTTGCTGAGGCAATTGGGGTTAAGTGACTTGCTCAGGGTCACACAGCTAGGAAACGTTAGGTGTCTAAGGTCTGATTTGAACTCAGGTCCTCCTGATTTCAGGGCTGGTGCTCAATCCACTACACCACCTAGCTGCCCCTCCTTTGCTTTTTTTAATAGTCCAAGGAGTTCCTTTTGTAGGTCCACACAGCAGGAGTTGTTCAAGGTGGGAAGAGTCATAATTGAAGGAAGATTAAGCATGAATATGATATGACAAAAGATCAAGAAAGTCTTGATCTGGAAGAAACTATATTTCAAAGAGTGGTAGATTTCTCTGATTTATTTTTCCTTTAGAGTGAAGAAGAGTAGAATTTTTTGCTAATCCCTTTACTATGATTTTCAAAGGATATTATGTTTGAGAGAACCAGGGGTCTATCTTTAAGTAGGCGCTCCTGAGAAATACCCACTTTTTCTTTTAGGATATTTATGTTACTAACAGAAAGCTTTCAATTTATCAGTGGGCTATTATGAGAAGTGATCTTCCTTCGGGGCTTCAACTCAGAATAAGCAAATGATGCAGTGCACAGAGTGTAGAGTTCAAATCCAGTCTAAGATATTTACTAGCTGTCTGATCATGCACAAGTCATTTCATCTCTATTTGCCTCAGTTTCCTGAACTGTAAAATTGGGATAATAATAGCACTTATCTCTCACAGTTTTTTTAAGGATCAAATGAGATAGGATTTATAAAATGTTTAGCAAAGTACTTAGCACATATTAGTTATTTACTTCCTTCTTTTTTTCTTTTCCTTTTTACAAATTTGACTATAACTGATGATTATTTGTCCTATTTACCTACATTGAAAAAAAAAACTTTAAATCAACCATAACAATTTCAACTTAGGACTACAAATAAATATTTAAACTCAGCAAAAGCCATCAATATAATTTAATTGTGGTTTCAATGATGATTTTAAAAGATATTCAAAAAATGATTAACATGCATGATACAGTCAATAACCAGTTAATTTACGGATTTAATGATTCACCAACAAAACTATAAGAAGTATACCTTGCCAAGTTAAATAGAGAAACAACAAAATTCATTTGAGAAAACAAAAGATATAGAATATCAAGAGAAAGAATGTCAGATGTAGAAAATGAAGGGGCAAAACCTTTTCTGGAGCTCACACTATATATATTAATAATCATCAAAATCATTTCAATGATCTAGTGTTTAGTTAACTTGAAAATGTATGACCTAGGAAATAAACTCCCTATTTAATATGGATTTCTAGGAAAATCAGAAAGTAGTATGGCAGAATTGGGATTAGATCAATATCTTACAATAAATTCAAGAGGTACACATAAAAATCTGAATATTAAATGTCAAGATTTTTAAAATTTCAAGAAAAGAAGGTCATATATTGTATATCTCAGGTATGAATAAGGGATGAATTCCTAACCAAACAAGGAAGGGAGGCATTTACAAAAAACAATATGTCCCAAAGTGTCATGGAACTCCTTTTCCCCTCATATTTTGATGCACAAGCAATTTCAATTCTATTATTTCAACTTCAAAAGCTCATGAGCATATTTATGGAGCACTGGCAAACCAATTTGGAAATGAGTTTCCTGTTTATCTCTTAAAGTTGATTAGCAAAGCTATGTAAAGCTAACAAATTTCACAGCTTTCTACTTTTGACAGAAAAGCAACACTTTTTTAGGGTGTGAAAACTACTTTTGCATTTTGAAAAAAAAATTAAGGAGAAAAAAGAAAATGTTTTCTTTTTTTCCTCTGAAAATATGTTTTGTTTGACTTTTTGGAAGCCAGTTTTGCTGTCAGAATTTGTGTTTATGTTTTTTTTTCCTTTCCTGCTTTGCACTAGTGACACCTTGTTTTTCAAAAAGATTCTTAAGACATGATTTCATGGAATATATATGTTTTATATTGGTTATATCTACTACTATTGGAAAATCTGCTGGAAGTACAGAAACAGATATCAAGTCCAATTGGTAACATCCAAATAGTATTAGAATGGATGCTTCAGAGGTTTGTCAAAACTTTCACCCCAATCTGGTGCACTTTCTTTCTTAAAAAAGTCAGATATGCCCAGGACCTAGACAATATCCATTCATTAATCAATGAAAATATTTATTAAATATCTACTTTGCACTAGACCCTGTGCTGACACAACCTGTAATGAAAACAGAAAGGGAAAAAAGTGAATGTCAAATGTCACATTTATCATTTTATATGTTTTGTCTAAGCCACCACCTCTCCCACATACACTTCTCTGGTTTCCATTAATCTGTTCTCTCGCCATTTTATACCATCACATTCTTGCTCATTGGCCAAATATATCAAACTACATATGCCAGACCATTTCATACTCTCTGGAACCATTAAATGCTTTGATAGAAATGTGCAATTAATCACTTCACACATAAGTTACTAATAACAACATGGGAATTTCAGAGAAAACTCTAACCCACAATAAATATTCATTGTCTGTAGTGCTCTCTGCCTCCCAACCCCATACTACAGCAATTTCTTGATGCAATAAATCACTGTTAAGTTTTGTTGTGTGATAAATTATTGGTATCTAAGTTTTCTTAATTCTCAAAAATAGCTTGTTGATTTAAAAGTGAAAAACTGTGAGATAAATTTCTTCTAGTATATTGCTGAACCTTATTTTTCAGGCTCAATTCATTAATTTTCATTTAATTCAGGGATATATGAAAATGTGTTAGGCTTGCTTAGACTTTCAAGACACAGTTATTTCATTTTACTTTTGAGCTGCAGCTAATCATAGAGTCACATCAGATGTTGGAAGGGACCTTAAAAATCTACTAAACCCTCTCTTTCAAAACAAAAACAAAAAATTAAAATTATTTTTGCTCTCTTCTTATTTATAATGTATAATAGCAACTTATTTCTGAAAAACATGATTAGTTTACCCATGCAAGAGTATTTTTTTATGATTAAAATGGTCTTAGAACTCTCAAATACTAAAGTAACTCATAAAATACAATCATTTTATTATAGTTGGCCAAAATAATTCCTTGATCACAAATAAGACCTTTTAATGTGAAAAATTAATTCTTCTAGATTACAAAAGGATAAAATGCATATTTCTGCTTCAGGATTTTTATTCATTATGGAGAGGCGAGGTGAGTCAGATCTCTTATTGTCTGTTACAAGAGAACCTGTTAGCACCATGGCCAGGGATTGACATTTAAGAGGGAAAGATATCTGATTCAGCACTAATATGGTAGATAGCACCAAAGTCCTGGCATTATTTGAGATATTCAAGTAGGAAGATGACCAGTTATTAGTCCTGACAAATTTAATTTGACTTGCTGACTTTGGTGCATTTAAATAGTAGATAAGTCATTGGGAAAATTAGGAGGTGTAGGAATAGGCTGGAATAGGCTGGAGGGCTTGAAAAAGGCACTTCTATATAGTCTAGGTTATCTGAAATAAATTTTCCCTAGCAAAGATGTGTTTCTCTTTTGCAGTGTGTTAACAATCAGGGAAGTATTTGGGGATTGTTAGTGTACTTATATATCTTTATTAAAGTTACCTAACCACTCAGGGCAATATTATCTCCACATGATGAGGATTTATTATTTGGAAAGGGCTGATTCTGTCATGAAACTTCTCAGAAATAGTTCCAATTTCTGATAACTTTTCTGAAATGCTTGAAATTTTTGTGAATAATATAGGAAAAAAGATTATCTTGAATACTCTTTGTTTATAGATTCTTTCAAAATACCCCCTTTGACATACTAAGAGCACTTAATAAGAACAACAGCCAACACTTAAATAAATCTTTACTATCACTCAAAAAATCAGCTCAATTTATACATTATCTGCTAGCTATCTGATCATAGATAACCATGGATCTTAGCATTAAAATAAGAACTCAAATCAAAAATCATTAATGGAAAAATTTTCTACTTAATTTTTTCTCTTCAGTTTCTTTTCTTTTTCCTATTGTGACATATGTGATAATAAAGCTTATGGCAATTTTGTAAATGCATATATCATTTTAAAGATTAAAACAAAAAAGCTGTTCTAATGTCATCAATGAATAATTGCATGTATTTGAGATGCATTTTTATATTTATTTTGCAATTTAAAAGAAAATAAGCAAAAACACCACTGCTGTAGCTGATTACTAGTTATGAATTTTTATCTCTTCGATAATTTTTCTTCCACATCATGTAACTTTTAATGCAACTTTGTATTTAGACAACAAAAATGTCATACTGCCTACTTTTGTTCCTTTTATTTTCTTATGGCCAATTAGTCTATCCATACAGAATTTTAGGCATTCATATTCTGTTGTTACAGGATCAAATATTCATAACAATTATTTATTTGTAAATGTAAAAAATTTTGAATGCATCATATGAAAGAAGATTATTTTTACATTGCTTATACACATTTAAATTATGAAATCACTTTTATGCATTTTGTCTCCAATTGGCATCATGTAGTAAAGATTTTGAAACTATTTAACTGTGAATGTGTTATGTTTTAAAGAACCCAATCTGGCCTCACAGGACACATACTAAATTAGAGAAAGCTGTGGGGTTTCAGGACCAAATACTGTGCACTTGAATATTTTAAGTAGGAAAAAAATCATTCAGTTCTTTTAGATTGAGGTAGATAATTCTTTTTTTTTCATCTCTTAGTTTTATTTATTAGTTTAATAGTTTTTTTTTTTACTTTCAATATTACTAATTTCTCCTTTTAATTTAATTTTATTATTTTTTTATTTTTAAATAACTTTTTATTGACACAGAGGTAGATAATTCTTAACATTTATGTATTATTACATTTCTATTTTCCAATCACTTAAAAATTGAGTATGGTTAATTTTTCTGTATTAAAGAAGTTCTCCACCCCTCCACCCCATATATATATATATATATATATATATATATATATAGGCAATATAAGATTGACAAAGTGAATCAAAATGTTAGAACTTGAGATCAAGACACTTGGTTTCATTTCTTGCAGATTAATCATAGACAATTCACTTAAAATCAATGAGAGTCAGTTTCTTTATAAAATAGAGATAATAATGCCTGTGGTAAACATTTCACAGTGTTATTTTGAGGGTCAAATAAGATAATGCATATAATCCTTTTGAAAACCTTGGAGCGTTATGTTAATATAAATAATTACTATTGCTGTAGCTATTATTAACTTGCCATAAGTGAAAACAGGCAAGTCTCCTGATATCTTTGAGAGTGAATTCCCTCATATATAAAATAAAAATTATATTACGTGCCTTACAAGGAATTGTGAGTTTTGTAAACCATCAATGTGTATTCAGGATCACAGAATAATAATTTTAGAGACAGAAGGGATCTAAGAGTTCATTAATCATGATCATGACTGTAATTTCATTCTTTTTATCTAATGAATATTAGAATTTTGGCCAAATGACTATGCTGTTTTTATTTTTTATGTTTATTATACAATTATACAAGTGCAAAAATGAGAAATTAAATGAAAGTATTGGGATCAATAAAAAAATGTTCATTAAGCTCTCACAGTGGATCAGATACTGTTCTGAGCATTAGGAATATAGGAAAGAAATAAATTGGTCCTGCCCACAAGGAGCTCACATTCTACAGGGTTTGGGGGTAATATGTACAAATCCAGGAACATACAAGAGATATATGGTATAAATAAGATTTTATCTCAGAGGCAAGGCAGTAGTAGCTAAAGGAACTAGGGACAGGACTTAGAGCAGAAGATTGAATTTGAGTCAAGAATCAAAAGAAATCAGGGAAACTAAGATGAAAGTAAGAATGGAGAGAGAGCATTCCAGTTAGGAAGTACAGGTAATACAAAGGCACAAAGGCATAAAGATAGGAAATGGAATGTCTTATACAAGAAGCAACAAGTAGGTTAGTGTGGCTAGATCTTAGAAGGTGTGGGAAAAAAGGAAGTATAAGAAAACTGCAGAAGTAGGAAGGGGACAAGTTGTGAAGAATTTTCAGAGAGGGAGTTGTAAATTTGCTACTAGAGATAATAAAGAGCCACTGAAGTTTATTGAGTAGGAGAGGAGCATCATCAGAACTATTCTTTAGGAAAATCACCTTGGCAGCTGAATGGAAGGTGCATTGGAGAGGTGAAAAATAAGGCTGAATGATTAATTAGAAGGCTATTGCAAATCAGTGTAAGAGGTAATGAAGGCCTGAATTAGAGCAGGTATTATAAGAGGAGAGAGAATGATGTAGCCACAGAAATGTTGACTGCAGAATTATCTTTTACAGACTTTCTTAAATTAATAAGAATAATAAGAAGGACAGTTATAGCAAGTAAAGAAATGGAGGGCCATGGTCATTCTTGTATCATGTCAAACAAATGAAGTAATTATTCTATCAGATATAATTGATAGGCCTTTGTAAAGGTTTCTATGCATAAAGCCCATATCCTCTAACCAACTATTGATATGACCAGTAGAAACTCATTTGCCACCATGACTTCTTATATCTCTTAGCTTAGCATCTTTGTTCTGACTTCACTTTCGCATTACACTGTGACTAGTGACTTTAACCTTCACTTTTGCCCTTTTTTATGCTTTTCTAATGTTTAATCACAGGTTATCCCCATCATTTGTTTTATTTTTAAAGTTATATTGATGCTTTTTGTTTTTATATCCCCTTTTGAATGTGTTTTTCCCTCCATCTCTATTTGATGAATCCTATGAACTTTCTTTCATAAAAATATGTAAAAGGCAATAACATAATTGATTAAATAAAAGGAACAATTCAGCAAAATAAACCTATGTCAGAAATTCTATGTTTGATAGGCTATATATTTCATACCTCCATCTCTTCTACAAAAGATTTTCCTATTTGTATTCTAGTCTTTATAATTGAACAATGTTCAATTTAGCTTTGTTGTTTTTTCTGTTTAATTGTTGTAATTATTGTGTACATGATACCAGTTTACTTCAGTGCATCATTTTATGTATTTTCTTATGCCTCTTAGAACTCCTTATATTCATCATTTCATAATACTTTATCCATTCCCAATTGATGGACACCAGGTTTTCTATTCCCAGAAAAAAAATTTCTATAAATATTTTGCTCTATGTGTGACATTTCTTTCTATCCTTGACCTCCTTGGGATATAAATTTAGCAGTGAGCTATCTCTCCCATGTATTTTGTCAAATTATACTCCTGACATTACTTGAAGAATGAAGATTGGGCTCATCACAAATTCATATCTCCATTTAACATTCCTATAAGGGTTGTTTTCAACCTTTTTCTCCTTTTCACAAATTCTACCTCTTCAAGAATGAAGGCTGAACAATAAAGAATAACCTCATTCCACCATGCATTCTTTCAGCAGATGATTCCGCAATATACTTTATTGCAAAAAGGACATTGATCATGAGTTCTGTCAAACTGACTCCTCCATATTTCAAAATCTCTCTGCTTTTGACCCAGTCTCAGAGAATAAAATAATCTACCTATATATCAAATAAATTCCAAGTTGTTTCATCATGTCTGACTCTTGGTAATCCAATTTGTGATTTTCTTGGCAAATTTACTGAAGTGATTTCCCATTTTCTTCTTCAGTACATTTTACAGATGAGGAAATTGAAGCAAATAGGGTTAAATGACTTATCCAGAATCATACAAGTAGTAAGTAACAGATTTGAACTTATAAGATGAGGCTTCCTGACTTCAGGGTCAACACTGTTCATTGCACCACCAAATGCCACCTCAAGCATAATAATTTCAAAAGCAAACTCATCTTTCCATTTTCTATTCCCTCCCAATTTCTCTATTTCTGATGAGAGCACTGTCATTCTACTAGTCATTCAATTTCAGAATTTTTGAATATTCTCTGAAGGTTCCAGCTCCCTCAGTCACTTCATTCAGTCAGCTGCCAACTCTGATCCATTCTACCTTCAAATATCTATCATATTCATCTTCTCTTTTTCATTCATGCTACTACTACCTAAATTAGGCTCACATCACCTTTTATTCAAGCTCTTGTAATATTATAGTAACTGGTTTACTTGTGCTTTTTCTCCCATTTCAAACATCCCTTGACAAACCTGCCAAAACCTTCACAGTCTTTAGGTTTTGGTCACTCCCTTGGCAAAAACCTTCTGTGGCTCTCAATTGCTTTTGGTATAAAAGATAAGTTAGTTCCCCAGTCTGGCTTTTAAGGCTGTAACCTAACTTCTCACCTGATTTCACTTCATAATTTTCAACTAAATTGGACTATTATTGCTGATATTAAACATCTATTAAACTTAACTCAAACTAAACATGACAACTCCTCAATGATCTTTCCAAAATGTCTTTACTTGAACATGTTCTAATCCTTCTCATAATTTCCTAGAGTAGATTTGGATCTCTCTTTTGCCCTACTTTATATATGTACATATACCTACATGTAGGTATATGTACTTATTGTGTGTAAAACATTTCTTCTCATCTAGAACAGCTACTTTCCTGAAAAGTAACTGGAAATTATCATTGGCTTCCTAGCTCAGGATTTAATTAATGTTAAAAATAGTGAATTGAATTCAGTTAAGACACTATATACTCCAGCAAAATAACTGTATGGACATGTATACATATATTGTATTTAACTTATACTTTAACATATTTAACATATATTGATCAACCTGCCATTTGGGGGAGGGAAGGAGGGGAAAAATTGGAACAAAAGGTTTTTCAATTGTCAATGCTGAAAAATTACCCATGCATATATCTTGTAAATAAAAAGCTATAATAATAAAAAAAAGACACTATATACTCTAACAAAAAAATCAAATTGACTCTGTGTGGGATAACATTATTGGAAATCATCAGTTATTAATTTTCATAAGAATTAGTTCATCTATCAAACTTCAAAAGTTTTTGAAAAATCTCTTATGCTGTACTGTCCTTGTGGACAAGATAGAAAAGGTGAACCTCATAGTCATATTTAAGTTGATTGAGTGATCAGAACAAGTTGTCACTAACTGAGAGTAACTTGGAGAAAAGCCCCTACTCCTTGTCATCCAGGCATTTGTACTTCACCCTATGCTTTTTAACATTTTTATAAAAATAGCAATATCATATGGTGAATAGCAAGTTGGTTATGGTATCAGGAAGACCTAGGTTTAAATCTCATCTTTGACCAAATTGGTGGTATGACACCTAGAAGTAATTTAACTTTTCAGTGTCCCAGGGAATTCTAAGAAAATAAAGTTGCAGAGATGGTGATTATCTATCATGATAGAGAAAGATGTTTCCCTTGGGAAAATTTCCCACAGTGATGAAATAACAATATGATCAATTTTTAAGTCAATATCGTGGGCTAAATTGACAGGCATAGAATCTAGTGTGTCTAGAGGCACCAAAGTATGGTCCACAGTTTAGAAAGCCAGTCTATGAGTCAAGAAAACTTTTTTTAGGTTCCATCTCTGACTCTTGCTCCCTGGGCAAAACAGTGGCTCAGACCTTAGGATCTGTCCTGAGATGTAATTGTGGAATAATTTGAACTGCATCATTAAGTGTGTTTCTTTACTAGGAATTTCTAATACCAATGAAATTACAGGTTCAGTCCAAAAATACTTAAATTAAATGAAGGTAGTCCTTTTGTGGCTTACTCTGGTGAGAATACTTCTGAAGGACTGTGATCATTTCTGGACATCAGATTTTAGGAACCACATCAAAAAATAGCAGGGGAATCTTAAAGAAGACACAAGAGACCACATGAGAATACAATATAACAAGAAAGATATTGTGAAGAGGAAGGAAACAGATCAAGTGATGGGTCCTAATCCACTTTTTACCTTGGGCTGATTTGAGAGTGGACCATCAGGCAAGACTAATTGGTGTCAATCAACATCATATAGAAAAATAGGGATAAAAAATTATTTAACAAATCATTTTACTTCACAATAAAAATGAATCCATTCATTTGGCTAAAAAATATACTAAATGTTCACTAGCATCAGTTTTTAAAACTCAGTTTGAGAAAAGATTTTATTGGGAAGATTTAGTTCAGTTACCAAATATTATCAGGGATTCCTCGCTTCTCTGAGTGAGTCCTGCTAGTTGTGCAGAGATGTATAGTGATAAGTCAGTATGTTACTCATCAAAATGCTTGTTGACTAACTAAGTATAACATATCAGAATTGCAGTATGACAGTTATCTCTGTGTACAAGAAGAATATGGGATTCTGTGATAGGGAGTGGATTCATATATCTCCAGTCTGCCAAGAATCACTTTAAGATGTCATATAATGACCCAGTGTTGCACTAATAATAAGCCATAATTTGGTAGCCTATATTATAGTACTGAAGGGTACTTTTTGAAATACAATGTTTTTTGGTTCATTAAAATAATCAAAATGTATTTATTACAATGGCTTGTTTTTTGACAATAATTGAAATGTGAATTTAATTGCAATATTATCTACATTAGCCTATTAGACATGATAATTCCCTATGAGATTTGTTTTCCCATTGCTGTGTATAAAGAGAAAAGTCATGTACTTTTCCCACACATTCTGTGGCAGCCCTTGGGACACTGTCACTGTGCTTATATAACAATAATAACACTTCTAAATATGTAGTGCTTTAGAGTTTTAAAGGCAATTATCTACCAAAAATCATGCTACATATTAAAAACTATTATTATCCACACTTTACATATGAAGAAACTAATCATTAAAGCATAATATATGGATAGATTGATGGATTTAAATCAAATAAGACATGGGTTTCAAATCCCACCCCAGACACTTGTTACATGACCATGAGCAAATCACTTAAGCTCTCTCTGAATCTCAGTTTCTTCATCAGCAAAATGAGGATACTTATACCTGTAGTGTTATTATGAGGCTCAAGTTAGGCAATGCATGGAAATATGTGTTCAAACTTTAAAGTATTAAACATCAGTTATTTATAGACATATTTGTCTAAGATCATGAGTAGAAATTAATAAGAATTTATTCAAATTCAAGTTTTCTAATCCTAATCTAGAGCTCTTTCTACTTTTCTATAAATATATTTAAGGTACAATAGGAAAAAAAAGTGTCAATGGCCTTCATGGACCACAGGCTCCAGGAAGCTTGTCTCTCCTGAACTAAAATGTAAGACCTCTTCTATGACTTTAATATGAATCCTTAGATCTAACTATGCTGGTTCAATGATTGATGTCGCAAGTGGGATAGGTTCTGTTTTCCAGGTGGTTAGTGCCCTTTTATGACATGGTTGACAAAAGAGAAGATAGAAAAGAAGGAACTGAAACCATTTGGTCTTACCGTTTTTGTCTGCTCTTCTCAGTATCTGGAAAGAAAGAGAACATAACAGAATTAACACTTTTATATGTGACATGATAAAAGATGTACTCAACCATAAGTTAAATTATATTCCAGTTTGCTATTTTGAAACCCTTACTAATTCTATATTTAGAGAAAGGCTTCTCACCTGGCATCAAGGACAAAAAAGATAGGCAGGGAAGAGCCCTATAGATATGTCAGATGACATCTTTAGCTCTTTGCATCAATCTGCTACTCCTCCAGTACCTAATTTAAAATATATTCTACCAAGGAAAATTCCCTAATGACCCAATATGTGATTATTTAGTTAATACTGTATTCCTATTTTGCATGTAACGTCCTGTTTTTTTTCCATTTTGAATTTCAATCACCTGGGAATAATATTTCAGAATTATTTTCACATGCCTCTTTGAGAAGGGCAATTTTTAAATATCACTGGTTGACACTTTATTTGGTAACTTTATTTAATAGTCAGATGCATGTTCAGCTCTGCCTCTGACTTGCTACTCTGCAATTAACCAAAATTTCAAAATGTTAAGTTCAACAAATAAGTATTAAAAATCAAATATGTTCCAAGTATTGTCCAAGATGCCAACCATACAAATGTAGATACAACACAGACTCTATTTTTAAAGATCTTGCAGACCAAATGAGAAGGGAGAAATAGAGATACACAAATAACCATGCTACAAGGGAGTTGGGGAAGAGTATAATAAAGTCTAGGAAAAGTTATATGATAAAGTTGAAAAGGAAGAGGACACTTTTAATTTAGCAGAGGACAAGGCAAAGGGGTTGGGAAGAGAGGAAGGGATTCCTAAGAGAGGAAGCAACTAAAAACATAGAAGGGATGAAGAAAGAACTTATAAGATCATATATTTAGAATTGGAGGTGCCCTTAGAAAATTATCTAGTGTGATTTCAGAGGGATCTGGAGAGACATACATGAGTATGCTAAGTGAAGCGAACAGAACAAAGAGAATATGTACAACAACAGCAAGATTATGTGAGGATCAATTTTGAATGACGTGGCTCTTTTCAACAGTGAGATGATTCAGCCCAGTCCCATTGACTTCGTGAAGAGACCCATTTGTACTCAGAGAGAAGACTGTGGGAACTTGGGTGTGGATCACAACATAGTATTTTCACTCTTTTTATTGTTCTTTGCTTGCATTTTGTTTTCTTTCTCATTTTTTTCCTTTTTGATCTGATTTTTCTTGTGCAGCATGATAGTTGTGGAAATATATATATATATGTTTAACATATAAGGATTACTTATCATCTAGGAGATGGGGGAAGAGAGGGAAAAAATTTGGAACACAGGATTTTGCAAGGGTAAATGTTGAAAATTATGCATATGTTTTGAAAATAAAAAGCTTTAATAATAAAAAAGCTTACCAAAAAAAGAAAATACCTAAATAAAAAATAAAAAGACGTTAATCTAGTCAATTATTACTTTGTAAAATTGAGCAATCCAAGTCAATCCATGGTTACATGATTTGCCCAAGGTCACAAAAGTAACACGTGACAGATCAAAGATTTGAACATCAGTTCTCTGACTTCAATTTTAAGTCTTTTTTGGAAGAACCCCAACACCATCAAAAGGGAAGAGAAAGAAATAAACACTTATTAAGTGTTTACTATGTACTAAGAAATAGGGAATAATATGATCAGATATGAACTTAAGCAAAATCACTTTAGCAGCTATTTGGAGAATTGGTTGGGGTTGAAGAGAAATTTGAATTAGGGAAACCGAATAAGAGGTCATTTGTAGTAGTTTAGATGAGAGGTGATATACCTGAAATGGGGAGGATCAGAAAGGGTAGGTTTTGGAAGAAAGATAATGTAATAAGATCTTTGATGCAGATTACAATGTAACTATGATTTCCCATCTTTTGAAACCCACTAAAACAGAGAATAATGTTCTTACTGATGGCCTATTACCTAAAGCATAAGACCACTGAAAGGCACCTGTTACAAGCTACAAGACTATTTGAAGATCAAGATATGGGTATTATGGGTTTGAAGATGAAGGAAATCATCCCAGTGGTACCTATACAGTTGTAAGTGTGGGCATTTGGGTCAGTTATAACAAGGGAGGCCCCAACGTTATGAGTATAAGGTAAGAAACTGGGAGAATAAACAACCATATGAGGTCAATGGGCAAAATGAAAGTCTTAGGTAATAGGGAATGAAGAAAATGGTGTGGAATTCACTATTACGGAGATTGTGGGGTGCAACCCATCTTCCAGTTAGTTGATCATGTATCCCTTGGGATCATGTCAAGTCTTTCTGGCATCACACCATGTCCACCTTAGAGACAACTAGTCTTGTCAACCTGAATGCTTAACATTCTGCCTATGGCAAAAAAAGATTAAGATAAAGTAACTAAAAGAATAAGATGCTATGTTTATAATAGCAGAGGAAAATATATCAATTTGTATAAGCCACTGCCTTAGGCCCCCAGATCCAAAGCAAACAGCACCCCTGCAAATGGATATTACAAAAAGTATTTCCAACATGATGGATGTAGGGATCTGTACTTTCCTCTTAAAGAACTTAACACATATATCAAGCATGGTTTGACCATGGTAAATTAACAAAAAGAACTAGGTCAGATCACCAGTATCAATCCATAATTACCATTTCTTTATATAAGCTACTAGTTTAAAAGAGAAGAGCAAGTTACCACCTGCTTAGGATTCTTTTAGTGGACTGCTTCCTGCCTCTTCAGGCCTTCATTAATCTGGCTGCTTACTGCTACTGATTGAAAAGAAAATGTTCTAATTATGTGAAGAGAGTAGGTCTTAAAAGTGGACAGAGAAAAGTGGTTCAAACTATGTTATTTTAAAATTTCTCATTTAATTGGGTAAAGACGTTAAAATTTGAATATATCTAAGAAGGATGTCATTATAATTCATTAATACTTTATTTCAAATTAGTTTGTCAAATTAACTATATAGTCATCTAGCAAAATCCTTAATAAGTAGGGCTGAATAGATTCATTAAATCAATGAGCATTGAAGATCTCAATCCTGAAGTAGTGATGCAGGAAGGTCAATTTAATTATGTATTTAATGGTGGGAAGTAATGCGTAGACAACAAGACAACATCACAAAATCATCGGACATCTATCTTGTTTGTATATGGTTGTTTTCATATTGTCTCCCTACTTGGACTATGAACTCCTAGAAGAAAGAAATTATCTTTTGTTTCTCTTTATATTCCCATGCCTAGCACAGTGTCTGATACATAGAAGGTGCTTAATAAATTCTTAACGACTGAATGATTGGGTACTAAAAGGGGAATGGATGGTTTACCAAAGACAAATTCCTTCTGTCTGACATTCTGCCTATGGCTGTCCTGGAATGTGAACCTGATGCATAAATAAAATGTGATACACAAAGCCAATGATTTTATCACTTCTTCTGGTTCATAATCGACAAGAATGCCTTGATATTAGTATACTAAAAATAAGAGTAAAATGTGTCTCTAAATCATAAATCTATCACTCTTCTAACTGCTCTATCTCAACCCAAATGTACAATTCTGTGTATGTCCTTTGATATGGCAGAGAGGGTGTGACTAATAGTGTTCTGTCGCAGAATTTTAAGCAAGATCCGGGAAGGGGGGAAGACCTTACTATTGCAGAAGTCAGTAAAATGGATGGAAAAGAGGGATATTGGGGAAAAAAGTATGAATAACAATGAAGAAGTAAAGTAGTTAATAAGAGATAATACTTGGTAAGATGAGCAACAATAATACTTGTGATGGGTAATTTATTCATAGATGCAGACACTCTTGGCAATAAACAAAATGAAGTAGAAATTTTAACGTCAGGAAGATAATATAAATACATAGCTATCACAGAGATTTGGTGGAATTAGGATTGTGTTTGGAATACTGCAATGGAAGTAAATACTTTATCCAAAAGGAACAGATAAAGTAAAATGTAGCCAGAAAAAAAATTAATGCAATACAAGGCTTTATTAAGTTGTAATGTTCAGAATGAGGAAGATAATAGTTCTTCCCAACAATACCATGATTAGTCTGTATTGTGTTCACTTTTGGCCACTGCAGTTTAAGAAAGACATGAATAAGCATTGGACATCTTTAAGCAGAAGTTGGATAACATCTTTCTGGGGACATTGTAGATGTGATTCCTGCTTTTAGGCATGGGTTAGACTAGATGATGTCTGAGGTCCCTTCTGGATTCTTAAATGCTGCAATTTTGTGAAAAGGGGAAGTAGACTAGAAATATCTATTTCTATATTTGTCTATCTACACACACGTCAATTGTGGAGAGTCACAAAGTCACAAAGTGAAGGTGGAAAGTATTTATGTAAAGATCTAAGGAAGGAAAATGGATTTAGTTTCTAGTCAGAAGAAGGAAATGGATGATGACTATTGAAGCCAAAATACCTGATTGCTAAATTAGAAAATATATGAATCATGGGAAAAGTGACTTCTATGTTTAAAAATTTGAAATATATAAGGAGATAGAAATACAAGCAAAAAAGAAAAGTAGTTCCTTCTCTCATGGGGCTTGTATTCTAATGTGGTAAGATGATACTTAAAAGGGAACTAAAAAAGGAACAGGGGAGGAATGGAGGGAAAAAATCCTCATTCAGGGGCGTGATAGAGAAAATCTAGAATGTTAAGAGTGGAGCTCAGAAAGAAATGAATACATGTACTTTCCTTAAGATTCAAATTTGAAGGGGCAGCTAGGTGGTGCAGTGGACAGAGCACCACCCTGACATTTTTTTAAAGTCAGGAAGATCTGAGTTCAAATGTGACCTCAGACAATTAACACTTCCTAGCTGTGTGACCCTGGGCAAGTCACTTAATCCCAATTGGCTCAGCAAATAAGCAAACAAACAAACAAATAGATAAAAAGTGCAAAAGATTGAAATTTGAAGAAGCTAACCAATCAAAAAAAAAAAAAAAAGAGGCCTTAGGAATATGGTGAGCATCCAGGATGAGAAAGCTCCTGGGAATTGAAGAGTTAGGGAATAGAGCTCTGAGAGGAAAAATTATATGAAGGATATACTTCTTTTGGCTATTCACTGCTAAGAAGTTTCAATATATACATATATAAATACATTTATATATATTAAAAAGGAATATGGTAGAAATTATGGCCTTTATATAGCAATTCATTTGGAAATTGAAGTGGCAAAGCCACAAGTGTCTAGATTTGTTGTTTTCTTCATTGCAATTATACTATTAATATAATGATTCAAAAGGAGTTTCTATTCATAAGATCACCAGAAATCAGTCTAATATGTCTAAATTATTTCAGATGTAGTTAGAATTTACTTGCAAATACTTGGAATACTGCCATGGAAGCTAAGAGGAAAAAACTGAATTGTTTATATACAGTTTGCATTACTTTACTGTGATTGTCCATCTTTTCTACCTATATTTTTAAGAATATCACATCTAGGATGCTGCCCAGATTTGAAGACTGATTTAAAATCCATTACTAAATATTCAAGTATTTATTGACAGTGAGGACTTGATTCTTATGACCTATCAGGGTGAATGTCACCAAAATTTAATTGTTTAAATCAACCTCTATAATTGGTAGGTTTAATACCCATTAATTATGTACACCTTAGAAAATTGAAAAATGTTCAAATGATATGTGTGTAACCCTTGTACATTTGACTTAATGGTAATTTTGCCTGTTTTATTTTACTTGATATGGTCATATACTACTTTTTGTTGAATTGTTGATAGGGAACTTGAGGTAAACAGCTCTATACTGATAGAAAAATTGCCTCACTATCTGTCTCCTTGTTATAAATGGAACTCACAATGAGAGAGAAAATAGCAATTGTCTGTCATTATTATTTCCTTCCATTTAAAACAAAGTCTAAAGGATATATTTTATTTCAACTTGGATAAATAGTAAACAATAAAATTTAAATAATTTAAAAACTAAATAGGCATTGTATATAGAAGCCTGAAATATATTTTATTCCTACTCCATCTAGAAATAGGTAAATCACATTACATATAATCTACAGAGAAGTAGCAATAAATAGAGCAGATTTGAGGGTTCTAAGTTCATGATCTTTTCCTAACACATACAGACTGCCCAGCCCACTTAATCTCTCAGTGTACCGTGTTTCTAACACTATAAATTATATAATAGTTGCTAATTTATATTAATAGAGGAAACTTCCTCACCAAAAATTCTTGATATTGATAAATTATATATCCAGGCCAACCCACCTCCCAAAAAACAAACAATTAAAACAAAACAAAATAAAAGGATACAGCAAAATAAGATATATAATCTTTTATAACTGTCATGGCAGACCAAATTTAGTGAATCATAGATTCTAGCAAATAGATCATTTACATTTTATAACTAACAATATATACTTTTGTTTTTTATGACCAAGGAATAATGAACAAAATGCTCTATAGCAAAATGATCATATTCTCATCTCTTATTCCACCAGTGTCTTGTACTTCTCCCTGAAATCACAAAGAATCCATTTAAAGGACAGGCAAAGCCTTTTCTAGTAGAGAGCAAATCATCAGACATATGTCTGTGATATATATTGTGATAGACATACTTTTCTAGTGAACAGTGAACATCAATACACTACAGTTGGGTGGTATTTTATTTTAAGAAAAAATAGTTACATCAATAAAGTCTATAGTTTGAACAGTATTGGATGGTTGTTATTCTTAGCCTATTAACATACGACTTTATTCTTAATGAATTAGTGGCAAAACCAGTCCTGAGTCTCATGTCTGCCATCCTTCAGTTCGTTCTATCTCTATTTCTGGCTTTCTGTCTCTGTCTCTCTCTTTTTCTGTCTCTGTGTCTCTCTGTGTGTCTCTTTCACACACATACTTTGTTTCAGCACCTCAGTACATTTAGAAAATTTAATCTCATGAAAAAATGAATATTTTAATTCCAAAGAAGCAACCATTTTAAAATACTGTAGACAAGATTGGTGTTTGTGAAAAAGAATGATTTTTCAGTGATTTCAACTAGTTACATTTCTGTTTTATCACTAGGATTTACTTGTTGTTTAGAAGAAAGTCACACTGAAGCTCTTAATTTTTTAGGCAAGGTAAGAATGAATGAAAGTCTTTTCTCATGTTTTTGAATCACAGATGGTATTAGCTCTACAAAGAGGTCAAATGAACAAAACCCTATTCGATATAACTTGAGAGGCATTGAGGTACCCACCAATGTAAAATATTTCTTCCACAAGCTTGCTACAATGCCTAAAATTCCATTGTACCTCCCTTGTTCCCATGGTAAAATTCTTTACCTAAAGGCCTCTCAGGAAGGTGCTAAGCTTAGAAGAGACAATATAATACCTAACACATTATTATATATTAGTTTATTTGATTAATTTCTTCACCTAGCAGAGGATAGAAACCTGAAAGGCTTGGGGAGATAGGACAGATAAGTTTTTGTGGGAGAAAGAAATTTGTGTATTATTCTTAACAAAAAATTAAATAAATTAAAAAGAGATCTAGAAAAGAATGTGATTTCCATCTCAGTTCATTCCCATAATGGAGAGTCCTACTGAATATTGAGAAAGAATGATACTAAAAAGAAAAATAAACTATACCTTCTTCATAATTTTGCCAAGGTAAATACTGATCAATGCTATAGCTGTCTCTCATTAGGAAAAAAAATAAAACAACTTTATTTGCTTTTAAAAAAAAACATAGAAAAAAAGGTTCCCTTGAATAATCAATGCCGTCTGTATTTCCCCATCATGATATTGAAAATTCACATCACTTCATTTCCATCCCTAAGCAAAAGAACCTACAATCTTGGCATAAGCTAGCTTTCAATAGATCTCTGTTAACTACTTCTATTACTCTTATTTTTTTCCTCTAGTCTCTCCTATATTAAGAAAAAAGTAGTTAGAACTTAGAATACTCTTATGTCACAGTTCTCTTATTCATTTTCTTCGATCAGTTTAATTTAATTCAATAAATATTTATTACTCTGACATAGAGAGGCAACTTTGAGGTAATACCTAGAGCTGATCATTCAAACACTGTAGTATAAGTGGAGAATGGCTCTGTCCATTGGGAAAAGGATGGAGAAGAGAAGGATAGAAAACCAAAGTGACAACTAAGGGATAATGAGAAGTAATCCAGATGGGTCCACCCAGATGAAAAATGGAAGAGAAAAGTAGATAGGAACAGGAAAAGAGGAAGAAAAGGAAAACCCTCAAAGTTGGGAAGAAAAGAAAGATCAAAGAAGAAGGTAACATAAAGAAATTTATACATAACGTAAGTGTTAACATGCAAAAGAGACTGCCAAACAAAGAAAGGCCCAAGAAATAAAAGTATGAAACATCAAGAAAGGGAGCAAAGAGTGGGGAAGAAAAGGGGAGGAAAGAGCAGAACAGAAGTAAAAAGAAGAAAGTAAAAACATAGAGGAGAAGAATGTATGAGCGAAAAAAAAGGCATGTTATAGAAGGCAAGAAAATAACAATAATACAGAAAACTAAGGGAAAGAGAATTTACATAAAGTGTGGAGAGGTAGGGGAAAACAGCAAGTAGAATATAAAGAGACTCCATGAAAGAAATCATAGAAAGAACAACAGAAAGAAAGATAAGTGAAAAAAACATGATAATAAACACTGCAGATAAAGAAAGTCTAGTACAAACACTTGTCACACTGAATTAGCAGGATGTCTCCTTAAGATTCTAGTAATAACTGAACTCTTTCAGAGTTAACTCTCTCTGAAGGAGAGGGAGTAGTAAGAAGTAGCTTTGGTTGTTGTTTTTTTATTTATTTTTTAATTCTGTAGCATTTCCTTTTGTTCTCCCTGACCCACAAGCATCAAGGAGGTTTGCGTTTGAGGGGCTGGGGGATGCTAAGGAAATGTTGACTCGAGTTTTTCTGTGAGAAATTGTCCTTGGAAACCCCTTGCAAACTTCTCAATTCACAGGATCCTTAGATTGGATGTTGCTCACCCTAGTGAGAGAGTCTAGGCACCTGGGAATGTGACCTGGAGCTTTTTTAGGAGATGCAGTACTCCAGAGCTGGAAGGTTTGGACAGCTCCTTATTATAAAGTTGGTTAAGACTTTCTGTGTGTCGTATTTCCCTATGTGGGTTTCCCTATAAGCATGAAAATTCTCTACCCCTGTAAACCAACCAAACAAACAAACAAAAAAAATGGTCATGCATTCTCTTTCAGTGATAAATCTATGATCTTCCTTGGGGTCTCTTCAAACAGGGCAAAACTGGTGCCGGACACCCCACCCCCGCAAGTCCAAAGCACCAAAACTAAAAGGCTTCAGGAAGGGAAAAAGGCTGGTGACAGAGGACTGGGGTACAATTGCTTGGGTCCGAACTCCTCCAATATGTACTTACGTCGAGAAAGATAGACATTCCCTTCGACAGCTGCAGGGCAGAGCTGAGCTCTTCGGAAGAGTTGTTTGAAGAAGGCGATGTCTCCTGGGAATCCTCCATCCTGTGGTACAGTTAGCACAGCAGTAGCCTGCAAGACCAGGGCTGTGAGAGTGTACCGGTGGGATCTCGGCTTGGGGATGGGGCGGAGGCAACTGTTCACTGTTCACTGCTGCAGCAGCTGCTGTTGCTCCTGAGTATCAGTTGCTCCTTGTGCTGAGCTCCGCTGACAACAGTAGCTCACTTTTCAGCTCTCCCTCTCTCCCTCCTCCTCCCTCCCTCTGTTTCTTCCTGTTTCCCTCCCTTCCTGTCTTCTCCTTCTTTCCTCTCACTCCTTTTCTCTCCCTCCCTCTCTCCCTCTCTATCTGTCTTTCTGTCTCTCTCCTTCCCTTTCTCCTTCCCTCCCTCCCTCTCCCTCTTCCTTTCTCTCTTCCCCTTTCTCCCCCTCTCTCCCTCCCTCCTTTTCTCTTTCCTCTCCCTCTTCCTCTCCTTCTCTCTTTCCCTCTCTCTCTTCTCCTCCTCTTCCCAGCATTTTTCCCTTCCTTTGCTTTAGGGGTCTGTGTTAGTTTCATTTACTCAGAAACATGATCCTCTCTCTGATAATCTGTCTGACTCCCAAGTGGTAACCCCTAATCAAGCTAGTAGAAAAGCCCCTTTAGCTAATTCCTTGCCCTCTTTCCAATCCCTTTTTGTTGTTCAATTTTTTAAACAATATTCTACCCTTTGTGACCCAATTTTAGGGTGATTTTCTTGACAGATGCTGGAGTGGTTTGTTAATTTCCTTCTCCAGCTCATTTTTAGCTGAGGAATGGAGGCAAGCAGGGTTAAGTGACTTGCCTAGGGTCACACAGCTAGTAGGTGTCTGAAACTTGATTTGAACTCAGGAAGATTTTCCTGAAGTCTTTCTTAATTCCAAGAACAATACTCTCTCCACTATGCCATCTAGTTGTCCTCTTCCAATCCCTGTTTCTATTAGATAAGGTACTTGGCTGGAGCCAGTTCTGAAGAGTAATGGTTTAAAGAAGGAGGAATATGTTTGTTTCTATACATTTAATGCATGTAATAAAGATGTTTGTGGCAAAACTGATTTAAGTACTAAAGGAAAGTAGGGGAGGATTTGCTATTGCTGTTAAATACCTCATTTTTCTTTTCCTTTTTCCTCCTATGGTTTGACCAAAACAGATAGTAAGCATCAGAGGCAGGATTTGAACTTAGGGCCTTTAATTTCAAGGTCAACACTTTTTCCTTTGACCAAAATGAGACTTGTGCCTTTATAGTATACTGGTTTTCTTCTTTAGATGAACTAGATATGAATGACATGTTGCATCAGATTATAATCTATTTCATCAGAGTCATGATGACTATATGTCTTATTGCACTGTTTGACAGAACATTCATTGGACTAAATGGCATTTTTTGTCTCTTCTAACTCTAAGGTTCAATGATTCTGGGATTCTCTTCATTCAGCTTAAAGAAACTGTCAAATTGTATTTTTTCAAAAATATTTCTAATAAGATGTCATATCTTCCCAAATGCATGAACTAATTTCTCTCTAGCTATCACCTTCCATCCTAGTATGCAAAAGTATTAAATGGAAGCATTGGGCTAGACACAAAGAGGAATATGAGACATATTTGCCTCTAGGAGTTTGTAATTGAATAAAAGGGACAGCAAGACAGTGATACATGATTGGTATCAGAGAAGCACAAAAAATCTAAAAAGAATAATGATAGCATTTAGAGCTGGAAGGAATATCAGAAACTATCTAGTTTAACTTCATTATTATACAAAAGGGGAAATTGAAGCTCAAAAAGGTATATACATATATATATATGACTCAAAAAGTCTTATATAACTCTGGCAGGAAGTAGAACAAGGATTCAAACCTAGATCCTACAAATCAAAAGTCAGTGCATGCTATATATACCAAAGTGAAAACATATTTAATTGGGATGATCTATATTTGAAGTATTGTGTTCCGTTAAGTGCCCCACAGATTGAAAAGGCAATATCCAGCTCAGAGTCTGGCAAGAGAAGGGGCAGACAATATTGATAGAAACTGGAAAAATGTAAACATTTCTTGTCGCCAAGGAGCATTTGGAAAAAAAAAAAAACTTAGTGAGGTCATGAAAGCTACCTTCAAATATTTGAAGGATTCTCAGTTAAAAGAATAACTAGACTTCTTCTTAGTTGTTTGAAAGATAGAATTGGAATCAATTTATGGAAGTCATAGGGCAATCAGGTGACACAATGAATAGAGCACTGTGAATTCTTTCTCCTTCAAATTATCTTATGTTTATTTTTAATGCGGGCTTGTTAAGTCCATCCAACAGAAATGTAAGTTTCTTGAAGCTAAGAATCATTTATTTATTTATTTTGCATAACCTGATGCATAGCATAATGTCTTTTGTTTATAGGAGAGGCTTCACAAATCTTTACTAAATTTAATTCAATTGATTCATGAAAAAATTTGAGCTGTATCTTGTAGAATGGGTAGAATTCTAATTGGTGGTTATGGAAGAGAATATCCAAGGAGAAAAAGGATATTCAGTGGGAATAAATATATAATGAAAAAAAAGATTCATGAGCAAGAAAGATCAGGAAATATTCAGGAAATACCAAATATTTCATTTGAGGGGTTATGTAATCTGGGTTACATCTTTTTTATGTTACTCTTGCTTAAAACTATTAAGTGGTTCCTTCATGCTTATCAAACAACATCAGAATGTCCTGGTTTTTCATTAAAGATCTTTCATGATATTCTCCTGGTGTATTCTATATACCAACTAAATGGCATTTTATCCTTTTTCTCAACTATTCCTTGTACATTTTTCACTTTCCTTCCAATGTCCATACTCTTCCCAAACTTCGAATATTCTTTGAGCCACTTTGCCTATTGGATATCCAGTCAATATATTGCAGTTCAAATGCCACTTCTTCTATGAAGCCTTCTATTTATTATTATATAATATAATTATTATCACTTAAGTATTATATTCTCTTGTCTTTGAAGGTAAGAATATGGTCTTGTCTTTTCTAGTATCCAATATAATATTTTGCATAAAGTAGGCCATTAAAAATTTGTTGAACTGAAGTAAAATGAATTGAATTTAATAGTACTACACAAGTAGAGAGGGATGAAAAAGTCTTGATTGTTCCCCATACATAAGATACATAGGAATAGAGATACCCTATAAACCAGATCTACATTTCAATGGTATGGGAAACTCCCTCTCTCAATATATATTGACTTGTGAATTATGCTCTCAGAGTTGTTTGGGGGCAATTACATGACTTGTCCATGGACCTACAATTATTAAAGGATCACTGATTTAGACCTAGAACCAGAGGAGGCTAGTAAGTCCAATTCCCTCATTTTATTTAAATGGCTCCAAAAAAGAAATTGAGCTTCAAAGAGGTGAACTGAAAGCTAATAAACATCTGATTTATTTTAGATCTAAATCTGAATTTAGATTTTCCTTATTTTGAGCACAGTGCTCAGTCTACGCTATCTTGCTACTTCTCATCATTGGGTTGTTGTAGTGGTCATTTTATAATATGTAGAACCATATTTGTAACTCTTAAAGTGTTTTTAAGTACTTTATGTACTAATATATAATATGTATTAATTATCTATATTTTTAACTCAGTTAGGCAATGTCAAAGGGAAGTCTTGAACCTTGGTCTCACTGATTCCAAACCTAGTTCTTCAATCAGTGTGCAATGGTGCACCTCTCCATATCATATGCAAATTATGTGTATGAGTCTGCGGGGATATATATTGACACATCTATAAATAACACATATTTATACATATGTACATTTTTTCAATATACATATATCTATAAATAACATATGTATATGTATATGCACATTTATATATCTCCTAATTGCCACAGTGATTAGAATACCAAGCCTGGATTCAGGAAGAGCTGAATTAAAATCTGGCTTCAAACATCAGCTGTGTGATCCTGGGTAAATCATTTAAGCTTTGTTTGCCTAAACTGCCTCATATGTAAGATGGAAATAATTATAGCATCTACCTTCCAGGCTTGTTGTGAGAATCAAATAACTGTTAAGCAGTTGCTACATTGGCTGTCATATAGTAAGCAAGTTAACTCACACAGTACACATACATACATACATACATATAATAGTTAACTTGCTTATAATTATATATATATGCATGTGTATATATTTCTCTCTCTCTCTCTCTATATATATATATATGTTTGTTAATTTTTTTAGTCATGTCCAACTCTTCATGATCCCATTTGGAGTTTTCTTGGCGATGATACCACTATTTCTGTCTTCAGATCATTTAACAGATGAAGAACCTGACATAAATAGGGTTAAGTGACTTGTCCAGGGTCACAGAGCAAGTGAGTGTATGAAACCAGACCTGAATTGAAAAAGTTGAGTCTTTCTGACTCCACTGTGCTATCTAGCTGGTATATAAATATACATACATATGTAAATATGTGTGTGTATATGTATGTATATATATATATACATACATATAAAACTATACACACATAAATATATGTGTGAATGTATATATACTCATACTACATCTATGAATATATATATATATACTATAGATATATGTGTGTCTTAGGTGAGTGTGTCTATATGTATATTTTCTCTCTCTCTCTCTCTCTCTCTCTCTCTCTATATATATATATATATATATATATACATATATATGTATCCACATACTATATGAAGAAGAGCACCATTGCAAAGTGACTGGAAAACTAGGTTTGGAATCATTAAGACAAATTTCAAGATTTCCCTCTGACAATCCCTGGCTCAGCTGGAAATATGATTTTATATAGTATAATGAGTAAAATACTTAATAGCACTTTAAGGATTGCAAACCAATTTCTGTGCATTATTTTAAATTACCTTTGTAACACTCCAATGATGAAAAGAAGCAGAGTGTGGTAGAAAGAGCACTGCATTTAGAGTAAGGAAGACCTGAATTCAAATCTTTCCTTACTCATCTATTATTTGTTGTTTGTTTTTTGTTGTTGAAGGGATCTGTAATATCAGAGAGGTGATGCAGAGACATGCAAAGGAATTGGATTTAAATGAAGGAGCAAGATCACTTTCCCCTCCAGAGTCATCTGGGTGCAGTGGCAAGTTATAGATCAGGATGACTGGAGACGGCCCTGGATGCTGTGGGAGACCCTGGCCTTTTTTAAGCTAAGATCTTCAACAAGCCTCAGTTTGACTGAGTAATTAAGGCTAGGTAGCAATTGAGGCAAAGAATCTCCTCATTCACCCAGTCCAAGCTTCTCCCTAAATAAAGGCCCAACTTTTAAATTCTAACATTCTTTCAGTGATGTATGACTATGAGTCACAGAAAACAGCAGGATTCAAGCAATTGAAATTGAGGGTTACCTAAAAGGCCGTAGAAAGGTTACAATTCATGTTAAAATTTATGAAGGACTAATGTCAATGTCATCAAAGAAATGTGTGATCAGAAAAGATAATAAGATGGACACATGAAGAAATGAAAGGATAATCAGTGGACAAATTGTGATCACTTTAAAACTTGAGGAAAGACCCTAGTTCTTTGGTGAACTCTTTGTGGCTAATTCATGGGAGAATATAGATAAAAGGAACCACTAAGGTATTAGTTTTATGGTGTTGGAAAAATCTCTTCAATTCTTTGAACCTCATTTATCTATAAATGAATGGGTTGGATTCAACAGGTATTAAAATCTTTTCCAATTCTAAATCTATATGTACACATTTAATCACTAATATTCTGTGTGTATATATATGCATCTCTCTACCTCCATCCTTCTCTGTCTCTGTGTATCTCTCTTTCTCTGTCTATCTGTCTCTGTCTCTACTTTGTCTGTATTCTTTCCCCCCCAATATCTATACATAGAACTTTTATTTTTGCTTCAATGTACTAAATTTTTTTCTTGCCTTGTTGTTTTTAGAAGTTAAAACATGAGTTTATGCCTCTATTTTTTTCCTGAAAGACCAAAACTTATTTTATTTATTTAATATTTTCCCCAGTTTCATTCAAAACAAAAAATGTATTTGTTTCTAAAATTTTTGAGTTTTAGGTTCTCTCCCTTATCCTCATCCACAATTAAGAAACCACTTGTGAAATTATGCAAAACATTTCCATAAAAGTCAAGTTGTGAAAAAAAATAGATTCCCCCCCCCCCCTAATGAAAATAAAAACCCTCAAGAAAAATTAAGTTGGAGAGAGGGGAGAGACAAAGAGAGAGAGACACAGAGAAAGAGAGAGATACAGACAGAGACAGAGACAGAGAGGGAGAAAGAATGCTTCAGTCTATATTACAATCAGTTCCTTCTCTGGGTATGGATAGGGTTTTTCATCATAAGTCCTTCAGAGTAGTCATGGATGCTTATACCACTGATAATAGCAAAGTCATTCACAATTAGTCATCCTGGAAGATTGCTATTACTTTGTATACAATACATTTCACTTTGCTGAGTTCACGGAGAACTTTCCAGGTAGTTTTTTCTTTCTGAGAGCATCCTCCTCCTCATTTCCTATAGAACAATAATATTCCATATAAACACACGTCATAAACGCATTATTGAACTACTCCCCAACTGATGGATATCCCTTCAATTTCCAATTTTTTGCCCTGAGAAGAGAGCTGCTATGAACAATTTTTGTACATATAGGTCATTTTCCTTCTTTTTTTTTTTTGAATCTCTTTTGGTATTCATGCCAAGTATTATTAAGTTAAAAGATATGCATGAATTCATACACCTTTGGGCACAGACCATATCGTTAGATCATTTATCAATTGAGGTGTTGCTCTTATTTTTTTATATATCTGACTCAGTTCCTACTATGTTTGAAAAATGAGGCCTTATCAGAGAAACTTACTTCAAAATTATTTTTCTATTATTATTGCTAACTGTATTTCCCCCATTTATTCTCTCTTTTCACCCTATGTCTCCTCAAAAGTCTTTTGGTATTGATCACTCCTTCCCCCAATATGCCCTTTCTATTGTCACCCTCACTTCCTTCCCAAATCCCATTTCCCTCCTACTTTCCTACAGGGAAATAGATTTCTTTATCCCTATTGTGTACGTATGTTATTTCCTCTTTAAGTCAATTCTTATGAGAGTAAGGTTCATTTTCTCCTCTTCCCCTCCACTTATACAACTTTTTAGAAGAAAGGAATTATCTGTATTTAAAGTAGGAGCATTTCATGATACTATTCTGTCTATCTACTTATTTATTTTTAAAGCTTTTTATTTTTAAAACATATGTGCATAAAATTTTTCAACATTGACCCTTGCATTGTATTTCAGATTTTTCTCTCTTTTACCCCACCCCTTCCCCTAGTTAGCAAGTAATCCAATATATGTTATTATTCATGTTAAATCCAATATGTGTAAAGATCTTACTGCACAAGAAAAATATGATACTATCTTAATGATGGCATTTGTCACTGATGTAAATAGAGTCTAATGAATATAGGGAATTTTAAATAAATATCTCCCATTACAAATTGTATAATTTAAGATGAAGAAACTCAGCACCTTGAAACTATTGAAAAGTTTAATGTAAGCATTTTCTGTCCATTTTTTGTTTTAATTTTTTTTTTACAGTCACTTGGTCTTGCTAATCTTTCTAAATGTTAATTCAGTTGACAAAATCTGCTCTGTATATACATTTTGTCCTCATTTTTCTAAGTAGGGAAAGTGCAGTTAGGGAGGATATGGAAAAGGACTCATTATTATGCTGTTAGCTTATTGAGAATTCTCACAAGAGCAATTCAGTCTCTAAATTGCTTTAGTAATTTAGCCTCTTCTGAAAGCTTTCCCAAAGGTATAAATAAAATTATATATTTTATGTTATATTTATCCATGATGGATTCCTTTTACCTCAGCAACAGAGTAATGGAGAGAAAGGCCATGTAATAAATCTATACCAAATAATTTTGAGAGATTTATTATTTAGTGATTGAAAATTCCTATAGATGTGCAGTCTTGTGATTATAATGTACCCCTCAATTGTTTTCTAGGTAGAATGAAATTCAGCCAGCATTATTATCCCATTTTATAGTTGAGACAGATAGAGGCGAAGCAGAAGGAGCTGTCAGACAGCTGAAAGACAATCTAAGAAAGAGCAATAAAAACAGAGGGGTCAAAATGAGCACTAAGAAAAAGATCATCAATGTGGGGTAGAATGACTAAATATTGCATTGAGGATAAAGAAGTTAGAAAGAAACAAAGGGAGAAATGGAAGAATATGAAGTTGTGGTAAAATAAAAGAATTTTTTTAGTTCTGAACCATAGAATTGGAGCAATTACCTGGTAAGATCAAAGATATGACCATCTCTGAGTTTAAGTTAATGATCAGCTTGGAAACTTGTTCCAGCTAGCTCCAGCACAACCCTGTTGGGACTAAGGTAAATGCAGATGGGAGAAGAGAGGAATAAAAAGGAATGTTTTAGTGAAGTAACCTCACAAGGATTAGAAGAGGGAGGAGTTTGCTAGTCATAAGATGGGTAAGTACCACTGATGGAGGGTAACCAAATACAAGAATCTTGGGATTGTTATAGGTATATATATATACTGAGACTGAGAAGTTTAAGTGACTTTCCCAGGATCACACCCAGCTGATACTCAGCCAATAAACATTTATAAGCATTTGCTATGTGCATAATAAATGTAATATTTAGCATTATAATAGTATTCATGATAGAAATATATCTCTGAATGTCAGTGCTAAGGTTATTTGTTATTATGTCATTTGCATTCATTAACAACCCTTCATGACTCTATTTGGTTTTTTCCTGGCAAAAATATTGAAGCAGTTTATCATTTCCTTCTTTAGTTTATTTTACAGATGAGGAAATTAAGGCAAACAGGCCTAAGTGACTTGCCCAGGATCACACAGCTAATAAGGACAGATTTGAACTCAAGTACTCCTGATTCCAGGGACAGCTTCTCTCTCCACTGAACCACCTAATTGCTCACAAGGCTATTACTAATCATTTACTTTTATGGTTCAAAAAGCCCTTTCATGTAACACATATAAACATCACAACTCAATTAGGAGAGGTATTAATTATCCTCATTTTGAATATGAAGAGACTGAGGTTCAGAGAATTAAATAACATACTTAAATTCACATATAGAGTAGTGACAGATCTGAGGCTTTCTAACTCCAAATCTAGGTCTCAAGCCATTTTACCAGATTCCTTCTGAGATGCCCCTTTTGAATAAATAAGTGAACAGTTAATATGAAAAATTCTAGGGTATGTGCATTCCAATGGTCTTAAATTACAGCAGTAAGATATACCAAAAAGTTACTAATCACTTACTGTGTGAAGGATTGTTGTGCTAGATGCTAGGAAAACTTCAAATATCAATTTCTGCCATTATGGAACTTCCAGTCTATTAACACAATAAAACACAAACACAGGTGATGTTTGCGATAGCGGGGATATAAAAAGTTTCCCAAAGAACCCAGAAGATGAAGGTAGGTGAAAAGGGGAAGGGAGCACATTCAGGGATCAAGGATGCTACCTCAGTAGAATCAATAAATAATTAGAAGTGTAAAAGAGAGACAATCAAGGACAAATCTCATTGAAAACAGGGTGAATGGTCACAGTTCAGACAAATTATGAAGAAAGAAAAAGTAATTCAGTTTTAAATACATTGAGTATGAGATGCTGTTGGGACATCTACTAATCCTTCCTTTCCCCTAGACCATGGAAATTCCAAGCTGTAAGGAGCAGTTTAGATTACCTATGGTGACTTCTTTGAAGATAAATGGAACTGATTCCCAGGGAGGTCAAAATATTTCTGTAGGTTCACACAGACAATTTAGCACAGGGTCAAAATTAAAAATTAAGTCTCTTGGATTTCATTTCATTCCCTTTCCCACCATACCAAGCTTCCTTTCCATGCTTTAAAATTCAGTCTTCTGTTAGAGACAGTGTTGTGAATTAATTATAGATATAACTTTAGAGCAAAGGTCAAGTCATATCTCTGATACAGGTTGGCTCAGTGCAAGCCATTTAATTGATTAGTGATCTAAGCAACTCTCTTCAGATTTTAGGTTGCAGAGAAGCTCCAACCTGTACTGGGAGAGGGAATCAGATAATTTTTTTTTTATAAGTCCATCCAATTCTTCAGAAAAAATGCCTATGACTGAGAGACAATCATGAAGAGGGTAGGGCATCTACACCCCAGAAAGGTTAATATGATGTTGCAGGGAGTAGGGAAGTAGAAAATACAAGTCATGATAAAGCCAAAATGAGCCAACATAGAACTAGGGAGAGAGATCTGCTTGCACAATGCAATGGAAAAGTGTTCCTCTACAACAGGGATTAATGCTTGTTTCTTTAAAAAATATTTTGATAATTATTTCTATATGGTCAGTTTCTTTGTAATCATGGATATTTTATTTTGTAAATTTACAAATATTGTTCTGAAGAATCCATAGGTTTTATCAGATTGCCAAAGGGGTGCCTAATACAAAAAAGAAACTCCTGTGTCTAATATAGGAGACAACTTACATGTGATGGCAGGAGTCCTAAGAACAACAACAGCAATAAAAAGGAAGCCTAGGGAAATTGTTGGCACTTTAATCTGGAGATACACTTTGAGTTGTAGCCACATTCTGCCAAAACAGGGATTCTGCAGAAGTTTTTCATTTTTTAATGAACTCTAATGTAACTCATTTGTTTTTCTTAATCTCTAAATACATCTGTTCATCCTTCAAGTCTTATGAGTCCTCATGTTTGTAAGTGTAGTCAGTAAATATATCTAGGGTTAGATATGTTAGATAGTGAAGGTACTGGGGTTATCTTGACTGGAGAAATAAAAATTGATAAGTTCCTTCAAAGTATATCAGAAAGAAGGTTCTAATCCAACAAAGGCTGTGTATAATTTTTTACCTGTGGTAGTTTAGGTGGTCCTAGCGTGATACAAAAAGAGAATCTATTATATATTTTCATGCTGTAATGCATAAATTTCTGTAAATATGACTATGTGAAAGTCTTTCCTTTGTCTCAGTACAAGAGCCCCCAAAGCTTCAATCACCAAAAGTATTTTCTTTTCCTTAACATTTTTACAAATATATTTCTAGAGAAATTGATAGGACATGTTTTCTCCTTAAAGTTTGTGTTTTGCTAGTTCCTATTGGAAAAAAATTGTCTAGATTTAACTGAAAAATAAAAATGAAATACTTTTCAAAAGTATTTCAAAAGTATTAAATATCTAGCTATATTAGACTTAAAACTATATCATAAAGCAGCAGTTATCAAAATCATTTTGGTATTGGCTAAGAAATAGAGTAGATTAGTGGAAAAGGTTAGGTTCATAAAACATAGTAGTTAATAACTACAGGAATCTATTGTTTGATAAACTCAGACTTCAGGTTCTGAGAGAAGAACTCACTATTTGACAAAAATTGTTGTGAAAATTAGAAAATACTATGGCAGAAACTAGGCATTGACCAACACCTAACATCCTATATCAAGATAAGGTCAAAATGGGTTCATGATTTAGATATAAAGGATGATATAATAAGCAAATTAGGAAAACAAGAGATAGTCTACCTCTCAGATCTGTAGAGAAGGAAGGAATTTATGGCCAAAGAAGAACTGGAGAACATTGTGAAATGCAAAATGGATAATTTTGATTATATTAAATTTAAAAATTTTTGTGCAAACAAAACTAATGTAGCCAAGATTAGAAGGGAAGCAGAAAACCGGGGGAAATTTTTACATCCAAGAGTTCTGATAAAGGTCTTATTTCTAAAATAGAGAATTGATTCAAATTTATAAGAATACAAACCATTCTCTAACTGATAAAAATGGTTAAAGGATATGAACAATTTTCAGTTGAAAAAATTAAAGCCATTTCTATTGATTAGAGAAGTGCAAATTAAGACAACTCTGAGGTATCACTACATACCTCTCAGATTATTAAAAATGACAAAAAAAGATAAATGCTGGAGGAGATGTGGGTAAACTGGGACACTAACACATTGTTGGTGGAGTTGTGAACTGATCCAACTACACTGGAGAGCAATTTGGAACTATGCCCAAGAGAACTCTCAAACTGTCCATACTCTTTGCTCCAGTAGTGTCTGTACTGGAACTGTATACCAAAGAGATCATAAAAAGGGAAAAGGACACACGTGCAAAAAGGTTTGTAGCATCTCTTTTTGTAGTGGCAAAAAACTGGAAACTGAATGGATGTCCATCAGTTGGAGAATGGCTGAATAAGTTATGGTATATGAATGTTATAAAATATTATCGTTCTTTAAGAAATGATCATCAGAATGATTTCAGACAGGCCTGGAGAGACTTACACGAACTGATACTAAGTAATGTGAATAGACCAAAAGAACATTGCACACAGCAATAACAAGATTATGTGATTAACTGTAATAGACTTGTCTCTTTTCAACAATGAGGTATTTCAGGTCTATCCCAATAGACCTGGGAGGGGGAGAGTCATCTGCATATGGGAACTGAATGTGTATCAGAACATAGCATTTTCACTTTTTTTGTTGTTGTTTGCTTTTTTCTTCATTTTTTTCCTTTTTGATTTGATTTTTTCTTGTGCAGCATGATAAATTTGGAAATATGTTTAGAAGAATTGCATAAGTTTAACCTATATTGGATTATTTGCTATCTAGGGGAGGAGGTTTGGGGGAAGGGGGTGAGAAAAATTTGAAACACTAAGTTATGCATGGGTGAATGTTGGAAACTATCTGCATGTATTTTGAAAATAAAAAGCTATTAAATTTTTAAAAAAGTATTACGTGTATAACCAAAGGGAAATGTCTTTTTGAAAATTGCTTTATACAGTCTATTGGGTCTGGCTGTGAATGGTAATATAATCATTTTCCTTTTCTGCATGTCTTTCATGAGCACTAAATTTTCACTTAAGAAAAAAAAGCAGTTACACCATGACATGCATACAAAAGGCATGAAAATAAAAATGACCAGCTTGTTTTAATGATCTTTTATTTCTGACAAGTTAGACAAGTCATTAGAGAAAATAAAGTATGCTTCTAGCATATAAAATACTAATTGTTATCAATATGTAATGACTCCTGAAAAGATAGAAATTGGCTAAATTTAAAAATGTTCTATGCCTATGTTTACATAACTTTTCTTTCCCAATATGATATTTCACATTCCCCATGGAATGGTCTTTTATTACACAAAAAATTTAGCAAAAACAATTAATACAATAAATGTCACCATTGTATGTAACATTTTATTTCTGTACTCTCTTATCTTACAGGAAGTGTTTCATAGTCTGTTTTTCAGGGCCGAAATTGGTCATTATAATTAGAATTTAGTTGTCTTTCAGTACTGTTTCAATTCACATTGTAACCACAGTGTATATTGCTCTCTTGCGTCTTCATTATGTATCAGATCATATAGGTTTTCCCATGCTTTCCTGGCTTCCTCATATTCATTGATTTTTTTTTTATGGCACAATATAATATCCTATACCATTCATACACCACAATTTATTCAGTCATTCGTCCAGTCAATTGACACCTCCTTTGTTTCCAAGGGGGTAAAGGAAGAGTACACTGGGGAATGTTTGCTGGAATCCTTAGGCATCCATCTTGTGTCAATCTGATCTCCTAGGCAACACTTCCAGGAGGTGTGACCAAAACAGCACAAAACTAAACAGCCAAACATTTCCTTAGTACTTGTACCTATATACAAGGTATTCCCATTTTAACACATTCTAGAAGACATGTACATATCCTGATGCTAAAATATTTCAGTTATTCTTAAAACTAAATAACTTCTTTAAATTTAGAGTGAACAAATTACATTGGTATACATAGTGGGAATATGACAGATTTACAGATGATTCTCTTATGGGAATAAATGGAGTAAAATATATTAAATTAATCAATAAGCAAATATTTTCTAAATACCTTTTATGTGCCAGACACTGCGTGGCAGTGATGATACAAAAAACAAAGTTAAACATTTTATCAGGGGGATAACACAAACATATGTAAGTATGAAGAAGTGCCATTTTAAGTTTAAATACATTTTTAAAGTCTTATGTATTTAAACTTTAGTAACTTAAAACTACATTAAAACTTTTAGGATACCTTGTATTATAAATCACAGGAAAAAATGAGGTAATTTTGAGAAACAAGATACGGATAAGGAGACAGAATACAAAAAAAATTCTCCATAGAATTTGGCATTTGAACTAATTTTGAAAAGAACTAAGCAAAGAAAAATGAAGTAAAACCTATGCTAAAGGAGCTTTCATGGGAGTTACAGAGAGGAGTAAATAGTATGTGTATAAATACTTATGAATACATACAAAATAAATATGTGTTAGGAAAATAGGGCACTAGTAGTTGGGGGGAGGATGAGATTAGTAGATGCTTTGTGTTGAAAATAATGCTTTAACTGAATACGGAAAGCAAAGAAGGATTCTATAAGGTAAAAGTAACCAGGTAGTACATGCTAGGCTTGAGAGAAATGAGTGAAAAAGTACAAAATTAGGAAATGAAGATCTCTGTAAAGAATGGAGAGAAAGGGGCAGGTAGGTGGTACAGTGGATAGAGTACCAATCCTGAAGTCAGGAGGACCTGAATTCAAATCTTGCCTCAGACACTTAATACTTCCTAGTTGTGTGATTCTGGGTAAGTCATTTAACCCCAATTGTCTTAGCAAAAAAAGAAAAGAAAAAAAGAATGGAGAGAAAACCAATTTCACTGGACTATAAACTATGGAAGAGAAAAGATAAACTGGGGAATGTCAAGACCAGATTGAAAAGGATTTTACAAGTCAACCAGATATTATATTTTATTTTATTATTTTTGGTTTTTAAATATGATTTTTTTCAGTTAAAAAAAAAAAGCTCTATTTTTCTTCCTCAAAGCTCCTCCTATCCTTATTAAGAAAAAGCAAACAAGACTTCCGGTTAAGATGGCGGAGAGGAGGCTCACAGTTGCATAAGCTCCGCGCTTTCTCTCACTATCCACTTCATTACAAGCCTCTGAATCAATGCTTGACTGAAAAAAACCCACAAACAGTTACCAAGAGAAGCCATCCTTGAGATCCGCCAAGAAAGGTCTGTCTTTACTGGAGGGCTGGGGCGGTTTTAGATCGGGCGCAGGCGGCGGGCAGCAGCAGTGAGAGCACGGGAGCAGACTGGAGAGGGGGTGGAGAGTGATCGTAGCCGTTTCTGCGGGGAGAGCTTCGCTACAGGTTTGGATAATTTCCTCCGGCAGCAAGTCAACAGCCCAGCAGAAAAGCTAAAAACACCGGGGCTGAAGAATACAACCGCAAACAGCTGGAGTCTCTCAGGACCTGCCCCCCCCCCCCTTCCCCCCCCTCAGTGACTCAGCACGCTCTGGGATCTCAGAGCGCAGGCGCAGCACAGTCCTGCTAGTGCCTCACTGCTGCCACCTGCAGTCTGTAGAGGAAGCTCGATAACACACCCAGCCCCTCCCCCAAAGAAAGACTCCAGTTTTTTTCTGTTTTTCTTTGGTAGTTTGTCTCTGATTAATAGACAGAATGAGCAAGAAGCTGAAGAGGACTTTAACCCTTGACAGCTTCTATACAGATAGAGAGCAGACTCTAAATCCTGAGGAGACTAAAAACAGGCAGTCCCCAGGTGATTCCCCAAAGGAGGAGATTGTCTGTTCCTCAGCACAGATGAACCTCATAGAAGTGATTAAAAAGGCTCTCACAAGGGAGCTAGAAGAAAAATGGGAAAAGAGTCTGGAGAAAGTTAAAGAGAGAGTGGATAAAGAAGTAAAATCCTTGAAAAATAGGATTAGTGAACTGGAAACAGAAAACAGCTCTCTAAAAAACAAAATTGGCGAAATGGAAAAAAATTCCACAGAACAAAAGAACTCAATTGGACAATTAGAGAAAGATTTTAAAAAAGTGAGTGAAGAGAATACTTCACTGAAAATCAGAATTGAACAAGTGGAATTGAATGACTCGAGGAGACAAGAAGAATCAGTCAAGCAAATCCAAAAAAATCAAACAATGGAGAAAAATGTGAAATACCTTCTGGGGAAGACAACAGACCTGGAAAACAGATCCAGGAGAGACAATCTGAGAATCATTGGACTCCCAGAAAAACATGATGAAAAAAAGAGCCTGGACACTGTCTTCCAGGAAATTATCAAAGAGAACTGCCCAGAAGTCATAGGAACAGAGGAAAAAATAAACATTGAAAGGATTCATCGATCACCCACTGAAAGGGATCCTAAAATCAAAACACCAAGGAATATAGTGGCCAAATGCCAGAACCCTCAGGTGAAAGAAAAAATATTGCAAGCGGCTAGAAAAACCCAATTCAAGTATCAAGGAGCCACAATAAGGATCACCCAGGATCTGGCAGCATCCACATTAAAAGATCGAAGGGCCTGGAATATGATATTCCGAAAAGCTAAGGAACTTGGTATGCAACCAAAAATAACTTACCCAGCGAGAATGAGCATCTTTTTCCAGGGAAGAAGATGGACATTCAACGAAGTAAGCGAATTTCATCTATTTCTGATGAAAAAACCAGAACTTAACAAAAAGTTTGATCTACAAATATAGAACTCAAGAGAAATCTAAAAAGGTAAAGATTAATCTTGGGAACTATATTTTGACTATATAGATGTATAAAGAATACATGTATACCTTGTTCTAGAAATTGATGTGGAAAGGACATTGTACCAGAAAAAGGGTAAAGTGGGGGTAGTACATCTCATGAAGAGGCATAGGAAACCTATTATATCTGAGAGAAAGAATGGAGGGGGATGAATATAGTGGGTATCTTACTGCCTTCAGAATTGGCTTTAAGTGAAAAATCTTAAGACATATTCAATCTATGGTGAAACTTCTCCCATCTCATTGAAAAGTGAGAAGGGAAAAGTGGAAAGGGAAGGAATAAGCTAAGGGGAAGGGAATACGGGAACTGGGAGGGAAAGGGGTAAGATAGGGGGAGGAACTCTAAGGAGGGGGGAGGGATACTAAAAAGGGAGGGCTGTGAGAAGCAAGGGGTGCTCACAAGCTTAATACTTGGAAGGGGGGAAAGGGGAAAGAAGGGAGGAAAGCATAAACCGGGGTTAACAAGATGGCAAGTAATACAGAATTGGTCATTCTAACCATAAACGTGAACGGGGTAAACTCCCCCATAAAGAGAAAGCGGTTAGCAGAATGGATTAAAAGCCAGAATCCTACAATATGTTGTTTACAGGAAACACACCTGAAGCGGGGAGATACATGCAGGTTAAAGGTAAAAGGTTGGAGCAAAATCTACTATGCTTCAGGTGAAGTCAAAAAAGCAGGGGTAGCCATCCTGATCTCAGATCAAGCTAAAGCAAAAATTGACCTAATTAAAAGAGATAAGGAAGGACACTATATCTTGCTAAAGGGTAGCATGGATAATGAAGCACTATCTATATTAAACATATATGCACCAAGTGGGGTAGCATCTAAATTCTTAAAAGAGAAACTAAGAGAGCTGCAAGAAGAAATAGACAGTAAAACTATAATAGTGGGAGATCTTAACCTTGCACTCTCAGAATTAGATAAATCAAACCAGAAAATAAATAAGAAAGAAGTCAAAGAGGTAAACAGAATACTAGAAAAGCTAGATATGATAGATCTCTGGAGAAAATGTAATGGAGACAGAAAGGAATACACTTTCTTTTCAGCAGTTCATGGAACCTATACAAAAATTGACCATATATTAGGACATAAAAACCTCAAACTCAAATGTAGTAAGGCAGAAATAGTAAATGCATCCTTTTCAGACCACGATGCAATGAAAATTACATTCAACAAAAAAGCAGGGGGAAGTAGACCAAAAAATAATTGGAAACTAAATAATCTCATACTAAAGAATGATTGGGTAAAACAGCAAATCATAGACATAATTAATAACTTCACCCAAGAAAACGATAATAATGAGACATCATACCAAAATGTATGGGATGCAGCCAAAGCGGTAATAAGGGGAAATTTCATATCTCTAGAGGCCTATTTGTATAAAATAGAGAAAGAGAAGGTCAATGAATTGGGTTTGCAATTAAAAATGCTAGAAAAGGAACAAATTAAAAACCCCCAGTCAAACACTAAACTTGAAATTCTAAAAGTAAAAGGTGAGATCAATAAAATTGAAAGTAAAAAAACTATTGAATTGATTAATAAAACTAAGAGTTGGTTCTATGAAAAAACCAACAAAATAGACAAACCCTTAGTAAATCTGATTAAAAAAAGGAAAGAGGAAAATCAAATTGTTAGTCTTAAAAATGAAAAGGGAGAACTCACCACTAACGAAGAGGAAATTAGAGCAATAATTAGGAGTTACTTTGCCCAACTTTATGCCAATAAATTCGACAACTTAAATGAAATAGAAAAATACCTCCAAAAATACAGCTTGCCCAAACTAACAGAGGAAGAAGTAAATATCCTAAACAGTCCCATCTCAGAAAAAGAAATAGAACAAACTATCAATCAACTCCCTAAGAAAAAATCCCCAGGACCAGATGGATTTACATGTGAATTCTACCAAACATTTAAAGAACAATTAACTCCAATGTTATATAAACTATTTGAAAAAATAGGGATTGAAGGAGTCCTACCAAACTCCTTTTATGACACAGATATGGTACTGATACCTAAACCAGGTAGGCTGAAAACAGAGAAAGAAAATTATAGACCAATCTCCCTAATGAATATTGATGCTAAAATCTTAAATAAAATATTAGCAAAAAGATTACAGAAAATTGTCACCAGGATAATACACTATGACCAAGTAGGATTTATACCAGGAATGCAGGGCTGGTTCAATATTAGGAAAACTATTAACATAATTGACTATATCAATAACCAAACAAACAAAAACCACATGATCATCTCAATAGATGCAGAAAAAGCATTTGATAAAATCCAACATCCATTCCTAATAAAAACACTTGAGAGCATAGGAATAAATGGACTTTTCCTTAAAATAGTCAGGAGCATATATTTAAAACCATCAGTAAGCATCATATGCAATGGGGAAAAACTGGAACCTTTCCCAGTAAGATCTGGAGTGAAGCAAGGTTGCCCACTATCACCATTATTATTTAATATCGTATTAGAAACACTAGCCTCGGCAATAAGAGTCGAGAAAGATATAAAAGGAATTAGAGTAGGCAATGAGGAAACCAAACTATCACTCTTTGCAGATGATATGATGGTATACCTAGAGAACCCCAGAGATTCTACCAAAAAGCTATTGGAAATAATTCATAATTTTAGCAAAGTAGCTGGCTACAAAATAAATCCCCATAAATCCTCAGCATTTTTATACATCACCAACAAAACCCAACAGCAAGAGATACAAAGAGAAATTCCATTCAGAATAACTGTTGATACCATAAAATATTTGGGAATCTATCTACCAAAGGAAAGTCAGGAATTATATGAGCAAAATTATAAAAAAGTCTCCACACAAATAAAGTCAGACTTAAATAATTGGAAAAATATTAAGTGCTCTTGGATCGGCCGAGCGAACATAATAAAGATGACAATACTCCCTAAACTAATCTATTTATTTAGTGCTATACCAATCAGACTTCCAAGAAAATATTTTATTGATCTAGAAAAAATAACAACAAAATTCATATGGAACAATAAAAAGTCGAGAATCTCAAGGGAATTAATGAAAAAAAAATCAAATGAAGGTGGCCTAGCTGTACCTGATCTAAAATTATATTATAAAGCAGCAGTCACCAAAACCATTTGGTATTGGCTAAGAAATAGATTAGTGGATCAGTGGAAAAGGCTAGGCTCACAAGACAGAATAGTCAACTATAGCAATCTAGTGTTTGACAAACCCAAAGCCCCTAACTTCTGGGAAAAGAATTCATTATTTGATAAAAACTGCTGGGATAATTGGAAATTAGTATGGCAGAAATTAGGCATGGACCCACACTTAACACCATATACCAAGATAAGATCAAAATGGGTCTATGACCTAGGCATAAAGAACGAGACTATAAATAAATTAGAGGAACATAGAATAGTTTATCTCTCAGACTTGTGGAGGAGAAAGAAATTTGTGACCAAAGATGAACTAGAGACCATTACTGATCACAGAATAGAAAATTTCGATTACATCAAATTAAAAAGCCTTTGTACAAATAAAACTAATGCAAACAAGATTAGAAGGGAAGCAACAAACTGGGAAAACATTTTCACAGTTAAAGGTTCTGATAAAGGCCTCATTTCCAAAATATATAGAGAACTGACTCAAATTTATAAGAAATCAAGCCATTCTCCAATTGATAAATGGTCAAAGGATATGAACAGACAATTTTCAGAGGATGAGATTGAAACTATTACCACTCATATGAAAGAGTGTTCCAAATCATTATTGATCAGAGAAATGCAAATTAAGACAACTCTGAGATACCACTACACACCTGTCAGATTGGCTAAGATGACAGGAAAAAATAATGATGAATGTTGGAGGGGATGCGGGAAAACTGGGACACTAATGCATTGTTGGTGGAGTTGTGAACGAATCCAACCATTCTGGAGAGCAATCTGGAATTATGCCCAAAAAATTATCAAAATGTGCATATCCTTTGATCCAGCAGTGTTTCTATTGGGCTTATATCCCAAAGAAATACTAAAGAAGGGAAAGGGACCTGTATGTGCCAAAATGTTTGTAGCAGCCCTGTTTGTAGTGGCTAGAAACTGGAAAATGAATGGATGCCCATCAATTGGAGAATGGCTGGGTAAATTGTGGTATATGAATGTTATGGAATATTATTGTTCTGTAAGAAATGACCAGCAGGATGAATACAGAGAGGCTTGGAGAGACCTACATGAACTGATGCTAAGTGAAATGAGCAGAACCAGGAGGTCATTATACACTTCGACAACGATATTGTATGAGGACATATTTTGATGGAAGTGGATTTCTTTGACAAAGAGACCTGAGTTTCAATTGATAAATGACGGACAAAAGCAGCTACACCCAAAGAAAGAACACTGGGAAACGAATGTGAACTATCTGCATTTTTGTTTCTCTTCCCGGATTATTTATACCTTCTGAATCCAATTCTCCCTATGCAACAAGAGAACTGTTCGGTTCTGCAAACATATATTGTATCTAGGATATACTGCAACATATCCAACATATAAAGGACTGCTTGCCATCTAGGGGAGGGGGTGGAGGGAGGGAGAGGAAAAAAAATCGGAACAGAAATGAGTGTAAATATAATGTAATTATTAAATAAAAAAATTAAAAAAAAAAAAAAAAAAAAAAAGAAAAAGCAAACAAAAATATAACCTTTGCAATAAATATGCATAGTCAAGCATGTCTAAAAATGTATGTCTCATTCTGGATTTAGAGTCTAACACCTACAGCTCTATCAAGAAGTAGATAGCATGTTTCATCATGAACTTTCTTGAATTGTTGATCATTATTGCATTGGTTAGAGTACTTGTATCTTTCAAAATTGTTTATCATGATAATGCTGTTATTATATAAATTGTTGCTCTAGTTCTGCTCTCTTTCATCTCTAATAAATTCATACAAGATTTCTTTGAAACTCTCCTTTTGATCATTTTTCACAATAATATTCTATTACAGTCATGTACTATATAATTTGTTCTTCTGTTTCCCAGTTGAAGGACACTGGATAGGTTTCTAGTTCTTTGCCACTGCAAGAGAAAAAAAAGTATGATAAATATTTTTATACATATGGGTTATTTTCATCCAACTTTGATCTCTTTGCAGAATATGAAACATAGTGATATTAATGAGTCAAACAGTATATATGGGGTTAAGGACTTTTTAAGAATAGTTCTAAACTATCTCCAGTAAATGGACCAACTATTTCGTTTAGTTCCTCCAATATTTGTAATTTTTATTCTTTGTCATCTTTGCCAAACTGATAGATTTTTTTCTTCATATTAATGATCTGGAACTTTTTTCATACTGATATTGATAGCTTGGATATCTCCCTTTGAAAGCTATCTATTCATCACTTTTAAACAATTATCTCTTACTTAAGCAGCTGAATACATTTCTTATCTATTTCTTTTCTGATTTCACTTGCATTGTTTTTGAATATATTAATATTTACTATAGGTTTAATTTAATTTACATTCCATTGTATGATAGTTACTACTCTGACTCCAACTTCCTGAAGACTAGTTCTATTATTTTTTACCTTTTTTCTAGAGTTCTTCAGTACTTTTTTAAAAAATTATTTATTTAATATTTTATTTTCTCCTAAATACACCTAAAAACAATTTCTTATACATGTATATAATTTTGGCTTTCAAATTCTCATTTCTCCTCCCCCTACCTATCACTGGAAAGGCAAACAGTTTGGTGTAAGTTATATACATGTAATAATGAAAAACATATTTTATAATAGTCATGCTATGAAAGAAAACACATGCACACAAGAAAGAAAAAGAAAGTAGAAAAAGTATGATTTGAAATATATTCAAATTCCATCAGATTTCTTTCTTAAGTTGGATAGCATTTGTAATTATAAGTTCTTCAGAATTATCTTGTGTTGTCTTGGATCATTGTCTTGATGAGAATAGCCAAGTTATTCACAATTGATCATCATATAATATCACTGTGTACAATGTTCTCCTAGTTCTGCTCATTTCATTTTGCATCAATCATGTAAGTCTTTCTAGGCTTTCCTGAGAGCATCCTGGTCACCATTTATTACAGAATTTATTACATCACAATTATGTACTATCACTTGTTTGGCCATTCCCCAACATGTGGGCATCCTCTCGGTTCTGATTTTTGCCACTACAAAAAGAGTAGCCATAAACATTTTTGTACATTTAAAGTTCTTTCCCTTTTTCTTTGATATTGTGGAGTTACAGACATTAGTGGCACTGCTTGGTCAAAAGGCATGCATGTTTTTGTAACTTTTTAGATATAATTCTAAACTGCTATTCAGAATTAATTGACAACCTTACCAATACTACATTAGTGCCTCATCTTTTCCACATCATCTTCAACATATGCCATTTTCCTTTTCTGCCATATTAATCAATATTATATGTATGAGGAAGTGGTACCTCCAAATTGTTTTAATTTACATTTCTCTAATCAATAGTTATTTAGAGCATTTTTGCATATGCCTTCATATCCTTTGACAACTTATCAATTGGAGAATGGCTCTTATTTTTATAGATTTGATTCAGTTCTCCATATATCTGAGAAATTAAGCTTTTTCTGAGACAATGTAAAAAATTGCAATTATGATTACTAAGTGTATTTCCCTCCATCTTATTTTTTGGTTTATTCTATTCTCTCCTTTCATCTGTCCATTCTCAAAAGTGCTTTGCTTCTGACTACCACCCCCCAATTCTCTCTCCCTTCTATCACCAACATCCTTTTCTATCCCCTTCCCCTCCTACTTTTCTGTAGGTTAAGGTAGATTTTTATAGCCAATTGTTTATGTATGTTATTTCCTCTGAGCCAATTCCAATGAAATTAAGGTTCAAATGTTCCCTTCATCATCATCTATATCCTCTCAACCCCTTACCACGGTAAAAGTTCTTATGCATCTCTTTTATGTGAAATAACTTAACATGTCCTATCTCTTCCTTTCTGCTCCTCCCAGTGAATTCCTCCCTCTTACCCCTTATTATTTTTAAGATATCACCATATCAACTCACATATATGCTCTGTCTATATATACTCTTAACTGCCCTAATAATGAGAGAATTCTTAAGCAATACAGTATCATTTTCCTATGTAGGAATATAAAAAATTTTAACATAATGAAGTCTCATTATTTCCCTTTGCTCTTTCCCTTTTTATGATTCTCTTGAGCCTTTAATTTGAAAGTCAAATTTCCTGTTCAGCTCTAATCTTTTCATCAGGAATGCTTGAAACTTGTTTATTTCATTAAATATCCATTTCATTTCCACCTGAAGGATTATATTCAGGTTTGTTGGTCAGATAATTCTTGGCTGCTAATTCTAGCTCCTTTGCTCTCTGAAATATCCTATTTTAAGCCCTTCAATCCTTTAATATAAAAATTGCTAAATCTTATTTTATACTAGGTGTGGTTTCAAGATATCTGAATTGTTTCTTTCTGGCTGCATGCAGTATTTTCTCCTTGTATTTATATTTAAATTTTACCTTCTGGTTCTAGGATATCGACAATTTTCCTTGATAATTTCTTGAAAGATAATATCAAAAAAATTTTCTAATCATAACTTTTAAGTAGTGCAAAAATTCTTAAATTATCCCCCCTTGATCTGTTTTCCAGATCAATTGTTTTTCTAATGACATATTTCCCAGGTTTTTCTATCATTTCATTCTTCTGACTTCATTGTATTGCTTCCTCATCTTATAGAATAATTGGCTTCCACTAACCCATTTCTAATTTTTAAGGAATTATTTTCTTCATTAAGCTTTTGTATCTCCTGTTCCTTTTGGCCAAATCTATATTTGAGTTGAGTTCTTCAGTAAATTTTTGCATTTTTTTTTCATTTGATCAATTTTCCTTTTTAAGTTATGTGGTTCAGTGGATAGAGCAGTAGGCCTGGAGACAGAAGACATCATTATGCATTTAAATCTTGCCCTAACCAAGCCACTTAATTCTGCACAGTTCCTCATTTATAAAAAACTGGGGGAAAATGGCAAACTACTCTACTATCTCTGCCCAGAAAACCCCCCAAATAGAGTCATGAAGAGTCATACATGACTGAACAATAACATATATACACATATATCATATATAAATATCCCTTTCTATTACCAGAGATCATGTCATTTCCCCCCGATATTCTATTTAGGTAAATTTCCAGTGTTTTTCTTATAAGGAGTGTATTATTTGATTGAGTTTTTTGAAATATTCTCCTATTTTTTTTCTGTTTTATGTATGAATTAATTCCATTTACTTTCACAGTTATTATGAATTGTGACATCCCCTTTATCTTATTATCTTAATTTTTCCCTCTTTTTGTTCCACCTCTCACTTTACATTGTGAGGTTAGAATTTACCTTATAATTAAATCCTGTCTCATATTGTCCCCTCCTTACCTAGCTAGATGGTTTTGTAGGTTCAGAGTGTCAGAGTTGTGGGTGTACCCCTTATCAGGATTTTAGAGTCCCGGCCCTTGTTACTCAGCTACAGGACCCAACCAGGTCTGTGGTCTTTCTCCAGGATCAGAATGACACTGTTGCAGGCCTACCCCTAATTATCTCAATCATCTTTGGGGCGACTCTTAGATTTTGGTCCAGAGAAACAAGGATGGCATTGCAGATCCACCCTTACCCCTTCTGATTATTTGCTGATTTCTTGACGTTGGACTAGAAAATAACCCACTCATCTAGGTGTTAGAGAAGTAATTTCTTCATTTTTGATTTTTTTTATAGAAATTATTTCCAACTTTCCTTTATTATTGAAGTTCCATATTTTGTCCTGTATTATTAGGTTCAAGACATCTTGAGTTACATCCTACGCTTCAATGCTCTTCAGGATACATTATTCCATTCCTTCCTCCTTTTTCTAATGGATGAGCAATTATTTTGTAGTATTCACATGTCTTTGCCTTGTATTGGAAGGCTTTTCTCCTGATTTTCACAATTTGTTGTTTCTGAATTGAACTGTTAAGTTTTGTCTTGGAACTTGCTGCCTTGCACTTTTCCCCTTGGAGGTATATGTGAATTCTTTCTATTTGGATATCATTTTTTATGATCAGAAATTATATACACACTTCTTTTCTATTATTTCTTTCATTACACTATTAAGATTTTTTTTGTCCTATCATGTTCTTCTGAGAGACTTATGATTTTTGTTGTCTCTACTCGTTTCTTCATGTTTCTTATTTTGCTGGCATAAAGAGCATATTTTTAATGTCTTCTGTTTTTTGCTTGTATGTTTTCTAGATTCTCCTTCATTTCTGTGTATTTGGGTTACTAATCTATTGTTCTCTCTTTTGCCTCTTTGAGGAGACTTACCATTGCAGATTAAAATTTTTCTGGTTTACTCATTGTTTTTGCTTTTTATGACATAAATTTCTCATTTCCTTTTAAAAATCATTAGGAACAGTCAAATTCCAAAGTTCTCTTTCTCATCAAATGTTGGATCATTTTTCTTCATTTTGTAGTTTTTATTCATAGATGTTTAAACTTATTTCTTAGATCTAGAGGCCATATTTTTATCTGTCATTCCTACTTTTCCTGCTGGTTTATCTGTTTAACCACGTTATTTGATTTTTCTTCCTTCTGAGATCTTTGATGTTCTTGGTTACCCTTCCCCCACCTCCTTATTTACAGATTTTCTGACTCCTGTGATTTCCTTAGGGGCTGGATATAAAATAATATCAGCCTCTTCTCACACTAGACAATTCACAGTTTACCAGTTTGAGTCTCTGCCCCATTTAACTTTTAAGTGGCTGGAACTAGACCATATGGATATCTTTTCTTTCCCCCAGGCTTGGTGGAGTATTGCATAGCTCTCCATATGCATGATGTCCTATCCTAGTGACTTATCCCCTTCCCTCTATTTCTCACTTCTTTGATTCAGCCTCAGCAGTTGAGTCCTGCTGCATTGATGCTTTCAGATTGCAACCATGAAAAGGTTTTTACTTTTGAAGGGTAATGGGCTGTTGAGGACTGAGAAAACTTTCACCTAGTTGAAGGGTCTCTACAGCTCTGGAAAGTTTGGTCTTGAGAAGAAAAGACTTAAAGGCAATATGATAATTTTTATTCAAGGACTTAAAGATCTCTACTGTAGAAGTAGGATTATTACATTCATTCTATTTCACTTCCAAGGATAAAATAAGGGATGGATAGGTAGACATTTTAGAAAGAGAGGGTTATTTTTCCTTGAAAGATTATTTTCCTAATAATAGAGCTCTCTAAAAATAGAATAAACTTCCTCAAAAGGTAATAAATTCTCCATTCTTTCTAGGTCTTTAAGTAGAGACTTTATGCCCATTTGTCATAACATTGTAAAGGAAAGATTTCCATTCACTTCTGTGTCAAACTAGATGATTCCTTAAAATCCAGTGATTTTGTGACGAGAATTTTTTTTCAACCCTCTTCCATCTTTAGTGACTTTAGAGCCAAGTCAAGTTTATGGTTTCCCAGGGACCTCTCCAAGAAACCCTGAACATTCTTAGGAATATTGCTGAATGAATTCCATTTAATATTCCCAGTGACACTAATGTACATTTTTAATGTATGGAACTTGCTTATCATTGTATATAAATATCACCAATATTCATAAAGCATCTAAATCTCCACTAAAATGACCATTTATGAATAAAGAATGATTTTTCTCAAGGGTATTATGAAGATTAATTAGCTAATCTTCATAAAATGCTTGAGATGAAAAGTACTTTGTAAAAACTAATTATAAATGTATCACGTACATATGCAACAATTTTATAGCATTAAAATAGAAACTCAGTGGAAAGCAGATTATAACTCTAGGCTACTCTGAAAGTCAAAATAAACACCATAAAGTAATATGAGTTATGGGTTTTATACTGTAGAGGGAAATGATACTAGAAAGTAATCCTTAAGTAGCTTAAGCATTTTCCTTATAATCTTGTTTATCCAACTAATTTGGCAGCAAATCCTCTGTGATGGCTAGTGAAGCTTAACCTTGAAGTAATAAGATTTCATTGTAGTCTAAGTTTAAAAGTCTGGCATCCATTTATTGGCACCTTGATCTGCTCTATATAATTGTTTTGCACAACTTCCTTAAGGTCAAAAAAATTTTTTTTTTGCTGTAAAATCAGATTTGGATTAATTTTTATATACTGAATTTTGAAACAACTGGAAAGGATGTGAAGATTGAAGTGTGTTGTGATCTATATTAATGGAGGGAGTACCCAAGCAAGGAGTTGAAAAATTCATTCAAATATTGGATTTTGTTCACTCAATTAAAAAACTTCTTGGAACACATACAGAATCATTCTACTTGCAAAAAATAATTATACCAAATATGTTATGATCTGGTGGCTGAAATTATACATTTGAAATTCTTTATCTTTCCTAAACTAACAGATGACAAATTCCCAAACTACAAGCAAAGTCTTCAAAGTATTCTTGAAAATTCAACAAATATGTTGGAATTAGAACATTATCAATGGCAAAACTGTTGCTCACAATCATTTAGATATAATTTTGATGTGCAGAAATTTAAAGACAGGTAAATAATGCATTTCACTTATCCTTGCTGCTGAGGGAAGCTGATCCTGGTGAATCTCTTGATCTCAGGAGTTTTGAGTTTCAGTGGCTGAGCCAATAAAGTCCACACTTAAGTATACACAAATATGGAGAGTCTCTGAGTGAGGTAGGAGCCCCAGGTTGTCTAAGGAAGGGTAAACCAGCCCAACTCAAAAATTTCGTGACTTACAGTACTGAGATAAGGCTAGGAATATCCCCTGCATTTACAGTCTAGGCAAGATGGGGAAATCCAGCTTTATAAAAATATTCAAAGCAATATTTTCAATATATTTTCAGTATCAAATGCTTATAATTTCCAAGATAAATGGAATGAACATTTTCAAAATATAAAAAACAAATATAAGAAATCAAAATCATATGGGAATAAGATGAAAAACAGTATGTCTACTAAAAAGCATTGAACAAATATGACTGAATCAAGATTTGTTTACAGGAACTGAATGCTTTATGATAGTGATCCTGTGAAAGGAATGCAGTAACATATGTGATTGTTGTGTTATCAGTCTTTTCAGTCATGTCTGATTCTTCATGACTATAATTGGCGTTCAAAGTCTATCATTTCTTTCTATGGATATGGATATGGACTTTTTTATTAGTCCTTTGTACTTGTCTTGGATCATTGTGTTACTGAGAAGAATGGAGTCAGTTATTCATAACTGATCATCACAAAATGTTGCTGATTCTGTGTGTATCATGGTTCTGCTCATTTCACTTTGAATTAGTTTCTACAAATCTTTCTAGGTTTTTCTGAAATCTGCCTGTTCTTTATTTCTTATTACATTGTAATATTCCATTACATTCATACAACACACATACATACTCTTTCTCCAACTGATAGGCATCCTCTCAATTTCCAATATTTTTATACCATGAAAAGGGCTGCTATAAATATTTTTGCACATTTTTTATGATCTCTTCAAAATACACACCTAGTAGTGGTATTGCTGTGTCAAAAGGCATAGATTGGTTGTCCTTTGTGCATTGTTCCAAATTGTTCTCCAGATGGTTGGATCAGTTCATAACTCTACCCACACTGAATTAATGTCCCGATTTTCCCACATGCTTTTATTTTTGTCATTTTCCTTTTATGTCATTTTAGCCAATCAAATAGGTTTGAGGTAGTACCTGAAAATTGTTTTAATTTGCATTTCTCTAATCAAGTGATATAGTTTTTCTTCAGATGTGTATATATAACTTCAATTTCATCTGAAAACTGCCTGTTCATATCCTTTGATAATTAATCAGTTGGGGAATGGCTTGTATGCTTATAGATTTGACCTAATTTTCTATATATTTGAGAAATGAGGCCTTTCTGAGAGACTCTTACTACAAAGATCATTCCTAGCTTTCTGTTTCCTTCTAATCTTGGTTGCAATGGTTTTGTTTGTATTAAAGCATTTTATTTTAATATAACCAAAATTATCTATTTTACATTTTAGAATGCTATCTTTTGTTTCATCGTTAATTATTCTCTTCTTGATAGATTTGGCAGGTAGACTATTCCTTGCTCTTCTAATTTGCTTATGGTATCACACTTTATGTCTAATGCATTTATTTTGACCTTATTTTGATATATGGTGAAAGATATTGGTAAATACCTAGTTTTTAACCCTATTGTTTTCTAGTTTTTGTAAAGTAGTCAATTCTTATCCCAAAAGTTGAGGTCTTTAAGTTTCTCAAGGACTAGGGCACTATGTAACTATTGTATCTTGTGTATCAATTTATTCCATTGATCCACCACTCTATTTTTTAACTAGTATTAGACAATTTTGATGACTACTGCTTTATAATATAGTTTGAGATCTGGTATTGCTAGGCTATCTTTCTTTGTATTTTTTTTTCATCAATTCCCTTGATATTTTTCACCTTTTATTCTTCCAGATTAATTTTGTTATTTTTTTCTCTTTCAAATAATTTTTTGATAGTTTGATTGGTATACTACTAAATAAATAAATTAATTTAGACAGAATTATCATTTTTATTACATTGGCTTGGCCTACCCATGAGCATTTGGTACTTTTTCAATTGTTTAGAACTGACTTCATGTGAATATAGTTTTGTATTGTGTTCATATAGTTCCTGCTTTGTTTTGGCAAGTAGGCTCCCAATTATTTCATATTGTTTGCAGTTATTTTACATGGACTCCCTCTTTCCATCACTTGCTGCTGGGTTGTGTTTTTTTTTTTTGTTTGTTTGTTTTTTGTTTTGGTCAAATGCTGAGGATTTATATGGGTAACATATCTTGAAACTTTGCTAAAATCAATTATTTCAAGTAGTTTTTTTAGCTGATTCTTTAAGGTTCTATAAAAATAGCATCAAATCATCTTCAAAGAATGACTATTCTAATTTCTTTGATTTCTTTTTCCTCTCATTTCTAGAGTTAAAATTTCTAGTATGACATTGAATAATTGTGGTGATAATGGACATCCTTGCTTCACTTCTAATCTCATTAGAAAGGCTTTTAGCTTATCCCCAATCCATATAATGCTTGCTGATGGTTTTAGATAGATACTGCTTCTCTTTTTAAGGAGCTTCCCTTTATTCTTTGCTCTGCAGTGTTTTTAATAGGAATAGATGATGATTTTGCCAAAAGTTTTTTCAGCATTTATTGAAATAATCATATGATTTCTATTGGTTTTGTTATTGATATGGTCAATTTTGTTGATAGTTTTTTCTAATATTAAATCAACCCTACATTCTGATATAAATCCCATTTTGTCAACATGTATAATCTTTGTGATGCATTTCTATAATCACCTTGCTAGTATTTTGTTCAATTTTTTGCATCACTTGAGAAATTGATGCATAATTTTTTCTCTGTGTCTTAAATCTTCCTTGGGAAAAAAAATCACAAAAGAAAACAACACCATTAAAAATAGAATTATTCAAATAGAAAAGGTGGTACAAAGACTAAATGAAGAAAACCATACACTAGAAACTATAATCAGGCAAATGGAAACTAATGACTATGAGACAGCAAGAATCAAACAAAAAGAATGAAAAAATAAAAGACAATATATATCTCATTTGAAAAAAAATCACATCCTGCAGAGACAATCTAAGAATTATTGGACTAAATGAAAACCGTGACCCGAAAAAAAAAGGAGCCTAGAGAGCATTTTTTCAAGAGTTTGTCAAAGAAAACTTCTCTGATATTCTAGAACCAGAGTGCAAATTAGTCATTAAAAATTTTATCAATCCCCTCCTGAAAGAGATCCCACAAATAAAACTCTAAGAAAGCTTGTAGCAAGATTTCAGCAAAAGTATAAGGTGAAGGAGAAAATACTACAAGCTGCCAGAAAGAAACAATTCAAGTACAGAGCAGCCACAGTCTGGATTGCCAGGATTTGGTAGCTTCTACAAAGAAAGGATTAGATGACCTGGAAAACCATTTTCTGGAGGCAGAGGAACTTGGATTAAAACCAGGAATCAAGTACCCAGCAAGACTGAACATGATCTTTCAGGGGAGGAGATGGATCTTCAATGAAGTAGGAGATTTTGAATCATTTCTGATGAAAAGACCAGATTGGTCATTGAATACAAGACTCAGGAGAAGGATAAAAAGATAATCATTTAAATTCACAAAAATAAAAAGATAATTATTTAGTGGTTAAACTATATACATGCCTACATGAGAAGATGATACTTGTAACTTTTAAGAACTGTATTTTTTTATTAAGGCAATTAGAAGGGGTATATATAGACCAAGGATGTGGGTATAAACTGGCTTTGGTGTCATGTTTTTTTTTTTTTTTTTTAAGACATTAATGGGTGGAAAAATGATTGTACTGGGGGAGAAGAAAGGGGAGGTAAAATGTAGTAAATGAGACCACATGAAGCGGCATAAAAGTCCTATTACACTAGAGGGAAGGAAGAGAGGAGAGTGAGCATTGTCTGAAGCTTAATTTCATCAGATTTAGTTCAAAGAGGGAATAAAATACATACTCTGTTGAGTATAGAAATTTATCTTATTTTCTTTCTTTTTTTTTTAATTTATCTTATTTTCTAGTGAAGTAGGGGGAGAAAGGGAAAAGAAAAGGCCTAGTAAGAAGAGGGAAAGAAACAGTAGAAGAAAGGGGCAAGAAATGGGAGAAGAGAGGACAGACTAAAAGATAGGGTGTATTGAAACAAAATACTGATAAGGAACAGGGTAATATAAATAAGGGAGAAAACAGGATGAAGGGAAATATACACCCAGTAACCATAACTGTGAATGTGGGTGGAATGAATCGTCCCATAAATTGGAGGTAGATAGCAGAATGGATTAAAAACAAGAACCTACAATATGTTGTCTATAAGAAATATATTTGAAACAGAAAGATACACAGAGAGTAAAGTTAAAAGTCTGGAGCAGAATATATTATGCTTCAGCTGAAGGGAAAAATGCAAGGGGAATAATTTTAATCTCAGACAAAGCAAAAACAAAAATATATCTAATTAAAGAAATAAGGAAGGAAGTTATACCTGGCTAAAAGATATCATAAAAAGTGAAATAATATCAGGATTAAACATATATGCACTAAGTGGTATTGCATCCAAATTTTTAGAGAATATATTAAGTCAGTTACAGGAAGAAATAGACAGTAAAACCATACCAGTGGGGTACCTCAACCTCCCCCTCTCAGAATTAGATAAATCTAACTACAAAGTGAACAAAAATGAAATGAAGAAGGGAATAACATTTTGGAAAACTTAGATAAAATAAACTTCTGGAGAAAACTAAATGGGAAAACAAAGGAATATATTATCAATGTTACATAGTACCTACACAAAAACTGACCACATATTAGGGCATAAAAACCACACAATCAAATGCAGAAAGACAGAAATAGTAAATTCATTCTTTTTAGATCATGATTCAATTAAAAAAAAACTATATGCAATAAAGGACCAGGGAAAGATAGACTAAAAATGAATTAAAAATTAAACAATCTAATCCTAAATAAAAGTTGGTCAAACAATTATTTCTATTTTCATAGAAATAATTCATAAGTTATCCAAGAGAATGACAATCATGAGACAATAAATCAAAACTTAAGGGGTGAAGCTAAAGCAGTTCTTAGGGGAATTCTCTTAATATTTACATGAATAAAATAGCAAAAGAGATCAATGAATTGGGCATGCAAGTAAAAAAGTTCACAAAAGAACTAATTAAAAATCAATACCAAATTAGAAATTCTGAAAATCAAAGGAGAGATTAATGAAATTAAAGTAAGAAAACTATTACAAATAAATAAATCAAACTAAAAGTTGTTTTTTGAAAAGCCAAAAATAGACAAACTTTTGGTTAGTCTGATTAGAGAAAGAAAAGAAGAAAACCAGATTATCAGTATCAAAAATTAAAAGGGCCACTTACCACTAATTAAATCATTAAATAATTAGGAACAGTTTTGCCAACTATATAACAATAAATCTGATAATCTTAGTGAAATGGATGAATATTTTCAAAAATATAAATTGCCCAGATTAACAGAAGAGGAAATAAAACACTCAAATAATACCATTTAGAAGAGATTAAACAAGATGTCAATGACTTTCCCAAAAGAAAAATCTGTAGGGCCCAATGTATTTACAGGCAAATTCTGCCAAATATTAAAAAAAACAATCCCAATATTATATAAACAATTTTGAAAAATAGGCAAAGGACTTCTGCTAAAATATATTTATGACACAAATATGGTGCTGATACCTAAAATCAGGAAAAGTCAAAACAGAAAAAGAAAATTATAGGCCAATTTTTCCAATCAGCATTGATGAAAAATGCAGGGTTGGTTCAATATCAGGAAAACTATTGGCATAATTGACCTTACCAGTAATCATATGATTACTTCAATAAATTCTGAAGAAGCTTTTGACAAAATGCAACACTCATTCCTATTAATAACACTAAAGAGAATAGGAATCAATGGAGTTTTCCTTAAAATTATAAACTGAATTTATTTTAAAATATCAGCAAACTTTATATGTAAGGGGATGAGCTGGGATGATTTTATCAGGATTGAAACAAGGTTGCCCATTATCACCACCATTATTCAGTATTATACTAAAAATATTAGCTTTAGCAATAAAAGAAAAAGAAATTGAATGAATTAGGCTAGTCAACGATGAAAAAAAACTGTGACTTTTTGCAGATGACATGATGATGTGCTTAGAGAATCTAAGAGAATCAATTGAAAAAGTACTTGAAATAATTGTAATATATAAAATAAATGTGCATAGAACATCAGCATTTCTATATATTACCAACAAAGTCCAACAACAAGAGTTACAAAGACAAATTCCATTTTAAAAAATGTAGATGATATCAAAATATTTGGGAATAAACCTGCCAAGATAAAATCAGGAACTCTATGAACACAATGATAAAACACTTTTCATACAAATAAAATCAGATCTAAACAATTGGAAAAATATCAATTGCTCATGATAGGCAAGCTAATATAATGAAAATTACAATTTTGTGTAAATTAGCCTACTTAATGAGTATGATATTAATCAAACTGCCAAAAATATTTTATAGAACTAGAAAAAATAATTACAAAATTCATCTGAAAAAATAGTCAAGAATATGAAGGGAATTAACTAAAAAATTGCAAAGAACAATGGCATTGTATTACAATACAACAGCCATCAAACCATTTGGTACTGTTTAAGGAATAGAGTGATAGATCAGTGGAATAGGTTAGGTACACAAAACACAATAGTCAGTGACTACAGTAATCTACTGTTTGATAAATCCAAAGACTCAAATTTGTAGAATCAAGACTTTCTACTTGGCAAAAATTTCTGGGAATACTGGAAAATAGCGTGGCAGAAAGTAGGTATACACCAACATCTCACATCCTATAGCAAGATAAGATCTAAATGGGTACTTGATTTAGACATAAAGCATGATACTATATAAGCAAATCAGGAGAGCATGAAAGTTTACCTCTCAGATCTTTGGAGAAGGGAAGAATTTATGACCAAACAAGAAATAGAGAACATAAGAAATGCAAAATAGATAATTTTGGTTACATTAAATTAAACAATTTTTGCATAAACAAAGCCAAATGCAGCTACAATTAGAAGGGAAGCAGAAAGCTGGGAAACAATTTTTATAGCCAGTGTTTCTAATAAAAGTCTCATTTCTAAAATACATAGAGAATTAGCTCAAATTTATAAGAATATAAGCCTTTTCCCAATTGATAAATGGTCAAGTGTATGAACAGACAATTTTCAGATTAAGAAATTAAAGTCATCTATAGTCATATGAAAAAATGATTTAAATTAAAATTGGTTAGAGAAATACAAATTAAACCAACTCTGAAGTACCTCCTCATATATCATCAGATTGGGTAAGATAACAGAAAAAGATGATAAATATTGGACAGGATGTGGGAAAACTGGGACACTAATGCATTGTTGGTGGAGTAGTGAACTGATCCAATCATTCTGGAGAATTCAAAGGGGTATCAAACTATGCATATCCTTTGATCCAGCAGTGCTATTACTGGGTCTGTATTCTAGAGAGATCACAAAAGAGGGGAAAAAAGACCAGATGTGCACAAATGTAGCTGCTCTTGTGGAAACAAGGAATTGGAAACTGAGTAGATGCCCATCACTTGGGGAATGGCTAAATACATTCTAGTATGTGCATGTAAAGGAATCTTATTGTTATATAAATAATGAACAGGCTATTTTTCAAAAAGGCTGGAAAGACTTACATGAACTGATGCTGAGTGAAGTGAGCAGAACCAGGAAAACATTGTACACAGAAACAAGAAGATAGTTTGATTTCAGCTCTTCTCAGCAATTCAGTGATCCAAGGCAACTCCAAGAAAGTTTGTATGGAATATCTGTATTCATAGAGAGAACTATGGAGACCATATACAGATTGAAGCATACTATTTTTACATTTTTTCTTTTTTGTTTTTTTCCTCAGTTTTTCTCTTTTATTTCTTTCCCAACATGACTCATTTTGAAAGAGATTTGAAATTTGAAAAATTTTTTTTAAATCGATTTAAAAATTAATGTATATGTAAAAAATAAAATAGAGTTGCTTGGGGGAGAGAAAGAAAATATAAAGATAAACCCAAAATACAATAAAAGACAAAAAGGAAAAGGAAAGAAGACAAGTAACATTTTCAAACAGTTTAGTACTATGGAATCCCTTATCCTTTGTTTTCTCTTTTTTACATGTTTATGCTTCTCTTGGGTCTTGATTTTGATGGTCAAATTTTTTATTTGGTTTGGATCTTCTCCTCAAGAAACTTTGACATCATTCTATTTTATGAAATAAACATTTTCCCCCTTAAAGTATTATGCTTCATTTGACTGGGTAGGTGATCTTTGGTTGTAGTTCTATCTTCTTTTCCTTTCAGAATGTCATGTTCCATGATCTACAATCTTTTAAAGTTGTAGCTGCTAAATCCTGTATAATCCTGATAGTAGCTCTCCAATATTTGAATTGTTTCCCTCTGGCCACTTGGAGTATTTTTTTCCCCTTGACCTGATAGTTTTGAAATTTAGGCTATACTGTTCTTTAGAGTTAGATGAATAGTGCCATGGATCTAGTTTTCATCACCATCATCATCATCAACAACAATAATAACAATTTATTCCTTACAGATTATTTTTAATTTGTTCCCTTATTCTACTATTATCTTTACAAGATCATTTTAGAAGAAGGTGCATAAAATGGCAGGAATAGTTTTCCTACAGATAGTAAGGTTACTCAGGAACAAGTGATTACTAGGGTTCTATTTGACAAAGTGAATGTTTTATTTACAGGCTCTAAGCAGAAAAAAAGACTTTCCCCTTGAATGCCTCACCCTCATCAAGACAAACATAGATTGGAATATAGGATGGATTATTATAGCTATACTACTACAGAACTTCACTGTATTGTTCCTTGCACACTGAGTGAATATAGTCTTTACATAAGCATATGGTTATTTTTAGAGGGTGTTGTCATCTCTGTCACAGATTTGGAAAGAACTGAATATTTCTTAATGTCATCATTTTCCATTGCAAAATGATGAAGAAACTTTTGGAGAAAGAATTTTAGTGAATGCTGGGCTCAAAGGCAGAAAAAATAGGATTCTGACCTTATCTCTGATGTACTGCTGGTGTGACTCTGGGTGAGTTGGTTAATCTTTCAGTACTTCTGGTAACTCTCTAGAATTTAATCTCTTTAATCGTATTTGTAGAGTGTGTTAATGGAGTCAGAAAGTGGAGGTTCTTTCCTCCTTATTAAGGAAAAGAAGGTATCAGCTTCTTTCATTCAACTGACTTTTTAACAGTGTCACAGTCACTTTCTACATCTCCCTCTATATAACTCCCTTTTCCCATTGTTTTCCTGAAACCTATATTTTGAGGCCAGTCATCTTTCAGTCCCATAGACCCCACTATGCCTGTGCTTGGGTCTCTTCAGCTTTCCTTTTCCCAAACATCCCTAACTTTTAGCTCTTTTTTGTGTATTATTGTCTCCCATTAGAAAACAAATTACTTGAGCAAACAAATCATCTTTTTGTTTGTATGTTTATCATTGTTTAACACCATATATGGCACTTAGTAAATGCCTGTTGTCTTGTTAATTCACTCCAGAAGTCTCCTAAGCTAATTCACGGATCCTTTGTGTATATATATATATATATATATATACACACCAAATATATATATGTAAATATATATATACATATACATATTTCTTAAAAAGGAAAAGAATAGAAAACAAGACAAAAGAGAAAGAAAAAATACTAAATTTTAGTATTTAGTATTTAATATTAGAACCAAATTACCTGGGTTCAAATATTGTTTTTGCTATTTACTACCTGTGAGACATTAAATGAGTGCCTAGACTGCTTAGATCTTAGTTGGATTAAATGATCTCTGTGGGTTTGTTTCAGCTCCAAATCTCTGAAATCTCTCTGGAGAATGGCAAGGGTAATGAAAGTGATGTTCCCCCCACCTTTTAGGGAGCCACTAGGGATTGCTGGGATTTTCCTTCCCTTAGACACTTCCATCTGTCCCTGTATTTCTCAGATGGTCTGAATACAAAACAAAACAAGCCTAGTTCTTTGTCATTTGTGCCTTTTTCTCTTCTCCACCTCCAAGCTAAAGCAGCCAAACTCAGGTGGTTGCAATGACTCCCAGAAGGCTCTGGCCAAATTATCATAGCAACAATAGTCACCTAGTCAATGGGCTTTATGTGGATCAGCAACTGGAATGTTGGGAAAAGTGAAGTTCTTGCTCTTGGAAGCATACAGATTGGCTCCATCCATTTCCCTGACCCAACTTGCTCCCTTTAATATACCAGTCAGAACTGATGGGGAATAGATTATCCCCAGACTTCCACCCATGTTTAATTTTCCTTCTATCTAAATTGGCTGAGTATTTATTTTAAAGATTTGACAGATCTCCTTTTCATTAATTAGACAGTGAGAGGCAGCAGAGTACTGAGTCAGTATATAGAGAGCCAATCTTTAAGTCAGAAAGACTTCGAGGTCCCCTATGACATATACTAGCTATGTGATCCTGAGCAAGTCAGACGCTCTCAGTGCTATAGGCAGCTAAGACTCTAAGTTTAGAAGGTATTACTCTGCTTTAGTAAAAGGAGCTAGTTTTCTTATCTGAAAATTCCCTAAGCCAGTGAAAAACGGGTCCAGTTCCTTTCTTTAAAAAAGGGAGGTGTGGTAACTAAAATGCCTGGTCTAGAATTGGGACAACTCATTTTCCCGATTTCAAATCTGGCCCTATAAACTTACAGTTGTGTGATGCAGGACAAGTATTTAAACCTGTTTGTCTCAGTTTTCTCACTATAAAATTATCTGGAGAAGGAAATGGCGCACCATTCCAGTGTCTTTGACAAGAAAACATCAAATGGGTTCAAGAAGAATCAGACATAATTTAATATATTCCTTTGCCACTGATATTAGTTGTGCTGTTACCATCAGTTCTAAAGCAACCAAATTTCCAGGAAGTAACTTCTAAAATCAGGGCATTTTTTTTGTCTAAATTTTTCAGTGATGCTACCTATTGTGGAGGTCAATAGGCCCAATGAAAAACAAAATAATATATGATTAGATGCTAACAAGGAAGCCTGAGCTATTCCTATAAACATGGAAGTCTTCCAAATGTGTTATTAGTACTATGACTACACCTTTGCTAGGATCTTTTAACCTTGGGGAAATAGAAACTCATTTTGTAGAGAATTGGTCTCTAGTCTGAAGAACACTATTTAAATACTGATGCTGCTAGCTGTATGATCTTAGACAAATTTCTCTGAAAAACCCAGAGAAATGATTGATCTTGAAACTCGCAACTTTTGACCTGTTGATAATTCAAATTTACATGGTGATTTACATCACTTTTTATATATAGTTCAATAACATAAAGATCCTCCCCCCTCTTTTTTAAAGAGGCAGTGGGGTACAGAAGAAAAATGACTTTCCAAAATTTTGGAAAGAAGGGAGGGTTTCTATAAAGATACAGGGACAGGAGGCAGATTTCTATGGAAAGGCAATGGCAAGAATCTCAGTTGAGTGGGGTGTGAAGTGTGGAGATGAGTAATTGGCATTAGACCTGGAGAAGTAAGTGAGCTTGGATTGTGGAGAACTTTCAGAAACAAACAGGAGTTCGTATTTTTTCCTCATGGCAAGAGAGTTTCTCGGGAGCTTTTTGAACAGGGGAGTAACACGATCATAGTCATAGCTATGTTTTGGAAATATCAGTTTGACATTTTTGTAAAAAATGGACTGGGAAAACAAAAGACATGAGGCAGAAAGACCAATTAGGAGACCATTCTATTAGAAGTAGCTAGTGCTGCAGTGTACAAAGTACTGGGTCTAGAATCAGGATAGACTAAATTCAAATCCAGTCTCAGACACTCACTAGCTGTGTGATCCTGGAAAAGCCCACTCAACTTCTATTTGCCTCAGTTTCCTCAAGTGTAAAGTGAGAAGAATAATAGCACCATCCTCAAAGAGTTGTTGTGAGGATAAAATGAGATAATTAAAAAATAAAATCATTTAGCACAGCACCTGGCATCTAGTAGGTATTCTACAAATGCTTATTCCCTTCTCCCCTTTCCATTAATTTGGAGGAAATTGGCTCATTCTCCATAGAAGCTGCCTGTCAGGACTCCCATTCCTCTATTTTAATTGGGAGCAATTGGTCAGCAATTGTTAGTAATGATGAGAAAAGTGGGCTCTTCTTTAAAAGGATTTCTCCCCTCAGTGATGGCTGAAGGCCCCAGGGGCCCAGAAGCACGTCTGATTGTTTAGGAACACTGCTTTTCCCAAGGCTCTTGGACTCAGGATCCTTGGACCACCTCCATCAGAATCCAAGGAGGTATTGGTGGTCAAGGGGGTGCTTTTGGTTTGACGTGTGCATGCTGCCTCCTGCTTCCTCAGGTTGCCCTGGTGCTTCAAGCTAGGCCAGTTTACCTGACTTGTGAGTCATGGAAAGAATCCTGTTTTTTCTGTCCAATAGAAAATAATGTTCTGAATCACTTTTGTTTGTATCTCTATAGCCTAACTTAGATTCTGAGATACAGTAGACCTTTAATAGAAGAATGCATATAGAATCAATTTGTTTAATTTAATCTGTGACATTGCACAAGGGATGAAAATTATGGACAACAAGGGAAAAGGATAGGATGCCTTGAGATGGAAAGAGTCAGTCTTTAATTTCTTAACAGGCTATGTTTCAAAAGTTCATTCTATAATTCATTTGCTTGGAAATGGAAACATATTTTCTCCCCATAGAAGCAATATAATAAATATAGGTTAGGTCACTAGGCCAAGAAAAGCCATAAAACCCTATTGATCATCTCTCAAGAATACCATATACAGAACTGGGAGAAAAGTTAGACCAAATTACATTTGTCTCTTCCAAGAAACTATTTAATTTTGACCTAATACTTCCTTCCACTATTTTCTCTTCTCACTATCTCTAAGGAACAATGTATCCTACATCTTTCCCCTTACTTAAAGCGAATCTCTTTCCTGCAGAAGAGACTTACAATTCTTATGGTAGAAGTAATGAGTGCATCAAGCACCCTATGCACTGATATATAAGAGACATTAGTAATTCCAGTGGTATCTGGGGAATGACTGTAGTTACTGGAATTTTTACAATTCTAGAAAGTCAAGATTATCAGCAAGGTTATAGACAAGTCAAAAAGATATTGCTGTAGCATCTTTTCTAGAAGTCCTTTTGGAAAGATTAGGAGCACATTTTATTGACAGGCTAGTGTTTGAGGCTGTCTTAGATTTTTTTATCCAAGGGAACAGGGATTTTTGCCAGCATTGTAATATTAAATGCAAGTTAAGGATTTTTGTTTGTTTAAAAGGGATTTCTGGCATTAGTAACAGTAGAAGAGAATAATATTTTGCATTACATATTGAAAAAGTTTTCTATTATTTCTTGTACTAATTTTTGAGTCATTTATAAATAGTAGTTACTTTATAAATGAACATGTTATATTATAATTTTAAAAATATAGACAAAAGTACCAGGACTCAGTAGCATTGGAGATATACTAAGGATTTGTGCCCTGAATCACCCACAGTATTTTATATGTGACTTTTAGAAAGTTTTTTTTTTACATTTTAATTCTTTCTCTTTTGGAATCTTTGTTTATATTAGTTACCATGCACATTCTCAGCCTTCTTTCAGGTAGTATTTTCAAAATCTGAAGCTGTTAACTATCTGCTTCCCTGAAATGATTTTCTTTGTTATTATCACTAGCTGGCCCATTGAGAAATTTGGTCAATTTATTGTGACTCTAGTTTCTTCTGCTGATGTGTAAAAGATAAGATAATGTTGGTCTTAGTAATGTATTATAAATGATAATATTTAACAGATATCAGTAGAGGACATACCCAAGGCACAGATGAATCATAGAAAGGTCTAATTTCCTTTTTACAATGTAGAACTGAACTAGTAATCTTTAAAAAATCCCATTTCCTAATATCCCAAGGTGGTTTAGTGCATGAATTAATATTTGAAATGGTAGGAAATATGATTTCAGCCCCTCACTTCGGGGTTTGCCTATTTTGTCTCACTTGGTATTACTACTGCAGTGATGCCATCTTCTGGTCTTTGGGTGGCTCAGCTGCAAATGTGAGTCCTGAGCTTCAGTGGCATTAACTTGGTGCTTTTTCTGGGACATAATTACTATATACTCAGAACTCAAGTAATTTTTTTTACTTATCTTTTCATACTTCTTTTATGTCTAAATTAAGAGAAAAAATATAAAGTTAAAAATCTAAATGTGGATAATCACATAAATAGAAAATACTATTACTGATGTATTGAATAATGTTTCCATATGTATTCTAAATGATTCTTATATAAGGATCTTTGAATTATCAACTCAGATAAAATCTTACTTTCTACAAGAAACCTTTCCCATTTCCCTTAATGCCAGGGTCTTCTTTCTGAGATTACCCTCCAATTTCCCCTGTGTACATCTTGTACATGCATAATTGCTTGCATGCTGTCTCCTCCATTAAATATAAACTCTTTGAGGGCAGGGACCATTTTTGTCTTTCTGTTGTTATCTCCCATGTTTAATAAAGTATTTGATACATAAGCAATAAGTACTTAATGCTTGTTGGCTTATTGACTTGTCAACTATAAAAATCAGAGGGAAGAGTGTTAGATTTGGAGTCAGAAGATCTGGGTTCAAATTCTGCTTCCACTACTTTACTACTTTGCAACCTTGGGCAAGTCACCCTGCCTTGTTGGATCTTAGTTACTATAATTAGAGAGCTGGACCAAATGAGCTCCAGAGTCCCCTCCATCTCCAATTCTATGGTTCTATATAGTTTAATACTTCAGATTGTTATAGCAAATAAGAGTATTGGGCTTAGAATCATGAAACCCTAAGTTTGACTAAAATCTAGGACACTTAAAAACAGTGTGACTTAGGTTAATCTCTCAGTACTTCAATAACTCTCTAGGACTTATTATTTAAAGGGTAATTTTGACCCTCTTTGAAATTTGGTGATGATGGTGAACACACACAGAAAAAGCTATTATTATAATTTTTAAAAAGAGTGAGTAGCCAGGCATACTGGATAGAGCTGGGCTTGCAGTCTGGAACAGTTGGGTTCAAGTACTGCCTCTGATATATACTGACTGTGTGACCAAGGAAAGTCACTTGATTCCCCTTCAGTCAGCTCTCAGACTATAGGTTTCAAAGACAATGCCAAACTACAATGGAAGAGAGTATTTCCTCACTTGGGAGTTCCCTAAACAAATGAAATATATGTGTGTGTGTGTGTGTGTGTGTGTGTGTGTGTGTGTGTGTGTGTGTGTAGGTATAGGAAAAAACAAAAAAAATTAAATCATTTTGTGTATTACAATAAGCTGTGAGTTTCTTGAGTTTGAGAATCACATAATATTTACTTTTGTATCTTTTACTGTGCCCTAATTCAGTGTTATCTGTGGAAGGAAAGAAAGAAGGAAGGAAGGAAGGTAGGAAGGAAGGAAAGAAGGGAGAAGTAAGTAAAGAAAAGGAGGAAGGAAGAAATGGAGGAAGGGAAGAAGGAAAGAAGGAAGGAAGGAAGGAAAGAAGGGAGAAGGGAGGGGAGAAGGAAAAGAAGGAGGGAAAGAGGGAGGGAGGGAGAGACAGGAGGGAGAGAGAAGGGAGGAAGGAAGGGAAGATGGAAGAAAGGAGGAAGGAAGAAATGGAGGAAGGGAAGAAGGAAAGAAGGAAGGAAGGAAGGAAGGAAGAAGGAAGGAAGGAAGGAAGGAAGGAAGAAGGAAGGAAGGAAGGGAAGATGGAAGAAAGGAGGAAAGAAAAAAGAGAGGGAGAAAGGTAGGAATGGAGGACAGATGGAAAGAAGGAAAACTTTTATTAAACACCCACTACACATCAGGCACTATGCTGAGCACTTTACACATTTATCTCATTTAATACAATAAAACTGAGTGGGAAGTGCTATTATTATTCCCATTTTATAGTTAAGGAAACTGAGATAGACAGTGGTTAAGTGACTTGTTCTGAGTCACATAGCTAGTAAACATATGGGGATAGGTTTTAATTAATCTATCCACTGAATCACAGAGCTGCCTTTTTCTATTTAGACTAAAATGTAGTTATTTATAATTTTCTTTTCCTATGGAAAATTGAATTTTTAATATGCATTATTAAGTATATTACTTATAAGTTATATCAAGCATAGAAGATACTTATTACTTGCTTGATATTGTTAGCACAACAAAAGAAGGACAAATAACCTAAAAAGTCTCAAGACAGTAGTGCCTCGAGCCAATAGTTCTGTGTATCAACATCTCTCCCGTGATAGGGCTATCAGCAGCTAGATCACAAAACCTAGGATAGTCGGAGCTTCCATTGCTATTAGTGGTGCAGATTAGTGATATTGTTGGATGGGAGAGAAATAGGATTATATTGATATAAGGAACTGTCAGATGAGGAGCCCTCTAAGAGATATTTTCGTAATCATAGAGGGCTGCCTAGAGCACTGAGAGTCTGTCACTTTCCCAGGCTCACTTCATGGTGGTGAAAGGAGAGTCCATACATGCAGGACTGACTTCATCAGACATGGATAGCGTTTGGATCATTCTTGGATGTCATTCCCTTCATGTCACTGAATGCATTGCCCTTGTGGGAGTCTTACAACTTGGGTTCTGCTGCTAAGCTGGCCAAAGTCTGGGGCCACAAAACTCCCTTAATCTCCTCAGACTGCAATTTCCCCATCTGCCATATGAGAGGATTGGATTAGAGGGTTTCTGAAGTCCCTTTCAGCTCTGGATCTATAATCCTATGAATATGAAAGGGATTTGAGAAAGTGACCAAGTTTACAGTACTGCATTCTTGACATCTTATTCAGAACAATCTTGTTTTCACTAGGTTATATCATTGTCATAGAGAGATGCAAACTACCTCTGAAGTCATGGGTCCCTCAGAGAAATCCTAGCATTAGGGAGACTGTACAGCTTAAAGGGTCTGGTGGAGTTATCTGAGAGCTGGTCAGACAGCTGCAGGAACTGCAGGGGATGGCTGCCCTATTTGTAGCACAGCAGTGACCACATATGTTACAGCAATAGTTTCGTTGGCGCCTCTGGCTGTAGCAATTTTGCCACAGTCTAAGTGTTCCATTCTAAAATTCACTAATATTATAGAGGGATAAAAGCATATGCTGGGCTTTTTAGACCATTGTCAGTAACAGGTGCCCCAATGACCCTTTGGATCAGCAATTTCAAGGAAGTCTAGTCAGATGACACAATTCAGGTAAACTGTTTTAGGCAAAACCAGATCCTGTACTCTTTTACACCACATATTTAACCAGTTGCCTAATCCTATCAAATCTACTTCCATTCGAGGCAAAATTGAGAAAGTCCAGGCCTTTATTACCTTTTACCTAGACTGTTATAATAGCCTCCTGATTAGTCTCCCTGCATCCAGTCTCTTCCCCCCTTACAAAGTTGTCAAATCATTTTTTAAAATTTTATCTTTTTTATTATAGCTTTTTGTTTACAAAACATATGCATGGGTAATTTTCCAACATTGACCCTTGCAAAACCTTCTGTTCCAACTTTTCCCCTCTTTCCTCCCACCCCTTCCCCTAGATGGCAGGTTGTCCAATACATGTTAAATATGTTAAAGTATATGTTAAATACAATATATGTATACATCAAATAATTTTATTATTATTAAGCTTTTTATTTACAAGATATATGCATAGATAATTTTTCAGCATTGACAGTTGCAAATCTTTTTGTTCCAACTTTTTCCCTCCTTTCCCCTACCCTTTCCCCAGATGGCAGATTGATCAATACATGTTAAATATGTTAAGGTATAAGTTAAATACAATATATGTATACATGTCCAAACAGTTCAAATATTTTTTTAAAGGGAGATCTCCCTAGTTTGTGCAAGTAGCACAAGTAGCAGCTACTCACTGACTTGCTGTCAATACTGATTGGCCTGGAAGCTTTGACCTGCAACATTTTTCTAATGTGGGTTGGTATGCCTATTCTTGGGCAGACTAGTAGTCTTCTATTACTGGTGTGCAAACCATATTGGTAACAGATTTTGCCTGGTGGCCTTCCATTATAGGGACGTAAAACATATTGGTAACAGATTTAGTCTACACTTCTGACTAGTCTTAGTTTACAAATCCTAAACTCAATCTACCAGCTTCACATTCCCCCAGAAGCATGGGTTATGCACATGTTCCACCACATCTAGAAAACTGAGATTCTCAAAGCCCAAGTCTGACTATATAACTCCATTGCATTTAGTGTGCATTTTCACTTCAGAAATCCACAAACCCTGCACACTAGGGTTGATTTATTGTTTTGTTTAGACTTAAGAAAATCTAAGAAAGTGATGGAGAAAATGTAAATAATGAATTGTGACTTCATTGACCAATTATTATTTTTAAAATAAATTTATTTTAAAAAATGGAATCCAGTCCACATAATAGTGATGAATTGGTATTCTCTTATAAAAATAGTTTCAAGACTGCTAAAGCTCAGAATGAGCTGAATTTGCCATGGAAAACTAAGGGCTACAGAAAACTCTTTTCTGTTAAGAGGAAAGGAAAGATATTTGCTTGGGGTGATAGGACAATGATAACTGACTCCAGAGAAAAGGCAGAGCTGGCTATTTCTCTGTTTTTTTCTGCTTTTTTGGTCAAAGGGAATGATCTTTGCTCTGGAAATAGCAGAATAAAAATTACTGACAGGGAATGGATGCCCAAATTGAGCAAGATTATAAAAGAAGCATTAAGAGAAGCATAATTTCCAGGAATTAGGAAGTAATAAACTCACTGTATTTTGCCCTCTTGGACCTCACCTAGAATTTTGTATTCAGTTCAGTTCCAGTTAAAAAGGACATTGACAAATTGGAGATTGTCCAGAGAAGGGTAAATAGGATGAAGGGCATTACATATTATCTTAAGGCCAAGTCTACATTAGTCTTAGTCTAATTCACTTAGGTTTGAGGTTTTAAAATATAATGGGCATTTATAGACTATAAAATTCAATTAAAATACATTTTATTAATTAGGTGATTAAAAACACTGAAAAATATGGTACAAATAGTGTTTTTTTCAAATATTAAAATTATTCCTCTCTGTCTCCACAATCACTAGGCAAAAGAAATCCAGAGGCACATCCTATAGGCAATAAGAGCTCAGCAACAGTCTCATGTTAATCAACCAATTTAGTGTTCTCATAGGCTGGCAGCAGTTGGATTTGGCATTTCCCTCTAGGCAATGAAAGCTCCTCAGTATTCTTTTGATAGACTTTTCCCCTCCAGGCTAAATCTTTTATACTTTAAGTCCCATTGTGAGCAGCTCTCCTCCTGGACTCAGAAAAAAAGAGAAAAAGGAAAGAAAAGCTCCGCAATTGACTGTCTCTTGCCAATAATGACCAGTCTACCCCTGCACCATGGTTGAAAGCAGGGGCAATACTTAATCTGGAGGCACATGATCATTATTTAAAGTAGTTAAGTGAAGGAATGTTCTCTTTAGCCTTGAAGAGCAGAACCAGGAGTAATGGAGTGAAAGAGGTAAAAAGGCATTTCCTAACAATTAGAATTGTTTGGAAATGATTTAAGAGATAGGTTCCTGCTCCTTGGAGGTCTTCAATCTTTGGCCGGATTATGGCTAGGCTTGTTCCAGTGGGATTTCCTTTTGCATAAAGATTGGACTATATGGTTGTTGAGGTCTTTGTCATTTTTCAGAATCTGTATTCATAAAGTCAGCACTAACATGACCTACAAAAGCATTCTATTGACTTTTTAAGAAATAAAAAAATAGAAAATAGGTCTTGCCTATGATTACTGAGGTGGTTGCCTTTGATTTGCACAATTTCTTTCTTTCTTTTCTTTACTTTCTTTTTTCCTGAGGCAATTGGGGTTAAGTGACTTGCCCAGGGTCACACAGTTAGGAAGTGTTAAGTGTCTGAGACTAGATTTGAACTCAGGTCCTCCTGACTTCAGGGCTGGTGCTCTATACACTGTGCGACCTTGCTGCCCTGATTTGCACAATTTCTAAGAAAATTCCTCCACTATGTAATGTATGCTGAATAGAGAGTTAGCTTTGCAGTCAGAGAGGCTCATGTTCAAGTCTCACCTCTGATACATATGGCTGTGTAATCCTGGACAAACAATTACCTAAACTGCCAATGCCCCAATCAACTCTATAATTGTAAATTATAGAGAGTGAACTAATCTGCTTTATTACAAAAGGTCTCAACTACCTACACTTCAAAGACATTTCAATTTCTATCAAGACAAAAAAGTTGCCATTAATGAGAAATTCAAAACGACCCCAAAATTGCCAAGCTGAAAGACATGTTGGCTCTGAGATACCACTACATACCTGTCAGATTGGCTAAGATGACAGGAAAAAATAATGATGAATATTGGAGGGAATGAGGGAAAACTGGGACACTGATGCACTGTTGGTGGAGTTGTGAGCGAATCCAACCATTCTGGAGAGCAATCTGGAACTATGCCCCAAAAGTTATCAAACTGTGCATACCCTTTGATCCAGCAGTGTTTCTATTGGGCTTATACTCCAAAGAGATATTAAAGAAGGGAAAGGGACCTGTATGTGCCAAAATGTTTGTGGCAGCCCTGTTTGTAGTGGCCAGAAACTGGAAAACGAATGGATGCCCATCAATTGGAAAATGATTGGGTAAATTGTGGCATAAGAATGTTATGGAATATTATTGTTCTGTAAGAAATGACCAACAGGATGAATACAGAGAGGCTTGGAGAGACTTACATGAATTGATGCTAAGTGAAATGAGCAGAACCAGGAGATCATTATACACTTCGACAATGATATTGTATGAGGATGCATTCTGATGGAAGTGGATTTCTTTGACAAAGAGACCTAACTCAAATTTCAACTGATCAATGATGGACAGAAGCAGCTACACCCAGAGAAGGAACACTGGGAAATGAATGTGAACTATTTGCATTTTTGTTTTTCTTCCCGGGTTATTTTTACCTTCTGAATCCAATTCTCCTTGTGCAACAAGAGAACTGTTCGGTTCTGCAAACATATATTGTATCTAGGATATACTGCAACATATCTAACATATATAGGACTGTTTGCCATCTAGGGGAGGGGGTGGAGGGAAGGAGGGGAAAACTCGGAACAGAAGCGAATGCAAGGGATAATGTTGTAAAAAAAAAAAATTACCCTGGCATGGATTCTGTCAATATAAAGTTATTATAAAATAAAATAAAATATATATTTAAAAAAAAGACATGTTGGCTAAGACTTGCAAGAGTAGCTTGGAGTAAAAGTCCACTTACAAAGTATTACAAAGAATAATTGAAGAATTTAGGCAGTTTTCTCCTGAAACAATGGGAAAAGGAATTGTGGACAAAATGAGGCAAAAAAAAAAAAAAAAAAAAAAAAAAAAAAAAAGCTTGTTGTGAGACCCAGCTAAGTCATATCATCCCAAGGGTATCTATAATAAAAACAGAAAGAAAACAACACATAGACACAAGATGTAGCAGAGATAATAATCTATTCATCCACAGATAATAGATTTAGCACTGGAAGGGACCTTAAAAGCCATTAAATTCAATCCTTTCATTTTACAAAGGAGAAAAATCAGGCACAGAGAGGCTGTCACTTAGCCAAGGTCACAATATTCTCATCAACAGGAAAAAAGAATCAACTCATCTGGACTCCACCACCTCAGCAGCCAATATTTTATGTGAGAAAATGGCAAAAGAAATGAAGAAAGAGGAAACTTGGAAGCATGGATTGAAATGATCAAACGCACAGAGAAGAAAACTGTGGCTGAAAATAATATAATTTTAAAAGTTCACAAAGATTGATTTGAAAACTATTTCAAAGAGGAAAGAATTTTTAAGGAAGATAAAAAGTTGCACATAGTGATATTAACAAAAATAGTGATCAAAACGGTATTAGGAGCTTCTGACTCATACATGATTTATAATAATCTCTATGAAATCTTTTTAGAATGTTTTTTGTTCACAATGCATAATTAAAGAAAACAGGAGAGAGAAAGGCAATTTTCACAGATAATTTTCCATAGTAGACCTTTTTATTCAGAGTCACAGTTGATTGAAAGGTATTTAAAATTTAAGATTTTATTGTGTCTACTGTCTGATCGCAACAAAGCATTTCACTTAGTGGTGTGAATTTTAAAGTATCTCCTTCAAAAGAGGAAATTCCTTGAATATGTTAATATGGCACAATATTCCATGACAGCTGTGACCAGCAAGGTAACTATTTAATGGTCTTCAGAATGTTAACATCAAACAAGGCATCAAACAGACATGATCAACAAATATCAGGATATATGGAAACCAAATTCATTAAAAAGTCATCTTGTGCTGTAGGCTGCATAATTTTAAAGAAGAGATAGCATTCAAACACTTACATATAAGACACAAGAATATCAAACTATATATAGAATAAATAGGAAATAATTAACAGAAGGAAGACACTGGCTTTCCTTTCCACAGGACAGAAACTAGACTCCCAGCTTGCTCCACATGGCATCTGCTACTCTATAGATGGAACAAGCATGGAAGAAGATGCCCTCATGCTGGGTATTCCCTGGTATCTATTCCACTTCTCTTCCATTTTGTGAGTTCTCTCCATCTTAGATTATAATTCCTTGAGGACAAGGACTGTGTTTTTTTTTTTTTAATTATATTGCTAATGTTTAACATAGTGTCTGATACAGAATAGGGTCTTAATAAATATTAATAGGATTGTATTAGATTGGACTATTTTCCATAGAAGGTAGGAATTTAAGGGACATAATGGAAGCCAGAAAAGTCAATATTCCAAGTAGAGAGGGGAGAGTATTTCCAGGCATCGGAGACAGCCAGGAATAATGACTAGAGTTGAGAGAGAGTGTGTTTTGTTTATGCAACGCAAGAGATAAGTGTCACCAGATTGAAGAGTATGTAATAGAAAATAAGATGTAAGAATACTAAAAAAGAAATTGGGATAGGTTATGAAGGGCTTCAATGTCTGCAGGATCAAATACAAATGATCTTGTTCACATTCAAAGGCCTTCGGAACGAGGAGGATACTCTACTCCTTGAGGGTGCTCACTTTCCAGGAGACCCATTAACCAAAAATGTTCTCACATTTCCCTGGCTTTGTGAAAAGCTGATGCAGCTGAACATAAGACAGGATACTAGATGCAATGGGAGTAAATTAAAATATTGATTGAATAGATAGCTCCCTTCCCCCTACCTCATTCTAAGAAATCCTGCAACATCAAATTCACCAAGCACAGTAATACAACAGAGGTGTTTTAAAGGCTAAGTAGCTTATATACAGCTGGCTATTCAGAACTATTTACAGTTATTGAGAAGAAGAATAAACTGGATTGGAATTCTCTATTAGGAAGAGTAATAGCATCATATAGGATGAACTAGAGGAAGCTAAGTTGAACAGGAGATCAGTTAGGAGATCATGGCAACAATCTAGGACAAAAGTAAAAAAGGGCTGGACTAGGGAGAGTTAATTAAAATGGAAATTACAGTTTTCAAATTCCCAAAGCGACCTTTGCACCAATAATTGCTAATCTTTTTTGAGTATGAGGGCTCTTCTTCAACATCAAAAAATTTGATAGGCTCTCATGTGATAACAGCAGTAGTAGTTCCATTTATTGAGAGAATATATGACAGAAAGTAGTTTTTAATTCAGGGATTTAAAAAATTAGAATATGTATTTTGCTTATCACAAAAAGTACTTTCTAGATGGCACAGTACACAGAGCCCTGGACCTGGAATCAGCAACAGCTGTATTCAAATTCTGCCACAGATACTTACTTAGCTATATGACTGGGAAATTTACTTTACCTCTGTCTCAGTTATTTTGCCTGATAAATGAGGGCAATAATGGCACTTATTGTGAATATAAAATGAGAAGATGGTAAAGTACTTAGCACAGCACCTGTTACAAAGCACACATTATATAAATGTTTATTCCCTTCCTTCTAACACAAGTGCAAAGTATACTGTTATTCACTAGATATGTCAATAGTAGTTACGTGGGTTGTTTGATGAGACTGACACTTTCTGGGATTGGAAATCTGATTTGTGGACTACTTGTAACGACTTGTCCTCCCTCCTGGAACTTCCAAAATCCATGACATAGAGGTTAAAAACCACTGCCACATTATCTAATCTGTTCCTTATAACAAGCCTGTGAGGTAAGTAGTAACTACTCCATTCATGTTACAAATGAGAAAACTCATCTTTGGAGAAGTTAAGTGACTTACCTATGTTTAGCAAACTAAAAAAGCATTGGAAGTAGGATTCTAAAATCTACATTTCTCTAAATTTCATTCTGTCTCTAACACACTGTCACTTTTATAACTATTATGCTAACAATGTCCATAATTATAATGTTATCATCAAAAATGAATAAATGAACAATTTATTAAAAATTTGTTATATGCATAGTACTGTACTAAGAGCTAGGGATAAAAATAGGAAAAGGAAGTTAGTCCCTGCTCTCAGACAGCTTTTATTCTAATATGGGAGACAGCATACATGGAAGATTTCAACTGCAAGTCCCATAGCAAAAGTCTTAAAAGTTCTTAAGGGACTAAGCAAATGAAATGTTAATGTCTCTTTTTTCTATATCATTTCCACCAATGAAATGCTATCAGGTTCTGAGGTTGTACTATTTGACAGGGGCAAAAGACTTCTTTTCCAGTTTTTAGCTACTATGATTATAATACCTCAAAGAGTAGTTACCAGGCTGGTAGTCTTCCAGGATGATGGCTGAGAAAAGATTGTTATGTTCAAAATATTCTGTCTAAAAAGAATAGGATTTGTCAAAAATGGTTAAATCAAAAGTATAACTTCATAATGATTTTGATTTAAAAAAAAAGCAAACTTCTCTTATGCTATATCTCTTACATAGGCATAAGGACCTATAATTGGTCCTATGATTCCACTAGAAATTTCACAGAAAATTCCCAGATGAGGAAACTTCCTCTGCCAATGCATGTTGGAACCTTCTCTGTAACTAGGTCTTAACAAATCATCTAGAACACTGAGAAGTTAAACCCAGGATCACACAGTCAGTATGTAGAACTAAATGTGTCAGAGGTCTATGGACAAATACAACCAACAGAACTCCTGTTTGATTATTTGACTGAATAGCTTTCCATACAATCCAGTTTCTCTGATTGTTGTTGTTTGATTAAATTGAAGCTGTGTCAATTTGGCTTTATTACATAAAAGCCAAGAAGTTTTAAATGATTATTTATAAATTCATTCTACTTTGCAAAATCTTGCAGTAAAAGCCAAAGGACTTATAAGGAAAATGGGGTTAGGGGTATAATATTCAAAAACTTCATCAGTGATATGTTAAAAGCCCAGATAGGAACCTAATAAAAATGGTAGCTCTATATTATGCATGCTAAATGGTTAAAAATACATAGATTTTGTTATTGTTTTTCAGTTGTGTCTGACTCTTCATGAAAATTGTGAAACACTTTGCCATTTTTTTCTCCAGTTCATTTTTACAAATAAGGCAACTGAGGCAAATAGGGTTAAGTGACTTGCTCAGGGTCACCCAAATAGTAAGTGTTGAAGGTCAGATTTGAAGTCACAAAAATGAGTCTTCCTGACTCCAGTCCCAGAAGTCTATCTACTGCTCCATTAATGACAAGGTCAGAGGCAGAGTCAAAATGGCAGAGTAAAAAGCATCAGAATACCCCAAAAGGTGGACTAGAACATTTTCCAGCCAAAAAGAAATGAAAGAAGCTAATGAGAGAAGAATGCCTTAAAAAGCACAATTGACCATTTGGGAAAGGAGGTACAAAAGCTCACTGAGGAAAATAATTCCTTAAAAATTAGAAAGACTTTATGATGATTTTATGAGAATGAAACTAATAACTTTATGAGAAATCAAGATACAATAAAGGAAAATTAAAAAAAAAAAAAAGAAAAATATCTCACTGGAAAAACAACTGACTTGGAAAACAGATTCAGGAGAGAAATTTTAAAAATTATTGGTCTACCTGAAAGTCAAGATCAAAAAAAGAGCCTGGACATCAATATTTCAAGAAATTATCAAGGAAAATTGTTCTGGTATTCTAGAACCAGAGGGTAAAGTAGAAATTGAAAAAATGCCAAATTCCAAAACTCCTGGGTCAAGGAGATGATATTGCAAGCATCCAGAAAGAAACAATGGAGTCACAGGGCTTAGAAGATGATATTTTAGAGAGCAATGGCGCTAGGATTACAATTTAAAATCACTTTCCCAGTAAAACTGAGTATAATCTTTGAGAGGAAAAGGTGATCATTCAATGAAATAGAGGATTTTCAAACATTTGTGATGAAAAGACCAGAGCTGAATGAAAATTTTGATTTTCAAATACAGGACTCTGGATAAATCTAAGAGGTAATCAGGAAAGTTGATATCATAAGGAACTTCGTAAGGTTTATCTGTTTACATCCCTACTTGGGAGGATGAAATTTGTAACTCATTAGAACTTTCTCATTATTATGGCAGTTAAAAGAAATATATATAGACAGAGGGTACAGGTGTAAGTTGAATGTGAAAAGATGAAATTAAAGGGTGAGAGCGGAATGTACTGGAAGAAAGAGAGAGGGAGAAATGGAACAGTGCAAATTATTGGCTATTAAAAAAAAAAGAGCCAAGAAAAAATTTTACAGCAGAAGGGATGAAGGGGAGGAAAGGGTGAGAAAGTGAACCTTATTCTCATCAGAATTGACTCAAAAAGGAAGTAACATACATACTCAATGGGAGGATGGAGGTCTACCCTACCCTATAAGAAAATGAGAGGGGAATGAGATACTGGATCTGGGATGGAGAGTGGAGGAGAGGGCTTATTGGGGAAGGGAATGGTCAGTACCAAAACACCTTTGGGAAGGGATAGAGTAAAAAGAGAGAATAAATGGAGGGTAATGCAATTAGCAATGATAGTTGTAAGAAGAGTTTCAAAGCAAGTTCCTCTGATCTGGCTTTGTTTTCCAAATATAGAGGGAACTGAGTCAAATTTATAAAAAATAAGAGTCATGACCCAATTGATGAATGATGAAGAGATACGATCTGTGCCCCAAAAGCTATAAATTCATGCATGTCCTTTGACCTAACAACACCACTGCTTGGCATGAATACCAAAACAATTTGAAGGGGAAAAAAGGGAAAATGGCCTATATGTTCAAAAAATATTCACAGCAGCCCTCTTCTCAGGGCAAAAAATTTGGAAATTGAGAGGATGCCCATCCATTGGGGAATGACTCAATAAACTGTGGTGTGTGTTTATGATGGAATATTATTGTTCTATGGGAAATGATGAGCAGTATGCTCTCAGGAAGAAAAAACAAACAAACCTGGAAAGTCCTTCATTAACTCAAATAAAGTGAAATGTACTGTATACAAAGTAATAGCAATGTTCCAGGATGACCAGCTATGAATGACTTTGCTACTCTCAGTAATACAATCAGTCACTACTACTCTGAAGGATTTACGATGAAAAATCCTATATATATTCAGAAAAAGAACTGATTGTGTCTGAATACAAACCTCTCTGTCTTTAACTTAATTTTTCTTGAGAGTTTTTATTTTAATTAGGGTGGAAGATCTATGGATTTTTTTTTTTTTTTTACAACTTGACTTTTTTGGAAAAATTGTGCATCTTCGTTGTGGGTGGGGATAAGGGAGAGAAACTAAAACTCAAAAATTTTAGAAACAAATATAAAAAAAAATGGTTTGAATGTAAGGGTGAGAGAGGGGGGAAGGGAATTAAATAAATAAAAATTTTTAAAAAGATTAGTGACAAGATCCAAGGCCTCAGGTTGTTATTAGACCTGTGCCCTGTTTTCCACAGGGGATAGCTAAGTTGAGTTGCTATGGGTAAAAGGGTTAGCACTGAATAGACTGCAATACCAAGGTTCTGGAGGAAGGTGAGATAGGGGTAGAAGTGTGGGACAGGGGATAGATCAGCCTTCTTTAGCCCACAGATCCTATTGCACTGATGGATCTAAAATAACTATGGTATTTTACCTTGCAAAAAGACCTGAAATTTACTTGTGGAAGCATGTGCCAGAAAGGTGGTAGTTTATGAGTTATTGTGAAGTGGTGCAGTTTTCAGTGTTCTCTAGCTGTATCTTTGAATGAAATTTTTCATAAGCAAACTTAAAATTCTAGTGATACTCAAATCATCCCCTCATATTACATTTGACTTAGAACAAATTCATGTTTTCATAACAAGCATTACAGGAAAACTGACTGCAATTCTTCTTTGTCTAGCCTCTGTTATAGTACCATGGATTTTTAGGTACTTTCCAGACATTTTTTTCTAGAATTAGTGCTGATGAGAATGATAATGGCAATGGTGGAATGTGAAGTAAAATCTTTTTGAACCAACCAAACGTCTGTTATTTGAAACAGATATCTTGAGTTTCAAGTCTAGAACAAGTTGAAGAGTTTATTGATTCTTATTGGATTATAAGCTCCATGAGGCAGGGATCATATCTTATTTAATCTTCTCAATCAACTTGAACAGTAATATGCACATAATATTTGCTTAGTAAATGTATGTTGAATTGAATTAAATTGGCCAGGACCAGATCAACCTCTTATATATAGTGAATCAAAAAGTCATTCAGTGCATTACTATTAATCTCTGGGAGACAAGGTAAAGAAGATAATGGTTACATTTAGTTTTAGCCTAAAAAATCATTCTTAATAATAGTTATTATTTCATTTATTTCCTTTCTTGTCACTAATTTTGTGGCTTTATCTCACTACTTTATATCACTGATGAATTATAATTACCAGTTTTATACTTAAATGTATCCTATCTTACTTTTATTCATCAATGTAGAGGGATCCACATAATTCATGGCTTAGCTTTCATGGCTTTCATTTTTAAATTCTATGAAATTCTCTTTTCAAAAGTAGGATCACTAAAAACGAGCTCTATGAAAAGATCATTCTATTTCTCAATAGCAGTAGTCTGGCTCCCTTTCTTTGCATTATATTGCTTTTATCTTGATAATCTAATATTATCTAGAAGGAGGATTTAAGGCTTCATTTTTTTTGTCCTACAGTTGCTCTCAAATACCTTTTCTAATCAAAATGTTCCATTATATTTCCCTTAATGCATTTCCCAGAAAACATTTTCTTTTATATTTTAACAAAATAGCATGGAGAAAAAAGAGAGGTATTGTCTAACTCATAACTATGTCTGATCTAACAATATAATCACATAAGATAAAACATTTTTATTGGGTTTGTTCACTTTAGGATTGGGTTTTTTTTTAATTGTTCTCCTGTTGATCCAAATGTAGGACAGTCCCTGCACTTTCCAGTCATATTAAAAAAAATGTAAAATCCCTTTTATGATGACCTTTAAAAGACAGTCTTAAAATCTTGGAGCTTGCTGTAGGCATGGCACAATATCAGTGTCACATTCAGATAAGGAAAAAAATTCAGCAAATATATTTTTTGTGGGGGAGAGAAAGAATATGTTATATACACATGATACACACATATGTGTGTGTGCATATTTGCCTACAAATATGTGATGTTCTAAACATCTTAGAGTGATTTGAATCTTTGAAAATCATTTTTAAGTTTTAACAGCTATCAAATATCTATTTTAAGCTTTAGTAGCTATTTAACAGTTATTATGTATGCTAAGTGGTAACTAAGCATAGATACTATAGTAACTGGTGACAATATCCAAAGCCTCAGCCTGCTGTTAGACCTGGGCCATTCCCAGGGGATGGCAAAGTTTAGTTGCTTTGGGTAAGAGAGCAGGGCTGGGGCTGAAACTCCAAGGTCCTGGAGGAAGAAGAGGGAAGTGAAAGGGACAGATTAGTCTCTAGCCTACAACTCTTACTGCATAGTAGATATACAATAAATATGGTATTTCCCTTGAAAAAAAGAAATTAAATTTACTTGTGGAAGTGTGTGTCAGAAGGGTTGTAGCTTGTGGGTTAATGTGAAGTAATGTGTGATGTCTATTCTATGTACGTGTGTATATGTGGCTACAGAGCCAAGGGATCATTTTGCAGAAAGAGTTCCTAGAAAGCAAAGATTCTTTTGTTCCTCATGTTCCTATCAAACAAGAGTATGCTGAGCTGTGGCTGCATAAGATCACAAACTTGGAATTAGAAGGCACTTCAGAGTCAAATCCCTTCATCTTACAAATGATGAAACTAAGTTCCAGGGAGGTTGTGAAAAGAAAAAGTATTCTTGGTGGGATCTGAACCCAGGCCTAGAGGTCACATAACCAACAACATGAAATACTAAATATTTTCTCTGATCCTCATGATAATATCTCAAACTTCTCCAAAACAGAAACTATGTGTCAAAAATAATTTCAGCTTTTTCAAGGGTATGATATCAAGAGTCAAAAGATGGTAAAAAAAAACTCCATGAACTAATGAATAATTTAAGCCCACTCAGTTCCACTTCTCCTACAACCCACAATCATCCCACTTGCTGACCTGATCTACAACTTTGCAATAGACTGTAATGATGATGTGTCTCTGACATTCCCTTCTCCTTTTCCATAGCTGGAGATCTAAAACCTAATCTATAGAAATTTGCTGAGTCCTTGATAGCTAGAGCCATAGTAGCATTCTGTGTTGTGTCAGAGCTCTGTAGAAGAGCAGGGAAGAGGGACATGAGACATGTCCATACTTATAATGGAGCTCAACTCTATACCCTGATTCCACCTCCTCCCATAAATCCAAATTCTGAAAGGCAGAAATTTGCCTAAGTGTAATATCACTGGTATGGCAGAGCTCTGTACTACTGAGCCAAAGAAGAGAGAAACAGAAGGAAAAGGCAAGATGCTATATGAATGATGCTATGTAATGGGGCAGGTTGGTGTGGACTCTACTAAGGCTGGGGGAAAGAACCCAGTGTCCTCGGGGTTAAATTCTGCCTCTCCAAAGTTACTTGGGGCAGAAGAAACATTAATTAAAGAACTGTGAATTTCTCTTTATGAAAGGTAGCTGAGAGGCTTTGAGACTCAGCCCTGAGGGAAACCATCATCAGAGACAGGGGGATCAAAAAATGATCAATAGGGAAAAATAAGGGAGAAACAAAACCAAAGAAATTATCAAAAAAATCTCAAAAGATAAAACACTCAGAGACGCTAAGCATAAGAAGATAAGCCAACAAAGAAAACTTTAAAAGCAGTGGAAAATATGACTTCCACATCTAATAAACAACTTCAGAATTTTTGAATAAATACTGTAAAACAAAGGAAAAAGATTTAACACTTGATAAGGCAGAGGATCTGTGGATTTTGAGAACAGGGTGAAACCACAACACTTTGTTCTGAGTGAAAAGAGAAATGAAAATTGTGAGAGCAGAATTTATGGCCTGCACAGCAGAAATAATTAGCAGAAGAGAAAAACTTAAATCATCAGTGGCAAGACTCACCAAAGATACAAAGACACCTGATTGAGAATGCAAAAATACAGAAGTGAAAGATAATCTGAACCCAGTCTCTCTCCATATGCAGAACTCTTTTCATTATGTCATATTGCTTCCATTATCACAAATTGTAAAGATTTCTTCAGGGAAGTCTGTTCAGTCAAAGCACTGATTTTATTGAAAGTGGAGTTTTGTTAGATAAACACTTTCTCTATCCTCCAGGTCAGTCCCACTAAGAACCATTGGAATGCTATCTTGTTACTCAGCTAAAAGCAGCAAGCAAATGAATAAAATGAAGGCAGAGATAGTTGGAGTACTAAAGAGTCAAAGAAATTAAAGGGGAAGATGAAGGAATATTTGTTATTTTTATAAACTTCAATGGCCTGAAAGCCATAGAAGTATTTTTTAACATTCCAATGAAGTAAGAGCTCAAAAACTATAGAAATATATATTTTTGGCACATACACCTGAATGCCTTTTTTTTTCTTTCTTCTTTCCTTCCTCCCTTCCTTTTCTTCTTTCCCTCTTTCCCTCGTTCCTTCTTTCTTTCTCTTTCCTATTTCTTTCCTTTCTTTCTTTCTTCTTCCTTTTTTCCTTCCTTCTTTCTTTCTTCTTTCTTTCTTTCTTTCTTGCTTGCTTGCTTGCTTGCTTGATTGCATGCATTCTTTCTATTTGCTTTACTGTAACATAGCCAAGCTCAATGATAGGGGCTGCTCAGAATTATATCCCTTTTGAAACTGAACTCCCATTATCATTCCAAACAGTGTTATTTCTGAAGCCCAGATTCAATTTCCCTTATCTCCCTGAAGCAAAGATCTGAATGAACTGTTAAATATATATTTGGTTATGTCACCTCAACAAAGAAGATATCCTGTAGAAGTTTATTTATAGAGTAGTAGTTTTCCTCTGATAAAATCAAGGCATTTTTCTGCAGACATTTGGCAAGACAGATGTAAAATTATTCTGTAATTTCATGAATGTTTTCTTAGCCTTTTATTCAGTGTCATCATTATAATACAAAAATCACTTTTCTTTTTTTTCTGTTCTCTATTTTTACTTAGAAAAGTTTTCCCTGTCAATTTCTTCTTGATATTCTATAGTCCAAGATCACTACTTTTTGCGTGATTTTGCTTTTATTTCTAGTGTTTTCAATTTTCTAGTTTCAATACTAACTAAATAAAATTTTATGTACTTCAAAGGTAAATGAGTAGAATTCAGAGCAGAGGTATTTTCAAATGTGTGACTATATATTTTATACCAATTAACTTCTAAAAGATGTGATTAAAGAAATATTTAATGAAAAAAAGAAAATAGTATTGTCATGTTGTTAGAGTACATGTTGGATGGCCTATATATTCTACTGGTATTCTTACTTACAATACTAAAGAAAAAAGAAGCTCTTCCAATGGTAAACTTAAGAAAAAGCATAGACAACAGTCATGGATAGATTCTAATCTACATTGCTTAAGAGAACATCCAAAATGACAAGGTCACAGAGCTGCTTGAGTTTAAGTTGTCAATCAGACAATAAGCAGCTATTAAATATCTACCATGTGCCAGGTACTGTTCTAGGTTCTAGAGATAAAAAGACAGGCAAAAGACAGAACTGGTCTCAATCTAATAAGGAAGCAAACATGAAAACTAGTAGGTACAAGCAGTGAGGTGGAATAGTGGTAGAACATTGGGTTTGGACCCATGACGATTCATTTCCCTGAGTTCAAATCTAATAACAGACTCTATTTTTGTGGTCCTGTTTAAGTCATTTAACCCGATTTCTCACGGAAAAGGAATTGGTGAGCTACTTAGAAGCTTTGCCCCCCAAACAACAACTTGTACAAATATGATATACACATTAACTTGGAGAGAATCAATAGAGGAAAGTAGGGATATGCAGATAAAAATTTAACAAATGACTCCATGACACAGTTTTATGTTTATTCTGCCTTGCTAACATTTTCTTATCACTTTCCATTCTAAATTCTAGACAGTCAACAAAAATAAATCAAACCCCAATTTGTAGTGTTTGCCAATTTTCAAGGTATAAATGTTTATGCTTAAAAATTAACAGTTGCCTCTCTTGAGCCACTAGACATAGTTTCAATAAACAGCTATAGAAAAAGCACTAGCAGTAAGGAGGAACAGGAATAGCTTCTTGTAGAAAGTGGGATTTTAGGTGGCACTTGAAGATCTCTTTCTTCCACAAGAAGCTACAAGATGGAGATGAGGAAGGAGATGAGGCTGGTGTCATTCTATTACAGAGTATACAGAGGTGCATATTGGGAGGAGTAAGAAGTAAGAGCAGATTTTTTTAAAAGAAATAGGGGAATAGCACTTCTTTCAAGTAAATATATTCACAAGAGGAAATGTGAAAGGTGAATCATGATAAGAAAACATTTGGAAGAAGATAAAATAATGAAGAAATAGAAGGGAATATCACAATGGGGAGTTTTCTATAGAGCTACCAACTAAATAGGAAACTGGATAATAGGTTATATGATGAATTCCTGAGCATTTTCCAGTTGGCAATGAGACATGATATAGCTGTTTGCCTCGGTTTCCTCAGCTCTAAAATCAGCTGGTCCAGGAAATGGCAAACTAATCCAATATCTTTGCCAAGAAAATCTCAAAAGGTGTCATGAAGAGTTGGACAGGACTGAAAAACCACCAAAATAAGAGTTAAACATAGAAGATGGTGATTTTTAAAAAGTCAAATTCAATATTAAGCTGATTAATAGAACAATTAGAAAAAGGGAAGTAAGGATCCTACTATACTCTGAGTCAGAACACTTCTAGGGCACTGTGCTCAGTCCTAGATGTCATGTTTAAAGGGAATCTTAACAGAATAAAATCTGCCCAGAATCATCATGAAAGTATTCTAAACCACTCTATATGATCTGTTGAAGGCATACTGCAGTGAAGAAGAGATTTAGGTGGGGAGAGTTGAGGTAATAACTTCCAATTACTTGAAAGGCTATCCTATGCTCCAGAAAGAACTAGGATCAACGGGTAAGAAGTCACTAGCTAAGTGACCTTGGACAAATCACTTAATCTCTCTCAATTTTATTTTTTTTCATCTGTAAAATGGGGACAATGATAGTACCCACCTCATAGGGTTGTTAGGATCAAATTTAATTAACATATGTAAAATCTCAAAGTTCTACAAGAATGCTATAATTATTATCAAGTTACAGAGATAATTTTTTTATGATTCAATGGAAAGGAGAACTTCCTAACAACTCGGGTTTTTTTGAAATGATTTGAACTACCTTGTGTAGATAGAAATCTCCTTAGTCCCTGGAAGTATTCAAAGAAAGCTAATAATCATTTCTCAGGAATGTCACTCAACAAGCAGGGAATTAACCTACATCACCACTAAGATCTATTCTTGTTCTAAAATTTAGCAGTGGATGATGATAGAATTGTAGATGAAGATTAGAAGAGATGAAAGATTAAGGCAAATTAGTCACTCTCATATGCCTCTAATACCTTAAGTTTACAAGTGTTTTTTCCTCACCTCAACTCTGAAAAGTAGAATATAATTATCCCCAAGTTTTTGGTAGAGATACCAAGGCTCAGAGAAATTAAGTGCCTTATAATGTAATTGCCCAGTGCCATATAATGTAATTGATATGGAAGGAAAGATGGGAACCCCTAATTCTTGTGATTCCAAAACAAATGCTTTTTATACTACTTTCCACCATTTTTACTGAACAGAAAAAGTAGTTCCTACTCCTGGTGTGTATTCTCTGGGAACTAATTCTTGAGGAAGCAACTGATGTATGGGGTAAGTAAAAGGGGAAAGTCAATGCAGGTAGGAAGAAAACTTCAAGGATTGTTGGGTAACATTGGATAGTTTGAATAATGATAACAGAGTAATTAAGCATAAAATCATTTGAACCAGGGTACTTCTCTTACTGCAACTATTCTTTATCTTTTTTATGACATAAATACCTCTGATAGAGTGGAAGATGTGGAGCAAAATATTATGCACTATGAAATAGGGGAAAACATCTTCCCAGAAAAAGTAACTTTTTAGACAAGAGAAACAGAGTTACAGGGGTGTATAAATAGAGAGGCTTAGGCTGTTAAAATCAAGGTGAACCAGACTGATTCTCTCTTGAAGGGAAAACTCCACTGGTTTGGAGATTTATTGCCTTAACAGGAAGTTCTAATAAGATTAACTACACTGAAAACTTTATTTCACTGGAACACATCCATTCTTGGATAATTCCTAAGATTCCGAGATTAATATGTTTCTTCCAAAATTATCCTGTTTCTATTCCTTTACCTCTTAAATAAGTAAAGTGGCCAAGCTGCCTCACATGATTGATTGAACTTTCCTTTTTGCCTTTTTCCTTTTATGTCTCTGTAAGGATATATAAAACCTTATATATTTATGCATTTCCCTTTGTTTAGGGTTATTGCTATCCACTTGCTTATTAGCTGATGCTAATTAAACCTTTATCTTCCAGCTTTGACTCTTGATTTATTGGCTTCCAGTTAAACCGACCAAATTGGGAGTAAATACTCTCCAAAAAGGCTTTAGGACCACTGGTTTGAGGGATTCCCTAGTAATCCTAGTAAAGCCTATAGGCCCCTTCTCTGAATAATATTTTCAAATATACAGAATTACCAAGGAAACTATTTAAATTAAAAGTTTTAATTTTTTAAAGTTTGTGATATGATTTATGGACCTTCTTAAATCCTTCCATAGACCCTCAGGAATCTATGAACCTTGGATTAAGGACCCTAAGGTATTAACAGCCTTCAAAGAAAAGAGAAATAGAGCTAGAAACAGAGATAATGAGGGTTATGGGCAAAGTAAAGGTTTATTTCTATCTCTATGTAATATGCAACATGTTTGCCTTTCAAGCAATCTTAGACCCAGACTCATCATGAGCTACAGTCAACACATTCTGGGGCACTGAAGGAATGCATGTCTGGCTGTCCCCAGCAAGCTGCTGCAAAGGAAGAATTCCAATGCATATATTCTATTTGAGAATGTTGATTGTAATGATAAATCATCACTAAGGCTTGTGATAACTGTTCCTAAAACTTGCTATTATTTTTGCAACACCAGTAAGATTTATATTATTAGGTTAATCTATTGAAAATTGAAACAATAGTTTTATTCTTAGTGCCTAAGAATTGAAATATTTATTGGAAAATGTTATCTTGACTGTTTCATGTAAGCCCTAATTTGGTTAGATTAAACATATTGGACAAATAGCTAAAGCAACCATTTAGGTTTTTATTACAAATATATACATATATAGAAAGACAATGTACAGTAGAACAAGAGAGAACTGGACCAGGGATAGAAGATTTGGTTGTCACGGAATTTCCTAATTAACCATAGGCAAAATGGGTATAGTGTAATTTATATTACCTACTTTTCATGAGGTCATTGTGAAGAATGAAAGAGGAAATGTATATTTTAGTGATTTGGAGCTAAAAATGCAATGAAACATAAACTATTAAAGAGAAGCCATAACTAGTCTTTCATCTGATTATTTTTTGAGGGAGAAGGGGAGGGAATAGGGCTGGTTCCTAGATCTGTGATTTCATTGGTAAAGGGAGCTCCTAGGATGGAAATTTTATCAATGAAGTTTGGCTTTTATTTTAACCATTCTGCAACTTTTAGTCTTTGAGAGCTATTTGAGCTATTGTGAAGTTAAGTTTCTTGTACTTGATAGTTAGAATATGTCCAAGGCAGGACATGAATCTAAATGTCATAACCATGTTTTCTCAGTTCTTAGGCCAGATTCCTATACACAAAATCAGGCTGTTTCTCTTGGCCTGATTATAATTTTAATTAGAGCATTAGGTTTTATTTTTCATGCCATTTAAATTTATAATTTTATTACAATAAATTGTTATGTTACAAGAGGCAGCATAAAAAGCAGATTAAGACGAGTTGAAGAGCTGGCCTAGAAGTCATGAATTCTCAGGTTCAAGATCTGTTTCTGCCACACACTGGCTGTATGAACTTGGATACATTATTTTAGGCTACTTAATATCTCAATGCCCCTGGTAACTTTCTTTTAAAAAAATATTATTTAAAGCTTTTTTATTTTCAAAACATATGCATGAATAATTTTTCAACATTGACCCTTGTAAAAATTTGTGTTCCAAATTCCCCTCCTCCTCCTTACCCCCTTCCCTAGGTTGCAAATAATCCAATATATGTTAAACATGTGCAAATCTTCTATACACATTTCTACAATTATCTTGCTGCACAAAAAAATCAGATCGAAAAGGAAAGAAAATGAGAAAGAAAGCAAAAGAAGCAAACAATAAAAAACTGATAATACTATGTTGTGATCCACTTTCAGTTCCCACAGTCCTCTCTTTATGTGTATATGGCTCTCTTCATCACAAGATCATTGGAATTGGCCTAAATCATCTCATTTTTGAGAAAAGTCATGTCCATCAGAATTGATCATTGTATAGTCTTGTTGTTGCCATGTATAATGATCTCCTGGTTCTGCTCATTTCACTCATCATCAGTTCATGTAAGTCTCTCCAACCTCTCTGAAATCATCTTGCTGATAATTTCTTACAGAACAATAATATTCCATAACATTCATATACCACAATTTATTCAGCCATTCTCCAATTGAATCCATTCAGTTTCCACTTTCTAGCCATTACAAAGAGGGCTGCCACAGACATGGGTCCCTTTCCCTCCTTTAAGATCTCTTTGGGATATAAGCCCAGTAGAAACACTGCTGGGTCAAAGAGTATGCACAGTTTGATAACTTTTTGAGCATAGTTCCAAATTGCTCTCCTGAATGGTTGCATCCATTCATTACTTCACCAACAATGTATCAGCATCCCAGTTTTTCCACATCACTTCTAACATTCATCATTTTCCTTTCTTGTCATCCTAGCCAATTTGAAAGGTGTGTAGTGGTACCTCAAGAGTTATCTTAATTTGCATTTTTTATCAATAGTAATTTAGAACACCTTTTCATATGACTAGAAATGATTTCAATTTCTTCATCTGAAAATTGTCTTTACATATCCTTTAACCATTTATCAATTGGAAGAATGGCTTGAATTTTTATAAATTTGAGTCGATTTTCTATATGTTTTAGAAATGAGGCTGTTATAAGAACCGTTGAATGTAAAAATTTTTTCTCAGTTTATTACCTCCCTTCTAATCTTATCTGCATTCGTTTTGTTCGTACAAAAATCTTTTAACTTAATATAATCAAAATTTTCTATTTTGCATTTAATAATGTACTCTAGCACCTCTTTGGCCATAAATTCCTTCCTACTCCACAGATCTCAGAGGTAAACTATCCTTTTTGCTCCTAATTTGCTTATAATATCACTCTTTATGTCTAAATCCTGAGTCCATTTTGACCTTATCTTGGTATGCAGTGTCAGGTGTGGGTAATTGCATAGTTTTTGCTATACTGGTTTCCAGTTTTCCCAACAGTTTTTGTCAAATAGTGAGCTCTTATTCCAAAGGCTAGGGTGTCAAATACTAGATTACTTTGGTCATTGTCTATTTTATCCTGTGAACTTAACCTATTCCACTGATTGAATACTATATTTCTTAGCCAGTACCAAATGGTTTTGATGACCACTGCTTTATAATACAGTTTTAGACCTGGTACAGCTAGGACATCTTCATTTGCTATTTTTCATTAATTCCCTTGAAACTCTTAACCCTTGTTCTTCCAGATGAACTTTATTATTTTTCTAGATCTGTAAAATAATTTCTTGGGAGTTTGATTTATATGGCACTGAATAAGTAGATTAATTTAGGTAATATTGTCATTTTTATTATATTAGCTCAGTCTACTCATGAGCACTTGATATTTTTTCCAGTTGATTAGATCTGACTTTATTTGTGTGGAAAGTGTTTTGTAATTGTGTTCATATAATTCCTGACTTTGCCTTGGCAAGCAGACTCACCTATATTTTATATTATCTACAGTTATTTTAAATGGAATTTCTCTTTGTATCTCTTGCTGTTAGACTTTGTTGGTAATACAGAAAAATGCTGATGATTTATGTGGATTGATTTTGTATCCTGCACCTTTGTTAAAGTTGTGAATTGTTTCTAGAAGTTTTTTAGTTCATTCTCTAGGATTCTCTAAGTGTACCATTTGTAAAGAATGATAATTTGGTTTCCTCATTATCTACTCTAATTCCTTTAATATTTTTTCTTTTTTTATGCAAAAGCTAACATTTCTAATACAATACTGAATAGTCATGGTGATAGTAGGCAACCTTGTTTCACCCCTGATCTTGTTGGGAATGGTTCTAATTTGTTTAATCTAATGCTTGCTGATGGTTTTAAATAGATGCTACTTATCATTTTAAGGAAAACTCGATTTATTGCTATACTGTAGTATTTTTCATAAGAATTGGTGTTGGATTTTGTCAAATGCTTTTTCTGCATCTATTGAGATAATCATATGATTTTTGTTAGTTTGGTTATTGATATAGTCAATTATGCTAATAGTTGTCTTAATTTTGAACCAGCCTTGCATTCCTGGTATAAATCCTTCTTGGTCATGGTATATTATCCTGGGGATGACTGGCTGTAATCTCTTTGCTAAAATTTTATTTAATAGTTTTGCATCAATATTCATTAGGGAAATTGGTCTATAATTTTCTTTCTCTGTTTTGATACTACCTGGTTTTAATATCAACACCATATCTGTGTCATAAAAGAAATTTGGTAGGACTCATTCTTTCCCTATTTTTTAAAATAGTTTGCATAATATTGGAATTGATTGTTCTTTAAAAATTTGGTAGAATTTACATGTAAATTAATCTGGCTCTGGAGATTTTTTTTCTTAAAGAGTTGATTCAATTACTTCTTGTTCAATTACATTTTCTAAAATGGGACTATTTAAGTAATTTATTTCCTCTTCTGTTAATCTGAGCAATGTATATTTTTGTAAGTATTCCTCCATTTAATTTAGATTATCAGATTTATTGACATATGGTTAGGCAAATAACTTCTAGTTATTGCTCTAATTTCCTCTTCATTGGTGGAAAGTTTTCCCTTTTCATTTTTGATACTAAAATTTTAATTCTCTTCTTTCCTTTTTCTAATCAAATTAACTAAAAGTTTATCTATTTTGTTGGTTTTTTATAAAACCAAATATTAATTTTATTAATTCCATAATTTTCTTACTTTCAGTTTAATTAATCTCTTCAAGTGTCAGAATTTCTAATTTGGTATTTAATTGGAAAGTTTTAATTTGTTCTTTTTCTAGCTTTTTTAGTTGCAAGCCCAATTCATTGATCTTCTCTTTCTCTATTTTATGTAAATAAGCATCTAGAGACATAAAATTTTTCCTAATAACTGCTTTGGCTGCATCCCATAAATTTTGGTGTGTTATCTCATTATTGCCATTCTCTTGGATGAAATTAATTGTATCTATGATTTGTTGTTTCACACACTCATTCTTTCATTCTTTAGGATTAGATTATTGGGTTTCCAATTAATTATTGGTCTATTTTTCCTCTGGCCTTTTATTACATGTAATTTTTATTGTATTATGATCTGAAAAAACCACACTATTTTTGCCTTTCTGCATTTGATTTTGAGGGTTTTTTGCCCTAATACATGGTCAATTTGTGCATAGGTTCCATGTATTGCTGAGAAAAAAGTATATTCCTTTCTGTTTCCATTCAATTTTCTCTATCATATCTAACTTTTCTTGAATTATATTTACCTCCTTAACTTTGATTTATCTAGTTTGATTTATTTAGTTCTGAGAGAGCAAGATCAACATCTCCCACTAGTATCATTTTGCTGTCTAATTCTTCTGGCAGCTCTCTTAACTTCTCCTCTAGGAATTTGAATGCTACATAACTTATGGTGCTTATGTTTAATATTGACATTACTTCATTATCTATGGTACCTTTCAGTAGGATGTAGTTTCCTGCCTTGTCTCTTTTAATTAGACCTATTTTTGCTTTTGCTTGATCTGAGATCAGGATGACTACCCCTGCTTTTTTACTTCAGCTGAAGCATAATAGATTCTGCTTCAGCCTTTTACTTTGAACAAATCTTTACTCTGAATGTATCACTCAGTTTTAAATGTGTTTTTTTGTAAACAACATATTGTAGGATTCTGGCTTTTCATCCAATCTGCTATCTGCTTCTGTTTTATGGAAGAGTTCACATTCACAGTTAAAATTACTATTTTCTGCCATCTTGTTTTCTCCCAGTTTACTTTTCTTTTTCCTTTTTCCCTTTCCCTCTTCCTCAGTATTTTGCTTCTGACAATCTCCTCCCTCAAACAGCCCTCCCCTTTTACAGCTCTTCCCTCTTTCTTATACCTTCCTCCTTCTCCTTCTGTTCTTCTTTTTGTTAGCTTCCCTCTTTCCTTTCCCCTTTCTCCTCCACCTTCCCTACAGGGTGAGAAAAGCTTCTCTCTGAATCTAAATGTGTCTGATATTCTCTCTTTGAGTCAAATCTGATGAGAGTAAGATTCACACAATGCTCTTTCCCTTCTCTTCCTTCCCTCAATTGTAATAGGTCCTTTTTACCTCTTTATGAGATGTACTTTATCCCATTTTAACTCCATTTTCCTCTTCTTTCAGTAGAATCCCCTTTCCTCTTCTAGTTTCTTTTTCATATCATCACAATAAAATCAAATTATACCTGCATCCTTTAAGTATACCCATAACAGAGATAAATATCTGAAGAGTTAAACATATCATTTTGCCATATAGGGATATAAGCTTTTTAACTTTTGAAGGACAGTTAATTTTTCCTTTTCTTTTTACCTTTTTATGTTTCTCTTGAGTCCTCTATTTGAAGATCAAATTTTCTATTCAGCTCTGGTCTTTTCATCAAAAATAAATGAAATGTACCTGTTTCATTGAGTGTCCAACTTTTCCCCAGAAAGATAATGCTCAGTTTTGCTGGATGGTTGATTCTTGGCTGTAATCCAAGTTCCTTTGCCTTTCAGAATATCAGATGTCATGCCCTTCAATCCTTTAAAGTGGAAGCTTCTAGGTCCTGGGTAATCTTAATTGTGGCCCCTCAATATTTGAATTGTTTCCTTCTGACTGCTTGAAATATTTTCTCCTTGATTTGATAATTCTGAAATTTAGCTATGATGTTCTTTGGAGTTTTTATGTTGGGGTCTTTTTCAGGAAGTAATTGGTGAATTCTTTTAATGGCTATTTTACCCCTTACCCCCAAGTTCTAGGGAATTGGGGCAGTTTTCCTTGATGATTTCTTGAAAGATGTTGCCTAGGCTCTTTTCTTCATCATGTTTTTCAGGAAGTCCAATAATTCTTAGATTATCTCTTCTAGATTTATTTTCTGGGTCAGTTGTTTTTCCAATGAGGCATTTTATATTTTCTTCTATTTTTTTTTCATTTTTGGGGAGTGGTTTGTTTGTCTTATTCTTGGAGTCTCATTGAGTCATTCACTTCCATTTATTCATTTCTAATTTTTAGTGAATATTTTCTTCAGTTAGCTTTTTTATCTCCTTTTGCATTTGGCCAATTGAACTTTTAAATGAGGTATTTTGTTCAATGCATTTTTTTTCCATTTCACAAATTCTGTTTTTTCAATGAATTGGTTTCTTTTTCATATCTATTTTGTAAGGAGTTATATGCTTTTTCCATTTCATCAAATCTATTTTTAAAGGATTTTACTTCAGATAATTTCTGTTTTTTCTTTTCCAAACTCTCTTGCAAAGTTCTTATTTCCTTTCCCCATTTTTCTTCTAATTCTCTTTTATTATCCTTTTTTGAATTCTTCCAAGAGAGCCTTGTGAGATGGGGACCAACTCATATCATCCTTTGGAGTTTCATCTGGAGATGATTGGACTTTAGGATCTTCAGTGTTTGAGATCTGTTTTTTTCTTTCTTCATAAAAGCTATCTATGGTCAAAGTTCTTTTTGCTTTTTTGCTCATTGTTTTTTAAAGATTGAGATCTATGCTTAGCAAAGGGGAGATTGTTCAAGCTTCCTCTTTAGGTGACACCTCCTTTAAGTTGCTCTGGAGCCAGTGCTGCTGACTGACTTCTGTTGTTGGGTAGGCATAGCCAGATCCCACATTTTTTTGGAGTTCAAAGGCTCACTATATGTCTTTTTTATTGTGTTGGAGCTCTCAAAGCTAATTTGCTGATCCACTGGCTTATAACCAGGACAGAGTAGCCTAAGAGCCTCCCAGTAGATTTCCCAGTGCAGGGATGCCTCCCACCCAGCCCATTTGAAATAGATCTTTTCTGAAGTTCTTCCAAAGTATCTTATAATTCCAAAGTATCTTTTGCTGGAAATTTGTTACACTCCAAATATTTGTGGGTTTTGTCATCCCAAGACCAGTACAGAGTCTTGCTCTGGTGTTGATCAAAGGGACACTAGGAGGAGCTCAGAAAAAATGTGTCTACTCTCCATCATCTTGGCTCTACCTCTTCCTCCCCCTGATAACTCTCTAAGACTAAATTGCCGGAACAGTGCTATAATTGGTAGAATAAGTTCTTCACTAGATATTCTCTATATGGATGAAATCCCAGGTCCAATTAAAAATCTTTTTTTTTTTTTTTTTTTTGCCTGCTCTGGACATGGAGGTGCACATAGGAACATTGGAGAATAATATAATCAAAATCTCTTCTATTATCATTTATAAAGTTTCAGATGATGTATTTCCAAATATCCAATCCAAATGTCTGCCTAGTTGCTATCATTTAAAACAATGCTGAAAAGGAACATTAGAAATTAGTAATTCAGTGTCTTTTTAGATCCTAGACTTATAAATCTGATTCTTAAATTCATCTGTAACACAGGAATAATAATAAAAACCCATGCTATCCAACACAGATGTTGGATCAATAAAAGAGAGTATAAAGGTTCTTGGGAAAAAATAAGGTGATGAATATGAAGTTAAAAAAATTAATTGGGAAACATGTAGCTAAAAATAAACAAAATCATTTCCTGAATTCAAGAGTAAAAATGTAAATTAGGAACATAATTAAAATGATTTGATTTTAATCATTTGGGACAGTTTAGAATAAAGCTAGAATTAGCACAAGATAAGTGGGGCTTAGCCCCAGATACTAACATCTCAGAGTGGGGGAGTGGTTCCTCCTTAAGGACAACTCTCCTCCTCCCTGTTCTCCCCTGTTAGATTGGTCCACTGGAATTCTCTATTGCCATCAGATTTATATGGCCTTCAGACTCTTCTTTAGGGGGACCTTTCCATGAGAATAGGGCAGACTACCCCTTTCTGTTCAAGCCCATTTAACCTAGGTACCTCACCACACATATTAGTAAGGAACTGTGAGTGGGGTGGATTAGCTGATAGGTGCAGTGGCCTCTCAATTTTCTCATAGTAAATTCAAAAAAACAACTCAAGCCATCCCCAATGTACTATCCTCCTCTTTCTTCCTTCTAAAAATCTTCCTCTGTTGTAGTACAGTGGTAAGATGGCTGACTTTAGAGCCAGAGGACTTGAATTTGAAATCTTGCTTTCCTTCTTATTACCTCTATAATTTGGGCAAATCATTTTACTTCTCTGCATTCCAGTTTGTTCATCTATAAAGCGAAAACCCTTGATTGTCCCTCTATGGCTTTATGATCAGAGATTTCTTGTTCTCATCTTCCTTCCTTTTTCTGATGTTCACAGAAACCTGCTTTTCTCCTGAAGACACTGTTACCTCTTGGCACCCTCTCCAAGATACGTCAATCCTCTCAAATACAAAAGGTTATGAGGAGGAAGCAACATACTCCTCACTCCTACTGTTACTTTCAGACAATCTGTCTGCCATTGTCACTCAGTAATCAGCAAGCATTTGTCAAGCACTTACTATGTGCCAGGTACTTTTTCTAAGTTCTAGGGAGATAAATATAGAGAGTGAAAGTAATCCATTGAAAGCTAAATGTGTGTCCACACTAAGTCTGGACCAATATGGTGAGTTTCCAACCCCATCCATGACCTGAGGCCTCCAGGATGCTTAAGTAAGTGTGAATCAGCCCAGGATTGCAATGGAGCAGGTAAAAGCTTCTGTGTCAATTACCGGTAAGGTCAGGCTGGTGAGGAACTTCCGTATTTCCAGCCTGGGCAAAATCAGGAGAGTTATACTAAAACAAAATAGGAAGAAAAAGAGGAGGAGGAGGAGGAGGAGGAAAAAGAGGAGGAGAAGGGAAAAAAAAGGAGGAGAAAGAGGAAAGAGAAGATAATTTCAGAAAATCCCCTCCCTTTCTCATTATCTGAAAGTATATTTCTTTCATTCTTCTATGGTCAGAATAATTTTCTCACTATAAGTTTATGGTTATGTGGAACTCTTTTTCTTTTTTTTTTTTTTTTACCTATCTCAGAAATTAAGAACATTAAAGATTGAATGAGGCAAAATTTACAAAATTTGTAGAAATATATTATGAAGGCCCTCAGAAATATAACAATCACTTGACAAGATCTTTTTTTCTAAGGCCTTCTGAAACCGTCCAATGACTGCAGAAAATTTTGCACAGCTTGTTTTACTTTCTAGAACACAAAAATCAGTGGATTAGTATTTTGACATCTGAAACAATGATAGCACTGATGGGACTTCAAAAGCCAAAGGTTTAGTGTTTTGAAACTTGACCTCTTGATCAGCTTTGAAATTCACTTACTGTGTGATGATGCATGAATCATTCAAACTTTCTCTGCATTTGGTATTAAAACAATATTAAGTATATCCTTCCTTGTTGAATTATTCTGAAGGGATTCCAGTAAAAGAAAAAAAGGTATAACAAATATTTATTGAGTATCTAACATATGTATGGCCATATGCAAAAAAAGTCACATGTATATGCAAAAAAAAGGGCCTGTTCCATGCCCTTAGGGCTCTCACAAGCTAGATGTTCAATAAATCCTGGAGTCCTTCTATCATACTCCTAGAGAACTACTCTTCGGTCAAGTGAAACCAGATGTTTCACAAATAAGACACTCCATCTCTCCTCTCCAGGAATCCTCTTTGCCAGACCTGGAATACTCTTTATTCTCCATCCAGACTACTGACCTCCTTGACTTCCTTTAATTCCCAACTAAAATCCTACCTTCTAAAGGAAGTCTTTCCCAAATCCTCTTAAATGCAATGCCTTCTCGCTAAATTATTTTCTACTTATCCTATATGAGTTGCTTTGTATATATTTGTTTGCTTGTCACCACTGAGTCAGCTACTGGTATAGTTTTGTTGTCTACTTCTTCTTGTAACTGACTTAATATCTCCTCTAAGAATTTGAATATTATACTATTTAAAACATATACACATATGTTTTGTATTGATATTATTTCGTTGTCTATGGTACCTCTTAATAACATGTAGCTTCCTTCCTTTTATCTTTTAATTAGATCTATTTTTGCTTTTGCTTTGTCTGCAATCAGAAATGTTGCCCCGTTTTTTGTTGTTTTTTTTTTTTTTGCTTCAGCTAAAGCATAATATATTCACTACAGCCTTTTACCTTTACTCTGTGTATATCTCTTTGTTTCAAACATGTCTCTTGTAAACTACATATTGAAGGATTGCAGTCTTTAATCCATTCTATCTACTCCCATTTTATGGAAGAGTTCATCCCATTCACATTCACATTTATGATTACCAACTGTTTTTCCCCCTTGTTTTAAACTTTTTTCCCTTTCCATCCTGTCCCTTCTCACCAGTGTTTTATTTCTGACCAACCCCTCCCTCAACCTGCCCTCCTCGCTTCTCTTACTCCTTTCTCCTGCTGTTGCTATCTACCCTTCTATTCAGCCTCTCTCTTTTCTTTCCCCTTTCTCCCTCTACTTCCCTAGAAGATAAATTTCTATACTCAAGTGAGTGTATATATTATTCCCTCTTTAATCCAAATCTGTTGAGATTACACTTCAGACAATGCCCTTTCCCTTTTCTTCTTTCCCTCTACTACACCTATTAATTTATTCCACTTTACTTCGCTTTCCTCTTTACTGAATATAAGCATTTACTTTTTTTATTTTGGCAAGGTTATTGGGGCTAAGTGACTTCCCCAGGGTTCACACAGTTAATAAGTGTTATGTTTGAGGCCAGATTTGAGCTTAAGTCTTTCTGACTTCAAGACCTATGCTCTAATTCACTGCAAACATCTAGCTACTCCTACATTCCTTTTAAAAAATATCATCATCACATCAAACTCAATTTATACCCATACCCTCTGTGTATACTCTTCTATCTGCCCTAATAAAAGATACCATTCTTGAGAGTTACAGATATCATCTTCCCATATAGAGATGTAAACAATTTAATCTTTAAATAATTTTTTCCCAATTTACCTTTTTATGCTTCTCTCAGAGATCAATTTGTTTGTTTGTTTGTTTAGTTCTGGTCTTTTCATCAAAAATGATTGAAAGTTGACTATGTCATTGAAGGTCCATCACCTTCCCTGAAAGATTATGCTCAGTCTTGCTTGATTCTTGCTTTTAGTCCAAGAAATGGTATTCCAGGCTCTCCAATCTTTTATTTGTAGAAACTGCCAAATCCTGGCAACCCAGACTGTGGTTCCACTATAGTTGAATTGTTTCTTTCTGGCAGCTTATAGTATTTTCTCCCTAACCTCATAGTTCTGGGATTTTGCCACAATCTTTCTTGGAGTTTTCTTTGTGGGATCTCTTTCAGGAGATGATCAATGGGTTTTTTCAATGACTATTAAGCAGTTTTCTTTTTTAAAATGCTGTCTGGGCTCTCTTTTTTTGGTGGTGGCTTTCAGGTAATTCAATAATTTTTAAATTGTCTCTCCTGAATCTATTATTCAGGTCAGTTTTTTTTCCAATGAGGTATTTTACATGTTATTCTATTTTTTCATTCTTTTAGTTTATTTGACAAATTCTTGATGGTTCATATTCATTAGCTTCCATTTTCCCAGTTATAGCTTTTAATATATGATTTTTCTTCAGTTAGAATTTGTAGCACCTTTTCCATCTGACTAATTCTATTTTTAAAGATGTTTTCTTAAGTGATTTCTTTCTCTTTTTTTGCATTTAGTCAATTGTATTTTTATGAAAGTGCTTTCTTCAGTTAACTTTTGTGTTTTCTTTCCCAAACTGTTGACTCTTGCATACCTATCATTTTCTTTTCCCAATTTTTCTTGTACTTCTCTTGTTTGACTTTTTAAATCCTCTATGAGCTCTTCCAAGAAGGCTCTTTGGTTTTGAGACCAATTTATATCCTGTTTTGAAGCTTCACATATGTGATTTTATCCTCTTCTTAGTTGATGTTGTGGTCTTTCCTGTCACAATAATAGTTTCCTATGATCAAGCTTTTTTTTGTTTCTTGCTCATTTTCTTCTTCCCTCCCTCCTTCCCTCCCTCTCTCTGTCTGTCTGTCTCTGTTTCTCTCTCTCTCTCTCTCTCTCTCTCTCTCTCTCTCCTCTCTCTCTCTCTCTCTCTGTCTCTCTCTGTCTCTCTCTCTCTCCCTATTTCTTAACTTTGAAAAGCTCTGCTCCTGGGGAAGTAGGGAGAAACGTCCCAAGTTTTTTGCACTTTTCAGCTTTGGCTTTAAGCACAGGGTTCCCTTGTGTTTGGTAGCTTTCTCACATCTTGGGGTAGTCTTAGCCCTGCCTGTAGTTGGCTAGTTTCCAGGGATAGCAATTTGTCTCCTGTACTGGGACTGGAGGCTGCTCCATTAGTTTGCTATTCTACTGTTTTAATGAGCCAGGATTAAGAAGTTTCAGTTGATTCATACTATGATTAAGAGCCTCTCTTCTGGTTTGCCTGGACACTGTCTGAGCTGGACTGCATTCCCCTTTTATACAAATAAGACTGACATTCCCTGAAGTTCTTCCAAGGTATCTTGAACTGGAAATTTGCTTCATGACTATCATTACAGGATCTCTTCAGAGACTTGATTTCATGTTATTTCCAAGGGAAACCTGGAAAGCTTGAGCAGCTTCCTGGCTTCACTCTGCCATCTTGGCTTTGCCCCGAAAGTTCTTTTGCCTGTTTTTGTTTCCCCAGCATTTAGCATAGTTCCTGGCACATAGTAGATTGTTAATAAGTCTTGATTAATTAAAGTGCCAAATAAATCATTTGAACAATTATAACTTATGGGAGCTAAAGATCATTAAGTTCACTAAAGTCCATGAAATGGTAAAAGGACTAAGGAAGACTTCATGGAAGAGTTGAGATTTGAGCTGATCCTTAACAATAAGCCCATGAAGAAAAGTAATGAGTACATTAGTACTGGGAGTGTTAATGCAGTGGGAAGGACAAAAGCACAAAATGCACATGATTTATTTGAAACACAGTGAACACTGTCTAGATATATGTAGAGCAAATGAGAGTGAGAAAAAGACAGAGAAAAAGGAGAGAGAGAGAGACAGAGAAAGACAAATACAGAGACATATGCATACAGAAAGTGGGGAGGGAGAGAGAGAGAGACATAGAAAAAGATGGTAAGAGAGAGAAAGTGAGAGAAGCAGCAGCATAGAGACAGAATGACAAACAGACAGGCAGAGGGAAGTAAGATAAGGCTACATTATTGAGTACCTCAAATGCCAAGTTGTCTGGACTTAATTCTGTCGTCAAAAAGGAGCTGCTGAATTTTTTAATGGGGAGCAACATGGTGATCTTTGCTTTTTAACGAGCCTGTGATTTCATTGATTAAGGAACCCTGTACAATAACTCTGAAACTTAGTCATAGAGAGTTGCTTGGGTCACAGAAAGGTTAAGTGATTTGACATAATTAGTATGTGTCAAAGATGTGACAACTCAGGTTTTTATAAACCCATGATGGATATTTTTAGGCAAATTTTAAATTCTGCCTCAGCTGGGTGACTTTGGGCAAACCATTTAATTTTTCTCAGCCTCAGTTTCCTCATGTGTAAGTTAGAAAAAATAGCTTTTTATGCTTTGTAAACCTTTAAATGGCTATATAAATGCTAGTTGTTATTATTTTATAATGTTACAAATCCTGCCACCCTTTATCTTTTAGTACTAGTTTTAATTCTTCCTCATTATCTTCTTTTCCCCCTCCTTTCTTCTCAAACTTCAGAATTTAGCCACATATCCTACTAAAATAGGATTAAGGAAGGAAAGGGAAAATAACTCTCACATATGTATAACCACATTCATCATCAAACATGATGTTCTTGTATTGGATGTAACTCAAGTCTAGGCCTTGATCTATTATCCACTATAAGTACTTGATCACCACTACATGAATAGCAGCTAATAGGTAATGAATTATCAATTGATACAAATGATGGAGTCAAGGCTAATTAAGCAGGGAATATCCTAACAACAGGCTATCAGTTAATTGGCATGTTGCCAACAGGTATACCTTGTCACAGATCTATGTTGTCATCACATTACACACAGGTCAAGCTTCTCATCTTATTCCTCCCTGCTTCAATAGACTTCGATAGACTTCAATCAGTCCTGGATGAATCAAGGTTCTTTATGGTCCTATTCTAGAGAGTTACAAATCAAAATTGTTCACTTAGCACCCAAGAAACAGAATTGTCCTTTGGATAATTTTTCTTTTAGGAAAGGTGTTAAAGGTCAACCACCAAAAAGTTGTTTGTGGTATTTTTTCCCTTTATTAATCTCTCTGGACCAGAAAAGTGATTGAAAATTTCTATATGAAAAAGTCTCATTCAAGTTCTTCCCTTTTTTAAGATTTACCAAAAATGTTTCTTTCCATTCCATGAATGGAAATATTCCACAATAAACCAAAATATACTACTAGTCTAATATTCTGGCTAATGAGGCACTATTAAACAGAGACCAAAGAGATGGCAAAATCCATCTCCTTTTCATACTCTCAGGATTTACCCAGGTTTCATTGCTCTCTGGCTACTTGCCTTCTCAATACCCCCATTCCATAATTCTGAGAATACTTTTATTTTTATCTCAAATCTCAGGAATCATTTTCTTCAAAGAGGGGGATACAATAAAAATGTATAAACATAAATCAGATATGGAACAGCAGTTTTATTCATACAGAGAAGGGAAATAATAAGCAATAAAGGATCAGGGAATGATTATAATAATTTGAAAGACTAATATGCAAGCTTCATTGAAATCTTTGCAACAAAGCTGCTCAGTAGCTATTTTACATTTCACCTTCACAAAGCACAAACCTGATCAATGCCAAGAGGGCTCAGTGAAGGTAACTCCCTTTTTGGCAGTCTGCTACTGCTTCTGTTATCCTTCAAATGGTTCATTGCCCAGAAGTGGGGTAATATGTCATGACTTGTGAGATCTTACAAATCCTTGTGCCAAAAGAAAGAAGACACAAAGAGGAAGTAGCCTCATATCAGACCCAGGCTCCAAGGCAGTATACTTAGGAGGCAATAAACTCATAGAAGAACCCAGCAGTTCAAAGACACTTCAAAACTAGCAGGAAGAAGTTGAAGGGATGGAGATCGTTCTTTTACTATAAAGTACCAGTTCAGCAAACAGTAAAAAGCATCATGACATATATGAAGTAATCAGAGCTTAGCTGCATCTCCTCTGGAATTTGGAGGGAAAAAAAGGTTCCTCCATCATTTATTTATCCCTAAGGGAATGTTACACTAGTCTTCCTGGGTACTCTTGCTCCCACTTTGGTTTCTTGGAAGATGTGAGCTTAGATACCTATAAATGCTTCACTGGAAAGTGAAAAGAGGTAATGAGATCCAAGAAAGGAGGAAAATAAATACAAGACTAGAGAAAAAAAGATGAGGTTTAATTTTTACAATTAAAAAAAAATTAAATCCAGGCTCCCCTTACCAAAGGAGAAATGTTAAAATTAAAAAAAAATCTGATTTATTCTATTTGAGTCTGAATCTTTAGTTCCAGTAAAGGAAATTAATGATTAATTATTATAAAGTTCCAAGAAAATAGGCATAATTATCAAGAACTGACTGAAAATCTCTGAATTTTTCTTTTAAAAAATAAGTCGTTTAAAACTTTAGTAAATAAAAATGAAACAAATCTAAAATGCTTGACTTTTTAGTTAAAAAACCATTCATGGCTAATACTTCCCTGATTTATTGGAACTAATACATATTTGATCAGTCTATGCTGACTGGGTTCATTATAGATTTATGTTATGTGGTCCTTCCCAGCAAAGCCAATAGCTTTACTTGTATTCTTGATCACATTCTTTCCCATCTCTTCCAGAAGAAGGTGCCTTTCCAATCATTTCCTCTTTGTTTTTAGTCTTCTTCTTCTTCTTTTTTTCTTTTTAAATTTCAATAGCCTTTTATTTACAGGTTATATGTATGGCTAACTTTACAGCATTGACAATTGCCAAACCTCTTGTTCCAATTTTTCCCCTCCTTCCCCCCACTCTCTCCCCCAGATGGCAGAATGGCCAGTATATGTTAAATATATTAAAATATAAATTAGATACACAATAAGTATACATGACCAAACTGTTATTTTGCTGTACAAAAACAATCTACCTATTTTTAGTTTTTAGTCTTCAATCTATCTATTGGCTATGGTCCTGAAGTCTGCAAACATGCTTGAATCTTTCCCATCCTTAAAAGTCATCTTTGCTCTTACTTCTTACCTTATCACTCAATCAAAATTGCCTTCTACAATTTTATATATGTATATATATATTTAATTGCCAAATCCAAAAGCTTTTTTTTTTTCACTCATCATTCTTCCTGATCTCTTTGCATCATTTTGACATGCTTACAAGCCTCTCCTCCTGAATACTCTCTCCTATCTTGTGGTTGTTATTTGGTAACACTGTTACTTTCCCTGTCAAGCTATTTTTTCAGCATCCTTGATGAATTATCATTTAACCACCCCCATCTAAGAATGGACATGTTCCAAGGTTATATAATGGTGTTTCTTTTCTTTTCTTTTCTCACAATATTATACATCTCATTAGTTTCTGTGCGACCTCTATGTAGATGATCCTAAATCTTTGCATCTAGCTCTGGTCTCTTTTCTGATCTTCAATTATATTTTGACAACTACCTCCTGGACATTTCCCACTGGATGTCTCACAGACATCTTTAATTGAAAATGTTCAAAATAGAACTTGTCATCTTGCCAAAAAATATTCTCTTCTGCCATTACCCGTCTAGTCATTCAGATTCACTCTCAACTCCTCATTATCTCTCATTCTTCAATGTAATCAGTTGCTATAGATTATCATTTTTTCTTCAAATTATTCCTCACACTTGTTCCCTTTTCTTAAGTGGCCATCTCCCTAGTTCAGGACCTCATTATCATATCCTGGACTTTAAAAAATATATTTTTAATTGTTTTCCCTGCCTTGTGCTTCTTCCCTCTCTAATCTATGCTCCATACAGCTATCAAAATCGTGTGTGTGTGTCTGTGTGTACACACATATATACAATGTGAAAATTATGCTTTAGGAATATTTAATATTCATAATGTTTATATTACATATTGATATATGCTACTATATATTAGTATTAGTATATATCATAGCATAATGTTAAACTATGATACATAACATATTATGATACAATACACTATATATAATACAATGCCTTATATGATATATATTCATAAAACACAGTTTTCACAATGTTGTTACTCTCTTACAAAAAAGCTCTGGTGACGTCCAGGATAAAATTCAGTTTTTATTATATTGGCTTCTAAATTCTCCATCAGCTGGCTCCTCCTTATTTTCCCAGCCTTATTACGTACAACTCTCTTTCCCATAATCACTGCCCCAGCCAGATTGGTTTACTTGCTGTCCTCAAACATGACATCTCATTTTCTAATTCCTTTTTATATAACATGTCCCCAGTGCATAAAATTCAGTCCCTATTGATCTCCAACTTTTCAAATCCTAAACTTTCAAGCTCAACTCCAATTCTATCTTCAATCAATCTTTCTTGACTGTCCCCATCTCTAGTGTCTCTTTAGGAAAAAATACTTTGTATCTACTTTGCATCTGTAACCCAGGACATAGACATCCCATTTTCATCCAACTTCCAAACAAACATAGGCCCACATTGACTAGTATAATCAAGGAAGCTGAGTCCCAAGAGACTCTTGTTTTCTTTGGCTTTTGATCTCACACAAGAATTTTACTCCGGGAAAATATATGAATGATGTTTAGATATAGCTTGAGCCTAACTTTGTCAAAAAATATGCTAACAGCACTTACAAATCCCACACAAGAACTCAGAGAAAAATATGGGTTTTAAATGTATGATAGCCTATATTTTTCCCACTGAAGAAAGTGATTAATATGCAAAGGACCCACCAGTCCATGAACAAGTATAGAAACATAGAAGCATTTAAATAGCCTTTCACAATCTCAAAATTCAGACAGTTTCAGGGAACTGTTAAACAAATATTTCTTATCATCTCATTCCTGCACTAGTGAAACAACTCACAATAAACAGCTGCGGTGGCAAGGTTCAGATTTCTTATTCTAGTGACTCTTTTCCCTCCCTTCCTGGTATGGAATTTATTTGGGAAATTCTCCGTTTTGGTTATTTGAGACCCCCACGGAGAATCTCATCCACCAATTGAATCCATTGGTTATAGGTCAAATTTCATTAGCCAAACAGAAAATAAAAATATTTATTGGCATAGTAAGGAAGACTGCTTGCTGATCGGAGCTTTGGAGTCAACTTTAAAAAGTATTATCTTTAGTTTTTTATAACTTTATAAAAGGCTTTCTCTGGATACACAGACAAGAATGATAAGTAAAACATTTCACAGAAGAGAGAAAGGGGTAAAGAAAAGGAGAGAACTGGCCAAGGGAAAAAGAGACATTTCCTGAAGAATATATGGATGCAGTTAAAAAGATTTGTGACTGGAAAATGTAAATATATTCTGTTCGGGGATGAAAAAGAAATAATTTTACAAGTATTAGAGAATATTTTAATCTAGAATAGGAAGGCTGAGTTAACCATGTTATCCAAGGATAACAAATAATTTTTACACTAGGAGATGAGACCATATTCTTTACCATGACCATATATGGTGTATTTTATTGCTTAGTCACATTGCATGGCTACCATAATTCAGCTTCATAATTCAGTGATATACTGTAGGTCATCTTCTTTCTTAAAAAAAAAAAATTGTTAAGAAATAATCAGGCTATAGGAGGCCGATAAGTTCTCCAACTTTGACACATGTTCTAATTTCTATAGAACTTCCATTCTCAGGAACTTTAACATCTGAATTTAGCACATAAAGAAAACAGAGTAACAAGGAGAAAGTTATCAGGAACTGAAGGCCTAGGATCTTCCCCTCTCAGGTTCACCATCTGGGGCCACTAAACTGTACATTACATATATTAACAAGAAAATTATATATATATATATATATATATAATATATATATATATGATTTTCTAGTTTTGAATTTCTAGTATATATATGTACATATATATGAGTTTCTCATATATATATAATGTATACACACATATATGTGTGTATTATCCATAATATACATAACACATGTTTTATTGTATTTTTATTCTGTTAAATATTTTTCAATTACATTTTAATCTGGTTCAGGCTACACTATTTTAATCCTTTTGGTCTATAGAATTGCAGAAAATGTCTGTGAGGGAATAATAAAACCTAGGAAAGACCTTAATTAAAATGGTCAAGAAAACCTAGTGAATCCTAGGCTATCACCAGTCATCTTGACTATCTTACCACTGAACCCTGGTGACTCTGGAGCACAGAGTGAGGCTGATGATTGTACAGTTCTACCCTACTTAAATCTAAGTTACTCACAAGTCAAGATATCACCCTCATGATAATTTTGAGAATGAAGTATGAACAACAAGTAACTTCAAAAGACTGATAATAAAATTTATCTCCCACCATTTGGCAAAGATAATATATGCAAGATTAAGAAAAGGCCATGAATTCTGAGACATGGTACTGATTTGTTTATGCTAGATTTCATAGATTTATTGTGGGGAATACAAGAAGGGCAGAGATTAATGTTTAGGAATAAACATAACTCACAAAAGCATCAATAAAACTTTTTTAATGTACAGAAAAACAACACTCCCCCCCAACAACAGAGCTATTTTGTTACCACCTTATTAAAATGAAAAAAATATAATACACATACATTATTAATATGCACATATATATATATATATATATATATATTCTTATGCCCATATCTGCCACACAATTTTCCTAATCTTTTTTGTAACACAACAACTGATGCATCAGTTCTAACTCTGTAGAAATCTGTTGAGTGATCAAGAAAGAAAATGACATCTACTATTCTTTTCATCATGCTAATGAGTTCAAGTTTCCTTGTCTTCATTGTCAATCAAACATTCAAATACACAGATTAACACAGGCAGACTGTGGGAATGAATATATTTGCTTAGTCAGGGCTATGTGGATGCCACTGAAATTTATGCAAGCCGACTTAGGTTTTTTGTTTCTGTTCTTTATTAGAACTGTTTTCCTGACAAATGTGCTTAAGGTAAAGATTCTAACACTTCTTCAGTCTTTAATCTATAGACATGCTATTTTGAGGGGCAGTATTTGTTGTCCATGCCTATGAAAGTTGTGGGGAGAACACTGGATTGGCCATTCAAAAGATCTATGTTGAAAACCTGGTTCTGCCTTACCTATAAGATCTTTGGAAAGTTTCCTTAGATTTGATTGGAAAGAACCATTTCTAAGGTTTCTTCCACTTCTGAATTTTATGCATTTATTTTAGGGAATCTCAATTCTAATCTGATTATTTTAAATGTCTTTTATAATTACTTTAGCTTTTCTTAGAATTCTAGGATGTTATATTTAAACAAAACATAACAATTGCCAAAAAGCAAATGTGTGACATGACATTTCCCCCCGCCCCCTTCTCTGAATATACATGTTTCAATCAAGATTCTAAAACAATGACCCCTGGGGAGTCATAAATAGTTCTGGGGAGATTTACTTTCTTAGTTAAATCTTGGCACAGATTCATAGCATTGCTTCAGGTATTTATCTCCTTGGAGATGTCACAGTTTAGCTTTATTCTGATGTCCTGCAATGTATTCAGCACAATATTCTTTTTTAAAACAGCAAATATAAAATAACCAGAGACTTAATAATAGCCTTTTCCATTATCATTCAGTTGTCAAAACAAAAGCCCTCTTACTCTTTATGAATGTTGGAATCCTTTGCATCTTTCTTAATATAGTGATACTTGTTGATTTGCAAAAGGAAAGCAATTAGGTGACAAATGTGGAGATTTTCTAAGGGCCTCTCTCTCTCCTTCACTTTCCCTCTCCTGTCCTTCCTTCCTCCTTTCCTCCCTCTCCTTTCCTTCCTTCCTCCTTTCTTCCCTTTCTCTCCCTCCCTTCTTCCCTCCTTATGCTTCTCCCTCCCCCTCCCCTCTCTTTTCTCTCTCTCTCTCTCTCTCTCTCTCTCTCTCTCTCCCTTTTTGTCTATCTCTCCCTCCCTCCCTCTCTTTCCTTCCCTCTCTTTCTCTTCCTTTCTCCCTCACTCTGTTTCTTTGTCTCTCTGTCTCTCCCACATCACACACACACACACACACACACACACACACACACACACAACTTTGTGTTTTTTTTTTTTTGGTTGCCTCAATTTCCTTATCTGTAAAATGAGGTGGAGAAGGAAACAACAAATCATTCTAGTACACTTTGTGTGTATACAAAGAAGCTAGCCTTCAGCATTATCCACAAAGGAGATATCTTGTAATGGGCTGAGGCTTGAGTTGATGCACTGAGGTCCCAAGCACATGAGGCTAAATAGTAATTGGACCATACTCTATTAATAGATAAGCTTGGAGAAAGAATGGCCCCCACCCACTCTTTGTGCAAGTCCTGATGTGTTGTATAGGAAATGACGATTTTGGTGGGTGGAGGCAGGGGAGTGGAATAGGAAGGGGAAGGAGAGACTTTGGGGATTGCTATTGCCATGGCTTTTCTGTTTGTTTTCTCTTCTTCTTTTTGCTGAGGCAGTTGGGGTTAAGTGACTTGCCCATGGTCACACAACCAGGAATTGGTAAGTGTCTGAGGCTGGATTTGAACTCAGGTCCTCGTGATTTCAAGGCTGGTGCAATATCCACTGAGCCATGAAAAACAGCCCCACTATGTGTCAAATGTATGTTGCTGCTGCTCTTGCTCCAATAAGAAAAGCATTTCCAAAAGTTATGCTATTACATTATATGGATGATATATTGGGATGTGCACCTGAGGAACAAATGTTAGAAGCATGTCTACAAAAGACCATAGAAACACTAAGATACTACAAATTATACATAGCTGAAGAGAAAATTCAAAGACATGCTCCTTTTCAATATTTAGGATATGAAGTATACCCTAAGGTGCTTACAGTACAAAAACTGTCCTTAAGAACAGAGAAGCTAAACACCTTAAATGATTTTCAGAAATTGATAGGAGATATCCAATGGATGCGACCAGTGTTAGGCTTGACTACCTATCAGTTACAACCATTATATGATATTTTAAGGGGAGACAGTGCTTTAAATTCGCCACGCCAGCTTACAAAAGAAGCTCAAGAGGCTTTGAGAGAAGTTGAACTGGCTTTATCCAATGTGGTTGAGAGAATCACTCAAAAGCCCTTGGAAATATCAGTTTTTGCCACACAAGAGGCACCCACAGCAGTCCTTCATCAAGGAGACAGTGTGATAGAGTGGGTGAACCTCCCGGCACAACCAGAACAAAGCCTTACTCCTTACCCAGTGCTTGTGGCTAGAATTTTGTTAAAGGCCATTAAGCGAGCAGTACAATTATCTGGGGCAAGACCTGATAAGATATACACCTTTTACACCAATACACAAATTAATGTGTGTTGTGAGACCATCCCAGAGTGGCAAATTTTATTAGCCATGGCTCCTAATTTTATACATGGGTCTCCATTAAAGATAACCAGACTTTTACATAATTGGCGATGGATTCTTGAAGAAAAAGTTTCTAAAGTTCCTCTTAAAGGACCAACTATCTTTACAGATGCATCCAAACACAATATTTGTGCTGTATACTCTCATGATTTAACCATAAAGAGAGTAGTCAGAACTCCTTTTCAGTCCACTCAGCAGAACGAATTGTATGCAATCATGTTAGCTCTCACTTATTACCCAGGAGACATAAATATAATATCTGATTCAGCCTATTCAGTAGGTGTGGTACAAAGAATTGCCACAGCCCAAATAAAATTTGCAGCTTCTAATATATATCAGCTCTTTAAGGAACTTCAGGAGCAAGTGAGAAAACATCCAGGTAAGATTTATATCTTGCATGTCCACTCACATAGTGGACTCCCAGGCCCTATTTTTGATGGGAATTCAAAGGCAGATAGCCTTTTAACTATGTTAGCCAGTACACCTTTATTTCAGGAGGCCCAGGAATCCCATTCTAAGTACCATCAGGCTGCTCGAGCTTTGCGTTTACAATTTGGGATTACAAAAGAGGAAGCTAGGAGCATAGTAAAAAGCTGTACAGCTTGCCTTCCTTTCCATGCTCCTACACTGCCTCCAGGGAAGAACCCTCGTGGTTTGAGACCCAATGAAATCTGGCAAATGGATGTGACCCATTATAAATCTTTCGGTCGTCTGTCTTTTATCCATGTTGTGGTAGACACCTTTTCAGGATTCACTTTTGCCATACCAGCAGCAAAAGAGACAGCCCGAGTGGTCACTGAATTCCTCATGCAAGCATTTGCCATTATGGGTGTGCCACAAGCAATAAAAACAGACAATGGTCCTGCATACACCTCCAAACATTTTGCCCACTTTTGTGCACAGTATAAGATTTTACACACCACTGGCATACCCTTTAATCCTCAAGGACAGGCAATAGTAGAGAGGAGAAACAGAGATATTAAGACGCTGCTCCAAAAACAAAAGAAAGGGGGAGCCACAGGTAACCCTAGAGAGCTTCTAAATCTAGCACTTTATACTATTAACTTCTTGATTTTTGACAAAGATGCACTGGCTCCGGCAGACAGGTTTTATAACCCACCGGAAGGGCAGTGTCCAGTGCGAGCAGCTCCACTATCTTTAGATAATCGCCAGGTGATGTGGAGAGACCCAGAAAGTGGTGAATGGAAGGGACCAGATAGGCTAACTGCTTGGGGGAGAGGGTTTGCTTGTATCTCTACAGGTGGAGAAGGAATCAGATGGGTGCCAACGAGCCGTATTCGCCTTGTCCACCGCAGAGAGACGGAGCAGACCCTTGAAACGAAGGAGAAGACCCAAGAAACATCGGGTGGTTCTGTTGCTGATTGTGCTCACCATTGAAAGAGTGTGGCAGTTATGGCGTTTGACTCATGGACATAGAAAATCATTGGACTTCAAAACCCTCAGAAATCATTGGATTCTCTGAGACATAAGATTGTTGTAGGACTTTAAAGCCCTCAGGAATCATTGGATTTTCTGAGAAATGATAAGACTGTTACAGGACTTCAAAATCTGCTGGAATCATTGGATTCCCTAAGACATAAAAAGACTTTTGCTGGACTTCAAAAACTTGGGGGGATCATTGGATTCCCTGATATGTGAAGCAATGGACAATAGACTGGTTTTGGACTATCTCTTGGCTGCTGAAGAGGTGTATGTGTGACTGCTGTTTACATACTCTCCTTCTAGGACTTCTGGCAATCTTTTACATCATACTGTTGATTTATATTGTTTGTTATACCGTTACTTGGGTGTATAATTCATGTTTGTTACACCACATCAAGCCTGCACTGACTGTGGGGAGAGTCATCATTAATAGCCTCTGTGTTGTTGCTATGTGCTATGTGCTATGTGTTCCCATGCTGATGGGTTTGTGCATAATAAGACCCTTGAGCCCAGAAACCTGCTAGCAACCCCCACTTCCCTTTGGTGCTTTTCATCTCCCTTCCTGAGATGTCAGGGAGGGCGTGATTATCTCCTTTTTAGTGCTTTCACCTCCCTTCCTGAGAAGTCAGGGGGGTCGTGATCACTTCCTTTTCGGTGCTTTCACCTCCTTTCCTGAGAAATCAGGGAGGGTGTGATCACCTCCCCTTGGGGGCTCTGACCTCCCTGAGGAGTCAGGGATGGCATGATCACCTGTGTTCTAAAACAAAAGAAAGCGGGAGATGTAATGGGCTGAGGCTTGAGTTGATGCACTGAGGTCCCAAGCACATGAGGCTAAATAGTAATTGGACCATACTCTATTAATAGATAAGCTTGGAGAAAGAATGGCCCCCACCCACTCTTTGTGCAAGTCCTGATGTGTTGTATAGGAAATGACGATTTTGGTGGGTGGAGGCAGGGGAGTGGAATAATATCTGATTAAGAAAAAGCATTCAAAGTATCTGCTACATTGTGTGCATAACTGCCTTGAAGCACTCTCGATGAATTTCCTCATTCCTGAACATTTTCTGATTTTTCTTCTTTAACGGCCATTGCCCCTTTACCCATATAAAGTATGGAATGCCTTTGTCATTGAAAAGTGGGTCTTGACATCTTACACCGATGCTGAAGGCATAGAAATCATTATAGAATGTTCACAAATGATGCTCATTTGTTGCCAGTTCATGTACAGAGAATGAAAAATTAATCTGGATCTTACTTAGGTTCAGAGATGAAAGAAGAGATGGTTTTGTTTTTAGCTAGAAGACCAGTACAAAGCAATTTCAAAACTTATTTTTGTGAATATTTGGGTCAATTGTTCTGTGACCCAAATACAAAATGCATATTCAATTACAATGTAATGTGACTAGAATGAAAAATGAGGCTTATTTTTAAAAGTATGCTCTTTTTTCTCTCTCATAGATTTAGCTTATGTTGCACTCTTTGGGTTGCATTAGGAGCAGATTACTTGCTGTGCAGCTGTGGGCCCATCCATCTCTTAACTCCTAGTGACTCTAGTCAGTACTACAGGACTATAAATTTCATAAAAGATGCCAGCCTGTATGGTACTGGGAAACTACTCATCTGAATGCTCCCTATATCAGTTAAATCATAGATCCAGTCCTTAATCTTGTCCTAGGAGGAGATAGAAGTGGGGAAACAGGAAAAAAAATGTGAAACAGGTATACATGGGAATGTTTCCAACTTCTTATATCAGAATATTCCATACAAATTATTTTTCTTTTTCTTTTTTTTAATATTTTATTTTATTTAATAATAACTTTATATTGACAGAATCCATGCCAGGGTAATTTTTTTTACAACATTATCCCTTGCACTCGCTTCTGCTCGGATTTTTCCCCTCCCTCCCTCCACCCCCTCCCCTAGATGGCAAGCAGTCCTATATATGTTAGATATGTTGCAGTATATCCTAGATACAATATATGTTTGCAGAACTGAACAGTTCTCCTGTTGCACAGGGAGAATTGGATTCAGAAGGTAAAAATAACCTAGGAAGAAAAACAAAAATGCAAATAGTTCACATTCGTTTTCCCAGTGTTCTTTCTTTGGGTGTAGCTGCTTCTGTTCATCATTTATCAATTGAAACTCAGTTAGGTCTCTTTGTCAAAGAAATCCACTTCCATCAGAATATATCCTCATACAATATCGTTGTCGAAGTGTATAATGATCTCCTGGTTCTGCTCATTTCACTTAGCATCAGTTCATGTAAGTCTCTCCAAGCCTCTCTGTATTCATCCTGCTGGTCATTCCTTACAGAACAATAATATTCCATAACATTCATATATCACAATTTACCCAGCCATTCTCCAATCGATGGGCATCCATTCAATTTCCATTTTCTAGTTTTCCATTTGAAGTTTTCTTGGCAAATGTACTAGAATGATTTGTTGTTTCCTTCTCCACCTCATTTTACAGATAAGGAAATTGAGTCAACAAACAGTGTTAAGTAACTTGCCCAAGGGTCACACAGCTAGTAAGAATCTGCAGCCAGATTTGAAGTCCCTAAGATAAATCTTCCTTATTCTAGGCCCAGCACTTTATCCACTGTACTATTTAGCTGCCCTAAAAACTAGTTATCTAGAATAATTACTTACAATAGTAAGCTAACAGTTTCCTATTTTTTACATTCTTGGTTAGCTACTCTGGACCTACTTTCCCACTTTGCTTCCCTCTCTTCAAGCCTTCTCTTTGCCTAACTGGGTCTTATATTCAGGTATCTCAATCCTTTTTTTATAATTTATCTCTGAGAAAATTTTGAGTGCTTCCCCCAAGCATGTTTTGAGCTCCCTGACTTAAGTACAAAAACTATCCAGATGAGGCTACTCCAGCTCTGATAGCTTCTACTTCTTCCACTATCTCCCTCTTCTATCCCCATCATTTTTATCACCACTGACACCATTTTTGCCTTCTTTTTAGGGAATGTCCCAAGTTAAATCACTTTCATTCCCCTTCCAGCTCTATTTCTGACTTTCAGGATCATCACTGAAATATTTTCCACTCTTTCATGTCTAGGTTTTTCTAGCTACCTAGCTACCCCTATTAGAATGTAAGTTCCTTTAAAGCAGGGACTGTCATTCTTTCTTGATAGTATTTGTATTGTTTAGAATAGTGTCTGGCACTTAGTAAAACTTTAATAAATATTTGTTGCCTCCCTCTCATTCCAGTACCAGGTTTCAATACTACCCATTTAGCCAACAAATAGCCATCCAACCCACTGACTTGTCTTTAGTCTCTTTCATATTATGAAAACACACGCACATATATATATATATGAAAACAGAAGTGTAGATATGAATGCATGTGTGTGTATATCTTTTAAAACAACTGATATGCCTCCTCTGAAAGTGGTATAGGAAATTCTCAGAAGTCAAGGGAATGACAGCTGCAACATGCCCAGAATAACCATGGATCACATGTATTAATAGTTTCACCTTTTACCCAGAGTCTTAAATGGGACCTGTAAAAAATGCACCCTGATAATATTTTGGTATAGGACAAGCCTTGCTGAAAGTGAAATGTCTATATCCCTATATTTCCCAGAAACTCTTTCCTACAAAGATATACTGAGGCCTTCTGGATCTTAGTCATTTGGGACACAGTACTTTCCAAATATTTAAAGAAATGATTCTACTTCTTTCAGAAAAAGATTCATACCTTCAAACCAATGCTTTACTTCTGGCCCTAAATGACAAAAGCATAAAGTAACCACTATCCACTGGGTTTAAGGTGTCCTTCATTAAAATAATTGGTTGTCTAGTTTTAATTCCTAAAGGATAAGCACATATAACCCAGAATCAACTCTTAAAAGGAAAAGTAATTGGTTCCATTGTTATCGCTTTCATCAGAGGACAAAAACATTTAAGTGAATTTTAGTGCAGAGTCTATTACCACTTATCTTATCAGGTAATTATAATGTTCACCTTTCTATTCAAAAAATATTTTCTCCCCATTTTCCCTATGTTAAGGCACAAATTCTATGGCTTCTTTCAAGTTTCTTCTCAGGTGTAATATTCTATGGTAAAAATTTCCTAATATCTTTAGTTATTATATTCTTTACCTCCTCAAATTATACTTACCTAACTTTTTTCAATTAGTGAAGATCTATTTCATGTCCCTACTTCTGCTTCTCCCACACTGGGGAAAAAATATTTGTAAGAAATATTCATAGTCAAGTAAAACAAAACCCCGCATGTCCAACAAATATGTATCTTATTTTTAATTATCACTTTTTCTTTAGGAGAATAGCATGTTTCAGCATCAGACCTCTAAAAATATGGTAGGTCCTTCTTAATCACATTTCTTAAGTTTTCAAAATTATCACTAACAATATTGTTGCTGTTATTGTGAAAAAAAAATTTTTTTTTACCTCTATATATTTTGTAACTTACTCTACCATCTTAATATTAGGCTGAACCAAGAAAGCAATCTGTCTTATCTGTCACTTATTTTTGTCTAAGCTTTTATTCCAAAACTCTTTATTCCAAATTCTCTATATCTCTTATTTACCCTAATAAAAAATTGGGTATACCTAATATACTTTATACCCTTAGATAAGGGTATATATACCTTATAAACCCTTATGTAACCAAAACAACACTGGTCATGTGCTAAGTATATCCTGCACATGTGGGACCACATGAGCAACTTGCTATTGTACGTAGTTTGCCACCTGGTATCACTCTTCCACCTGGTATCAATTACAACAGAGGTTGTCATCGCCCCCTAACTTCTCTGGAAGGCCAGGAGCCCTTGGAGATACAGGGAGCCACACAAGACATTGTCAGCAGGTTCCCTCTGGGCTGCCCCTCAGGGCTGAAGGGTCTTATACCTCACCCAGAGCTCCCCCACTGTCTGTGGCTCTCTACAGAGGCCTGATTCAGCCCTTGATTTCTATATCCCCTAAGTAAAGAATATGGGATACAAGCATAGTGACTGAGTCATTATTTGTATCCCTGGATGACAGCCATTGCCTCTAAGAACACAGCTAGCTTGAATGATGCACAAAGCATCACTTGGACAAAAAGTAGCATTTAGAATGGACCAGGTAAAGAAAATAAAGTGAATTAGCTTTATGAAGGATAATTAGGGAGAATGAACTCAGGACAGTCTGCTGAGATCATGGATGCATTAGGCACTCATGGTAGAGAAGGATGGATTATAATAGGATTCTTACCTTGGTCAAACAGAACAAGACATTGGGAACTTGGGAGTAGGTCAAGATTCAGGATTGGTACCAATACACTGGGAAAACATAAGAAGGGATCAATGGCTAGTCTAGATGAAGACACAGTACAAGAGGGGAAAAATAATGGTCTTCCTTTCATCTTTTATCTCTTGAGAAGAATCATTTATGAGGTTTGGGGTTTTCAAGTTGGTGAATCTCCTACTCTCTTTTTAAGCTTTTGGTCCTCCTTCTGCCCTCATTGCCATCTAGCAGGTGACTGCTGGGAAGATTTTGATATCATCCTCCTCCAGGGCCACTAACTCACCCAAGTTTATTTCTGCTGGATCAAGGTCAGAGTCCCTCTTGTTGGGGAGGGACCACTTGTCTTTGGGGAGTTCCTCTGTCTTGCCCTTTAGTGTAAGTGGCTTTTACATTGAAGAATTACTGAATTACTGCCAGTTTTATAACAGTTCATCATTTCCCTAACTTCCTCGGCATCTCTGAAGCACACAGAGCCCTTCTTCATAAGCGCTTTCCTCACACCACACTAGGGATGTACAGGTTGTTTAGAAAGGACCAGCAGCTCTGGCTGAATCCTTTTTAGGGCTGTCCATCCACCTTTAGTATCTACCTTTCTCCCAAATTTCACTATTGGCTCCAAGAAGCTGTAGCATGTGCAGTGGCTCTAAGTAAAACTGGCTGAGCTGTCAGACTAAAGCAAGTTGAGAATAAACCACAACCCTCAGAAAAAATGGCAAGCTAAGGAGATATTTTTCCCCAGTGGAATGGGCAGATGAGATCAGTTTGCTGTGAAGGCAGATAAAGCAGGAGCTGTGCCGTGCTTAGAGCTGGTCAGACTTTGAAGATACCAAGATCATCAAGGCCATTGCCTGTCGTCCTGACTTTTGTCTTGGCGTTGGATTTCAATGACTGCTAGACTGTGACTAATGACTGTGCAACTCTGCCTCACTTAAATTCAATTCAAATGCAAGTTATTGGTCCTCTTCAAAAATAAGGAAGAAGGATTCAAGAGAAGATAGCCCTTGGGGCTAAGGCCCCCCAATTAGAGAAACAACAATAATGTGTGCTTAATTCCCTATCATATCACAGCTAATTTATTTGAGGAGGCTGTTTAGAAGGTTTGGGCTGCAAAGTGCTTTTTTATTCTTTTGAGGCCAGCAAAACTTCCCTTTCCAGACTTTAGGATCTCCAGCATAAGGAGACCACCTAACTGTAGGTAATTCAGTTTAGGCTAGTGGGAACATTAACAGCTTCTAGAGTTCCTAGTCAGTCTCAAAAAGTCCATTTTGGACAATTTCTCATAATCTCAATTTAGGCAGTTAGCTGTGTAGTAAAGAGCTCAAGTAATAATCAGTTCTTTCAGAGCAAGCTTCCCTATTAACACTAGTATTTTGTTCTTGCTAATTGTCTTATCAGATTTAGGAAAACTCAGGATAACAAAGTCTTACAAGGAAGAATGCAGCTCACAAGAAGACACTAAAGTAAATCAGATTTATTGGCATTTATTTACAAAACTTAATGCCATATATTCACAAAATAAAGGGCAGTCAGGAAGAATGAGGCAATCAGATCACATTTGCTAGGCCCTGGAATAAAATTTGTTTTATCCCACTGGGGGCATTAGAGGTGATGAAGTACCCTATTCCTAAATTAGAAAAGTGTAGTGAGTTTTTATAAGTTTCTTATGGAGTAGTTATTGCGAGAAGGTAGCAAAAAGTCTGGTTGAGGGAATGGTGTTGATTTTTGCTACTGAGGGACAAGCAGAGTCCTGAGGAATTGAAGGGGAGATATTTACCCTGCTAGTCTGAAAAAAGTGGAGCTTTGGACTGCTGGTCCCATTCTGACATGATTAGATTCAAAGGTTTTTTTAACTCACCTGGGGGCTTTTTTGTTTAGCAAGATGGAATTGTTAATGGGGTCTTTATATCCACCCATCTCACCCCTCCCCAGTAGAACACAAGCCCCTTGGCAGTTCTGAAAACCTATTAGATCAAACAAGGAAATTGAAGCTGAAGCTCCCTGAATCTAGTGTCTTGCCTAAGGATGCCTCGGCTCTGAATTTGAGATGGAATTTGAACCCAGGTGCTCAGATTCCTGAGCCAGTCTTCTTCACTGCTGTCCTATTCTCCCTTACCTGTTGAACCTCAGTTATTTGACACCTAAATTTCTTGTACTGTGTCTTAGGGACTAAGTGTATTTTAAATGTCTTTGTTAGAACTGACAGTGTTTAATGTGTTTCTATGCATTCAACAAATGTCTGTTTAATAATAAATGCAATGACTCTTCTATTTGGGAGTATCCAAGATGTTTTATCATAAGGTACTAAACCAGCAATAGTCTGAACCTAACCCAGAATCCAGAGGATCATATAGTTTTGAACTTTATGGGTGAACTGGATTGCTGAAATATTTTATAACTCCAGAATGGGGTGAGGAGGAAGGCTAACCTTGGGGACTACTAGTGATTGATGATTATGATGATAATGAAGATTTACATTTAATATTGAAATGTTCTAAGACTTGAATTATATGACAGCACGTTAAAAAGGAAGTTGCTGTTATAGACCATAGCCAAGGCAACTGAAAGTATAGTATGAGAAATATTACCAAACTTCTATAATCCGTGCTTGTCAAGTTAGTCATTTATCTTTGGTTCTGAATTTTACAGTTAACAGTGATATTAGGCTATTGTAACCCTAGCTAAGGACTTTGCTCCACTGTTTGAAAAAGTGATGCAGATTGCATTTCTTATTTAATTTTGTAATTGACTTAAAATTTACCATAAAATCATTTCCTCAAGAAATCTATCAAGCAATAAACCAAGGAGCATTTAACAAGCTCTTCGTTCTAGGCACTATGTTAGATACTAAAGACACAGTGACAAAAAAAATTTTAACGATCCCTATTCTGAAGAAACTTAGATCTTATCAGGAAGACAAAAGCATCTCTCTCTCCCTTCCCCTGCCCTTTCCCTCTTCCTCTCTGTCTTTTCTAATAAAGAAAACAATTCAACAATCATGAGACACTAAATATCATATCTTCATACCTTCAAAAAAGACAATCTTTGTTACATATTTTATATATTATTATTTCTGGGTTGGTAGATATTGTATTGGGTTTTACTCTTGATTGTTAATGGTTCTGAGGACATCCTTAAAATGATTCATTCTGTCACAGTTAGAATCAAAATGGTTCAGCAATACATGTAAATAATCCCATGTTCTCCTATTTTGTCTAGTATACACAGGCCTGAAATATAGAGGTTAACTTTTGTATATGCTACTGTTTTTTTGTGAATAAAATTTAAAAATTATTTTCCTTCATGTCACATGATACCTCTGCATCAAAGGGTAAAAAATAGGTTATAGTATCAATAATGAAACCAGAGCAAAAACTAGTTACTCTAAAAAGGTATTTGTATCATTGCATAGAATAGATTACAGCAGAGTAATATTGGTTTATTTCTTTTTCCAGAGAGTTATATATTTAAAGTGAAATTGCTTAGAGTTTTCCATAACTAATTAGAATTTTCTATTTTTCTCAGTGCAATTCTGATATGAAAATCAATATGAAGTTTGATTGTAGTTTATGATGTTTACATGCATATTAAGTCTCATAGAATATCTGAGCAAGATAAGGGAACCCAGGTGGATTTATAGCAAGTTTCAATGCCATAACAAAAATGGAGAAAGAAATAGTCCTTAGATGAGCAAGGATATGGGATAAAAAAAATAAAAAGATTTTAGCGATCACTAACAAAGTAGTTAATGAATGGGAGAACCTATAGCATATTCAAGAACATATATGCAATCTATCCCAAATATCTGAATTTGTAATTAGTTAAGACTAAGGATCATCAGGTTATAAACTCTAAAACTAAAGATATTGAGCAATTATATTTATTTTCTGTTAATACTATAACAGACATAGGACAATTGTAAAAATTCATGGTTAGGGATACAAGAATTGTTCCAGGCGAAACTCTCCTCTCCATAAGTAACAATCAGAAAGGATGAAATTGAGCAATCAAGCATTTTTATCTATATGATTTACAGATGACATAAAATCAGAAGGAATGGCTTTCCATTATTCCTACATGACAGATTCAGGATTCACAAAGATAATAAGAAGCTAGAACACTGAGGGAGAATGTAATAAATTGAAATTTAGGGGGGATAAATTTAAAGAATCTGTTTTTGGTTTCAAAAAATCAATTTCACAAATATAAAATAAAGTATGAGTAGGTAGCAATTCGCCCCCATAAAACTCGAGGGCTTTAAGTGGATTGCAAACTTTACATGAGTCTACAATATGGTACAGCCACGAAAACTAATGCAATATGAAACTGCTTTAAGAATTATAGTACATAAGCATTGGAAGAGATCTCAAAGGTCTTCTAATTCAAACTGTATTTCACAAAGAATACCTTCTAAAGCATACTCAGCAATACTTATCTAACTTGACCTACAGACTTCTACTGAAGGAAAATTCATTACCTCATCAGATAGCTCATTACATTTTTGGATAATTCTGATTATCAGTACATTTTCCCTTACGTAAAGCATACATATATCTCTTTGCAACTTCTACCTGTTCCCCTTGGCCTTGGGTCCCCCCGAAAAAAAACAAAATAAAACTAAGAATGATTTCTTCTAGGATATTATATTCATTTGTGACTATGTCCTTTTAGGTTGGGCATTGACAAGCTAGAAAGCCTCCAGCTATTGTTTTCCTGAGCCATAAAATATGAATTGATGAAAAAATACTTTTCACCTTAAATCTATATTACTTTTAATTATTAGCTTATTTCTACGATTGAGTCTGAAGTGGAGAAGTGAATATTATAGATTATTCTTTTTACTTATTTGAAAAAGCTGGTTTGACTAACTAGATCCGAGAAGAATAAACTTAGATAAATGCAACCAGAATGACCTTCCCTTTAAAATGAATAGGAACCTACAAACTTCTAAGGCTTTCCATTCCATGTCTAAATAGTTTGGATTATTAGAAAGTATTTCTTTTACATCAAGCTTAAATCCTTTTCTTTGCAACTTCCATCCCTCACTCAATTTTATTTTCTAAAGTCAAGTGAAAATTCAGGTTTTCTTAAACTAACATTAAGATTATCTTAAACTAACTTTTCTGCTCTTGTTAACAACACACACACACACACACACACACACACACACACACACACACACACCCCTCTTAATTAACATTTAAGTACTTCTTTTAAAGGTGATTATGGCTTTGAGAACTCAGGTAACAGAATTCTCCCATCCAAGAATTATGTGCTTGTATAGCAGTTCTCTAGGGAAATTTAAATTAAGAGTTTGTTATTTACTAATATTTTTTTGTTTCTGGGATAGATTCCCTCCTTGAGAGTGTAAGCCTGGCCTCCTCCAGACCATGAGAGGAATAAGTAACGGGGAGGAGGGGTTACTATTTAATCTTATGTTTTGTAGTTTGTATTTTGCACTCCTCTATTGTCATCTTGTCTGTTGGGAGTTGCCCTATCTTGCAAGAGCACAATAAATCCTTTTTTTTTTTTTTTAATTTTTTACCTCCAGAGTCTCTGATTTTAATTTAGATAAGGTGTCCCACACACATCTCCCCTAAGTCTTATCTTCTGCAGGTTAAACATTCCTGAATCCTTTAGACAGTACTTATATTTGTATGGTTTAGAGGCCCCTCACCAATCAGATCACTCCTCTGAAGGCTTAAATATGTGATAAAATAATGTGAATTCATCTATCTATCTATCTTTAGTGTTAAGGAGCTTCAAGGAGAAAGTTATAGTATTGGGTCCCTACTAAAAACTTAGAGAAGATCAACTATCACCCATTCCATGAGATGTCTGTGTCCTTCCCACTCATCTTCACCTCTTCTTCTCTTTGAATTCCTTCCAAGAGTTCAAACAGCCTTCCTTTAGCAGCTGTAGCTAAAGTATCATATTACCATCAGCTGGAAAAACAGTTTTTTAAAAAGCTGACAAATACATGTCTATGCTTTCTTTTAACTTTTAGTTCTAGAATCTCTGAGCCACAAAACTAAGGTCTTATTTTGAACCCTAGAAATTACTTTTGCTGTCACTGATTCATCTGCTGATTGGAAACATTCCCATGTGGCCACTTCACTTATAAAAGGCCTTATTAGTATATCTAACAAAGATGAAATATGACATTAAAATTAATAATAACTGAATGGAGAAAAGAGAGAGACAGAGAAAGATAAGGAAAGAGAATCAAAAAAGAGAGGAAAAGAGGAAAAAGTGGGAGGAGGGAGAGGGAGAAATAAGAAATTCAAGAAAAGCAGTGAGAAAAAGGGAAAAAAACTAAATACACACACACACACACACACACACACACAAATATATCTTTGAGGCTAGCTTAAAATTGAATTATTTAAAAAATGAGAAGAAAGTAATAATTTAGTTTAATTGTCCTATAAATTTTCTATTTTATAATGAATAGGAAAATTCTTTATAAAATGATTCTGTCCTGGACCAGTTATGAGAATGAAGCAACCATTCTGGGTAAGTGGTCAGACCACATCTCTATAGTTCATGTAGGTTATAAAAAGATCTTCTGAGAGCAAATGATTAACAGTGATTTATTCAGTATCCATTATATTCCAGGCACTGGGAATTCAAAGTGAGAAATGAAGAAGCCTTATCCTGCAAAGAATTTATGCTTTATTAGAAAAGCAAACAACCCAGAAATCTAAGTGACTTTTGTTTAGAATTGTTCCTTTGTTATTACTCACAATGGGCCTTTTTGCAAACGCCTTTAGTTAGAACTTAAACTCAAAAATATAACAAAGACACTTACTACTTTTGAGGAAGATTATAATTCAGTAGAGAAGATGATAAACAGCTGGGGGAAAATGTATTTAGAGTTAGAGTCCTGTGTTCTATTCTTAGCTTTAAGGTATGTATGTAATTCTTCCTTCTTTTTTTCATTTGCTTAACATGTTTTCTTTTATTTGTGTCAGATAGCCATTCAGATCTTTTGTTGATGTATGGTATGAGAGATATAACAGAAGTATTCGTAGCCATAAATTCAGAATAGTAGTTAGCAGAAGAACTAGATAAAACAGGATGTAACTGGTTTTGTCCTGCTCAAGGAGTGAATATAATTAATTGGGTAATGGTTAAACCTTTTTTGGAATGCTCATGCACAAAAATCTCATAAATATTACTTTCTCCTCCTTTGGAGGAGCAAAAGTTCATCTTAATAATCATGCAATGTATGGGGTGGGAGAGGGAACATATCTAGAGGTAAATGTATAATAGAGACACCAGGAAGTTGCACACTCTGTAGTACCCTGTAAATGGGAAAATATGGGAGCCATTTTGTGAGTAGGAATAGGGATATAATGCATGCTCTTGCTTCTGTAAGCATGTGCCTATTCCATAGGACACTTGATTTTCGTGATCCATAATAAACTGAGCTTTTCACTTCACTCCTGAGAACTTATCATAGGTGTGAGGTGTTGGCCTACATCTAATTCGATCAATTAATTTCCAATTTTTCCATAACTTTTTAATCAAACAGTGACTGAAGTGACTGAAGATGTTACTATGTTGATTTATTTCTATATGTACATAATCTGTTCCAAAAATAGTCTTCTCTCCCCTCCCAATCAGTATCAATTTATTTTAATGGATACTGCTTTATTACACAATTTGAGCTCTAGTACAGATAGACTGTTTTTCTTCTTCTTCTTTTTTTATTATAGCCCTTAAAATTTTTGACTTTTTGTTTTACCACATGAATTTCATTATTACTTTTTCTAGCTTCATGAAATACTCTTTTGGGATTTTGATTGGTACAGCACTAAATACATAAATTAATTTAGGTAGTGTGGTCATTTGTATTATATTGACTTTATCGATGAACAATTAATTTTTTTGGGTCTATGCCTATATTTATTTCCAAGGTTTTCATTAAAAAATACATCAAAATGCCTGGATTCAATGATATCTTGAAAATAAACCAATTTGGTCATTTAAAACCCCCTCCATCATTTTTTAATACCTGAAGAGCTAAAATGCAATAAGGAAGAACTAAAGGGTTAGAGGTTGAATCACAGACAAAAGCTAATTGTATATTCTTCCCATATAAAATTTTGTCCAAAGATGCTAATGCTTATAATATTTTCTTCATGCAGAATATCTTTTAAAAGTACCTCCTCTACATCTATCTATGCTAATCTCCCTCATAAATGTTTTGGATTAATAAAAACATCATGATTCCAATAAATCTACAATATTATAACTTAAATATTTTGTACTCATGAATGAGTATCATTCTTTGCCTCATCTGGCTTCAATGACTCTTTCTTGTATTCTATGCCAGTTTAAATTATCTCAAGCTAAAAGAGCATCTCTAGAATCAAAGGCCAGATTGTAAATCCTAATTGGTGAGATCTATGATATTAATGAATATGATATTGATAAACCAGCAAAATATTATTTTTACCATATTCAATTGATCTGTGATCCACTTGAATACTATTGTACTATAATCTCATGTGATTCTTATCTATGCCATCTCATATATTTTTCCTTGAAAATATATTCAATAGAGATAAAAACAAAGGAATATTGGCATCTACAAAGTATAGAATTTTTTTTTAGAGGAAGAGCATTTTTCCTTGTCTATATTTTATCAGTCCTTCAGGGCCACCAATTATTAGGTCATGACTTTCCTCAAACATATAGTAATTTCTTGACTGAAAAATCTGATCTATGACCAAAATCATAATGGACACAAATTAAACATAGAACCTGTCTAAGTAGCATAGATTCACAAAGTTATAAGAATCTAAAAAATCATAGGTAACAATTTTGTCTTGCTTTTAATCCAATAAAACTTTGCTGAAATAAAAGATTGCATAATTTTCCTTGGTAACATATCCAATATCTAAAAAAAAAATTTTAAGAGGGAATGTCTTTTCTATGTCCTAAAATTGTACAGCTGTCTTTTAATGTGGACATATTTGACAATTCATTTAGCCATTTGCTGTGAAGAAATAGCAACATACTAAGCTACTCTCATCCATCAAAACTGTCCTTCAAATAACTGGAGGCCACAGTACAATTGAATTCCCTCTCAATTTTTTCTTCTTCAAGTGAAAGTACAAAATTTATTGTTATTCTCAAAATACTGACTTCTCTAATCTTTATGTTTTTATTATTCCCCTAAAAATTTCATCTGGAGTGTAGTAAATTTGATGCAATATTTTAATGAAGGCCTAGTGCTGAATGCAAATAATCATTGTGATGTACACATGCTAAAGAGAAGTATTTATATTTCCAGATTCTATAATGTGGTAGGTTATTAAATTAAACCAGTAATTATTGATTCATATTCAACTATGATTTGTTAAAATTTCTAGATCTCCATAAAATCAATCTTTTCCCATCTCTTATTAATAGATTTATTTTCTTCTTTCAGTTACAAATACAGGATTAGAAACCTAAAATTTAAAGGCACCATTTAGCACAATCTTCTCATTTTACAGATGAGGATACTGGAAATAAGGCAAGATAGGTGATTTGCCCAGGATCAGATAAGTTCTAAGCATCAGAGATGTAAGATAAATGCAAATCTTCTGACTTTAGACCCAGGTCTTTCTACTACACCCCTGACTCAGCATCCATTGTAACATATTTATGTACTCATTTTTTCAACTAATAATGGCCAATTTCCATTTAAATTAGAGTTTTGTATTACCAAATTCTCCATCAATTTTGGATTGCTGTAATATCTGGGTATATTGTACAAGTTTTTAACAAAAATGAAAAGTAGAAGCAACGAGGTGGATAAAAAGTTGGACCTAGAGTCAGAAAGCCCTGGATTCAAATTCAGCTCAGATGTTTATTAGCTTTGTTACTATGGGCAAATCACTTAGCTTCTATCTGCCTCCATTTCCTCAACCATAAAAGTGATAATTATAGTACTTCCTAGTGCTGTTGTGAGGATCAAATGAGATAATATTTGTAAAGCTCTTAGCCACAATGCCTGTTTCCCTCCTTTCTTCCTTTCTAGTCTGTTTCATTATTAATAAAAATAAAAATAGCTAGTATTTGTGTAGCATTTTCACATTTGCAAAGTCTTTTATAAATATTATCTCATTTTATCCTCACAACAAACCTAGGAATTAAGTGCCATTATTATTGCCATTTTTCAGATAGTGAAATTGAGAAAGATAGATGAAGTGATTTACAATAATAAGTATCTTAAGCTGGATTTGAATTAAAGTATTTATGAATGCAGATTTAATGCTCTATTCACTTTGTTACCTAGGAAGTCTACTTTCTTTTTTTTTTTCTTTTTTACAAATATGAAATGAAATTTCCTATGGAGTTTTAGCCTGAGATATGGGAGTCAGGATTACTAAACTGTAATACAAATATTATCATCCCGTATTCCTAAAAACATACTAGATTATGATCACAAATAAAACATCCTTCCAGTTCTAAAGTTTTGTTGAAGTGCTGAAAAAGGATGTTAATTTATCTACTTTATAAAAGATTAAGACCATGCCTCCATATATCTTTTATCATATATCCTTATCAGCTAAGTTTTGAATATATACTCCAATTTTATGTATATACTTTTTGATAAGATAGATACATATAGTACTCTGATTTTATGTGCATTACAAAATACACAAAAAAAGACATTAAAAGGGATGAGATAAAAGATAAAATATTTGATCCTAAAGTCAATAAGGAACATTTGAAATTTGTTGAGTAGAGGAGTAATATGGCCAAAACTTCACTTTAGGAAAGTTAATTGTCAGTTATATGGAGGATGAATTGTAAAAGGAACAGATTTGAGAGAGGGAAACCAATTAGGATGCTATTGCATAATTCCAAGTGGGAGGTGATGAAGGCCTTTAGGTTTGTGGTCATTTGAGTAGAGAAAAGATAGACAGGTTTGCTCTTCCTATACTATTCACTTCCATTAAAAATTAACTATTATAGTTGGGAGGGAGAGGCTTACTTACTCGTCCCATTTAAGTCCACAGCCTTCCCATCAAAGGGTGTCTGACAGCTCTGTGTGTGTGTGTGTGTGTGTGTGTGTGTGTGTGTGTATGTAAATGACAGGATGTGGGGAACCCAAGGAATTGGAATTTTGCCTATGCAGCTGCTGTAAGTCTGGTGGGAGGAGAAAGAGTAGGGAAATATTGAAGGGGGCATTGTTGTTCTGTTGGAGATAAGCCCAATTGGCTATGGATTAGGGGAAAGTGGGATGTAACCCATCTTTCCACTTTCTGATTGGTTGGTTACACATGCCTTGGGGTCAAGCTACAGACTTTTGGGTGTCATTCCATAGCTCCCCAAGGAACCCTAGCCCTAGTAGTTTGGAAACTACTGTATACAAACTCATAAAGTAGTTTTAACTGCACAAATTCTTTCACAAAATCAGTCATAAAATCTCAGAGTTGGAAAGGACTTTAGAGATTACCTACTTCAACTTATTCCTAAAAATTAATATACTTTTCACCATATCTGACAAGTGGTCATCTACCTAGTTATCTGATGATCTCTAGGGAAAACAACCCACTTCTCAAAGCAATGTATTCCACTTCTGATTAGCTCTCATTTTTAGGAAGTTTTTCAATATAATTCAAACATAAGACTTTATATTGTTCTCTATGAAATTTCATCTTATTAGATAAAACCCAGTGATCTAAAATGGCAAAGTTTTTCTAGATTCAGACTCTTACCCAACATCTTATCAATCATCTGAAAATCTGATAAACATGCTTTGTCTTTATCCAAGTCAATCATGCCATGTTAAATATAAAAGGGCCAAGCAATGATCCTTAAGACACTTAACTGAAAATATCCTTCCATATTCATGTTAAATCATTAATGACTATTTTTTGTGCCTAGTTATTTAACCAATTCTGAATTTATCTGATTGTTGTAGTGCCTAAGTCATATCTGCCCACTATTCCACAAGAGTGGCATGAGAAATTTTGTCAAAAATTTTGCCAACTCTAGGCAAACTATATCTAAAGTATTCTAAAAAACTAAAAATTCACTAACTTTATCAAAAATTAAATGTTTAATCTCATATGACCTGTTGTTAATAAAACCACAGTGGCACTTTACTTTTCTACATTTTTAGAAATCATCCCATATAATATATTCTAGGACTTTGTTAGGAATTGGAGTTAAATTCATAAATATAATCTGAAGAATGAATTCTCTTTCTTTTTTATTAGGGCACCATTGTCATCCTATATTCATACTATCTCTCCTAATCTCTAGCATCTTTCAAAAATTACAGACAGATGCTTGGTAATCCCATGTTAGTTCTTTAAATATCTTCAGATGTAATTCATCTGGGCCCAGTGACTTAAATTCACCAAGGACAGTTAAATGCTCTTCTAACTGCCTTACTTATTTTGAATATCTATTTATATTGAATATTAATTTCCCATTAAAGAATACACAGGATTTTGTAAAGTACTAATCACAAATAGTATCTGCATTCAAGGGTAATTATTTAAATATAGGAATCACATGAATTATATGGATTAATTATAAAAAGACATTTTCATCTAATGAAATTCATAAGAAGAGCCACAAAGGAATAAGCATTACTAAGGAATCATGCTATGTTCATTTCAACTAAAGTAATACATTTTTAAAAGACATTTCATTTGACCTTTTAACATCAGGTATAATCTTGTGGGTGACATTTTTAAACACTTAGACTTGCTTATCATAGGCATTTAGCATATTTTCTATTATCTGCTAAATCCTGAAAAGTTCCTAGGTAACTGCACAAAAAAATTTTTCAAGGAAAATGTACCATACATGAGAAATTATGTTAATAATCTTAAATAATGACATAATTATGAACTGAATTTCATATATCCAATTAAAAGAAGAAAAAGTTCTGGGAAAACACTTATTTGTTCCTGACTGGATAAAAACTCTGGCATAAAAGAAAATTTATTTTTAAGGCCCCAGCTTGGTCTTTTTTTTTTTTTTAAACGAGTCTTTGCACTTCAATAAGCACTTACCCTTGAAAACTATAGTATATTATTGTGTTTTTGTTTTTGTCAAATACTGAGTTCTTATTTCAGAAGCTGGAGTTTGGGAGGTTTATCAAATGGTAGATTATTATAGACCTTGATTATTGTGTTGTGTGTATCTAATCTAGTTCTCTGATCAACCACTCCATTTCTTAGGCAGTACCAAATGGTTTTGATGACTGCTGCTTTATAATATAGTTTCACATGTGGTACTGCTAGGCCACCAATCTTTGTATTTCTTTTTTTCATTAATTCATCCTTGATATTCTTAACCTTTTGTTGTATCAGATGAATTGTTTTTTTTTTTTTTTCTGTAAAATATTTTTTTGGCAGTTTGATTGCTATGGTACTGGACAAGTAGATCAATTTAGGCAGAATTTTCATTTTTATTATATTAATTTGGCTTACAATTTTATTAATCTCTCCTTTGGGTGTCAGAATGTCTAATTTGGTATTTAATTGGGGGTTTTAATTTCTTTTTCTAGTTTTTTTAGTTGTGTATCCAATTCATTGAGCAACTGATATTTTTCCAATTATTTAGATCTGACTTTATTTGTATAAGAAGTTTTTGTAATTATATCTATATAGCTCTTAGGTTTGTCTTAACGAGTAGACTCCCAAATATTTTATTTTTGTCTATAGTTATTTCAAATGGAATTTTTCTATCTCTTGCTGGTGGGCTTTATCAGTTATATAGAAATACTGATGACTTGCATGGGTTTATTTTATATCCTGCAACTTTGCTAAAGCTGTGAATTGTTTCCAGTAGGTTTTTGGATGATTTTCTAGGATTTTCTAAATATATCATCATATCATCTGCAAAAAGTGATAGTTTTATCTCCTCATTGCCTATTCTAATTCCTTTAATTTCATTTTCTCTTGTTATTGTTAATGCCAACATTTCCAGTAAAATATTAAATAATAGTAGTGATAATGGGCATCCTTGTTTCACCCCTGATCTTATTGGGAATACATACAGCTTGGCTCCATTACACATAATGCTTGCTGTTGGTTCTAAATAGATATTGCTTATTATTTTAAGAAAAGCTTCCTTTATCCCTATGTTTTTTAGCGTTTTTATAGGAATAGATGCTGTATTTTGTCAAAAGCTTGTTCTTCATATATTGAGATTATCATAAGATATCTGTTGATTTTGTTATTGATATGACTGATTATGGTAATAGTTTTCCTAATATTGAATCAGTCTTGCATTCCTGGCATAAATATCACTTGATCACAGTGCACTGTCCTGCTGATAAGTTGCTGTAATTGCTTTGCTAATAGTTGATTTAAAATTTTTGCATCGATATTCATTAGGGAGATTTGGTCTAATTTTCTCTGTTTTGGTTCTTCCTAGTTTAGGCATGAGAAGGAATTTGGCAGGACTCCTTTACCTATTTTTCCAAATAGTTTACATAGTTTTGGAATTAATTGTTCTTTAAATGTCTGGTAGAACTCACATGTGACTCCATCTGATCCTGGAGATTTTTTCTTAGGGAGTTCATTAATGGCTTTTCCATTTCTTTTTCTAAAATGGGACTATTTGAGTAATTTATTTTCTCTTCTTCTAATCTGGGCAATTTATATTTTTGTAAATATTTATCCATTTCGCTTGGATTGTCAAATTTGCTGCCATAGAGTTGAGCAAAATAATTCCTAATTATTGCTTTAATTTCTTTTTCATTGGTGGTAAATTCTCCATTTTCATTTTTGATGCTGGTGATTTGGTTTTTTTCTTTCATTTTTTTCTAATCAAATAAACCAAAGGTGTAAGCATTTTTTTTCCACAAAACCAACTCTTAGTTTTATTAATTAGTTCAATAGTTTTTTTAGTTTCAATTTTATTAATCTCTCCTTTGAGTATCAGAATTTCTAATTTAGTATTTAATTGGGAGTTTTTAATTAGTTTTTTTCTAGTTTTTTTAGTTGCGTGCCCAATTCATTGATCTTTATTTTATTTATGTAGCTATTTAGTAGATATATAAAATTTCCCTTAAAAACTGCTTTGGGTGTATCCCATAGATTTTGGTAATGTTATCTCATTTTTGATTTTCTCTTGGATGAAATTATGGATTGTTTCTGTGATTTGTTGTTTGACCCATTCATTTTTGAGAACTAGGTTATTTAATTTCCAATTGGTTTTTATTCTATATTTCTCTGGTCCTTTATTAAATATAATTTTTATTGTACTGTGGTCTGAAAAAGGAAGTATTTACTATTTCTGCCTTTCTGCATTTGATTGTGAGGTTTTTATGCCCTAATTCATGGTCAATTTTTGCGTAGGTATCATGTCCTGTTGAGAAAAAGGTGTATTTCTCTCCATGTCTATTCAATTTTCTCTATAGGTTTCATGTTTAGTTTTTCTATGATCCTATTAAGCTCCCTAGTTTCTTTCTTGTTTATTTTGTGTTTCGATTTTTCTGATTCTGAGGAGGGAAGGTTGAGGTCCCCCATTAATATTGTTTTGCTGTTTATTTCTTCCAGTAACTAGCTTAATATCTTCTCTAGGAATCTGCATGCTCTAATACTTGGTGTATATATATTAAATATCATTACTATTTCATTGTTTGTGGCACCTTTTTTCAAGAAGTACTTTCCTTCTATCTCTTTTAATTACATCTATTTTTACTTTTGCTTTATCTGTGATCTGCTTTTTTTTTTTTTTACTTCATATGAAACACAATACATTTTTTAATCCACTCTGCTATTCCCTTTTGTTTTATGGCAGAGTTTATCCCATTTACATTCACAGTTATGGCTCTGTATTTCCCTCCATCCTATTTTCTCCCCTCTATGTTTTTTTTTTTTTTTTTTTTTTTTTACTGACCCACCTCACCCAATACCTTATCTCCTATCATCCCTTCCTTCTTATCTTTCCCCCTAGTGTTTCTGTTCTCCCTTCTATCTGGCCCCTTCTTTTTCTTTTCTCTTTCTCCTACTTTACAGGGTTACATTTCTATAGCCAACTGAATGATTAAGTTATTCCCTCTGGATCAAGTTTCAGACAATGCTCATTCCCTCCTTTCTTTCCCTTGATTGTAATAGGTTTTTTTGTTCCTCTTAATTTACCCCATTATACCTTTCTTTTCCTCTTCTTCCAGTACAGACCTTTTCCCATCTCTAACTGCCTTCTTCTCTGATCTATTTTCCAAGTCAGCTGTTTTTCTAATGAGAAATTGATGTATAGTCAAGATTCTTTTCTGATTCTTGCTCATTTTCTTTCCTTTTCTTCTGTTATTTCCTTTTTTTTTTTTTTTTAACTTTTATGGTCGAGCTCTGCTCCTGGGTAAAGAGGTTGCTCTCCAAAGCTTCCTGTTCAGTTCTGAGCCTTGAGTAACTTTGCTTGCTCTTTTTAGGCAACAGCCTGGTTTCTCAGAGATTGCATTCTGAGCAGTGACTAGAGAGGCTGCCCAACTGATCTGCTCCCCTACTAAGCCAGAACTGAGAGTCCTGATTTGCTGTGATTAAGAACCTCTCACTGGCTTGTCCAGAATCTGTCTGAGATGGGCTGAACACCCTTTTCACTTCAGAGAGAATGACCTTTCTTGAAGTTTTTCCAGGTTATCTTTAACTGGAGCATGGTTTCATTCCATCAGGCTCTATTCAGAGACTTGGTTTCAAGTGATTTTTGAGGGAAATTGGGAGAATTTGAGAAGCTTCCTTATCTCATTCTACTATCTTGACTCCACCCCTGGAACTCCCCAATAATTTTCTTAAACTGCTTCTAATGCTTGTGATAGGCTTCTGGTTCCATGTCAGGTTTCTCATATCTTCTTCAGTGCTTAGAGCAAGGATCTGTAAATACTATATATAATAACTATTTATGAAATGTAATCAAATTTAATCTTATATTATTATTCTTTTTAAAAGCAAGTTACATACAATAGAGATTTAAATTTTTATATACAATCCTTCTTATCTTTTCCACTATGAATAGAGAAGGGATTCTTAATCGAGGGTTCTCAGATTCTGGAGAGATATGTGGATAGATTTCAAGAAGCCTGTGAATTGAAAAAAAAAAAAAAAACCCAACATCTTTATAACCATGCTTCATTATAACTGGTTTCCTTTGTAATCCAATATATTTTATTTTATGCATTTACAATCATTATTCTGACATGTCCATAGGTTTCAGTAGATTGACAAAGGAGTCCATCACACAAAAGAGGTTAAAAATCTCTAATATAAAATATTCATTTTATTTGATGTTTGTTAAATTCAAGGTAAGATATATATGATAATTTTAAAAAAAGATGGCATTGAGGTTATAAATCTGAGTTACTTGGAGAATAGTTATTTTCAATAGAAATGGTGATGTTTAGAATTCATGAAAATTTAATGAAGAAGAGGATATGTTAATAGGATATCCAAATTAATTCATAAGGAAGTATTTGGAGATGCACAACAAGAGTTTAAAAGAGAGATTAAGGAGGGATATATTGACTCGGGATTCAGTTGTATATAAATAATATAACCCATGGAAATGAATATAATTACCAAAACAGAAAAGAAAAAAAATCAGGACAGAATCTTGGATGACAGTAATGTTTAACAATATGGAATTGGGTGTCCATGTTTGATCCTGTAAGGTTGTGCAGATACAAATATTTCCTTTTGTTTATGGGAAAACCAAGATTCAAATGAAGTGTAATTTTAAACTAGAGAACATATACTGTCAAAACTAGTAAATACTAAAAACAAAACTAGAGCACAGGTCTACTTGGTCAGTTACTCAACAAGCAATTGTTAAATACTATTTGCTAGATGCTTGTGCTATGTACTATATATATAGATATAATAGATATAATGCTTTTCCCCACTATATCATGCTTTTCTCTCTCTTAAGTAACTGAGCTAGCAAACAAAAAAGTCAAAAGAAGGGCAGCTAGTTGGTGCAGTGGATAGAGCACTAGCCCTGAAGTCAGGAGGACCTGAGTTCAAATCCAGTCTCACACACTTAACACTTCCTGGCTGTGTGACCCTGGGCAAGTCACTTAATCGGAATTGCCTCAGAAAAAATTTATTAGCAGGTCTCTACTCTCTGTTAAGTAACAAAGCTAGCAAACAAAAAAGACAGATGACATTTATTAGCTGGTTTCTACCCTCTGCTCACAGATAAAATCAACATGGGCAGAAACAGCTCAGTTAAAATAAACTTTGTATAGTAGAAAATCTGGAGTGAGATTCACCCACAAACTCCCAAATCTCAGTTGACCACATTCTACTAGAACTCTGGGAGTGGCTATGAGTTTCTTAATTTCCTGCCAGTGTGCCACTCCAATCTAACCTTCTTCATACTTCTTCCCCAATCCCAGTCTTCTATCATTTTAGAAGCAAACAGTCTGTTTTCCCTATGTTCTTCCTCTTTTTAATTCATATCATTGCCTTTACTCTTCTTGGCTCCCATTGTCCTGTTGAATTCTTAACCATTCTTAAAAACAATACTCAGAAACATCTCTTCTAGGAAACATTCTTTAATGTCACAGATCAGTAATGATGTTTTTCTTTTATAACCATTAATAGATCTTTGTTTTCATCTCTCAAGTCCTTTTCATATATTGTTTTGGATTATATTTATATTTGCCATATTCTTATACTAAGCTATAGTATGTATATATGTGTCTCTCTCTCTCTCTCTCTCTCTGTATGTGTGTGTATATATACATACTCCATAAGGGTCAGGAGGGACCTTTCTTATTTGAATTTTTTATTGCTCTCTGACTCCAGACATTTTCACTTTACCACAGTGCTTTATATACAACAGGCAATGAATATTTTTGAAGTGAATTAAACTACATTGATTATACTGTATTATTGTTAAAAATACTGCTAAATGAAATTGACAAATGAAATTTTTGATATATAAAGGTATGTGCATATATGTGTGATATACACACATATATATTAGCTTAAAATTATATAATTGTTACCTTTTATGAATATTTTTCTTAATTAGGATTTTCTTATTTTTTGCCATATTTTAGCTAATATTAATATAAATGAGTAAGATAAAAAGCATTGTGCGGTGTATTATAGTTAACTGATTACATTAATGTTTTATGTAGCCAAGATTCTAAAATTTAGGGAAAAAAAAGCTTATAGTCTCTTAGATAAATGTCCCATTTCTCATGTATACAAAGAACTTTGTTAAATTCATAAGAAAAATATTAGTCATTCCCCAACTGAGAGTCAAATATTATGACCAGGTAGCTTTATGATGAAGAAATAAAAAACTGTAATAGAAATATGAAAAAATACTCTAAATCAATATTGATTAGAAAAATACAAATAGATTAGAAAAACAACTTTGAGATAGCTTATACCTATCAGAATGACTAAAATGGGGGAATGGCTAAACAAATTGTGGTATATAATTGTGATGGGTTACTACTGTGCTATAAAATAGGACTTCTTTAATTTTTTCTACCTGTGACGTCTTTTCACAAAAGAAATTTTTAACCTCTGAGCTGAGCAGTGTTTCTGGCAGCATTAGTGCATGTGCAGTGCAAAGTGTGCATATTGTATGTTCAGAACCAAGGCTGCAGCACAATTCTCCAATACAACATGGACAAACAATGGCAGAAACCCCTTGGATTTATTTGATGTTTGATTTTTGAATTAATTTTTGGTCCTTAATTCAGAAACCTTTAACTGTTGTCAAATTTTTTGTGACCTTCACATTCAGGTATGTGACCCCAAATGGGATGGCAACCCAAAGTAGCTTTGCTATAAGAAATAATGATCTGGTTGAGTTTGGGAAAAATATGGAACGAGAGCCATGAAAATAATGAAAAATGAAAGGAGCAGCAGCAAGTGAACCTTGTTAGAAATTTTGTTTGAAGAACAACTTTGAATGACTAATTTATCTTGAGTATCATACTCAACCAGCTATATAGGATACATGAAAGAAGACGCTATCCATTCCTAGAAAAAGAACTGATAAATAGAAGTATGGACAATATGATTTTACATAAATGTATTTGTTTTTGCAATTTTCTCTGGAGTGAGGGAGAAAAAATTAAAAATGCACTGCAGAGAACCAAAAAACCCCCAAAAAACAACTTAGAAAGAAGCACAGATAAGCAGGGTAGCTTTGAAAACAATGTGTAGTATTTATCACATATTATTTTTTTTTTAAAGTGAACTGAAATGGAATTTCATGATTTTTCATTGAATCCTCTCTTATGTTCTGCTATGTATATATGAAAGTATTTTTGGTGTTTTTGCATTTCAGTTAAAAATGAGTAAAAGAACCCAAAACATCCCTCTAGTATTAATACTATTTACATTATTGTAAATATAGTCTTAAAAGATTCATTGATACTAAAATTATGCCCTTGCCTTTGTTTCTATTGTCAACCTAATTATTTATTTAATTGTTGGGTCTTTTAAGTAAAACAATAAAAATTATATCCTTTTATTGTGGTAAAACTTACTAACAAAGGTTGCATATACAAATGGTTTTGTTCATTGAGCCTGGCAAAGTAATACATTGTTTAAATTCATTCTTTATAAAAATTTAATCTTTTGTAAAAAGAAAGGCTTATCTTTTAAAAAATGTTTTGTATCAAGATAAACAAAATATGAGATTTTGAAGTAAAGCCTCAATATATACATAACATACTCATTTTTTGATCTTTGATAGGCTTTACTAACACAGAATAAATAAAAATACCATATGGGATTGTACTAGGAGAGGCTGATAAGCATTAACCTCTCTGAAAAGCTGTATAGGAATATCCTTGAAGATAAGTTCAAAGATATTTGGAAAAGAGAATAGTTAAGATACATAGCTATATCTTAATAATGTATACATATGTCTATGTACTACATATAATGTTTGTATGTATGTATACATTTACATGATATATATGTATATGTTACATATACATATAAATATCTGTTACATTTAGAAAGGAAACCTTTATTTAACCATGTTTCCTCCTTTCCAATTAAATTATTGTTCAAATAAAAGTATACACAGAAAAGGTAAGTATACAGCAGGATTGATTCAGACATTTTCTTCAGAAGTGCAGAGTCTAATTTTAACAAAAAGTGCAGAGTCAGAAAGCAGGCTAAAAGAATGAACAAACAAAAGTCATTAATATAACAAGATGGAAGCAAATTTGTATTTGAAATAATTAAGGTAAGAAATAACAAAAGGAGGAAGGCATCTAGATGGTGCAGTGGATAGAATATCAGTCCTGGAGTTAAGAGGAACTGAGTTCAAATTTGACTTCAAACACTTTGGCCAGCCAGGTCACTTAAACCCAACTGCCTTGCAAAAACAATATAAAAATAAAAGGCTTCAATCCATTTAAGCCTTTAAAAAATAAAACCCAAAACTTTCAGGGCCATATTTTGGTTAGTAATGTTAACATGCAAATATTTCATAAAATTCAGTAGAAGTCACCTCTGTTTCTCTCGTCAATACATAAGGTTTTTTTTTTTCTTTTTACTTTTTTGAGTTTAATTTTTTTGTTACTAGGAATATCTATATACTGGTATCTTCAGCATTAGCCTCTTCTCTAATTACTCATTTGTTGTCTTGTTGTTTGTCCTTTGTTCTCAAAGAGGCCATGACATCAGGGAGATGATGCCATGAAAAGCAAGTGAACTGGATTTAAGTGAGGGAAGGATGTGCAAGGTCACCCAGACTCACTTTCCTATCCAGAGTCATCTGATCCAGAGATAAGATATAACTCAAGATGATTGGAGATGACATTGGATACAGTGGGAGACCCTGGACTTTTTAATTTAAGGTCTTTAACAGGTCTAAGTTTGACTGGGACCACATCCATTCAGTGATTAAGGCTAGGTAGCAATTGAGGCAAAGAATCTCCTCTTTCACCTAGTCAAAAAAAATTTTTTTTAAAAATCTAAATAAATAATGTACTACTTAAATTTTCTTATCAGCATTTTAAAAAATCCGTTTTAGGAAGCTTCAAAAATGTCCTTAATTTTGATAAGTTGGTTGGCATTTTTAAGAAATAAACCCATGTTTAATAGTCAGAGTTAGGCAAGGTATAATAGGTAAATTGTTACTATAGCTAATAGAAAACAAATGATTTGTAGCAGTTAAAATGAAAATGTAAACATCTTATTTAAAATATTAAAATTTTCTTACACTAGATCCAGGGATCCCAATAATAGTCAAATCAAAGAAAGCAATAATGCTCTCAATAGACCAAAATATTTGTAATATATTTTTTTAACAGTGTAGGAGCGTAGGTACAATGCTGAACAACTGTGGCATGTGAACATAAAGGAATATTGCCAAGTTGAAAATATAAATATAAAGAATACAGAGAAGGCTGGGAAGATGTGTTTGAATTAATGTTAAGTAGAGCATTTTACATTACAGCAATGAAAATGAAAAAAAAAAAAACATTATCAATACAAACTGAACTGACCACTGCGTAATTTTAATGATCAATCTTGACTCTGCAAATTAGAAAATAGGGCTTTCTTCTGTTTGAGTTGAAACACCATGCATGTGGAACCAAGCAGATACTGCCTTGGATGATATATACGACAGTTTTGCTGACTTGCTCTTTTTTCCTTGTCTAATGCAACTATTTTATGTCTAATGACAAACATTCTGCCAAAGAGAATCTATTTCTAGATCTATGAACAATGGAAGTAAAAATTCAAGAGGTGTTTTTGTTTTATCTTTCCTATTTTGAATGATCCACGGTTTCACCATATAAATACTCTCCCCTCTCAGTACCTTCTAAGCTGGGCATTCTCATCCATATCTTCCCAATATTTCACAGTGAATTAATCTATATAAATCACATTTATAAAGCAGTTTGTGGATTAGAAAACACTTTTTTTTTTTTTTTCTTTTTGCTGAGGCAATTGGGGTTAAGTGACTTGCCCAGGGTCACATAGCTAGGAAGTATTTGAACTCAGATCCTCCTAACTTCAGGACTGGTGCTCTATCCACTGCGCCACCCAGCTGCCCCTAGAAAACACTTTCAATCTGAGGCCATACTATGTGCTAGGCACTGGGGATTCAAATACACAATAACAAAATAATTTTGCCAGTGATTTTACATCACACTTTAAGATTAATTACTTACTTTTTGTTGTACAATTATTGTAGATAGTGGGGAAGGTATAATTGAAACAAAGATACAGCAGGGTGTTTACTCAGTGTGATTGATGAGATAATTGTTCTCTAGTTCACATATACGTAGTGTGATGTAATGATGTAATTACTCTAGTTAGTATATACTTAGTGTGATTTGGTGATGTAATGGTTCTACAGTTGGCACATGCTCATTGTGCTGTAGTAATGTAATCATACTTAGGGCTGAGAGGACTGGAGGGGAGAATGTGTGCTCAATCACAGACTCCAGACTCAAGACTCTATCTTTGACCAGTCTCTTGGTGACTCCTGCCTTCATCACTCCTCCACTAAGACCAAGGACTCGGGCTGGTCCCAAGGTCCTCCAGAGAGCTAGTCTCTATAGTATATTTCTGGCACCTCAGTGTGGAGGCTCCCAGCTTGGGGGCTCTAGAAGGCAGGATATTTTAATCATCCCAGTATGGGAGCTCTAGAAAGCAATGATACGCTTTGTCACCCCAACTTGGGGGCTCTAGAAAGCATACTACAAATTGTCGCTCATTCTAATTCTATGACTAGTCCATTCTCTTTTTTCAGTCATATATGGTTCAAAATGTCCTTAACACAATTAGTGTTTGAAATGAGGCTTGAATTCAAAAAGATGAATTTTTTGGGAAAAAAATTTTATATTCAAGGATTCTGATAAAGGCCTCATTTTAAAAAAAATATATAGAGAATTGACTCAAATGTATAAGAATTCAAACCATTCTCCAACTGATAAATGGCCAGTGGATATGAACAATTTTCAGATAAAGAAATTAAAACCATTTCTAATCATGTGAAAAAATGCTCTAAATCACTATTGATCAGAGAAATGCAAATTAACATAACTCTTGAGGTACCTCGAATACCTCTTAGATTAGCTAAGATGACAGGAAAACACAATGATGAATATTGGAAGGGATGTGGGAAAACTAAGACACTACTACATTGTTGGTGGAGTTGTGAAACGATCCAACCATTTGGAAAAGCAGTTTGGAACTATGCCCAAAGAGCTGTCAAACTGTGCATACCCTTTGGTTCCAGCAGTGTTTCTATTGGGCCTATATCCCAAAGAGATCATAAAAGAGGGAAAAGAATCCATATGTGCAAAAAATGTTTGTAGCAGAAGGTTTTGAAAGGGTGAATATTGAAAATTATCTATGCCTATGTTTTGAAAATTAAAAAGCCTTAATAAAAAGATGGATTTTCTTGATCCCAGGCCTGGCACTCTATCCACTACCATCTAGCTGCCCAATCTATAAGGTGACTAAAAAGATAAGAAGGAGCTAACTTGAATAAAGGTTTTAATGTCAGACAGAAATTTTTATTTGATGTTGTAGATAATTGAAAGTTGAGTTTATTAAATGTCTATGGGGGCTATAAATGTTTTAGGAAAATGTTATGTTTTTAAAACATTTTGGTAGCAGTATGAAAGATGGAATGGGAAACATCCAAAGTAGGGAAATCAACTAGATAACTACTAAAATAGTCCAGGAGAAATATGTCAACCTAAACTATACTGTTGACTATGTGAATGGAAAGAAGTGGATATGTCCTAGAGGCATTATGAAAAAATAAACTAACAGATTTGGAAAGTAACTACATAGAGTACTTGAATGATAGTAATGAGCTGAAAATAACTGTGAAGCTAAGTGATTGGAAGGATGGTGACTCCCTCAACTGTAATAAGAAAGTTTGGATATGATGAGTTTGAGATACCAATGGGACATTTCCTTTGAAATGTCCATTAGTCAGTTACATGAAAGTTATATGAAGAGAGCATAATATAAGGTGTACAAGTCTACGAGTCATCTATATTGAAATGATAATTAAACCAGTTAGGCTGATGAGATCAATGAGAGTATAAAAAGAAAAGAAGGCCCAGGGAAGATGTTTGGATTTACATTTAGTGAACGTGACAGATGAAGATTCAGCAAAAGAGACTGAGAAAGTAAGACAGGTAGGAGAAGCAAGCAATAGCATGTTCACAAAACTCCCAGGGAGATTATCAAGGAGGAGAGTGTAGTCAAGTGCCAAATGCTGCAGAGAAGCCAAGAAGGATGAGTATTGAGAAAAAGTCATTAGAAGAGGCAATTAAAGAAAGACAAACTGTTTCAATAAATGGTAAGACAGAAAGATAGAAAGGAGAGGCATTAGAAGAAAGTGAAAGAAGGGAGGGTCCCAAGGGTAGGTGATTTTTTCAAGAACAGCTGAGGAGAAATATAAGGCAATATCGAAAAGAATTTTTATTTGTATAGTACTGGTAAATCAATTGCTTCATGGACTGCTACCACTTGAAGGTGGATATGACTTCTAGAACTCTCCCACTAAATAGTTTTTCAATGGTTTGTCCCTAAAGTTGAAATTTATAGTTGTTTTTCATAAAGAATGACTGCTGGAATAGCATGCCCTTGCTAGTTCTTCTATTTACGAGCTAAATATTGACTTGATTACCAACTAGTGAGATTAACTCTCCTTTCTTCCACCAAGTATGCCACCTTGTATTCATTTTACATAAGTAACTGTGGTTTTGATATTTTATTTTTTGCTTAGTAAAAGATCAAAATTAGAAAATAAAACTAACTAGGAGGTACTTAAGATCTTTCTGAATGCTGCTCTGTTTATTTTTCAGAACAGTTTTTGTGGATGTAGTGTTTCACCTCCCCTAATCAAGAAATGTGCAGAGCTATGTGGGTAGTGAGCCAGCATAATGGAAATAGCTTGTCATAAATCTATATAGATCTGCAAATTTTACTAGTTGCTGCTACAGTTTATGATTCCTGAATCACGTGACTTCTTTGCAACAAATTAGACCTCTTTTTTCTGCCTTTACCGCCATTATGATTGATAATCTTCTCCTTCCATATCTATAATTCTGTATTAATACTATGTAAAACTACTCTATTACTATTTTCTATTATAAGATACAACTGCTGTTATTTTTTATTATCTGATTGAAATATTTTTTCCCCTTTTCTCCACAAATAAGCCTATCATTTCCTTTTACTTATGAATCAGAACTCAATTCATCTATGTCCAATTTGTAGATGAAGAGCCCAGTAAAAGAGAGAAGTCGGAGTTTGTTGCAGGGAATAAAATAAAAGAAAGTAAAAACTTGGATAGAAAAACAAAATAATTCAGATCAGGACCCAGATCTTTGACTTTTAAGAAGAAGTTGGTAGTCTTCTACTATATTTTGTATCTCACATATAGCCTTCTTCATAAGTGCATAATAAATCTGTTGAATGGATAAATAAATGGTTAAGCTGAACAAGCATCATGTAGACATAGTTAAGAGGTGAAACTTGGTTAGCAATGTCATAAAAGGTCACAAAGTATACTAATTTCAACTTTGTTAACCAATTGCAAATACAAAATTCTTGTTCTACAAATAAACTTCCTACTTAAATGCTTTACTTTCTTGGAAAGTGAATGTTTAAAACCTGCTATTTACAGGTTCAATGATCAAAGGGAAGACCAGCAGTATTCTTTTGTAATTCCTCACTTACCCAGGCTTTTCTCTTCCCACAACAAAGGATTTTAGATTATAGGCAGGTAGCCTTCTAGGGCCCAATATTTGAAAGAGAAATCTACATATTTTATGGCTTTTATCTTTCCAGCAAAAGTTTAAAGCTTCTGGAAACCTGATTAGATATGAGATGTTGATTGCTACACCAGTATCCTAGGCTCAAAGAATACACCTGAAGTATATTTTCATTAAAGACATTTCATAGTATTTCAATACTTGCTTCTACTACAACTGTGACCAAAACATATACATCTAGCTTTAGTTTATAAGCAGGTAAAAATGGATAGCGCGTAGAACTTGGAGGCTAGTTCAAATCCTGCCCCAGATACATACTGAGTATGTGAGTTACTTGATTTCTCTGTTTCAATTTCTTTATCTGAAAAATGGGGATAATAGTGCCTAGTTCATAAGGCTGTTGTGAGAAACAAAGGGGTTACATCTGTAAAGTGTTTTGCAAGAATTAAATTATATAAGTGCTAACCACAGAGAAACTTACATTTATAAAAGATATAAATTCATGCTGAAATTTCTTTACTTAGCTTCCTAAAATAATTTACATTTGCATAACATTTTGAGGTTTACAAAGTACTATTTTCCTAACAACACACAGTGATGTGTTTATCTTACAGATAAAACAAAAACCTGAGGCCAGAGTGTCACCATAAAGATTCCATCTCAGAAGGCAACTGAGAAGATTGAGTGTAAAGTTAGAAAACTGATTTTGGGCTCTGAAAAAAAAGGAACTAAATTTGAATGGACAGCCTCAAAAGAATTGGGTTCTCAGACCCTAGAGATCTTTAAATGGAGAATGGATGAACAGTTTAGGGATGTCATAGTCTGAATTCTTAATAATATAGGGATTGGACTAGATCAGGACTTCTTAAACTCTTTCCACTCACAATCCCTTTTCATCCAAGAAATGTTTGAGTGACCCAAGTATAGAAATATATAAAATAGATATACAACTCAATTTCACAACTCCCATATTGTTAGGAGATTCCATATGGGGTCGAGACTCATAGTTTAAGAAATTAGGGACTAGATGACTTCAGAACTGCCTTTCGATTCTGCAGCTCCAAGACCAGTGTTTTATATATATATTTTAAAGTTTTTCCCCCAATTTGTAATTTCCTAAATTTCTCTCTCCTAAAAGAATTCTTTTTTTCCAACAAGTATAGTCAAACAAAATAAATATATTACCTGTGTCGGTGGATATATGCCTTATTTTCCAAATATCTTCCATTATCCTTTTACTGAATCTAGAGAGGTATTTCACCAGCGAATCCCCTGGGGTCTCTTATTGTTAGCCAATGATCTTTGGATCGGAGGCAGCAGTGGACAGCTGCCAGGGGCTGGAATCCAGAAGTGAGTTCAAAGCCAGGATCAGCCATTCCTCTAGCAAGTTATTTAAATCTCTTCGCATCTCAGTTTCCCCTACTGTAAAATGGGGATCGCACCTACCTACTAAGGTTGTGAGGTTCAAGGAAAATTTCTATAAAGTATTTAGAACACTACCTTAGATATATAACAGGTGCTGTTATATGTTTCCTTCTCCTCCCCATTAAACCACAGTACCTCTCCTACATCACAATTGACCAACATTATTTCGGGGAAAGTTGTAATTTTTGTTGAATAAAACAACAACAAACATTTGAAAAACCGATGTATTTTCATTTCCTGACCTACCAACCTTTCCCACCCACTAAACTTAACATGAATGCCCACAAGTAATTACAGAGTTTAAAAAGTGGTGAGTTGAAGCAAGAGAACAAAGAACCTGGAAAATCCACAAACTAGATAATTAACACCTGGGACTAAAAGGTTGGCCATTATCTGTTTGTTTATAGGGAATGGAAAGTCCTAGGGAAATACCGAGGCTTGGGGGCAGCTGAGTAAACTTACTACATTTCTGCCAACCTCCTCCGGACTGGAAGGAGCTCGGATTGTCCATTGGCAGATAGTCGCCCTTCCCCCTCCCGGGCCTAAGGCCACATTACTCCACCCTCTTTAGGGTTGATGCTCAACCCTCTCCTCCCCCAAGGCCATTTACAGACCGGAGAGGTGAGGTGGCACTGCATTCCCCAAAGCGTTCCGCCCCAGTCCCACCCCCTCATAAACTTTTGGGTTAACGGTCCAGGAACGCGCAAAGCCCCCTGGTCCCGGGACCCCGCGATCTCCTTTCCCCTTTCCCAGAAGCAAGCTTGTAGCCAACCAATACTCTCTTGAGCTTCGTCGCCGGACTCAGTGATCCAAGTACCACTACAGCTTCAAGTTAAACGTGAAGGGCGCATGGCCCACTCCCAAGGCCCGAATGGCTCGCGCCAACTCCCCCAGCGCGCACGCGCACACTCACGCACGCGCACCGCGGTGAAACGTTCTGCTAGAGGGGGCGCGCGCGCGCCGTGCTTTCCCCGTTTACCCCCTCACCTCGTCCCACCCAATCGCTGAGACTCCCCCCTCTTTCTATCCAAGGCCGGAGGGTCTGGGGAGTGGGTGGGTAGGTGCACTCGCTCGAGATTCCTCTGGTTGGGTCCCTCTTCTGTCAGCGCTCCCTCCCTAGTATTCTCAGGGGCTGGTCCCCAGTAGGTCCACCCTCCTTCTTTCTTCCACCCCTCTCCTCCCGACCCCGAGAGTTCAGCTGGGTCGGCAGCACGCGACGTCACGGGGGCGGGGTCTGACGGCGCCCCGTCCCTTTTTTCTTTGCCCGGCCCCCTTGGGGGGCGGGCTGGCCCCGGTCGGGGGCGGGGGGTGCGGCGGGACTCTGCTTCGTTTCCCTGCTGGGCTGGTCTGACGCCGCGGTGGCGGCGGTGGGTCCAGCCCTTAGCTTTTTGGCTCGATTTTTCTTAAGTGAAGGGGACTGCAGGGTGAGGAAATCCGGGAGGGGGGCGCGGAAGGAGGGGACCATGAGTCGCAGTAGCGGCTGCTTCTGCCTCACGGCCCCCAGAGTAGCAGAGGGGCTAGTAGGCTAAGAGGCCGGGATTTTTCGGGGGTGAAATTGGGGCGGGGGGGCGGGGTGTGCGGCAGCCGCCGGCAGCGGCATGTGGAGCTCTGCCGGGAGCATGCTCCAATTGCTCCCCAGGCTCCTCAAATACGCGGCTTTGCAGAGCCGGCGGCAGGAGGTGCTGACCCGCTGGGGCCCGCTGAGGGCTGGAGGAGGCGGCGATCCTGTGGACCGGCTCCCTCGGGGGGGCGGCGGCGAAAGCACCGGGGCTGCGGGCACGCTTCTCAGCCCCTATCAGGAGCGCAACAGTTTGCAGTCGGACTTGGAGCTTCCTGCCCCGGGCGGCTCTTATCCCGCAAACAGTAACAACAGCTGCAGCGGCGGACCCGGCGTCGCCGAGGTGAGGACCTGGCGCTACTGCTGCCTCCTTGGCACCTGTTGGTGCAAGAGCTTCCTGCTGGTTTGCGCCCTGGCGGCCCTCTGTTTCTTCTCTCTGGCCCTGGTCCGCCACTATTTGCAACATCTTCTTCTGTGGGTCGAGAGCCTGGACAGCCTGCTGGGTGTGCTCCTCTTCGTTGTGGGCTTCATCGTGGTCTCCTTCCCTTGCGGTTGGGGTTACATCGTGTTGAATGTGGCAGCCGGATACTTGTATGGCTTCGTGCTGGGCATGGGGCTCATGGTGGTGGGGGTCCTCATCGGCACCTTCATTGCGCACGTGGTCTGCAAGAAGCTGCTGGCCCACTGGGTAGCCTCCAAGATAGAAGGCAGTGAGAAGTTGAGCGCTGTCATTCGAGTCGTGGAAGGGGGCAGTGGCCTAAAAGTGGTGGCTCTGGCCCGGCTGACCCCCATACCTTTTGGCCTTCAAAATGCAGTGTTTTCGGTAAGTTCTTCTCCCTAATCCCTCATAGAGGCAGGGCTATCTTCATTTTGTGCTTGGCCCAAGGGAGTGGGCATTTGAATATTTACTGGGACCCCCAAAGAAGATTCGAAATAACTTTCCTCCTTGAAGGCGAATATGCAGGTTTGGCCAAAAGTCTTTATTATAAAGTTTAAAAACTGCACTAAAGATTTTGAAACACCCTCTATTAAGGAGTTAGAAATGGAAGTGATAGACCAAAAAGCATCATTGTGATACAGTTTTTGCTTAGCACTTTACTTGACAGGAAGTGCTTAAGAAAGGCTTATTGACTGGGACTTGGAGTTGAGAATATATTCTTTGGCCACTACCTAGCTAACTGACCTTGGATAAGTCATTAAGCTCTTAGAAGCCATACTTTCCTTACTACCTGTAAGATGAGGATATTTGTAAGAGTTCAAGTCAGTAAGCATTTTAAAAGTACCTACTATGTGCAGGCACTGCACTAACCCTCTGGCACTATAAAACGGTGTTTGCTCTTGAGATTGCATTCTGAGAGGGAAGATTCTGCTGTATGCAGGCCCCTAATCTATTTTGGTATTGCTCTTCCCTGAATTAGTCTCCTTCTCTAACGGTATTTCTCTTCTGCCCATTTTATTCCTGCATTTAGAAATGTACATACTTTCTTCTGCTTCATTCCTGACACACTTATTAGTATAGATCACCTATCCTATTGGTTAGGTGGATCTATATAATTAGAGTCTGTAAGTAAGAATGATATTAATTTTTCATATTCATTGCTTTAGAAAATTATTTTTTATTTAATCATTAGGAGTACTCTTTCAACTGACACAGACAGCAGCTCCTCTACATTTCAGTTGATGTTTGTGGGGAGTTATTCTGGTGGAAAAAGTTATAATCAACTTTATACTTGGTTTGGCTGGTTTTTATATAATAAAAATAGAAACAATCACCAAATGAGTCTACTTAAAGGATTTTTTAGAGCTTGCTTTCCCTTTTCATTACCCGAAGAATCCTTGGCTATTTCCAGGACAAAATGAGATTTAGAAATAAGGGAAGAGAATTAGCATTTATAGTGCCTACTCTGTGCCAGGTACTGTGCTAAGCACTTTGACAAATACCTCTTTTGAGCTTCTCTACAACCATATGATGTAGGTGCTATCACTCCATCTCCTCTATTTTTTTTTTTTTATTTGAGGAGACCAAATTAGATACTTTAACTTGCATAAGATTATACAGATAGTAAAGATCTAGTTTACCAGATTCCAAACCTCACTGTGAAATCTAGAACATTAATATAAGTCTTTTTATTTAATGTGTAGATAGAGATAGTGGGAGTGAGTTTAATTATTGGTAGTTTTCTTTTTCCTTGCCTTTCATCTTGTCTTAAAACAGTTTAAATAATTACTTATCTAAAATAGTTGAAACATTGTTTGATAGTTTTTATAACTTCAAGAGTGCCTTTCTCTATCCCTGTTCATCAATGATTTTTTAAAAAAAGATAATTTTAAAATATCTATTAAAAATACTATTTTCAGACTTATGAATTAAGCAAAATAGATGAAGTCCTTTGTGAAGTACATTGTTTACTCTTACTGGCAAGATTTTTTTGTTTTTAGAAAGCCCTTTAATCAGATTTATCTCCTTGAGTATAAGAAACAGGATTGGGATGGTCTTTAAGAAGAAAAGAGATTGAGTTTAGTTGTCAGAAAAGCATCTAGTGAGTTTGAGTGTTCACTAGGTTTTAAGAAGACTTGAAAAAAAATTCTTGTTAAAATGTGAATAAAGAAGTAGAGTAGACTTTATACACAGATTTACTTTTTAAAAGGAGCTGCTATCCCCAGAAGATTCCAGAATCAGACATTTTAGGGAAAAAAAGACTTCAAAAGTCCTTTATGATACAACCTTATTTTACTTCGGCCTAGAGAAAAGTTTTGATTTGCCCAAGGTCTTACAGGTATTAAATAGGAGGGTAGCGTGTGGGAATACTGGGTTCTCTTTCAAAATTGGTAGTCTTTCAATACCACCTTTTTTTTTTTTTTTTTTTAAATGTTTTAAAGTAGAGTAAGGCTGGAAAGAGAAGGGATACTAATGCTTTTTTACACTTTGTTGGCTTTTATTTCTGTTCAAAAGTAAGGAATCATCAAACTTTCTTCCCTTGTTCTGAAAGATTACCAACACTTGATATATGTTTATAACTTTATTTGCATATGATTATATTTTAGGAAGTTTTATAGTTTTCTTAAAGTTTATACTCGAAATATTTCCTCCACAATGATAATTCTTCCCATTAAAAAAATCAAAATGAGTTTTTTGTAATAAAGGCCTAGTTTATTTTGTATGGTACTTTAAAAAACATAATCATCTAGTGTGTCAACTTTCTGTTCTTGTGGCTTGTGTTTCAGTAGTTTTAAGTATTAGCATATTTACTTCAAACTTCAAGTAGTGTTTAAAACCATGAATAAAGGGCAGTAATAACTTAGAAATGAAATTTAGCGATCCATACTCTGGAGCAAAATAATACTTTCTTCTCCCCATTAACTGTGTTTTAACTTTTATTTAATAGAGAAAGACACCTGAATTTTTCTAACCCAGGGGAGATTGGAAAGACTTAAAAGGACTAGGAGAGGCATCCTCAGCAACAGCTTTGATAAATAACAGAATAGCTAGGAAGAGATTGGGGAAAGGGGAGATGAAAATCTTATAATGTCAGAGATAGAGGGAAACTCAAAATTTATCTAAACTAAGCTATAGGGAAGGCATGAATTCATCCCCCTTAAAAGATTTCTGACAAATGGTCCTCTTTTTGTTTTAAGTAGTTCCTCTCCCTCTCTTCCAATCTTGAATATTTTATTTAAAATGGAAACATTTCCCTTTCCAGATTGGTCTTCTTTGTTTCTTTCATAATTGTCTTTTCTTTTTCCTCCCTCTCTGTCTTCCTCACCACTTCCTTCTTATCTACCCTGAATCACTAAATGCACATTACTTCAAACTGAGACCTGGAAAAAATCTTACCACTAGACCCCTCTGGAAGAGTGAGACTAATGACTTTGCATGGCCCTGCCTAACTTAAATCAGTTCATTTGCAAGTCATGACATCACCTTCCTGATGCCATGATCCTCTTTGAAATGAAAGATAAACAACAATTATTCTTTGTATTAAATGATGTATATATTTCTAACAAGATTATCATAATAAATCCCTGAAGAGTGTCAATCCTGATTTAATCTATTTCTTTGACTATTGGAAGTTGCAAAATCTAATACAACAAATCATTAATATTGATAAGAGAAAAAATATTGATAGGATATTTAATAAGACTGCAGGAGCTGTGGAACAAAAATCTGTTAAAATGTGTTCCTTTGAAAATTAATCATAATTTCTCTTAATCATAATTTGCCTACATTCTGAGAGACTACTTAATTTTTCATACATCTGTATAGAAAAACTAAAATATTTCAACATCTTAAGATTATAGATAACTAAAGTTGTATGATGTTTCAATCCTAATGTTACAGTAGTGTTTTTGAATGTCCTAGCAATATACATTGTTGTCTCAATTTGAGAACTTGGAAGATTTTTTTTCTAAATAAATGTCAAAAATAGTTATTACGTTACATCAAAGCCTACAAGAACATATTTAATTGACACCTAGAAGACCATTAGGTTTACCCAGATTCTTCTGAGCTTTGAGCTCCCTGAACTGTGAGAAAAGTGAAGAGTAGGTTGGAAATTAAGGATGGATGATAATCTCTAGCAGTTGAGCTGCATAGGCAGACTACTTTCATATAAGTTAATCATCAAAATTAAAAACATAAATCGAACTTTGGAATCATGTATCAAATTCAAGCTAAGAATCATATATTCTGAAATAGAAAATTTGAAGTTTTTATTGAAATACTTTCCTCTTCACCTGATTTGGCTACATGAAATGTAATAGCATTGATGTAAATTCACATTTATGTAGCACTCACTTTTACAGTTCTGTGAGGCAGATAGTTAAAAGTATTATTTTCTTCTTACAGATGAGGAGACCAGGGTTCAAAGAAGTTAAGTGACCAAGTGAACCAGGGACACAGTAGTAATGAGTAGGAGGCCCGGACTTGAGCTTTGAGTTCTTTGACTCTGTGGTGCTCTCCTAACAGGTCTATGAATGTTTAGCTTAAAGGAATCAGTGGTGAGTGGGTGCACATTCATTCCCAAATTTTTAACAGAACCACTTTGATTACCTGTTACTTTGAGGAAGTTTTTTTTTTTTTTTTTCTTATGTAATGGATAGAATGCTAGATTTGAAGTTTAGGAATTATTTTATTCCCAGCTCTACTCTCAAAAAAAAAAAAAAAAATCACATAATTGCTCTGGCGCTCATTTTCCTTAGTATGAAATGAGAGGGTTGGACTAAATGACTTCTGAGCGTATTTTTTGGCTGTAAATATTTGATCTCGTGTCCATATGTTAAACTTGTTTCTTTGCATACACTGATCTAGTTATGCTCTCTGGAGCCATAAAACAAGTCTCAACTGTTTTTCATGTGATGTGTCTTTACAGTCTTCAAGAAAGCTAGTTTACAAAGCATTTTACTTACATTGTAACACCTTGTGAGGTAGATGTAATTATTATCCCTAATTTTTACAGATGAGGAAATTGAGAATGAGAAAGGTTATAATATGACAAGAGGTCACATAGTTTTGTGTTTGATCTCATGTCTTCCTTGCTCAAACTCCAGTACTTTTTCTGCTATGCCACTTAGCTCTCTCTAAACCAAAGAAACCCAGTTCCTTCAGGTTAACTTCTTATAAAGCTAAATGCATTATGTCAAGTACTTTAAAGCTACTTAATACAACTTTTGCTCAACAAATTTGCATTTTAATTATATGGTTAAAAGAACTCATGTGGTTTGCTGAAAGTAATGAATTTGAGTTTAATTGAACTGAGACTATAATTTAGGTTAACTTGTTTTTTTTTTTTTTTGTTTTTGTGTTTTTTTTTTTTTTTTTTTTTGGTAAATAATATTTTATTTTTTCCAATTACATTTAAAGTTGGTTTTAAATATTCATTTTTAATAAGAGTTTGAGTTTCAAATTTCTTCTCCCTTCTAAACCATTCCCAAGACAGCAAGCAATCTGATATAGGTTATATGTGTACTATCATGTAAACATTTCCAGATTAGTCATGTTGAAAGAAAAAAACAGGACAAAAGGGAAAAGCCATCAAAACCAAAAACAAAGGAAAATAGTATGGTTTGATCTGCATTCAGATGTTGTGGTTCTTTCTCTGAATGTATATAGCATTTTCCATAATAAGACTTTTGGAATAGTCTTGGATCATTGTATTGCTAAGAGCTAAGGGTATCATAGTTGATCATGATCTGCTCATTTCGCTCAGCATCAGTTCACGTAAGTCGGTCCAGATTTTTCTGAAATCTTCTGCTTATCATTTCTTAAGGCACAATAGTATTCCATTACTTTCATATACTAAAACTTGTTCAACCATTTTTTAGTTCTTTGCCATCACAAAAAGAACTGCTATAAATATTTTTATCCATATAGGTCCTTTTCTCTTTTTTATGATTTCTTTAGGATTTAGCAAGTGGAATTGCTGAATTAAAGAATATGTATAGTTTGGTTGCCTTTTGGGCGTAGTTCCAAATTTCTCTCCAGAATGGTTGGATCATAACTCCACTAGCAATGTGTTAGCCTCCCAATTTTCTTACAACTTCAACACTTATCATTTTCCTTTTCTATCTTATTAGCTAGTCTTAGAGGTGTGAGGTACCACTTAAGTGTTTTAGTTTGCATTTCCATAATCAGTAGTGATTTAGATAATTTTTTTCATATCAACTACATAACTTTAATTTTTTCAGCTGAAAATTCCTGTTCATATCTTGGACCATTTATCAATTGAAGACTGACTTGTATTCTTAATAAATTTGATATATTTTAGAAATCAGGCTTTTTATCATAAACAGTAGTTGTAAAATTGTTTTCTATCTTTTTGCAATTTTTCTAATCTTGCATTTGTTTTGTGTAAAGCCTTTTTAAATTTAATATAAATAAATATTCATTTTGCATTGCACAATGGTCTTTATCTCTTCTTTGGAAAAAATTCTTCCTTCTCCATAGTTCTGACAGATAAATTATTCTTTGCTCTCCTAATTTGCTTATAGTATCACCCTTCATGTATAAATCCTGTACCCGTTTTGACCTTATTTTCATATGTAGTGTGAGATACTTTATCTTGATGTACGGTGTGGGATGTTGGTCTATTATGACTTTCTGTCAGAATATTTTTAAGTTTATGTACCAATTTTTGTTTAATATTGAGTTCCTATCTTAGAAGCTGGAGTTTATCAAACAGTAAATTACTGTAATCATTTCCTTCTGTTTTTAATCTGTATCACTAATCCACCACTCTTTTTTTTAGCTAGTACCAAATAGTTTTGATGATTTCTGCTTCATAACATTACTTTAGATCTGGTACAATTTCTTTTGCATCAATTTTCTTGATATTCATGACCTTTTGTTCTTCCAGATAAATTGTTATTTTTTTCTAGCTCTATAAAATAATTTTTCATAGTTTGGTATGGGACTAAGTAAGTAAGTTAAATTGGGTAGAATTGTCATTTTTCTTTAATTAGCTCATCCTGCCCCATGAGGAATTGATTTTTCCAATTGTGTAAATCTGACTTTATTTGCATAAAAAGTGTTTTGTAAATGTATTCATATAGTTTCTGGATTTGTCTTAGAAGGTAAGTTCCCAAAGGTTTTATATTTTCTAAAGTTATTTTAAATGGAATTTCTCTATCTTTTCTTTCTGAGTTTGTTGGTAATATATAGAAATGCTAATGGTTTTTTGGGGTTTGTTTTATAACCTGCAATTTTGCTAAAGTTGTTAATTATTCCAGGTAGTTTAATAAGTGTTTAATAAGAATAGGTGCTGTATTGTATAAAAAGCTTTTTTTTTTTTTTTTTAGCATCTATTGAAGTAACCATATGATTTCTGTTGATTTTGTTATTGATATGGTCAATTATGATGATAGTTTTCTTATATTGAATTACCCCTGTATTTCTAGTATAAATCCTTGCTCCTTATACTATATGATCCTTGTGATAAATTGCTGTTTTATTTAACATTTATTTTATTTTATTTATTTTTATTTATTATTTTACATATTTATTTTATTTTTATTTTATTTAACGGTTTAATTTAACATTTTTGTATCAGTAGTCATTAGGGTAATTGCTTGACAATTTTCTTTCTCTATTTTGAGAAAAACATAACCAGTTTAGGTATGCACCTTTTTTTTTTTTTTTTTTTGTATAAAAGGAATTTGGTAGAATTCTTCCTTTGCCTATTTTCCCAAATAGTTTATATAGTACTAGAATTAATTGTTCATTAAAGGTGTGATAGAATCCACTTATAATTCCATTTGGCCTTGGAGGATTATTAATTTTTTTTAGGGAGTTCATTAATAAATTAATTCAATTTCTTTTTCTACAAGGGCATTATTTTATTTCTACTTCCATTATTTATATTTTTGTAAATATTCATCCATTTCACTTAGATTGTTGGATCTATTGCTATACAGTTGGGCAAAAGAGCCCCATATTTATTGCTTTAATTTCCTCTTCATTGGTGGTGAATTAACCCTTTTCATTAGTAACTTGTTTTTCTTGTTTTCTTGTTCTCATCAGGTTAACCTAAGGTTTATCTGTTTTATAAGTTTTTTTTTTTTTTTCCAGATTTCTCTGCCTGAATGTATGTTATTCCATTTTGAGCCAAATTCGATGAAAGTAAGGCTCAAGCTATGCTTATCTTCTTTCATCTTTCTGTGTACTATAATAGGTCTTTATGTTTCTTGATGGATATAATTTATTCCATTCTACCTCCTCATTTCCTCTTCTCCCAGTATAATTTTTTTTTCATTCCTTAGTTTTATCATATCATCAAAGCTCATACCTATACCCTCTAAGCACACTCCTCCTAACTGCTCTAATTAGGGTATATAATTTTTAAGAGTGACAAGTACCACTTTCCCATTTAGGTATGTAAACAGTTTAACTTTATTGAATGCTATGTTTGTGTTTTTTATTGTTGTTGTTTCTTTTTCTGTTTATCTTTTTATATTTCCCTTGGTTCTTGTATTTAAAGAATATATTTTCTATTCAGCTCTGATTTTTTTTTTTTTTAAATAGGAAAAGCTTGAAAGTCTTCCATTTCATTAACTGTATATCTTTTCCCTAAAAGAATGTGCTCTGTTTTGCTGGGTAATTGATTCTTGGTTGTAATCCAAGTTTTTTGGTTTTTGTTTTCTCCTTCCAGAATATCAAATTCTAAGCTCTCAGATACTTTAATATGGAATCTGTTAATTCCTTTGTAATAATGATAGTGGTTCCTTAATATTTGAATTTTTTTCTAGCTGCTTTTAGTAGTTTCTCTTTGACTTGATAATTCTGGAATTTGACTAATATATTCCTTGGAGTTTTCATTTGGGGATCTCTTTCGGGAAGTGATTGGTGGTTTCTTTGACTATTTTACCCTCTGGTCCTAGAATATCAAGGCAGTTTTCCCTAATTTTTTGAAAGATGCTGTCTAGGTTCTTTTCTTTCTTTCTTTCTTTCTTTCTTTCTTTCTTTCTTTCTTTCTTTCTTTCTTTCTTTCTTTCTTTCTTTCTTTCTTTCTTTCTTTCTTTCTTTCTTTCTTTCTTTCTTTCTTTCTTTCTTTCTTTCTTTCTTTCTTTCTTTCTTTCTTTCTTTCTTTCTTTCTTTCTTTCTTTCTTTCTTTCTTTCTTTCTTTCTTTCTTTCTTTCTTTCTTTTCTTAAATTCTTTCTACTGAATCTGTTTTCCAAGTCAGTTACTTTTCCAATGAGACATTTTGCATTTTTTTTCATTCTTTTGATTTTGTTTGATTAGTTTTTGATGTCTCATAGTCATTAGCTTCCATTTGCTTGATTCTAATTTTTAAGAATATATTTTCTTTGGTAAAATTTTCTACCTCCTTTTTTCATTTTGCCAATTCTTCTAAATGAGTTGTTTTCTTCAGTGGATTTTTTTTCCTATTTTATTTTTTTAAGGAATTATTTTCTTGTAAATTTTTGTCTTTCATTTTCCAATCTATTTATTCTTTTTTCATAATTCTCTTGCATAGCTCTCATTCCCTTCCCCCCCCTCCAATTTTCCTTCTTTCCTTTCTTTTATCTTATCTGATTTTTAAAATTCTTCTTAAACTCTTCTAAGAGGACTTTTCATATTCCCCTTGAGACTTCATTGTGTTTTGATCTTCCCTGTTGCCATAATAGTTTTCTATGATCAGGGCTTTCATTGCTTTTTGCTCATTTTGAAAAGTTGAGCTCCAAGGGGTACTGTCCCAAGTTTCTTACCCCAGGAGCCAAGGGGGGCCTGGTCACTGGTGTCTCTAGAGCTGGAGACTTGCACACTGTGCTAGGTGATTCAGCCTCCTCAAGCCTGTTGTGCCCGGAGTTTCAGGGCTGGCAGTTTGTTTGCTGCACTAGACCTGGAGGCCTCACAACTAGGCTGCTGTTCCACTTGTTTGTTGAGCCAGATCTGTGGGTCTTCTGTTCCTGATCCGTACTGTGGCAGAGAGCCTCCAATTGGCTTGCCTGGGCATCACCTGCATTAGCCTGCACGTTCCTCTTTCTTAAGTGAAACATCTCTTTGCTGAAGTCTTTCTAAGTTGCCTTGTGCTGGAAAGTTATTTTAACTCCATCTTTTTGTGGATTCTTTTGTTCCAAAATTCTTAGAGGCTTGATTTAACATTGTTTTCTAGAGAAATTGGGGAGAGCACACACAACTTCCTGGCTTCTCTTTTCTATCTTGGCTCCTTTATGAACTTTTAATAATGTCACTTTATAGTTGTACATTGCATTATGCTTTTCAAAACACTTGAACTTAAGGGTCTTGCTATCTAAGTATTTAGGTGTTCTATGTAAAATGAACTAAGTTTCTTAAAATGAGTAAACCCACTTTTACAATTGTACAAAGTTTTTAACTAGAGGTGCTTACAAATCATTCTGTTGCTTTTTTGTGTGTCCTAAAAGATAACAGGCTGTAACTTCAGTGACTCATTGAACAGTGAGAGATCTAAAGATAGAGATTTCTCTGCTGAAAATTTTCTCTTGCCAGCTGCCTAAATATCATATTCATAAATGAAACAGGATGTTTCTCCTGTGGAAAATTAAATAGTTTTATGGAGTTATTGACTATGATTGTTAGGTTCTACTTGTTCTCATGTAAAGCGGTGAATCAATTCCTTATGACTTGGATGAGTGTATGGAATGGAAAAATATTTATTGAGAATTTAATATATTCTTACTGTGTATATTATCTTATGACAGTGAACAGTAATCTACATTTTATCTTTCCTTTACAACCTTCATTTGAGAAACTTTGATCATTGTATCAACTCCAGTGGAGTAGATTTTATTCCTTATGATGAGGATTGTACAGTATATGAGAGACATAACCTGTGCTGCAATTCCAGTGTTTTTGTTCCAGTAGATTCTAAATTCAGGGATGTTTTCCCTGGAAAATCCTAGGTTCAGGGATGTTTTCATGATAAAATGGATCTGTGGTTTAACCATATAAAGATTGGCTCCATTAACACAATAAACATTTGTTGAATACCTACCATTATATAGATACCAGCTTCTCCATGTCTTTGGTTATCTTGTGCAATTTTTCCCTATATTCTTTTGCCAATCCACCTAACTCAATAGATTAAAAAAAAAGAGAGAGAGATTATCATAGTAACTTATTCAGTTTATCTCTGACTTTACTTGTTTATGAGCAGCCTTCTTTCTTTCATAGCCATGTATACTTCCAAAAAACATTTAAAAAATTGTACACAAGAATTTTTCATTGATAACATGCTACAGACTGTACCTATTTGTGATTTTGAGGTTACTTGTGGTTTTTAGTAGTGTGTAGTTTGACATCATTGAAAGCTTGGTTTACCACGCTCAACCACGATTCAGTCAATCTCTAGGTCTAAGCCACTAAGATTGCTTGTTTAATATCAATATATTGATAGACTAACCCAACCAACTTATTCTAACTTCATGTACTATTATGAGTAAGCATTTTCATTCATTCTGTGTGATGACTGCGTATTTTAAAATCAGCCGAAGTCAGGAATTCAGGTTAAAGGAAAATCTTCAATCTTTATTCTTTTTGAGGTGAAGGGGTATTAGCAATGTGAACAGTTGCAACAAGACTCCAGCCAGCAGTCTCTTTCCGCTTCTCTCTCTGCCCCTCTGCCTCTACCCAGCAATATTGTTATTTCCTATACAACACATCAGGACTTGCACAAAGAGTGGGCAGGGCCATTCTTTCTCCAAGCATATATATTAATAGAGTATGGTCCAATTACTATTTAGCCTCACGTCCTTGGGACCTCAGTGCATCAACTCGAGCTTCAGCCCATTACAATTCTATTTTGAGTTTATTTGGCATTGTTACAAGTTTTGCTAAGAAACTTATAGTAGTTTCCTAAGGCTTCAATTAGAGACAAATATTGCCTCTTTTAGAAGAGGGCTTTTTACTTTGATCGTCCAGAGGACAGCATTCAAAATAATGAGTAGAAATTATGGAGAGGCAAATTTCACATGATATTCAACATGATAGAAACATGTTAAAAATCAGAACTATCCAAAAGTAGAAGTACCTTGGGAGATGCAACAAATTTCTTCACTCCATGTTTTCAAGCAAAGTCTCAGCAGAGGAGAAATTATTTAAGTACAAATTGGGCTCAATCATCTCTGTAGTTCTTATAAACTATGAGGTTTTATGATAGTATAATATATTGTCTTTTTCTGGAACATTTGGTAGTTGTCAGCATCAATGACATAATCTTCTTTTATTTTAGTTTTACTTAGAGTATCTCCCCAGACTGATGAACACTTGAAGAAAATATCATTTTGTATTTTACATCTTATTTCAAATCATTGATCATTGAACATCATTGAAGATCATTGAACACGGTTATTTACTTGTTTCCATCCACCATAGAAGCTGATATGATTTGATATAATATTGAGATGAGATTTAAAGCATGGATTATGTTCTAATGAGTCAAGTACTTTTAAAAATGAATAATATAGTGGAGTACAATTGTGTTTATGCTTTTCACCGACTAATGTTACTTTCAAGATATAGTCTGTTTTAGTAGTCTATGAGAGTTCACTCTTTTCCTTTTAATTAAAAATATTTTTGATTATTCTTAGGATGTTCTTAGACTTTACTAAAATGAGAAAGTAGTCATATAGTTCTGTCTTGAGTCACTTATTGAAGGTGCTATCTCTAAAAATCTTAGTCTTTGGGATCTTGAAAATTGATCTCTAGGTATTTTAAAATTATATTACCTTTAACAATATATTCTTCTGCATTTGTTTATTTTTCAGTACCATTTTCATTTTCTTATGTCATGTATTGGATAATGAGGTGGTAGAGGCCTAGTGTTTTGTTTTACTAGTGATAATCATTATAAAATGTCTTTTTGTGGCATTTTGCATTGGGATGGTGGGTTGGTAGACAATGTTTAAGAAAGTTGTAAAGGAGATAAGAGGCAGGCTTTGTAAAGGCTTTGAATGTCTAACAGAATGTAAAAATTGATTCTAGAGATGAAATGGAACTACTAGAGTTTATTGAATTAGGAGATGACATTGTTAGAACTTGTGTTTCTGGAATATCAGTTTGATAGCTGAGGGGAGGATGAAGAAAAACAGGAGGTGATTGAAATCAGGAAGACTTATTACCAGGCTATTGCTGTAATCCAGAATGGGTTGAAGAGATCCTGTAGTAGGGTGGCAGCAATGTCAGGAGAGAAGGAAGCATATGTAATAGAAAGTGTGAAGGTAGAATTGAGAGGTTGTGGTAATTGTTTAGACATGGGGGCCACAAGAGAGTGAGGAGTTGGGGATGACATGTTGGTTGTAAGCATGGTTGACTGTTATTCTCTGATTTCATTTACAATTTGGGAGTATTGTAGAGTGGAATTCTGTTTGGATATAGGTTGAACTAGATAAACTCTAGTTTCTTCTGACTTGAAGTTTCTTTAATTGTATTTTCAAGATGATCTAGCTTGATCTTATCATGCCAAGATTTTACAAATTTATTTCTTCATAATTGCTTCTCAGTTTTGAGATGATATTGCTCAGTTTTTTCTCCTCCTTAATGCTGATTTTTTGTTTTTTGTTTTTTTTTACAATTAAGCTTGTGTTATTGATATCATTGTTGGCCATTTTGTGAAGGTGAAGTGCTTGCTGGCTAAGGTTTCCATGTCCTTTTGGTTTCCTTTTGACCCTTTTGCATCAATTAAACTTCTCTAAGAAGTAATAATAGTGTCTTTACTTTTATCCTTTTCATTTTTTAAGAATTGTCATGCTATTTAAATAGCTCCTGTTAGATAATCTGCAGTCATATAGTATTTTTTCTGTATACTTGTTTTACAACTGTATATTTACAGATGTATATATCTGTATACTTATTTTAAATTATTTTATTTTCTCTTACTAATTAAATATCTGATTGCATACAAGCATCTGATTCAGAAGTGACTTCTTTATCTATAGCTTTTTAAGATAGTTTTTAAATAATGTAATTCTATACTTGATATCCAACACCTTCTGATTCCCTTCTTAGAAGTTAATGTTCATCATGGAATGATAACTTTCTAGATTCTAAACCATATTTTCCAGCATAATATATAATTTTTGCCTGCAAAAAAAATTGATGATAGTATTTAGCACTAGAAGTAGAAATGACCTAATTTAGCTTGCCATATTATATTTCAGTGTCTTGAAGAACAGAGAGCATGATCAGGTAGGTATTCTAAGAAATTGTTTAACATTTTGTGCATCATAAAAATCAATTCTGCCAACTACCTTTTCAGGGAGTAAATTGAAAAATATTCTTCATTCTACCTCTCTATATTTTTTTACTTGTTTTTCTGACATATAGCAGTATACCTCTTCTCCGAATAGGGTTTTTAAATGTATAAAATAATTTTTCCTTCTGTTTGACTTGATGATTTAATCAGCTCCCACAATTTCTTTTATTCATTCATTCATTCATTCACTCATTTATTTATTTATTTATTGGGGTTTGTTTATTTATTTATTTATTTTTGCTGAGGCAATTGGGGTTAAGGGACTTGCCCAGGATCACAGAGCTAGGAAGTGCTAAGTGTCTGAGATCAGATTTGAACTCAGGTCTTCCTGACTTTAGGGTTAGTGCTCAATCCACTGCACCACCTAGCTGCCCCTAGCTCCCACAATTTCAGTTATTATTTCTGTGGGTGTTTCTCAGATCTATTTATCTTCCTATGACCTTTATCTTGACGTCCAGTTTCACATCTCCTACTGCTTGATATTTTAAATTGGATGTCCCATAGATGTCTTAAATTCATCATGTCTAAAACTGAATTAAATCATCTCCTAACTTCTGCATTACAGTCAAGGATAACCCTGTCTTTTCAGTCACCTAGGCTAACAAGAAGGTATTATCGTCTATTCTTCACTCTCATCCCTCTCATGTGTAACTAGTGCCAATTTCTCTCAATTCTACCTTTTATAATGTTTTATACCTTATTTCCCTCTAACATTGTTATCATTCAGGTACAAGTCCTCATTTCCTTATGATTGGACTATTATAGAAGCTTTCTGGCTGGTCTCTCTGTCTCGTCTTTATTTCTGTCCATCCTACATTTAGTTGCCAAATTGATCTTCTAAACCAAAAGTTAGATTGTGTTATTCCCCCATTCAGTATATTCCAACGGCTCCCTTTAATCTTTAGAAACAAATATAAAATTCTCTGTTTAGCATTCAAAATCTGTTATAACATCTCCTTCCTGACTTTCCCAACTCCTATACTCCCCTCCCTGTACTTGGCAATGTAGTAGTGATACTATCTTCAATGGCTACTTTTCACACATGATACTCCCATCTTTCCATCCTTGTATTTTCATTGACTGGCCCTGGTTCCTGGAATCCTCTTCTTTTTCTTGTAGATTCTCTAGCTTCTTTCAAATTCCATCTAAAATCCTGCCCTAAGCTTTCCTGAGTCTGCTCTTCATTTTAATTCCTGCTACGTGATTACTTTAAGTTTGTCCTATTTTTCAGAATTTAAACTTTTATTAGTTTTCATAATTCTTTGTATAATATCTTCCATTGAACTTCTTGAGAGCAGTAACTATTTTCTTTTTGATCTTTCATGTTAGAAAAAGGCAAACTTTTTCTTTATCACCAGCATTTATTATAGTGCTTAACAAATACTAAGTGGTTAATAAATGCTTTTTGAATGAATACAAAGGAAACCAATTATGTTGAAATGTAATTCTCTATATACACACACATACATATACATATATATATACACATATACACATATATTTTTTAAATTCAGGAATAGTAGGTTAAGAACCTCTAAATCAGGTTAAATATTTAATTTGGGCTTTAAAGGATGGATAAGAATTCAACAGATCAAATTGGAGAGGGGGAGAAGGAGAGAGGGCTTGAGATTTAGGAAAACAATGTAAGCAAGGTCACAGAATCAAAGGAGTATATTCAAGAAATAATAATTGAATTTTACTTAATCAAGAAAAGAATGGAAGAGAGAAATAATGAGTGGAAAAATAGAATAGTACCAAGTATCATTACCAGGAAAAAACTGATCAAATGTAAAAATAATATATGTAGGAAGGAGCTAGATTATAACAGGCTTTGATTACTAGGATGTTGCTGAAGATTTTTCAGTAGTGAAATGACATGACATGACTAAATCTCTAAATAACAAATCCTGGAAAACAAATGCTGGAAACGGCTTGTGAGAAAAAATTGGGGATGGATGATTGAACTTGGAAAACCTTTAGGTGATTGTTACTGTAGTCTATGCCATTGATAATAACGAGTACTTGGTTGAAATATGAAAAGACGAGACAGTTCCAGCAGTTGGGTTGATTGGATTTGATGACTGGATATGGCATGTGAGAGATATGGAGAAATGAAAGATAATCCAAGGCTATGAATGTGGGAAATTAATTATATTAATTATGAGGTACCAAAGGGCTATCTAAATGGAGAGATACTTTAGTTGAAGATGGAAGAAGAGATGGACACATAGTGGTATAAAAATGAGGATGCCAAGTGAAAAAGTATAGCAGCCAAATTATCCCTTGTATTTATAAAATCCGGAAGATTATGAAGATTTTGCAAAAAAGAAGTTCGAGAAATAAATGTTTCTGAAACCAAGGGAAGAGAGAGTATACAGTACAAAACAGTAATCTCTCATGTTAGAAATTTCAGAGTACTTAAGAAGTATGAGAAACAAAAAAATTGGTCAAATAAGTCATTAAAGAAGGACTTAACTTTTGATAGGCAATAGGATTATGGATTACATCATGATTATGGAAAACAGATTACAGTTGAAGAAAGAGTGGTTATTGATAAAATTTAATATAGATAGCTTTCCCCAAGTTTAGCAGTGAGGTAGAGAAGAGAGATTAAACAGTAGCTTAATGAAAAGCTTAAAAGTAATTTCCAAAATGGGAAATAGTCCCCTCTATTTTGCTGTGTTTTCAATATATGAGGTCTTGTGTTTAATTTCATACTCTACATTTTTCTTCTTTCTTTTTTACACAATTTATTATTTAACTTAAAAAAAAAATTTGTGTTCTAGATTCTCTCTTTCTCTATCCTAATGAGAAATCATTAGGCAAGCAATATGATATCAGTGATACATGTGAAATCATGCAAAACATTTCCATATGATTCATGTTATTAAAAAAATAAAAATAAAGAATATAACCAATGCTATGCTTTAATTTGCACTTGGAATTTATTATTTCTCTCTCTGGAGGTGGATAATATTTTTCACCATTTTCAAGTCCTTTGGAATTGTTTTGGATAATTATATTGATAAGAATAGCAGACTCTTTCACAATTGATTTGATTTACAGTTGCTATTATTGAGTACAGTGATCTTTTTTGTTTATTTCACTGCATCAATTAATTTAGGTTTTACAAGGTTTTTCTGACACCATCCTGCCTATCATTTTTTAAAATAACTTTTTATTGACAGAACCCATGCCAGGATAATTTTTTACAACATTATCCCTTGTACTCACTTCTGTTCCGATTTTTCCTTTCCCTCCCTCCACCCCCTCCCCCAGATGGCAAGCAGTTCTTCTATACATGTTAAATATGTCACCGTATATCCTAGATACAATATATGTGTGCAGAACCGAACAGTTTTCTTGTTGCACAGGGAGAATTGGATTCAGAAGGTAGAAATAACCCGGGAAGAAAAACAAAAATGCAAACAGTTTACATTCATTTCCCAGTATTCTTTCTTTGGGTGTAGCTGCTTCTGTCCATCATTGATCAATTGAAACTGAGTTAGATCTCTTTGTCAAAGAAATCCACTTCCATCAGAATACATCCTCATACAGTATTGTTGCTGAAGTATATAATGATCTCCTGGTTCTGCTCATTTCAGTTAGCATCAGTTCATGTAAGTCTTTCCAAGTCTCTCTGTATTCATCCTGCTGGTCATTTCTTACTGAACAATAATATTCCATAACATTCATATACCACAATTTACTCAACCATTCTCCAATTGATGCTGCCTAGCATTTTTTATAGTACAATAGTTTTCTGTCATAGTCATATATCATATGTTGTTCAGCCATTCCCCAAATGAAAGGTATCCCCTTAGTTTCTAATTCTTTCTATCACAAAAAGAGATGCTATTATTATCTTTGTATGTAGTGATACTTTTTCTTTTTGCTGGGTCAAAGTATATACACAATTGTGTAACCCTTTGGACATATTCCAGTTGTTTTCTAGAATGACCAGTTCACAACTCAACCAGTAATGCATCAGTGTCCTTACTTTTCCATATTTTCTCCAGCATTTGTCCTTGCTTTTTTCTGTCATCTTAGTCAATCTGACATATGAAGTAGTACCTCAGAGTTGTTTTAATTTGCATTTCTCTAATCATTAGAACTTTTTTTTCATATTCTTTGACCACTTATCAATTGGGGAATGATGCTTATTTTTTATAAATTTGACTTAGTTCCCTGTTTATTTGAGAAATGAAGCCTTTATCAGAGAAACTTGGCTGCAAAAATTCTTGCCTGGTTTTCTGCTGTTCATCTAATTTTACATGCAGTATTTTTGTTTTTGTCAAAACTTTTACATTTCAGGTAATAAAAATTATTCATTAAACTTCCTGTGATCATCCTCTATTTCTTGTTTGGTTGTAAAATCTTCCTTTATCTGTAGGTCTGATAGATCTATTTTTCTATGCCCCTTTAATTTGTATATATTACCCTTTGTGTCAAAATCATGTACTCATTTTGATCTTATCTTGGTAAAAACTTGCTCTACGCCTAGTTTCTGCCAAATTGTTTTCTAGTTTCCCTAGCAACTTTTGTCAAATTGTGGGTTCTTGCTCTAAAAATTGGGTCTTTGGGTTTCTCAAATACTATAGGTCACTATGGTCATTTATTACTTTGTATTTGTGTTCTATTGACAAACTATACCAACTAAAGAGGCAGTGAGTGAGGGATGGTGAGAAGATCAGAAACTGTTACAATATTAGTTAAAGGGCCTGAGTGAAGAAAAGGCTTATAGGGAAACTGATCTTCCCCTCCCCTTCCAGATATTATGGAAGAAAAATTAGATTTCTTTTAGCTTAGCATAACAATGTAGAACTGATAACAGCCATATTGTTTCAGAGAGCTGTATTTTAGGTGGAAATACATGATAGAAATTTTCCCAAGTGAAGTGGGCTCCTTCATTAGGTATTAAAGTTCTCAGCATTTATGTTAAAGAGCTTTTTGTTCTGTTATGGATAAATTTATATTGAAAAATCATTCCAATTTAGATTCTGGGATTTTCTAGTTGGTCATGGCATTCTCTTATATCTCAAATGCATTCCTTTGTATAGCTTTAGTGAAATTAATACTTATATAAACTGATTCCTATGAAACCTTCCTAGATCAATTAACATTATTTTCCCCATCTTCATCTTTACATATCACTTTTAAAAATATATTTTATATACTTTTGACCTACTTTGCATTCCTTTTTTTAAAAATGTGTTTTAATCTCTCTTCTAGGTTGCTTGATAAATGGTCCTCATCATTTTACATTTTACATTAGTTGCAGTGAATGGTGGCTACCCAAAATTGAAGACTCTTGTATTTTTATCCATTCCAAGGCACAATATGTCTAATTTTTTTTTTTCACTTGATGAAACCTGGTAATCTGGGATATCTGGCCTTGAGACAGCAGATATTTAGTCTTTTGGAGATGTGTTATTTTTGGAAAGAGCTCAGCTTAAATCACCTTAGAAAAATTTGATAGGCTATATGTTTAGGAGAAGGAATGTGAGCACACACTTCATATTAAATTATGCAGGGTGTTATTTTCATTCATCTAGTAAACATTTTAACTATAAGGATCAATTCTTAGGTGAAGTCCGAACAATAGGGCCAATTCATTTTTAGTGATTAGAAGAAATGAGATTTTAAGAAATATTTCATATTAAGTTTTTCAAAAGAGAAAGTTATACAAACTATAGAGGATGAGGGGGAAAAAAGATTCTTTTGGTCAGCCGATCAAATTTAAAGGTTCAACAGTTATTCCTTGATTGTCATTCTTATGTTATGATATTTACTGAAGAGTTTGTTTTTACTGTTGGAAATCTATTGTAAATATTATTCAATTGGATATTGTTGGTTTGATAGATGAATGCTAACTATATGTTGTAATCACTTCTGTTGTGTTAGCTATAAATTTGCTTGTTGATATTTTAGAATTTTAAAACATCAATTTTTTAATCTGATTTTTTATGTTATAACTTTTAGTATTAAATGATATACAGCCTAATAACATTTGTATTCCTTTTATTTGGATTACATTGCTTTTTTGTAACAATGTACATAAGTTTTATTTTAAAATTTAATCGTTAATTGAGAGGCAGTGTTACCTAGTGAATAGGCAGCTGGTCTAGAAAAAGAGGTGGGTTCAAATTTTACTTCTGACAAAAAAAGGCTGTATAACTCTGGATATTTTACTTATTTAAACTTTTACTTTAAATATAAACTTTATACTTAAAATTTCCAAGAGTAGAAATTGTGAAGATGCTGATATACATTGTTAAAGGAAGTTACTCACCAGCGTATGCTACCTGATTTTCTAATTATTTAAACTTAGATATTTATAATAGTTTTATTGGAAACATGAAGATGGTTAGAGTTTAAATGAATAGCAAAGTTTTTGTATATTTTATACAACCACTGTTTTTTTTTTAAGAAACCAAATATTTTTACATGAAGATATTTTAATTTATCTTAGAGAAAAGTTTTTATTCAATCAAAATGATATTAAGTAATGCATTCCTCCTTTTTAATCTACTATTTTAGATTACAGACCTTTCATTACCCAACTATTTGATGGCATCTTCAGTTGGACTGCTTCCTACACAGCTCCTAAATTCTTATTTGGGTACCACCTTACGTACAATGGAAGATGTTATTGCAGAGCAGAGTTTTAGTGGCTATTTTGTTTTTTGTTTACAGGTAAGTTGGGGTGAATAATTGATCTTTTTAGTATTGATTTTTTAAAAATTTGGCACTTTGATAAAAATGATTTGACAGATTTTCCCCTTTGCTTTTTGCTTGGGTAATGCTGCTTTAATTGAAATCATATTTAAACCTCATATAATACATATATTTTATATGTGCTTCTAGAATATCTCAACAAATTCCTTGAGGATAAAAACGAAAAACAAAAGATCAAAGTTGGATGTTGATGGAGTTCTATTTACATTTGTATTTTCTTATAAGTCTTGGGAAGCATCACAATATTCATTGTATGTAATGTATTTCAGTCCATTTCCAGTTGGAGTTCTGGCATGGGTATGCAACTAGTTTGGAATCTTTAGAACAATTTTCATTCCATAAATTATGGTGATACTGATTTTTTTTGGAGAATATGGGGGAAGAAGAGTGGTAGTGGTAATGCTAAGAAATTCCTCCAAATGTGGAAATTATTTCTTTCAATGTAGATCTGTAGTTGATCTGCATTTTAGTCTTAGTTGACTGGAGAGGCTAAGTGATTTGATCATGGTCACACTTCTAGTATGTGACGGAGAAGCAAAATTTGAACCCATATCTTGTTGACTTAAAGGTAGGTTATCCATACCTCTATTCACTGCCTTTGATAGTATCATTAAATAAATAAAATAACAGTATTTTAATTTAACTTTATTGCAATTCATTGTCAATGAACAGCACAAGTAAATTTAACTATCTTTAAGTTGCACACAGAAAGAGTTCGTCAGAAAGTCATTTGATGATGATACTTGTATTTCCTGAGGCTCATCCAAACTGAATAGTTGATAGGATAAGCTAATAAAACTGTCGCAGTAACTTTTAAATGACATTTTTAGATTTGTAGAAGCAACAACTAAGTGGCTTTGACATAGACATCAATTGAACAGAAGAAACAATAATTGAAAATTTATAGTTGGTACTAAGCTTTATAAATTCTGGGTATTATATTGATATCAGAAATTGTGATAATTAAGTTTGGAGCCAGTTAATTTGTGCTTCTGATATAAAAGAAGGTCTTGGGATATTTACATTTGTATATTAATTAAAACTTTAATTAAAATGATGTGTTAATTTTGTAAGAAATTCTTGTTATTGAAACAGGAATTTTTCTCTTTGTTATATAGTTATTTGAGTATCATAATTTTCTGCAGAATTTGATTTCATTTAAGCAAAATGAGACTAGGATTAGAGTTTGTCATTATGTGATTTGATATATTCTACTAGAATTTACATACATGGAAAACAAATCCTCATGAATTGTATTTTCTACATATCTACAATTTAATATTAGTTGATCATGTCTTTGAGATCCTACAAGATTTAGAAATACCTTCTGAATCATAAAAAAATTCAATTATGTTTAGAATTATATATTGTTCAACCTTAAAAAGATTACTAAACCATCTATAACTTATTCTCTGGTCAGACTTTTTCATTCTTTATTGGCTGACAATTCTTGTAGTAATTGTAAATTAGAATTTATTTGTTGCATTTCTATTCAGGCTTATTCAATGGAGCTATAACAGCTTGAAAGGATTGATGTTCATTATTTGTAAAGAGTTGTGGTTTCCTAAAATATCAGAAGCTGATTTCTCTATTTTTTCCTCTTTAAATGAAAACTGGCAGACTTTAGATGAGGGAGGTAATTAAAATGTTAAGTTTCCTTAGAAATCATCCAAGGTGGATACCAAGGCAGGAAAAAACCCAAAAAAACAAAAAACACTTGAAGGTTTCAGTGGAAATGGAAGTTCAGACTTAGTCCAAATATTCAAAGAGAAACTTAACGAATATTTATTCATTGAATCAAGTAAAGCATTTTGATTCTAAAAAAAATTTTTTTTTCTTCCCCCAGGACTTAGTATTCTCTCAGTCTTCTGCTATAGTTCATCACTCATCACTGTAAACATTCAAAATGCCTCTGAGGTATAATTGCTGTTTACCTTTTTTTTATCTCATTAAGAGGTATAATTGAAACAAGTTTTCAGTTTTTATTCTTTGCTGCCTTGAAAGGGCTGCAGCAAATTACAGACCACAGGTGTGTGGTTTGAAGAGTAAACTTTACTTCTCCTTACTTAGTACCTGAAATTAGAGTTTGTTAGAACTATTATTTGCATAATTCTTAGAGAATTCACTAGATAACATATAAAGCAGAAAATAAGGCTTCATAAAAATTCTGCTATACAAATAATTAAATGTTATCCAATTCCTGACAGGCATTACAATGCTTTCTTACTAATATTATTCTTCAAAATAGTAAGACTCTTGTATCCTTTGTGGCAGAAAAGAGAAGTCAAATCCAAGAGTCATATCAGTCAACAAACATTTAAGTGCCAAATATGTGCTAGGCACTGTTAAGCAATGGGGATGCAAAGAAAGGTAAAAGACAGTTCTTGCTCTCAAGAAGCTCACAGTGGGGGAGACAGCACAAAAACAAATCTTGTGAAGAAAGATATATATGGGATAAAGTGGAGATCATCACTAGAGGAAAGGCACTAGAATTAAGGGGATCAGAAAAGTCTTCTCACAGAAGATGATATTTTATTTGGTACTTGAAAGAAGCCAGGAGGCAGAGATGAGGAGGGAAAGTATTTCAAGTATGAGCAACAACCAGTAAAAATTACTGTAGTCTGGAAACGGAAAGTCAGTGTCACTGCATGTTAAAGTGTAAGAAGACTTGAGTGGAGGGAGGGAATGGAGCAACTTGTGAAGAATTTCAAATACCAAGAAGAAAATTATGTATTTGATTTGGAAAGTGATAAGAAGCCTCTGGAGTTTATTGAATTGACTGGTTACATGGTCAGATCTGTGCTTTAGGAAAATTAATTTGTCAGCTGGGTATAGGATGGACTAGAATGGGGAGAAATTTGAGGAAAGAAAACCAGAAAACTCATTACTGAGGAGTATCAGGATCACATAAGATTTAGTGACTGCTATAATGGAACAGAGAATAAGAATATGATACTTAAAAAGGCAAAAGATACTGTTATATAATTGAGTTAACATTGTTTTTTTCAATTATAGCTGATCCTTCTTGACCCCATGGACCATTGCATTCCAGATAACTTTGTCCTCCACTATCTCCTGAAGTCTGTCTAAGCTTATGTTCATTGCTTATCCATTTCATCCTCTGCTGTTCCCTTCTTATTTTGCTTTCAGTCTTTCCCACATCAGGCTCTTTCCCAGTGAGTCCTGAATTCTTATTATTTAGCCAAAGTATATAAGCGCTAATATTTAATCTTTTAATGAATAGTCTGAATGAATTTCTTTAAATATTGACTGATTCAACCTCCTGGCTGTCCAACGGATTCTCAAAAGTGTTTTCCAGCACTATAATTCAAAAGTGCTGATCCTGCAGTCTTCAAGTAGTCCAACTGTCACAGCCAAACATTGCTCCTGGAAAAACCATTGTTTTGGATCTTTATGGACCTTTGTTGGCAAGGTGTTGTCTCTGCTTTTTAATATGCTGTCCACATTTGCCTTAAACTCTTCCTCCAAGGAACACATATTTTTTAATTTCATGGCTGCAGTCATTGTTACAATGATCTTTGAGCCTAAGAATACAAAATCTGATACTGTTTCCATTTCTTCTCCCTCTATCTGCCAGATATTGATGAGACCAATTCCAAAGATTTTAGGGTTTTTATTGTTGTTGTCATTTTGATGTTAAATTTCAAGCCAACTTTTACATTCGGCCCTTTCATCCTTAAGACTTTTTTTTTTTTTTAAACTTTCTGCCATTAGAGTGTATTGTCTCCATATCTGAGCTTGTTGATATTTTTCTGAGCAGCCTTGATTTTTGGCTTTTGATTTTTCCAACCTGGCATTTTTCATAATGTACTCTTCATATATGTTAAATAGGGTGACTATATGACCTTGTCATATTCCTTTTCCGATCTTAAATTAATTTATTGTTCCATGTTTGGTTCTAACCATTGCTTTTTGACTAATATCCATGTTTCTCTGGAGACAAGTAAGATGATCTGTTACAACCTTGTGTTTGAGGACTTGTCACATTATTGTGATCTATACAGTCAAAAGCATTAATTTAGTCACTGAAGCAGAAGTTGATATTTTTCTGGAACTTCCTTGCTTTCTCCATAATCCAGCAAATGTTGCCAATTTGATCTCTAGTTCCTCTGCCTCTTTGAAAATCAATATATATTTCTGGTTGTCCTTTGTTTACGTGTTGCTGAAGTCTAGCTTGCAGAAACTTAAGTATAACCTTAGTATGTGAAACGAGCACAATTTTTTGTAATTTGAATCTTTCTTGACATTGCTCTTTTTAGGATTGGGATGTAAACTGATCTTTTTAAGATCATTGTCCACTGTTGAATTTTCATAATTTGCTAGATTATTCAGTATAGCACTTTCACAGGATTATCTTTCAGGATTCTAAATAGCTCAACTGGAATTCTCTTACCTCCACTGGGCTTATTGTTAGCAGTGCTTTGAAAGGCCCATTTGATTTCATTGTCTAGGATGTTTGCTCTAGAGAGTTAACATGCCCAGCAAAACTGACTTAATTCTTCAAAGGAAAAAAAAAACAAAAACTAACCTTTAATGACATATAGCATTCTAGTCAGTCAATAAACATTTATAAGATCCTTTATATTCCAGGAACATAAAATATTATAATCTGTAAACACATTATCATATTGTGTAGTGTGCATTCTTTATATTTAAGAGCTTAGTGACCTGCTTCTGAGTTACCAATAAACTTTGTTTATCTATTAACCTAACTCCACATGCTTCATACTTCCCTGGGGTGGGGGAGGCTCTTTTCTTACACATGTTTCATACTTCCCTGGGGTGGGGGAGGCTCTTTTCTTAGTATTTGCCCCATTTTGGGGACTAATTCAGTCTTTACCAAATCTTCCCCGCTTGCCTATTTTTATTCTTACCCTATCTCTGGGTCATGGTGACTTCTCCACTGAATTTGCTGATTGATTGAATCATTCGAGCTACTGAGTAGTGCTTTCTAGTGCCCCCAGGTTGGGGTGCCAAAATATACTGTCCAAACTAGCTCTCTGGAGGATCTCAGGATCAGCCCGACTAGTCCCTGGTCTTTGTGGAGGAGTGAAGAAGGCAGCAGACCCATAAGAATGGTCAAAGATAATCTGTTTATTTCAAGTTCTCTCATCCTTTAAATACCTTGATATGATTACCTCATTATAGCACACTAAGTGTGTGCCAGCTAGAGAACCATTAATCACCACATCACACTGAGCAAGTGCTAACTATAAGCACCCTGCTATTGATATGAAAATGCCTCTTTTTATTGTAAGTATCCCTTGCTTCAAGTAGAACACAAGAGGTCACATTCTCTTTTACTTCTCAGGAAGAATGAGAATACCAAAGGGAGGTGGGGAGCCGAATGTGACGTTGTCAGCAGGTTCCCTCTGGGCTGAAGGATCTTATACCTTACTCAGAGTTCCCTCTCTATCTGTGGCCTTCTACAATATTGTATTTTGCAGTGTTGAAATTATATCTACATAGAGATATAATAAATAAAATATCCATTAAAATATCTACATCATATACAGATGTAATTTCTGAAAATAAACCAGTACAAAAATTGGTAGCTTGAGGAATTGCCTAATGTTCATTGTAAGCTAGCATACAAGAAAATGTTCTCCTATTATCAACACAAATATTGAGGTGTATACATTTATTTACCAGATCAATCAAAACAATACAGTTAAAAGCACAGTGGATGTCTTTTGTAGTTTATATTTCTATTAAATATAAAGGCAACTAAAAATTATCCAATTCAGAAATGTATCCAATTCAGAAAAAGAAATTCAACTCACTAGGACCATTTTAAACCATTAGAATTATAAACAGATTTCAGACTAGTGGGATAAACAACTCTTTTAATTAATTATAATTTTTAACCAAACTCCTCCTTGCCAAAATCTTAGAATCTGATTCTTGTGGAATAAGAGCCATTTAGCACCTCTTTACCCCTTAGGGACAGTTTACCTATTTGTTCCCTAATGCAGAACACAAGGACAGTAATTGACCTAGAGAAATATGTCTTCCTTAGATGAAGAGAACTAACAAGTAACTAATACTGTGTTGCTATGCTAGTGCCTTCTCCAAGGTCAGATGTATTCTTTGATTAAAACTAAATATATTTTCCCTTTGAAACAGTGTTATAATTGAAATAATACCATTATTATTATATTTAAATTATATTACACAACAAATAGAAGAAGCGCCAGACTTGGAATTAGAAGACCTGGATTTATATGTTCTATCCCAATTGGAAGTAGAGGTAATTCTTGACCCTCAGTCTCTTTGGCTCTAACGTGAAAAAATAGTATTTATACTACCTACATCACAAAATTATTATGTAGGAAGTGCTTTGTTTTTTATGTATTATTTATATTATGTATTATATTATGTATATGTAAACAAATATTATTAACCTTTTATAGAAAATGGAGACTTAAAAGCTATGAGATGGTTTTAATGAGAAAATTCAACTACTAAATGACTGAAGTTTGGAGACTGCTTTTCCCTTCTAATTCTAATTCAATGTATTTTATTTATGGCTTCCTATTCCTTGTTTTGTTTATTGTAGTTTTGTGGGTCAATTTAGAGTTGATGAAAATTTCATTTTGTTTAGCTGTAGGGATTTCTGTAAATGAGCTATTTCTCACTTCATTGTAGAAGACTAATGAAATCTTATTTGAAAATGTGGGTAGTCATCTAGTCCTATCTTTTTTTACTTAATATGGAAAATAAAGCTTTCTTACAGTATTTCTTAACAAAAACTTATTTAATACCTGCTTGAAATGTGTCCAGAGATGAGAATTCATAACTTTATAAGGTAGGTAATTCTAGTTTTGGAAATCTTTAGGAAGTTTTTTGAGGAAACATTTTCATCCCTATAATGTCTACCCATTAGTACTAGTTTTATCCTCAAAAATTAGAATAAGTATAATTCTTCTATCATAGTTCTTCAAATGTTTTAAAAGAGCCATTAACTTGCCCTTCCCCTTCAGGCCCATGTTTTCTTTTCTTTAGGTTAAATATCCCTAATTCTTTAAATTTGTCTGCTTAATAATCTGACTTTTAGATCCTATTATCCGTCTTAACAGCCCTCTTCTGGATTTACTCCATTTCGTCTTTATGGAACTTTGACTTATACGGAATATCCCAGGTTTTGTTTGACCGACACAAAATAAACCTTTCTTGACCTGATAACTGCTTCTGTCAGTACTATTTAAATATTCATTCTTTTGTTAAATGTCTTATACTCTTGTGACTCTGCATGAGTCTGTAGTTGACTAAAAGCTCTACATCTTTTCCATGTTTGTTACACTTATTAAAATACCCGTATTTTCTACCTTTTACAATTTTTTGTTATTTGTTTTGCTTGAATGAAGTTCTAATTTATTCTGTAAAATTTTATACTTCTCATTTTGATCTATTGTTTCAGGCTAGCTATCAGCATATTATGCTTAGCTTTGATAAGCATTCCTTTATTTCATCCTGATAGTTGATAAAAATGCAGGTTAGAAGAATCTGATAGCCCATTATTAGAGACACTCTAATTTGATTGATCTAAATTGACAGATGGCTCACATTTGCCTTTTTTCTTATAAAGGTATTCTAGTATAAATACTAGAAAGATCACAGACTTTAGAGTTAGAAAATCTGTATTCTTGCTTACAATTTGTATGACTTTGTGTAAATCACTGAACTTGTCTGAGACTCCTCTTTCTCATATGTAAAATGAGGAGTTTAGATGTAAAATGACTATTGTATTAGATCCTTCCAGTTCTAAATTTATGACTATAATCCAGGTTTAAATGAAGATTTTGTGACTGTGTTTATCTGGTTCAACAATCTAAAAAGGTTTTCAAAAAAGGGAAATGAAATTAGTTTGATTTGATTTCTTAGTGATTCTCATGGTTTTCAGTAATTATTTCTTTCTGGCTTGCTCACAAATACTTTAATGTAGTGGCCCAAATGTGTTCTTAAATTTTCAGATATCTCAAATAAAATTTGGTTACTTTCTTGATTTCATAGTTTTAATCCTTCTTTGAAAACTTAAACCTCCATTTTTTGTGGTTCATTACACATCTTAGATGTAGAATTTAATCTAATCTAATCATATGTCTAGCCTTCACTAATTGTGATAGCAAAATATAGTTTTAAAAAGTCTCCTCACTTATAGAAATACACCATTCCTTATAGGAAAAATTTTTTTTAGCATAGCAAAACAATTTAAATTGGAAACACTATTTCAGTAGCCGTGGATGTGCCCTAAAGCTGAGTCATGACTCCCTTCCCCCCTCGCCCCTCTTGAGTACTGTTTTGTTTGGTGATTTTGTCAGCTCCCGTTGATTGAATTATCATTTCCCTGCAGATCATTTTTAGGTCTATTGATCTTTCCTGATTCCTTCTTTCAGTCTCTCAGTCTCACAGCTCCAACCGAAAATTGGCATCTCATGCCAAAATCTGCAGAATGTATCATGTCCAAACATGAACTCCTGATTTCCCCCTCAAACTTTCCTCTCTCCCTGACTTTTCTGTTGCTGTCTCAGGCATATCTCCTGGCTTCTCTGGATTCCCTCAAGCCCTAGCTAAAATCTCAACTTCTACAAGAAGCTGCTTAACCACTCCTTATTTGCTAGTGCCTTCTCTTATGATTATCTCCAATTTTTTTCAATGTAGATATTTGTATAAAGTTGTTTGCAAGATCTCTTCCTCTTGGACTGTGAACTCCATGGATTTTTTTTTTTTAATTTGTTTTCCTTTTTTTGTTTCCCCAGCATTTTGCCCAGAGCTTGGTACATCATAGGTATTAATAAATGTTTATTGATGCATAAAACATGCATAATTTGGATAGGCAAAGGGGAGCTGTATGTTTGTCTTATTTACAATTTAAAAACAATAATTTGTGAATTGTGTTTGTACTCTCAAGGAAAGCAGCTAAGGAAAGATGAGAATATATATCAACAGCTATAACAACATGGTGAATTATACTTATTTCCTTGTAAATTGTTATGTTTTCTCATTTTATCCTCATAACAACTCTTGTAGGTAGGTGCTATTATTCTTCCCATTTTTACAGTTGAGAAACTGAGGCAAACGGATGGAGTAACTTGTTGAGGGTCATATAGCTAGTAAGTTCCTGAGGCTGGATTTGAAAGGGCCTCCTAATTCCAGGGCCAGCACACTACTGTGTCTATTCTACTGTGCCAACTACTAAGTAATAGTTCCTTTTCCCCCTTCAAAATTCTTCTGTAATAGTATTAAAAAAAAACCCACTTAAACCATTTGTTGAAAAAAATGTATTTCTCCTTTGAATTTAAGTACTTAAAAATTTTGAGTATTTTCCTTATAAGCATTATTTTCAATTCTTAATGTTTCTCTTTTATTCACAGATTGTTATAAGTATAGGCCTCATGTTTTATGTAGTACATCGAGCTCAAGTGGAATTGAATGCAGCAATTGTAGCATGTGAAATGGAACTGAAAACCTCCATTGTTAAAGGCAATAAACCAAACACCAGTGGCTCTTCATTCTTCAACAAGAGGACTCTAGCATTTTCTGGAGGTGGAATCAATATTGTCTGAGCTCAGCAAAAAATGTATATAATTATTAAGAACCTGATGTGTTGCGAAATGCCTAGAAATTACTTTAGTAATGGACAGGTTAGAAATTAAAATTAAAGTTGTATTATGGCACAACCAGCTGACCAGTTCTTAAATTGCACAATGGATTTTTTAGTTTTTAGGTGGAAGACCATTAAAGGGTAGAGTTTAAGTCTAGATGTAATTTTGACTGCACCTTTTTACCATTTATTATGCCTGTTGGGGCCTGTAGATATGCACTTTAGTGACTTTTTGTTTTGTTTTTTAAAATTATTTTATTTCTGTGTACCTTTTAAATGGAGAAATAGCCCATTATTTTTCTTCTTTTTTTTTTTTTTTTAATTTATAAATCTGTGAATAACTGTATGGATTTTTCTTATTGGTAAAAAAACCATAAAAGTATGCAATTTAGTGTACAATATTCTTGAATGTCCTTTGCTTTGGAAATATTTCTGGAACTGATAAACAGTATTTTATATATTATGGGACCATTTGGCTTCCCCTTCCCTTTTTATTTTAAAAAACAGACATTGACTTTTGGTTGAATGTATTTTTGTATATCATCAAATCATTGCAGGGCCATTTATGCATATTCACACAAGCTTATATCCTACATTGTGGGACTGAAGTGCTCTTAAGATATCTTTTTTATTTACACTGTGTAATATGCAAAGCAAAAGGGAAGCTATAGAATAGTTGATGCAGTATATGACTTCAAAAATGTTGGAATTGAAACTCATGATCTAATTGTGTTATAGTGACATATTACCCTCACAAGTTCTTTCATAAAAGGGCTGTTGCGTTGCAATTCAACTTAAAAAAATTTTTTTAAGATATCTATTTTTTCTTTTTAGTTTATAAAATATATTTAATTAGGCTTTTAAAAAAAAAAGGAGAAATTTCTCCCCTTAAAAACGCTGGAATTACTAATACTATACATATAACACAGGTGGCCTTTAAAAATAAAAGCAATGCCTTTTTTCATGTAAAATTAAGCTTTAAATAAACTTTATAGTATATTTTCCCCAGATTTCAGCTTTAAAAAATAACTATATTACTAAGTTACATGTCCAAATTTGGGGATACTTTCCTCTTTAAAGAACAAAGTTTTTTTTGGTTTGTTTATTTGTTTTTGTTTTGTTTTGGTAAGACACTCAGGAATTCTGAAATGTGAAATTGGAATAAACACGGGGTCTTGGTTCTTCATTATGTAGCCTGAATATAGTATATTCTGTATATAGCACTTACAAGTGTAGATACTATATATTGTTTTTAGACATGTTTTTATACAGTAGATATGCATTCTTACCTGTTTATCGACTTATATTTTAGCTTGATTTTGAATTTATAATTTGCTTTTTACAAAATGATTGTATATTTTTGTGTTAACTTAAAATTATGGTTTATATTATTGGCTGTGATGAGTCAACAGTCTTATGACAGTGCCTCCTTTCCTTTGGCCTTTAGGGCCAAAATTTTGCCACTGATTTAACAAACATACATTCTAAAAGAATATTTTAGAGGCAAAGATTCTAGCCTAATTCTGGGGATGCATTTAATAATTTTAATATTTTTCCTTTTCAATTTCAGTTTTACTTAATGGTCCATATGTTATATAGCTCTCCCATTTTGGATCTTATGAATGTGTAAACAAAACTGGATAGAGCTAATAGTGAAATTAAAAGACAATCAGTGCAAATGCTCCAGAAGCATACAGAATACAAAACTGGCTTCTGATTTTTATTTTCTATTTTCTTGAATCACTATTAGAAGAGAAAGTTCTTTTATGATTTGATACAAAATCGTTTAGTAAAAAGTGAGTTTATTCAACAGGTGTGAGTGACATTATGCCATAATTTATGCCCTAGTTAGACTGAGCTGGTAAAAGATTTTAACCAATTTTTTTTTGTTGGTTGTTGTTGGTTGATTTCTTTGAGTAAATAAAGGTACGATTATATTAACAATTGTTTACATTGCAAATTGTTTAAAAATTCACAAAGTATGTATTTTGAAGTGCATTTATTTACATTTTTGTAACTTGAGTAACTTCAGGTTTTTGGTAGTTTGAAATGAGTTCTTCCAGTTGCATTTTGATGGATACTTGTAATACTTGTGTACAGATTAAAGAGTAATGTACATTTAAAAAGATTTTTTTTCTGTATCCTGCCAATCATGATTTTATATAATAAATTCACTCAGATTCCTTAATGAAGAAGTAGCTTGGGTTGAAAATTCTTAAAATCTTAAATTTATTTTTCACTTCATTGTTTCTATTCTCTGCACGAATCCAGACCCTTTATATTTTATGTTGATGAACACAGCAAGATATTTTTCAAGCTCCATAGCATACAGCAAGTATGTGGAGAATAGTTAAATCAGTATTTATTACACCTGCAACCTTGGATTCAGCAAGTCATTTAATCCTGTTTGCCTCAGTTTCCTCATTTATAAAATGAGCCAAAAAAGGAAGTGCCAAACTACTCTATAATCTTTGCCAAAAAAAACCCCAAATGGGGTCATGATGAGTTAGATACAACTGAAACAACTGAAAACAACTAAACAAATTATTATATAGCAGAGTTTAATGAAAACAATTAAGAATAGTTTTTGCTTTAATCTTTAAAAAATCCCATAAGATAGGAATAGTGAAATCTTTCTTTTATTACAGTTAGCCCAGAGTTTCTAATAAGATTATGTATTTATTGGACAAACATAGTAACAGTTAAAAATTCAAGCACAAAATCTCCGAATTGATTAATGGCTACTTGAAAAGATTTTTCTCATTGCTGAAGATAATATGCTGTAAGCAGGTAAGTCTTTAATGGACCTGATAGTTCTTTATGAACCTGAAAAAAATAAGGTATTAATGCTTTTGTTTTTTTAGTGACCATGAATATGCAGTCAATTTGAAATTTAATTATTTAGGTCAAAACTAGTTTTTTTCATATTAACTACATCTTGTTAATGAATAAAAGGAGTTAAAGAATCCATTTATGTTATCCTCTACTTTTGTGATCACTTACTAAATCAAAGAGTAGTTTTTATAGAAAGTATTCTAATAGATAAGAGGCAAGGGAAAGTTTTAATGCAGGGCATATTGGACTAAATAGAAAAACAAACCTATGAATTAAGTATTATTAGAATTAGAGAGGCCCATTATTTTAATTCCTGTTTATTCATTTTGTTATATAAAGATAGTGAACAAAATTGTCATTAATGTTTTAAACTCTGAAAATGGTGAAGGTAAAACAGGTCTTTTCTTTTTTACCTTTATTTCTGTAAATCTATATCCATTGAAATTACTTTGGATTGTGCGTTAGCCTGCTTAAACTGTAGCTGCAATTATCTTTCTGAGTTAATTTTCCATCTATTTTGAGTGTGGAATTAGAAATTTATGCCTAAAGAAAACATAATTAAAACACATTTGAGTACCATCCAGTTGACTTAGAATTCAAAGCATGTTTCACAATTCTGTTTTCAAACAACTGCAAAGATAGATATATCCTGACTAATATAGGCAATTCTCTCTGGTGCCAAGTTCATCGTTGAGTCAAGAATCTTAATGATTTGTTATATTTTTCTAAACTTTTCTTTTTTAGAAAGGAGAGGGTTGGGTGGGGACATGGGTGGAGTAAGAATGAAGAAGTAATGATTAATTTTATAATCAAGAAACAATCTTTTGATTGGTATAGATTAGCTCAATTATTAACTACCTTCATTTGAACTTCCTGGGAAAGAGGTCAGAGAAGATATTCACTCGGGAATTATTAAAAGAGTTATTTTGAAGGGACTGTTAGAAGGTCAGACACTCCCTTCAAAGAGTTGATGATTTGTTAAGAATGACAATATACACTCAAACCACTGAAAAATAATTTTACAGAACAAAACATAATATGGATCAAACAACACACAAATGTAGCCTACAAGTTTTCAATCTTTCTGAAGGTGATAAAGTTCAGAAAACCAGGCAATTTAGGTTGAAAACAAAAGGAGTACCAACAGTTCTTTAACTTTATGCAGTTTCATTTGATATCTAAGTTCTGCTTTTTTCCTGCCTTTAAATCCCTGCAGGGATTCTTAATTTTTTGTGTTCTGGTATCCTTTTGGCAATTTGGTAAAACCTATGAATCCCTTCTCAGAACAATATTTTTAATTGCATATAAAAATGCATAGGAGTAAGATTTATCTTTATAAAAATGACAAACCAGGACGAAGGAGGAAAAAATGACTTGCTCAAAAATCATACACTATGTTGCAGCTAGTTGGCGCAGTGAATGGAGCACCAGCCCTGAAGTCAGGAGGACCTGAGTTCAAATGCGATCTCAGACGCTTAACACTTCCTAGCTGTGAACCCCAATTGCCAGCAAAAAAATAAATGAATGAATAAAAACCATACATTATAATGTAAGTGTCCAGGACAGATTTCAACCTAGCTCCTTTTGATGAGAAAATCAGTCCACTGTTCTGTACTGCTCCCTAAAAAAGTTGTAAATAATTTTGTGTATTCTTAAGACTCAAGTAATTTTATCTTTATTTTTCATTTGAAACCTAGGGATTTTATGTCTGATTCTTTGTGATCCTGTGGACCTTAGTACACCATTGCTATCATTGGGGTTTGCTTGGCAAAGATATCGGAGTGGTTTGTCATTTCTTTCTTCAGGAGATAACATGATTTGCCTACAGTCTCCCACCTAAGTGTCTGAAGCAGCCTGGCTACTTCAGCTTCACTTTAAAAGGATAAAAGACTCAATCCTGTTGTAAGTGAATTGTAGAATACTTTGTAAATGTGAAATCCAGTGGAATTTCTCCCTTCCAGGCAATTGGGATTAAATGACTTGCCCAGGGTCACATAGGTAGGAAGTGGGTTAAGGGTCTGAGGTCAGATTTGAAATCCCGTCCTCCTGAGTTCAGGGCTGATGCTCTGTCCACTGCGCCATCTAGCTGCCCCTCGCTTAGGAATATTTTCCAGATCTTTTCCAAGTATTTTCCAGATCTTTCTTCTATTTGTCATTAGGATGAAGGAAAGTGAGTGTCCAGGATATATATATATATATATATATATATATATATATATATATATATATATATGCATAAATTTTGTTAATTGGCAACATTGTTTATTTCATAGTAAAGGAAAGTAGAATTTTCTTTCAGTGTTTGCAAGGGAAACTTATTAGAAGTAGTGATTTAATATTTAGGAAAAAATTGGAAGAGAAGGAAAAACAAATCTTTATGTACAAGTTTGAAGCATCATGTCTTTTTATGTACTATTAGGTCATGTAAGGCTAAACACTATTTTCTGATCTAACAGTAGCCTCAAGGACTGAAGAACCTTTGAACTTTACTCTGATCACGAGCCAGCTAAATGGACCCTGTGGGTAGATTTTTTGCTTGAACTAAAGAAATCATCAGTACATCTTGTATTATGTTTGTTACTTTTCTCTAGGTACATATAGTTATAAAATGTTTTCAAGTTAAAAATGCTCATGAAGTACCCTAGAGCACACATTGAACTGCTGCATAAACTAATTTTTATTGAAGTTCTTTGATTTTTGTATTGTTCTAATTTTCCACAGTATCTCTCCCCCTTCCAGAAAGCTATCCCATATAACATAGTATTTTTTCAAGACAAAAAAAAAAAAAAAAAGAAAAAGAAAAAGAAGCATAACTTATCATTGAAAACTGAACAGTAGGAAAAGTTCAGTAGCATATATAACATGTTACATTTATTGACCTTACATCTCCACACACATTGACCTCCCATTTCCATGAAGAGGTATGTTTGTTAGTAGTGTCCACTCATGTCTTTTGAGTCATGTCTGATCTTTTTAGTCTTAATAATTCACTTTTGATTTTTTTTGTTTGTGTAGTTCTTAATAATTACATTGATGTCATCATGTATTTTGTTTAATTGATTGCTTATTTCATTCTGCGTGAGTTCATGTTGAACTTAATATATGCTTCTCTGTATTCATCTCATAAATCATTTTTTTATAGCACAGCAATATTCTCTTATATTGGTGTATCTCAATTTGTTTAGCCATTTCCCAAATGACGGACATTTAATTTGTTTGGAATTCTTTGGTATAAAAAAATGCTACTATAAATATTTTAATGCATAATAAGAAATTTATCAATGACTTCCTTGGGATATAAACTGGTAGTGAAAACTGAGTCAAAGAATGTGAGTATTTTTGTTGCTCCATAATTCTAAATTGCTTTCCAAAATGGCTGTACCATTTCTCAACTCTACGCAAATTGCTTAAATGTGCTTATTATCCCACAATCCTTTGCAATTTGCAAATTGTAATTTGTAAAATGCAAGGTGAAACATGTTATTTTGATTTGTATTTTCTTTATTATTGGTGATATGTAGAGCATTCTTTTCATGTATTTTATTAATACTTTACAATTATTGTTTTGAAAAATTTTGATTTCTATTCTTTGGTTCCTTATCTGTTGAAGAATGGCAGTTAGCCATAGATAAACATACATATGCATGTACATATACACATATAAATATATTTGTTAATTGTTCTTAGATATAAACCCTTACCAGAAAAATTTGATACAAAGATTTTTTTTTTGTCTTCTTTTAACCTTAGTGGATTAAATTCATTTGTGCAAAAACTTTTCAGTCCCAGGTAATCAGAGCTAACTTTTATCTGTTGTAGTTTCCTTTATCCCTTATTTATTTAGGAATATATCTCCTGTTCATAGGTCTGAGAGATATAAGATCTATTTCTTTTATAGTTTTTCATAATATGATTTTTAATATTAAGATAGTGTCCATGTAGAATGTATTATGGAATATGGTGTAGGATGTTGGCCTAAGCTCATTTTCTACTAGTTTGCTTTCCTATTTCCCAGCAATTTTTTAATCAAATAAGGAATTATTTCCTAAGCAATACAGGCTTTATGATTTATGGAATAATAGGTTTTGAGTTTTATTGTTTCTGATTTTTCCCTCATCTAGTCAATTCCATCGATCTACCTCTTTATTTTTCAATAATATTAGATAATTTTGATGATGGCTATGCTGTTCCTTTGTCTTAATCTCTTCATTTTGCTTGATACTCTTAATTTAATGTTTTTCCAAGGGAATTTAAAATTTTTTAGCAAGTTTTATAATTTGATATTATTATTATGTTATATTATTAAAAGTATGCATTAATTTGGCTAGCATTTTTATTATTTTGGCACTGATCCAGCCAAATGTTAATGAAGAAAGCCTATTGGTATTAAAAATATTGCCAAATTATGTTGATAAAAGATGGGACATGAATTTTGAAAACAACCAGAAAATTACCAAATTAAGGAATTATATAGTTCTACTTTAAAAGTAAAGTAATATGATTGTAGAGCTATTCTATTTGATTCCACTGCTAAAATTTTTTCAAACTTTGTCTGTTTATTTACAGATCATTCCCTTTTTATAAGTTTTCTTATAACAAAAAATCCAGTTAATTAAAATTAATACCATGACTTCATTTAAAAGTGCATTCAACATTTCATATCTGTAGCACTTGCCCACCCCCCCCCCTTTTTTTTTTAAATTAATAGAAATCTTTTTTTTTTCTTTCCCTCCTATCCACCTCATTGGAAAAAGAAAACAAAATTCTTTTAACAAATATGTGTAGTAAAGTAAAATAATTTTCTTTCATGGCTGTATATAAAATATATTGTCTCATTCTGGCTTCTATAAATTCTTAACTTCTATAAAGTGCATAGCTAATTTCCTGGAATCATGATCATCCCTTTTATGAAAATTAGGAAAATTGGGATATCTTCATTCTTACCTAATTTTCATTTCTTTTCCTGTTGACTCTTTCATGCATACTTCTCATTTCCTTTCTTCTTATTATTTATTTTTTTTTATCTCTCTTATTTGCTTTTTAAAGTGTTTTATGAGCATTTCCAAGAAACACTTTTGGTCTTGAGACCAATTCATATCACTCTTTGAATTTTCTTCTTTGCATAATTTGCCCTGGACTTGACTTGGTGTTTTGGTCTGTCCTGTCACCATAGTAGCTTTCTATGGTCAAGGTTCTTTTCTGTTTCTTGCTAATTTTCTTTCCGTTTAGTATTTCCTTTTCTTTTATTTTTTTTATTATTAACTTGATGTTCTGCTCCTGGGGTAAAGAGGGCTCTGTGCAGCTCTGAGCCTTGGCTTTGAGCACAGGGGCCCCTTTGTGTTTGCAGAGAGCAGTTTTATATCCTCTTTCCAGGAAAAGCCTGGTTTCCCAGAGTTTGCCTTCTGAACTGGGACTGGAGGCTGTCCCATTTGTCTGTTCCTCTACTGAGCCAGGACTGAGAGTCTCAGTTGCTGATTTGCTATGATTAAGACCCTCTCACCAGCTTTCCCAGAGTCTGCCTGACCTGGACTGAACACCTTTCACTTCAGTGAGACTGATCTTTCTTGAAGTTTTCCCTACTCTGTCTTGAGCTGGAGAGGGTTTTCATTCCATCAGACTCTATTCAGAGACTTGGTTTCATGTGGTTTGTGAGCGAAGGTGAGAGAGCTGGAGCAGCTTCCTGACTTTACTCCGCCATCTTGGTTCCCACTCCGGGAAGTAGTCCCCATTCTTATTCAATTTTCAAAGATGCTGATAGTCACCAAGTAATTATGTACACTATTTTAGTAGATTGGGAATGTAGTTCATTTAAGGATTTGTGTCTTGAACTTAGTTCAAGGTGTGGAATCATGAAAAGGCTCCCCTTTTTTTAATCATTCAAGATTTATTTAACTTGTCTAAAACTGTTTTCATCTGTGAAGTAGAAATAATATTAAATTACCTACCATAGTGGGTTGTAAGAATTAATTCATGTGTATGTGTGTGTGTTTGTGTGTGTGTGTGTGTGTGTGTGTGTGTGTGTGTGTAACTGAACTTTATAGCATTATATAATTATATCTCCCTCCAAATCCCAATACTCAGCCACTTGTTGGGAAGGAGAAACACAGGAACCTTCCTTTTCTAATAGTTCCTTTAAATGTGGTGGATATAATTGTAATCCTGCAGGGGAAATGTTTACTTAGAACTTTGCTGTTCAGAATAAAGAATAATTTTCCATCCATGATGGTCAGTTGTCTGTATCTCCCAGTATCATAGCCGTTAGTTGGAAAATCTCACCAAAAAAAAAAAAACCAGAGAGGGGAAAAAAGAGAGAGAGAAAGATAGAAAGACAAAGACAAATTTGAGAGAGATAGACAGGAGACACTACTTTTGAAAAAAAAAAAACTTCATCACAAGATCATCTTGGCAAATGCAAGACTCTTTTCCTGTCTTCTCCTTTTCCTTCACATGGCACACTGGGCAAGTATCATCTTAAAATACAGAAAGTAAAGAGAAAAGGAGATTCTTCCAGTCCACCAGGAGATTAATGGAGAGTTGTGGAAGTTTTCTTTTTTTGTTCTTGTTTTTTTTTAACCACCACCACTATAGAATTTTCTTGCTGGTTTGCCAGCATTATGCCAAATAATTGCCAACTTCAGTTAAGGATTGCTCTTAGGAGAATGTATTTAAAAATAGAGGTCTCTTAAATGTTCCTTATAGTGCATATTTGGGAACTTCTTGCTGAATATAACTGGCTAGAGAAAGGTCTTTAGTTTTTATTTTTTGGAAAGAAAAAAATTTTAAAATAGCAGAAGCATCTGGTTATAATTTTTAGTGTGCTGGCATAATTAGGACATTATAAATAAGGCATTCTGAAAATCATGGGGAAATTTTTTTATGTCAATGTTTACAATCTTAATTAGTACCATTAAAATTAATCCTTTAAATGTTTTAAGATGCATAAGTGAACTAAACATGAGGAAATTAAGGGGTGAGAGAAGAATGTTCTGGGAGAAAGGGAAAGGGAGAAGTGGAATGGTAAATCATCTGCCATAAATAAAAGGCAAGAAAACATTTTTACAGTGAAGGGGAAAAGGGGAAGGACAGGGTGAGTGAACTTATTCTCATCAGAATTGGTTCAAAATAGAAATAACATTCACTCAATATAGGTATAGAATTCTATATTGCAGGAAAATAGAAGGGGAATGGAATATGGAAAGAGGATAGGGTGATAAAAAGAGGGCATATTGGGGGTGGAAATGGCCAGTAGCAAAACACTTTTGAGGATAGGGTGAAAGGAGAGAGAGAATAAAATAAATGAGGGGAAATACAGTTAACATTAGTAATTGTAAAAAGAATTTTGAAGCAAGTTTCTCTGATAAGGCCTTATTTCCCAAACACAGAGGCGACTGGGTCAAATTTACAAAAAATAAGAGCCATGCCTCTATTGATTAGTGATCAAAAGATATGATCGTGCCCAAAGAGCTATAAATTCATGCATATCCTTTGATATAATGATACCACTATTAATCGTGAACACCAAAAGGTTTTTTTTTTTTGGAGGGGGAAGAAAAAGGATTTATTGTACAAAAATATTTATAGCAGCTTTCAAGACAAAAAATTGTAAATTGAAGAGATGTTCATCAATCTGTGTATGACTGAATAAATTAGGGTATGCGATTGTCATGGAATGTTATTGTTCTATGGGAAATGATGAGCTCTCAGATGCTCTCGGGGAAAAAAAAAAACAACAACCTGGAAAGTCCTCTATGAACTAAAGCAAAGTGAAATGTACTGTAAAAAAAAGTAATAGCAATGTTCTGGGATGACCAGCAGTAAAGGACTTTGCTACTCAGCAGTACAATGATCCACGACTACTCTGAAGGACTTAGGATGAAAAATCTTATCCATACCCAGGGAAGGAACTGATTATGTCTGAATACGAATTGAAGGATGTTCTCTCTCTCTCTCTCTCAACTTCATTTTTGATTTTTTTAAAACATGATTTATGGAAATGTTTTGCATAATTTCACATGTGGTTTCTTAATGGAGGCTAGGGATATTAGGGAGAGAATTTGGAACTCAAAAGTTTTAAAAACCTATGTAAAAAGTTTTAAATGTAATGGGAAAATACTGAATAAATTGTAAATAAAATTGGGAAAAATAGATGGATATTTGGAAACTTTTGCTTTTATGCTTTGTGGAATGGGAGAAGGGAGAAAGGGAATGAGCATTTAATAAGTGCCTACTGTGTGCCAAGTAGTGTACTAAGCTTTTACAAATATCACATTTAATATTATTGAGTGTGTATCTAGCTGCTTAAGTCAAAGATAATCTGAATTGGGGAGGAAAAATAATTTCAGCAAATTTAATACAATACCTACCACAGAACTTGGAGCCATATAGTTTTAGAACTAGTATGACACTACTGGCTTAATGGAGGGAGGAAGGGCGGAAGAAAGAGAGGGAGGGAGGAAGAAAAGAAAGAAGGAAGAAAAAGAAAATGATAGTTTCATACAGTTAATTCAAAATTGCAAGAAATGCAAGATACTACTCTGTCTTTGGAGGCAGAAATGACAGTGGATAGAGCTTTGGATTTAGATTCAAGAAGACCAGAGTTCAGATGTGACCTAGGGCACTTGTTGAATGACCTTGAGCAAATTGCTTGACCATTGCTTTTGAGGCAAATCTTTCCCTTGTATACTGTTCTGTGCTTAATTCATCTAACATTTATATAGCACTTAAAAATTTACAAAGCACTTTGTATACATGATCTCATTTGATGCTCTTAACAGTTTTGTGAGGTGGATGTGGCAGTGGGATTTAAATAAAATTGCCTTCCTGCCTTTTATACTTTCTTCTTTCATTTCCCCTTTTTCCTTTCTCCCTTTCCCTTTTTCCTCTTCTCCCCTCTCCTCTTCTCTCCTTTCCTTTTCTTTCCTCCCCTCCCCTCTTTTCCCTTCCTTTCCTTTCCCTCCATCTCCTTTCTTTTTCTTTCCTTCCTTCCTTCCTTCCTTCCTTCCTTCCTTCCTTCCTTCCTTCCTTCTTTCATTCCTCCCTCCCTTCCTTCCTTTCTTCTTTCCTTCCTCCCTCCCTCCCTCCCTTCCTTCCTTCCTTCCTTCCTTCTTTCCTCCCTCCCTCCCTTCCTTCCTTCCCTTTCTTCCTTTCTTCCCTCCCTTCCTTCTTTTCTTCCCTCCCTCCCTCCCTTCCTTCCTTCCTTCCTTCCTTGGTGTATGCCCTCCAAAAGGTGAGCTATTTACAAAACTTGTAAGAGTAAAGGGAAAAGTTCCCATTGTATTGAGTGGACTTCCTGTAGAGGATTGATAGGAAGATGTAGAGCAGAGTCACACAATCAGCCAGCTTAAATCTGATTACTAAAGGAGTATGATGAAATCAGATCCTTTGAAGTATGAAAGAGTAATGTGAATTGTCAGAATTGTGTATATATATATATAAAAACTTTTGGCCTAAAAATGGATTGTAATAAATTGGTGATTACGTTAATGATTTGTGATCACTGGGGCAAAGTTCCAGAGTGATCAACCCTTAGGAAAATCTTCATTATGGTCTTCCTTAAGCTTCATGGAGTTAATCTGTTGTAGCAAATTAAAATTTATTTGTAAAGTAATGGATGAATCCAGTTAGGGTGAGTTTTTTTTTTTTTTTCTTTTCATTTGCATAAGGTAGCTTTATTCCTCCTAAATCCTTTGGGAATTTTCTCTTCATATTATATTCTCTGTTGCCCTTGGGTCTCATTAGGAATTTCCTAAGTTGGATAAACAATGAACTATTTACCTCATTACATTTTTGAAAGAGGTTGGTCTATTCTCTTTTTAATTAGTTGCTGGCTTAATCACTGATAGAAAGTTTTTTAAGTCAGTAACCTATCTTCAATCTATCTAGATTTTCACAACCCTTATAAAAATTATAACTAGCCTTTCATTGGTCTCTGTCAACAAAGAAGTCAATTAAAATACTAGTTGGTTTTGTATAATCCTTAGTCATTTTGGCTATAACTCAAGTTGAATAAAATGTCATAGTTGACATTCTTGAGATAGAACAGTTTAACCTTCTGTTCTGATTTTATTGGAGATTATGTGTGTAGATTCTTGAGTATTGGTTTTTAAATTAATAGCACTTCATAGCAGGTTGATCAAAAGTAGAAGAAAGTAAGGTTAAAAAGCTGCAGAAATTTTCTGTGAGCAACAAAAATAGAAAGTTTTGTGTTACTATATAGAATGTGTTATCAAAGGGTGAAAGATTATAATCTTGGTACCCAAAAAATATGGACATTGAAGGATCTGTACCTGCAACTTACGTGTTTTGTCTTTCTGCTTGAGGTTCTTAAGTCTGTTGCAAATATTGTATCTTCTCCCTGATAAAAGAGAAGGTGAAATGGTCTGAAGAGAATCTCTCTTTTTTTTTTTTTTTTTGGAAGCCTATTAAGAAAAAATCAAGAATCCTTCATTCATTCAATCCTAGGTGGACAAGATTGTGATAATAATTTATGCTCAAGAATAAATACAGGAAGAAACTGATATTAACATGTTATTTTAATACAAGGAAATAAATCACTACAAATTGGAAGTCATAACTAGAATACAACAATAGTTCTTGCGTTCAAAAGAATAGATCAAATAGAAAAAGTAATAGCATCATATGGCAATCAGATCTGATAGCACAGTGGGGAATGAATGGGGATAGAAAGAGGCACTCTAGGTTAGTGGCTGGAGGACTAGATCTAGAGACTGAAGGTAAAGGTGTATCTTCTTGCACAAGTCACTTAAACTCTCAGTGTGTTTACTCATCCTTTATAAATAGGAGATAGAGTAATAATACTTGAACTACTCCATCATGGAGTTTACAGGATCATAGATTTTTACAGTTAGGACCTTAGACATTATCTAGTCTTAACTTTCTTATTTTATAGATAAGAAAACTAAAGGCCCACAAAAGTTCAACCACTTGTCTAAAGTTACAAATGAACAACTGGGTGAGGTAGTGCTGAGTTCAACGAGTCTGAAAGCAAGAGGATCTAAATTCAAATATGGCCTCAGATACTTTCTATCTATGTGACCCTGGGCAAGTCACTTAACCCTGTTTGCCTCCATTTTCTCACCTACAAAATGATCTGAAGAAGGGAATGGCAAATCACTCCATTATTTTTGCCAAGAAAACTAGAACTAGGATGATGAAGAGTCAGATATGACTAAAATTAAATGACTGAATTATGATAAAATTGCAATCAGAACATAAACCTAATCCTGAGTCCAAATCCATTCCTTGTTCTGCGCTAGCATATCTATTTCACAAGTCTTAGTGAAAAAAAGCACTTTAAACAATAGTTAATTTATAGGTTCCTATCCAGTTTTCTTCTTGCATATTAAAATTAGCTTCAGTTCTGTAAGAAACGATCACCAGGACAATTTCAGAGAGACCTGGAGAGAATTATATGAACTGATTCTAAGTGAAATGAGCAGAACTAGGAGGTTATTGTACACAATAACAACAAAACTATATGATGATCAGTTCTGATGGACGGGGCTCTTTCCAACAATGAGATGATTCAAACCAGTTCCAATTGTTCAGTGATGAAGAGAATCAGCTACACCCAGAGAGAGGACCATGGGAACTGAGTGTGGTTCACAACATAGTATTCTCACTCTTTCTGTTGTTGTTTGCTTGCATTTTGTTTCTCAGGTGTTTTTTTCTTCCTTCTTGATCTGATTTTTCTTGTGCAACAAGATAATTGTATAAATATATATACACATTTTGGATTTAACATATATTTTAGCATATTTAACATGTATTAGATTATCTGCCAGGTAGAGGAGGGGGGGGTGGAGGGAAGGAGGAGAAAATTTGGAACAAAAAGTTTTGCAAGGTTCAATATTGAAAAATTACCCATGCATATGTTTTGAAAATAAAAAGCTTTAATAAAAAAATAAAAATAAATTCCTCTTGAGAAAATAAAATAAAATTAACTTCAAAATAAAAAAATTCTTCATGAGATTCATTTTGATAGGTAGTTCATAGACACAGACTTCCTTCAAAGCAAACACTCATATAAATTCTTAATTTTAATTCATAAAGAAGCACTTGAAATTGGTGTTTCCTGTTCAGTCATATCAAACGTTTTCAGTTAATTTTCAAAACATATAGAATGTGGAAGTGGGAGAGTACCAAAAGACAGAGGTATCTCTTTGACAAGCTTGTCATAGATAAATCCATGTCTGGTATTCTGTTAATAGACAGCAATATTGAAGAGGAACTGAACATGGGATGTACTTTAATGATGTCAAAAGGTGTTATTTTTCTCTCTTTCTAATGGGCCTAATCTTCCAGTTATGTCATGATTGTATTCCAGGTATACAGGGTAGACCTTCTGATATCTGTTGGTGAACAGACAATATATTATAATGCTTCTAACCAAAGTAAGGATGGTTTCATCTGTAGAGACCTATTTGATATGGAGCGCCATAATTCTGTCATATGGTGATAAGTAACAATTTTGGTTCACCAATATTCTCAATGGTTATGAGACTACTAAATAGAGAATCAGATCCCTTAATAAAATCCAGGCTCAATATAAATTTTAGTAGTGTTATTTTTTAAGAATCACTTTTGAATGATAAGTGCTATATTTGGGTTCAGTAAGATTTAGATTCAAATCTTGCTTCAAACGTTAGCTATGTGACCCTAGATAACTTCTGTGTTTTGGTTTCCTCATCTGTAAAATAAAGAGACTTGGACTTAATAGTATGTATAAATCAAATCTAGGATCCTTGAGATCTTTAGACTCAAAGTGATATGGCCATGAGAATGCTATTGAATGTGCAAAGCCATGCAATTTGTCTTTAATGTTATTTTCTGTGAGGTTAAAGAGTCTCTGTCAGTAGTATTTGCCGAGAGAATATAAAATCTGAGTCTCACATCCTTTAAAATTTTGGAGTAAGTTTAGCAATATCTGCTTTCTGTAAGGAAAACATCAGTCCAATATAAATAATAGCAGTTATAAAAGCATATTCAGTAGAGCAACAGTTTGTTATATGGAATGTTCCGTTTCTGTTTCCTGGAGGTCTCTGGGAGCAGCCTTCGTTTCAGTTCAGTAATCACCATATAAGCGTAGCCAGGTGTTAAAGTCTACATCCTTTATTATCTCTTTGCCCGGGGCCCAAGCCAGCTTTCTTGAGGTCCTCCTGGATGTGTCTTGGTTTCTGTGGGGGAGGCAGGAGGACCACCACCACGGTCTCTGTCTTCCCTAGTTCTGTATGTCTGGCTAAGTTTGTCCGAGCTTATATGCTCTTTTATTATAGTTGTGAATCTTGTGGAACTGTATTAAGTACTAAGTACATATACTGAACTAGAGAACTCTTAAGCACCATGCTAAACAACTATTGTCTCTATCAGTTCCACTGACTTAGCATCTTGTAAGAATCCTTTGTTTCAAGTTCAGAGTTCTGGCCCATAACAGTTATATGTGTACAAAATGTCATCAATAAAAGGAAGTCACGTGTGTGTACATCTCCAAGTTTGCTTTATAGAAAGAACACTTCAAACGGTACAGCTGGGCTTACAAAAAGGTTAAATAAATGAATGACATGAATGGAAAACAAAAAATAAAACAAAAAGCACATTTGTTGCAGATATACTGTAAGCCAAAGTATTGTGCTAGGTATTAGGAATATAAATAGAAAAACAAGACAGTCTCTGCTCTTATGGAGTCTGTTTATTGAATAGAAAAAAAAATTAAAAAATTACACACACACACACACACACACACATATCTCCCTATTTTAATTGTTGAAGAGAAAAAAATCTATCTATAGTATGTAGTTAGATATCTATATCTATAAGGGGAGGTTTCAGCTACAAGGCAGATGGCAAGACTTAGGGATACTAAAGGTATGTTATAAAGCTTGGAAGATTTTACAATGCAGTGCCAAAGCTGCTAATAAGAACTAGTGGTCCTTTATCTTAGCAAAGTGTAGTTAGTGCACATTTGGGTAATGGCCATGTTTGCTAAGCAAGTGGATATAATACTGTCAGGACTCCTGCTTTTGGATAAGATAAGAAGGAATATGCCCAAAGACTGGATTGGAACTCTAGAAGAGATGTAGTTTTTAAATAAATTCCAAAATAGCATCCCTGAGAAATAGGGGACCACAAACTTTGGCTCTTCAAGCCAAAATTATTTCACCTTTCCATTTCCATCCTTGTGCTGTTAAGGATAAATAGTAAAACTGAGGATGATATAAACTATTCCAAGTAATTCTTCTCTAAACCTATATTGTTGGTGTGCCTAGTCAGTCATATCTTTGTTTCTCACTTAGCTGGACTTTCTGAATTTCATGTTAATTGAATGATTAATATAATTCATGACAATTTTATTCGAGCAAATTAAGAACCAGGAACTTATAAATGTGAAGGTTTCAGATTGAGAGAGGAAGCCAAACTAGTGGAATGGATAATATTTGGAATGGTCATATGATTGTCTTCTTGCTAAGACTCCAAACTTCCCAGTGACATTAGTCCACCTAGATAGTGCTAGAAATTATATCCTCTCAGGAACTCTTGGCATTTTTGCTTATGTGGTAGGTTGAAGATGTGTCAGCAGGAACATTTTTACCTGAATCAAATAAGTACAAATAAGATTAAATTTACCATCTCCATTTTTCTGCACATTGTAAATTTCACTGTTTCTAGTTTAGAGTTATACATAGTTATTACTGTGCTAGCAATAATGCAAGACATTGACATTTCTCAGTTATGATAGTTTTTGGTTTTTGTCTCAGTTGTGTCTTACTCTTTGTGATCTCATTTGGGGTTTTCTTGGCAAAAATACTGAATATTTTGCCATTTTGTTCTCCAACTCATTTTACAGATGAGGCAAACAGGTTTAAATGACTTAGAGAGTAAATATCTGAGGCTGAATTTGAACTCGGGAAGAGGAGTCTTCCTAATTTTAGGTCCAGCATTCTATCTACTGTGCCACTTAACTGCCCCAGCTATAACAATACAGAATGTTTAATAACAATACTGCCCTAATTAGTCTTTCTGCTTAAAATTTCTACTTCAGTACACCTTACACATTTCTGCAAACGTGATTTTTCTTAACTGCAGAAAAGACCATGTTGTTCTCCTACTCATTAAATTCTAATGACTTCCAATTCCCTCTAGAATCAAGTATAATTGCCTCTGTGTAGCCTTTAAAGTCCTTTCTAACTGTGTTCCAACCTACCTTTCCAGCCTTCAGTGAATGTGATTCTCCTTTCCATACCCAGCAGGTCACCTTTTCTCTGTTTCTTACATATGGCACTCTATCTCCTTTGCACTAGTCATGGCTGATGTTTGGAAAAGCACTTCCTGCTCACCTTAAGAAGACCTTTTTTTTTTTTTTTTTTCCTCTTAAGATGCTGTTCAGGTGTCACCTACATGAAACTATTCCTGATTTTCTCAAAAGTTAGTGTCCTCTCAAAATCTCTGGTATTTTAACAGCTTTGCATTCATTCTTTATATATTTATTCTTTAGATACTTATATATCTCCTTGTTTTCTCCCCTGTTAGAATATAAGTTCCTTGGGAATAGGGATTGATTTATTCATTATATTATATACCATTACATTATATACCAGCAGCTAGCATGATATCAGGTACATAGTAGGCATTTAATAAATCTGTTTTGGTTTAAAATATCTTTTGTACCCACTGAGTTTATATAAGGGATATACGCATTTACCTCCTCATTTTTTGTTGCTGCCAGTACCCCTCTATATTTACACTATGTATAATGTTCTATTCATAGTATATTTTAAAACCAATAACAAAATAACAAATTAACATTAATAATAATAAGATAATGTGAGCTTTTATGCTAATAATGGGAAGTAGTATGGGTTTGCTTAGAGTAGCAATGGAACTTATTAAAACTGAACAGATTGAGGGAAGATGAAATTTGACCCAAGGTCCTTACTAGCTATGTGATCCTGAGCTATTCACTTAACACTCTTTTTGCCTCAGTTCCTTGTCTATAAAATGAGCTGATGAAGGAAATGGCAACTCCAGTATCTCTGCCAAGAGAAGTCAAAAGAGTTACAAAGAGTTGGACATAATTTAAAATGACTAAGCAACAACATCTGTACAATAATGATTTATTTTTATTTGGTTACAAATCCTTTATGTGTTTTCCAGAATTTTTCTGCCTAGGTTGTAATTCTCTGAGAGTTGTGCCTTTCTTATTAATATTACTTCATTGAAATTGGTGCTTAATGCTTTTGATGATGATCATAATGAGCTGAGTTACTTGTCTTACATATGTTCACCAAATGCACATTAATGTTTAGTCAGAGAGGTGCTGGAGCCAGTTTTATTGAGCTGAAAGCTCAATTTTCAACAAGAGCATTTATATCTCAGGAATTGGTAGTTTAGAATTTGGAATTGAAAATAAAATTAAATTGAATTAAAAATTTAAAAATAATACTCACTACAAATTAGGGCTTGGTTTTTTTTTTTTAAATTTTGTTTTGTTGATTGTCTAGACTTAGGAAAATATTAATGATGCATCATAAATTCAAAAGTATGTGCAAACTTTTTTTTTCTTCTAGTTAGCCTGGTTATTAAACTTTTACCAGCATGCCCCTTCATTATTCTAAAAAGTTGTTTTAGCTTAGCAGGAATATAGTAAAAGGTTTAGGGAAAGAAGTTATGTCCTGACCGAAGGCCTGGTGACTGTAGGTTAATAATAATAATAATAATAATATAACAATAAATAATAGTAGTAGTACTTATTAAGTTTGCAAAATGATTTTCATATATCATTACCTTATTTGAATTTCATAATATCCCTGTGTGTATCTAACATTCTAGAATAAACCAGTGTCTGAAGGATTGTCTGATATTAATTTAAAACATAATACAAAATAATACTCATGTCCTTATAGTATTATTTATTAGGAAATAGTAATTATTAACTCAAATACGTGTTCATTTTATAACTGAATTCTGTAGTATTTTGTTTAAACTCAATAATAATTAAAAAATTTAACACTGTACACTAACGATTTAAATTAAAACATTAATCTAAATGCAAACAGTTCTTTATATGGTATATTTATGTAACTTGCCATATAACATACATTCTGTATTTAATTAAGGTCTCATTGAAAAAGGATTTCTATTTAATCTTGTCTTCTATAGAAATAACCTTGATATCAACACAAAGCAAAGTTGCTAAATATTATTCATTATGAAAATGTAATGAAGTGCAATTTTGCTATCTTTATTTGATTTGAAACATTTATCAAACTATTGGTTGACCAGGAAAAGAACTCTAGGGAGACATGGGTTAAATTTTAGAGGAGGAATGGTTTATTTGTCAAGAACATCTGAAAATATTCATATCAAGTTTTACTAAGCTAGCATTCCCATGAGAAAACAAATTACTTTGACTCTTACCTTTTATATAAACAACCCCCACCTAAAACTTCATGATGTAAATTAGCATTTTGTCTTCCATATAGCCACAAATACACATAGTTAGAGATATCTTAAAGACATGCACATACTTATATATTTGAATAAATTGTACATATGTATATGGACATACACATACTTATATATTGGAATAAATTGTACGTATGTATATATATGTATGCATATATACACATGTATATTTATGTGTAAATAGAACTTTTACTTCTTAGTAAAAATTGCTTTTTCATGTTATAAAGAAGCCAAATTAAAGATGCTAAAAATTATTTTTCCCCAAGCTGATTAATATAGCAGTTAATACTAAATTGGAATTATGACATTTTATATCTTGAATAGAACCTAGAGATTATAAAATCTAATGATTTCATTTACAAATGAAGAAAGTGAGGACTTAAAATGTCAAGCAAATTGAGATAGTTCGCTGAGTAGCGTCTTAACTCCTAGGCTAATGTACTTTCTTTCATACTATATAGCCTCAGTTAAAATATGGGTTAACAGTCTTTAATATGGGTCTCTAATAGGATAGCAAACTACCTCAACAAGTAGTGATTGTCCTGGTTGTGGGGAAATAGTCATTTAGAGATTGTTTGATTTCCTGTTGTGAATGCTGCAGAAGAGATTACTTCACTGGGATAGGAAGGGTGAACTAGGTCAGAAACATGGCCCCTAGAATCACATCCGGCCCTGCAGCACTCTTGAGTTAAACCCAAGTCATATCAAAATATAATTGGAAAATAATTAACAAAATAAATAAAAACACAATAGAACATCATTAGTAGGTAGTTTTCTAAGTCAATATGTGGACTGCAAGGATCTCTACGTATGGTATAGTGGTTCCTGTTTCTGAGTTTAAAATCACTTTCTAGGTAATCTTTAATTAATCTTTTATTAAGACTGTGATACTGTAAAAATTGTTTTTTTTTTTTTAATTAAGTAGAATTCCTATAACAGTGTATTGGATTTTATATAAATCAGATTGACTATGACTCTTCTTTTGTCATTATTGGCTATCCAAGTGTGGAATTTTCCTTTTCTTCAGAGTTTTAGGGGCAGTGGAGTAACTGGGTACCACAACATGATCCTATTCCATTTTCAGACCCATCAGTATTTGATGCCATCCCCTAGTGCCATCTACTGGATTTGTGTTGCCATCACTTTTTCTGGCCTAATGGGGTTCCCTAAATTCTAAGTCCTTTACAGAAGAACAGAGTGATTTCGTTTACCCTTTTGCAACCAAATAACAATCACCAATATTTAGATGCTTTTAAAGAAAAATTTGAAGTTTATGTAGTGGGGAAACACAGAATGGGATTGAAACAGGGGTTCTGAGATCTGACAAAAAGGTCACAATAATCTAAGAGGCAGAGTTTCTTATCCAGGTTCTTAGCACCAATTATTAGGTACTGGGGTTTTGGGGCATGGATTCTCTCCTGGATATAACTTTGTTTCTGGCCCTGGCCTCAATATAGACTTATTTTTAGTCCCATTAGTATGGATTTGGCTGGCTAGGGATGCTGTCTCAAGTTTCTAGAATTGGTTTTTCCCAGACCTAATTAATGTATTATAGGTGTATGGATTTTAGAATAATTTCACCTACAATTTCTTCTGACTCAGTTGCTCTGTAAAGTGTCACTTCTTTAGTATGGCTTGTGAAAGTGCCTCCTGTTGCTCCATCCCCAAAATCTTATCTGGAAGTGGGAGAGGACCTTAACAAATATTTCTCCTTTATAATCTACCCAGTCTGGAAATGTAGAGAAATGTTTTGCATCCTTAGAAAATATCCTTCCCTTCTTTGTTTTGTGTCATTCTGGGTGGATTCAAACCCGGAGGCAATTAGATGGTACAATGTATAGAGTGCTAGATCAAGAAATCAACAAGAATCTAAATTCAAATCCAGTTTCAAAAATTTACTAGTTAGGTGATCTTGAAGTTATTTAACCACAGTGTATGTAAAATGGGGATAATAATAGCCCCCAGCTCTTCTCAGTGTTATTCTAAAAACCAAATGAGATAACATATAAAATACTATTTAGACCTTAAGGGTTATACTACATCACTCAGTTGTGGGTTTATTTTTTTTTTTAAAGCTCTATTTATGTTGTTATAAGACATTGTGCATATTTTCCCCTGGGTTCTACTTATTTCATTCTATATCCTTTCATCCAAGTCTTCCCTTCTATGAATTCATCATATTTTTTGTTTCTATGATACATCATATCCTATTGTATCATGTACCATAATTTATTTTATCATTCCTTAATTATAATTATTTCAAAATTTTAGTTATTTACTTATATATGTATTTATTCATTTTATTTGTTTAATTATGTTTGTTTATTAATTTATATCTGAAGTTTTCTTTATAGAGGCAATTAGCCTGGAATCAGGAAGACCTGAATTCAAATTTGGCTTCAGACACATTCTAATACTATGACTCTGGGTAAGTCACCTTACCTTTGTCTTCCTCAGTCTCTTCAATTGCAAAATGGGAATAATAGCACCCACTTCTCAAGGTAATTGTGAAAGTCAAATGGAATTATAATTTTAAAGCACTTAGCACAGTGCCTGATACATATTAGGTGCTATGTAAATGCTTTTTTTCTTCCCCTTTCCCTATTATCACAAGAAGAGTTTCTATGTATATTTTGGTATATATATGACATTTTTTTCATTAACTACCTACTAGGTTGTTGTCCTTTGTTCTTGAAGAGGACCAAAATGAGCATCACTATGCTAGACTTAGAATTAAAGTTAGAAAGGACCTCAGTTTCTGGTATTTTATCCTGCTAGGTGATCTTCAGAATCTTTTAAAACAATTCAAATGCAATTAGTTCAGTTTCTTGGTATGACACTGGTGTACTCTCCAGGTTTCACAGGCATAAAACATTGAGGTCAGAACAACAACTTTATAGACCTTCAGTTTGTTAGTCTATACCTCTCCTGTCCCAGAATTTCCTTTAGAGCCTCCCAAACACTGAGGTGGCTCTGACAGTGTGTGTGTCAATCTCACTATCGATGTAGAAATCCCTGGAAAGTATACTGCCAAGGTAAGAGAACTTATAATAGCATTCAAAACTTTGTCAATTGCTATAACTGATGGTTCCACATATGGATGGTGTGGTATTGGCTGATGGAGTATCTGTGTTTTCTTGGTGTTAATTGTTAGACCAAAATTAGCAGAAGCAACAGAGAATTTTTCCATACTTCATTGAATCTCAGCTTCAGAGGCTGCAATGAGCGCACAATTATCTACAAACAAAAAATCATGTTTTGACTTGTAGATTTTTTCAAGTTGAAGAAATACCATCAACTGACTTTGATTCCACATTTGTCCTCATTAAAGGCATTTGACAACATGGCTGAAAACATCATGCTAAAAAGCATGGGAGCAAGCACACAACTTTGTTTCACTCTTTTAGTGATTGAAAAAGTTTGAGAGCATTGTCCTTTGTTCAGAACCCAGACAAACACACCATTTTAAAACTGACTTACTATATTGATGAACTTCTCCGAGCAACTGAATTTTGACATGATTTTCTATAAATCCTTACACAACTGACCATATCAAAGGCTTTGGTCAGATCTACAAATGTTGTTTACAGACCTCTGTTCTCCTGGCATTTTTCCTGTAATTGTCGGGCAGCAAGCACCATATCAACTGTTCCTCTGTCCCTTCTGAAGCCACACCAGCTCTCAAGTAGATGACCTTTTTCTGGGTGTAGGACCAGTCTATTAAGGAATACTGGGGTATATGGCAAACAGTGGGAAGGGCAATGAAAATTTCAGTCACTTTTTGAAAAATAGTGTAATGGGGAAGACTGGCCAATAAGCATCTAGTCTTGGAAACATGTTTAGATTTGCCCTTTATAGTGGGTTATTTAGAACATATGTCTTTTGTCAATTCAATTCAGAAACTGATTTGTTATTCAGAAATGGATACTTTATGTTCTAACTTGGGGTTAGTATTATGTGGTGATGAAAAGTTTTATTTATCATTTCTGAAGTTTATTTTCTTTTTTTATGTATTTCTCTAATTTTTAAGATTTATTGTTTTGTGTTTATTCTTGGTTTTAATTGATTTTTCTAGTTTTTAATTGCATATTCTGTTAGTCTTCCCTTTTTTTTTTTTTTTCCATTTTGCTCATAGACATTTTCAAGGAAATTTTTTTTCCCTTTGAGTCCTACTTTAACTCCATCTGAAAAAATTTCAGGTATCTAAGTGTTCTCATTTCTTGTGGATTATAATTATTTTTATAATAATTTTTTCAAACTACTCATTATGTGGTGTCATAACTGAATTTTCCTTTAGACCAATCTTTTACCTGTTCCCTGTATTAATAATTATTTTATTGTATTATAATATGTAATATTCTTTTCTTTTCCACTTATTTGTTTTTTTCTTGTGTCCTAGAAGATAGTGTATTTTTGTGAAAAGCCATGTGCAACTGAATTATATATGTATTCTTTAATATTCCTTTACAATAAACCATAAGTCTTATAACTTTGCCTTTTCCAATAGTTTTTTTCAGTTCTATATTTTCCCATTTATTTTTTTTTATTAGGTTCATTCAGCTCTTAGAAGCATTAAAATCTCCTACGTTTATTGTGTTCTATCTCTTTTTTGAACTCAGAAAATTTTTTCTTTATGAAATTAGATGCTATCCATTTGGTACATATATATTTGGTGTAAATATCAGTTATTGCCTATGGTTTCATTAAAACAGAATGTAATTTCCTTGTTTTCTTTCTCTTGGTTTTGTGATTTTTAAAATGTTTACCTTGGCTAATTGCTTACTTGAAATTCTGGAATTTTATCTCCTTCCCCTTTTAAATCAGTACATTTCCCCAGGGTTAGTTTTGCATATTTTATTTTTTTTCAGCCATGTATAACTCTTCTTGACCCCATTTAGAGTTTTCTTGGCAAAGATTTTTGGAATAGTTTGCTATTTCCTTTTGCAGCTCATTTTATAGATGAGGAACTGAGACAAAAAGGGCTAAGTGACTTGCCAAAGATCACACAGTAGTAAGAGCTCAGATTTGGAGTCAAGTCTTCCTGACTTCAAACGTAGTACTCTATCCACTGTTACTTAGCTGCCCTTTCCAAAAATAAAGAAAAAATATTTAGACAAGATATAGCAATATACGTGATGTTTCAAAAGTCTTAGTTCAGTTTTAGGTCAATAAAGCTTTGCTGTTTAGCTATTTCTTTTAAAGTGTATTTATTTATTTAAAAATTTTTTGAGTTCCAAATTCTCTCCCTCCCTCATCTATTGATAAGGGAAGCAATATAATATGAATTATAAATGTGAAGTCATACAAAGTGTATTTTCATATTTGTTAAAATTGTATCTTATTCTGATCCCCTTGACCATTACTCTCTTCCCATTCCAGTGAGTATAAATAGATAAATTTTATAGGCAAAATAAAGAAGCAATAGCATTAAATAAGATTGCAAAACAGTTTGGAAGTTATCTATAAACTGTTCCAAAGATCAAAGGAGCATAACTTACAAATTATATCATATGTTAACTAAATTTCAGATCCTGGTAATAGGTCAAATCAGGAGAAATTACTTAGGCACTTGCTTGTTAAAAATTCTTGTCCTATGATATATACATTCCAGATACTATCTAGACCTCCATAGTTCCAGAGCAGCAAAACAGCCAAAAGATGATGATGACTTTGAGACAACTTTGAAGTTTTACCTATCACTTTGAAATAATTTGAATATGATAGTGAACTAACCCTAATGGGACACAGATAAGCAAGTGTTGGTCTTTTTCTTCAAATAACTTATAAAAACTAGACTTTAAATTTCTACTTCTATCCCCCACCAATAAGGCCTTTTCTTTTTTCATTGTTCATTCTGCCCAGTGGTCCCAACTCTAAATCTGTACATAAGTGAGTGAAATTATCTGCCCTTCCCCATTCCTTCCTTATACTTTCTTCATTATCACATTCACCATCCCTAGGCCATCATCTGCCTCTGTAACTACTTTTTTTTTTTCTTTAAACCACTTTTCTCTATTTTTATGGGCTTTTTGTTTCTACACCCTCTAGATTTAATTAAAATGTTTATTATTGCCTTATTTCTCACTACCAATCATAGTCTTTCCCAGTAAGTACACAAAGAACAGGGAATACTTGCCCTATTTCAAACTTCATTAACCAATATCAGTTTACCACATTGGTCATGTCACTGAAAAAAAGGAAAGAGAAAGTAATTCTTACTTTATAAATAAATAAATAATATAAATAAATAAATAAATAAAGTGAAAAATTGTATGCTTCAATCTGCACTCAGAGTTCACCAATTTTCTCTGTTGGTAAGTAGCCTTTTTCAACATAGATCTATTAGTATTATTTTGGATCACTGTATTGATCTTAGTAGTTGGGTCTTTTGTGGAGGATGATAGTTACAATACTGTTACCACGTGCAACATCCTCCTGGAAAACTTTTTAGCTATTAAAGCTTAAAGCTACACTAAGTCTTTTGGGACATCTTTTTGGGATGTCTTATTTATAAATCTGTAACATAAAAGAACAAAAGCTTCTTTCATAACCATATACTACAATTAAAAGCTCTCTATAAATGCAGTAGCTTTATCATAGAATTAAAACTAAAGGGGATATTAGAAGTCATTCAGTCCAACCCTTTGTTAGCAAATTGACACCCAGAAATGCCAAGGGATTTGTCACATAGGTAGAAAGTGACAGAATGAGAATTTGAACCCACATCCTTTGATTCCAAGTAGAGCACCATTTTTATTGTTCCATGTTGTGTCCTTCTATTAAATAAATGAAAGGGGCTCTTTGTTTTTCTTTCTTTATAATCCTTTGTTCCTCAGAGATATCAATGCAGAGCAAGCACCAAGAAGCCTTTAAACATCAGATACTAAGCAAAATATTTCTGTAGCAACAATCAGCAAAGTAAAATCTCTTAGAATTTTAGTCATTTACTTATGTAGCCTAGCAAGTCAAATGTTTGTTTTGTTTTGTTTTGTTTTGTTTTAAATTAGTTTATCTGATTATATAAATCAGAGTATCTCTTTCCCACTATTGTATTGTAGCCTTCATAATAACTTACCTTACTTAGTTATGATTAAGATCTATACCTCCTCCCCGCCCCCCCCCAAAAAAAAAAAAATAGTTCTCACTTGTACTTCTAAATGGTAGAAACTGGGCTGGTCCACACCTGATTTACCAATTCAAACTATGCAACCATCTTTGAATAGTCTGGCATTAGCTGGAGCTGATTGTCTGGCTTCTGTGGTAGAATTTGTCCTTTTGTGGAATACCATTCCCATTCCCATCCCTCATAAACGTGATTCCTAGCTGGACTCTGAAATGCTAGCTTTTGGCTACTTCTCATGACCCTTCTTTCTTCCAGGAGTAATAGCAGTGACCGTGGTAGTAAGAGCAACAATGAAGGGGGAGACAAAACCCCGCCATCTTTGCTGCCCAAAAGAGTCACTCTCACAGGAGTGTCTTGTCAGCTAACTCTGGGCTGGGCTTTCTGTTCACCGTGTCTCAGATTTTAATAAATTACCACTAGTATTCACAGTCGCACTAGGGGTGATGAAGGAGATTGCTTTCTTCATCTTTCAGCCTTTCTCTAGTTAGATGGCACAGTAAATGCGACTTAGAGTCTGAAAAATCTAAGCTTGAATTCTGCCTTAGATATTCACTAACAAGGTAACTGGACAAGTAATTTAATCTGCCTCAGTATCATATTTGGAGTACCTAGGGATAATAAATGAACCTATATTCCAAGATTGTTATAAGGATCAAATGAGGTAACAAAAGTGGTGTGTATGTGTGTGTATTTCAAGAATAAATGAGGTAATAAAAGTGATACACACACATACATATATATTTCTATTATTATTTTTGCCCAATGATCATTCCTCATTCTTCTTGAGAATATATTTGGGAGATAGTGTTTTCCTTTCATTGTTCCTGTAATCTCAAAGTTGACAGGGATTTTAAAGACTCTCTGTTGTAGCCATCCATCATCTAACCAAGAATTCCATTTACTACCTCTCCTTTCATCCTGCTAGATGTATAAGTCCTGTGCTTTCCTAAGATTAGTTGCCAGAGCACCTGACTTAAAGCCTAGAGACCATAGCATCAAATATAATCACACTGTAATAATATGTGTTACCCTAACAGACTTTGCTTATCACTTTGCAAACTCAGGTTTTTTTTTGTTTTTGTTTTTTTGTTTTTTTGTTTTTTTTACTTATACTTTACTTCCTCTTTTGACTTGAAAGAAATAATATTGATTTAGACCAGGGGTTCTTTACATGAGATTTTAATCTGCCTAAGGCATCCATAGGATCCATGAGTTTGGATGGCAAAAAGAAACACATCTTTATTTTCACTAATCTCTAAATTAAATTTAACCTTTCCTCCAATTAATTAAGAGCATTGTTCTGAGAAGAGATCCCCAGGCTTCACCAGATTGACAGAGGTTTGAAAATATACTTTGATAAATATAACTAAGACATATGAGTCACAGTCAAACCACAAGCATTGAAGCAAAAACTAAACCTTAAACTTAAGTTATATGTAAATACTGTAGTTTTGCACTGTGAAATCTGTGTGTGTTGGTTAGAACAATAGACCATAATCTAAAGTGTAAGCTAGCTCTGTTTAAAATTGGCTTTCTTTTTTATCTTATATTAGCATTAAAGATTTAGCTTTTTAAAAAAATCATACTTTCAAACTCTTAAAACAACTAAAGAAGATAAGGTTGCATTGTTCCAGTGGAACTTTGTTTTTGAGAAAGTTTTAAAGGCATCTAATTTTATTTCTTTTTAATACAAGAATGAATTTTTCTTTATTATTCTCATTTTAGTAAGATCTTTGGTGACAATTTTTCTTTTCAAAATTCCCATTTCTATGAGTTCTTCTCTGGTGTAGGATAAACATAAAACCTTTAAAAGTTTATTTTAAGAAGCCAAGAATTTTAAATTCTCCAGCGATTGCAAATGAAGATACAAATGGGCATTGAACAAAAGGAAGTAGTGATTGCAGCAATTACTTGTTGTCCTAAAATTCTGATGTTCTTAATCAAAATGGTGATAACATTTGAATAAGAATTAAGTCAGGCTAAGTCAGAAAGTTTTGATCTAGAAATATTTAGAACAGAGAGATCTTCATTACTTCAAGTAAGAAATGGACTCCATCTCCATTACTGAATAATATTTTTATGCTATTAAATTGATATATTGTAAAAGAAGATGGTCTGATCTTGTGGCAAGAGGAATGGATTGCTGTTAACAGATGATGAACTATGCTGGCATATTCTCCTGACAGATCATTTCCCTATCCTTAACATGTTGAGCAGGTTCCTGCAGGTAAACTCAAGGGATCTAATAGGCAAGAGTCACACAACATCATAGATATTAGTGGAATATGATTGTCTTCATTAGGAGAGGGCAGACACATTTATCAGCTGTAGTTAAAATTTATATGGGAGAGTGAACATTCATAACAGTACATGGAGAACCTTCAGAACCCCAAAATATCTGCAGGCCATGATGAGGCATATAAGTAGCATTTTAATAGAAGACAGCTATATAATGGATTTATTGAGAAGTATAGAGGGTAGGAAGACATTACAAAGAAACTTAATTGTTTATCTTGCTAACTGAAAAAAAAAATCTCATTAATGGCCTTTATAAGTAAATTATTAGAAACCATTACAGATTTATTGATTGTTAGAGCTAGAAAAGACATTAAACATTGTCTGATCCAATCCCTGTTTTTATGTTTGAGAAATGTGAAACCAAAGAGGAGTAGGAAGTGATTTGATAGATATATGGTTTCTTTCTTAGGAATATTGGAATGTTAATATCTTCCCTGTTGCTGGAATTCAGATTTGTATGTTTAGTTTTGTTTAGACTAAGTTTTCTTTTTAGATTGTGAACTTAAAAACAAAACAGACAGATGGTCTTCAAAAAGGCACCCATCCACAAGAATTATTTTGACATTTTCTTTTGCCTCCAGCACCGTTGTGTAATGTGTATGTTCTTTTGCTATTTTTAGACAGCCAATTAAAAAACATAGCAAATAAACTCTGTCAATTTATCACTTTTGATAGATGTTATGTTGCCTACTGAATGACCTCAGAAAGCTAAGTTTGGGGTGACTCTGGGGATAGAATACTGGGCTAGAGTTAGAAAAGCCTGAGTTCAAGTTTTGCCTCAGATGTTTAGCTCTGTGAACCTGTGATAGTGCACGGACTGCTTTTCAGAATAATGTTTTTAAATATTGGAAGGAAAAGCTAAATTTCATTTAAAGGTTAGTGAAAATAAAACTGTATTTCTTTTTTCCATCGAAGTTCATGGATCCTAGAAATCTGCCCATGGATCCTTGGGCAGGTTATGAATGCAAAGTGACATTTATGGATCTCAATTTTCTCATCTGTAAAGTGAAGATGATAAAAGCATCTACTTCAAGAATGTACAGATCTAATGAATTTACATGGAAAGAGCTCTGTAAATCTTAAAGTGCTACAAAATGCTAGTTTTGACTGTTATTATTATAAACTGAAGTGAACTCTGTGAGCTATTACTGCAATATCATCATTCCTCATACTGGAAGATAAATAAGGTCCAAATTATAGAAGGCATTAAATCTAAAACCATTAAGCATTATGGAAAGTCTTGAATCTTAAACCATATATAGGATGCTAAAAACCACTCACACTAATAATAATAAGGAAAAAAAAATCAGATTTTTAAGTTTCTATGTATTTAACTATTTTTTTTTCCTGAGCCAATTGGAGTTAAGTGACTTGCCCAGGGTCACACAGCTAGAACATGTTAAGTGTCTGAAGTCAGATTTGAGCTCAAGTCCTCCAGACTTCAGGGCTGGTACTCTATCCACTGTACCACCTAGATGCGCCATAGTTAACTATTTTTTAAATGGAAGTGGTCTGTGATTTTTGAAGTGAAAAAGGGGAAGGGAAAGGGAAGGAAACAAATATTTAAGTACCTACTATGAGTGGTACAGTGGATAGAGCACCAGGGCCTGGAATCAGAAGTTAAAATCTGGCCTCAGATATTTATTAGTTGTGTGATCTTGGGCAAGTCACTTAACCCTGTTTGCCCCAGTTTCCTCATCTGTAAAATGAGATGAAGAAGGAAATGACAAAACTTTCCAATATCTTTACCAAGAAAACCACAAATGGAATAATGAAGATTTGCAGATTTGCATATAACTGAACAACGATAAAATAAACCAGGTACTGTGCTAAGCACTTTACAAATATTATTTCACTTGATCCTCCTGACAGGCTTGTGAGGTAGCTGCTGTTATTTTCTCCATTTTACTGTTATGGATACTGAAACTAACAGGTTAGGTGACTTGCCTGGAGGTTATATTGCTAGTAGATGTTTCTTGTTGGATTTCAATTCAGGTCTTCCGAAATCTAGAATTAATGTTCTATTTACTGCATCATCTATCTAAAAGACTTTCTCAAGCTAGTAGGAGCACAGGATTCCATATTTAGAGTTGGAAAAAAAATCTTAGGAGCCATTTTTATGAGGAAACTGAGGCATTTGAGCCATGTAGTGGCAAGAGATGAAGGAGAAGATTGCAGAAAAAGCCAATTTTGAGAGCAAAAGAACTGTTCCAGAGAATATATTTCTTTTCAAACAAGGCAGTGGTGAAGCCAGCTCAAAACTGTCTAAAGACCATGATTATTAAAGTTTCAGCATGAGCATTAAAACCTAATAAATCAGCAAACACTAAAAATCAGGACTCAATTGAAGACTATTCCAACTTAAGAAAGTGATGAAAAATATATTAATTACAGAGATTAAACTTGAAGGTGAACATAATATGTGTTGATTTACATTCAATCTCCATGGTTCTCTCTCTGACACAGATGGTCAAGCTAAAGCTTATTTGGATTGCTTTGGATCACCAAAGCACTAAAAAGAACCATGCCTTTCATAGTTGATCATCGCACATTCTTGCTGTATTTGTGTACAATGTATTCCTGGTTCTGTATGTTTTGCTCAGCATCAGTTCGTGTAAATTTTTCAAGACCTTTCTAAAATCAGCTTGTTCATCATTTTTTTTTTTATAAAATGATAATATTTCATAACCTTTATATACCATACATTATTCAGCCATTCCCCAAATGAAGGGCATCTACTCCTTTTCCAATTCTTTGCTATCACAAAAAGAACTGCTACAAACATTTTTGCACATGTGGGTCCTTTTTCCTCCTTTATGATTTCCTTGGAATATAGACCCATTAATGGTACTGCTGAGTCAAAGGGTATGCACAGTTTTTATAGCTCTTTGGGCATAGTTCCAAATTGCTCTCCAGAATGGTTGAATCAGTTCACAGTTCCACCAACAATGGATTAGTGTCCCAGTTTTCCCACATCTCCTCCAACCTTTATCATTATATTTTCCTGTCATCTTAGCCAACCTGAAAGATGTGAGGTGGTACCTCAGAATTATTTTAATTTGCATTTCTCTAATCTATAGTGATTTAGAGCATTCAGATTTAGAGCATTAATGAACTTCAATAAGTTACTATTAGACCTTATTTAGGCCTCATTTTCCTCATCTTCAAATGAAGAAATTGAACTTGATTATGTATTACTCTATGACCTCACAACCCTGTGAATTATACCTATTTAGCCCTATCAATGTCTTATATGATGATACTTTATGGTTGACAAAATATATTTTTTGTCTAATTAAAAAATCTATCAATCAACTTAATCAAAGTCATTTTCATTGCAAATTGAGAAACTTATTAAATCAATTCAAGAAAAAAATTTAATTCCACAGACATTTATCAAGCTCTTGAAACTTTTAAGACATACTGCTAGGCCCTGGGAATAAAACAAGAGACAAGAAAGAGCAGAACCAAATGAGGAAAAGCCTCTAGAATAAGTAATAATCTGAATTGACTGAAAGTTTGCAAATAGGAAAGTGACATGATCAAGGCACAACAATAGGAAGATGATTCAGATAGCAGTTTAAATGAACAGGAATAGACTAGAAGCAGGAAGGCTGATGCCTTGTCTCTGAGACTGCATCCCATTTACACACTGTATAAACACCTTTATGTATGTGTGTGTGTGTATGTATATGTATTTTATATGTGAACACTTACTTATATGTTGTCCCCCCTCCATAAGTCTGTAGGGTCTTTAAAGAAAGGGATAATTTGGGGATCTTTTTGTTTGTTTCAGCATCTTAGAGCACGTAGAAAGTGATTAATAATTATTTTTTAATTTGTTAATCTATATGTCACTTTAAGATTTCCATATACAAATAAATTACCTCATTTGATCCTCACACCAATCCTGTGAGTTAAATGCTATTATTTCAATTACTGCTTACAAGAAACCTGAAGATCAGAGAGCAGGATTACACTGCAAGGGACATTCTGAGGGGTTTGAGATCTTATTTATTTCAATATCTGCATCCTACCTGGTTTAGTCACTGCTGTTTGCCTGTACCATTTTACAGGTGAGTTAATTAAAATCAATGAGGATTTGAATTCCTTCTGGCTTTTGGAAACACAAATATTTTGTATTTAGCTTAAGAGTTTTTATATTCATGACGATGGTTTTGTACCTTTTTGAGATTGTGAATTGCTGCTCTTTAGTGCAATTAAAGTAGGTCTCAGGCTAGTCATATACTACTATCCTATTTTTATTTCAAAAGACCCTTAGAGATTCTTGGAGGTTAACAGAATGTAGTTTTAGATCTAATAATCTCTAGGATATCTTTTTCATCTGAAACCTTGAAATACATTTTTTAGCCATAATTTTTAACCCTCTTTTGGCCTCCTCACTTATCTCGAACCTACTTTCAAGTTAAATTATCTCCTTTTGCTTGTACCTTGACTTATGGTAGGTAGCACAGTGGGTAAAACTCTACGCCTGGAGTGAGATCTGAATTCAAATATTATATCACACATTTACAAGTTGTGTGACTCTAAGTCACTTAACTTCTGCCTGCCTCAGTTTCCTCAGTTCTAAAATGGCAACAATATTCTCCTGGTGTTGTTATGAGGATGAAATGAAATTATAATTGTAAATATTTATCTAAGACTGGATTTGAACTCAGGTCTTTGTACCTTTAGACCTAGCATTTTATCTGCTGTGATACTAGTTTCATCCAAACAATAGTTTATGTCAAAGGCTGGATTTGAATGCTTGACCAACTGGCTCTAGATTCAACACTCTATCCCTTATACCAGGCTGACTCCTTTCAAAAACAAAAATTAAAAAAAAAATTGAATATTAAAGGAAATCATTTATTTCATAGGCAATGAACAACTTGCCTTTAAACTCTATTTAAGATTCTAATTGTAGGCTATTTCCTGTCAAGCTTCAATGAGAAAAGGTCGATGGTGACCTCAAATCTAGTAATAATCAGGGTAAGAAATCTCTCTGTGGGACACAGAGAAGGGGCCAGCTACATAAGGGAAACTCCCAGTAGCACAGCCAATTTAGTAGCATCACAGAAGATGTGTCACAGAATTAACACTTGTCTTTATTTCACAACAGAAATTATCCTGAGGAAAGTTTAGTTCATCATCAGTATGTGCAGCAAAACCCAGGAAATTAATGGTACTTTAAATCAGTTTACTTCTATTTATTGAGCTTTATCCCTCAAACCTAAGCTTATCTTAGTTTCTTGCTTAGTGGTGCATTTCTTTTAAGTTGGGGATGAATCCTCAGAGGATGACATCAGAGGTGCTTTAGTGGAAATGTTTTTCTTCATCTCTGTTAAAGTACAGGGCTTAGAGATCACAATCTCTGAGTAAAGAATGTACCCTAATAGCCTGGTATATTCTGAATTCCTGTTTGCTTTGGATGTACAAACATTTAATTTTCCAAGTCACTATCTTTTTTCCAGTGTTTGTTTACTAGGTATTTTGTTGACTAATACCTTGTTATTTGAATCATTCAGAATTCCCAAGTCACAAATAGAAAATTCTCCAGAGGATTAAGTTTCTTAGCTTTATCTTTGTGCTTATTACTTGTTAGTGCTAACAACAATTGCTTTAGTTGGCATGGATGGGAATGGTTATTACTATTTAAATGTTTTGAAGAAATTGAGCAAAGCTTTATTTTTTTGATTAGACTATTTTCACTAATATATATTTTTAATTTTAAAAAAATATTTTCAATAAGTTTTTATTCTTGTCTTTTTTTTAAAAATCACCATAATTTCCCCCACTATCCCTTTCTACCTCTTAGGGAGCCATCCCATATGAAAAATAGTGCTTTTTAAAGATAAAAATAAAGTTTAAAAGAAGAGAAAAAATTCAGCAGGATATCAGAAAGTCTGAAATTAAGTGCAATGTGTAGAACTAATATGGATTCCCTCCTAAGTAAAGATCACCTATGTCTTTTAAAATGAACTTATGAACTTTTTTCATATATGACATATTTCTGTTCTTATATATTTATGTATTTCTTTATCTAGTCATTTCATTTTCACCAATTCTTTAGTCATTTAATTTGGTCACACCTTTCAAATATCTCAAACTCTGTTTTCATAGTTAATTCTAATGATATTTGTTGAAGTAATTGTTGATCTTCTCCGAATCCTATATTCATTGGGGAATTGGAAGACTTCTGTCTCATGTAATGATTAGTATGACAAAATTACACTATCCTTTGATAATATCAAAAGGCTATTTTTGACCACCACCAAGAAGCCAGATACTTGAATAAATAAAGCCACACTTGTTCATTTATTCCTCCTCATGATCAACAGCATACATTTCCAAGGCACCTGGTTAGGGCTATGGACCCATGAAACTGAACAAAGCTAACTAATTCGTGCAAGAAGAAGACATACTTTATGTTTTAGGAAGTAGCTAGAAATAAGTAATGAAAATGTAGTAGAGTAAAAATCTCTCCTAATTTTTTGAAAACACATTGTCTAAATTAATTCTCAAATCCTAAGGATTTCATTCCGCTATACTTGCCTTCCCAGAGAAACCAACAGTCAATATGACTTAATGTCAATATGACATTGTCAATATGACATAGTTCGGTACCAAGACATAGAGAAAGAGGCAAGCTGGCTTTAAGTGTATCCACATTCTAGTATGTTATGTTTTATTTTCAGCTTTGTAAATCTTCAATACTATTGAAGTGTATGTGATTTAATAGAGATATTAAATGGAGAGAGAAAATTTGACATGATGATTTATTCAGAAGGTACCTAGCCCTTGTGGTTCCTAATTAAGGTAAAGGAGGAGTCCTTTCTGGGTTTACTGCAAAGAATGGGGTGGAGAGCAGGACTTTGTTTAGGAATTAAAATTAAGTTAAAGAAATATCAATAAGATTTCTACTTTATATTACATGATAGGTTTCAGAAAGTGAACAGCCCAAAAAAATGAGCAACAATAAACCTGTGTTTTGCATCAACAAAGAATCCATTTTAAGATGTTATCTTAATATTTCTAAAAGAAGGAGGGACAGATTGAAGAAGTGTTATTGATGTAGGAACTTTTTCCCCTAATTCCATCATTTTAGTGTTGAGAAAAACCAACGTTCTGGGTCAAAAGTTACTCATACAAGGTCATGCTGAATAATATGTAAAACCTCAAAAATGGCAGGTTAAGAGCACAATGTATAATCCCTTCAAAGAGAGAGATGTCCCTGAAAACAACATGGATCTGAGCAATCCAGAACTGAGGGAGTTTCAATCAGTACTTTTATAATTGGAGTTTGAGTGCCCATTTTAAAGATTCAAAATCAGCTCAATCAGTAAACATTTAAGCTCTTACTATATGCCAGGCAAAAAGAGACAATCTCTGTTCTCAAAGAGCTCATAATTGTATAAACAAGTTACATACAGGATGAACAAAAATAATTAACAGAGGGAAAATATGGAATTAAGAGGAATTGAGAAGACTTTCTAATATTGTATTTTATTTGGAATGTAAAGAAAGCCTGAGGTCAGTATTTGAAGCAAAGGAGAAAGAGAATCTTGGCTATGAGAGACAGCCAGAGAAAATGCCTGGAACCATGAGACAGTATATTTTGTTCATAAAACAGCTAAAAAATCAATGTCTCTAGATCAAAGAGTATGTTATCAGTTAAGTATCACAAGACTAGAAAAGTAGGAGAAGAGGAGTATGAAGGGCTTTGAAACGAAACAGAGCATTAAAAAAAATTAATCCTATAGATAATTAGAAGCCAAGGGAGTTCATTGAATGGAGTGATGATATGATTGAAACTGAGCATTAGGAAAATCACATCAGTGTCTTAATGGAGGATGGATTGGTTTGGGGAGAGATTTGAGACAGGTATTTCAACCAGTAGGCTATTACAGTAATCTAGGCATGAAGTGATAAGGGTCTGCACTAGAGTGGTGGAAAAAGTGCTAGAAAAGTGCTAGAAAAGAAGGAATGTATGAGAGATGTGGCAAAGATGGTTCTTTTTTGAAGCAAACTCCTGGGAGTGTAAAATAAGGATTTAAAATTATGTGTTCCTCTTCAAATTGGCAAACTGACAAAAGAAATGGTGTGGATGTAGGAAGATAATACACTTGTGCTTTGTTGGTGGAGCTGTGAATCAGTAAATCATTTTATAAAACACTTTGGAATTACTTAAAATAAAATGTGTTCAAGTTCCTAAGATGAATTAAACTTTAGAACACTTCTCTGACACTATCTAAATCTTGATTGATTGAAAAGTCCATAGTTAGCTGTATTAAAAAAAAAAAAAAAAACAGTGAGAATGATCTCTATATTCAATAAGATACTGTTTTTCTTTACTAATTACAAACCACCCTGATCAAAATACGATGCAATGAGTGCCTGACTTTCTCTGGATGATCATGTCTATCCTTTGATGATTCAAAACACAGGCTCACTGTTGCATGTCTTTTTGTGCTGTTCACTTTCAGTAGACTCAGGGAGACATTTTGCATGAAAGGTCATAAAATATCACAGTTGACATGGATACTTCTAATATCTTCATTGCTAAAGGGCATGCCAGAGGGTTTGGCTGTCGGGGAGGCTGGCATCATTAATAAGCAGTAAAGATTTTAGACAATGCTATCCCTGTGAAAAGCAATCAGCTTTTAGCTAGGATACCATTTCCAAAACAATTTATTCTATCTTCACTTAGAATTAAACCTTTATGGCAACAGTTTACTGTCAAGGTAGATCTCATTAACTTTTTACAACTTGGTTCTTGGAATTTTCATTGTGATTGTTTGTTAAGTTCTTTTTAGGCCAAGATTATAGATCTAGACCTAAAAGGGATCTCAGTGGAACTTTAGTCCAACCCCCTCATTTATAGGTGAGAGAACTAGTATTTATTAAGTGCCTACTATGTGCCAGGCACTATGCTAAATACTTTCCAGTTATCTCATTTGATCCTCATAACAATCCTGTGAAGTAGGTGCTATTATTGTTGCCATTTTACAGATAGAGAAACTGAGTCAGACAGAAGGTAAGTGAATTTGTCCAAGACCACATAGCTATTATGTGAGATAGCTCCAGACTTGAAATCAAGAATACCTGGGTTCAAATCCAGCTTCAGACACTAGTTATGTGATCCTGGGCACATCATTAGACCTCTGTCTATCTCAGTTTCCACAGTTGTAAAATGGAGGTAATACTAGTACTTACCTTTCAGGATTGTTGTGAGATAACAGACATAGTGAGATAATCATTGTAAAGCACTTGGCACAATGCCTGGCACATAGTACACACTGAAAGAATAATAGCTATAACAACAATAATCTGAGACCAGATTTGAACTCATCTCAGAGCCAGCACTCTAAAACAACTTGCTCAAGATCACACATGTAGAAAATATCAGGGCAGCTTTTGAATTCAGGTCCTATGTCTCCAGGGCTAGTGATCTTTCCATGCAGATAAAGGTCTTAAAGCATTTACTATCTCAAGTGAAACCAGCTAAACTCAAATTTGAGAAAGTCTTGCTAATTATCCTCCCCACCCCCAAGGAAGGGAGTGTTATTTTTTTTAAACCATTTTCAAATGAAAATTTTCTGTTTTTATTATTTTTGAATTGAGAGGAGAGGCAAGAAAGGATAGTCTATAAATAAAATATAGATAAGACAACAAGTGTCAGGCAGGTTACTTGGGAGTGACAGACATAAAAAAGAGAAAATGGTATGAGGAAGAAGAGGAATAGGGCAAAGGGGGAGCATTAAGACAAAAACAAGAAGAGAAAGGAAGAGCATGATCATGTGACTCTACATAGAACGATTTAACTTAAAGATTAGAATGAGGAAACCCAACTGGTATGACCTACTCTGCCAATAACTAACTGTGTGACCTAGGTCAAGACATTCCAGAGTCAGAAAGTCAGATGTTAGAACCTCAGCTTTTTCATCTGCAAAATTAGGTCAAACTAGAAGACTCCTGAGATCTCTTTTAGCTCTCTGAACTTCAAATCCTCTCATCTTTGAGGTTCTTTCTAGCTCCAAAATTCTCAAAGGAAAAGATACAAAATTTTGCTCAAAACTACCCATGCTAGCATGTAAATTTGGATTTTTGCTTTCCTTAAATGTGGCTGTATTTATTTTTTTTAAAGATGACTTGTTGACTGACTACAGCTCTAAAACTGTCCCTTCTTCCGAGTTGATTATTTTAAAAATCGTGTTTTACCAGTGGTACTTTGGAATCTCTTGACATTTTCCCTCATAAGGCTCCTGCCCTCATTAAACCAGTTTGACAATTTAGATTTAAAAGTTCAGAGAGATAAAATTAGTCTATCACTGCTACAGAGCAAATACTGAGGGAAAACAGATTGAAAGATTGAGTTGATCTCTTTCAACCTATAGCAAATTGTTTCTCATTAGGAACTTTTTATTTTTAGCTGAAGGATGTAGTTGAGGGAATAGGTCAGTGTGATAGTCAAAGTAGAGGGCATTCAGAGCTGCTGTTTTTTAACAGGAGCTTAAAATAAAAGGCTAAGTTCATTATAGGGGGGGTGGGAGACAAAAAAAATGGAAATTGATACCCCTTCCCCCCCCTTGCCGAATTCAGAGATTAAAATCTCTGAGGGTATAAAGAATGCTAATCATAAGCTAGAGTCTGGTAGCCAGAGAGACCCCTGAATGACCCAACACTCTGAAAACTCAATTCAAAGAAAATTTTAAGCTTGAGGGTTTTTGCTATCTGGATAGATCCTGCTCTGTCCCTTAATGAGCTTGGCACCTGAGGCAAAGAATTTCCTGCTGATAGAAAGGTCTTTCAACCAAAAACTCTTTAAAAATATAATCATAAGGGCAGGGAAAGAAGCGTATTAAGTTCTTACTATGTTATCTGATATTGTGATGAGCTCTTTACAAATATTACTTCATCTAATCTTTTATAAAGAAACTTCATACAGGAGAGGCAGATGTAAAAACCACCAAAACCAAGGTTTTTGTCCCCTTAGATTTTGTTGATCCTGAGGCTGAGGCAAGGGCAGGTATTTTTCTTGAAAAGCTATAACAAGGCCTTCAGTTTATGAACTAAACATCCTGGAAGTTTATGAACTAAACATCATTAGGAAGAAGTAGCATATCTATAGCCAAGGATTTCAAAAGAGGACAGAAGCTGGAAACAGAGAAATTGTAAGGTCCAATTGGGCCCTGCCTGGCGGGATCCCTTGGAGAAAGTGCATCCGTCTAGATAGCATAGAACTAAACTATAAACGTGGAGTAGCATCTGGTTGTAAGTTCATTTCCAATGGTGCCATATCTAAATGGGAGCCTCCACAATAATACCATTTGAGGACATAAGTGGTCTACAAGTATCAGCAGAAAGAATTGCTCTTATACACTTGGAGCCTGGACATATATACATGTATGTCTTTCCACTTCCATGTCCTGACCATATATTATATCCAGTACACACTGGCCATGTGATCCCAATATATGTGATATTCTATATGTGTGATTCTCTATGTAGGAACTCTAGTCACCTATAATTTCTCCTTGTGTTTGCTTTGGTCACATATGCTTTCTGCATGTATGCCTCCATGTATGTATCTTGTATGTGTCCATTTTTCCTCTTGATGGCATATTTATTTGTGGGAGAATATATCCCAGGATTACAGGGGACAAGTTTTATTGCTATTTTTCTTAATATGCCTTTTCACTTTATAAATAGCTTTATTTTGAACTATTTGTATTCTCTGTTAAAGAAAGCAAAATTCATTGATTGAGGCTTGTGAACTATGTTAATGTATACCTTAAATTTAGGGCTGATTTTCTCTAGGAGATAAGATAAGGAACATTGTAATAATTAAAGGAAAAGATCCTTCCCTAAAAAGGGAATTAGAGAAGGTTTCAGGTAAATGGCATTTGAGCTGAGTTTTAGGAAAGGCAGAAAAAGGAATAAAGATTGATGTACTATCTGTTATATAGCAGGCAATGTGCTAAACTCTTTACAACTAACTCATTTGATATCCTGAGAGGTAGACATTATTATTATTCTTAGTTTAACCATTAAAGAAATTGAGGCAAATTTGCTGAGGGGCATATACTAACTAGTAAGTGCCTGAACTCAGATTTAAACTCACATCTTATTGACTCCAGGCCCAGCACTTGATCCACTGCTGTACCTTAAAAGGTAAATATGAATTACCAAATCAAAAAGGAGAGACTGTAAAACAATTGAAAAGAAAGCTTTGGAGGCAGGAAAACATGGTAGACAGAGAATGGTCCAGTTTGGCTATAGTAGTTAGTGTGAAGCTAACATGAAAAAAAGGTCAAGAAGCAAGGGGGTATCATATCATGGAGGGCCTTGAAAAGCAAAAGTTTATAATTGGCAGGTAATTGGAAGCCAATGAAGATTTTTGAGCAGAGGGAGTACATGTATTATGTTGTTAGTATTTGTTTCTGTAAAGTACCTTCTTAGTAATTTAGTTTAATAAACATTTATTTATTAAGCACCTGCTATGTGTCAGGCCCTGTGCTAAGCACTGAGGATACAAATAAGAACAAGAAAGACACTTCTTTACCTCAAGAAGCAGCAGATAGAATGCTGGGCCTGAAGCTAGGAATACCTAAGTTACAATCTTGTAACAGATACTTATTAGCTGTGTAAGTCATTTACCCCTATTTGCCTCAGGTTCTTCATCTGTAAAATAATTTAAAGAAGGAAATAGCAAATGATTCTAGTATTTCTACCAAGAAATACCCCTCTCCCCCCCCAAAAGGGTCATAAAAACTGAAATGACTACACAACAACCTTGCCTTCAAGAAGTTTATATTCTAATGGGGAAGACACAAAAAAAGGAAACTAAAAAGGGAAGAGGAAGGAAAAATCGCTAGGGAATACTTGGCTCAGAGGCATGATAACCCAGTGGCGCTCCTGATAGAGAATGGAGAATTATCTGGAAAGTCTGAAATTTCAGGTTCTTCTTTAAAGGAAGGCTTTCCAAGGAGCTTAGTGATCCATCTTCCAATGCTCCAATCAGAGGGTTGAGGCCATAAGATGAACATCAATATACGTGATGGTGAGATTTTAAGTGATCAAACTTATCCTGAGTTCAGTATGATGTTCTGGGAGGGGAAACTGTTGGAAAGTGGAGAGTTACCTGGCTTTTCTTAATAGCTTGATAGAGCCCTAAAATCTGTAAATTATTTGAATGGTATCACCATCCAAAACCATATGGTTGATAGCATCCAGAAGTGATTTTGGCTTTTAAAGTGTCTGCTAGTTCTTATTTATATAACAAAAAGGTAGGACTAGATGGGCTTCTAAAGTCTCTTCTAGCTCTAACTCTCTGATCTTATGCCCATCTCTTTGTGTAAAATATGTATGTGTCTGTGCACATGCAAATAAATATGGATCTATATGTACATATATATACACACACACACGTGTGTGTGTGTTTCTCTTCCTTTCATGGCTATTTAATAAAGGACGAGTCCAAGAAGATGCTAAATGTGGTAGGAGCAGTGGGAATAGAGAGAACAAAGCAAATGTGAGAGAGGTTGTAAAAAGTAGAAGCAGCAGCTCTTGACAATATTTTCCTAATATGTATATATTTACATTCTGTTAATAGCTCACAGCAGTGTGAATAAATAATTTCATAATGGAAGCACATTAGAGTGTGAATTCTGCACAGTGCTAGACAGCTAATTGAAAATTGAAAATGCATTAAAGGTAGTTGGAAATTTGAGTCTCATAATGGAATTTTTCCATTTCCACACACATATTCATCTATCTTTCAGACATCTCAAACTAAATGTCCAGTAGACATTTTAAACTTAGCATATCTAAAGCTGAATCATTATCTCCCCCCTGCCTCAATTCCTCTCTTCTTCTAAACTTCCCTACCATTTTCCAGTCCCCCAGACTCATAACCTAGATCATCCTTGATTCTTTACCATCTCTCATCCCACTCATTTAGCCTTAGGGTTAGGGTTAAGTGACAGCTTTCAAATACATTCTCTTCTTTCCTCTGCTATTGCCAGACCCTCATCTTCTCACATCTGGACTATTTTAATAGTCTGCTAGTATTTTGCTTGTCTAAAAACCCTTCCCACTCCAACTTATCTTCTAATCATCTAGCAAAGTGATTTTACTAAAGCATAGGTCTGATCATATCAATCCTTCCTTCTTAATCTACTCAATAAACTCCAGTGACTCCCTATTATCTCCAAGATGAAAGTAACATCCCCTGCTTGTCATTCAAAGCCCTTCATAATCTAGTCTTGCCTTCCACCTTTTCCGTTTTCTTACTTCTTTTTCCTGACCATGTACTCTGGAGTGCCAGTGATACCTACCTCCTATCTGTTCTATGAGGAAGGTACTCTAATATGTTGTTTCCTAGCATTTTCTCTGTCTGTCTATCCCATGGTTGACATGCTCTCTCCCCTTCTTATCTCTGCCTTCTGGCTTTCCTTATTAAAATCCCAATTAAAATTCCGGTTTCTCCCCCTTCCCCCACAAGACTTTCTTAATTCCCCTTCTGTTGATTATTTACTATTTATTCTGTATAGAGATTGTATACATTCATTTATTTGTTTCCCTCATTAGATGGTGAACTTCTTGAGGGCAGAGAATATCCTTTGCTTCTTTTTGCATCCCTACCATGTAGTAGTCACTTAATAAATGTTTACTTTTGTTTAGGTAGGGCTGGTTAAAGACTGCTATCTATTTTATTCCATGATTTAAGTTTTGGGGCAGCTAGGTTGTGCCGTAGTGCACAGAGGTACCGGGCTTGGAGACAGGATTACTCATCCTCCTCTGCTTCTTGTGGGAAAAGTAATTTAATCCTATTTGCCTCAGTTTCCTCATCTGTAAAATGAGCTGAAGAGGAAAATGACACACCATACTAGTATCTTTGCTAAGAAAATCACAGATAGGGTCATGAAGTCAAATATGAATGAAATAACTGAATAATATGTTTCTGCTTAGCACAATGCTGTACAAAGTAGGCACTTAATAGATGCCTATCAAAAGAATAAAATTATAAAATTTTCCAATTTAACAGAAATATAAAGATCAGCTACTTATAAATTACTTCCTTTTAAAGATAAAGTAAGAACCAGAAGATTTAAGTGATTTGTTTGAGGTTGCACAAAGAACCCAGGAATCTTCAGAATCTAAAACTACTATTTCTAGGGATTATCAGAATTTGTTCATTGCTATTAGCTTTGTCACTTTTATTATTTCTGTAGAAATATCATCTATTAAAAAAAAATACAACAAATGTGAAATTGTGATTTCAATGATATAATACAATTAAATTTCCCATTTTTACCACAAGGTGGCCTTGCAATATTGTAATGCATGGTAACATATTTGTAGTACTTTCTTCCAAAAGCTCATTCCATCCTTGAAACATTCCTGTTCAGATCCCATCTGCCTGGCTGATCCTTCTGCCTTGTAATTGTGAAATGCATTCTGAACATAATACTGTGATATTTTGTGTAACCACTGGATGGCATGATAATAACACTTTGGATTGTCTTCAAATAAATTCACTATTTTGGGAAATTCTTTTTATAATTATTCTCCCTAGGGAAAAATTTCTAAAATATAATTGAATTTACTGTAATTATTGTTATACAAAGTAGCATGCAGATCGAATGTGTTTATATGTATATATAATATTAATTTTCCCCCCATAAGTATAAGAAACTCCTACCCAATGTTGGAACTCCCATCACTTCTTAGTGTTTCTATTCTGCTTCTTAGTACCTTAGAGAGCTGCCTGGGGTAATGAGAAATTAAATGAATTTTCCACTGTCAGTCGACAAGCAAAAGTAATTGCTATGTGCCTATCTTGATCCCTAATATTTGGGCATCTGAAGAAAGGCAAAAACTATACCTGCCCTCAAAGAGCTCTCATTCTAATGAGAAAGAAAACACATACATGACTGTGTACCTTCAAGAGTACAAAGAAAGTGATCTCAGAGAGGAAGACACTAGGGTACTTAGAAAGACTTCTACTTGTATGTACCATGAGCAGCTCTTGAATGTAGTAGGTCTTTCTGCCTCTAAGACAAGCAAATCACTCTGCAACACTATTTCTTAAACTTTGGATTATCAGAAATACATTTCCTGTAACCTTATAGGGAGTTATATATTTTACAAGAATCTCATGGAGGAAGATTGTATTCAGATTTCTATATCTAGTGTGACTAATGGAGTTTGATCTTTTATTGAATATGGAGCAGCAAAAATATTCTTTAAAAAACCTAAACCAAAAATTTTTGGGGGTCACATAATATAGTAAAATTTGAAACTTGTTCTCTATGAGCTTGGCCATAGTATAATGAATTAATGCTTGTCATATTTCTCCTATATTATCTACTATCATATATGTATGTGTACATATATGTATATATGAATCCATATATTATACATGTGTCATTCTTGGAAAAATAAATATCTTAAAAATAAAGTATTTCCCAATCTAATGAAATTCAAATAGAATTTTCAAATTTTGACATGCAATTATGATTGAGAAATAACAACAGCAAAAATATAGAATTATTCCCAATATATCTCTGGAAATGTGTATCTGAAGCGTTTCAGGCATTGGCAAAGAAGGATTGCAGATGGATTTTCAGGTTAAAAGTCTAATTTCATTTACTCACCTGTAATTTGTACAAGATAAGCATATGATTTGATTATACTTTAAATTTAATTCATAAGATCCTTGGTGGTTTAACTTATTACCAGTCTTGAACTTGAATAATTTATCAATTTTGCCTTATTATATAGAGCCAAAGGTACAGGTGCTTCATTCATTTATTCCAGACAAAATGAAAGAAGATCTGTAGCTGAAATCAATATACCTTTTAGTTATATTTATATAGCACTACTATAACATCTTTATTATAAAGAATCCATGCTTTTTTCAAAGAATAATTTCATTGGTTCATTAGATATAAAGTATACAAGGCATTTTTATCCTCAACAAAGCATTAGGGTTATGTAAGATTTGAAAAAGTAGGAGTTCTTCCAAATTTGTAAATTTTCTATTCATGATTTGGAATATTCATTGTGCCATTTTAATCTCTCCTTTTGACTTGGTTTTTATGAAGCAAATAGAAGAGCAGAATTTCTTGCAAAGGTGAAAAAGGTATGTGCTTTGTACAATTAAATCCTGCTGATTCCTTGTATTCAAATATTTGATTTTTATCTGTTCTTCCTGAATATTCTCTTCTCCAGGCTGACCATTTTCAGTTACTTTCTGATAGGACAGTGGCTATTGGATTTAAATAACAAAGGAGCAAAACTTGAAGGTGCACTTTGTTTTGAATCTATATTATGTATATAAGCACTTTTGTAAATTTAATCTGTGTAAATTTAATTAAATTGTAAATTTAAATCTGTGTTAATGTCATACCAGTATTATAATAGCAGAAAGTGATATAATGAAAAAAATTGATTAATTTGGAGTCCAAGTTCAAATCTTATTTCTGTTATTTACCACCTTTGTGATTTGGGGCTCAGTTTCTTCTTTAAAATGAGTGACTTGAACTAACTAGCTTCAAAGGTCCTTTCCATCAGAAAATATATGATCCCATAAAAAGGCAATGTGGGGTAGTGAAAAGTGAGTATGTCTTGGAGTCATAAAGATCTGAGTTTAAGTGCCATCTCTGACACATATGGACAGTGTAACCATGTGCATGTCACTTTTTAGTACCACAGGAAACTCTTTGAATCTAGAAGTTGCAAAAAACAAAACAAAAAAGCTTTCTAATCAACATTAGTCGAAGGACTTTTTTTTAGTAGGGAACTTCCTTCATTGATAAAATCATAACTCTAGATGAAAATACACATACACATACTGAAAATATACACATATGCATATATATACATTCACACACATGCATTCATATATATGTAGACATTAATTAAATAGATTATATTACTGCTTTTAACACAGCATTTTTAGCTATGAAAGAAGTGGATGAAAATATTATAAGCTATGTTGCTGTCATTTTTGTGGTCCTCTTCTCATTTTTGATTTTCACAAGACAAAAAGGTACTAGATCAAAGGTTTTGATCTAGAACAAAGGATTTTTTAAAAACCAATTCAGTGCTTTTTCTCTGCAGCTTGAAGAATTAGTCAAAGAATTATTATAGAATTGTGTAGATGAGTGGCTCTTACTTTTTTGGTCTCAGAACTCATACTCTTAAAAATTAATGAGTATTCCAAAGGACTTTTATTTATGTGGAATATGTCTATATCTATACCTATACTCATATCTATATCTATATTCATGTTTATGCCTACATTTATACCTATATCTATTTCTATACCTATATACGTAGTCATGATATCACCTCCCTGATGTCATAGTTCTCTTCAAGAACAAAGGACAAACTACAATAAAAACAAACTATACCTGTACACCTGTACCCATATCTATATCAATATCAATATCTTTACTTGTACTCATATCTGTACCTATAACTATTTTTGTACCCTTGCCTATATCTATATCTACACCTATATCTATATCCATATTATTCTTGTATCTATACCTAGATTTATACCTGTATCTATGTCTAAGCCTCTATATCTATGTACATGTATTTAAAGTCATATATATTATTGTATTAGAAATTAAAACTGATACTGTTTAAAATATTTACTAATTCATTTAAAGGTAACAGAAATAGAAAATATTTTCAAAAAAATTAAGATATGGCATAGTTGTAAGTATATTTGAAAATCTCTTTAATGACTGGCTTAATAGGTAGATTCTTATATCTGCTTGTGTCATAATATGTTGTTTTGGTTGAAAAAGTGAAAAAAAATTGAGCTTACGTAAATATGTAATTGAAAAAAGGAAGAATATTTTAAAAGGCAGATAATATCTGAATATTATTATGAAAATAGTTTTGACATCATGGATCATCCTCAAGAGTCTCTGCAACCCCCAGGGAGCTGCAGACTATACCTTAAGCACTGAAAGGTTAAGTTTTGTTTCAGAGTTTCAGAGATGGGCAGGAAGCCCAGGTCCTCCTGGTTTTAAGATTATATCTGTTTAAATAATCACTTATATGATGACCTCCAAAATGTAAAGGAAAATAACTTTAAAGATTTTAAAAAACTGATCAATGCAGTAAACAATTCAGAAGGTTGACAATGAAGCATGCTTCCCACATTCATACATGCTTCCCACTTCTTACAGATTGAAGCAGATTTTCTTTTATGATTGACATGTTTGTTTTGCTGGAATATACTTTTTCTTTGCTATAAGAGTAGTGCTTTATCTGGAGCTAGAGGTGAGTTAGTGAAAAGTGATAGAGATTCAGAAAAATAAAAAATACTAATAAAATTAAAATTATACAGAAGAAAAACAATTTTGCTACTACCTTGTTAAATATATACATTTTCCTTTAAACAAAATGTAAGTTGTAGAAGTTCATTTTCATATATAATCTTTAAGTGTTGAACTGAAATAAAACTTGTAGAAGAGAGAGGAGAAAGCATCCCAGGCATAGGAGAGAGCCAGCCTGGGCAAAGACAGAGAAAAAGGGATAAACTGACATAGGTAGTGAATAGCAAGTGAGTCAGTTTGACTGGGGAGGGAAGAATGTACAATCAAGCTAGAAAGATAAATTAGAACCAGACTTTGAAGGGGTTTTAAAGCCATGAAAAACATGTTCTCTGCAGGATTTATTGGTTCAATACCTATAAGATATCAGGTGTTTTTCAACCTAGTGTGAACATTGTGCAAGGTTTCTGTTAAATTATTTTCAGACTTTCTTAATCTAGAATTTTTATCTGACAAATCCTTAATCTTTTTTGGTGTCCTTTTCTCTTCTGGTTGTCAGGTGAAAAGCCAAGGGAACTTTTCCCAGAATAACATTTAAATGCATAAAATAAAATATGTAAGATCACAAAGAAAACTAATTATATTGAAAAACATTATCCCCCTCCCCAGCTTCTCCAATTAAGAACCCCTTTTAGAGTATAAGAATGTTTTCGGTACTTTATTGGGGTTGAGATTTTCCTTAATAACTATTTGCCAGAGCTCTCTTTCCTCAAAATTACTTTTATTTTCTTTGTATACATCTTTCATTTACCTATCTGTATACAAGTTCTATCACTATCCTAGTCCAATTTGTTGATTATTCCTTTTTTGTTCACTGTTTCTCAGGGAATAAAAAAAAAAAATGTCCTCAAGAGCAAGACATAGATTTTTGTGTTGTATTCCCAGCTGAATTGAATTTCACTATTGCTTTATTTGATATAATAATCAACTCTTTAGAGTCAACTCTCTATTTTCCATGTTAATCTAAAGGTACAGCAACAAACCAAATATAAAAATCTTTAACATTTGGCTTTGAAATTTTTGACATTTCACTTAAAATGTAATAGGAAGTTGATCTGGTAATTCACAAACTTCCCATATTAAATATTAATAAATTCTCCTTCCTCAAAGAAACTAAAAAGCCTGGTTTCCCACCTTCATTTTTCACTGAACCTTTTGTTCATTCATTCATGTATTATTTCAACAAGTATGAATTGATTTCATACTTTGCTGAAAAGTATTCATTATCACGAGTCTCCATTCTCTAGTTTACAAGATAGTCACCAAAACAAAACACATACAGGAAAACATGTAGTAAACACAAATCTGTTTATGATTAAATGTCAAATGAGTGTAACAAACAATAATAGATTCTATAGCAAATTATCAGGGACATGATCAACAAAGGGATAACATTTTAAGCTGGCCCTAAAGAATTAGTAGAATTTGGATAGGCTGAGGGCATTCCATGTGTTTTGTTGTTTGTTGTTCAGTCATTTCAGTTGTGCCTGCCTTTTTACAATGCTATTTGGGATTTTCTAGAGAAAGATACTAGAGGAATTTGCCATTTTTTCCTCCAGTTCATATTACAAATGAGGAAAGTGAGATACACAGAAGTAAGTTACTTGCCCAGGGTTTTACAGCTAGTAAATGTCTAATTTGAACTCATAAAAAGAGTCTTCCTGATTCCAAGCTCTGTGCTTTATCCATTTCACTACCTAAATCCCCCTTCATGGATTAGAACTGGCATAAACAAGAATTTGAAGTCAAGGATGAAAGAGGTGTGTTTCGGAGACAGTTGGAAGAGAAAACTAATGGAATGATCTGGTCATGTCAGAGAATAATGAGGAAGCAAGATTGGATAAATAAGAGTGTCAAGGACCATGAATTCTAGGCTAAGGAAGTTATACTTTATCTTGTTTTCCTTACTAAGTTCATTTTGATGATGAATACTTTTTTTTTTTTTTTTTACTGATGTCACAAACTGCCTTATTCAGAACTTTTCTTTCTGAAATTTCCCTGTCCCTACTTTGAATGGCATAGGTAGTAAAAAGACAAATAAGGATATTTCTTAAAGGGTCATTCCTGTTCACTACTGATAGGGACACCCTCATATTATCTTCCTTTCAGTTTCAAATGAACTGAGAACAAATCAAGAGGATTCAGGTTAATGACCAGCAAAGCACACCTGATAAGTAAGCCGAGTCATGGAGGAAGCTTATGGAAAATAAGGGTTTTGCTTAATTCCTCAAAAGACTCTGTTCAGTCATATGATAGAGAACTCAAATATTACCTAATGATAATGATGTGAGAGTATACTAATAGATAACATCAAACAGAGGCCTCTATTAAATTTGAAGCACTCAAAAAAGATACAACAGAATGCTCATTAAGTAACAGAGGATTTAAACATCTAGCTAGAATAATTTAAAGTCAGAGCACTTCTTTCATCTCAACAAGGATGATGCAGTTTTGTAGACCAAATGAAACACTTGCTATGAAGCTGTGAAAGCACTTCTAACAGTAAAAATGTGCAATTTTAGCTCCCCTCCAAAGGTCATCCATTTAGGATAATAATTGGATCATTGTTTTTATCAAATAAAGCAATGTTTAGTGTTTATATAAAGAGTTACCTTCTGTTTGTCTTTTGAATTGCTCTTCTAGTTTCAGTTGATTGAGGTGTTTTTACTTCCTCCTGAAAGATGAACAGCATTGTTTCTGCATGCTTTTTAAAAGCTGACATGTTCTATCCCAAAGGCATTGCCTTTTCAAGAGTAGGTGACATGATAGAAACAATTGTGCAATTATAAAATCTTTTTGTGTGGGAAAGAATAATGGTCCTTTTAAGTCACCAGAAAAGAATGTGGAGAGGAGCTTCAGCCCTACAATATGTTTTATTTTCAATTATTCTTTTTCAAAACAAGTGGAAATATGTGATATTATCCATATGAACATTATCCTTCTCCAGTGATGTAGGCTACAAATTATGCATGCTGGCCCATATTGTACAACTTTTTACCATGTCTTCTCAAAGATGTACCACAGCAGGACCATTTAACATGCCTGAGATCTTTCATACATCTCTTGAAATTTCTTAGATGCTATTGGATCAGGAAGACTATTGATTGGGTATATATTGGTATCACGAATGACCATTTTCTTATCTAGTCATAAATCTGTGATGACATCTTTACATTGATTCTTTCCTTTTTTTTTTTTTTTTTGTGGTCAGGGTGAGGGAGAGATATGTTTCAGCTAACTTATGGCTGCATTTGCCTCTTCATTGACTTTTAGATAATCTTCAACTGTGACTCTTCAAAGGCCAAAGCTTTAAATGACTCATAGCCATCTAACATTCCTGGAAGAAAATTTATATTTAAAAGGCAGATCTTTATTTTAGGCAGGAACTTGAGATCTTAAAAAGCACAGCATTTCCAAAAGGCAATCCAGCCCATTCTGCTCTTCTTTTTCAATATGTCTATTCAAGATATATATATATATATATATATATTTGTGTGTGTGTGTGTATGTGTGTGTGTGTGTGTGTGTATAGATAGACCAGCTCTATAACTTTTTATGTTATGGTCTGAACAATAAATTTTCCTTTAGTGTGGATGTTATTTAAAATACTTTGTAAACTTCCAGGGCTTCATTTAGTGAACACAGTGTCTTCCCACAACAGAAGTGTTAGTAAAACTTAATCTATTTGGACTCTGCATTGGAATCCTCCATGATGGTGAAAAACATTATTGATAAGCATATATACATCTCCCTGTTTTATACCTCATTTGATATTAATAATCAAAGAATTGGTAAGCAATATAGCTTTTGAGGAACTTTGTATAATTTTGATACATGCAATCAGAGTTACCTTAAATTAGAACAGAAAGCCTTTAAAGTTGCATACTCTGCTCTACTGAATCAAGTGCTTAAAAATCAATAAATAACAATAAGCATAATAGGCTCTTAAGTTTCTGTATCTTTCATTGATGCAAAATATGTGGTCTGTTGTAGAATATTGTCTAGATCTTTTATTTTTATATTTTTAGTAAAGATACCATCATTGTATATAAAAATTGCTTTGAAAATTTTGTATAAGTGGGAAAATAGGCATGTATCTCTATAATTATTACTAGTCTTTTAGTCATTTTTTGGGTGATAGAGTGAATTTTTTTCATGTTTCTAGTATTCTACTCTCAAATAACTTGAGAATCAATTATTTAACACTATTAAAATTATTTCTTTCCCATCCATTTCCATCTTTTTGTTTTTACTTGATCTAATCTATTTTTTTCTTCCTTCCCATCTTTATTTTTTTCCAGTTGCTTTTTTTATTTCTCAGGTAGCACAGTGGAATGGTAAAATTAGTGTCAAAATGTAGTGGTTCTATTGTCAATGATTTTGCAGAGTGTTTGTTATAAAATTCTTTGCAAATATTTCCGTTGTTGTCTCTGTTGCCTTCCTTTCACCTTCATCTTTAATTGCCTTTGGGATTCATTTTAAAATAGGTCTTTGTATTTCATTTACATTTCTTCTTTTTGCTTCTTTGCTTCTCTATTATTTGGTGATACTGCCCATAATTTTTCACAACCATCTACAAATGATTTTTTTCTATAGGTCAGAGTTGTTTTGGGTTTTTGTAGGACTATACAAACATAGATTGGGAAGAATTCTGGGAAAATGGTGGAGTAGGTCAGAAAATTCCAAACTCTTCAGATTTCTCCCACAAACAAAAAAAAATATATGCCACAGGGTGAATCAGTGAAAAACAAGTAAGACTTGGGGCAGAATAGGTGTCTTTTGGGAATTGGAAGAAAGATCCCAGGCCTGAGGGTTTAACTGGTGGGAAGAGTAAATATCCCCAGGCTACCTCCACAGAAATAGCAAGCAGGGAGCCCTGGGGCTAGCTAGATTTCAAGGTAGCCTCAGGAACTTTCACCTCCTGGATGGAGTGAGGAGTCAGAAGTCTGAGTCTGCAAAGACTGAAGGAAATTTGACTGATTAGAAACAACAGGTCCAGCTCTGCTGCTGAGATGCTTTCCTGGGCAAGAAGAAACAAGCACACCAGGTGAGTGCAGAAGCAGTAGGCAGGGATACTGCTGCCTGCGGGCACTTGCAGGAAGGTAGCATTATTGGTTTGGGGTTCCAGGCCAGAGGGGACAATTGAAGTGAAACCAGAAGCACCATTCCCCTACCCCATGACTTAAGCTAATAGTTCTGATTTTTTTTTTAATGAACAGGCAAAGAAGAAACTTACTATGGGAATAGAAAAAACTGGTATTCGTCTTTAGAGGAGGATAATTTTTCTTGTAAAAAATGCAGCCCCTGCCTTTATCGAGTTATAGATAATCACAATATAGATCTAAAATTGGAAGGACTTTCAGAGGTCATATAGTCCAAGTCTCTAATTTCACAAATGAGGAAACTGAATCCCAAAGAAGTTAAATAACTGGCTCAAGGTTACACATAGCTATCATTAGATATGAAAGTTTTCTTCATTTTCATGTCTATCTTCTGACTTCACATCTACCTTCTGACTTCTCATCTTCCTTCAAAACTCAGATCTGGGGCAGTTAGATGGTGTAGTGGATAGATCACCAGCCCTGAAGTCAGAAGGACCTGAGTTCAAATGTGGCCTCAGACACTTAACTCTTCCTGGCTAGGGAACCCTGGACAAATCACTTAATCCCAACTGCCCTGGGTATGGAGGGGGGAAGACTCACATCCTACCTTCTTCAAAAAGTCTTTTTCAGTACCTCCCTTATTAATGCTTTCTTTTTGAGATTATCTTTTATTCTATTATAATATCTATCTATATATGTATATATCTTGTAAGTTCATGACTGCTTATGTGTTGCCTCCCCCCTTAGACTATGAGACCTTTGACAGCACTCATTATTTTTGCTTTTTTTGTATCTCCAGAGCTTAGTATAATGTCTGGAATATAGTAAGTGTTTAATAAGTGCTTGATGGCTGAGGGACTCTGAATGCAAAACCACTATACTATGCTGCTTTGTTTATATAGGTGTGGAAATGTAGGTGTAATATATTCCAAATACTGTCAGATGTGGTTGATGGGTGAGTTGGTTTTGCTGAACTTCTCTCCATCACTTTTCTGTTCTTTTTTATAAGGGATAGATAATTAGATAAGGATTGGCAAGGGATGGATTAAAAAACAAAGATTTGATTAAAATGAAATTTATTGAGAAAATATTATGAAAAGATATTATATGTAAAGTACTTTGCAAAATGTAAATAAATATGTAAATGACATCTGTTATTATGATAGGGCTAAATCTAAGCCTCTAGTCCATTGAGTGATAAACATTTCATTCCACTCATATAGTCTTATCATTTGTTCATTTGGCTTCAATCCGTGTGATGAGTGTTTTGATAATTGCATATAAATGATATACTGGGTTAAGACTCAGCACTGTTCTAGAAAAGCCAGAATGTGTGGGAGCTTAAAATGAAAAGACAGGAGGTGTTGTTTGAACTGATTATGTGATCAGATACAATAGACTTATTATGATGCACTAAATTTATTTTTAATGTGCCTGAATGCAGGCAAAAAGCATTTTTTTAATCTTAACAAATATATCAGAAAGACCATGGAAAATCATGTTAATTCTGATGATATAGCATGTTTACAACCTTCATGGATACTTTTGACTGAGATGTTCAACTTGTTTTATATCCATTTTTTTACCTGTCAGTCTTTGTGCCTCAACTTACTCTTCTGTTGAATTTCTCTATTTCTATTGACAGTTTCTTGAGCATAGGGACTGTTTCTTCCCTTTCTGCTTCCATTTTCCTCTAGTGCTTAGTATTTCCTTTAACATGATAAGCACCTCTTGACAGACAGTTTAGAGATGAAGATTAGCTTAGCTAAATTTGGAGACTCCTTTCAATAGAAAGCTGTCCACTTGATGATGATAAAGTATTTTGACCATATAAGCTCAGGGAATAAAGAAAAAAAATTTAAATGGCTTTCAGTTCTTGATTGTCTACTACCTCCCTGCTTTTGCCTCTAGCAGAGTGATAGGAAACCTCTTAGCCACACCATTTTTTAGACAGTCAGTGAATTCTGACTTGATTAAACTCGAATATTGATATTTTTGCAGAGGTGAAGTTTTCTACCCCAATCTTAATTTAGTCACAGAAAGGCCAAATATCTCAAATGAACCAATTAATCAAAACAAAATTAGTTGTGAGTCTTTAATTAATATGACAAGACAAAAAAGTCATAGATCATCTGATTAAAGTAGATAACATTACAGTACATATGTTGTTATCAGCTGAAAGAATCAGACACATCTTTGTGCCTATATATAATAAAGTAAGCCATATCAGAAGTGCATATTCTAGAAACAGTGAGTCAGGTTGTAGTTGAAAGCAAAAAATGACTGACATCAGAGGGGAAGAGGATTTTGTGTGTGTTTCTCTCTTTCCTCTTTCTCTATTGGTAAAGAAGAACCATTGACTTAATGATGATCTTGTAAATTTCAAAAATCAGAAAATTCAGAAAATCTCATGTTCCCAGTTCTCATCATTGAAATTAGCAATGTTCACCAGAGCCAGTAGCAGTTTCCTAGAGTGGTGGATGACAGCATCTACATTGGGATCTGAAAAATACATTAAGAACACATGAAACACACTGAGAAAAGTCAGTTTCAAAACTCTACAAGGGTACCAAATCCAAGAATCCATCAAACAGCCTACAACTGTCCTTGCTATTCTTGCTTAGTAAATGTTCTCTCTAAAAGTTAATTGAATCTGGTGATCATTGAAAAACATACTGATTGGGACTCATAAGTGGCAATTATAGAAATCTGTGACCATCAAGGTTATCTCTGGAACATGTGGGAGTAGGAGTCAGCTGGAAATTCAAGCCAGTGAGATTGGGAGTTGAGAAACTTTCCACTGGAAAGTGTGTTTGTTTCACTTTAAATATGAGATTCTCAAAGATGAACAAGTGTCTACATGGCTTAAGGAGACGATTTATATCAATTATTTTTACATTGTTGATATAAGTCAAACCACAAGATAGAAGGTAGTTGAAGTTGAATGGATTCATGCCTTTGGGGACATGAAGAGAGGAATTGGAGGGCTTTATCAGACATTAGACAAAAAAAAGACAATATTTCTTGGAAATATAATTATCATGGATTTTTTTCCCCAAAAAAAGACTATCATGAAAATAATATGCATCAATACTGGTTGCTGAGGATGAAATTGTGAAAAAATTCTGCAATGAACTTTGTATAACTCTCCAAATTAAATCAATACTTAATCTGGACTTTGGTGAGTTCACTATGAAGATGCAAAAAGGTGCAGATGTGGAAAAATATATATGGGAAAGCATGACTTGAGAAGAAGGAATGAAAGATGCCAAAGACATAGACTACAGAATCTTCAAGCCTTGGTTCATTTATGAGCAATTTATTTAAGATTAAAATTAGTACACATTGGACATAGCAAAAAATGAAATTGATTATATTTAAGCACACAGGAAAAAAACCTTGTTATTGATGCAAGAATTATTCATGAATTCTCTGTACACAGACTAAACATCATCTGATCAGAGCTAGATCAGACTTAGAGGGTAAGAAAGAGAAGGAGGAGGAGGAGGAGGAAAAGGAGGAGGAAGAACAGAAGGAGAAGAAGAAAGGAGAAAATGAATAATAATAAGGAAAAATGTGGCATGCAATTGAAATGTTTAACCTTGAAATATTTAATCTACTATTTGCTAATCAAAATAAAAAATGGAAGGTAGAAATAATATTGATACCAACTATAATAATTTTATCTAGAAGTTTGACCAAAGTAAATCAGTTATTACAATTAGATGATAAAAAAAGCCCTATGCACCTCAATCAAGAAATATCTTACTAAACAGTGAGAGATGCCACCAAAGATAACAATGAACTCAATTCATTAGAATACAAAATTGTTTGTAAAATCATATGAAGAATGAGAGATGATTATAAACAATATCATTTCGTGTTTCAGAAAGAAGCAATAGAGAATAAAACCATTTAAAAAATAACTTTTCAAGATACCAACTAAATAAAATTATCCAAGGGTATTTAAGGGTGAAAATAAAAGTTATATCAAGAAGAAAAATTAGAAAGTTTTGCAAAATCCATTTCAACAAATTGTTTTTCCCCATCAAGGATAATGGAGCCACCAAGTTGGATCCTAACATTATAAACATATATATATATATATATATATATATATATATATATATGTATGTGTATATATACTTATAAGATGAAAATGAAACAATATTAAAAAGAACAAAGATTGGAAACATAGCCTGATCAAAGTATAGATCCATTCTGGAACTATTACAATTTTGTAGTTATTGAGGGACCATTATACAAAGAATCTTAAGGAGGTGTGTAGAAGGTGTAGAAAAATAAAAGCTATGTAGAAAAAAGACTCTTGAATCTTTTTAAAACTAAAAAAAATTACAGGAAAAATTGTAACAATAACTGTACAATATATAAACCTTTTCTTCCCATTACACAAAATGTGCGTGAATTTCATCTATACCTATTCTCTTTTAAATTTTTTAAATTTATTTTCAATTTATGAAATGAAACAAACTTTCCCACAGAATAAAATAAAGATGATTGCACATGAAATTGCAAATCTATTCTGTACAAATTGCTATTCCTTTTAAATACATAATAAAGTTATCTTGTAAATTTCTTTTTTTTTCCTTCCTTTCCCAGTTTTGTCCTGTAGATATCTGGCTATCATTTGTATATCAAATATATACATACTCTCTTAATGAGAGTATTAGAAAGGAGCAAATGGAGTTTTGCAAGTAGTATTCAACACTAGATCTTAATGATACCATGTCTCGATTAGTGGTAAGATGTAGAGAATGTAGTATTTCACTATGATTATTGTATGTTAATCAAAAATAATAATAATTGGGTAGAAGAAAATGCTTTTTAAAAAAAAACAGATACATATATAACAAGTATCTGTATTCATCTTTAAAAAGTTACAATTAAAAATGTTTTTTTAAATATAATTATATATATATGATGAAACAAATCAGGAAGATGTTTGTTTATTAAAGGTGTTCAATAGAATCCAGGTCAAAATGAATTTTCTGTGGATGGTGAAGCTCTTTAATGCTCTTGTTAATCAATGGCATTGTTCTAATTGCATCAAACCTCAGAATTCTACAGAACATTCTGAAAGAAATCTATAATTGCTCAAAGGAGTTTGCTCTGAGCATTCATGTAAGAAAGACCAAGTGGATGATGAATATCTGTTGTCCAGATTACAATATGAATTTCAAAGGAAAGTCATGTCTTTAAGTATGTATGTCTGAAACAGTACACTTGAATAATGTCTTGGGTCCAGAGTATGCTAAGAGTAAAGTGGCTAAATTGTCTTTAGGAAATTGAAAAAGCTCCTTCAGTGAACCCAAGCTTTCCATGAAAACAAAGAAATTACATGATAGAAAGAGAAAATAGACTCATCACATGGCAAAGTCAAGGGAGAAGTGGACAATTGAAATGATCAACTCTGAGACTCATGTTTTCAGGAGATATATAAGAAGACTTCCAGAACTTTGGTGGCTAATTTATAGACAGGTATAGTGTACAAAAGTGGTGTCAAACTGAAATAGAAATAGGTGCCAGGAAACACTGTGTAAGGATCCTGTGAATTGCATATTGATTTTGAAAACCACATATTAACATTATCTATGTTCTATTGTAATTTTATTTATTTTGTTAAATATTTCCCAATCATATTTTAATCTGTTTCAGGCTTCACTCAGAAGTACTTCAGCCAGTGTCTTGGACACCTCTACTATACAATATTTGTATAGAATGAGCAGACAAGGATGGATTATAAATTGCATCATTGTAGGGAGGTTTTGAATTAATGAGATCTCAGATATATTTTAGGTTGGAAGCATTTAGGTCTAGATAAAGTGAGTCATTTAAGAATTTATGACAAGGTTGGAGGCAGGGGAGATGTCAGGGATGCTAGATGGTAGAGTGGATAGATTGCTGGGCCTGGAATCAGGAAGATGTGAATTTAAATCCAACTTCATATATTAACTAGCTGTGTGATCTTGGGCAAGTCACTCAACCCCTGCCTGACTCAGTTTCCTTAACTGTAAAATAAATACAACAATAATACCTATTTTATAGGGTTGTTGTGAGGTTCAAATAAGATATTCTAATAAGATATCGTTTGTAAAGTGTTTTGTACCGTTTTTAACACATAGTAGGTGCTTAAAAATACTTAATTCTTTTCCTTTTCCTTCCATTCCCGTACCTGTGTCATCCATGCTGGTCATTACCTTGAATCCATTCTCCATATTCTCATCTGTACATTAATCTATGTCCACAAACTACAGACACTAACTAACCAATCCATATTTAGAAACTCATGGGAGATGTAACCAACAAAGACTGATTAAAACCCACTAAAAAGGGATATTTAAATTTGAAGCTGAGTATCTTCCATTTGTTCACCAGAGTTGTTATACAAAAGGCTTGTAGCATTTATAATAAGCTTGGAAAAATATGTACCTTTCCAGGAAGTTCTAATCTTGGCAAGATGAAGGCTGCTATTTTATTCTTTAAGGACTTTCAAAGGCCTCCTCCATAGATTTAATTTAAATGGAAGCATCCCCCACCTCTTATCTGGCAGCAGATTTTAAGCCAGTGTAGATGTTCTATTCCTTCACATTCTAAAACAAAGGTAGGCCACAGATCAAATTAACTTCCTTTTTTTTTCAACATCCCATCTTTCTTGGGATGTTCCTTGTAACTATGTGTTGCATAGTACTGATTTCCTGGGCATGTAGCCCAGTCGGAATTAATTTGTGTTTATTTTTCTTTGTGCAATGTCCCAGATTCTATTTTGATGTGGGCAGTGTACATATTATCATTACTCATTTCATTGACTGTACTAGGAACCTTTAAGGCTTGGGCACAGGGTTCAGTCTGGATCTCCATTTTCTTATCCTGTATCTCTGCCCAAAAGACATTGAATTATCTAGAGGAAAAGTGAAAAATATACAAAATCATTCAGTTGACTCATAGGACTATCAATTGTTAGAATTGGAAGAGGCTTTAACATGGTGTTTGTGAATGCTTTTTAAAAAATGTTTCAATAATTATGTTTCACTATAATTGATTTACTATGTAATTCTATGTATTTTGTTTTATGTATTTAAATTATTATTTTGAAAAGGAGCCCATAGTTTTTATCAGACTGCCAAAGTTGTGCATGGTACACAAAGAAGTGGAGACCTCCCTGCTCTTCCAACTTCTTCATTTTATAGATCAGGAAACAAGTGGTTTGCTCAAAGTCATACAGTGAATTAGTGCAGAGCTGGACAAATGAGAAATTTTTTTTAAATATCTAAAATCCCCTTCTCTATAGGAGAAGTTAAATAGTATTTGGTAGAGGCAGCTGGGTGATGCAGTTGTTAGAATGGTGAGCATTGTTCTAATGTGAGGGTCAGATGAAATAATATTTGTTAAAGCCCAGTGTCTGGTACATAGAAGGTTAATAAATGTTTGTTTCCTTCCCTTTTAGTTTTAGATTTATAGTAAAGTGAATTTTAAAATATCCATATGCAAATGTAATATTAACAAAATATAAATACATCAATATACTTGATACATATAAAACACTTTCCATTATGATGAATGTTTTTCATTGCATGAGAGTGAAATCCAGAAGTAACCAGCATGTGGACTGATTGAAAGTTTGGAGACTAAGAGTTCTAATTAAAGTGTTAAGCATGTCCATCACTAAGATTGCATAATGCAGCTAGAGTTGCATGCTCTAGTCATCTTATGACTTGGTAATCTTGGCATAATGAACCTAATAAATCACAGACATGTCATATCTCTCCTTTTGAATGAATTAATGAATGAATCAGTCAATGAAAAGTATTCACTATGAAACAATCACCAAGCTGGGGAGGAAAGGAAGAAGAAGAGAGAAGACAAACAGAAAAGCAGACAGAGTCTTCCTAAAAGGAGTTTAGTTTATATTCTAAAACAGGGAGAAAACACTGAGGAGAATATTGGCAAAGGAGGCATTTTGTTTTGAAAAGTTGCAATAATGTGAGTGCAATCATAGGGAAGGAGATTGATGTACCTTTTCCAGGAGCAATGGCAATGCTGATTTAAGATTTAAGAACTGGAAAGTGAATGGAAAAGCGTATATTGAGGTGACTTTGGTTGAAGGAGTCTTCTCATGCCATAATTCCCTATATCAATGAAATCATAGATCTAGTCCTTCTTAAATCTCCATTCTTTAGCCAAATAGTTTTCTAAAAGCAGAAGTTAGATCTTGTGATTTATGATTCATCCAAAACCAAATCCAAACTCTACAAAAACAGGATTCCTCCTTCCTTCCTTCCTTCCTTCCTTCCTTCCTTCCTTCCTTCCTTCCTTCCTTCCTTCCTTCCTTCCTTCCTTCCTTCCCTCATTCCCTCCTTCCTTCCTTCCTTCCTTCCCTCATTCCCTCCTTCCTTCCTTCCTTCCTTCCCTCTCTGTTTTCTTTTTTTCCCCTTCCCTCCCTTGTTCCCTCCCTCCCTTCCTCCTTTCCTTCCACCCTTCCTCCCTTCCTTCCTTCCATCCATAATTTGGAGGAATCAAGGATAAGAGGAGAAATCAGTGGGTAGAAAATATTTTGTGAAACAAATGAAAAAAATACCTATTCCTATGCTATGTCATCCAAATAATAATACTTAAACAGTCCACCAAAATGTTAAGAAACTACAGCAATATAGTGCTGTAAAATTGATTCTAAAGCTGGCATAGGTCATTACTTTACCTTTCAAATATCTAGCTTACAATGACCCAGACTGCTGTTGCCATGGCAGCTGATGGAGAAAGAGAGAGGAAGCAAACTTGGAACTTTCAGACAATCTGCAGGTTTAGAAATCTTAAATTGAAATCTATCAGAGATGAATGTTTGAAAACTCAGAAGAGAGGTCAGGATCAGAAAAATTTGGATTTGCGATTTGGAATCACCTACGTTGGGATGCCTCTTAAAATCACAGGATTGATTGAGATTGTTAAGGGAGAGAGTGTAAAAACATAAGAAAGGATGCTGTTAGAAGTAAAATAATTCAGTAAATATGGTGTTTATACAGCCAAAGAAAGAGAGGATACCCAGCAGCAGGTATTGATAAACAGTTGAAAAGTTTCATGGGAAGAACAGCTGTTGGATTTAGCCTTGAGGACGTTATTGATGAATGTCAATAAAACAGTTTCAGTAAAATGCAGTGTGTGATAAAGAGATGAAGTATCAAATATGTCCATCTTTAAGATTTAGGAGACCTGGGTTTGAATTCCTTCTGGGGAATTTACTAGCTTCAGTACTCTAGATAAATCACCTGAGAACCTCAGCTTTAATTTCAATGAAAGAGGAATGACAACATCTATAATACTTGCTTTACAGAGTTATTATGGGTAAATTGCTTTTGAAATCTACAAGTGATATATAAAAGTGAGTTTATTATTGTTACAAATATAATTAACATTGTCTTCGAATATATAGGTAATTCTTGTTTTCAAGTAAATTAATATTTACTGAGTGCCAAGTACTAGTCTAAATAATTTACAAATTTTATTTCATTTAACCCTCATAACAACTCTGAGAAGTCTGTCAGTTCTCTTATTATTCCCATTTTAGTGTTAAGAAACACAGGAGTTAAATGATTTTCCCCAGGTCACACAATTTTTTTTTCCCCTGAGGTAATTGGGGTTAAATGACTTGCCCAGAGTCACATGACCAGAAAGTATTTATTATGTTTCAGAGGCTGGATTTGAACTCAGGTCCTCCTGACTTCAGAGCCAATACTCTATCCACTGCATCATCTAGCTGCTCTTCATGACATTATTTTCAAGTGAATTGGATTTAAGTGAGGGAAAGCTATGCAGAGCCACCAGTCTCCCTTTCTCCTCCAGATTAATCTGGATGCAATGGCAAGATATGACTGGATGAATGGAGATGGCCCCAAATGCAGTAGGAGAGCTTGACCTAAGTTCTCATTTTTTCTCTTTTATTATTAAAGCTTTTTATTTTCAAAATATATGCATAGATAATTTTCAACATTCAACCCTACAAAACTTTGTGTTCCAAATTTTTCTCCCTCCCCTTTCTCCTAGAAAGCAAACATATGTTAAACATGTGCAATTTTTCTATACATATTTCCACAATTAGCATACTGCACTACAAAAATCAAATCAAAAAAGAAAAAAAATGAGAAAGAAAAAAAAAGCAAGCAAACAAAAACAAAAAGAATCCTCCCTCTGGCTGCAGATGGCTCTCTTTATCACAAGACCACTGAAACAGGCCTGAATCATCTCATTTTTGAGAAGAGTCCTGTCCATCAGAATTGATCATCATATAATTTTGCTATTAATGTACAATTGAACAGAACTTTTTCAAGAGAAGAAACACAAATTGTTAAAAATCACTTAAAATATTCAATATCTCTTATTATAAAGGAGGCTTAAATTTAAACAATCTTGAGCCACTATCTCACATTCATCAAATTGGCAAAAATAATATAAAGATTTAAATAACACCCATTGATTTCATCAACAAAATGAAGGATTGGTTTCTATACCCATAAAATAATCTTTAAATACATTGTGGAAGAGATAATGTGGCATAAGATCATAGAACTAATAGGAATCTTAGAGGCTGTCAAGTCTAATCTTAGTTATATAGATGAGGAAACTTGGGACAAAGGTGGGAAAAGGGGGAATTATAATTTGCCCCAGGTAGTAAGCATCAGAAGCAGAATTTGAATTCACCTGGATCATCTTATTCCACAATCAGTATTCTTTCCACTATACCACACTGCAGAGAACTGGTTTTAAAGTCAGGAACCCTGGGATCATCTCATCTCTGAATACTTCCTAGCTATTATTCTCTGAAAATCACTTAACCACTTTATATCTTAAGCTACAACTTCATACTTATTTATTAAGTCATTGATTATTCAGATATGTTAAAGGAGTTATACACTTATTCCTTCTTCTTATAATACAACTGATGTTTTGTACTGTTATAATTAAAATGCTCTGTGAGGAATATAAGATCTGTCAACAACTTTATAAAATAATTTAATGCCCCAAAAAGCAGAATCAGCTAAGGATATAGAAGAGGATATGGAGACAGGGACAATTTGTTACTACTTCATTAAATGTAGTATATATGTTAAAAAAAAAAAAACTTACTTGTAATAGAAGCTCACTGTTTAATGAACACTCCCATATATAATCTTATTTCATTTTTTCTTCACATATTAGGTTAAGGTGATCCTGTTTGTTGATGACTTCTAAAATATCAAAATATTTTGAAAGGTTCAATGGTCACATAAATAGTTATCTCTATATTGGAAAAACATGAATAAAGGGCTTATGTATACTAAATATGCATTTTAAATGAGTAGATTTCTTTGAGTATATTTGAATGGTAATTATTATAATTTCTTTTCAAATGAAAAAAAAACACATAATTTCTCCAAAAAGTAGATTTCAATGCATGAGTTTTCAAAACCGCTGAGATGATTGTCATGCCGTGGGATGTAAGACAGGGATTTGCTGATATTAAGCAGAAATATGCTATTCATTTCTCAGGTGCTATACAAAGAACAGTGAGCTGATAAATTATAAATTATGAATAATCAGTCCAAAAAAAGTGGATAAAACCAAAGGACAGAACAAAAACACAATAAAGTAAATCCTCAGATATTCTCAAGGAAAAAGGACAGCTTTTTATTAAATATTGGTTGTTGTTGGTTGTCTTTTGTTCTCAAAAAGGACCATGACATCAGGGAGGTAATGACATAACATGCAAGTGAATTGCAGATTTAAATAAAGGAAGGAAGCCTGTGCAAAGTCACCTACTTCACTTTCTCCTCTGGAGCCATCTGGGTCCAGTGGAAAGGAATAGATCAAGATGAGTAGAGATAGAGATAGTGGGATAGTGAAAGAAAGGGATGATAAAAGCTTGATTGGAAAAAAAAAAAAAAAGGTAAATGGGTTCGATAGCCTCAATTTTTTTTTTTTTGGCAAGGCAATTGTTGTTAAGTGCCCAGGGTCACACAATTAAAAATGTTAGGCATCTGAGGCTGGATTTAAAGTCAGGTCCTCCTGACTCTAGGATTGATGCTCTATTCACTGTGTCATTTAGCTACTCTAATAGCTTCATTTTCTTTTTTTTTTTTTTTAGTAAATTATGAGGCAAAGTCATTAGATAAGAGTATAAGGAAAAGGAATGCCATGAGAGAATTAAAGATAGAAAAGATTTGGAATAGACTCCATATCAAATAGAATAAAGAAGTGGTGGGAAGGATAGCCTTGCTGCAAAGAAGCTCACTTGAGATTAGAAAATAATCATGGTTTCATGACTTTCTCTAGTTTTATTGTTCAGGAGGCATATGGTAGTAGTACTCCAGAGTCAGGGTTAGACAATACTCTTGCAATCTATGACTGTTGGCTAGATTTGTTTTTTTGCTTCTTTATTTGGCTATGCTTGAATAGTATTGCTATATGTACCTGTAATGTTTTCTGCAAGTAATTTTGGCATTTAGTCACCAAATCAGCCCCTTCAAATGATGCTTTGCATTTTGCTATGTTTACTGCATGCAAGTTAATGAGGCTGTAAATGGTACCACTGGATAATTACTTTCTATGTTTGGATAATTATCAGTCAGTCTATAAACAAGCATTTATTAAGCACTATATTCTAGACACTGTTAGGCAATAAATATTGGTTAAGTACTTGCTATGTGCCAGGCACTCTGCTAAGTTCTGGAGATATAAAGAAGGGTAAAAGTTAGTCCTTGCTCCCAAGCAACTCGCAGTCTAATGGAGAAGACAGCAGGCCCACAAATATATATATAACATATATCCCTCTACATACATACACACATATATGTACACATATGTGTGTATATAACATATATCCCTATACATACATACACACATATATGTATATATGTGTGTGTGTGTGTGTGTATAATATGTCTACCTAGATAGCGAGTGGGAGGTGGGGCAGAGAGAAATTAGGTAAATAACTAGGTCCTTAGAAGACATATAACTCTATATATAATCTACAATTTATCTGAAAGGGGAAGGGATTAATTATTGGATTAGAACAGGCTTCCTATAGAAGGCAGCATTTAAGTTGAGTCTTGAAGGAAGCTAGGAAGCAGAGACAAGTAGGACGTTAGGACTCTTTAGTGCACAGGCAGGAGGAAATGGATGATGGAGTACAAATAGGTTGATGTAACTGAATCGTAGAAAGAAGTACAATAAGCTATATTTGGAAAGGTAGGAAAAGACCAGTGGAGAGGAAGGTAGAAATGACAATATTTAATGGTGGATGGGACATGGGGGAGTGCTTGAGAGTGTCATTCCAGACTCCCAATCCAATTAATATGTTTTGTGTTCCACACCCATTGTCCCCCAGAGAGAAAATAAGGAGTCAAGAATGACATCTAAATTGAGAGCCTGGGTGATTAGATGGATGGTAGTATGTATGCTGCAAGTATTTCTGTCTTAGTTTTCATTAGGTGTCAAAGGAATATAAGTAGGAAATGGAAAGATGGATACCAGGTTGGAGGATTATGGCAGGTTACCAGTTCTGAGGAGGAGATGTTGTATATCTTTTTATGAGTTTCTTCTGGTGTTTAGTGTCCCCACAAACACATTGCCTATGTTTTATCTTCTGGGTTTTCCTGAGATCCAGGGACCTTTGGACAACCTTTAAGTCACTCTGTAGAGAATTGGGAGTTTTCTAGAGATTTCAAGTTGCTAGCCGCTCAGGACTTATTTTTGTCTCTTATTTTTTATTCCATTCAGTAAATGTATCCTAATATATAAGGTGAGTGTAAAATCTTTTGAATCACATGAAATTGAGAAGAAAATAAAAATCTTGATTGTGTGGAGGCTGAATTGTTATGATAAATAATAAATCTTTAAATGTTCCAATCTAGATTAAATGAGATTGAACTGATTTCTAAGGCAGCAGGAGAATGGGGGCTGAGGGAACAAATGCTGGTCTGGGCAAAACTCTAGACAGGGAATCCTAGCCATGTATTAGAAAAACTAATGGGGGACTTAAGAGTTAGAGTAGTGTAAACTCTAGCATATCTTGATGGCTAATGCAGAAATTTTACTCTAAGTAGCCATTCCTGCCCACTCACCTACTTTTCCATCTTTTAGTACTTATTGAAGCCAGGTATTCCATAGAGAGAGAAAAATCCTGCACCTTGTATAAACTTCTCTATTTCTATTCTAAACTCCCCAAAGGAATTAAATGGTTTTTAAGTGAATCAAAATCCCAAATCAGTTTTCTGATAATGTTACACATCTGGAAAACCCAGAGTATAGTTTATAGTTAAAATGAAAAAATAATGCAGATAATTTGTCAATAAAGGAAAAGTCTGTCCTTTACTTGACATTTTCCCTCTTGGTTGGTCATTTCTAAGATTGTAAAAATAATGAAGGAATTAACTCCTCCTCCTATTTTCTTCATTATCATGAAGATACAGCAAGAAGCCCAGAATGCTTGTTAAGCTCTTAGTTTACATGTGTGTAATGCTTTAAGATTCACAAAGTTCTTTAACAACTGAATGAAGTAGGTACTTCAAGTATTATTTTTTCAATTTTTGCAAATGAGGGAATCAATTCTCATATACATAAATACACATGTAATTTGTAAAATTACAAAAATATAATACATTTATACATCTGTACACACACATATAGAAATCAGTAAATAAACACTTAATAAGTACCCATTACATGCCAGGCACTGTGTCTAAGCTTTGTGGTTGTTCAGTTGGTTTTTTCAGTCATGTCTGACTTTAATAATCCCACGTTGGGCTTTTCTTGGCAAAGGTACTAGAGTGGTTTGCCATTTTGTTACAGATGAAGAACTGAGGTAAACAGAGTTAGGTTTAACTTGCCCAGGATCACAGCTCATAAATGTCTGTGGCTATATTTGAACTAAAAAAGATGAACTTTCCTCATTCCAAGCCCTATATTTTATTCACTGAATACCTAGCTGTACTTAGCTGTGCTGAGCTTTTGGGGAAGGAAAAAAAAAGGCAAAAAAGAGTCCCTGTTCTCAAGGAGCTTACTGTCTAATGAAGGAGACAACATGCAAATAACTATACAAAAACAGGATAAATTGGAGATAATCAACAGAGGGAAGACACTAGCATTAATAGAGATTGGAAAAGGCTTTATGCAGACATAGGATTTTAGTTGGGACTTGAAGAAAGTTAGTGAAAACAAGAACATTGCTCTGAGTGATAAAAATAATTGAGGTTATGTTGCTTAGTACTAGAGCATGGTTCTGAAGGCAGGCATTGATTGAGACAATTGAGGACTGGTCAAGAATCAATCTCTCTCATTGCTCCCAGGCTGCAATCTTACCACTTTTCTATGTACTGAGAAATAATAGGCAAAGTGCTTTGCTTGACTAAGATTGCAGTCATAATAGAACTATGAATTTGGGAAACTCTTTTTTTGCTAGTTTAGGTGGTAATATTTTGGCTTCCCACAGGTGACATTTAGAAGAATCATCATGTAGATCCCCTGTTGTATTACTCATTGTGGGTTACTATATTACCAATATATTTCTTGATTTTGCTTCACCTTTCTGGACAAGTTTCTGATGGTAATTTTTCTGAATTAGCAGCCTATCATCAATCCTGCTAGTAAACTTAGCATCTGCAATAAGAAAGGATATTAAAATGTTAAAGTGAATTATGGAATATTAGCACATTTTACAAAGAAATTAGCATGTTAATCAGATGCTCACTGTTCATTTTTTTCACTGAAGCATACACATGGTCCTTGGTTAGCTACAGGCCCTATTTAAAATGAGTTTTATAAAGGCAGTGATTTTTTTAATAGAAATAATTTTTAAGATCAATTATTATGTGCCATCTAGCAAAAGGGCCTTCAAGTTTACTTCCCCTGGGTTCCCAACACAGTTCATTTTATGAAAAAGTAGTTGTGAGAGGTCCCTTCCCTATTAGTTCCATTTTATTCTGTGGCTTTTGCTGGACTTGTGCCACATTGTAAACTGTAATTCTCCTGCTTGCCCATTAAATTTGATAATCAGAATGACATTTGTATTTATGTCACATTTTCCAACAAGAAAATTCAATTCAAAGAGATTAAAAGGAATAAGAATAGGCAATGAGGAAACAAAACTATCACTTTGCTGATGATATGATGGTATACTTAGAGATGGGTTTAGAGAACCCCAGAGACTCTACTAAAAAGTTATTAGAAGAAAATTCAAGTCATTTGTATACCAATCAATCATTAAACTTTACTTAGTACCTAATTGCCATGTATTGGGGTGGGTGCTGAGGATACTGAGGATACACAGAGCAAATTAAAACAGAGCTTGCCTTCAAGGAGCTTCCAGTAGAAACAAAATGCACACATGTAAGTAGATGCAAAATATATATTAGGTAAATGCAAAGCAATTGTGGAGAAAAATGTGGTGAAGAGTCACGCTATTATCTTGTTCATTCTCACCACAGATGAGGGAATGTAGGAAAAGAATTTTACTCCTATTTTGATGTGAGCATTTAATTGTTTCCTCACTGTAGTGTTCTTTAAAATAAAATTTTAAAAAATTAGAAGGTTTCCTCTGCATTTACCTCTGACAGAATGTGAACCAGCTTCATAATATAAATTTCTTTAAATTAGCTACTACATTTTTTTCCTTTAATGCTAGAGCATAAGTCAGTTTCCTTAAGGCATGAATGGGAGAAAAGAATGATAATTGGAATTCTTGAGAAAAAAATTCTATAACTTGGACTTTTCACTAGTTTTGATGTCTTTTTTATCATTTGATCTGAGATCTTGCTATGTCTATTAAGATCTTTTCCTCTTTTCAGAATCTTGTACAAATTGACCCCCTTCCTACTTTTTTTCATTCTTTTTATATCTTATTCTCTCAGAATGCTTCAAGCCAATGACATTCATCTTCTTATTATTCCTTGAACATGATACTCCATCTCCTATGCTTGTTACTGGCTGGAATTCTCTTTTTCCTTAAATCTGCCTCCTGAGTTACCTTGGCTTCCTTCAAGCTTCAGCTCAGATTCTATTTTCAAGAGAACTCTCCTGGCATTCTTTTCTATTCACCAAAGTTTGTGCCTTTCTTCTGAAAAGATATATGTCTTGTACATACAATGTTTTGCAAACTTTCTCATCTGTCTAAAAGTTAATTTCTTGAGAATTTCTTGAGGATAGAATGGTTTCCCTCCTTTTTTTTTTCCTTTCTCTAATTTTAACACAGTGTCTTATATACATTAAAGACTAAATAAATGATTGTTGATTGACTCTCAACGGTACAAAAAAGTTGTGTAGGCAGTTTACAAGAATAACATTGCATGGGCAAATTGTATTACAGGATATCACTCAGCTATTCTCAGTCTGGAGAAAGAAAAAAGAGTAGTTTTTGATTTGTGGTTGTTCACTGTACTGATATTTATAAGACTCTGTCATAATTATTTGACAAATCTGCAAAGTGGATTGCATCCGTTTGGTTTTGAAACCGTACAGCTGGAGTTCCTAAGCTTCTGTACTAAATGTCTTATATGTGTATGATTTTCAGCTGCCTATTCTGTCTGCATTTATGCAAATTAGAATGTTATTTATAAGTAAGTAAGAAAGAAATCATTTCTTAGACAACTTTTTTACTCTGGTTATTAGGCACCTGCAAAGCCATCTTACTTTTAGTTGTTGGACATATAATGCTTAAATCAATTTTGTTGCTTGAAATAGAGTTCAACTCTTGGAGTACTTATTGATCTCTATTTTATTTTTTATACATTTACCTTATTAGTGACTAGCTTCAATTATTGCTCTCATTTGAAAATATTTAAAACTTATAAACAAGTAAAATATTTAGGTTAGATGCTAGTTGAATAAAGAGCTATTAGACTGAAGTCTTGATTGATTAGTTTCTTGTACACAAAGACCAAATGATATCATATTAGAGTCAAGTTACTGTGTGTCTGACTGTGACTGATCAGAACAATCTGAGTTTAGGATATTCTGTCACAGGTCAGGCACAAGTAGTTCATCTGAATAATTGGGGTGGATTCTCTAAATTTGCTCACCTTGTGTTTCTTTTGAGCTTCTCTTTTGCTTGCAGAGCCCAGCATCTTTTCTAATTTGGGCATGTTATACTGGGTGGTCCTATGCCAGTATCTCCAATATCACACAATCAGTTCCATAGTTTTATTTGTTTGTTTGTTTGTTTTGTTTTGTTTTTAGGATTCTGTTTTTTAGTCCACTCTGCTATTTGCTTCCATTTGATGGGAGAGTTCATCCTATTCACATTCACAGTTATAATTACCATCTCTGTATTTTCCTCCATCCTATTTTCACCCCTGTACTTTTGTTCTCTCTTTTCACTCGGTTTTTAGTAGTGTTTTTTTTATCCATCCCACCCACTACTTTATCTCTTATTATTCCTTCCTCTTCTCTTATTAGTATTTTTTTACTCACCTTGCCCACCACCTTATCTTCTATCACCTCATCCCCCCTTTTCTTACCTTTTCCCCTTCTGTTTTTTTCTTCCTTCTATCTTGTCCCTCCCTTTTCTTTTCCTCTTCCTCCTCCTACTTCTTTATAAGGTTAGATAAAATTCTATACCTAATTAAATGATTAAGTTATTCCCTCTTAGAGTTAAAACTGATGATATCAATTTTTAGACAATGCTCATCCCCTTCCCTTTTTTCCTGAATTGTAATAGGTCTTTTGTACCTTTTCATGTGAACTAATTATTCCATTATACCTCCCCTTTCCTCTTTTTCCAGTACAGACCTTTTTCTACCCTGTAATGTCATTTTCCTTGATGCCATCATATCAGAGTCCATTCACAACCACATCCTCAGTTCATGTGATGCTCCCTTCTCTCTGTCCCAGTGACAGATGCAGTTCTCAAGAGTTACAGATATCATTTTCTCATCAGGAATGTAAACAATTTAACCTGTAAGTAATATATATGTATATATTGTTGTGCCACAGTTCTCTTTTAATGTCCTGACCTAGTTTCCTTAGTTGTCTTATTCAGTTACTCTGCCTCAAGTTATAACCATTCTCTCTTAATGTTAGGATAAAGGTCTTATATCTTAGACCTTAAGCTATAATCATTCCCTCTTAATGTTTGATGGGATAAAGGTCTTTATCCATTTTAGACATCATTAGAATATCAGGAGCCTCTCCAGTATTCCCATTATGTCATCCTAAGTGCCTCCTGCCATTAGGTCATCCCCATCCAGGTATCTCCCCCATTATGTCATTGTTCTTGTTACCCTATAAAAGAATCTTGTATCTGACATTCATGGCTAGTATCATTCAGTCCTGGGACCAAACCATGGATCCATTTGGTCCTAAATCTCTCCCATTAAATTATTAAATTTTTCTCTAATTTCTATCTTGCTCAGTTTCTCCAGTATTACAACATATTAATATATATCATATTAATATTAATTTATTAATATAAATAATAATAAATATATATTGACATATATTTCTGCTGTTGACCTTCTTATGCTTCTCTTAAGTCCTGTATTTGTAAGTTAAAATTTCTGTTTAGTTCTGTTTTTTTTTAATAGAAATAATTAAAAATCTCTTACTTCATTGAACTCCATTACTTCCCCTGAAAGATGTTGCTGAATCTCACTAGGTAGTTAATTCTTGGTTGTAACCCATGAGCTTTGCCTTCCAGAATTTAGTATCCCAGGCCCTCTAATCCTTTATTGTAGAAGCTGCCAGATCCTGGGTCATCCTTACTGTTGTTCCTTGATATTTGAATTGTTTTTGTCTGGCAGCTTGTATTATTTTTTCCTTGAGATTGTAATTTTGGAGTTTTACAACAATGTTCCTTGGGGTTTTCTTTATGGGATCTCTTTCCAACAGCTATTTGATGGATTCTTTCAATGAGCACTTCCCTTCTCCATTTCTAGAATATTGGGGAAGTTTTCTTAATGATATCTTGTAAATTGCTATTCAGGCTCTTTTTTTGGTCATGACCTTCAGATAGGCCAATAATTTTTAAATTGTCTCTTCTGGATCTATTTCCTAGGTTGGCTGTTTTTCCAATAAGGTATTTTATATTTTCTTTCATTTTTTTCATTCTTTTTAGTTTATTTGACTGATTTTTGCTGTCTCACAAAGTCATTGGCTTCCAGTTGCTCTGTTCTAATTTTTAATGTGTGATTTTCTTCAGTTAGCTTTTGTATCTCTTTTTCTGTTTGGCTAATTCAACTGTTTAAGGTGTTTTCTTCAGACAATTTTTTTCCTTTCTTTTCCAAGTTGTTTACTCTCTCATACATACTTGTCATTTCCTTTCTCATTTTTTCCTACCTCTCTTATTTGCTTTTTAAAGTCTTTTATGAGCACTTTCAAGAAGCCTCTTTGGACTTGAGACCAATTTCTATCACTCTTTGAGATTTCTTTGGTAGACATTCTGTCTTTGTCTGAGTTTGTGTTTTGGTCTGCTCTGTCACCATAGTAGCTTTCTATAGTCAAATTTCTTTTCTTTTCTTTTGATATTTCCTCTTTTTTTACTTTTATGGTTGAATTCTGCTCCTGGGGCTAAAAAAAGGACACTGTCTCAACTTCCTGTGAAGTTGTAAGCCTTGACTTTGAGCACAAGAGCCCCTTGTGTTTTCATGGGGTAGCTTTGCCTACTCTTTTCAGAAAACAGCCTGGTTTCCCAGTTTGCCTTCTGAGCTGGGAGTGGAAGCTGCTTCATTGATTTGCTCCTCTCCTGAGCTAGGACTGAGGGTCTCGGTTGCTACTTTGCTGTGATTAAGATCCTCTTACCAGCTTTCCCAGAATCTATCTGAGCTGAGCTAAACACCCTTTTTTACTTTGAGACTGACCTTTCTTGCAGTTTTTTCTGTTTTATCTTGAGCTGGAGAGGGGTTTCATTCCGTCAAACTCTGTTCAGAGGCTTGGTTTCATGTGATTTTTAAGGGAAACTTAGTTCCATATTCTTAAGAGGGTCTTTGAGAGTGTCTTTGTATTGCTTTTTCTGACCATCTTATGAGTTCTTGTTTTTTGTGAACTCTCCATAATATCATTTTTTTTGACGAATATGTATTCAACATTTGAACAACATAATCAATCTATCAGAGTTGAACTCTCTTCAATAGAGTTTGAATGTTTGTTAGTTTATTCCAAATAAGGACAGAAAGCTAAATATGTGCCAACAACTAGTCCAAAAGCCTTTGTTTCAATCCTAATCATGCTACTTGTGATCTTTGTGACCTTAAGGCAGGTTACTGAGCCTCTCTAGATATTATTTTCTTCATCTGCAAAATGAAAGAGCTGGCTTCATATTATTCAGAATAAAGGAGGTGACATTTCCTGAATATTTGATCTTGAACAGACCACAGGTGAAGTAAGATGTTAAGTTCTAGGTGCCACATTATAGAAAGGATTTTAATAAACTGATCCAGAGAACATCTGCCTCAAGTTTTTGTGTTTCATATTTTCATTTGCATAGACTAAAGAACTCTAAAATTAATACAGGACAAAGTCTGATTCAGTGTTATATGTTTTAGTTGCTTACTTCCAATGGAAAAACTAGAGAACTTTGGAGTTATTAAGTGGAAGACTGAACCCCAGAACTATTTCATAATTGTACAAAAGTATTTTGATTTATTATGATTCAGCTAGCAGAGCTGAAATTTTGGTTAATGATTATAAGTTAGAGTGATGTTTCTAAAAGTAAAGATCTATTTCTGATTCAGGCAGAATTTGAAGACCAAAGAAGAAATCTTAGTGTTGTATGAAAGTGAGACTATGGATATATGTCCTGTCTCCTGTTGCTGGAAGAACAAATTGGTGAAAGAGGAGCCATACCTCTCATCCCCGTATACTTACTTTCAATGTTCTTCTCTAAAATATAATGTTCTCTGGGAGCAAGTTTCTTGGGGGGCTTCGGGTAGCAGCCTTCATTTCAGTTCAGTGTAATAATCACCTCAAATGCAGCCAGGAGTTAAAGTCCAAATCCCTTATTGTCTTCGTCTAAGTCTTGTCCTTCCTTGGGCCCAGTTAGCTTTCTTAGAGGCCTCTCTCTCTCTCCTTAGTTCTGAGAGCTCCTGCCGCTAGTCCTTTGCTTCTGCCAGTTTCAGCCTCCAGCCAGCACAAAAGTGGAAGATGGAATGAATCTGTCTCCTCCTCTGAGAGTGGTCTTGTGTGTCTGGCCCTGAGAGCTTCTTGCTTATATGCTGTACACTGAGTCCACACCAATCATTATGTCACTAGGAAACCATTATTTGTTGTAGCATTAAATCAATTCTAAATTAAATTTAACCATTGTCTTCTCAATTCCACTTAGTACCTTGTTTCAAGTTCTAGCCCATAACATCTCCTTGTAGGATCAGATCAATCATACTGAACCATGCAAAATTAGATAATTATTGTCTCTATCAATTCTACTGTCTTAGTTCCTTATAAGAATCTTAACACTTAACTGTAAAAGAGATGGAGAAGATAAAGAGTCCTCTGAACTGCTGTTGGGAAAAATAGAGAAGCACAGAGCCTAGGTAACAGAACAAAGCTGGAGAGGCTTCTGTGAATTCTAAGCTAAGAATTTCTACTCTTTCTAAGACAGTATAATAATAATACCTTAGCTGAAAGAATCAGCTGAAGCAGAAGTGGGAAGTACTTAAGCCTATAGTTGGTATTTGTGAAGTAGAGTAAGCCCAGTTGTATGAAGAAAGAAACTATCAGCAATAGAGCAGACCATCAGGTCCATCCAACTGAGATGCCATGACCTGTCTTGAACTAATCCTGACCAGCTGTGGAGCTGCCCTGTTTGGTAGTGGAGCCTCTCATCCAGCACAGGTGCTATATTTATCATTGAACTTTGAAAAGTCAGTTCTTAAGAAAGAGCAGAAGCATCAGTATTTGAAGTTTCTGAATTGTGAGTTGCTTTAGACATGTGTTATCTATGTGTATGTCTGATTACCCTGGTCATTTAAGTTGGTACCCAGTTACCCCCATAAACACCTGGTGCATTGGTAGGAAAGTGCACTCCATATTTATAGGCTGAATGTTATGAACGTTCTTTTTAGTAAATGGTTAAACTACATCATTAATAGGAATAAATTAACAGGATCAACTCTAGAGTAATAATTATAACAACAACCTGGTTGAAAAATCCAACTTCCTAGAATAACTACAGAATAAGGATAAACAAGGACACCGAGAGTGAAAATCCAAGAAGGGAAGTGGACCAAACCTATATTATACTTATATAGATGCATGTTGTTTCCCCTGATAGAAAGTAAACTCCTTGAGGCAAAGCAATGAACATTTATTAAACACTATGTATTAGGCAATATGTTAAGCACTGGAGAAATAAAAACAAATTAAAAAGAAAAATACCTCCTCAAGGAGCTCACATTCTAATGTGCCAGAGACTGTTCCATTTCTATTCTTGTATCCACTGTACCCAGCACTGTGACTGGCACATACTCAGGACTTAATAAATATATCCCCCTCACACTTTATTTTTTATTTTGATCGTGCATTTCTTTTTTAAAAAATTATTTAAAAGTAAATTCAAAATAAGAAAGAACAAAATAGAAAAAAGACAAAAAGAAAACAAAAACCAAAAAAATCCCCAAACATTGTCATGTGCCCAGCAGAACATCAGGGAGGATTTAAAATATGTAACAGTAAATTTCCATTTCAAGAAAGCATATATAATAATAAAAGACATTATGCTCATGATGGTCCATTTTTTCTTTGCTTCCTTGTAAGTCATTCCTTTGCTCTCTGCTGTGCACTTTTTACTTTATTTTTTTTTTCCCCTTTCATCCTCCTTCCCTCCCCCAAGCAGGCTACAGTTAAGCACAGATGTATTAATGTATGTCTGTGTTTACATTCACCTACACATCTATATCTATATATACATATACATGCATACATTACACAGTATACACACATATACATATGCATTTATACAATATTAACATAGCTGGCATATAATGTAGATTCCTCTCTTGATGGAATCTTTAAATTTGACTTTGTCTGAGATCAATGATTATTAGCCCTCCTTTACCCTAATCCTCATTATGATGTTTGTGTATATTTCTTATTTCCTATCCTTATTTACTTTTCAAGTTTAATTCTACTTCTTAACTTGCCTTGCTATTGTTTAATTTCTCCCCACCTATAGATCCCTCCCTTATCTTCTCTTCCCACATTTTTCCTCCCTCTTTATCCTATTCTCATTAATCTATACACATTGTCCCACTGTTACAAATCTACATATTTTTCTATACCCTACCTTATCCTTTTCCTTCTCCCCTTATTTCTTTATAAATTTTAGAAGGTAATATGTATATTCTTCATGATATAGATATACATACATACATGCACACACATATGTGTATATTGTTTAATTTTAATATATTCCTGATGTGAGTAGGTTTTCAGAACTACTAGTCCTCCTACCCTCTCTAATGCCTCTATGTCAGTTCTTCTTCTGCACCTCATTCGTAGTGTAATTACCGTTTTTACCTTTTCTTAGACAGTTTTGCTTTTTTGAATCAGATCATACTCCTTTTTGCCCCAATCTTTCTTTTGGATTACTCAATTATTAATGTCAATCTTAGAGGTATGGTTTACATTTCTACATATAAAATCTAAACAATTTGTCCATGTTGAGTTTCTTGAAATTAATCTTTGATGTTGACTTTTATATGTCATATTTTCTATTCAGTTCAGCTTTAGTTGAGACAAAAGCTTGCAATTCATTGAATGTCCATTTTTTCCCACTCAATATTGTGCTTCATATTGCTGGATATCATATTTTTGGCTGCAGGCTTATTTCTTTTGATTGAAATCTTTTGATTGAAATATTTCAGGGCCTGAGATCTTTTATTATAGCTGTTGATAAATCCTGTACAATTCTAATTGTAGCTCCAGAATATTTGAGTTGTTATTATTATTTGTTTGTTTCTTATAAAATCTTCTCTTTGATCTGGGGGTTTTATAATTTAGCAATAATGTTCCTATGTGTTTTTCTTGTGGGATCTCTTTGAGGTGATGATTGGTGGATTTTTTCTATTTCTACTTTTCCCTTTTGTTTTTATCACTTTAAGACATTTTTTTTTATTATTATTTCTTGTATTGTCTCAAGGTTCTTTTTCTTTTTCCTTTTTTTCTTTTTGTTTTTGGTCATAGCTTTCATGTAGTTCAAATATTCTTATAAATTCTCTTTTTGATCTTTTTTCCAGACCTGTTGTTTTAGTTCTAAGATGTTTCACATTCTTATCTATATTTTTCATTCTTTATATTTTGTTCTGTTACTTCTTGATCTCTTATAGCTTCACTGACTTCCCCTTGCCCAATTCAAATATTAAAAGAATTATTTTATTCTTTAAGGTTGTGGATTTTTTTTCTAATTGGTTGACTTTCTTTTCAAAAATCTTATTTTTCTTGGTTGGACCTTATTTTTATTTTATTTTATTTTTTTAGTTTTTTTTCAATCTCTCTTATTTGATTTTTAAAGTCTTTTTTGAATCCTTCTATAAATTCTGTCAAGACAGGTAGCCATTTAACATTACTCTTTGGGGTAGGAGAGGCTGTTTACTTAAATGTCCTCCTTTGAAGATGAACTCCCATCTTAATTTTCTATGGTTTGGTTCTTTATTCTTTTTCTGCTCATTTTTTTTTCTTTTAATGAGAACTTATTAATATAATCACCTCTAGTCTTGGTATGGGAAGGATGGTGCCTCTGGCTTCACTTCAGTTCTCCTCTCTGGCCTGGAACCAAAAACCAAGAACTCCACTCTCCTGAAAGTGCCAGCAGCCAGTAGCTTCTCTGCCCAGCTACTTCTATACCCATTGAGCGTGCTGGTTCGTTCTTTCCCAGTGCCACATCTCAGAAGAACAGGTGGGCCAGTTCTTAATTAGCTGAGGTCCCCTCAATTTTCAGAGGCTTCAGACTCTAGACTCCCCATGCTGTCAGAGAGTTGAAAGTTCTTGTGGTTTGATCTGAATCTACCTCTGTATCTGGCTAACCCCCGAGCTCTCCACTAGATTTTTCAGCAAAACTAGACTGAAGTAGTTTATACTTCATACCAGTTAAACCTCCATCCTAGGACCTTTCTTCTGGTCTTCTTGGTTTGTTCCAGTTTTATTTGTTTTGCATTGTTCTGTGTTTGCCTTGAGGTGCCAGTTTGTTTTGTTTGTGGTAGAAATCTGGAGAGGTTGGAATTTTCTGGTCTACTACACCCTCTTCTCAGAATCTTCCTTTTAATAAATATTTCTTGATTAATTAGCCCCACTGAAAAATGACCTAGGTTTGGAAATAATAATTCACTCTATATCCTACCATATCACACTGTACCATATGACATTGTACCAAAAGGAAAAGGACAGCATAATAAGAAAATAAAAATGTAAATTACTTCTTACTATGCAATAGTTACTTTTAACTCTATGTTTTTTATATCTACTAATTTATAAACAGGTTGGTTTATTAGGAAGCTTCAGGTTCTTACTTCACTTTCCTATTTGACCTGCTTGTTATTAGGTCATAGAGAAGCTGAGAATATAGAACTTGACAGCAAGTAGTCCATTATTAAGTCATGTTTCAAAAAAGCTTGGGAAGATTTTCATGAACTGATGCTGAGTGAAATGAGCAGAACCAAGAAAACACTATACAAAGTAATAGATTGTATGATGATCAACTATTACAGACTTAACTCTACTCAGCAATACAGTTATCCAAGAAAATTCCAATAGATTTGGCATGGGAAATGCCATCTGCACAAAAAACTATGGAGACCAAATGCACATCAAAGCACTACTTTCACTTTTTTTGTTTTTTATTCTTTATTTTTCCCTTTTGATTTTTCTTTCACATGATTAATATGAAAATATATTTTAAATGATTGTACATAGATAAGCTATAAAAGTTTGCTGATATAGCTTGGGAAGGGGAAAAATTGGAACTTAAATGAAAATCCTGGAAAATAAATTGTTGAAAACTATCTTTACATATAATTTGAAAAAATACTATGAAGTGGGGAAAAAGAGTTGTGTAGGAAGAAATTAGAGCAAATGATTAAAACAAGTTTGGAATTTCTGCAGAAGCCATATTACTACTCAGATTTCATATCAGCATAAATAATTATTCACAATAAGGTCAAATATATTAAAATGGATATAAGAATATCAGTTTCCATTAGAATTCATTGGTCATGCTATTTTTAAAAAATATTCTTTAGTTCTAGATTTAGCAGCTTCTCCATCCCAAAACATCTCATTTAAATTAAAATCCACTAAATTTGTCATCACTGACTACATGGTACAAAGAGAAATCTTTGATAAAATGAAGAGAACAAAAGATTAATTCCAGGCCATTCCCAGTAGTCTTGGAAAGACCACTAAGGCACCAAACTTCATGTTGTATTTCTATATTTTGTAGCTTTGTCCCTGACATTTATAAGGTTCTTCAGAGGAAAGACTGTTTTCCTTCTTTTTTTTTTTTTCTCCAGGAAATTCAGCTGTACACTTAATTTTTCACTCCTTCATATGTCTTCACCCACTCTAACATTTATGAATGGAGTGAGTACAAGGGACAATGCTTTCCACCTCTAGGGAACTCTCTGGAAATTACTTGTCAGAAGAGGCAATGAAAGGGAGAAGGTCATTATCTTGTAAAATAAATCCGTGTCCTTTTTTAATGCTGGCAATATTGTAGTCATTTTTCTAGCTGAATATATTCCAAAAATTTAAAACCCCTAACATGTAAAACATTTAGTCATTGTGGGGGCTGAAAAGATGAATAATATTACAGAAGTTACAGTCTGAACACAATATGGTACCTTCTATTACATAAAAAAGGATTCTCTTTAAAGGATCCAGAGTTTCTTGCCTATAAATAGAAACAGCAGGTAGCCTGAAATTCATATCCATGGCTACATCTCTTATGACTCGCTTCCACATTCCTATTATTCTTTTCTTAAAATGCCCTTAACTAGTTGTGATAATAGTCAAAGAAGTGCTATCCAAGGATGATAGCTGATAAGAAACTTAGACCATGTGTATACACATGCAAAGTGAAATGATTATTTGAAATAACTCTCCAAATAATTTAGTCCAAAAAAATTGTCTAGAGTTACCTCAGTTCTAGATCTCATTTTTCTTGTAATCCACAATGTCAATAAACAATTGTTTTAGAATAAGGAAGAGGGTGACAAATAATGGAATGAAATGAACTCTTAATACTCAATTTAGTAGGACATTTTTGAAAAAAAAATGAGGACCCAAAGAAAACAAACTATTCTGAGTTCTTGTTATGCATTCCATAATTTACAGCTACTGTAAATAAAACACTTTTGAATTTACTCAAGGCAAATCTGGTTTTTGTAGTCTTATGAGCACCTGATGGAAAATTCATCAGTAATTATTCCAAAGAACTTACCAATTCATGAATTCAAAATGAATTCATTTTCTCTAATTGACACACTGTAGAAATGGGTATTTTCTACTGCCATTGTAGATTCTTGTATGTGCATAAATGGATACTGATGAAAATTACATGACTTGTGCTGATGCCTTAACAATACTGAATGCTGGTAATTGGGCTCTCTCTTATCAGCCTGTATTTGTTCAATGAAATCTTTCCTTTTCATATGAAAGAGGGAAAAAATCAGTTTTCAAATTTAGGAAGCATACTGCCACGCTCAACTTAAAGGATCTTCCCTAAACAACAGAGCACCAATTTTGTAAAAGCATAAAAAAAATTATAAAAGAATAGTGTTTGGGGGCTTTACCTGAATACAATGTAAATATGCATACATTTATGTATACAAGAATGAATACATATGGATTCATACTGTAAACTATAGACTTTTATTGGGTCAGCTGTTTCACATCTGCAGACATCTTAGCCATGTCTCATTTATGATCCACATGCCAGATGCATCTATCCAGTAGGCATGGATTTTTTTCCACATCTGCAATACCAATACCAATAGTAATAATGGAAGTCACAACACTCCTAGTTGCCAGAGAATTGAGAGAAGTCACAGAATTGTACATCTTAAATTGAAATGTAATGGGAAGATCATCTAGACCAACCCTTTCACTTTACAGAAGAGTAATGTGAGGCCCAGAGAAGTTAAAAGATGCATCCATCACCAAATAGCAGAGAATTAAATTTAGAATTCAGTTCTTCTTCATCCAAATAAGTTCAACACTCTTTTGGTTAGATTGAATTGGTAAACAAAGATGTGAAATTCAAGAACTGAAGGTAAATGGAAAGAGAAAAATGCTTCTTCAGAGGAATATTACAGACCTAGTGCTGGCTAGCTGTGCTATCAGGTAAAATGAAAATTTAGGGGTCAAGGATACTTTAGACTACCTGGCATGCCATAAACTTTATATTCTGTAGTGGTGAGTATGATTCACCTTATCTACAACAAATTTCTAATAAATTTTAACTTCTGTTAATTGTTTAGATTCATGTATGGCATATTACTTTTATGACAGTGATGTAGGTTATGTGTTAATAGATCTCTGTTAACAGAGTTCCCATCCATTATCATGGATGCTGATGTAGCAGTGAAGCCCACATCTGGATCATGTCCCTGCTTTCTGTAAACCTCCAGATACAGGTTAATTAGTTTACTTAACCACCAAGAAAATGTAATATATGATTTACCTGCCATGAAAACCACACACTAACTAGTGTGTCTATATGGACTTTGCTAAAAATCTTCAGTATTTCTACTTCTCAGGGAAATAAGAAAACAAAAAATGAAAGAAGGCAGGGAGGGACAAAAAAAAAAAAAAAAAAAGGAAGGTAGGATGGGCTAGCAAACCACTAGTAAAAACACAGGATGCTTCAGCATCCAGAATATCAGTTTTAGGAAAGCATCTGGCCATACTCTCTGTCTAGCCTGATTGATAGTGTACTAAACTGAATCATCTTTCTTTTCCTTACTTTTTTTCCTTTTCCTGAATCTTGAAGTTAGGTGTTTCTTCTAGGGCAAAGGAATAGAACTATTTTAATATTTCTGCTAAGAAAATCCCCAGTGGCCAAATTGGCTAAGATGATAGGAAAAGGCAATGATGAACATTGGAAGGGATGAGGGAAACCCTTTTTGTAGTGGCAAGAAACTGGAAACTAAGTGGATGTCCATCAATTGGAGAATACTTGAATAAGTTATGGTATATAAATGTTATGGGATATTATTGTTCTGTAAGAAATAATAAGCAGGATGATCCAGAGAGACCTGGAAAGATTTACATGAACTGATGCTAAATGAAATGAGCAGAACCAAAAAAATCATTGTATATGGCAACATCAATATTATACGATGATCAATTCTGAGGGAAGTGGCTCTTTCCAACAATGAGATGATTCAGACCAGCTCCAATGATCTTGTGACGAAGAGAGCCATCTAATCCCAGAATGAGAACTGTGGGAACTGAGTATGGAACACAACATAGTGTTTTCACTCTGTTGTTTGCCTGCACATTATTTCCTTTCTCATTTTTTCCCCTTTTGACTTGATTTTTCTTGTGCAACAAGATAATTGTATAAACATATTGGATTTAATATATATTTTTACCATGTTTAACATATATTGTATTGCTTACTATCTAAAGGAAAAGGTGGGGGAGGAGAGAAATTGGAATATAACATTTTGCAAGGATTAATGTTGAAAAATTATCCATGCATATCTTTTGATAATTAAAAAACTTTAAGAAAAAAAAGATAAAAAAATCCTCAGTGGCATCACAGAAGGTAGGACAGGACTGAAAAATTATTTAAAATACACTGAAAATGTTAAAATAAAATTTTTAAAAATGAAGGACAGTTTCCCTATTATAGGGTCACCTTCTTTTCTATCTTTTTACAGATCTGATTAAATTCATATAGGAGTTTTTTCCATTAACAGAGATCACAACTGTGCTATGACTTAGTAATCTCCATTACTTCCTGTGGTCACAAAAAAATCACCTAGAAGTCAACCATTTGGTAATGAGCCTCTTTTTAATTTAACTTAGGTTGGTCTTCAGACTATAGGTCTGAACTAGTCTGTTACCCAGCCTTTATGCAATACTCTCTTAGCTGCCTAGAAGTGAACAGAATTTGACAACCTGGGCATTTAGAAGCCAAGGTTACCTCCATGTCATGATAAGACACTTAAGTAATACTTTCATGGAGAATTCTTAAAAATAAAAAAGGTTAGATTAATTTGGGGGGTGATTATATTTCTCCAGACAAGAAATTCTATTTTTTATACCCATCTTATATTTAACATTGAGCCTCCAAAAATATGTTTGTGTGTGTTTTATTTATCTTTTTTTTTTGGTACTTGTATCTCCAGTGCAGTAGATGCTTAATAAAGGGTTGTTGGTTGATTACTAATTTTTAAAAAAGCATTTATAGATATAAGTAAATGACTTTTTATATCCTTCACTACAAAGCAAGATGATTAGTACAAGAAGATTGAAATTAGGATCTAGTTTTAAAAATATAAAAAGCACAAACATGACATTTTTTTGAGAATGACTTGTTCAGACAATTCTAAACAAATCTCATTTCTACATAGGAATTAAAATAGCTTGATCTCTTAAAACTAATGATTCCTCTGAATTTTTATCCATTCAATTTTCTATCTTGAAGCTTTCTCTAATGGTCCAAATATAATTTGCCAAAGTATTTTACTAATCAATTTACTTTAACAAGTATTTATTAAGCCCTGACATAAGGATTAGAGAGCTGCCCTAGCAGTCTGAAAGTCCTGTCATCTAGCTATGTGGCTACATTACAATTCTCAGGTCCCCGGGGTAACTCTCTAAGTTGTAACTTTGTTTATCTGAATTGGCAGGAAGAATTTCCTCCCTTGGAATTCTATTTACCTACAAAATCCAGATTTATCTGCTGTCCTCTTTGCCACCCCATTCCCAAAATGCCAGACTCTGGTGAGAATTTAAACACAAAATGAAAAAGTCTCTGCTCTTAAGGAACTAATGTTCTAATGAAGAAATAGTGTAAAAAAAGGATCTAAAAAAAGGGAAAGAAAATAGAGGAAAGAAACAAAATTAATAATAATAGCTAACATAGAGTGCTTCCTATGTACCAGACACTATGTTAGGTGCTTTACAATTTTTATCTCACTTGATTTTCACAAGAGGTAGATGTTATTATTATCTTTATTGTACAGATGAGGAAACTGAGGCAAACAGAAGTTAAGTGACTTGCCAAGGCGCATATATCTTGTAAGTGTCTGAGGCTAGATTTGAACTCTATACTAACTAGCTGCCTCTAAATAAAAAGAAACAAAAATTTTCCTTCATTTCCAAATATTGATGTATGTACCAGTGACTTTCTCTGCAATATCTTCTCTATCCAGTCTTATTGCCAAAATGTACTTATTTTGATCAGAGCCTTAACTCTACCTTTACTTGTTAGGTAATGATTTGATGTCATCCTATAAGCAATAATAAAGAAATATGTCTCTGGATAGCAGATTTTCTCTTAAGGTTTTTTCTCTATAATAAATTGAGGTCTTCCTTTGTCAGACTCTTTAACAAAGATTTGGGATCTACCAAAAGAATAAAAATTTCTCATTTTTTGATTTTTTTTTTCTTTATATGAAGAGTTGAGCTGCTGTGTCATTAAATTCCCAATGTTGTTAGTTAAGCTGGATTTCTTTGTTAATTGACTAGAGGATGTTAATTGACTAGATTAATAGACAATGAAGGCAGATTGTACACATTCATTCTGCTTGTAGAATTTACTAAGAAGAAGAAACTGAATATGGGAAATTTTCTAGAGAAAATAATTATTAACTTTATTTAAAATATTCATTTTAATGTATCAAAGCAGGTGACAATTGCATGACTTTAGCCAAAAGGTCTTTGCAAGAATAACAGAGCAAAGAGTAGATATAATGAAATCTCTAAAATAGATGACAAAGATTCAGAGAAAAATTAGAATGAGTTTCTGAGTGTAAGAATAAGATTTTATGTTTATTTCATAAAGTATGTTACTGAGCCAATGTATCATTCACGGTTAGTTTAACCTAAAATCATAGCTACATTAAAATGAAAACTAGTCCCTTTCCTTAAAGAATTTATATTATAGAACATTTTAAGACTTTATGGATATGCTAGAATAGGAGTCAACAAGCTAATACTGGAATGGCTTCTTTTTAGACATTTAAGAATAGTTTTTACATTTTTAAATAAAGTTTTATTCAATTACATTATAAAATATAAGGATCATTTTTAGCAAGAGACTCAGACAAAAACAGAACCTTTGGCCATAGTTTGCCCACCTCTGAGCTAGAAGGGAAGTGGAGATACATCAAGTCCTCATTTTATGGATAAGGAACAGCTCCAGAGCCTTTGTATTATAAACAGATAGACAGGCAGATAGATAGAGAAGAGGAAAATGAAGCAATTGAGCAAAATTATGTAGCATCACATGTTGAGACTGACAAGATATTCCATATCTAGAATCTTTTATCTTTTGCAAAGGAATGACAAAGTCTTCTTTACTAATCTCTTTCTTTGGTCTAACATTGATGACTAAAATTACAAAAGAATTCAATTCCATGTAATTGGGTTTTTGTGTGTGTTTGTTTTGTTTTTGCTATTGTTCTTTCCATTTACATTGTTGCTAATCATTAGGTCTATTGTTTTTTTGGTTAGGTTACTTTTATTCTTCCTTGGTTCCCAGAAGTCTTTCCATGTGTTTCTAATTTCTTCACCTTCATTATTTCTTGAGGCACAGATTAATATTCCATTCCTTTTCTTTGCCACAAAAGTTATTTAGTCAGTCCCCAATTAAAGATCATTTACTTTGTTTCAAGTTCTTTGCTACCACAAAAAATATGCCCGTCATCAAAAGTGTTCTTGACTTTTCTACCTGCACATTGTTTGTGCTTGTTTGCATTCTCCTTATTCATGTCCTTCACTTAGATTGAAGGAACTGGGCATATTTAGTCTGATGAAAAGAAAACTCAGAAGGGCAATAATAGCTATTTTTAAGGATTTGAAATGCTGTTATATAGAGGAGGGTTTAGAATGAAACCCTCATGGGATCTGTAGGGATATGCACATAACTTGTATACTTGACTATCAAATGTTTTCTTAACATTTTGTCTTTTACCCAATTTTCCCTGAAGATGAAAACAAATCTCTAGCAATATTACATACACTTCTCTGAAAGCACTACTTTTTCCAGAAGCAAATGGGAGGCATATTCATATAGGATAGTGCACACTTCAAGCTTCTCTTATTGCAAGTAGTCACAGGGGGAGGAAACAAAAATCACCACCCAGGGAGACAGATTTCAGTTTCAGATTTTGTTTTTGAATTTGGGAAAGAGGTACAAAGTAGGTCATATGTATTACAAATCCAGATCTAATCAAGTGAAACTGTTAGATTTCATGTAACTATATGAAATCCAACTGGCAGTCCTGCTACACAATCAGAAAGATGTGATGCTGGAGATGTAAGAATCAAATGATTTATGAGGCTTTGTGCTTGAAACTAAGGATCCTTCAGGCAATGGTCAGCTAGGGAGGTGGTTAATATCAAAGCCTGGGTTTATTTTCTGTTTTCTGTTTATTTTCATTAGTGTGGGTTTATAATATTTCTAAAGGATTAGGAATCAGAAAGTGGACCTTCGGATTAGTCTAGGAGGTATTAAAGGTAATTTGTATATGATTTCAAGACTTTTGAAGAAGAAAATCCATAAGGCACAAAATAAATAAACAGCCAAATGGCACATAGAATGCTAGACTTGGAGTCATGAAGACCTTCCTGAGTTTAAATCTGGCCTCAGACATATATCAGCTGTTTGAGCTCGGACAAGTCACTGAGCCCTACTAGCCTTAGTTTCCTTATCCATAAAATAAGTTGGAGAAGGAAATGGAAAACCACTTTCTTACCAAGAAAACTTTATATGGGATCATAAAAGTGAAAGCAACTGAACAACAACAATGGAAAGGAACTATAAGAAGAGAGAGAGAGGCAGAAAAGCAATTAGGTAACATAGTAGATGGGGAGCTGAACCTGGAGTCAAGATGTTAGTTCAAATCCTGCCTCACAATACTCCCTGGGATGTGATTTTGGGCAAATCATTTAATCTTTCTCAATCTCAATTTCTTCACACATAAAGACAGGATAAGAAAAATACTAACTCATAGGGGTGTTGGGAAGATCGAATGAGATCATATATTGAAAGTGCTTTTACACTGTAGAAAATTCTGGTGTGATTATTAAAAATTTTATCAAAGCAATCATATATTGGTTTAATCAAATACACAGTGAGTACCTAATATGTGCAAGATAGGATTTGCTGCCATGTTCAGCCTTAAAACATTCTAGGAAAAGAGTTCAGAAATCAAAGGGATTAAAGGGAGATGTAATAGAAGAAGCATTCAATTTAAAAGCAGGAGAACTGGGTTCTCCTTCCCTTGTCACTATTTAGCTATATGACTACAAGGAAGTCATTTGATATCTCTAGACCTAATATTCCTTATTTTTTAAAATGAAGAAGAGGGAGAAAATTATCTAAGAAGCCTTTTCCAGATGCCAAAATTCTTTTTGGAAAAAAATAGAAAAGTTTGATGTTTTCATCCATGGTAGGGTGACTTGTTGGGAGATGAATGAGATCTTAGTGACATACTCATCTAACTCAAATCTAAATGGAATCTCTCCTCTACTAAGCTTAATAGATATTCTTCCAGACTATGCTTGAAGATCTCCATAGATGGAGGACATTACATATTGAGGCAACATGATATAGTGAATAGAGTACTGTATTTAGAATCAGAAAGCTCTAAATTTGAATCTTGCCTCAGGCTCTTAAGTGTTCATAGACAAACCAGTTGACCTCTCTTACTTATTATTGCATCTATAAAATGGTGATAACAATATCCACAACAAATACCTTGTTATTAGAATCAAAGGATATAATATAGCCTTTTTACAAAACTTAAAACACTATATAGAAGTTAGCCATTGTTATTAAGAAAATACATACATTGTACATGTGGTATATTACTCACATTACAAATAATACATGTTTCATTGCTAGTATTTCATATATTACAGAGCATATTATGTAGCATATTAAATACATTTTAATTCATATTTAAATACATTTCATTCCCTAAATTTCATGTTTGAATTTGTCATATATATTGCATGTAATATATGGTTTATTACAATGCCACTAGTAATAAGTGCAATATTAGACTTACAGCATTACAAATGCTATATATGAAATAATTCTTAAGTTTTTACAGGTTGCATGTTTTATGCTACACATTCTATCATATATTACCATGTTATACATTTTGCGTATATTATAAATATTAATATTAAACTTATTTACATGAGTACAAAACAGAACATATATCTACCAGTTACATTACATATATCAAATATATTACATAAAAGGGTTTTCTCTTTGGGATTTATTATTCCATCATTATGGGAAACTTCCAGTTCAAAAACTTCCTCCACCAATGAAAATCATCAATTATTTTATAACTGATATCAGAGATAATAGAAAAGGCAGGACTTAAACCCATTTCTGCCTAATTCCAACCCTAACATTCTATTTCCTATGTCACATACATGGTCCTATAAGGCATTACTTTTTTTCCTCTGAGACAATTGGGGTTAAAGTGACTTGCCAAGGGTCACACAGCTAGGAAGTATAAAATGTCTGAGGTCAGATTTGAACTCAGGTCCTTCTGACTTCAGGGCTGGTGCTTTATCCACTGCCCCCCAGCTGCCCCTAAGGCATTACTCTTGGTTCAAATAGTCTCAAAGCTTTTTATTAGATGTCTTTTATGTGATGAGCACTGTATTAAGTGCTAGGAATACAAAGAAAGAAGAAAGAGTCCCTTCCTACAAGAGCTTGCACTCTAATGGGAGAGACAATATACAGATAATTGTGTACAAACAAGCTGTATACAAGAAAAATAGTAAAAAAAAATCGTTGGAAAAGATTGAAATTAAGAAGGGAGAGGCTTTCTATAGAGGATATGATTTTAGCTGGGATTTAAGGTAAAACTGGGAAATAAGGATGAAGAGGGAGAATATTTCTTGCAAAGAGCAATAAGTGAAAATGCCTATAGGTGAGAGATGAAGTATCCTGTGAGAGATGGAGTAGGAAGTAGTCCAGCATTATCTGGCTTTCAGAGCACATGGTAGAGTGTAAAATATAAAAAGATGGGAATTAGGGGGCAGCTAGGTGGTGCAGTGGATAGATCACCAGCCCTGAAGTTAGGAAGACCTGAGTTCAAATGTGACCTCAGACACTTAACACTTCCTAGCTGTGTGACCCTGGGCAAGTCATTTAACCCCAATTGCCTCAGCAAAAAAAAAAAAAAAAAAAAAAATTATATATATATGGAAAATATAATATAAGGATAGAAGGATAAAGGACTTTGAGAAATAAAAGATTTTGTATTTGGTCCCAGATGTGATAGGGTGCCACTAGAATTTATTGATAAGAGGGCTGGGGTGGGGTGGACACAATGGGACCTTTAGAAAAATTAATTTTGTGGCTGCATTGAAATTGGAGTGGAATGTTATGGAATGTTATTGTTTTATAAAAAATGATCAGCAAGATGATTTCAGAGAAGCCTGGAGAGACTTACAGGAATTTATACTAAGTGAAGTGAGCAGAACCCGATCATTATTCACAGCAACAGCAAGATTATACTATGATCAATTCTGTTGGACATGGCTCTTATCAACAATGCGATGATTCAGACCATTTCCAATGGTCTTTTGATGAAGAATGCCATCTGTACCCAGAGAGAGGATAGTGGGAACTAAATGTGGATCACAAATACAGCATTTTCACTCTTTTTGTTCTTGTTTGCTTGCATTTTGTTCTATTTCTCTTTTTTCCCCCTTTTTGATCTGATTTTTCTTGTGCAGCAAGATAATTGTAGAAATATATATAGAAGAATTGCTCATGTTTAACATATATTGGATCACTTGCTGTCCAGGGGAGGGGGTGGAGGGAAGGGAGGGGAAAAATTAGAACACAAGGTTTTGTAAGGGTGAATGTTGAAAATTATCCATGTATATATTTTGAAAATAAAAACTTTTAATTAAAAATAAACTAAAAATAATTTAAAAATTAAAAAAAGAAGTTGGACTGGAGTTCGAAGAAACTTGAGGTAGATAGAATGGCCAGCAGCAATTGCATTTGTCCAACTATGAGGAGATAAGGGCAAATGCCAGGTGTCAGAGGAAAGAAGGAGACATGTAGGGAAGATTTTTATAAAAGTAAAATCAATAGATCTTGGCAACATATTGGATATGAGCTATTATAAAGAATAAAGGGTCAAGAATGACACCTGGGTTTTCAGCTTAGAGGATTGGAAAGACAGTATGGCACTTTATAGGAAAGGGGAAATTTAGAAGGGGAGAGTACGAGGGGAAATTATGACTTCAGTTTTAGATTTTTCATATATCCACAGAACAACCAGATCAAGATGTCTAATATTTGGAGATACAAGACTAAAGTTCAGCAGAGTGATCAAGACTGGATAAGTATATATTTTTTTATTTTGCATCTTCTTTTTTTTTAAATAGCTTTTTATTCGCCAAATACGTACAAAAATAGTTTTCATCATTCATCCTTGCAAAATCTTGTGTTCCAGATTTTTCTCCCTTCTTTTCCTCCACCCTCTCCTCTAGATGGCAAGTAATATGTTAAACATGCAATTCTTCAATACATATTTCCACATTTGTCATGCTGCATAAAAAAAATCAGATCAAAAAGGAATAAAAATGTGAAAGAAAAATATAGCAAGCAAACAACAACAAAACAAGTGAAAATACTATTGGGTAAGTATATTTGAAAATCATAAGAATAGAGATGATAATTGAATCTATGATTAAGTGAAATAATATAGAAGGAGAAGAGAAAATGGCCAAAGGCAAAGCCATTGAAACAGCCACTGTTAGCTGGCATGACTTGAGTAAACATGAAACAAAGAAGACTCAGAAGATTGGAGAAAATCCAGGGGAGAGCAGTGTTTTGAAGTCCTCTGGACAAGTTGATCAATAGGGTCAAAGGCTGCAAAGAAATCAAGGATAAGACTTGAGACAAAAATCCTTGGATTTGTCCTTAAAAGATCATTTAGGGCAATGGCACAGTGGAAAGAGCACAGGACTTAGGTTGAAGTTTGGCCTCAGATTTCGAAACTGTGTTACCCTGGACAAGTCACTTAACCCCTATTGCCGGGGTGGCGGGGGAGGGAGAGGAGGAAGGGGAAGGAGGGAAGGAGGTAAGAAAGACAGTGAAGGAGGAAGAGATTTTATTAATAACTTTGGAGAAAGCAGTTTGATTGAATGATGAGCTCAGAACCCAGGTTATAAAGAATTAAGAAGTAAGTGAATTATGTCACAAATCATCAATTTGATAAGGATACATGTGACTCAAGAAAAGTACAGCAGAATTTATCTGGTTCATCATGTGGTCAAGATGGGGAAAGGAGGAAAGGGTAGTAGCTAGTACTAGGCTGATAGCCTGGGAGAAAGCTTAGGGGTTACAGAAATGTTCTGTACTTAGACTCAAAGATAGAAATAGGTGATGTATGCCTGAACATTCCTTTTTCAGTATTAACAATAAAGACTTTTCAGTTGATACAGAAATTCACTGAAATAAAAGAACATAGGTGAGCCTTGCTTCAATAAAATGCACTAGCTGAAATTCTTGATTTAGAAACAGATAAATAAGGAGCAGATCATACAAATGATAAGAGGATTCTTTACATCACACCTTTTATTTTCTTTTCAATTCAATATAACAGTTTTTTATTGAGGTTGGAGCACTATGCTAGGTCCTAGGGGAGATTCAAATCTTAAATACAAGAAATAGTGGCAGCCTTCTAACAGCTTATTAATGAGGGCTAAGACATTTGCACAAAGAACAAAAATACAGTACTTGACAAAAGCACCATGGTCCAGTAAATAAAGGGCTGTTCTTGGAGTCCATCAATCACTCAATCATTTGACATGTACATATTAAGTGCCACTATGTGCTAAGTACTGTGCTAGGTACTAAGGGTACAAAGACAACAATGAAACAGACCCTGACCTCAGGAAGTTTGCATTGTAAGAGGGGATAGACATACACACAAATATAAATAAAATATGTATGAGATAACTTTTGAGGGGAGGGTTTATAGTAGCTGAAAAGATTAGGAAAGGTCAGACTGAGAGGAGAGTGGGTAACATTTCAGAGAGGACAGAGTAGTTCCATTTGGCTCTAGCATAAACTATATAGAAGAAATTGGGTACTAGATTAGGTAAGACTTTGAATACTCTACAAAGGAGTTTACATTTTACTTAATAGACAATAGAGAGCCCTTTAAGATTTATAAGTAAAGGAATGACAAAACCAAACAGATTTAAGAAAGAATATTTTTTCTGCAAGTGAAAGGATGAAGGATGGGCTGTAGGAGAGAAGCAATTGTGAGGGGGATAGAGAAGAACTTTGAAGAGATTATTGTAATAATCCAACTGGAAAGTAATAAGGAATTATACTAATGGGGGTAGTGTTAATAGGGAAGGATGGACTCAGTTTATTATGGTAATAAGATCAATAGACTTGGAGCCTGATTGGATATGAGAGAAAAGGGAGAGGGATAATTCTAGTTTCCATAGTAGGAAACTAGGTCAATGGTTATGTCACAGGGGGGGAAATAGTGAAATAGAAGGAAAGAACATATTTAAAGGGCAAATAATAACTAATATCTAAGAATTGTATAGTGCTTTAAATAGGAATTGAGATAACGAAATGGCACAGTGGATAAAGTACTCGTCCTGAAGTGAAGAAGTCTTATCTTTCTGAGTTCAAATCCAACCTCACACATTTACTAGCTGTGTGACTCTTCAGTTTCCTGTTCTGTAAGATGAGCTGAAGAAGGAAATTGCCAAGAAAGAAGAGTTGGACATGACTGAAAAATGACTAAACAACATATTAATTATATAGTGCTTAAAATTATAAAATACTTTCCTTACAACACTATTAATCAGATAATGTAAGCATTGTTATCGACATTTTACAGATGAGGAAACTGAAGCACAAAGATGTTAAATGACTTATTCATGGTTAAATAATAAATTATATGTGACAACCTGGAGATGGAACTATATTTAGGTTTCCTAATACAGGATTGAAATATGGATGGATGATCCTGATGGAAAGATTCTATGAGCTTTTGGCGGTGCGAGTCTAAAGCTTAGGAGTAAAAGTAGTGCTTAGAAGTGATAGTGAAAGTATTTGTTATTTATATCTATAAGTATAGATATCCATTTATGTATATATTTATATCCTTGCATAATATATACCTATATATAGTCCAGAACATATACACTTAGCCATATCTATAAAACATTTATGTGTTTATATACAAGCACAATAATGCTTTATAATAAACATTTATATGCATGTATATCTATATATCTGTATATTTATGTAAATTTTTAAAATCACCAAAATAAAGAATCTAGAAAAAAGTGGAAGCCAAGATCCTTGATTTCACTTCAATTAGCTAAATATCCTTGTTCATAGTTTAAATAATTTTCAATAAATATATAATTATTAGCTTAACTATTATACTTTATCACCAAAGATCACCTATATTTAAAAAAAAAGATTTCTATGTTGAAATACATGAAGCAGATGTAGAAATATATCCATATATTATATAATGATATACAAGTAAAAGGCTGGAGCAGAATATATTATGCTTCAACTGAAATTAAAATAAAAGCAGAGGTAGCAATTCTGATCTCAGACAAAGCAAAAGCAAAAATGGATCTAATTTTTAAAAGAGTCAAAGAAGAAAACTACATCTTGATAAAAGGTACCATAGACAATGAATAATATTAATACTAAACATATATGTAACAAATAATATAGCATTCAAATTCTTAGAGAAGTTAACTGAGTAACAAAACGAAATAGGTAGATAAACTATACTAGTAGGGAACCTCAATCTCTTTCTCAGAATTAGATAAATCTAACTACAAAATAAGGTAGTGAATAGAATTTTAGTAGTTACATATGATAGTCCTTGAAGAAAATTGGGGAATAGAAAGAAATAGACCTTTTTTCTCAGTGGTACATAGCATTTACACAAAAATTGACCACATATTAGGTCATAAAAACTCATAATCAAATACAGAAAAACAGAAATATTAAATGCATCCTTTTTCAGATTATGATGCAATAAAAATTGTGTGTAATAAAGCATCTTCTATGTTTTCCCATTATTCTAGAAGGCTTTACAGAGTCATGTTCAAACAGTACAAAATGACTGGGAACCTTGGAGATTTTCTAGTTCGTTTGACCTATGTAGCTAGCCAAACTGGGTCACTCAGGCCTCAAAGGAGCACAATTTTATCCCATCTCATTGAAATTTTGGTTTAACTGGAACTTTCATTCAGCTTCAATGCACCAAAATGATCCCCGCAAAGTCAGAAAATAGGTCACTCAAATTAGACAAATTCGGAATTCAAGGATTAAGGTTTGGGAACAAATTTTGTCTCCTAAACAGAAGAAGAAGAGATTGCTGCCTCTACCAGCTCAGTCCTCTCATGATGTCTACTAAAATGAACATATTCTTTTTTTTTCCAAGTCATGTCTTTTTAATTTTTTTTATTATAGCTTTTTTATTTACAAGATATATGCATGGGTAATATTTCAGCATTGACAATTGCAAAACCTTTTGTTTCAACTTTTCCCCTCTTCCCCCCACCCCTTCCCCCAGATGGCAGGTTGACCAATACATGCTAAATATGTTAAAGTATAAGTTAAATACAATATATGTATACATATCCAAACACTTATTCAGACTTATTAGCTTGTGAAGGAAATCGGACAAAAATAGGGGGATTGCAAATTCTATGTAGTGGTTCATAGTCATTTCCCAGAGTTCTTTTACTGGGTGTAGCTGGTTCAATTCATTACTGCTCTATTGGAACTGATTTGGTTAATCTCATTGTTGAAGAAGGCCATGTCCATCAGAATTGATCATTTTATAGTATTGTTGTTGAAGTATATAATGATTTCCTGGTCCTGCTCATTTCACTCAACATCAGTTAATGTAGGTCTCTACTGGCCTCTCTGAAATCATCCTGCTGGTCGTTTCTTACAGATCAATAATATTCCATAACATTCACATGCGACAATTTATTCAGCCATTCTCCAATTGATGGGCATCCACTCAGTTTCTAATTTCTGGCCACTACAAAGAGGGCTGCCACAAACAACATTCTTGAAAAAACGAACATATTCTAAAGACTTCTGAGGATTGTGTTAGAAGGGAGAGGGTGGGACAGATGTCTTTATTAAACCTTTTTTCTTGAAATGATTTTGATTTTTTGATTTTTTTTTTGATTTTTTTATTTTCCCCAGTTACATGTAAAACAATTTTTTACATTTGTTTTTAAAACTTTGATTTCCATATTCTCTTCCTTCTTCCCCATACCCCATTCCACCATTCAGAAGGCACATGTGAAGTTATGCAAAATATTTTTCATAAAAGTCCTATTGCAAAAGAAAATGTAGATTCCCCTCCCCAAAAAAAAATTTGAAGAAAAAAAGTATCAAGAAAAATATGCTTCAGATAGATACAATAATTTTTTTTTCTCTGTGCATTGATAGCCTTTTTCATGATAAGTCCTTCAGAGTAGACTTGGATCATTGTATTGCTTAGAATAACAAAGTCATTCATACCTGATCATCCCACAACTTTGCTACACAGTGCATTTCATTTTGTTTGAGCTCATGGAGCTCATATATGAAACATATATGCACCAAGTGGTATAACATAATTCTTTGAGGAGAAGTTAATTGAGTTACAGGAAAAACTAGATAGCTAAATTATACTAGTGGGGGACTACTTTTATTTATTTTTTTTAAATAACTTTTTATTGACAGAACCCATGCCAGGGTAATTTTTTTACAGCATTATCCCTTGCACTCCCTTCTGTTCCGATTTTTCCCCTCCCTCTCTCCACCCCTTCCCCCAGATGGCAAGCAGTCCTTTACATGTTAAATATGTCACAGTATATCCTAGATGCAATATATGTGTGCAGAACCGAACAGTTCTCTTGTTGCACAGGGAGAATTGGATTCAGAAGGTAAAAATACCCAGGAAGAAAAACAAAAATGCAAACAGTTTGCATTCATTTCCCAGTGTTCTTTCTTTGGGTGTAGCTGCTTCTGTCCATCATTGATCAATTGAAACTGAGTTAGATCTTCTCTTTGTCGAAGAGATCCACTTCCATCAGAATACATCCTCATACAGTATTGTTGTTGAGGTATATAACGATATCCTGGTTCTGCTCATTTCACTTAGCATCAGTTCATGTAAGTCTCGCCAGTCCTCTCTGTATTCATGTCATTTCTTACAGAACAATAATATTCCATAATATTCACATACCACAATTTACCCAACCATTCTCCAATTGATGGGCATCCATTCATTTTCCAGTTTCTAGCCACTACAAACAGGGCTGCCACAAACATTTTGGCACATACAGGGGACTACTTTTATAAAAGAATAAACCAAAGTCCAGAAAATTGTTATAACTTCATCCAAAATGCTTTGAAGATTACAATAGGAGACAGAATAGGGAATGGATCTGTAATTCCATTGGTTTAGGAAACTCTCAGATGAGGAAACTCCTTTACTGTGGCAAGTGGGCAGATCTCTTCAATTTAGAGAGTTGCCTCGGACACAGAGAAGACAAGTTACCTGCCCAGGATTACCCAGCCAATATTTATCAGAGGTGAGATTTAAACACAGGTTTTTTTGCTTTCAAGGTCAGCTCCCTAACTACTAAGCCAGGGTACTTTTTTTTTTTTTTTTTACAGTGAAAACTACAAAGCTATAAAATGTAAGTTATTTATTCTCTGTCTATAATTATATGTAATGTTCTGGTTAGTTTTCTGGAGGTTTTCTGGAGGTCTTTGGATTAGCCTTCGTTTCAGCTAATCATGAGAATAGCTAGGGATAAAGTCTCCTTCTGTTTCCTTGCCTGGGGCTCGGGCTCGCTTTCTGGAAGCCCTACTGTCAGCCTTGGTCTCATTGAAGAAATGGAGGACAGCCCAGTCACCACAGTGGTGGGAGATGGAGTGAATATCTCTCCTCCAGTCCTTGTTGGCTCTTATATACTCTATTATAATTACATCATCGTAGGTATGAATCTTGTTGAATAGCTGTCAAGCTTGTAGAACTACATTAAGTACTAAGAACTTTTAATCACCATGCTAAACTAGATAACCATTGTCTTATCAATTCCTTTGAGTTAACACCTTGTTTCAAGTATGCTTCTCCAGAGTTCTGTCTCTCTACAATTTCTCCACTAAAATTTTTCTTGGATAAATGACTCTTAATGGCACAAAGGCAGCCCTGGTGCCTCTAAGGCTCTATTAGTGGAAAATAAGCTCTTTGAGGTCCTACCAAACCAGGCTAAGTAAAACCTGGTGATGTACTGGATGTCTGTTGTCCAAGGACCAGCCTATTTATGTTAGGGAAAGCTATTATCACACTGGCTGCCAAGGAATAAATTTGTCTGCAATGACACTTCTCAAAGGCTGTCTATTAAGCTCTAGAGAAATTTCCATCTGCACTAGAAGGATACACATCAGTTAAATTATAAACACTTCTAAGAATGAGACATAAGAACTCACTGTCTCAACGCCACCACTAATGATATTCCCCATTTCTACCTGGATAAGTGGATAGAATGCTGGATCTGGAATCAAAAAGTCCCCAAGATCCTAATGCCTCTTAAGGCTACTGTCTTCCTTCTTAGATTATACACAATTTATCCTGTATATGGATTTTGCATGTCATTTTTTTTTGCATGTTGCAACCTCAGCTACTTACTATCTGTGAGACCTTAGTCAAGTCACTTAACTTCTAAACTTGACTCAGTTTCCTAATGTAAAATAGAGACAATGGAAACACCTATATTTCAGGGTTGTTGTGACAATCAAATTAAATAATATATATAAAACATTTAGCATGGTGCCATGCAGTTTCTAATTCCCTTCCTTCTTTACTTCTTCCCCCAACAATGTACCTGCTATCTTTCTTCTCCATTTATATTCATGAAGTTGAACCAATATCAATAGGACTAGAAGAAAAATATCAGAAGAGGGGACTAATAATCCATGTTTTATGTTCTACATTGCAATTTGGTTCACAGCATCTCCTCCAGGTAGATTATGGTCTCAGATTCGCTGGACCTTACTTCTAATGTTTCTTTACTCTTCCTGTTCAGCACCTGTATTTGTAGAATATAATTTTCAGTGTACTTACTCTTTTGCACTTATTGAAATAATTTTAGTTTTCTCAAATTTTGCATTATCACAAATCATCTCAAACTAGTCTTTGACTTTATTCTGGCTTTTCAAGCCCTTCATAATTTGCCTTTCCCTGATACTTTCCAATCTTCTTATACCTTACTTACCTCTAAGAACTCCCACATTTCATTGACACTGTAACCTTCCTTCCAAGATTCCAGGAATACCTATAATTTATCCTGGTATATGTTGTTGTATACATTATACATTTTTTTGCATGTTTTTTCATCCATTCAATTGTGAGATGCTTGAGGACAATGGCTATTTTTTTATATTCCTAGAATTTGATACAATGCCTAGCATATTGTAGGTACTTACTAAATGCTTTAGTGAAGGATTCACAATCTATATGTTTATATACCAGTTGTCCAGCGACTATGTTTATATACCAGTTGTCCAGCGACTCTGCTGCCGATGCCCTGATAAATGAGAAGTCTGAATTATAAACCTGGCAAATCATGAATCATTTTATATTGAAGATATAACCTTTTTATACCTTTCTCTACTTTTGTACAATGGGAAAGTAACTATTATTAATTTATCGATATTTGCAGAACATTTATCTTCCCTGGATGTCTTCATTTACATCCTCTTACCTACTTCAAATAGTTGTGATAGAAATGTATTTGTAATATTGATCCAATTCATTGACATTCTTAGCTGTGCAAATACACTGAAAGGTAATAACATAGCTGAAGTTAATGCAGGAAGGCTTAATCACAGAGTACACACTTTTCTGTCCCTGAACTTTCCCAGGTCAGGGAGCTATAATCCATTAAAAAGCTGATCAAGAACTAAGCCGATGCTTCAGAGCTCTCATCTTTCCAAAATAGGATCATAACAAGAATTGAAAGCTTTGAGACTATGATACAGGGGTAACTTTTTCTTTTTTTTTTCTTTTTTGCCTATCCCTACATTTTGTAGACAATTGCAACTATGGCCTTTTGAGAGGCTTATTTCAAAACTCAAGGTCTATCTCTTAATGTATAGGATCTAGGGATTAGCACACAATTCTTGTCCTTACATGAGACAATCATTGGACTATTTCCTAGGCTGACTGCAGTCATGGTAACAAGCATTAGATGTCCTAATTCCAGTACTTTGTGTAGCTGACCTGTAACTTTTTTTTTTTTTTGATGGGTGGCTACTCCATAGCTCCATATCCATTGTCTATACTATAGACAGAGAAGAAAATGAGAGGGGTAAAAATTAAATGATGAGAATAAAAGGTTAGGGAAATACATTTAAGGATCATATCCCTTAGAACATTAGAGGAAAAATCCAAATAGTTCTTTTTCTTTGATAAAGCTAGTAGCACTAATGGAAAGTGTCATCACACAGTTATGTGAAATTGATGATACCAAGCAAAATAATCATGGTAATTAGAATAACTATGCATGAAAATTATTTCTATAGTATCTTTACAGAGCAGAATCATAGACAAATAGAGTAGGAAGGTACCTAAATATGACTCAGATTTTTGCCTATGGGTGGGTGAGTATGTTAATAGCCAAATAGTTTTTCTTTTTTAATTACTGAAGAGATCCAAGAATAGACGTTATGTAATTTTTCCAAATAATCTGGTGCTTTCCAGTGACTTAGTCAAAAAATATTGACCAAATATCTGTCCACTGGGATTGGGCAGCTGAGTGGCATAATGGATAGAACGCCAGGCATGGAGTTAAGAAGATCTGAGTTCAAATATGGCCTGAAACACTTATTAGCTGGTCAATCACTTAATCCTATTTGCTTCAGTTTTCTCATCTGTAAAAAAAGTTGGAGAAGGAAATAGCAAACTACTCCAGTATTGGCCAAGAAAACCCCAACTGGAATCACCAAGAGGCAGACATGATTTAAATAACTGAACTACAATAAATAACTCAGTATTTCTGGTGCTATGGAGAATGAAAAACCATTCATATCAGATGAGAGTTGGCAAAATAAAGTGAAAATGACAACGGATTTAGAGTCAGAGGTCTGGTTTGAATTCTTTCTCTGCCACTTAATGCTTGTGTGATCTTGAATGAAGTTACTTCAATTTTCTGGACTTTGGTTTATTATTTTATAAATATGGGGATTAGACTAAGATGTTCTCTGAGACCTTGTCTAGGTCTAGGATTTCTTGATGTTATGATTCATGACTTCTGACTTCAAACAACATGTGTGTCTTTCTCAAATGAAATCGCATGTTATAGTTTTTGGCAAATTTTAGTGTAATAAATTCTACCTATTATTATTTTTATTATTGTGTTATTGAGCACATACTGTGTGCTTTGTCCTATGTAAGATACAAGAGAAACTTTCAGCATCTAATTGTTGCCCTCAAGGAATTCGCAATATGTTTAAGGAATAAATATATCCATAAAGAGATCTATGATGCTATATCTAATTTTTCTCTCTTCAGTTCTGGAACTGGATCAAATCACCTCTGCCACTTTACTTGGAAGAGATATGTCAGTCTATGCCTCTAAGATATCATTCACATCTCTGTAACTTTGCAGAGGAAAGTGTCCCTCCCTGAGCCCCATTCTTCTACATGTATTGCTTCCCCTTATTTGAAGGGAATTCTTGATTTCAGGAATTACATTTGCATTTTTATTTGTATCCCTAGCACTTAACACAATGCTGGCACATAGGTGCTAAGTGTCTTTTCATATATTCATTCATTAATATTCACAAGATAATAATTATATGATGAATAATTATATTGCTTTTATCAGCTGAAGATTTTAAAAGCTCTTCCTTATGTCCTGTTGAATTTTTTTCCTCTTTAAATTCTTAGACTATAGTTGTTTTATCATGTGAATGGATAGTTAATAATAGATTTTTTTTTTTTTTACTTCCTTGGCAATAATATGACCTATGGGAGACTGGTGGTGCAGAGAGACCTTAGAAATTCTCTAATCATATAAAACTGTGTGTCCTTCACCAAAAGAATATATGTCCTTCACCAAATCTTGCTATAATAAATGCTTCATTCTGACTTTGAAGTTTAATGAAATTTAAAAATAAAATTAAGTTGTAATTAAGTGGGAGAATGACTTGCAGATTCCCCTTGGAAAGAGAAAGAGAAATTTTATTGCATTTCCAAAGGCAACATGGAACATTATTTTATGAAAACTTTGGTCATATCATATTTCTATGCTTATAATAAGCATTTATAAAAGGAACATAATGAAAAAAAAGTCAATTTACCCACAATCATTTATAGAGGATCATAATATAGAGAAATTCTACAAACAATCAAATCCTTTAAAGTAAATAAAAATATGTTCTTTTTGATTTCAATGCAAAATTGAGGAGAGGTGAAATTGGTAAGAAAAAATGTGTTGGAGAATTTATTTGCAGACTTAGGAATGAGTATATTAAACAAAATCTTTATATCTCAATATTATTAATACTTTCTTTGAGAAACATAAGACAACATACAAATAACATTATAAAAAGATGCTTTTTATTCAACAAGAAAATACATATTACTAATATGGAAACCATTTTTCAAATCAGCTGTCAGGATACATTTAGACAACTACCTAAATTAAAAACTAAAAGAATTTAAATGAGAAAAATGGATAACACGTAGAACAAAAGTCCTTAAATATGAACTACTTACATGATATGTTGATGAAAAATGAAAAAAAGCAGAAGGCCAAACCATAGATGTCAATCCCTAAAGTTATTTTTCTCCTATAAAAGAATCTACAGATAAAAGAATCTAAGAAAGAAACATGAGATTGCAAAATTAGAGAAGTTACCCCAAATTGTCATAGGGACTATTTGTGTCTAACCTGTGGTACAGCATTCTGAGTTTATATCCGTCTGATCAGCCATAGTCGGATACACTATAAATTGACTCTAACATAATAATGTTATTTTAGTCCTCTTTGACTACAAAGAACTACAAGGATTCAACCAACCAACCCCATCAGAACCCACCCTTTCTGGAAACAGCTCATTCCATTTTGGTACAATTCTGTCTGTGAGAAAGTTTTTCTTACATCAAAACTAAATCTTTCTTACATCAAAACTAAATCTGCCATCTTCCACTTATACTCATTGCATCTCATTCTGTTGTCTGATACTAAAAACAAAACAAAACAAAACTAAAACTAAAAACAAAGCAAAAAACCCCACATCAAATCTTTTCATATAGCTTTCAAGTTCTCTTTAAATTTTCTAATCTTCAGACTGAATATCCCCCTTTTTTCCAACTGCTATTTAATATAATCTTCAAAAAGTTCCAGGAGAATACAGTTTGTTTATATGAATATATATATATGAAAAGTCCTTAAAGTCTTGTTTTAGGCAGTTAGGTGGTTTGTAAAGTACTTAACAGGATATTCCTTGGCAAATTGTAGGCACTTAAATGCTTATTCCTTTCCCTTTTCCCATTTAATCCTTTATTATGCAATGGAAGTGATCTGAGTTTTCAAATTACTTTACTTTTCCTCTTTTCCCTCTTACTTTTCTCCTTTCGTTTCTATTTTTTTTTCTTCTTGATCATGTGTTGAGGAGTAAGGTATAAGAAGAGGAAAGATAGGAGAGAACTAGATTATGAAGAGCTTTAAATGCCAAACAAGATTTTGCATTTGATCCTGGAGGTAATAGGGAGTCACTGAAGTTTACTGAGAGAATGATTCAGTAGAATTTAAATAAATAATGCAATAGTGTAGAGGTCTTCAAACTACAGCCTGCGGGCCAGATGCAGCAGCTGAGGACTTTTATCCCCCTTACCCAGGGCTATGAAGTTTCTTTATTTAAAGGCCCACAAAACAAAGTTTTTGTTTTTACTATAGTCCAGCCCTCCAGCAGTCTGAGGGACAGTGAACTGGCCCCCTATTTAAAAAGTTTGAGGACCCCATAGTGATTCAGCAAAAATGGTTTTGTTTTTCTTCCATTAGTGAAGAAAATTAAGCTTATATATCTAACTGATTACTGCCATTCAAATTCTATGGTAACATTACCTCAGTTTTTGTAGAATTCAATTACTGTTCCAGTAATATAATGGATTTAAGTTAACTTACTTATGTATACTTACTTGGTCTCCCCTTGTTTAAAAAAAAAAAAGGTACTTATTTGCAAGCTATGGAACTTAGGGGTGGTAATGATCACTGCTACCTGCATAGTGGCCCTAGGATTGAATGCACAACTAAAGTCTCACTATCAAAATGAGTCAACATGAATGCAAAGTATGAATTCTTAAAATTCAGAACCCTATGAAAGTAAATTCTTGCCTTTTCTTTATTAGTTAGTCATAAAATTACTAATTGACAATAAAAATCTTTCATGGTATTTCCCCTTATCTCCTTAACTTATCTATGAAACATCTTTCTTTTTTCTCTGTCATATGAAATGAATACACCACCACTTAAATATTACAGAAGTTCACTTTTAGTATTCATTTAGAAAATTTTGGCTTAATTTAAATAGCCAACTTTAGCTTTTCTCTAGGATGTTGAAGACAGAAATCCACTAACATTTTGATGGCATAAAGGTTTTTTAAATGATGAAATGATGGAAATTTTAATAACTAGTTTGTCAAACCATGACAAGTAATTTTATATAATTTAATTTAGTAGAGAAATAGAACCTTGATTGCTTTGCTATACCTTTACTTATCTCTCTTCAGATTGAACAGAATATGAAATAGTTTCTCCAAAATGGAGAGCAAGTTTACAGACAGGGTTGTCTATATAAGAGTCTCATTTTTTTTTTTTAACCATAACAGCTAAAAGAGCAAACTCATTTTCCATTATTCGCTCTGTCTCTGTCTCTCTTTGTCTCTCTGTCTCTCTCTAACCTGACCTGTTACCAATAATAAGGGCTTTCCCAACACAAAGTGAAGGTTTTGTTGGTTGGCCAGATTAACTTTATTATAGTGTCACCTCACTTTATATATATTAATAACTTAATATATATACTTTGCTGTCTTTTATCTCTCTCTCTCTCTCTCTCTCTCTCTCTCTCACATCTGGCTTTATCCATCTGTCCATATATGTTTATGTGAATACGAATTCATGCAATATTTATACACACACACACATATAGCTTTACATATGTGTGTATATAGTCTCCCCATTAACCTGTGAGCTCCTTTAGGACAAAAAAACAGATAGATAAATGAGTGGATGAATGAATTTTGTCTCCCTCATTAGACTCTGAGTTCCTTGAGGACAAGGACTATTCCTATATCTCTATATATCTGTATCACTTGATATAACCTCTTACACATAGTTAGGACTTCAAAAGGCTTGTTGACTGATTAACTGACTGAAAAAAAAAATAATATAGAGTTTTGTAGATAGAATTAGATGCTATTTTGTATTAGTGAAATGGGCAAAGAAAAAGGATTTAACACAGCAATATTTTACTGACATGTAGCACTTTATATTTGGATTCAAATCCCATTTTTTACTGTCTATATAAATCTTGGATATATCACTTAGCCATTCTAGGACCAAATTTATTTGTCTATAAAAAACAATTAAAAAAACAGGAAAAAAGCTATTTTTTTCTTTTAGAAAACTTTCTTTTACTTTTCATTTAAATAAATATTTATTTTCTCTTCCTTTTATGCCCCTATCACCAATTTAAAAGGGAAAAAAATACATTGTAACAAATACACAAATAAACCAAATTTCCACATTGGTTATGGCAAAAAAAAAAAAAAAAGGTATATTCATTCTACTCTTAAAACCATTATCTTTATGTAAAGTGTTGAAAAGTGTTCTTTATTATCTTCCCTTTGGAAGCATGACTAGGCTTTGCATTAATCAGAGTTCTTAAGTCTTTCAAAGTTTTCTTTACAATATTGATGATTTCTATAAATTAGTTTCTTCTTTCTGCTTTAATAAACTCTTGGAATACATTGTATGAGTCCATGTTTCTCTGAAACCATCTCTTTTATTATTTCTTACACATAATAGCATTCATATAGCATAATTTGTTCATCCATTCTTCAACTTATGGGTGCTCCTTTATCTTTGTTTTTTTTTTTTTTTTTGTTTTGTTTTGTTTTTGTTACTACCAAAAAAAAAAAAAAAAAAGAGCTGCTAGAAATTTTTGTGGATATAGGGCTTTTATTTCATTCTTAGATATATTTGGGATAGAGGCCTAATAGGGATCTCACAGGGTCAAAGTTTACACATAATTTCTAAGAACATATCTTACTGTAATAATACCTTAGCAGGTTACTTAGATCACTAAGAGGTTAATTGAGTTGTTGAGGGTCGCACAGCCAACATAGATCAGAAGATAGACTCACATAGAACCAATATGAATAGAAGAACTTGAATCTAGATCTTCATAACTCCTAAAGCAGAAATCTATTCACTATACAAGATGGTCCAAGGCTCTAGATAACTCTAAACCTATATAGGATAGAAAGAAATGTTGAAATTGCAGAAACATTATATATATATAATTGAGAATTCTTAATACTGATGAAATTATGTCTGGTCCTACAATAATAACTTGCACTAATAAAATGATTTAAGGCTTCCAAAATACTTTCTGTACATTATGTCCTTTGATCCCTACAAAAGTGCTAGAAAGTAAATTGTTTGTATTAGGCTATTCCCATTTTGCATATGAGGAAACTGCGGTCTTCAAGAGGACCAAAAATGATATCATTATTTAAAGTTAAAGGTTACAATGTGTCCTACTGTGGCTGATCAGACCAATATGAGCTCAGACGGCTCTGCCACAGGTTGAAAACAAATAGTTCCTATCAACTTTTGGGCTGGACTTTCTAATTTAGTGACAGTGTTAGAAGTTGAACTCAGCTCTTCTGTCTCCAAGTCTCATACTTTATTTTATTGCCTCAGTTTTCTCATATATATAAAAAAAAGAATAAAATGCCAAACCACATCAGAATCTTTGCCAAGAAAACTCTAAATGAGGCACTTATGAATAGGAGATCTTTTGCCCTACCATGCTCCTATTACACACACATAACAAATGGCTACAAAAAAGATGAAATAAATAGTAGATAGGTTTTTACTGAAGTATAATAATGATGATGGTGATAGCTAGCATTTACATAAAACTACTGTTTGGGAAGCACTTTACATATGTTAACTCATATGATTAATTACAATCACATAGTTCAGAAAAACAACAGTAAATGGTATTAATTTTAAGAATCACAGTAGCTGTATCTTAGTTTTGCTATTTACTATCTGTGTTACATTTGTGTTGTCATTTATCTTATTGGGCTTCATTTTTCTCATTTGTAAGATGAAGAATTAGGGTTAGATGATCTAGGTTTTCTTTTATATACCTTGCAAGTATAGGTATATGAATCTATAGGAGAGGGGATGGGGGGGGGGCGGTGTTTCTGATCCAGAGCAGGAAAATCAGGAGAATATGAGTGCACTTATTTGGGCAAAAATGTATTCTTATATATTTCAGAAATTGAGCAAAAAGTAATCATTTAAAGTATAGTTGTTTTTATAAATTATCCAAGACCTTCTGCAGTTAGTGGTTCTCAGTTGATATGAAAAAAATTAAGACAAATCAAGTAACAATGAGCACTTTTTATTTATGCTTATTAGAAGAAACCACATGGACTATGACTTAAAAAACTTTAGTGTCATAAAGAACATTTCCCAAAATTTAAAATTAAATTTAGTACAAATTAAAATCATTAACTTAATGGCTGAATTTGTCTTGGCTCTGTTCTAGTTTGCTAGCAACAATTTTTTTAAACTCCAGGATATTCATTCCCACACTGATTAGAGCTATATAGCACCAGTAACTCTTATTCTATGGCCCAGGATATCATAATGCTCCAATTTTGTACATTCTACTCAGGGATATCCTAAGATTCTTCTTTCTAACCCTTCAATATCCTGATACTCTTCTTTCCAATCCTAAAGTTAATCTGCTCTCCTTCTAAAGCCTCTTGACGTAATGCTAGAGTCACAGATTTCAGATGTCTTAGCTTCTTTGCCTTATCCATTATGAACACCCATGCACAGGAGACCTTTTGCCTTTATATGACTACAAAACTGATGAAATAAGTGGTAGGTGGATTTCTACTGAAGTAGAGTGATGATTGAGGATGATGATGGTAATAGCTAGCATTTACATAATGCTAATATTTACAAAGTACTTTACCTATATTAACTAATTTGATTTGATTAATAATCCCTCCAGCTACTAGGGCACCATTGGGTATATTAGCTACATGAAGAGATAACATAACATTGTAGAGATTTTCCTCTTTTGTTTTCTGGATTTCATCTACTTCTTTTGGGATGCACATAGTATTCATTTATGCATGAATAAAATGGGCACTGTACTCACTAGATATTTTGTAGCAGAAGTGTTACTTTGTTAATGGCTTTAGAGCTGGTCTGGTGTCATGAGTTAATGGTGTTGTCTTTCCTAAATTCCAGGGAGTAATCAAGTTCCATAATCCTCTTGGAGATTGCTTCTGTCACTCTCTTCCATACTTGAGAGGATACTGTTACTACTACAAGGACTCTGGCTAGCCAAAATTTATATGTACAAGGCTCTATGTTAAGCACTTTACAGATATCTCTTTTGAGACAAGAAACCTGGGAGGTAGGTGCTATTGTAACAGACGAGGAGATTGAAGCAAAAAGGAGCTAAATGACTTTACCCATTTACACAGGTCGTAAGAGTGTGAACCTGTACACTTAACGCTAGCTAAGCATAAAAGGGGAAATGGTTTTTCTCTTGTGGTAGTGTGTAGCTTAAAGAGTCCTATAGCCTCTATGTGACTGCATAGAACTACAAGATCATTTTCTTGTTGTTTTATTCAATCATTTAAATTATGTTGGATTCTTTGTGAACCCATTTTTCATTTTCTTGGCAAAGATACTAGAATGGTTTTCTATTTCCTTCTCCAGCTTTTTTTTACATATGAGAAAACTGAGGGAAACAGGATTCAATTACTTGTCTGGGTTCGCACAGCAAATTAAATATCTGGGATCACATTTGAACCCAGGTAGGTCTTCCTAACCTGGCTCTATCCAATCTGCCATTGACTCATTTTCATAGGAGATGTAATTCTGTATTTAAAAGTCTTACATTGATTAATTCTTAATACAATTCCTCTTGCTCATTAGCTTTGCATATTCAGATTACAAAATAATTAGTACTTTAAATATATTTTAATATTCCCATATTCAAGACAGCACATAAATGGTGTTTGTTAATATAATTAGGGAACACAATGATATTTCTAGATTACTTATCCAGGTTTACAAACATCTCTTTTAGTAAAGAGATAATCACATTCTTTATCTGTAATTAACCTTGAAAGATAGAATTGGCCCATATTGTTCCCAAAGTGACAGGAAAATTGCCTTAACATTTTAATATTTGATAGCTCCTTGTATTGCAAAACTAATTGAGAAAAATATTGTTTGTGACAATAATTGACTACAGAAAAGAGACAGCATGATGCAATGCAAAATGCTACATTTGAAGACAGGAAGACCTGGATTCAAATCTCACCCCAAATATTTTATAATAGCTGGCATTTACATAGAAAGCACTTTAAAATGTCATCTCATTTCATCCTGACAACAACCCATGGAGGCAGGTGCTATTATTTCCATTTCACAAATGAGGAAACCGAGGCAAACAAAGCAAGTTATTTCACTTACCCAGAAGCAGAGAGCTAGTAAGTATATCAGATCAGATTGGAATTCAGATCTTCTGACTCAAAGTCCAGTGCTCTGTGTGCCATTTTGCTGCCTCATATTTATGCACCTAGTTGAGTGACCCTGGGTCATTCAGTTTTCTCATCTATGTAATAAAGGGTTAGACTCAAAGACGTCTAAGGTCTCATACTTTCAAATCTATGATTCTATGATTTTAAAAAATGGCCCTGTATTAAATGAGGGAAAATAAGTACACAGGATATCCAAAGGATATCTAAAACCATGTAATCTTTGTCTTATCTCCACACTTCAATACTGAAAAAAGTCAAGGTCTCCCACTGCATTCAGGCCCTTCTCCACTTCTTGACCTATGTTTTGCTACTGGACTCTGATGATTCAGGAGGAAAAAAGGAGGCTGATGACTTCGCACAGCCCTGCCTTACTTAAATACAGTTCACTTGCAAGAAATTGTTTTTTAAATCCTTTTAAAATCAGGTCCTTTCTAACCTTTACAATTTTCTTACACTGTACTCTCTGGGCCAGATTGAGAGAATTCTCACTACTAAGAAGAACATGAACTCAGGTAAAAGGTCAAAAATCTAGGATAGAGGAAGAGGGCTTTTTTTTCCTTTAAAACTGCTGCTATTGGATTAGTAAACATTTGTTTTCAGTCATTTTTTATGTCATTGGTAATCTTTAAGAATGAAGGAGGAATAACATTTCAATATTCCAAGGGATCTAGGATCTTACAGGTGTGGATTATGAACTTCCACAATTTCTAATGCCAGACCACTCATGTGAATGTTCTGTTGTAAAGCTTCTCCACAGAAATTCTATACAACCTGCTAGGGATTTTAAATTGTGGGGATGCTAATAGAGCATATGATATAAACTGTTCATGTGTTATTCCTTCCTGTCACTTAATGTCTGAACTATTTCTTGAATCATATATTTCTCACATTTAATTCTGTGCTTATCAAAAATTGTAACTGGTAAGATGGGTAATTAAGTTGGACAACTTGGAAACTCTGTTGAAAAGCCATTAGCTATTTCCAATAATAAAGACTTAAAAAAAAAGAAAGAGGAAGAGAAAAAAGTATTCAGCACATCAAATTACATGCATAGTCTCCTACCTCTGCAAAATAAGTAAGGGAGCAATATTTTCTCCCTTCTTTTTTCTTTTCTTTTTTAAATGTACATATATTTATATTTACACATATATTTGTATGTATGTAGCATAATTTATATACATACATATGTATATAGAGATAATATGGGCATATACTTGCATATATACATGTATGTTCATGTTTATATATGAATATATATTGTGTGTTTATATATATGCATATATACATGTAATATGTAATTATTTGTTGTAGCCTATATATGTTGTTCTGATTTTCTGCTTTTTACCTTTTATTATCCATAATTTATTAAAAAGTAGAAGTTTCCCTTTCATCAGAAATCTTCAAACAGTGACTTCTAAGATCTCAGATTCTATGATTAGTTGTATTCTTCATATTTGTCATTTCCTAAAAGACAATAGTAGTTCATTGTATGTTTTACCAGTGTTTGTTCAACCATTTCCCAGACAACAAAAATATGGTTTGTTTCCCATTTTTTTCCTATTAAAATAACTAGACCTGAGATTTGAACTTAGGTCTTCTATGTTCAAGTACCTTTTTCTTTATCTTATACCCTAATTACTGAATTTATAAAATGGATAAATGAAAAGTAATGGGTTACTTGCAAAGCGGCCAGTGTCATTAGACTGTAGAATATGTATAAAGTGGATTATAAAAATTGGAAGGGGCCAGATTCCAAAAGACTTTTAAAGCCCAAGAGATAATTTTCTATTTGTTTCTGGATTAGAAAATCTTAGGATTCTGAACTTCACTGAATAGTAGGTAGGGGGTTATGTTTAAACTTATGCTTTAGGAAGATGTTCAAGTTCTCCCAGTTTCCCTCAAAAACCACATGAAACCAAGCCTTTGAACAGTCTGGTGGAATGAAATCACTTTCCAACTCAAGTTAGATTGAAAGGACTTCAAGAAAGGTCACTCTTATTGGGGTGAAAGGGTATTCAGACCAACTCAGATGGAGTCTAGGAAAGCCATCAAGAAGCTCTTAATCACAGCAAATCAAAAGAAATGTGAAATGTATAAAGTTAGAGAATTCACCTCTAATGTTCACATAGGCTATTTGTTGCCCACCTTCTTGTAGAGCATTCTGAGCTCATTTGCTCTCATCAACTCATAGCCACAGGATACATTTATCCTAACTTAGTGATGTTATTTTAGTCCTCTCTAAGAATGAAGGACAACAACCAACCAACTAATGAACCAACTGAATCCCTTTACCATCCTATGATTTCTTATGTCAGGAGAAACTCCCTGGGCACCATTCCTTTACACATTTTGTCTTTTTTTTTTTCTAGAATGTCTAAGTTCTTTGAGGGAAGGACTATCTCTTTTGCATTTGTATTCCCAGTTTTTAGCATAATGCTTGGAACATAGTAAGTACTTCATTATTGCTTCAAATTAGTTAACTAATTCATTGAATAAGCATTTTAACAGAAATTTTCCTTTCAATCAATTTGTCACCCTTCTTCCAAAAGGAGGCATGTTTAAGTGAGACAATTTCATCTAGGTCTTGGCCTTCCACACTTATAGAGCCAGATAGTATTTGATCAGTTTTACCAAAGTTACTCTCAGAAATTTGTAATCATTTATTGATAATGAATGGAGAAGTAGTCAGTCAAACTATGTTCCAATTCTGACTCTCTGTTAAAGGTGTAACCTTTCTAAGCCTCAATTTCCTTCTCTATAAAATTAAAGAATTAACTATTAGGCATATACAAGCAAAGAAATCACACATAGGTAAAAATGTCCAATTTATATCAATTGCATTCGTAGGGTATGTTCTTCTCTGAGACCAAATATCATTCTGAGGCGCTACTGTAATTACCAACCTCCTATCAATCATCCCCTACATCGGCACCACCCTAGCAGAATGAATCTGAGGAGGTTTCACATATATTATTATGTTCATTGAAGTATTCCTTCTGATAGTAAAGAACTGGAAAGAAAAATATTAATTATTAATTGGGTAATAGCTGAAAAAGAATATTATATAGAAATAAAATAGAATATTATTATGCAATAGAAAATGATGCATATGAGGAATTTAGAGAACCATGAAAATATTTTATTAAGTGATACATGAGGAAATGGGTTGACAGAAGAAAAAATATGTAGATAAAGACTACAAATAATAGCTACAACAATAGAAATGACAAGATCATAAAAATAATGCTGAAACAAAAGTAAAAGGAAAGAAATCGTGAGAAACAGATAATCAAATTCATGAAAGAGAGGTGTGGAATTACTAGGATAGAATATAGCCTCCATTATAAGATGTGGTCACTATACTGTATTGGGTTTTTTGTTTGAATACTTTTCTTATCAGGAATACTTTTTAATCTTAAAGGAGGTGGACTTCCAGAAATGATGGCATTATAAAGAAAGTCAAAAGACATCAATTAAATTTGTCAAAAAATTAAACAAGTGATTTAAATTAGATGATATCTAAGTTTTAAATCTAATGAGGATCCCATCTGTGACATAACAAAAGAATAATAAAATTTAGTGAAAGAAGGACCTAGATTCCTGAGTCTCAAGCAAATGATACTTTTGATACACATGATAGAGTCAATACAAACAAGGGATACTTATGAAAAAAAAAGAAGTGATTAATCACTTTGCAAATAATGCTGCCATAGGATTCAAAACTAATTTAGTTGCTTTAGAAAAGAAAACAATAAAATTTAGGAAGGACAGATGCAAGGAAGAAACTTATGATACAAAACTAAATGCTCTCCTTGAAGAAAAAAAAAGGACATATATATTGAAAATCTTGGAGAAGACTGATTGAAAAGAGACAATGATGATTACAAAAGTGGAAAATGTATTTGAAGAAAGAGGAAATAGTAACTACTCAACCTTACTAAATACCAGGTAGAAGATCAGGATAATTTTCAAAAGCTTATCATCCATCAGCTCTCCTCTATCTTCACTGGCAAGAGGACAAGGACTGAAGCAAAATGAACCAAGAGGGATTTAGGCTTAGTTTAGGGAAGAATTTGTGGATAGTGATAACTATCAAAATAAAAACTAAGGAATATTTATAAAATTTCTTTTGAAGATCTCTCAAAATAGGACTGATTCTTATATATTAGTGGTGATTTAAGTGTAGTCCTATAAGAAAAGAGGAGGTGGATTAGATGAAATTTTACGTATTCTTTTCTTCCCTAAGACTTGTAGATGCTTCCAATATGGAGTATGAAAACAGAAATGACTGACAACATTCAAATAAAATTGCTTACTTCAAATCTTTGGAATTGCTAATTAAAAGAAAAAGATTATGAGCAAGTTCTATAACTTTAGGTATGCCTCCTAAATTCAAATAAAGTAAATTGAACTCCTACTAAAGATGTTTCACCAGCTTGCATCACCATCACTTGATCTTCCCACATTTAACTAATGATGCATTGTATGATGCAGTTAGGCATCTGTAGCTCAAAGAAATATAGTGTGGGTGTCTTGAGATCATAATTTCCATTTCTGCAATGTACATCCTTACTTCCTGAGAGATGGTTCATTTTGAGCCTGACCGATTTTCTTTTAAGACCATGTGCTTTTTGGACCTGTGGTAATTTGCATTACAATTCAACTTTTTCAAACTAAAAGAGTACATGTTATTTCCAAGATATTTCACCTTCTTTGAAAACAGGTCCTATATAGAAAAACAAAAACAAGGACAAAACCAAAACCAAACTGAAAACAAAAAGAGTGTCTTTCACTTGGAGAAAATGTATAAATTGTGATATATTCCTTTTTAAAATCATACTTGTAATTTCATTCCAATACAGAGCTTCTAATTAAAAGATCAACCCTTTATTAAGGTCGATTGGTACTTTTCCTGAAATTTTATCATCTTTATGATGAAATATATCATCTTTATTAAATTTTATCCTGTCCAGGAGGAGGTTAAGTCAATTACCTAGAATAACATAGTCAGCATGTGTTAAGTCTTCCAGGTTTCAAGGCTACTTTTATGTAAGTGTAAGGGAATATTATTGTACCATAAGGGATGATGAACACACAACATTCTGAGAAGCCTAAGAACCTTGTTTGAACTGATTTATAGCAAAGAAAGAAGAAGCAAGAGAACAATATACATCATGACTACTGTAATGTAAATAAATCAGCATTTAAAGATAAATGCCCTCAGATTAAATTCTAGGACTAAATCTTTGTCTCTGATCCTTCATAAAATAAAAAACCAACTATGGAACTACTTATGGAGAATGGTTTATATTATGCCTTGGTCTGCTTTTCTCCAGTTTCTTACATTGTTACAAGGAAGATTTCTTTGGATCATATAATAAATTTGGAAAGGATTATAGTGTCAAGCAAATAAATTAAAAACTTTAGCTTAATTTATTTTTAATAGTCTATTAATAAGGGCAGTTAGGTGGATCATTAGATGTGGAGTCAGAAAAGCTTATTTTCATGAGTTCAAGTCTGGCTTCAGATATTTACTACTTGTGTGATCCTGGACAAGTCACTTAATCCTATTTGCCTTACTTTCCTCATCTGCAAAGTGAGCTAGAGAAGAAAATGGCAAACCACTCTGGTATCTCTGCCAAGAAAATCCCAAATGGGTTCTCAAAGAGTTTGACATGACTGAAAGCAACCGAACAACAATTGATAAAGGAAGGAGAGGGTCTGTTAAAATATTATTCAGCTCCATGTATATGGCCTCTTTGCTGCTCCTCAGAAGAGACACTCTAACTCTTTACTTTTGTAGATTGCTGTTCCCCATACCGAGAATGATCTTCCTTCTCTCATTTACCTACTGAATTCCCTGACTTTCTTCTAAGCTTAGCTAAAATTCTACATTGTAAAAAATTCTTCTCTAGTTCCCCTCAATGCTAGTACCTTTTCCTCCGAGATTACCTTCAAATTATCTTGCATATGTTATGTTTATATGTAGTCCTTTGCATATTGTCACTCCCATTAAACTGTAAGCTCCATGAAGGCAAGGACAAATTTGTGGGCTTTTTTTTGTGTGTGTATGTGTGTGTGTGTATGTGGTTGTTGTTATTTTGTTTGTTTGGTTTTTGGTTTTTCTTTGGATCTTCAACATTTAGCACAAGGTCTGACTCACGGTAGCTATTTATTATTTGTTTCTTGTTTTGTTTTTCAAAAAAGGCCAAAGATATCAGAAAGGTGATGTTTTGACTTAAAAATTAATTGGATTTAAGTGAGACAGTGCAGTGTAAAGTCATCAGCCTCATTTAATTCTCCAGAGTCATCCATCCAAGTGGCAAGACATGGGCCAGAAGTAATGGGAACTCCTGGCCTTTTTAAGGTAAGGCCTCTTCCAGAACTCAGTTTGATGTTTGTTGACTGACTATAATGATAAAGATATGGCTATCCATTCCCTATTACATACCCCTTGAAGTACAAAAACTAGTCAAATACTTGGAATATATGTTAATTAATCATTAAAGAGATCCTAAATGAATGAGATCATAGATTTACTTGAGTATTTGAGTACTCTTTCATTCCTTCTCAACTTAGATTTATATTACTTAAAATGTACATTCAAATTGGTTAAATTTTACTCTAAAAATAGTTATACTATATAATAACTGCATGTTTTAATTCACTGATTTACATACCTAAATGATGAAAATATGAGGCAAAATAACTCTTTAGAAATCTATGTGAGATAACCACAAATGTTGATATAATAGAGAGAATATTGAAGGTGAAATTGAGAAATCTGCATTCAAATTATACCTCATATGACACTTGATAAGTATGACACTTAATCACTTAAGTGGCCAAGTCATTTAATCTCTCCAAGTTTCATTTTTCTTATGTATAAGGTGAATATAACAATATTTGTGAGGATGAATTGAGATAACACATATATAGCACTTTACAAATCTTAAAACAGCACAAGCATATTATTACTATTATTATTATTATTACCTATTATAACTTTTGGAGTGTTTCTCTTCACTGAGCTGAAATACCTTCCACAAAGAGATTTCTGTGTAGGTTAGAAAACTATTGACCCATTCTATAATGATCATACAACAAAATCTTTTACTTAAGATCAGTCAAGTCCAAGGCTAGTCTATTCCTTTCCTGAAACAGTTGGAAGAATTCTGTAAAAACATTGACCATTTATTCTGACAAAAATACTGTAGCAGCTGGCAGTGGGGGCAGGAATGAAACTATGTGACTTAATATATTCACCAAGAGGTGAATTCTAAACATCCAGGATAAAAATGGCAAAAGTACCTGTCATTAGAATAGAAGGGAAGAAGAAAAAAAGGGAGAAGAAAATTCTGAAAGATTCCTATCCACTTTTAAGATGGGAATAGACAAAAAAGCTTATGGGAGAGAGAAACAGAGCCCAAGAAGGAAATCTGAATAAATTTCTTAGTCATTTGAGACAAGATAAGATGATGAAAAGTAGGACAGTAAAATGAGAAAGTAATTGGTTATATTGTTAAATAGTGCAAATTTTAAAATTAAACGGGGCCTTAGAAATCATCTAGTCTAACCTTTTCGTTTTTCAAATGAGAAAATTAAAGCTTGAAAAGATAAAATGTCTTGTCCATAGTTACACTAGTTATTGGCAGAGAAGAGACTAGAACTCAGGTTTTCTTATCTCCTCATTCAATGGGATTCATGTACAACAAACTCATGATTTCAAGCACCTTTAAGCTAATGGAAAATTACTGAGACACTGAGAGCTGTTGCTACCTTGAATGTCTTATTTGAAACTATTCATTGCCATGGTTATCAGTTCATGAGTCTGACTCATCTTCATGATTTCAGATTTGATCTGAGCCATTTTATTAGGTGTGTGACCCTTAGCAAGTCACTTAATCCTGTTTGCCTCAGTTTCCTCATCTGGAAAATGAGCTGGAGAAGGAAATGACAGATGACTCCATTATTTTTAACCAAGAAAATCCCAAATGGGGTCATGAAGAGTTGGACAAGATTGAAAAATGATTGAACAAATGAGTGAAGGTAGAATCATGGGAGTAATGAAAGTTTGGGGCTTGGCAAGGCATGATTAGTGATAGCATAAAAGATTTAATAATCTTTATTGGTGAAAATAAATGTTCCACAGGTTCATTTCTCCCTGCTTCAGTCTCCTTATTTTCTCTTCTAAACAGGTACATTGTTCCTTTATTTGACTGTCAAGGCAGAACCCACCTAGGACAACATATTAAATGTGTCTATTCTCCGCAGGTTATCCCTGGAACACTTGGGAAGATGGAGAGAGAAAGGGGGGGGAGGAAAGAAGGGAGGGAAGGAGGGAAAGAGAGAGAGAGGGAGGGAGGGAAGGAGGGAGGAAAGGGGAGGGAAGGGGAGAAGTGAGAGGGAAAGAGGTCAGAGAGAGACAAAGACAGACACAGAGAGAGATAGAAAGACAAAAAAAAAGATTTTATATTGAAAATATTAAACATGGAGAAGTTATCTCCATAAAAGAGATAATGGATCAGGATGATTCCTGTTGTCATTAAATCTTCAGTGGCTAGCTTGTGCCTGGCAAAAAGTAAACATTTAAATACTTATTGAAAAATTGAGTTTAACTATAGAGGCCACTGTTTGTACTATATGATTCAAGCTAAAGACACATTTTTCATTTATATTAATCAGTAAAGTGTAAAAATGTACAAAAGCAACATGTGTCATTAGTCAATCACTGTATGAGGAATTTTTTTCTTAATTTTTGTGGGCTGTGGTTGTAGAAGCTTTGGGTCTTCGTTGAGAAGTATCTTTTGTTTCAAGATAAAATGTATTAATGATTTTTAAAGGATCAAAAATAAAAATTGATTGATTAATTAATCATTCCCATTCTGGTTTGTAACATTGCATTAAAGAAAGACTTTTTCCTTTTCCCTAGCAAAAAGAAAGTTTTTCTGCTAGAGAATCCTTTCACAGCAGTTGCCATTAATCTCATTAATGTTAGCATGGTAACTAGAACCTGGTAGAGTTATGGAATGTAGGGGGAAAGCTAAAATATGTCAAACATAATTACAACTGCCATTCCTGCAGGGAAGGAGAATTCTTAAGTGAGGTATCTAGGAAGGAAGGGTAATTACTTAACTTCCCTAAACCTCAGTTTTCTTATGTTGGATTCACTGACCTCAAAAGTTACTTTCAGCTCTAAGTTTGTAATCTTACTATAGTAATTATTTGGAGCTATTGTCCCAACCCAACTTACAATAGCAGTCCTAATCAACTCAAATTGGCAAGCCTTTACCATGTAACCTTATACTAATTATAGAGTCTATCTTCTGCCCTGAAGATACTGCCAAGGTCAACTTGGAACTTGGGGGATTAAAGAATCTTTTTCTATTTTTCACAACAGAAAGGATTATTATTAACATATGAGCCCAGGTTATCATCACTAAATATATAAATGGAGAAGGACTTTGGCTCTGAGTCTCAAATAATAAACCAATGATAATTAGGCAATGTGATACAGTGGAGAGAGTACTGGACTCAGAAAAGACCTTGCTTCCAATCTCACCTTGGACACTTATCAGCTGTATTAACCTCTATGGGTGTCCTCATCTGTAAAACAAGTGGATTAGACCCAATGGGCTCTAAGTTCCTTCCACTTTTAAATTTATGATGCTGGGTAAAATTGGTTTCTTCTCTGTTGCCTTTGAAAAATATTGAATTAATCTTGGAGAGAGGTTAGCAAATCTTCTGAGTGGTTCATAAGTTGGGGCCACAAGCCTTAGGAAGGCAGTTGCAGGGCAGTAGTAGGATGTCTGCATTTTATAAAGGCAATTTCTGTCCTTATTAACTGTCCCAGGGTAGTTGATCAGTTTAGGATGAAAGAAAAATCTGTGATAACACAATTAAGATATAGTCTAGGCTTCTTACAGTGAAAGCAATAGAAAGCTTTGCCTTTTCTCTTTAGAAAATAAATTGTATAATCTCAGATGCTATTATCCAACATCCTGATAATACATCTCAGATCTTTGGTATTTCTTCAAGAGAGATGTATTTGCTTCTTCATGTGTTCTATGGAGAAAATATCATTTGTTTTTTAGAGTAATAATGAGAACCCTGCAATTGATCCTAATTCCCATAGAAGTATAACTATGAAGATGTTGGGTCAACAAGATCTATTTTCTTAGTTGAAGTCCTGATTTAGCCAATTAAATCATGGTTAATTAGCACAATTGACTAGAGGGTCGTGCAAGCACAGATAATTTAATAGATTTGCTCCTAGAAACTAGATTTTAGAAGGGATATAGACAAATTGGAATACATTGGGATAATAAGCAGACTATAAACCTTGCTATATGAATATTGTTTGAAGGAAATGGAAATTTCAGCCTGAAAAAAATGAACTTAGGGAAAAATAATACTAGTCTTCAAATATTTATAGGATTATCATGTGGAAAAAGTATAATAAATATGTTCTTGTTTGACCCCAGAGGAGAGAACTAGAAGTCGTAAGTAGAAGTTACAGGCAGTCAGATTTCAGTTCAACATAAAGGAAAGCTTTCTCGTTATTAGAACTATCCCTGATGTATGCTTGGCACATTTTTAAGTTTCATCTTCATTGTTCAGATTTTTTCCATCACTTTTTTCAATCTAGGCAATAAGCAAAACAACAACTTGAGCCCCAATTTGTAATATTTGCTGATTTCTGAAGTGTAACTGCTCATATTGAAAAATGAATTGTTGGCTTTTGGAGGCCAATTCATGCTGGCTCTAGACATTCCTGGACTTCAGAGGCTATGTGGTCCCTCCTTTCCTTATTTTACAGAAGAAAAAGCTGAGGCTCAGAAAGGTTAGGTGCTATGTTCAAAGTCACAGAGGTCACACAATGTCACAACAAAGTCATTGTTCTTTCTACTAAACCATGAATATCTCCTTCCAGAGAAAGTATATTTGGTGGTTGTATTTATGTTTTTAGATTAATTTCTACTTCATTTCATTGAAATATAAATCTGGTCAGATGGAGAGAGAGTTTCCAAGGCCACAGGAAATCATATCTTCCCTGGACAGTTTGATCACTATTCAGTTTCCTCATTAAAATGAGATTAGATCATAGAGCTCTGGATTTTCTAGTAATGGAGACCTGCAGGAAGGGCTTAGTTTTCAATGTGGTTTGGCGATATAGCTGATTACCTTGGAGATAAGTCTGAATATGGCGGGAGTACAAATATACTTTTTAGAATAATAATCCCAAAGAAAACTGAATGCTTTATAATTACAGTGGTTAGTTTGACTCCAAGGAAGAGATAAATATGCTTCCTTTCTTTACAGAGATGGGGGACAATCAGTATGGGATATTCCAAGTATTTTTAAGGTCCAATTGTTATTTGTTTTGCTCTGCATTTTCTATTTTATTATTTATTACAAGGACTAGTTCTCCGTGGGAAAGAATATATTTGTAAATGAAGGTGATATAAAAATGAAAAATACCCTCAAAACTGAAATAGACTTATGATTTCATTGACTAAGAAGTTCCCTCTTATGATACAGTTGTCAACCTAAACCATCCATGTCTGTCCATCTGTGAAGATCCCATATTTGCACAGGGTATCCAACTTCATTTTCTTCTGACACCACGAGAGTGCCAGTGGAATACTCTTGTTGTCTATCTGTCATTCTTAACTCTCATTGCTTGATCAGTTCATCTTTTCTTCCTATCATACCATTTGTTGATGATTTTTTGTTCTCCTTTGGAATTTCTTGTTGATGATAAATAATAACCTGCTCATAAAACCAGGCATATTTTCATGCTCTTTGTATGATATTAATTTTTAATTCTTCAGAATTCTCTCTATTCTCTGTCTTGCTGCCATACAGAAAGACTGAGAAGTTAGTGATATTAAAAAAAAAATGAGATTTTGCTTCCACAACAAGCAATTTTTCAAAACAATCTAACCCTCTCTTCCTGTTCAAATTGAGGTCTGTCTAATTATTTAGATCAGGGTTTCTTAAGCATTTTCCATTCATGACTATTTTTCACCCAAGAAATTTTTATGTGACCCAGATACATAGATATATGAAATAGGTATACAAATCAAACATTTATTGGTAACAAATCATAGAGAAATTTATTTTAAAATAATTCTCCGGCATGCATATAATTTTACCCTTTATGAAAGATAAAAGTAAATTTGCATGCTAATGAGATGGATATACTTGTTTATTTTTACATAAAGAATTAAATGTTGGCAAAATATGATGCCTTTCACTGTTGCGAATTTTTTGCAACCACCACATTCAGTTATATGATCCATATGAGATCATGGTGATCTAGATGTTCTGTCTACCCATACTGATGGACAACCTCTATAGTTTATCCATCCAAATGCATATTGTAATCTGGGCACAAACATTCTTCATTGATTTGGTTTTTCTTCAATGAATGGTCAAATTTCTGCAGTGTTCCAGAACTTGATACAATAAGAACAATGTCATTTATGAACAGGAACATATGGAAGATGTTCATTCCTAGGGAATCCTGGACTCTCAACCTAGACTCTCTACTGATTTTCCTTTACCACTATAGCAAAAATCTTTAGCAAACATATTTTTTTTATGCTCCATGTGTTATTTAAGATTAGAGGAGCATTGCACAGTGTCATTTACAGAGTTTCATTTTTCAAGGAATCCTGAATGATGTTGGTGAATAGACAGGGAGTATCTTATTGAAAAGGAGCTTGGTAAGAAATTTTTGAAAAATCAGATCAAATATTTTTTGTCATTGACAAATACTATGCACAGTGGATTTTATATTTTCTGCTTCTTTTAGTTGTGAAATGTTGAAGATGAAGTAAATTTATTATGCAATAAATTGAAAAAGTCTGCTTGTTTCCTCCTAATGCTCCCTTTCAGGATACCCTTGATTCATGTACAGATGAGTTTCAAAAAGATTTTATATATGTGGGAAGATACATAGTAATTATTAATGCCCTTTCAATTTTGTTTTTGGTATCAGTATGTTAGTACTCTCACATCTGTTTCCTCAGGCATTTATTATCTCTATGTATATTTGGTCTAAACAGGATTCATTACCCATCTTAATTTTCTTTAGTGCCATTTTGGTTACCCCTGTAAGCATATTTAGGAGTGTGATAATAGCGTCCAAGTGGGGTGGTTCCATTGGTTTTTATGGAGAAAATACTTTATTATAATATTTTTTCTTAATCTTTTCCATTCTCTCTCTTTAAAAATTTTTCATTCTTAAATGCCCTTGTTATGACTTTGATTAGTTGGCTTTCTTCCCATGACTTCTTGAAAGTGATTCTACCCTGAACAGCTACTTTTTTCTTTATTAGGCTGTACTGTTTATAATTGTTCTCAATTTTTTTCATAAGATTTATTTTTCTAAATTCTAATCCAGTATTATGTCAAGCAGTTGTTTCCCTTCATGTTACCAGTAAGTCAGATGTTTACTTACTGTGGTACTTTTTGGGGCTCTTTTGGTATCTTTGCTGTGACAATTAACTTACATTGGTAAAGCTCCTGGATAAAATTGCTATTTTTGATATTAATGGCATTTCTATTATCCACAAATACACAGCAAAAATGAATTATGTCAATAAATAGACAATGAAAAGACAAAAAAAGACAATGAAAATCTCTGTATTTATCTATATCTATATCTATATTTTTTAGGGTTTTTTGGTTTAGCCTTAATTTTTTGTTTCCAAGTTATAGAACACATCTCTTTTCACCTAGATTTTCTACCTTCACAAATGTAACTAAGACATAGTGTGCTCTGGAAGGGAATTTGGAGATCATCTTGTCCAGTCTTTTATTTTCTACATGAGAAAACTGAATAAAATTAAGTTATTTATAAAAGAATCATAGGGATAGTGCATGACAAATATGAGATTTGGATCCCTACCCCAAATACTCTTTTCACGCTACCATTTGGTTATTATAGAAAGCTTTTAAATTCCTTTCAAGTTTTTGACTCATAATCAGATGATCATCTGACTGGGCATCAGAAGTAAGTTCTATTTCTTGGTTTGCCATATAAAATTGGATGAATTGCTTGAATTTTTAGATTCTTATTAAATACCTACCAAATGAAAAGCCCTGTCCTTGATTCTGAGATGCATGTGAAACTGAATGATAGAATCTCTGTTCACTGAGCCTACAATTCATTCATAGAGGGCAGGATACTAACATTTCACACAATGCGTGACACAGTAAGCAATTAATGCTGGTTGACTAATAAGTTGTCATATTGCAAAATGGAGTACAAATCACAAAAAGGAAAGGAACACAATGGTGCTGTGGTTGGGGAAGAGCGAGATCATTTTTGTTTGGAATCAGAAAAAAGTAGCATTGTGCATGGAAGTTTGATCTAAATATTCTAGCATCTACTCAGACTTGTTTGGGGCTTTCCCCCCATAGCTATATTAACTGAAACAAGATGGGCAAAATCATTGTTGGCACAAAAGCTTTAATAAATAAATGTGAATGTACAGTGTGTCCCAAAAGTCTTAGTGCGGTTTTAAATTTTAATATTTTAAAACTACATTAAAACTTTGGGACAATCTCTGTCTTTGAAAAGAAACAATGGATTGAACTAGATTGAAGTCAAGAATCCTTTCTCTGATCCCCCATATCCCTAATTCTCCCTCTTCCAATATTTTCTTACTCTCCTTCATCATGTCTTAATCCCCACTGAGTCCTCTTGACACTAAGATAACTCATTGTAGCAAACTGCAGAATGCTTTTAAAGGGAAGATGGGTTTGAGGGTAGGGAGGACTATTAAATTTCATGTACAATTTCATTCTTGTTCAGGATTTGATTCTCATAGTTGGGAAAAGTATACATTTTACCCCTATTCATACTGAAGGAACTAAATAACTATTAATAATCTTTTTTTTTTTTTTTTTTTTTTTTTTTTTTTTTTTTAAATTTATTTATTTATTTATTTATTTTTATTTTTAAAATTTTTTTATTTAATAATTACATTATATTGACACTCATTTCTGTTCCGATTTTTTTTTCCCCTCCCTCCCTCCACCCCCTCCCTAGATGGCAAGCAGTCCTTTATATGTTGGATATGTTGCAGTATATCCTAGATACAATATATGTTTGCAGAACCGAACAGTTCTCTTGTTGCGTAGGGAGAATTGGATTCAGAAGGTATAAATAATCCGGGAAGAAAAACAAAAATGCAGATAGTTCACATTCGTTTCCCAGTGTTCTTTCTTTGGGTGTAGCTGCTTTTGTCCGTCATTTATCAATTGAAACTCAGGTCTCTTTGTCAAAGAAATCCACTTCCATCAAAATATGTCCTCATACAATATCGTTGTCGAAGTGTATAATGATCTCCTGGTTCTGCTCATTTCACTTAGCATCAGTTCATGTAGGTCTCTCCAAGCCTCTCTGTATTCATCCTGCTGGTCATTTCTTACAGAACAATAATATTCCATAACATTCATATACCACAATTTACCCAGCCATTCTCCAATTGATGGGCATCCATTCATTTTCCAGTTTCTAGCCACTACAAACAGGGCTGCTACAAACATTTTGGCACATACAGGTCCCTTTCCCTTCTTTAGTATTTCTTTGGGATATAAGCCCAATAGAAACACTGCTGGATCAAAGGATATGCACATTTTAATAATTTTTTGGGCATAATTCCAGATTGCTCTCCAGAATGGTTGGATTCGTTCACAGCTCCACCAACAATGCATTAGTGTCCCAGTTTTCCCGCATCCCCTCCAACATTCATCATTATTTTTTCCTGTCATCTTAGCCAATCTGACAGGTGTGTAGTGGTATCTCAGAGTTGTCTTAATTTGCATTTCTCTGATCAATAATGATTTGGAACACTCTTTCATATGAGTGGTAATAGTTTCAATCTCATCCTCTGAAAATTGTCTGTTCATATCCTTTGACCATTTATCAATTGGAGAATGGCTTGATTTCTTATAAATTTGAGTCAGTTCTCTATATATTTTGGAAATGAGGCCTTTATCAGAACCTTTAACTGTGAAAATGTTTTCCCAGTTTGTTGCTTCCCTTCTAATCTTGTTTGCATTAGTTTTATTTGTACAAAAGCTTTTTAATTTGATGTAATCGAAATTTTCTATTCTGTGATCAGTAATGGTCTCTAGTTCATCTTTGGTCACAAATTTCTTTCTCCTCCACAAGTCTGAGAGATAAACTATTCTATGTTCCTCTAATTTATTTATAGTCTCGTTCTTTATGCCTAGGTCATAGACCCATTTTGATCTTATCTTGGTATATGGTGTTAAGTGTGGGTCCATGCCTAATTTCTGCCATACTAATTTCCAATTATCCCAGCAGTTTTTATCAAATAATGAATTCTTTTCCCAGAAGTTAGGGGCTTTGGGTTTGTCAAACACTAGATTGCTATAATTGACTATTCTGTCTTGTGAGCCTAGCCTTTTCCACTGATCCACTAATCTATTTCTTAGCCAATACCAAATGGTTTTGGTGACTGCTGCTTTATAATATAATTTTAGATCAGGTACAGCTAGGCCACCTTCATTTGATTTTTTTTTCATTAATTCCCTTGAGATTCTCGACTTTTTATTGTTCCATATGAATTTTGTTGTTATTTTTTCTAGATCAATAAAATATTTTCTTGGAAGTCTGATTGGTATAGCACTAAATAAATAGATTAGTTTAGGGAGTATTGTCATCTTTATTATGTTCGCTCGGCCGATCCAAGAGCACTTAATATTTTTCCAATTATTTAAGTCTGACTTTATTTGTGTGGAGACTTTTTTATAATTTTGCTCATATAATTCCTGACTTTCCTTTGGTAGATAGATTCCCAAATATTTTATGGTATCAACAGTTATTCTGAATGGAATTTCTCTTTGTATCTCTTGCTGTTGGGTTTTGTTGGTGATGTATAAAAATGCTGAGGATTTATGGGGATTTATTTTGTAGCCAGCTACTTTGCTAAAATTATGAATTATTTCCAATAGCTTTTTGGTAGAATCTCTGGGGTTCTCTAGGTATACCATCATATCATCTGCAAAGAGTGATAGTTTGGTTTCCTCATTGCCTACTCTAATTCCTTTTATATCTTTCTCGACTCTTATTGCCGAGGCTAGTGTTTCTAATACGATATTAAATAATAATGGTGATAGTGGGCAACCTTGCTTCACTCCAGATCTTACTGGGAAAGGTTCCAGTTTTTCCCCATTGCATATGATGCTTACTGATGGTTTTAAATATATGCTCCTGACTATTTTAAGGAAAAGTCCATTTATTCCTATGCTCTCAAGTGTTTTTATTAGGAATGGATGTTGGATTTTATCGAATGCTTTTTCTGCATCTATTGAGATGATCATGTGGTTTTTGTTTGTTTGGTTATTGATATAGTCAATTATGCTAATAGTTTTCCTAATATTGAACCAGCCCTGCATTCCTGGTATAAATCCTACTTGGTCATAGTGTATTATCCTGGTGACAATTTTCTGTAATCTTTTTGCTAATATTTTATTTAAGATTTTAGCATCAATATTCATTAGGGAGATTGGTCTATAATTTTCTTTCTCTGTTTTCAGCCTACCTGGTTTAGGTATCAGTACCATATCTGTGTCATAAAAGGAGTTTGGTAGGACTCCTTCAATCCCTATTTTTTCAAATAGTTTATATAACATTGGAGTTAATTGTTCTTTAAATGTTTGGTAGAATTCACATGTAAATCCATCTGGTCCTGGGGATTTTTTCTTAGGGAGTTGATTGATAGTTTGTTCTATTTCTTTTTCTGAGATGGGACTGTTTAGGATATTTACTTCTTCCTCTGTTAGTTTGGGCAAGCTGTATTTTTGGAGGTATTTTTCTATTTCATTTAAGTTGTCGAATTTATTGGCATAAAGTTGGGCAAAGTAACTCCTAATTATTGCTCTAATTTCCTCTTCGTTAGTGGTGAGTTCTCCCTTTTCATTTTTAAGACTAACAATTTGATTTTCCTCTTTCCTTTTTTTAATCAGATTTACTAAGGGTTTGTCTATTTTGTTGGTTTTTTCATAGAACCAACTCTTAGTTTTATTAATCAATTCAATAGTTTTTTTACTTTCAATTTTATTGATCTCACCTTTTACTTTTAGAATTTCAAGTTTAGTGTTTGACTGGGGGTTTTTAATTTGTTCCTTTTCTAGCATTTTTAATTGCAAACCCAATTCATTGACCTTCTCTTTCTCTATTTTATACAAATAGGCCTCTAGAGATATGAAATTTCCCCTTATTACCGCTTTGGCTGCATCCCATACATTTTGGTATGATGTCTCATTATTATCGTTTTCTTGGGTGAAGTTATTAATTATGTCTATGATTTGCTGTTTTACCCAATCATTCTTTAGTATGAGATTATTTAGTTTCCAATTATTTTTTGGTCTACTTCCCCCTGCTTTTTTGTTGAATGTAATTTTCATTGCATCGTGGTCTGAAAAGGATGCATTTACTATTTCTGCCTTACTACATTTGAGTTTGAGGTTTTTATGTCCTAATATATGGTCAATTTTTGTATAGGTTCCATGAACTGCTGAAAAGAAAGTGTATTCCTTTCTGTCTCCATTACATTTTCTCCAGAGATCTATCATATCTAGCTTTTCTAGTATTCTGTTTACCTCTTTGACTTCTTTCTTATTTATTTTCTGGTTTGATTTATCTAATTCTGAGAGTGCAAGGTTAAGATCTCCCACTATTATAGTTTTACTGTCTATTTCTTCTTGCAGCTCTCTTAGTTTCTTTTTTAAGAATTTAGATGCTACCCCACTTGGTGCATATATGTTTAATATAGATAGTGCTTCATTATCCATGCTACCCTTTAGCAAGATATAGTGTCCTTCCTTATCTCTTTTAATTAGGTCAATTTTTGCTTTAGCTTGATCTGAGATCAGGATGGCTACCCCTGCTTTTTTGACTTCACCTGAAGCATAGTAGATTTTGCTCCAACCTTTTACCTTTAACCTGCATGTATCTCCCCGCTTCAGGTGTGTTTCCTGTAAACAACATATTGTAGGATTCTGGCTTTTAATCCATTCTGCTAACCGCTTCCTCTTTATGGGGGAGTTTACCCCGTTCACGTTTATGGTTAGAATGACCAATTCTGTATTACTTGCCATCTTGTTAACCCCGGTTTATGCTTTCCTCCCTTCTTTCCCCTTTCCCCCCCTTCCAAGTATTAAGCTTGTGAGCACCCCTTGCTTCTCACAGCCCTCCCTTTTTAGTGTCCCTCCCCCCGCCTTAGAGTTCCTCCCCCTATCTTACCCCTTTCCCTCCCAGTTCCCGTATTCCCTTCCGCTTAGCTTATTCCTTCCCTTTCCACTTTTCCCTTCTCACTTTTCAATGAGATGGGAGAAGTTTCACCATAGATTGAATATGTCTTAAGATTTTTCACTTAAAGCCAATTCTGAAGGCAGTAAGATACCCACTATATTCATCCCCCTCCATTCTTTCTCTCAGATATAATAGGTTTTCTATGCCTCTTCATGAGATGTACTACCCCCACTTTACCCTTTTTCTGGTACAATGTCCTTTCCACATCAATTTCTAGAACAAGGTATACATGTATTCTTTATACATCTATATAGTCAAAATATAGTTCCCAAGATTAATCTTTACCTTTTTAGATTTCTCTTGAGTTCTATATTTGTAGATCAAACTTTTTGTTAAGTTCTGGTTTTTTCATCAGAAATAGATGAAATTCGCTTACTTCGTTGAATGTCCATCTTCTTCCCTGGAAAAAGATGCTCATTCTCGCTGGGTAAGTTATTTTTGGTTGCATACCAAGTTCCTTAGCCTTTCGGAATATCATATTCCAGGCCCTTCGATCTTTTAATGTGGATGCTGCCAGATCCTGGGTGATCCTTATTGTGGCTCCTTGATACTTGAATTGGGTTTTTCTAGCCGCTTGCAATATTTTTTCTTTCATCTGAGGGTTCTGGCATTTGGCCACTATATTCCTTGGTGTTTTGATTTTAGGATCCCTTTCAGTGGGTGATCGATGAATCCTTTCAATGTTTATTTTTTCCTCTGTTCCTATGACTTCTGGGCAGTTCTCTTTGATGATTTCCTGGAAGACAGTGTCCAGGCTCTTTTTTTCATCATGTTTTTCTGGGAGTCCAATGATTCTCAGATTGTCTCTCCTGGATCTGTTTTCCAGGTCTGTTGTCTTCCCCAGAAGGTATTTCACATTTTTCTCCATTGTTTGATTTTTTTGGATTTGCTTGACTGATTCTTCTTGTCTCCTCGAGTCATTCAATTCCACTTGTTCAATTCTGATTTTCAGTGAAGTATTCTCTTCACTCACTTTTTTAAAATCTTTCTCTAATTGTCCCATTGAGTTCTTTTGTTCTGTGGAATTTTTTTCCATTTCGCCAATTTTGTTTTTTAGAGAGCTGTTTTCTGTCTCCAGTTCACTAATCCTATTTTTCAAGGATTTTACTTCTTTATCCACTCTCTCTTTAACTTTCTCCAGGCTCTTTTGCCAAGCCTCCCTCTCCTTTTCCCAAGCCTCACTCTGCTTTCCCCATTTTTCTTCTAGCTCCCTTGTGAGAGCCTTTTTAATCACTTCTATGAGGTTCATCTGTGCTGAGGAACAGACAATCTCCTCCTTTGGGAATCACCTGGGGACTGCCTGTTTTTAGTCTCCTCAGGATTTAGAGTCTGCTCTCTATCTGTGTAGAAGCTGTCAAGGGTTAAAGTCCTCTTCAGCTTCTTGCTCATTCTGTCTATTAATCAGAGACAAACTACCAAAGAAAAACAGAAAAAACTGGAGTCTTTCTTTGGGGGGGGGCTGGGTGTGTTATCGAGCTTCCTCTACAAACTGCAGGGGGCAGCAGTGAGGCACTAGCAGGACTGTGCTGCGCCTGCGCTCTGAGATCCCAGAGCGTGCTGAATCACTGAGGGGGGGGAAGGGGGGGGCGGCCAGGTCCTGAGAGACTCCAGCTGTTTGGGGTTGTGTTCTTCAGCCCGGTGTTTTTAGCTTCTCTGCTGGGCTGTTGATTTGCTGCTGGAGGAAAGTATCCAAACCTGTAGCGAAGCTCTCCCCGCAGAAACGGCTACGATCACTCTCCACCCCCTCTCCAGTCTGCTCCCGTGCTCTCACTGCCGCTGCCCGCCGCCTGCGCCCGATCTAAAATCGCCCCAGCCCTCCAGTAAAGACAGACCTTTCTTGGCGGATCTCAAGGATGGCTTCTCTTGGTAACTATTTGTGGGTTTTTTTCAGTCAAGCATTGATTCAGAGGCTTGTAATGAAGTGGATAGTGAGAGAAAGCGCGGAGCTTATGCAACTGTGAGCCTCCTCTCCGCCATCTTAACCGGAAGTCCACTATTAATAATCTTGATGATCTAATTAAGAAGAGGACTTTACTAATCCTTTAAAGCAAATGAACTACAACTCTGAAATGACTCAGCAGATGGAACTATGCAGGGAATTAAAATCTGATTTCCATAGCTTATCAGAATCAAGATAAGGATCCATATTTTCTTATTAAAATCTGTTTAGCACAATTAAAGAATGAAATGTTGCCTCCTTCATCAGATTGTTGTTTGACAGCCCAGGGAACAGACCTACTTCTGACTCTTACCAAAGCTCCAAGCAGTGATTAATATGAATTTATCTTTATTCTACTCCCATGCAACATGGGAGAAGACTGAGAACAAGCCATTACAAACAAATGTGTTTCTACCATCAGACTTTTCTCTCCGCATGTTAGAAGCTAATGATAGCCTTTTATCATTTTACAAAGGAAATATTACTGAAAATCCCTGTTAAGCCATAGTGTTAGTACAATGAAAGCTATGTGACACAATGGGATCTAGTTGGAAAAAAATTAAAGGGCTGGATTGGGAGTCAAGAAATGAAGTTCTAGTCTTGATTTTGCCACTAATTAATCAGACAAATCACTTGACCACTCTGGGCTTCTGAATATCCTCCTGTGCATAATTGAAGGGCCTGGGTTAGGTGATCTCTCTCAAATACTATCTGACTCTCAAAGCTGTTTTGTTGCTCTAGAATTGCACTGGAAATTCAATTCAATATAATCCTGTTAGATTGTAAGCTTCTCAAGGACAGGGAATATTTCCTTATGGTGTTTTTTTTTTAAATACTATGACAATTATAATGACTGAAAAATAGTTGGAATTTAATGAATATTTGTTGAACTGAACTGAATTAATAAATATTTATTGAGACCCCCGACCAAGAGTTGCACATATTTTAAAGATGAAGCCAAAAAAGTCAACGAGAAAAACAGATGAAATACAAGAGATGAATGCAAATTGCTTAAATACTTCCCACATGGCTTCTCCTATTAGTAATGTATTACTCAGTAAAGCAAATTCATAAATAAAGCTTTAATCCACAAATCCTATCCCTCTTCACCCCCAAGAAAAGAAAAAAAAATCCAACAAAACCTCAAATATTATTCTAATTCCCTGGATGCCATTTTCTTTTGTCTTCTAAGAGAGACAAAAAGTGTCTTGCCTAACGGGTAGGGAATTTGAGATCCAGTGTTGAATTCTGGACCAAAATTCTTTTTACCATTCCTTGAATCCTCTTGACAATTAAGGTACTAACTGATGAAAGGAAGCAACATAATATAAGGGAAAGAAGATCAGCTATGAAAGAGGAAAACCTAGATTAAAAATTTAACTCAGTTACTCATTACTAAAATGATGTGGGCAAATTTTCTTATCAGCAAAATAAGATCTCTGAACAAATAGATCTTTTGTATACCTGTTGTGTAGTGCTTTGCAATTTAGTAGGTGTTTATAAATGTATCCCAGATTTGAATTTTTGAACTAAATCTCTAAAATCTTTTCCAGTTCTAAAGTTCTATGGCCTCTTGCCTTTTGCTAAAGACCCGTGGATAAAAATTTTAAAATACAAAAGATTAAAGCTGTAATGGTAAAATGAGATTAGAATTGGTTAGAATTGGTTTTGGAGTCAGTGGCTTTGATCAAATATTCCTTCAAACTATCACATAAAACTTCATTTGGTAATGAAGGTAGTTCCTGGGTGAGAAGATAGCTGAGTAATGTTGGCAAAGTTCAGAGAGTCAAGAGCACAGTATGAAGTATTATATAAATTTGGCTTGTAGTAGTAGTGATCGTAGTAGCAAAAACAGCAGCAGCAGCAGGAGTAATAGTAGTGTTTTTATCTTGATCAAAAAAAAGAAAGAGATGGAATATTATTTTGGGGATTGGCTATTACATTTTAGGAAGCACATCATTGTAAGTTCTCAGAAAGCAGTATTGTTTCACTTATGTCTTTGCATCTTTAGCTTCTAGTAGTGTGCCTAGCATGTAGAAGGTACACAATAAATGTTTATTGAAATAAATAAGCTAAAGAGCTATCAGGATGGAAAAAAAAACATTCAGTTCTTGCAATATGAATATTGGTTGGAATGTAGGGTATTTATCCTAAACTTAGATTTATTCTTATCCTTAGATTTAGGGATAGGAAGGGGGAGAAGAAGACATGAAAATTATCAGGGCATATATACTGGACTGTCACATGGAAGAAGGATAAAATCATTTTTATTAATCCTAAAAGACAGAACTAGAAAAAATGGGTAAAAATTTTGAGATGGAAAATTTAGACTTTAGGAAAGGAACAGCTTTTTAACAATTAGAACTGTTTCAAAGTGGAATGGGTTGGTTGGAAAAAGGAGTGAAGAGGTATTTATGTAGTGCCTACAAGGTGCCACACATTTTACAAATATAATCTCATTTGAATATATATTTATGCATATAATCATATATATTATGTTCATATATGATATATTTGTATTTCTTCACAATAACCCTGTGAAGTGCTGCTGCTACTATGCCCATTTTATAGATAAGGGAACTGAGGCAATATAATTTGGTCAGGATTACACACAGTAGGTATCTGAAGTAGGATTTGAACTCAGGTATTTCTGAGTCTAGATCTAGTGCTCTAGCTACTGAATCACTTCACTAGTTCTTCCCTGGAGGTATCCTACTAAAGGGTAGATGCCTACTTTTGGAGAATTCTGTAGAGAGATTACTTTCTTTAATTATGGTTTATATAAGAATGCTATTCCTTCTAGTTCTGAGATTCTCTGATTCAGGGATACTTGTGATAGAACTGTTGGAAAGTTATGAAGAATCCTTAATAGCTTATTCCTGTCTTTTTTTGTTCCCTTTATATATAATTTAAAGTAAGACAGAGGGTGGCAATGGAGTTTAGTAGAAAGTGGAGTCAGGAGAACTGATTGCAGTTCTACGTGACATAAATTTGATCATACACAACTCAGCCTTTGATCTGTTTCCTCATTGGTAAAATTAACAATATTCATTATGGGGAAAGTATTACAGAAAGCCGAGTTGTTTTTAAGAAATGATATGATAGTTAGAACACTGGACTAGGAGTTATGAAGACTCTAGTTTAAATCACCCTCTAGACATTTACCAAATGGATGATCTTGGGCAAGTTATATAACTTCTCTGAAATGGATATGATAATAGGACCTGACAGAGTTATGGTAATATAGTATGACAGAATGTACATAAAACATTTTGCAAATCTTGAAGTACTATGTAAATGCCAGCTATTAAAATCTTATTTAGGAAATAAAGATTCAGGCTAATAAATGTTAGTTTGAAATATAATCTCCTAATATTATAGGATGACACTAATCTCTCAAAGAACAATCAAATTAAGATAAATTGTTTTTGAATATCAAAGGAATTTTCAGGCCTTAGTTAATAAATAGACTCCACTAAGACTCCAGTCTTTTCTTTTTTCTTTTTATATTATTTGTTTTTATTTGTGATCCTAACAATTACAAATAAATACAAACATTTCATTCTACAAAGAAGTACAAAAATCTTTTCTTCTTCAATGAGGAAGAAAAATAACACTTTTCTCAAAAACAAACTTTGGGAAAATTAAGATCTATATATCCCAGCGCACAAAGGATTATTCTAAAATGCTAGTTAGCTCATTAGAATTTCAAAGGGCAGTGATGAAAGTTGATCATTTACTGGGGAAAAAAAATTGTTTAAACTAGGTTAAGGAAGGCTAGGTAAATGCTAGGCCTGGAGTCAGGAAGATTTATCTTCTTGAGTTCAAATGTGTCCTCTGACACTTCCTAGCTGTGGGATTCTGGATAAGTCACTTAGTCCTGTTTGCCTTCGTTTCTTCTTTTGAAAAATGAGCTGGAAGGGGGAAAATGGCAAACCACTGCAGTACCTTTAGCGAGAAAACCCTTAATTGAGTCACAAAGAATCAGACTCAGCTGAAACGACTAAATAAGGAAACCTGATTATTGCATGCCCCTTCAGAGCCTCCCTAATCAAAGTCTATTTCTCTCTCCATTCTTTCTTTTTTTATTTTCCTGCCTTCTTTATTCTCCTCTTTCTCACTGTCTTATTTGCTCTTCTTTCCAGTACTATCTTATTCTTCCTCTCCATCCTTCCTGCAAACTGCAATGTTATAGAATTATTATTTGTCATTTTTATTGAATGTCCTACTCACATTGATTCTGAAATGTTATCTTTTGAAAGGGCTGCATATCATAAAGAATGAAGAAAGGTATAAATATAAATCATTCCAAAATGACAAGAGACTAAATTCCACTATTACTTCAGCTTTATTTCATAGATATTGAGATTTCAAAGTTTAAAAGGACCTCAAAGAGCAAATAATCCAATCTATGTGTTCTCTAATCACTGAGGGGGACCTGCTATCTACTAGGGCAGTTCATTCCATTTCTACTTTTGAGTAATCATAAAAATTATGAAATTTTTTCTTATCTCACACCTATATTTGTCTTGCTGATACTTTTATCTGTTGTTCCAAGTTTTGCTCTTTGGAGTCATGTCGAACAAATGTAATCCTTTTCTCAAGGTGCAGCCCTCCAGATCCTTGTGGATAGCTATAATTTTCTAATACCTTTTCCCCTCTGGTTTCTCTTTCTCCAAGCTTGATGTTAGAGTTTTTAACCAGTTCTCCTATGACATAAACTCCATGGAAATCTGGACATATTCTATTTTCGTTATGCTCAAAGTGATCTGTGATCTCATTGATTCTGAAGTTCTCTCCAGTGATGCAAATTGCAACTCTCTATAGGGCCCATTCCAATATCTCATTGTAGATGCTTTGGAAGTGACTCTGGATTCTTAATGGTTATGGCATTTTCTATCATGCCGTAAAGGTTTCAGGTATTACCTGAAGCTAAACTTAGTCTATTTTCCAAGGCTCAACTATAACAAAGTTGATTTAGCTAAATCAACTTTAGCCACATGGTGATGCTTTTTTTTTTTTTACCTTGTCAATTCATATAGCATATGGCAGGGGTCCTCAAACTATGGCTGGGCCAGATTTGGCAGCTGAGAATGTTTATCCCTCTCACCCAGGGTTATGAAGTTTCTTTATTTAAAGGCCCACAAAACAAAGTTTTTGTTTTTACTATAGTCCGGCCCTCCAACAGTTTGAGGGACAGTGAACTGGCCCCCTATTTAAAAAGTTTGAGGACCCCTGGATATGGCATCAACAATTGATATAGTGCTCCAGATATGATCTTACCAAAGTAGAATATAGTAGAAATATCATCTTATTCTTGAACAATATGGCTTTTTCTAGGGCTGATTTAGCATTCTTGGCTGCCATTTCACCCTGTTAACTAATAATGTAACTGATATTCACTAAAACTCCTAGTTGTTTTTGGGATGAATTCTTTTGTCCCAATAGACAAAATGTGCCCCCTCCATTTTTGTGCTTGCAAGACTGTCAAACTCAAGCATGAGACTTTACATTTATCTCTAGTAAATTTCACCTCATATTTTCACTAAGGTTCTAGATTATCACAGACTTTCTGTCCTCCAATATGCAGTTTTCTATCATCTACAGATTAGAAGTGATTTGATCAAACCACTGAGGCAACAGGCCTTTGCCTGTAAGAATTATACTGAAGGCCTACTTTCCTGAATTCTATTGACATTAGTATGTTCCTTTGAAATAGCAAAGAAATTTTTAACATTAACAGATTTAATGATGAGGTTCTATATGTGGTCAGGAAGTTCAAGCATAAAAGGTCAGGCAGAAAGACATTAGCATTTTATGAAATACACCTTTAAAGGTTAGCACTTTGTGAATCAGGATTAAAACTATTATCCTACATTTTCAAGGAATAGTGTTTTGAGAGGAAAGTAATGTTTTAGGGGAAACATGATCTTTTTTTTTTCTAGTAGTATATAAAACAAGTTAGTACTAAAAGAAGAAAAATGGCAGTGTTCATACTGATCCAAATTCTAAATTCTTTCTGAAAGGCAAATTTAACAATTTGAGAGTTTCCCTTTTTCTGGTCAGAAAAAGAGAAAAGAATGTCCTTACTTGCTGAATGTAGTAACTGGATATAACCAACACTGAAATTATTATATGAAAAACATTCACCATTGGTAACTTCTAAGAGCAGTATAATACTAGGCAAAATGTGCTGAATTTGGAGACAGAGTGCCTGGGTTCATATCCTGTAATGCTAGAAATATCTAAGAAAAATTTTGTACTTTTTAGGACTACAGCTTCTTGGAATCACAGATTAGAGTTGAGTGCCAGATGGACACTAAAGGTGGGTGAGCAGCCCTGAAGAGGCCTTAGCAAGCCCTTCATACCAGAGGTGTCCGTCCTCCATGAATACCCCTTGCACCACACACAGGCAATTTCAACAGAAAGATTAAATCAAACGGAGGGTATCTGAATGGCCTGAGATCTATCAGTGAGTTAGAGAGATGTCTACCCTAGACATGTGAGTTTTCCCCTGGCAGAATGGGTGGATGAAGACTGAGCAGGTGCTGTGGAACACTTAAAGCTTGGTCAGACATTGAAGACACTAAGGTCATCCACTGCATCCTGGGGCATTGTCAGTAGTCTTAACTTTAGTCTTGCTACTGGATTTCAATGACTCTGGAGGAGAGAATGAAGTTGATGACTTAGCACATCTCTGCCTTATTTAAAGCCAATTCACATGGGAGTCAAGACATCAGCCAGTGATGCTGTTGGTCCTCTTTGAAAATGAAGAACTAACAACAATATTTCTCATGACAAAATAAATTTGAGTGTTTTTCCATTGGCACTTTCCCCACATATAGATGTTTCTTTCTATTCTAGAAATATGCATAGTTGATAAAGAATAAATGAAAAAAGCTGAAGACAAAAGCAGCTAAGCAGATAACTTGCTTTTTTTTCCTATTTCAAGTTTGACAGTTCAGATCTTGTGCTTGTTTTTACTGTATAATAATAGCTTTTCAAATGCTCTTTGTTGACCTTTAAACCAGGACATTTTCTTTCTTTCTTTCTTTTTTTAAAGACCTTATTGATATTGGCTCTTTCTAACATCACCATAATTATTTCATATATTCATTTCCCTGCTCCTCTCAGAGAGCCATCCTATATGACAAATAGTATTTTTTTAAAGAAAAAAAAAGTCAGCTTAACTGAGTAATAACATGGAAAAAAAATGCCCAATGTTTAATTCCTATAAATCTCATACCTCCATGAAGAGGTAAATTGGGCACACACACACACATTTAGCAAATTCTAGGGAAGCATATGGAAAAAATCCTAAGTTCTCACATGTGCAATTTGAAGCCTATAAAAAGGATTGAACTCAGTGGAAACTAAGAAGGTATTGAACACATTACAAGATAATCTATGTTGATATCATCAGTAAGCTAAAGCTTGGATTCAAAATGGAAATCCAACTGTTTGAAGAACTGAGCCAAATCAACATCCACAAAAGAATCTGACAAAACTATTCATGGCTACTAGGGAGGCATTGTTCTGGTCCTCAGACTGGAAGTATAAAATTATGACTGATGGGGAGCATTTCACATTTTTGCTTTTCACAGGTCATTTGTATCTTTTTTTTAATAGCTGTCATCTCAGGAGTTCAAGAAAAGCTACACAAGCTGCAGAGGGTCTGATGAAATCAGAGTAACATTTAATAACACAAATGGGAGGTGAATTGAACTCTAACCATAAGGCATAGTGCCCACAGTGGCTTAGAGGTAAGGAGATTTTGTGCTACTTAGTCACAAATTATAGCAATATATAAACATGAATGAAAAATGGCCTAAATTATCAAACCATCTGGATTAATTTCAGTCACATCAATTTACTGCTGATTTTAGAAAAGTGTTTTTCTATACTTCAAAGCTTTCAAATAGGCCTGCATCTGAGGCCTGAGCCAGATTGAAAAATAATTGAGAAATACTTAACAAAATAAATAGAAATATAAGACAAAAATAATGTTAATATGTGGTTTTCTAAGCCAATATGCATCCTGAAGGCATCCTTATAAATTGTTTAGTGGTCCCCATTTCTTTTTGAGCTTGACATTACTGCTGTACTTGACAAATGATAATAATTTTTAAAAACAGGAAAATTTCCATTAAAAAGAATATCAACAACAAAAGAATAGTATATGAAATAACTTTCAGGGGTTTATTTCTGAATGAGGAATTAGAAAGGGAAAAACTTTAATCTCAATTAATAATTGCTTATTAATATAAGAAAGAAATAATCATTTCTCTCAATTCTCTTTCTTTAGGAGGTATTACTAACATACTCTTACTCTCAACTTCCCATTCTCCTTATAATTTTTTAACCTTTACCCTAAATAAATAATCATAGTGAAGCAAAATGCATTAAACTCAATGACTATGTCTAATTCGATATGTCTAATCCATCACTATCATAAAGTTTTCCTATAAAAGAAATTTGATGAGGCAGCTAGGTGGTGCAAGATAAAACACCAGCCAGAGTTCAAATCTGCTCTCAGACACTTAACACTTCCCAGCTGTGTGACTCTGGGAAAGTCACTTAACCTCAATTGCTTCAGGAAAAAGCATAAAAGAAATTTGAGTTTTCCCCCGTTGGAAATTCTTTGGTAGTTTAATTGTAATAGCACTGAATAAATAAGTTAAGATCATATTATCATTTTATTACATTGATATTATGCAACCATAAGCAATAAATATATCTCCAATTTTTAGGTCTGCCTTTATTTCTGAAGATTGTTTTATTTAATTCCTATGTGTGCCTCAATAGGTGAACTACCAAATATTTTCAATATGTTCTATAGCAATTTTGAATGAAATTTCTCTTCCTATCTTTTCACACAGGTTTTGCTTGTTAAAATTTAAAAAAATTGATAATGTGTGTTGGTTTACATCCTGAAACTTTTGCTAAATTATATTTTAGCTAATTTTTAGTTGAATCTTTAAGAGCTCTAAGTAATCTAAAGTAATATAGAAAAATAATAATTTTGTTTTTTTCTTATGCTTGTTCCCTCAATTTTTTTCTTATTTTATTGCAATAGCTAATATTTTTAGAATTATATCAAATAAAAGTAGTGATAAGAGACATCTTTGCCATGCCTCTGATTTCATTCATTCATATGTTTGCTTATTCTTTTATTCATAACATTGATTGTTGGTTTTAGAGAGAGGGGTACTCTGTTATATTAAGAAAAGGTCCATTTATTCCTCTGCTTTTCTTTAAATAGAAATGGATGCTGTATTTAGTCAAAAGCTTTCTAATTATCTCTATTATTGTTATGAACTTTTATTATTATTAATATGGTCTTTTATATTTATACTTTTTCTAATACTTAACATTACTGACAAATCAAAACTGGTCATAATGTCTAATATTTTCATTATGTTGTTTTAACCTTATTGGCTAATATTTTATCCAATATGTTGGCACTAATATTCATTAAAGAATATTGATTGATGTATTGTTTTCTTTTTTAATCCCTGATTTAGGTATCAAGTCCATAATTGTTTCACAAGAGGAATTTGGTATGATCCTTTACTTATTTTTGCAAATAGTTTATGTAAGTTTGGAATTAATTGTTCTATGAATGTTTTGATAGAATTCATTTGTAAAACCATCTGGTGCTGTTTCTCTCTCTTTTGGGAGTAAGTTGGTGGCTTGCTCAATTTTTTGAGATTGGTAATTTTAATGATTTATTTCTTATACTGTTAATTGAGAAATTTTATTTTTTCTAAAAATTATTTTATTTCATTTGTTATCAGTTTTTTAAACACATAATTGGATTAAATAATTTTTAATGATTTTTAAATTTCTATTTTAGCTTTTTTCACAATAGCTGTTTTTCTGTTTTGATAATGTAAATTTGTTTTTTATCTTTTAAAAAACAGATTAGTTAATGATCCATCCTTTTAATTTTTATGGTAAAAATCTTCTACTTTTATCAGTTTAATAAGTTTTTTTTACTTTCAATTTGTTCATTTTTTCCCCCAAACTTTTTATTTTTTATTTTAAGTTGGAGTTTTAAAATTTGCATTTTATAGTTTTTTTAGTTACATGTCCAATTCATTAATCTGTTCTTATTCTCTCTCTTTCTCTCTGAAAATATTGAGTTTTGTATATTTGCTTTAAGGGCTGCTTTGACTAAATCCCCCAAATTTTAGATTGTAATATCATTGTCATCCTTTCATGAAATTATATATTGTTTCTAGGACTTGTTTTTTTATACCACTAATTCTATAGGATTAGGTGATTTTGTCTCTACTTAACATTGAATTCAATCATCAAAGATCACTTACTGATTATAATTTTTATTGCTTTGGAACCAGTAAGAATTTATTTAATAGTTCTGATTTTCTAAATTTGTTTTTGAGGGCTTTATGCCTGATCTAATGGATAGTTTTTTTTTTTGTATTGTACTGTTATAAAATATGTATTTTGGAATCTATATCTTTTTGATATCTAGAATTTTTTTCAAAATTATATTAAGTCCTTTAATTTATATAATTTATTTTTTGTTAGGTTTGTCTAGGATTGAAAAGGATAGATAAAATCTCTAGCTGCTACAGTTTTGCTATCTGTTTCTCACGGTAATTTCATTAAATTTTCATAGTACTTAGATACTATGTCATTCATTACATGAATATAAGTATTGATAGTATTTCATTGTCTATAGTGCTTTGCATAATAAAGTTCCAATTTTTAAAAAATCACGTTCATGTTTATTTTTGCCTTGTTTGAAGTCATGATTTCTAATTCTCTAAAAAATCTTTTGAAGCATAATAAATTCTGCACCTGCATCTGGTTATTTTTTATTTTTAAATTCCAAATTTTTCACTCCTTCCATGCCCACCCCTATCTATTAAGAAGGTAAGAAATATCCATTATGTATATGAAATCATGCAAAACAGTTCCATATTAGGCATGTTGTTGGGGGAAGCAAGAAAAATAATGTCAAACAAATTTTGCTTTGATCTACCCTTCGAGTACATCAGCTTTTCACCCTTTTCCCCCACAGAAAAATGAATAGCATACATACATCTACATAAATGCTAGATATTTTTTAGTTTTTAGATTTGCAAAGCATTTTACAAATAGCATCTCCATATCTTCACAATTTTGGGAGGTAGATAATATTATTATTAATCTTACAGATGAGGAAACTGAACTATAGCTATGTTTAACAATTTGGCCCAGGTCACATAACTAGTTAAGTATCTGAGGCAGGATTTAAATTTAAAACTTCCTAGCCTCAGTTTAAATACTTTATATATTTCATCTAGGACCATTTCCAATTATCTTGATCTATATCTTGCTACTGGACCCATGTGGCTCTGGAGGGGAAAGTGAGGCAGACGGTCTTGTCCAACCTTCCTTCACTTAAATCCAATTCACTTGCATGTTATATAGCATCACCTTCTTAATGTTATGGTCCACTTTGAGAATGAAGGACAAACAACTTTATATACTACTGCTTATGATATTTTTAACATAGAACCCACTTTTTTGTTTAGTCATAGTTACATAAATGTAAATAAAGATAACTCACCCATAAGGAAAAGAGAAAATAATATTATTTAGAAATCAAAACCCCCAAACATAAGGAATCCAATAATTTTTGAAATATAAAATCATAATAGATGCTTACCAAAATATTTTTTTCCTTTTTTCTTTAATTTTTTTTATTTTCAAAACATATGCATTGATGATTTTTCAACATTGACTTTTGCAAAACTTTGTGTTCCAATTTCCCCACATCTTCCCTCATTGCCTCCCCTAGATGGCAAGTACTCCAATATATGTTAAACATGGTAAAATATATGTTAAATCTAATATAGGCATACATATTTATACAATTATCATGCTGCACAAGAAAAATCAGATCAAAAAGGAAAAAAATGAGAAAGAAAATAAAATGTAAGCAAACAACAACAAAAGAGTGAAGATGCTGTATTGTGATTCAGACTCAGTTCCCACAGTCCTCTCTCTGGGTGCAGATGGCTCTCTTTATCACAAGATCATTGGAACTGGCTTGAATCATCTCATTGTTGAAAAGAGCCACGATCATCAGAATTGATCCTTAGTTAGTATTGTTGTTGAAGTATATAATGATCTCCTGATTCTTCTCATTTCACTTAGCATCAGTTCATGTAAGTCTCTCCAGATCTCTCTGTAATCATCCTGCTGATCATTTTTATAAAACTATAATATTCCATAGTATTTATATACCATAACTTATTCAGCCATTCTCCAACTGATGGGCATCCACTTGGTTTCCAGTTCCTTGCCACTTGAAAAAGGGGTGCTGCAAATATTTTTGCACATGTGGGTCCCTTTCCCTCCTTTAAGATCTCTTTGAGATATGAGCCCAGTAGAAACACTGCTGGATCAAAAGGTATGGACATTTTGAGAGCCCTTTGGGCATAGTTCCAAATTGCTCTCCAGAATGGTTGGGTCAGTTCACAACTCCACCAACAATGTATCAGTGTCCCAGTTTTCCCAAATCCTCTCCAACATTGGTCATTATCTTTTCTGTCATCTTAACTAATCTGAGAGGTGTGTAGTGGTACCTCAGAGTTGTCTTAATTTGCATTTCTCTGATCAATTATGATTTAGAGCCTTTTCATATGACCAGAAATGGTTTTAGTTTCATCTGAAAATTGTCTGTTCTTATCCTTTGACCACTTATCAATTGGAGAATGGCTTGAATTCTTATAAATTTGAATCATTCTTTATATATTTTAGAAATGAGGCCTTTCTCAAAACCCTTGAACTTTTTGCAGTTTATTGCTTCCTTTCTTTTTTTATTTTTACTTTCTGAGATTTTTTTTTTACTTTATTGCTTCCTTTCTAATCTTGTCTGCATTCGTTTTGTTTATACAAAAACTTTTTAACTTAATATAAGTTCAAATTATTTTATATTCAGTAATGAACTCCACTTCTTCTTTGGCCACAAATTCCTTCCTTATCCACAGATCTGAGAGGTAAACTATCTTTTGTTTTTCTAATTTGCTTATATCATTCTTTTTATTTTTATACATGTCCAAATGGTTATTTTGCTGTACAAAAAGAATCAGACTTTGAAATAGTGTACTATTAGCCTGTGAAGGAAATCAAAAATTCAGGTGGACAAAAATAGAGGGATTGGGAATTCTATGTAATGGTTCATAGTCATCTCCCAGAGTTCTTTCACTGGGTGTAGCTGGTTCAATTCATTACTGCTCTATTGGAACTGATTTGTTTCATCTCATTGCTGAAGATGGCCATGTCCATCAGAATTGATCATCATATAGTATTGTTGTTGAAGTATATAATGATCTCCTGGTCCTGCTCATTTCACTCTGCATCAGTTTGTGTAAGTCTCTCTGGGCCTTTCTGAAATCATCCTGTTGGTCATTTCTTACCGAACAATAATATTCCATAATATTCATACACCACAATTTATTCAACCCTTCTCCCACTGATGGGCATCCACTTTCCAGTTTCTGGCCACTACAAAGAGACCTGCCACAAGCATTCTTGCACATACAGGTCCCTTTGCCTTCTTTAAAAATCTCTTTGGGATATAAGCCCAGCAGTAACACTGTTGGATCAAAGGGTATGCACAGTTTGATAACTTTTTGAGCATAGTTCCAAATTGCTCTCCAGAATGACTGGAGATTTCACCAACAATATATCAGTGTCCCTATTTTCCCACATTCCTCCCAACATTCCACATTATCTTTCCCTGTCATTCTAGCCAATCTGACAGGTATGTAGTGGTATCTCAGAGTTGTCTTAATTTGCATTTCTCTGATTAATAATGACTTGGACTATCTTTTCATATGGCTAGAAATAGTTTCAATTTCTTCATCTGAGAATTGTCTGTTCATATCCTTTGACCATTTATCAATTGGAGAATGACTTGATTTCTTATAAATTAGAGTCAATTCTCTATATATTTTGGAAATGAGGCCTTTATCAGAACCTTTGACTGTAAAAATATTTTCCCAGTTTATTGCTTCCCTTCTAATCTTGTCTGCATTAGTTTTGTTTGTACAAAAACTTTTTAATTTGATATAATCAAATTTTTCTATTTTGTGATTTAAATATAAATCATTGAATAAATATTCTAGGTACTTCATTAGGCATAAGACACACAAAGGTGAGAAAAGATAGTTTCTGTCTTAAATCAGCCTATACTTTATTGTAATAAACTAGCTTCATTTTTGTTTGTGCTTTCTCAAAATCACAAGTGCTTGTTGATTCATCAATTAGTTATCAAGGAAATAAATAAATGTAAGACAAAGTACAATATGATATGTGTTTTGGTGAGATCCAAATTTGATTCCAAGAAAGATTCAAGGATCACTTTTGCATAGAATATCAGGTACAAAAAGAGAATGATCAATGAATCCTTCATGAATTTTATTAAAAGAGAAGCTTTCTTCAGATGGAAATGGAGAAGAGGGATTTCAAGCATATGAGAGCAGAAGCAGAACATCAAAAAATGGTAAGATGAGATCAGAGACCTTTATCAATATTTCAGTTTGGATATAAAGGACTGCTTGCCATCTAGGGGAGGGGGTGGAGGGAGGAAGGGAAAAAAAATTGGAACAGAAACGAGTGTCAATATAAAGTAATTATTAAATAAAAATTTAAAAAAAATATTTCAGTTTGGTTAAAATGTGGATTCCATGAAAGGGAATAACAATGCAAGATAGGTAGGCTGGAGTCCAATAATGTCTTATAGTCAAGAATGTTCTGAATGACTAGGGACTGACGAAAATATGCTATGGAAAATCTGCAAAATTTATAATTTATACTTCCAATCACAATTTTACTTTACCAGAATTCTATTTACACAAGATTATAGATTTATATTCTACCCATGTTTATTCTGCTTGCTTCTTCTAGTGTCTTTTTAGAAAGTATAGCACTTTATAATAAAGACATAAATCCATTGGAACTCAAAGGAGAAAATATTCATGTGCAAATATCTTAGGGGAAAGAAACTCATTGTGATTTCTCATTTACTGGCATCAATGAAAGATATTCTATCATGTCATAGATATAGAGCTAGCTGAAACTTTAAAGGTCATTTAGTCAGACTACATCATTTTATAAATAGATTAACTGAGGCTCAGAAAGTGACTTGCCAGAGGTCAAAAAGGTAGCAGTAGTCATAGTAGTCGTATTTGTAGTAGTCATAATATAAATAATGACAACTAGCATTTACTCAACACCATGCTTTGTTTATACCAATTTCTATTCCTCACAATTACCATGTGAAGTAGGTGTAATTATTATTGTCATTTTACAGATGAGGAAATTGAAATAGCAGTTTAGTGTCTTTCCAAAGCAGGACTCCAAGTTTATCACTGTCCATTGTACCAACTAGTTGTCAGTGACTAGAAAATTCAGGATTTGAATATGAATCAACTGATTTTAAATCTAGTGTTCTTTTCAGTATATGTTCTTTAATAAAATATAAACCTTTGATTTCAAAGGTATAGAAAATTAGTGGTGAGGAACTCCCTTCAGCATGCAGAACTAATAGTTATCCTGCAATTCACATTCTTAGACAGTTACCTGAATCTCTGAAAGATTAAATGATATATTCAGAGTCACATAGCCAGTATGTGTTGGAGATTTGCCTTTACTAAGAACCTGATTTCAAGATCTGATCTCTGTTCATTAAGTGGCTCTGGCTCTCATGTCATAATAGTTTCATTTCTTTTTGTACCTGAGGATGTATTTCATAGACTTTTTTTTAAAAGGTAGATCCTAGTGTGTACCCAGGAATATGAATGTCTGGTCATATGTACATTTCATTATCACAAATCCACAGGAAGAAACATAGGCCTCAAATCAGAGATTTCACAAACAATATGGTCAGAGATGTAAAGTCAGCTTGATGTGTGATGATGTTGGGGGAAAGCATTATGTTCACTTCCAAAAATAAGCAAACCACTCTACCTTTAAAATATATATATATATATATATATATATTTACATGGTAGCAAAGAATTGGAAATTGGGAGGGGGGATGCTTTGAATGGGGAATGGTTGAATAAGTTATGGCATATGTTTATAATGGAACACTACTGTGCTGTAAGAAATGATGAGGCGATTGGTTTCAGGAAAACATAGGAAGACCTATGTGAACTGATTTAAAGTGAAGGGAATAGAAACAATAGTTCATTATACACAATTGCAGCAATATTAGAGTAACAATCAACTGTAAAAGACTTAGTTACTCTGATCAATACAATGATCCAAAAAAAAAAATCCAAATAACTAACTCATGAACTTTGAGTATAAATTGAAGTATGATTTTCTCACTTTGTTTTTCTTGTTCTCTCTGTATGTAATTTTGTGTGTGTGCATGTACACACACAATATGGTTAATATGGAAATGTTTTCAGTGATTTCATGTGTATAATTACTGTCATATTGCTTTTTTCTCAGTGGGTGGAGAAGAGGTGGAAGGAAGAGAATTTGAAATCCAAAATAAAAAAAAGTTAAGAATAATATTTTTTCAAAAAACAACATAGATATTTAAACCTTTTCAAAATCAAAGAGCATATTTATTTCTAGAAAAGCAACAGCAAACATCTGGCTTCAAGACACAAAACTCTTGCCCTTGGAGACCATTCCTTAGTTTAAGCTTTATTGCCTGGTGTTGCCATGGTTACTGGCCATGAACTGAAATTGCTGTGTAATACATTTTATCTCCCATGATTACATTCTGAAGCCTACGGTCAGTTTCCAGTAATTAGAAGAGACAGGTTCAGAGGAGGAGGAGGGAATGAAGTAACCCTGTGAGCTTTATAGCCACCCCCAGGGGCTGGAAGCTGCTGGTTGTGGATCTAGAGCTGCATTGCTACAGACAAGATCATTCCAGCTCCAGTTGGAGTTGGAGTTAACTCACCCTGGCTGAGGCTCTGGACACAGGAGACTGTGTCAAGAGGGATCAAAAGGCAAGGAGGAAAGAAAGAGTCCAAGTCTGCATTAGTTGGTACAAGAGAGGAATTGATGTGTTTGGCAGATTCTCCTAGTCCTTTTCAAACAGCAATTTCTGGACTCAAGGCAATTAATTTTGTGTCAGCTAGAAGTTTACTTGACTTGGACAAGATAGTCTTAACAGAGAGAGGCGGGGGACAGAAAGAAAGAGGGGGGGAGATTGAAAGAGAGAGACAGAGAGTCAGAAAGAGAGAGACAGACAAACAGACACACAGAAAGACAGACAGAGACAGACAGAGAGAGAGAGAGGGAGAAAGAGAGGGAGAGAACCAAACCTGATGGGTATCCTGGGTAATCACATGTATATACATACATGCAAACACACCTGCCTACATGTACATATACCTATATGTACAGGTACATATACACACATATATTCACAGTCATTTAAGAGAGAAACATTGGTTTTGTTTAGGATAATTGATTTCTTTTGTCTTCAGAATTAGGAGAGAATGACAATGTCTTAAGAAATGTCCAACTATTAAATTGAGATAGTTTTTCTGAGCTAATGAAAAACAAACTCACCTGGATTTTGTGGCTTCTATTCTGTTCAAAGAAATCAATGGATTTTATCAGAAGCAAGAATCAGGATTTTATGGAGTCAGTTGTGTCTTTTGTTGTTGTTGTTGTTGTTGTTGTTGTTGCAATTTTGCAACTGCATGGAATATATACATATATGGAATTTATATACATATAATGGAATATATATATATACATATATATAAATAAGTATATTTAAATATATAAATAAGTATATATATAAATAAGTAAATACAAAGCATTTGGGGAGGTCGCTAATAACTAGAGGAATCAAGAAAGACTTTGTGTAGAAGATGCTACTTGAATTGATACTTGAAGAAAATTGTGGATTCCAAGAGAGGAAGTTGAGGAGGGAGAGCATTTTAGGCAGGGAAAGTTTGGACAAAGACAAAGATGGAACATTGTATAAAGAGAAAGCAAGTAAAATCAGTTTAGCTGAATATAACTGAATAATATGATATCAGAATGGAAAACAGGTTAGGCCAGATACTTAAGTGTTTAAATCCAAACAAAAGTGTTTATATATTATTAGAGGCAACGGGGAAGGGGGGAGATGGGAGAGAGAAATAAGCAAACAAGCATTTATTTAGCACCAATAATGTGCCAGGCACTTTTAAAATAAATATATTATTTGATCCTAACAACAAATCTATAAGGTAGACACTATTATTATCTTATTTTCAGTTGAAAAGTCTCAACAAAACAAAGCATTAAATTGTTTATCCAGTCACCCAAATAATAAGTGTCTGAGTCTGCATTAGAACTCAGATCTATTCAGACTCCAAGCTCAGCATTCTATCCATTGAGCTACCAGCTGCCTCAGTAAAGAATTACTGAAGATTTTTTGAAATCATGGGAACTAATAAGCTCATTTAGAATGTAGGAGAGATAATTTAGTGATAGAGTCCTGTGACTCCCCTATGCAAAGGAGGAGTAGGATGAGGTGGGAGAGTAGGTAATCCAACAAAAGAGAAATAATAGTCAAATGAGTATATATACAACCAGGAAAGGACATGTTATGAATATCCAGGGAAAAGAATATCTGGGAAGAGGTCACTATCAAATTTGCAACTAAGAAAAGAGGTCATTGGGGATTTTAGGGAGAGTAACTTCAATTGAGCAATGAGGTCAAACACCTAAATCCTCCATATCAGCATCTGTCCTATCCTTGGACCCAATTGTTGTCCCTTAATGAGTCCCCCATTACTTTTAGCAAAGCCTTCAAAAAAAGATTACCTTTATCAATTTTTATACTTAGTTTCTTGTTAAGTAGGGAAAAATAGAAGGAATAAAAAGAGCATAAAATCTAAATATGTCTAAATGTAATGAAAATTACATTAGTACAATGCTTAGATACTTAATAAATGCTTATTGTCTTGACTGGCTGATGAGTAATAGCTAAATTCAACAAAAGCCATTAGAAAATTAAATATAAAAATACCTACAATGATCAAATTATATAGATGTTGCCAGAAAAATTAGAGAATTAACTTTATCAACTACTCGCAAATATCCACTTAACTTACTTGGGACCCAAATGAACTTCCATATCTTTTAAGAGAAATTACTTTGAAAACATCAGTCTTCTGATATTAAAATTATAAAAAAGCATTAATGAAATTAAGTACAAAAAAGGAAAAACAGCCTCTTCTGATCAGGATTCAAGAACAATTAATAACAATGCTTCTGAGCATTTTATTTTTTCTAGTGTTGATCTCTCCATGATATTGTACTGTATTAGTCTGAATATGAGACACATTTTTTTCTGAAACCAAAAGCTGAATGTGATATATTCTATCACTGTTAGAAATGACAGGAAAAGTGATGCTGATGAAGACAGCAATGATAATAATGAGAAGTGAGAAATCTTTATTTGAATTGCAAGACATGAAAAAAAAACTTTTATCATAAATACATTTGTACAGCAGTTTTGCATAAAGGAGTTGTGGTTTAAAGTCAGGAAGATTTGGATCCACATCCTGCCTCTGACACTTCCCAGATGCATGATCTTGACCAGGTAACTTAATGTCTATGTTCCTCAGCATGTACTAAACCATAGTAAGTTTGAAGGAGGAAGGTGAGTACTGACCTTAGGAAGAAGGACCCTATCAACCTATAGATTTTTAAGTTAATTTGGGGGCACTTTTCATTGCATTCCTTTTCTGCTCCCTTTCTAGAAAAGTTCCTATTTAGAAGCAGACTTTATAGTCCACACAATATTAATCTGTGGCTTCATCTTGTCATGGAGGTGACCATGAGATTACAAAGAATGTGTCAGTGAAATGCAAGAAGCTAAAGAAGGGGGTATGGTGAGAATGCTACAAAAAGAGAGAAGTAAAGGTTTGGAAAATAGAAAGGAGCATCAGACCTGTATATCATAAAGATTTTTCTTAAATATTTTAAACTATCAATAAACATTAACTCACTTCTTGGTGTTATAGGTCAGAACTCTGAACCTGAAACAAAGGATTCTTACAAGGTACTAAATCAGTGGAACTGATAGAGACCATAGTTATCTAATTTAGCATGGTTCAGTGTGATTGATTTAATCCTACAAGGAGATGTTATGGGCCAGAACTTGAAACAAGATATTAAGTGGAATTGAGGAGACAATGGTTAAATCTAGTTTAGAATTGATTTAATCCTACAACAAATAATGGTTTTCTAGTGATATAATGATTGGTTTGTACTCAGTGAGGGGCATATAAGCAAGAAGCTCTCAGGGCCAGGAAAGACAAGTGCACTAGAAACTCTTGGAGGCTGAGACAGATTCATTCCATCTTCCACCTTTGTTGTGGGTGGAGGTTGAAGCACAAACCCTTAGAAGTCGGGGAGATTCAGAAGCCAGAGAAGGCAGCAGGAGTTTAAGCTCTCGGAACCAAGGAGAGAGATAGGCCTCTAAGAAAGCTAACCGAGCCCTAAAGAAAGGAGACAAGACTTGGAAAGAGACAATAAAGGATTTGGACCTTAATCCCTGGCTGCACTTGTGGTGATTACTGAACTGAAAGGAAGGCTGCCTCCAGAGACCCCAAGGAAACCTCAACAAGAGAATATTACATTTTTAGAGAAGAATATTACATCTTGGTCTTCTCTAAATGTAAGATTCTTGTTTGGTGCCTAACAATAGTATGTATTACTATAGAAAATAACTAATATATCCATCTTTACATTTTGAGTGAAACTAAGAGATAAAGAAATGTTATAGCTAAATGACTCACAAGTTTACTCTTTGGAGAGACAACAGAAAAAAGTTGGAGGAATCTAATCAGTAAATACTTATTAATAATCTCTTATTTGCCTGGTATTGTGTTAAGTGCCAGGAACACAAAAAGAAGCAAAAAACAATCTCTGCTCTCACAGAGAACAAGAAATATCTTGGGACATTTGGTCATTTTTGTGTTGTTTTATCATGATAAAGACTGGATTTGTGTTTTCAATTGTCATAGGTGAGGAAACTATCTCTTCCAACAAAAGTTGGAACCTTCTCTACAACTTAGGCTTTTTATTAAAGAGTTGCTTAGAGCAAATAGAACTGAAATACTTGCCCAGAGGCAAACGATCTCTATACATTAGGGATAGAACTTGAAATTGCATCTTTGCAATTTCTAATTGTACAAATTGCTCCATTATCAGTTATTTTCCCATTAAGTCACACTGTTATGAAAATCATTTTAAAAAAACACCATGCAAAGAGTTTTAATTTGTGCCTCAACAATCTGTTGAAAAGGTTGAGGGGGTCTATTATGAATTTGAAAAGCTCTTCTAAGGTATGACTAGAGAAGAAGAGTGAAAAATATGATTGAAAAAATGGATTATCACCACTCTCAGATTGGCTAAGATGACAGGAAAAGATAATGCGGAATGTCGGAGGGGATGTGGGAAAACTGGGACACTGATGCATTGTTGGTAGAGTTGTGAACGGATCCAAGCATTCTGGAGAGCAATTTGAAACTATGCCCAAAGAGCTATCAAACTGTGCATACCCTTTGTTCCAGCAATGTTACTACTGGGCTTATATCCCAAAGAGATCTTAATGGAGGGAAAGGGACCTGTATGTACAAAAATGTTTGTGGCAGGTCTCTTTGTAGTGGCCAGAAACTGGAAACTGAGTGGATGCCCATCAATTGGAGAATGGCTGAATAAGTTATGTTATATGAATGTTATGGAATATTATTGTTCTGTAAGAAGTGACCAGCAGGATGAATACAGAGAGGCCTAGAGAGACTTACATGAATTAATGCTGAGTAAAATGAGCAGGACCAGGAGATCATTAACCACTTCAACAACAATACTACATAAGGATCAATTCTGATGGACGTGGCCATCTTCAACAATGAGATGAACCAAATCAGTTCCAATTGGTCAGTAATGAAAAGAACCAGCTACACCCAGCAAAAGAACACTGGGAAATGAGTGTGGACCACAACATAACATTTCCACTCTTTCTGTTATTGTCTGTTTGCATTTTTGTTTTCCTTCTCAGTTTATTTTTACCTTCTTTCTAAATCTGATTTTTCTTGTGTGGCAAGATAACTGTATAAATATGTATACATATATTGTATTTAACATATACTTTAATATATTTAACACGTAGGGATTACCTACCATCTAGAAAAGGGGATGGAGGGAAAGAAAGGACAAGTTGGAACAGAAGTTTTTGCAAGGATCAATGTTGAAAAATTACCCATACATATGTTTTGTCAATAAAAAGCTATAATAAAAAAATCTGCAAGTGCTAAAAACCAAAAAAGAAGAAGAAGAAGAAAAAGAAAAAGAAGAAGAAGAAGAAGAAGAAGAAAGAAAAGATGGGTTATGATTAAAAAACAAAAGAAGTCAAAGACTTTAAAAATGAAGCTTTTGGGGACAATTAGGCATAGTGGATAGAGCACCAACCTTGAAGTCAGGAGGACCTAAATTCAAATTTGATCTCAGACACTTAACATTTCCTAGCTGTGTGACCCTGGGCAAGTCACTTAACTCCAATTGACTCAGCAAACCAAAAAAAAAAAATAATAATTTTTTTTACATAAAGAATATAGTTACTAGACACGTTCAGTTCTAAATAAAAATTCAAAAATTGAAAAGCATTATATTTTAGTAAAATGACATATTACTGATTTGAAAATTATTATTTTAAAACATTTATTTATTTTAATACATATTGTTTTATGAATCATATTGGGAGAAAAAAATCACAACAAAAGGGAAAAATCATGAGAGAGGAAAAAAATAGAAAAAAGAAGTGAACATAGAATATGTTGATTTACATTCACTCTCCATAGTTCTTTTTTTGGATGCAATTGGCATTTTCTGTCCAGTCTATTGAGATTGCTTTGGATCATGTACCACTGAGAAGAACCAAGTCTTGCATAATTGATCCCCACACATTCTTGTTGTTATTGTGTACAATGTATTGCTGGTTCTGCTCATTTTGTTCAGCATCAGTTTGTATAAATCTTTCTAGGTCTTTCTAAAATCAGCTTGTTCATCATGTTTTATAGAATAATAATACTTTATTATTTCATATATCACAACTTTTTCAGTCATTCCCCAATTGATGGACATCTACACATTTTCCAGTTCTTTGCTGTCACAAAAAGAGCTGCTACAAATATTTTTGCATGTGAGTTCTTTTCCTTTCTTTATGATTTCTTTGGGATACAGACCTAATAGTGGCCCTGCTGGGTCAAAGGGTATGGACTATTTAAGAGCCTTTGGGCATAGTTCCAGATTGCTCTCCAGAATGGTTGGATCATTTCACAATTCCATCAACAATGCATTAGTGTCCCAATTTTTCCATATCCCCTCCAATAGTTATCATTATCTTTTCCTGTCATCTTAACCAATCTGAGAGGTTTGAGATGGTATCTCAGAGGTGTTTTTGTACTTCCCCTTTACTCTTATTCCTGTTGGTTTTGTTTGTGCAAAACCTTTTTAATTTAATGTAATCAAAGTTGTCCATTTTGCCTTTCATAGTGTTCTTTAGTTCTTCTTTTGTCATGAATTCTTCCTTCTCCAAATATCTGATAGGTAAATTATCCTTAACTCTTCTAACTTTTTTTTTTTTTTATGGTATCCTTTATCCCCAACTCATGAAACCATTTTGATCTTATTTTGGTTTGGAGTGTGAAATGTAAGTATATGCCAAGTTCTGACATATTATTTTTTAGTTTTCCTAGCAATTTTTATCAAAAAATGAGTTCGCATTCCAGAAACTGGAATTTGGGGGTTTATCAATTATTAGATTACTTTAAGTCTTGAGTATTGTGTCATGTGTATCAAATCTTCCACTGATCTACTGTTCTGTTTCTTAGCCAATACAAAATAGTTTTGATGACTACTGCTTTATAATATACTTTTAGGTTTGGTACTACTAAGCCACCATCTTTTATATTTTTTTCATTAATTCCCTTGATATTCTTGACCTTTTGTTCTTCCAGATGAATTTTGTTATTATTTTCTCTAGTTCTATAAAATAATTTTTTAACTTTGTTTTCATTGGTATGGCATTGAACAAGTAGACCAATTTAGGGAGAATTGTAATTTTTATTATATTATCTTGGCCTACCTATGAACAATTGATATTTTTCCAATTCTTTATATCTGACTTTATTTATGTGAAAAGTGTTTTGTAACTGTGTTCATATAGTTCTTAGATTGTCTTGGCAGATAGATACTCAAATATTTTATTTTGTCTGTAGTTATTTTAAATGGAATTTCTCTTTTTATCTCTTGTTGATGGACTTTGTCAATAATATATAGACATACTAATGATTTGTTTGGACTTATTTTTTATCTTGCAATTTTGCTAATGCTTTTAATTGTTTCCAGTAAGTTTTAGATAATTTTCCAGGATTCTCTAATTATATCATCATATCATCTACAAAGAACAATAGTTTTATTTCATCATTGCCTATTCTAATTCCTTTAATTTTTTTCTTTTCTTATTGCTAAAGCCAACATTTCCAGTACAATGTTAGTAATAATGGGCATTCTTGTGAAAATTATTTTAATGATATGCTTTCTGTATAGATTTAGGCCTCTGCCATTAGGACAAATATTAACATTAAAAGCATTTAAAGAAAGAATAAAATGGAATACAATTAAAAATAACTTTATCCTAACCTATTTAAAATAAACTATTGGTACCAAAAAATAGAGGAACAGATGCAAACACCTCTTAAAACAATGTCTTTTTAAGTTTAACTGGAATGAATCAACTAATATATGGAAGACAGCATAAGATTTCATAAACTATCTCATTCATTAAATAACCGATATCCTTGCTAAGTGGAGAAACATGGCAAAGACAATACTAGTTTAGAAGATAAACCCATTTTTAAAATCTTATAGAAAAGGATGGTGGAATTTTATGTACAATATTACTTTATAATACATCAGGAAACCAGGGATCAAAAAACAAGATTAAGGAATAATTAGTGAAAGATTTTAACATAAGCAAAGCAATTCAAAACACATTTAGGATAAACCAGCACAATAAACAAATAAAAATGAAAAAAATTCATAAAATTTTTAAGAATATTTTTTTACTTTTGAAGCATAGCAGAACCACCACAATTGAACTCTAACATTATATCATACTTACTAATAAAAAAGTAGAGATTGTACTTTAAAAAAAATCTATAGGAAAAGAAACCAGACTGGACTAGACATATTAAAAAAATTCCCCAGTGGAAATATTAAGAAATTGATTCTCAAGTTATGGGAAAAAGGAAAAAAATACTGTAGTAGAAAAAAATTGAATATTATTATTCCCCCAAAAGATGATTAGCCCATCTCTGTCTCTTTTCATCTCTTTGTTTCTGTCTCTCTTTTTCATTGTGTTTAATATTTGTTCACATAAAAATGCAGTGGAGCCTTAAACAGCCTCCTTAAATGTTTCTTTAACATAAAATGTCTTCTGGGACTATATCAAAATCATATAAGAATCTCTGCAAAGCATATCAACTGAGATTAGTTCAGTTAATCGTCATTCATTATTAATAACAAGTGAAGAATAAAACTGGAAGGCATTGGCTCATGAAAGTTATTTCCTACCACCTCAAAACTAGCTATCAAAAAATCCAAATGGAAGAGGAATTCCCAAAACATGGTAAAGTTCTCTAGATGCACCACTTTGCACTTAAGCATCTAGATGGAGCAATGGATAGAAAGCTTGGCCTGAATTTAGGAAGACTTAACTTCATGAGTTCAAATCTGACTTCATACACTAGTTGTATGACCACGGGCAAATCATTTAATTCTGTTTGCTTCTGTTTCCTCATCTCTAAAGTGAGCTGGAGAAGGAAATGACAAACCACTCCAGTATTTTTCCCAAGAAAACTCCGAATGGGATCATAAAGATTTAGAGAGGATTGAAATGACTGAACAACCACAAAATTTGTAAATGACATCATGCATGAAAGCATGGAACACTATGTTCTCCTAAATGAGCTCTACAATTATTTTTTTTAAGTATTCTACAGTTATTTTAAAAAAATATCTTAGAAATGCCTGTTGTACACACTTCAATATGCAGTTTGATGGACAACCTATGGAGTTCATTCTTTCAGAACTAGAATAGACAATTTAAATAGACAGTGATCTGGGACATATTGAACAGGAGGAGGTAAGTGCCTGGATTAAATTTGGGAAATAATTTAATTTCTTTAATGATCCCAAGCTTCTCCATGAAGTAAAGATTTCTCTTTTTTTAAACAATAATGTTCCTTTCATGACATTATATGCTTGAAAGTTTATGCCTTAGAGTCTCAGAATACTTGAAGTTCAGAAGGCTCTGTACATGATAGGTTGCAACCTGCTACAAATGATGAATTATATAGGAGAACAAGTAGAAAAACTTTAATCAGAGAGATGAATAATTATAAAAGAAGATAGAAGGGTATAATATACTGAGAGTGAGGGATAATTAATAAGATTATTGAAATGCTTCATTGATGTATTTGCAATATATTGTATTTTTAAAGGACAATAACAACAGTCCAATACTTTAAGTTGGTATGAACATATGATGATCTCCATGAAGGGAATCCACATCAGTGAGGTAACAGATCCATTGTAGTAGTAGAAAGTTCATATTCTTTTAATTTGTTCTGAACTATTGATAAGAATACAATTTAAACTAAAACATGTAATTTAAGCTGTAAAAGAACTGTAAATGAAGATGCAAAGCCATTCCTTGCTGAAAAAAGGGATATTTAATAATAGAAAAAGCATAACTACATAGAACAGAATTAAAGATAATAGATGAATCAAACATAAGAAAAGTGGAGTTATTTTCCTGATGGTAATTAATTTTTAATGACTTAACCTATTTGAAGAGGTTCCATATAAGACAATTTGTAGCTATAAATGACTCTAACTTGCATAAGACTTTAATACAATGCTCTTTAGAATAAGGATGATAACAGAAATTGAACCTTAAGGTTTTTTTTTTTTAAAGAACTAGAAAATAATGTGACTTAAACAATAAAACTTTGCCTCTTTTGCAGTAGCAACAGGGGGAGAGCTCCAGGGACTTCTATCAGACTCTTCATTATATCCCTAAGGCACAGAACCAGATTTTCCTCAGAACTAAAGTTATCCTAGTAACAAACTAATTATATTAATATAATATACTTCCTATTACACTCAACTGACATTTCTATTGTTATATATTCAATTGGCATTACTCAGGTTAATAAAACAAATAACAAAATTTTTAACCATTATATATTTTAAGTGAATAAAGAAAGATAACACACTTCTTGCAGTTCACTGTTCAAAGATTTGTCTAAGCAATTTAACTTACTGTTATGGGACAACTTAAGAGCTAGGGAAAATATACTTTGTACTTTATTCACTCAAGCAAACCTAAGTCTGTGAAGAAAAAGGAACTCTAAACTTAATAGTCGCCTCCCTCCCCCCCCCTTTTTTTTTTACCATAAAGCAAAGGTTCACTACCTAAAGATTGTGTATCCTCAGGCATAATGGAGTTGTTTTTTTTTTAATTGTTACATCTATAAATAAGCACACTTTCTATAGAATAAATGTCTCATATTTATATCACATTTTTCTCCTCAAATTTAGAGATCAGGGAAACTGCGAGGTCTTGTGTTGGCTATATTACAACTCAAAAGCTAGGATTATTTTGTAGTTATTATAATATACACATATTCATGCACATACATACCTATAGATATGTATATATATACATATGTGTGTATAATGCAACATATGTGGGTAGATGTAAAATGAGAAGTCTCTACATGTAATGAGACCTACTTGCAAGACTTGTCTCCTTACATGTAGCAGAGGGTTGCCTTCTCATTTGAGCACTGGGGTGTCATTCTGTGGCTCAAAGGGAGTCAGAACATATAACCTTTAGTCTTTTCTACTCCCACCCTTCTTCAAGAGAGTCTTCATTTTTTCAAAGATGGGAAGCAGGGGGTGGCCATTGTCCTCTCTGCTGTCTTCAAAGGGAAGTTCCAGGCTAGAATTTTATTCCTCCCTTATATTTTGATGGTCTTAGAGCTTCTTAATTGAAACAAACAAACAAAAAAAGGATCAGAATTAGAATCAACACTTACTGGCTACATGATCCTGGAGAGGCTATTTAAACTCTGAGTTTTATAATTTTCATGGGTAAAATAAGAATTATAATAGCATCTACCTCATGGGGTTGTTATGAGAATCAAAAAATTATAATATATGTATATTTATTATATACTGTACTTTGCAAACCTTCAAGCATTTATGTCAATATCAACTATAATGATCTGTTATGTAATGAAGTACTCTAAGTGCTAAAGCTAGGTATTATTGTAGTTTATACATTACAATATAAATTAATTGTAAAATGCTACTGAATTCATAGTAGCTTTTGCTCATTATGTTTCCCCTTAATCAATGGATATTAACTTTAAAATAATTATATAGGGGGTTCATAAAATTTTTTGAAGTTAAAAAAAGCACCAGTACTCAAAAGACTAATACTATAAATTTAAAATGAAACATTAAGGAAATACTCAAATTTCTCTTTTCCCCTTAAATCCAAGATTCTTAACCTTTTTTTTGGTCATGGGTCGGTCCCGTTAGTAGTCTGGTGAAACATATGGATTCTTTCTCAGAATGTCTCTAAATGAGTGAAGTAAAATGTATAGAATTACAGATTACATTGAGATTCAGTTTTCAAAATAATTTTAAAATCCAGTTCACTGACCTAAAGTGAGAAACCACAGCCTGAAGATAAACAATATTCTCCATTATTAATCTCTGTTTATTCTTCTCTAGTTGACTTATAAAAACTTTAAGAGGCTCTCTGATAATTCAGAGAAGTTTTCTTATTATGACCAGGCCAATATACCAACAAGGATTTGCCTTGACCAAAATGGAAGTTAGTCAGAACTGAACATGAAAGGAATCAATGGGAGAAGACTTAATTATGTATGTGTGTCAGAAGTAGTATGTTTGTGAGTGTACCTGTCCATATTCCAAATCCAAAAATAAGTCATTTTTGGATTAGCTAATTTTTTTTTTGTATTTTCATATTTGCCTCCATTCTCTCATGTTATTTGACTAATAAATATGTGCTTATGAGTGCCTAGTACAGACTAATATGTATTGTTTTATTGAAAATATACATTCTATTCCATATAGGATTTCCAAAAAATTAAGCCTGTCAGAGAAATGATAGAATTTAGTAGAAATGCTTTCCTTTTCTATAGTGCTTGTAATAATAGACGGCAATTAAGTTTAAACTTGGAGCCTTCTAGGGTCTTTACAAAGTTGAAGAAAATGATTACATCCTCTGATTTTTTCCCCTTGCAATTTATGTAAGCTTTTTAGCTTCTTCCAGCACCTCACCTATTTGATGGCCAAGATCAAAGGCAATTTCTTATAGAAAAAAAGTAATCTACAGTAAAGCTTGTTTACTACAGAACTACAACTTGTGAAAACAAAACAAAATAAAGAAGTATCCAGAAGAAAAGATTGAAAATCTCCAAAGATAACTATGCCATAGAGCCTGGGGAAACTAAACCTCATTCTTTTCTTTTTTTAAATCTATTTAACAAAAGAAAGCATTGTAAAATGTTCAATGGATGCCAAACATGCCTTTTTTATCTTCTAAGGAAATGTGCCAGAAGTATTCTGGCTTTCTTTACTTCCATTTCCCATTTGTTCTTATGATCTTTCTTTACTAAGCTTTATATATACTCAAGTCTACAGATCTCCCTTGAGCCCAAAATAAAGTTAATTGATTTGCCCAAGGTCACACAGGTAATAGATATCAGAGCTGAAATTCATACCCAAATCCAACAGTCATTTTATTTTGCTATACTACTTTATTTAGTCCATTCTTCCTATGATTTTCCTTCTGATTATTGGACATTTAGACAAATGGAATAGACAGTTTACTTCTATTATTAATATGGGTAAGAGGTGATATTAGGTTGAGAATATAATGCAGTTAGTTGGATTCAAATTTGATTCAATAACTAGCCACAAAAATGAATAATTTAGCATGTCAATGTCAATCTGGGAGTAAGTCTCTAGTGTTTTTTCACAAGGCTCTGCCCTTAACCTTATTCTGTTAAAAAAAATTTCAAAGTATGAATTAATGTTTATCAGATTTGAGGATGACAACCTGAAGTCAATAAGGAATAAATTACATGATAAAATTGGGATCTAAAATAATTTAATCCATTGAAAAAATGCACTAAATCTAATAAGATGAAACCAAATAGGAATACATTCAATTCACAAATATTCATTAATACATATTATGTTCAGGATACTCTGCTTAACACAAAAAGAGGTTAAATCTTAAAAAAATTCAGATGGACAAGTATAAGAAGTCATGGCAAAAGGACAGTTTATGTGAAAAAGATGCCTTTCATGGACCACATCTTCAATATGTTCCAACTTTATAAAACAGCACTCCAAAAAGCAAATTCAACTTTGATCTTCATTAATAAAAGAATAATGTCCAAAGGAAAAAAGGTGCTATTTTTTAGAGGATTTGTTGACTCTAAAATTCTATGATTCTAAGCCTTGCCTCTAGGCAACAGAATCCTTGGTCCTTTGATTACTGAATGCAGTTTCATCAACTCCCTAGAATAGAAAACATTAGTGTCTTGGTTAGTTTATACTGAATTTTTCCTTAATCCTTACAATTTTTATAGCCTGAATCCAAGATGACAGCAGGCTATCTAAAACATGCTGCATAATGCTCCATGGATTTAATATGTAGTCATGCACCCTGTGGACACTCAATAAGTAGTTATTGATGTTCATGGTAGAAAATGCTCTCAAATTCAGGCTTGAGGCCTTCATGTACCCAGTAACGTGGTACAGAATCTAAATTACTCATTTGTTCTCAATGTGTTATGAACAGATACAGCAATGAAATAGTGCCAGAGAAAAAAGGTCTCACCCCACTGTGGGAAGAGCAAAATGAAGTGAGTTTAGTTGGGAGTGCTTAGTTTGGTGGATGGATATAAGAACTGGAAGGGGGAGGGTAGATTTCTGAAGTAGGTGCTGAAACTTGAGCAGGGATTTAAGTATAGACACCACCATGGAATAGACAATTTGGTGAGCATTTGCAGAAAAGAAATTAAGCTAAGAAAGTAGTGACCAGGACAGCTGAAAGAATCAGAAGAGGCAGAATTTAAGGGTAAAACCACATCTGGGCTGGCTTCTGTCACCCTGAGAGATGGCCAGTTCAAAGTATAGTCAACTCTTCTATAATTGATCTATGAGTTCCTAAAAAATCATTCCTCTGTGCAAAATTATCAATAAAAACCACAAAGATTGTTGAAGAAAATAGGGGAATAACACAAATATTTCATTAGTAGAGCATAAAAAATAGGAACCTAATAAAAATGTTAGACAGTTTTATATATGTTAAATGGTGAAGAAATATATAAATATTACAGTAAATAGTAGAGGTATCCACTGCTGTTCAGCCTATACCCTGATTTACCACCCAGTACTGTCACTGAGGACCAGGGGAGGGAATAAGTGGACAGAGATTCAGGCAACTCCAGTCTAGATCCCTAGTCATAGTCTAAGGTGGGCAGACCAGCTTTTTTCCATATAACAGCTTTTCAAATACACAAGTGAATACAGTTATCATATGTCCTCATCTCCAGAAGCAGAGCAGATACAATGATAGCTATCTCTTCTTATCTCAAGAAAAGATAAAAAATCATATCTTCCCTGGGCTAGGGAGATGAAAATATCATACATAGGAATGAGGTTATAAACTTGGGAAATTGGAAGAATGGAGAAGATTCCTTCAACAGAAATAAGAAAGTTTAGAAGAGAAGTTAAAGTAGAACGTGTTCTATTTTGAACAAGACATCCAATTGTTCACCAATAGGAAAAGTTGGTATTGAGGGACTTAAGCTCAGGGGAGAGAATGGAATTGTATATATAGATCTCAAAGTCATCTGCATAGAGATTTTAATTAACACATGGGGGAGATGATGAGACCATCAAGAAAGGAGAGAGGAAAGGAACTAGCATACCTATATAGGTTACACTCTTGACTCTCCCAGGCATTCTCCTACAATGTCTACAAACCACTTCTGGACGCTAATCTTGATCTTCAGACATAGGAATGGAGGAATCTGCTCCTCACCCTGTGACCTCTTCCTTTGATTATTTGGTTCCTCCCAGAAATTCCATTTTAAGGGGATTGCCCAGATCATACATATCACAATTCCCCTCCAGTCTGTACTCTTAACTCTCTTGGTCTCTCTCTATCGTGCCCTCCTGCTGGATCCATTCATAACTTCCTCACTCCCACTCTCAATGCCTTTTCCATCTTCCTTTTATATGCTTTCTTCCATTAGAATGTAAACTCCTTAAAAGCAAGAACTGCCTTTATTTCTGCTTGCATTTTTTATTTCCTTGGTTTAGCATAATGCCTGCCACAGAGTTAGCAGTTAATAAATGGTTGTTGACTTAATTTGATCTATAATTAGGGGAGCTGTTATGGATATTGGTCCAGCAGAGGAGATAGAAGAGTGGTAATCTATAGGCTGAAAACCAAGAAAAAATAGTGTCATGAAAATCCAGAAAATGAGAATATTTAAGAAGAGAGGATAGCCAATAGTGTCAAATATTGAAAAAAGGTTAAAAAAAAGGTGAGTACTTAAAAAAAAAAAAAAAAAGGTTATCATATTTATCAATCAAAAGATTGTTGGTAATGTTAGAAAGAGCAAATCAGTCAAATGAGTTCAGAAGACAAGGGAGGATTAATAGTAGACTCAATGAGCATAAATAACTTTTTCTAGAAACATTATTAAGAATGAAGAAGAAATATAGAGTGATAGCTTGAGAATATAACAAGGTTTATGGAAGAGTTTTGTTTTTTGTTTTTGCTTTTTTAAATTTGCTTTTGTTTTTTTTAAAATGAGAGAAACTTAGAAATGTTCTAAGACAATAAGGAGAAATTATAGACTGGAGAATTTGAAAATTAGAGATGATTGAGGGATCAATTCTCAATGAGATTAAAGATCCATTAGAAGTATTAAGTAATTAAAAAACAAGTTCAGAGAGAAGCAAATGCATAGTTGATACATAAAGTATGTAGAAAAAAATAATATGAAATAAATCTGGAAAGATAGGTTGGTGCTAGATTGTGAAGCAATCATCCTTTTTGTACAGGTATATCTTGGGATTTTCTTCTATAGAATTCACAGTATTTGGCCTCGATTTAAATGAAATACCTATTTTGTTCTTTGGAAGATTCAGAGAAATAAGATTCCTACATTTCCCCCGTATTACATTCCTGAACAAGTTCTTCTGAGAGTTGTCCCCTTAAATTCACATATGCTTCTCAGAAGTCTATAGACTTCCTGGAACTTTACTAGAAGTTTCAATATTCCAGCAATAATTTTAAAATGTCACAATTTCTGCTAATTGAGCACTTTCATTTTGTTTACTATGATACAGAAACCATCAGCAGGAAGAATAGAGATGCATAGGCATTGCATACATGTAGGAAACATGTATGACTACTGTGCATTTGTGGAAGGACATCACACACCTGCACCAGTGTAGGACTGTAAGCATTCTGGATAGTATAATTGCTCTGTTCTACAGAGCCTGTTTCCCAGTGGACATCCTGTCTTTGCCATTCCCATTAGGCATCATGTTGAATCTCTACTGCTCCCTAATACTTCTCTTTCTCACTTTTGTTGCCTTTTAAGCTTTGAAGTAGTCAATATAACCAGATTTTATAATTTAATTTAACCAAATTTAACCAAATTAATAATCAAAGCTATTAACTCTTTCATCTTTAGCTCTTTTTTAAAATCTTATAGTGCAAAGGCTAAGTTTTAGTCCTTTGAGTGAGAAAGGCAGGTTATCACCAAATTTCAGCTGTGTACATTTATATTTTTCTCTATTAAGAGAGAGGTCACTCATTAAGAGGGGAATGTCACCCTCCATTGCCTTAGGCACCAGAGACAAACTCATTTGGAATGGAGATTAGCTAGATAGCTCAAAAAAGCCTAGATAGATTTAGTCAATCTTTTGAACTCATTTCTTCCAGCTAAGGAAAATCAAGGTCTTTATCTAAAGCCTATGTCAGACCTAGAGTTAGAAATTGTCCTTTAATTCCAGTACATCTTGATTTTCAACCTGTGATCTCCTTCAAACAATTTCTAGGACTTAGGTTACAACAAATTGCAAACAAATACTCTGTTGGGTATAAAATGCCACTGTTCCCCTAGCCCTCCAAATCCTCAGAATGTACCAAGACAAACCAATTAAGACAAGTTGGAACAAAAAAGGACAGGAATCTACCTCAGACTGTTGACTCTGAATCTCTCCTCTTAATATACAAATATGGCCCTCTAAATCCTTCTGGGTTTTGACAAGCCATGTATAATCCTTTTATTTATTTTTGGTTTCTATGGCTGTTGGGCAAGATCAATTAGATTAGGTAAAGAAGATTATTTCAAAAGATCCTTTATTTTATTGTTTTCATCTACTGATATAAATTACAAGTCTTCAGGTCTTAGGAGAAAGTCTTACTGGGCTCCTCTGGCCAAAGAAAATCCATCACTCGTTGATCATCTTCTTGGTGATAATTGTCTTTAAAAGTTAGCTAGAACTGAGCTTCAGACTCATAGTCCACTACTATATATATATATATATATATATATATATATATATATATATATATATATACACTTCCATACTTGAGTGAGGCATATGAGTATTTGAGTGGGGGAAGGCAAAACACAAAGTCAGAAAAAAACTTGATGAATTATAGTTATTTTAACATTCCAAAATTATACTATGTACCAAGTATACTATGTATATTATGTACTAACACTTTATTAAAAAAAAAAGTAGGAGAAAATGGTAATGAAGAAAATCAGAAATAACTTTTGGCACATTGTCAGCATCATTACAATTTGTCCCTCTTGAAAGAAGATTGTATTCTTGTTAAGGGGAGTTTATTTGAATGGTGCACATCATTACTGTCATAGTCCACCCTGCTGTTACTTTTCACCTCAGTCAAAATATCACAGTGTTTAGCAATGACTGTGAGGCTACTCTGGGGTGCTTCTGCAATATGACAAGAAATATAGCCTTTCATTTCCTTGTACCATAGAGTCTATTCATATTAGGCATGTCAATCAGAGGGTGCAATAACAAAAAGACAATTTGCTGCTTGCCAAATAGGAATGCCAGGGAAGGCTCTGGGAAAGGCAGTAGGCATTTGACATGACAGCTTCAGAATTTCCTGCTTACCAACAGGGTAATAAACCAAAGAGTGGTAGTGATAATGTCAATTAGAGAGAGGATGTGCCACAAACATGGAGCATGTCTTGAAATGGTACTGAAAAATATAGCTTGTTTATGATTTAAACAATTGTTAGACAAAAGGCTAAATCTGAAGAGGTGATGATTATATGGAATAAAATGCTTTAATTTGCTTTCTATTGATAAGAACACAATGAATAATCTGGCAAAAAGAAATGGTTTAGCTCTTTTTGACATTACATTTAATTAAAACTGAGAGCTGAAAAAATATAAAAAACAGGAATTGAAAACTAGAGAGTTTGATTTTTTTTAAGACAGCAACAAAGAAGGACTGGTTTTAGAATTAAGGTAAGTTTGAATCTTGGATCCTACACTTATTAGCTTTTGCTCTCTGATCAAGACACTTAAGGAAACAGAGATTGCAGAAAAAATGGAATCAATAATAATTTCATTGCCTATTACTATTGTGAATAAAGCATCTTTTTTGAGCTAGACCTGTGATTAATTCATACCTCAACAGGATACCCCTCTGATTAGAAGATAGAAAAGAGAGCTTCTCTCAAAACTTTGACCAGCTATTTCCTTATTTCTTACCAGACTAAACTCTTCTGGTAACCTTCTCTGGTTATCCTACTGGTACCTTCTCTCTTCTTGCCCTTTTTCAGCTGCTTTTTGTGCATGTATTCTTTTCCTATTCAATTATAATCTCCTTGAGGGTAGGAACTATCTTTCATTTTCTTATTTATAATTGCAACATTTAACAAAAGTGCCTGGCATTTAGGAGGTGCTTGATAAATGTTTACTTATTGATTTTTACCATTTTAGGGAGCTTCAGAGAGGAACTTGCTCTATAAATTCAAATTAGTACCTTTGGGAAACTTCTGAATTTAGAGAGTAGTTTGAGGCAGAAAGTGGGGGGAAGGAATTAAGAGAATTTTCCAGGGTCAAGCAACCAGTCTGAAGCAGAGATAGAATCTTAAATCTTCCTGAATCTGAGGAATCAGAACTGAGTCAATTAGTTCTCTATTATGCAATAGTACCTCTAAAAGATAGTGTTCTATCAACTTTTAACTATCATCTATATGTGAATTATTTATTTATCTATCTAGTCATAGCATCATTTGTAAATTTTCTATTTCTCTACCAAATACCCTCTTTTTATATCTTTGAGGCTCGGTTTATTCATCCATAAAATGATGTGTTTGGGTTAATTTCTATAAATTCGTTCATTTCTATGACTTTTCACTCTATTCTAAGGTATCATGGTTATAAGGTTAGAAAATATATGAACCTGCCTATAGAGTTTGATTTGAATAATATCAAGCAGGTAGTAAAAAAAAAAAAAAGTTTGTCTAATTATATGGCTCAGTGCCTAAAATCCACAATTAGAGATTTATTCTTGATAGTCTTGAAGGCTATTAGGTAAACGGCCTTGAGAAAAGGGATGCTTCATATTACTCAACTACCCTGATTAACAGAGATACAAAAATTTGAGTTAGTTGTGGTATTATGAAAATAGATCACAGGAAAGTTATCTGAGAAAAGTCTGGGTTATTAGGAAGAAAAAATGCAAGGATGCTGGAGGAGAGAAGTGAGTGATTGTTAGAAATAAGCTTCACACACATAATAATTTTGTTTTCTTTTCTCCCCTATCTTTGTGAGTGCCACTATGCCATCTAAAGAAGAGTATGAAAAAATCATCTTTACAGCCCAATTCTAGGCTTTCTGTCTTAACCAGTTTTATGTAACTTTTGCAAAAAGAATGATTTCTCTAGCACTCAAGTGAACCACAGTTCATTTCCAGAATGATTCCAGAAAGGATAAAGGAAACAGCAGAGGTACGAATGAAGCTGGATATGGATATGAATATACTGTTTATTATTATAGCTGAGTTGGTATCTGATTCTTTCATTAATCTTAGAAAAATAGAAATAAGACATATATACATTGTGTTATTTTCAACATAAAATTTTGCCTATAGTGGATTTATAATCAAACTTCACCTCATCTTTTCCCCAGTGTGGAAAATGTGAATATCTTATCTCCATAGGCTAAATGTCTTGTGAAGAGAAAGGAGTAAGGATTTAAGGGATCAAGAAAGGAAAAGTGCACTTTGAGATTTGTTATTTTTTCCAGGGATTGGAGAAATAGCTCATTAGGAAGTCTGGCATGCTAATTAGTAATAGTCACTCTGATTAAAGACAATTTAGATGTAAGTCTTTGTAGAATAAGACTATAAGAATAATACTGAAGACTAAGCAGATTGTGTCAGTGGAATTAACCACAAAATTCTCTAGCAATTCTATACATTACTGAATCTTAATTAGAAAAATGCTCAAGTGAGCATCCACATTGTGCTTGGCACTGCAGGGCTGCAAAACATAACATAAGGAAGTCCTGGTTCCAAATGGACACATAACAAATTTTAATTATATCTCCTTTTATAGATTCAGCTTTCATCGAAGGTTTATTTCAGGCCTCCCCCACCTTCGCAGTAGAATCACTCACCCAATCATTATTTTTAGACCCCCATGAGTGTTCCTGTATTATTTTAAAATGCAGACCAAAGATTTATGATAGTGGAACCCTCTTCTCGGAGTTTGGATCTCTTCTCCATGAGGTATCCAGTGACAAAAGTGGCTCACATCTATGAAAATTTTACCTAGATTGCATTAGAGACAAGTTTGCATTCCACTGGTTTTCTACCTTTTCCACTGATGATTATTTGAAAACAGAAATTTAACTTGGTAGTTTTTTTTTATTGTTGGTGATCAATTGAATTGACTCAGCCAAAATTCTTTCATTGAACCATAAATGTGTTAACATGTCCTAATGTCTTCTCACTAAGAACACTAACTTCAAAGTGAAAATGTTGAAACAGAAAAAGAGAGAGGGAAGTCTACTTTCTATTGTTGTTGAGTTTTTTTTTTTTTTTTCAATCATGTCCAACTCTCTTTGACCAAATGTGTGATTCTCTTGGCAAAGATACTAATTTGTCATTTCCTTCTCTAACTCATTTTACAGGATGAAGAACCAAGTGACACAGTTAATAAGTGTCTCAGGTCTTCCTGACTCCATGACCAAATGCTCTACTGTATTACCTTGCTGCATAGATAAGATGTGAGATAGGGTCAAAGGCGCTGTAGTAAATAAGGTTTCTGAATTGCTAATCTGATGGACTATACTGGTCATACTCAAATATTCACAGAGAAACTCACTATTTGGACTTTTCCACTACCTTACCAATAGCTTTGACCACTTGTGATCTATTTTCTACTGGTTTTTTTCCTCCTGATTGATGATATTCTAGATAGAATCACTATTTTATAAGGTTTCTGGACATATACACCTTATTCCAAGCTCAATATACTTTCTGGACTTTAAATCCTGACCTTCTCCATTTCAAATTCTGCTTTATAGAAGAAGAAACATAAAAAGAGAAAAGATATTGAAAGGAATTTAATGGATAGTTATTTATTAGGACATCTAGGTGCTGTAGTGGATAAAGTGCCAGGCCTGAAGTCAAGAAGTCTCATCTTCCTGAGTTCAAATCTGGCCTCAGACATTTATTGTGTGACCTTGGACAAGTGATTTAATCCTATTCACCTCAGTTTCCTCATCTGTAAAATGAGCTGAAGAAGGAAATAGCCAGCTACTCCAGAACCTTTCCTAAATAGGGTCACAAAGTATTGGAAATGATTAAACAACAAAATTTATTTATAATGATAATTTGAATAGACCAGACAACAAACCAAATTTGTTTTCTGAAGACCAGCTTAGCTAATCATTAAAAGACCCTTTAGACTGTCTATGTGGTAATGGAACATTTTTTTATAAAGCAATCTAGTAAACAAAGATAATTAAAGTAGCCTTCAGTTCAAGTCATATGCCTGGGAGGCCTATAACCCAAGATAATGAAAGAACTCACAGATGTGATTAATAAGACACCATCAGAGATTTTTGAAAGATTTTGTAGGATTTAAACACTGCCACAAGGGAGAAGAGATTTTTTTTTTTAGTTTCGTTTTATTTATTCAGTATTTTCCCCACTTATGTTCAAAACAAAAAAAATTACATTTATTTCTAAAATTTTTGAGCTCTAGGTTCTCTCTCTTATCCCCATCTAAGAAACCACTTGTGAAATTATGTAAAACATTTTTATTAAATTCAAGTTGTAAAAAGGATAGAAATTGAAAATAAAAATCCTCAGGAAAAATTAATTTAAAAAAGAGAGAAGGAATACTTTAGTCAGTATTCAGATACAATTAGTTCCTTCTTTGAGTATGGACAGGATTTTGTATCTTAAAGTCCTTCAGAGTAATTGTGTATGATCGTACCACTGAAAAGGACACCTGGTCATCCCAGCACAATTTCGTATACAGTACATTTCACTTTGCCTGAATTCATGGAGGATGTTTCAGGTGGTTTTTTTTTTTTTGCCTCCTGAGTGCATCCTGCTAATCATTTCTCATCAAGTAGTGTTGTTGTTAGGTCAAAAAATATGCATGAATTTATAGCCCCTTGGGTACAGATCATATTTTTTGATCATTTATCAATTGGGGAATGAATCCTAATTTTTATAAATTTGACTGAGTTCTCTTTATGTTTGAGAAATGAGACCTAATCAGAGAAACTTGAATCAAAATTCTTTTTTACAATTACTTTTGTTAACTGTATTTTCCCCATTTACTCTCTATTTTCATCCTATTCCTCCTCAAAAGTGTTTTGGCACTGACCACTTCCTCCCCCAAAATTCCCTCTCTTTCATCACCCTCCTCCTCTTCCCATATCCCATTCCCTTCCTATTTTCTTGCAAGGTAAGATATAGAAATCTATCTATACTCTATTGAGTATGTACATTATTTCCTCAAGAAGAGATTTTTTAAACCAGTTTTCAAAGATGTAAAAGAATAGACTCTAAAAACTATGAGTTGAATTTGAGTATTAGAAAAATTCTATAATATGCAATTAAAAGGATAGTTTAAGAACATTTAAAAAGGAAAGCAGTGATTATAGAGAGACAAATCTTCATCACATCAAGTTATAGAATAGTATAATTATTATGAGATTATTATATTAATTACTATGAGAAAATTAAGCATTCTAATGAGGTCATAGCTCATTTCCTTTTTTAAAAAAAACCAGTATTATGGCAGATGATTAAATAGTAACAATGTATTTGACAAAACCACTCATGCTATGCTTATGAGCAAGACAGATTTATGAATTTACAAAGAATAGACAGTTGAAAGATGACTTTCAAGGAATGGAAAAAAGAAAAGAAGGGGGGGAATCATATTCTGATTTCCATTTTCTTGTCCATAAAATATAATGTTGCAAATGTTTCTATAGCATCATTTAGTCTTATAAAATACATTTTTAAGCACTTGCCTAATGCTAGGCACTGTACTAATTGATATGAATATACATACAAGCAAAAAGAAAAAAATCTCTGCCCTTGAGGAGCTTAATACTAATTGGGGTGGGGGGTGGGGAAGGGAGAGAATGAAAACTGAAAGGAAGAGAAAGGAAAGAGAAGGCACGCAGACTAGGACATGATGGAAAAGTTCAGAGAATAGAGCCTGGTGGGAATGGCTAGCCTGGGCACCCTTCTTAAATGGAAGTCCTGAAAAGACTCTTTACTTTCAAATAAGAGGGGAGGGTCTCACACTTCATAGATGATATCTGAGGCTGAAGTGCTTCCAGGTTCTGTACATGTGATATCTCACAACTGAAGTGCATATGTTTAGCCATCAACTATATCCACCCAGTTCCCCAAAACATTGCTTTGGACATATGGTGGTGCTAGAATTGCAATTGCTTGGAAGATTTTTTTTATTAATTCATATGTTCAGAATTTTAAAAAAAATGTTCTTAAGGGAACTCTCTGTCTCTGTGTGTGTGTGTATATATGTGTGTGTCTATGTATATAAACACACACATACACATACGTATATGTGTTCTCCATCTTCTGAAAGATTTGAAAAGTTTTATGAATAGCTGATTGTTTTTGCATAAATCAAATGAAAAGCTAAATCTTTTTTTAGAAGAGGTTTTTAGGTTTTTTTTTTTTTTTATTCTTAAGACACTTCAAATGGTTTTGTTTTTAACATTCAGATTTGGCATGAATGCAATACTAATAGAAGAATACATACTCTGCCTCCTTGGAAGAAAATTGGCTTTAAAACCAACTTAGGATATTTAAAAATAGCTTTTTTTTCTATTGATATGGGTTTTCTCCTGAAACTAGGAAAAAAAAACACAGGAATGAGAATTTTGGCCCAGCAGAAACATGAAAGAATGTAACTGCTACCTAATTTTAAAAGTGTAACTGTTTTTAAAGTTGAAATTATTTATTGAAGACAAAAACAAAAGTAAGGAAGAAACCTAATATAGCTGGAATAGAAATGAATTTGGAATCAGGAGATTTAGATTTAAATCTCAATTCTGTGAGAATTTAGGAAGTTCCTTAACCTCATTGAGCCTCAGTTTCCTCATTTGTAAAGTGAAGTTATTAGGTAAGATGACATCTAAGACTCTTTTCCAACTTTATATCCTTTGACCCTATGACCTTCACCTACATCACCTATAAAGTTGGACAATTTTTAAATGGCCTGATTCTAAGATTATAGTGGAGTATTGAAAGTAGATGTTTAGCTAAAACAACTTATGTTATACAGAGACAAATGGAAGCCCAGATGATAGCTGGCCAATAAGAAGGCAGTGATTGCTAAATTATCACAGTACTCATTGTGATAGGTATAAAACCTTAATGATCATATTTCCCAAATTCCTGAGTAGAACCATATGGTCTGACAAAAGATATTTCCTTTGAAAAAAATTTTTTTATCATCCAAGTCATGGTCGTTCCAGGACATCCAAGATTTACATTTGTAAAAGTCTCCAATTGGACAAAAATTTCTTACTGTAGAACGCTTATGAAAATCATTTTAGCAATAACTGCAGAAACTTGAAAAATAAAAGCCCCTGAGAAATTCAAAGTGACTACAAGCATGCTATTGTGTCACAGTACCATTGGCAAAGGATAATGGTAATAGCTGACAAAGTGGTTTAAGATTTTAAAAACATTTATATACAATATCCTATTAGACTATCACAAAAATACTGTAAGAAAGGCACAGTAGTATGTGATTTTTGTCCCATTTTATACAACAGAGGATGCATATTGAGGAGGAGTGATGGAAATAAAACAGGTTAGGTAAACAAAGACCTTATTATAGGGAATAGCCCGGCATAATATCTGAGAACTGTGCTTTAAAATTCCTTTCTCACAGCCTTCTACTAATATAATTTCCTAGAAGATTTATATAAAGTAGGATAAAAAAAGAGTTGGGTGATGATTTAGCAAAATACAAATCGATTTCTATAAGAAGCTCTTTTAAGCTGATTGACTTTCTCACTCTCTTCATTCCTTCCCTACCAAACATTTACTTATTTCATAAAGGTGCCCACACACCTCCCTCTTAGCCAGGGCCCTTGTAAAATACTTCATCCAAAAAAAAAAAAAAAATTGAAGCTACCGGTTTGAAGTTCTGTTTTTTCCCCATCTCTACAGATCAACTTAACATCATCCCACCTTCCAATATCACTTCTTTTTTTTTTTTTCAAAACCATCTTCTGCTCTACTTTTGTTTCCATCCCTTTCTGTCTTATCTTTGTGCTCACCTCTTTGATCATTCCTTCTTCTTCTTCTCATACAATAGTTCTTTCCCTACTATTTATAATCATGCCCAGATTTCCTAGCTTAAAAAACTTTCCTTTGATTCTACCATACCTTCTAGCTATATCCTATATTTTTCCTTCCTTCCATGTCCAAATGCCTAGAGAAAAAAAAGATTATTTCACTCTCCAACTCTCTACAATATGGCATCTAATCTCATCAGTCAATTGAAGCTGTTATTTCCAAGATTATTAATGATCTATTAATTGCTAAATCTAATAGTTTTTTTTTTCTTTTTTTTAGCTTTCTTTGAAGCATTTGGCATGGCTGACTACTATACCCAACTCTATTCCCAGACATAATAAGCCCTTTTGCTGCTCTTTTCTTGATTTTCTCCTGCCTAGCCATTCTTTCCTCTACATGTAACTGTACTTTAGGACTTCACCCTGTTTTTCTTTCTTCTCACTCTATATTTTGGTGATCTCTTTGGTTCCCATGAGTTCAATCAACCATCACTTTTTTTCTTTTTTTTTATGACTCCTATATAAATACACACACACATATATATTTGTGTGGAGAGAGAGAGAAAGAGACAGAGAGAGAGAGAGAGAGAGAGAGAGAGAGAGAGAGAGAGAGAGAGAGAGCACTCTAGTCTTTCTTCTCAATTCAATTAAATAGATATTTATTAAGCACCAACAATGTGCTAGTCTAAGCTCCATTTCTAGGCTCCAAGGATACAAAAATAGAAATGAGATAATTTCTTTAATTTTTTGAATGTAGAAGACATTATATTTTATAATGTGGAAATCAACAGGGACTTATATAAGTATTTACAAAATAAATACAAGTTAGCTGTTGAAAGGAAGGTACTAGAAGATTATAGTTGCTCCAAAAGTCAACACAAAAAAATACTTTTATGTATTTGCACTTTTTATGTATATGTTGTTTTGTACTAACAAAATGTAGTCATCATGAGAGTATGGGCCATTTCGTTTTATTCTTTTTGTAAATTTTAATTTATATAATAAAACAAATCTTTCTAACATATAATACAATTAAAAAGAAAAAATATTATTGCACACGAAACTGTAAATCTAATACATACAACTTGGCTATTTCTTTTAAATATATAACAAAATTATCATGAAAATTTCTTTTTTCCTTCTCTCATCCCTACCCTATAGATAATTATTATTGGACATAAATAATATATTTATATAGTAATTCTATATATACTTTTACTTATCATTTCTCTCTCTAAATACAGATAGCATCTTTCTTCATATATCCTTTACATTTAATTTGGATATTTATAATGATCAAAATAACTTGTTTGCTCAAAGTTGTTCTTAAAACAATATTATTGTGTACAATGTTCTCTTGCTTCTGTTCATTTTATTCTTCTTTGTTCATGGGTAGGCAGAGTCAGTATAATAAAAATGAAAAATTTACACAAACTAATTTAAATATTCAATGCCGTTCTAAATAAAGTACCATTTTTAATTGAATTTGAAATAATAATAAAATTTATTTGGAAAAAGAAAGTCAAGAATATCAAAGGAAATAATAAAGAAAGCATAAAGGAAAGGGATTAAGCAGTACCAGATCTTAAAGATATTATAAGACAGTAATTATAAAATCTGATACTAGCTAAAAGTTAGAAAGGTAGATCAATGAAATAGAGTAGAGAATCTGTAACAGCAAGATTTTTTATTATTTTGTATTTGATAAGTATAAAGACTTAAAATTTGGGGAGAAGTATTCATTATTTGGTAAAAACCTATTGGGAGAATTGGAAAGCAGTATGGCAGAAACTGGATATAGACTAATATCTTACCCTATTTACCAAAATAAGATCAAAACAGTTTCATGGCCCGTGCATAGAGATTGTACAAGAAAATTAGAATATAGAACATGTTAATTATCAGACATGTAGATAAGTGAACAATTTGTGAATAAACAAGAAATAGAAATTGAAGTTAGATATAAAATGGATCATTTTGAGTATATTAAATTTAAAAGGTTTTGTACAAATAAAACAAATGTATCCAAGATCAGAAGGAAAGCAGAAAATGGGGTGGGGGGAGAAGGGAAATTTATAGACAGTTTATCAAATATAGGTCTCAATATAAAAAAAAAAAACATAAAGAACTTTTTCAAATCTATAAGAATAAGTGATTCTTCAATTGATAAATGATCAAAGGATATGAATAGAAAGTTTTCCAATGAAGAAATCAAAATCACTTATAATCATAGGAAAAATGTTCTATATCATTATTGGTAAAAGTATTACATATTATAATGTGGACATTGGAAAGGGGACCCAAAAGTTTGGGGTCATAGACTGGTGTCTCACAGTGTTTTAAAAGAATTTGCTGGTTTGAACCCATTTCCTGGTCAAGGGGCAACATTTTATTGTAATTATAACGCCATTATAAGTGAACAAAATTCCAAGAGAACTTAGTAGAGTGCTAAGAGAGAGAGAGAGAACACCTTTATCCATCTTTCTATCATTGACGTGTTAATTCTGTGGCCCAGAAGTAGGGCCAGTGCCAGGGAGTGATCTGCAGAATTTGGTTCTCACTGACCAACAGATGTCTCAGGAATTTGGTCCTTGGGACTATCCTGAGGCCAGAAGCTATCTGACAGTCAGTAATGAATAGAGCAATGGTCTATTCAGAATCAGATAAATTGTTGTTCTTAGACTGGGAGTGTGGGAAGTCCCTGAGGCAGACTCTAAACCCAGAAGATTTAGGATTACTGATTTATTGTTAGAACAGAAGCCCCTCCCTAAAATCAGGGGATCTCAAAATCATTGCTATCTCCCCTACAGCTATATTACAAATATCATTTCATACCTATCATATTGACTAAAATGATAGAAGGGGAAAGTGACAAATGTCACTGTGGAAAAATTGGGACACTCATTGTTGGTAGAATTATGAATAGATCCAACTATTTTGGAGAGCAATCTGTAATTATGCTCAAAGAGTTATTAAACTACCTATACCCTTTGACCAATCAATAACACTATTTGGTTTATTTCCAAAGATAATTAGGAAAAAAGGAAAAGAACCTATATTTTCTAAAATGTTCACATCAGCTATTAATGTGGTGGCAAAGAACTGGAGACTACAGTGATGTCTATCAATTGAGAATTGGCTAGATAAATTGTGGTATATGATTATCATGGTATATTACTGTTCAATAAGAAATGAAATGAACTCAATAGAAAGATTTGTATTTTAGTCTTTATGTCTCTAACACCTAGTATAGAGTCTACCAAGATGGTTCTTAATAAAGACTTATTAAATTCAGTTAAAGGGGTTTGAGGATTCATCTTTTGAACAATCATATTTCTCTCTTTCTTGATACATAGATGTATTTATATACATACATTAATAGAAAGACAGATAGCTAGATAACTAGATGTAGATAGAGATATATATGGCTATTTTCTCAAAGTTCAAAGGCCCAGTTACATTAGGGAATTTTTGGCAGGTGGCTTATTTATTTAGCTTAAACTTTTGAATTCATTGGTATAAGTGGAAAAACTTCCCTATTAGTGGAGTGTGAGAGAGCTTCCTGAGACTTTGAAAGAATCAAGGTCAAATGGGCTGCATTCACTATAGGCTGGACTTGAAACTAATTTTTTTTTTTTTTTAATGACTATCTACTGTGACCAATAAGGCCTAGGCCAAACTCCATTGGGTGATTGTCTGGGTCCAGATTGATTCTGATTGAATGTAAATCATTTCTGCTTTGGCTAGAAAACCTGAGGGTCTTTCCCTCCCAGATTCATTAATTCATTCATTTATCTAAAATTTTTTTTGGACTAGATAAAAGAGGAGATTTTTTAAAAATATTTTATTTTATTTTATAATAACTTTATGTTGACAGAATCCATACCAGGGTAATTTTTTTTTTACAACATTATCCCTTGCACTCGCTTCTGTTCCGATTTTTCTCCTCCCTCTCTCCACGCTCCCCTACCCCCTCCCCCCCCCCCCAATGGCAAGCAGTCCTATATATGTTAGATATGTTGCAGTATATCCTAGATACAATATATGTTTGCAGAACCGAGCAGTTCTCTTGTTGCACAGGGAGAATTGGATTCAGAAGGTAAAAACAATCCGGGAAGAAAAACAAAAATGCAAATAGTTCACATTCGTTTCCCAGTGTTCTTTCTTTGGGTGTAGCTGCTTCTGTCCATCATTTATCAATTGAAACTGAGTCTTTGTCAAAGAAATCCACTTCCATCAGAATACATCCAAAAGAGGAGATTCTTTGCCTCAGTTGCTAACTTAGCTTTAATCACTGGGTGTGACCTCAGTCAAACTGAGACCTAAATTGAGCTTAAAAAGACCAAAGTCTCCCATTTCTTTCAGGGCCATGTCCTGTCTACCTGATCTATATTTTACCACTGAACCCAGATGGCTCTTCAAGGGAAAGTGAGGCAATAGATCTTGTATAGCCTTCCTCATGCAACTCCAATTCACTTGCCCATCACCTCCTTGACATCTTGGTTCACTTCCAGAATGGACAACCAACAATCAGAAGATGTTTGGTAAAAATTGTTTTTCCTTTTTAATTTGTGGTTCTTTAATGTGACTACATAATGCAAAAGCTTCTTTTCTCCAAAGTTTACATTCTTTCCTAATAATTTTTCTCCAATGATCTTTTTAAATGAGGGAAACCAATGGCCATTTTGTGAGTGACAAATGATGAAAATCCTTTATGTGATAAGGCCCGCTTGCATTTATACCTGAAGTGGTCACAATATAACAATGCATTGTAACATATGGGGCTCTGATTTCACATTTGCAGGTCAGCACATTTTTTTCCTCCTTGGGTTGCAAAGAAGGGTTTGGTTTGCCTTTACACAAAAATGATTTGCTAGCATTTTTTGGGCCCCTTTTCCAAATCCATAAAAGCACTAAAGTTGTTAGTTTATCTGTTTTTTTCAACTTTTTTTTTTTTTTAATCAGCTCCCTGCTTGGGAAGAAGGGAAAAAGACTTGAATAACAGGGCATTTTCTCTTTCCAGTCATAATGTGAACTCCATTGCTTGCATCCTCAGAAAGGTGACTTTTAATGCAAAGGTTTCTAAAGTGTTTGACATTTGACTAACAATATGGTTCAAATTTAAAATGGTGAAAGTGGCCACAAATGAGTATTTGGTAAAAAGGCTTTTTCTTAATCTATTATAATGAATGCAAAGATATGCAAAACTATTAGAAGAATGCATCCAGACAAGGCAAATTAGAATAAATTAAACTATTGCTCAACAATTCAATTAACCTTTTAGAATTATAGAGAAGATGTAGTAATAGCATACTCTGTTGTGTTATCTCAATAATCATACACCATACACAAAACTTCCACTAAAAAAAATGCCATCACTATTATATTTCCCTGTATAATTTTGCATTACTACCATGCATTGAAAACATCTCATCTTCTGAGTTTGAAAAGTGCAGAATAAACTTATCTTAACGCGATAAACTGAGAGCCAATTAGAAGCAGAGAGACAGAAAGACAGAGACACACAGAAACATATAAGCTTTGTTTAAAAGGTTCCGTTCAGAGCAGACCTTTTAGAGAGAGCTGCACATACTTGGATTCTGTATGTATGAAAAGAGATTGGGGCTATGAGTTTTTATAAGTCTCTGTCTAATAAATCTGGATCTTCATTTACTGATTTAAACAATTCCTTTTTTTTTTTTGTTTGTTTGTTTGTTTATATTTTTCAATTAATTAATTAATTTAAAAAAATATCTTTTTATTGACAGAACCCATGCCAGGGTAATTTTTTACAACATTATCCCTTGCACTCACTTCTGTTCCGATTTTTCCCCTCCCTCCCTCCACCCCCTCTCCCAGATGGCAAGCAGTCCTATATATGTTAGATATGTTGCAGTATATCCTAGATACAATATATGTGTGCAGAACCAAACAGTTCTCTTGTTGCACAGGGAGAATTGGATTCAGAAGGTATAAATAACCTGGGAAGAAAAACAAAAATGCAGATAGTTCACATTTGTTTCCTAGTGTTCTTTCTTTGGGTGTAGCTGCTTCTGTCCATCCTTGATCAATTGAAGCTCTCTTTATTGAAGAGATCCACTTCCATCAGAATACATCCCCAAACAGTATTGTTGTTGAGGTATATAATGATCTCCTGGTTCTGCTCATTTCACTTAGCATCAGTTCATGTAAGTCTTGCCAGTCCTCTCTATATTCATCCTGCTGGTCATTCCTTACAGAACAATAATATTCCATAACGTTCATATACCACAATTTACCTAGCCATTCTCCAATTGATGGATCCATTCATTTTCCAGTTTCTAGCCACTACAAACAGGGCTGCCACAAACATTTTGGCACATACAGATCCCTTTCCCTTCTTCAGTATCTCTTTGGGGTATAAGCCCAGAAGTAACACTGCTGGATCAAAAGGTATGCACAGTTTGATAACTTTTTGAGCATAGTTCCAAATCACTCTCCAGAATGGCTGGATGTGTTCACAATTCCACCAACAATGTATCAATGTCCCTATTTTCTCACATCCCCTCCAACATTCCTCATTATCTTTCCCTGTCATTCTAGCCAATCTGACAGGTGTGTAGTGGTATCTCAGAGTTGTCTTAATTTGCATTTCTCTGATTAATAATGATTTGGAGCATATTTTCATATGTCTATAAATAGTTTCAATTTCTTCATCTGAAAATTGTCTGTTCATATCCTTTGACCATTTATCAATTGGAGAATGGCTTGATTTCTTATAAATTAGAGTCAGTTCTCTATATATTTTGGAAATGAGGCCTTTATCAGAACCTTTGACTGTAAAAATGTTCTCCCAGTTTATTGTTTCCCTTCTAATCTTGTCTGCATTAGTTTTGTTTGTACAAAAACTTTTCAATTTGATATAATCAAAATTTTCTATTTTGTGGTCAATAGTGATCTCTAGTTCTTCTTTGGTCATAAATTCCTCCTTCTTCCACATGTCTGAGAGGTAAACTATCCTATACTCTTCCAGGTAAACAATTCCTTTTTGAAAACATCTTATTTATTCTAGACATAACTACCCCTATCCCTCTCCACTTGGATGGTTCAACTATTTTAAAAGAATTGCACCTAGAGACAATCCACTTAATTTCTCATCAGTCATAACCAAGTCCTAGTTGATATCCTACTCTATTCCTTATACTTCAGGGGTTGGGAGTAGGGGTAAAAAAAATAAGATCCTTTCTAGCACCTGCCAAACATATCTTGGAAAATGTAGAAAACTGCCCACAGTGATCTTTCCCCAGCTGGAATTTTCTAAATGGTGGACTTCAAAAAATATAGTTTTTGCTCCGTACTCCAATACTCAAATCCCAGACAACTGAAAGAAAAGCAGCAAAGAGACAGAATCATCTAGATTCCATTGAGTTTATTCAATAATTTCTCCCTCAATCAATTCACTTTGATTTTTTTTCATATTTGATCATAGTATCAGGATATGGCCCAAGATGATTTTTCAAAGTGGTCCTTCCTAAGATACAGTTCTGATCAAATCAGACCCTTACTCAACAAACTCCAGTGGCTTTTTATGACTCTAAGGATGAAATGTAAAATTTTCAGTTTGGCCTTTAAAAGTACCTAACAAATTGGTCCTTTTCCACATTTCTATTATTCAAATACTTCTTAAAGTATTCTGTGAATAAGCAACATTGATTTTCCTCTAAGCATTTTGATTTTTCTCATACATACTTACTCTATCTCCTGACATGATAATAATGTAGAATATGGATTCTTTTAGGGAAGAGACCACAGTTTTCCTTTTGTATTCTCAGTATTTAGCACGTGTCCTGGTATATGGTAGGCATTTACTGACTGACTGAATCATTTGAAGTAGGAAGATAATGTGGTTAAAATGACAGTTTGGAATATGCAAGGAAATAGAAGTGAATCTGCAAGTCATTTGTGTAATAAAAGATCCTCCAAAAATACTTGCATCCATTTTTCTTTTTTTTTTTTTTAACCCTGCTGGGTCTACTATAAGAGTGAATATAACCTATATGGAGAGTGTCTTCAGAAAAGGAAAAAAAAAAAAAAAAAAGCAAATTTGGGAATAAAAGAGTAATACATAGAAAAGTTGTTCAGGGCTTAGTATGTTAAAACATGAATGCAGAAATGCTGGAGTAGTAGATCTATCTAATCATCTACTAGAAATAAGGTCCAATTCCACTTACTTCCAAAAGGATCTAAGTACAATCTTACCATTAGAGCTTTGAGAGATTATAAAAGACCTGCTGGTCATACTTCCTCATTTTATAGAGGGATAAACTGAGGTCCAAGGAAAATAAATACCTTGTTCAAAATCACTTAGACAGTAAAGTCATGACGTGAGGATTTTTTTGAAGGTGTTTGAAGTAGATAAAAGATGATTTTGATATTGTGTCTTAAATGATTTGAAGGGCTATTGATTAGAAGATTTAATTCATTCTTTTTGGCCCCAGAAGGTAGATGTATAGAATAGAAGAGGTTGTCAGAAGTCAGTCAGAGAACCAGAATTCAAATCCTACCTCACTTCACTTTTCTGTGATTCAGTTTCCTCATCTGTAAAACAAAGGGGATTAAACTACATGGCCTCTAAAGTCCCTTCCAATCTTGAATCCATAAATGTTATGATGTCTCCCTAGTGGTCTTTCAGCAAATCTGGTTGACCACTGGTCACTTACATTTTTCCTGGCATGGATCAGACTAGACAGCTATTCAGGAGGTCTTTGACATCTACTCTGAATTCTTTGATACTGATTTTATATCAGTAAGAAAGTTGAGAATTAAACCAAAATCCCTTTAAACCAAAATCCCTTCACCCCAAATAACTTTCCATCTGTGTTCTGTTTGCCCGACTCTGCTTCTCTGGCATTTTTAATGTTTAAAACCCTTCAGAAACTTCAAATGGACTATGTTCTTACTTCTAGGAAAACAAGGAAGAACTTATGAAACTACACAATATTGCAGTGAACCATGGAGAACAAAAACTTTGATGAAAAATTATGCTAACAGCCTAGGAGGGCACCTGACAAGTCAATTCCTGTGGGCCAGATAATAAGAGCTAATAAATGATTTGGAAGCTGCCCTGATATGTAGAAGTATCCTTAGCAAGCTGCATATTAATAGGATGTCCCCAGGTGATCTCACCCAAACCTGAAGGGCCAAAGAAGACTTATTTGGGCATGTGAATTGAGAAGGGCAATAACAAAAGGGAAAAGAAAATATGACTATAATGAAATAACTTGAATTCAGTAGTAAAATCTTTCCCCTTTAAAAATTCTTTAAGAGTTGTTTCAAATCACTCTGTATGCTTAATTTTTCTAGGCCACTTTGCAAATTAGCATCAATCTTTCCCTAATATTGATGTTCTGTGTACAGATATTAATTGTGGTATAATTTTAGTCAGCCTATGAAAAAATGGAGCTTGCCTATTAGAAGAGTGGCTAATCTCTTGCATTATTTGCATTTTAATGTCAATATATAGATATGTGCAGATATATACACACATATAACATATATAACACACAAACATTTTAACATAGGATTCACTTCCTTGTGTTTTCATGTATGTATATGTGTATATACATTTGTGTGAGTCACTATTCCAGTGTTTATTGCTCTTTCTCTCTTTCTTTATTTCTCTCTCTCCCTCTCTTTCTCTCCTTCTTCCCCTTTCTGTCATTGTCTTCTCTTTCTTTTTCTCCCCTTCCCCTTCATATATACATATATTATATATATATATATATACACACAGAGATATATATCTTAAATATGTATATATATATATAGGTGTACATATATGTATATAAATATGTACAATCCTAAAAAACAATCCAGTTAATAATGTTGAGGGAAGAATTATACAGCTTTTTTACCCCTCAGCATCAGATTGTGCCTCTAAGGTCCCTTTCAGTTCTAAATTTATATTGCTATAAACACTAATACTGTTTAGTAGTTCCACAGAGAGAGAGAGATGAAAGAAAACAAAATAGATAATGATGTAGTAGTAATAGAGAAAGGGAGTGAAGGGATGGAACTAACATTTATTAAAAATCTATTATGTGACAGGTACTATATCAAGGACTTTAAAAATATTATTTCATGGGTTCTTCAAATTCCTTCTCAGATACTTATTAGCTAAGTCCAGAAAAGTAATTTAATTTCTTTCAACCTCAGACCAGTTTTTTGGTCTGTAAAGCGGAAAAATAGCAACCACCTCACCAATTTATCATAGTCTTCAAATCAGATAAAACATGTAGGATACTTCGTAAATATTAAAACGCCATCTAAGTGTTAGCCATTATTTTTATTTCTCACTACAAGACGACTAGAAAAAAATGTTCTCCACTTTCTAGACACATAACCCACCCCTTCTACTTTTGAATAAATATCACTTTCTTTTGTAAGCCTAATTCTGCGATAAAAGGAAAAAGAGGAAGAAAAAATTATTAAGAATCTACTATGTGTCAGGCACTGAGTTCAGTGCTTTTACAAATGTCTCATTTGATCCTCACAACAACCCTGAGAGTTTGGGACTGTAATAATCCCCATTTTACAGATGAGGAAATTGAGGTTAAGTGACTTGCCCTGGACCACAGTGCTAGCAAATGTCCAAGGCTGGAACTGAACTCTTTCCGACTCCACACCTAGCACTTTAGCCACTGTACCATCTCATTACAGAGAAAGACAGTTTGTCTATGGTCATAAACTTTTGCAGGAGAATTTTTCACAAAGCAAACAGCAAAGCAGGCTCCATGTGCTGTTACAACTGTGATACAACAAGTTTTCTTTACTTCTCTGTAGTTTCATGAAAATAAATGACACATCTTCACATTCCTTGCCAATTCCCCATTAGGAAAAGCAGGGTTACTATGTAATAACAGGAAAACAGCATCTTGTCTGGTAAGAAGCCAAGATATTTCTGCCTTAGGGAGGATGGCAGAAAGCCCATAATTTCCAATTTCCTTTGAGGATACATTTTTCTTCATTTTCTTTAGTGATGAAGTACTGTAATCTTGACACTTTGATTATTTCATACATGCTTACTGGCTGAAATATTTCTTCAACTAAGATTCTTTCAAGAAGCTCCTACTTCTAACTAAAAGCATTAAACTTCCTGTAGACTATTTAGTGATGGAATATTTGTACCCCTTGGCTTCAGACAATAGGAACCAGTCAGGTTGCCATCCAGTCATATCCCACCTTATATTGTTACCGCATTTATAATTTTTCTACCCAATTACAGTGGATTGTTTTGGAAGACAGGAACTAGTTTTCTATTTCTTTTGTAATCTCTCTGAGCACTTAAATGAAGTTCTGTATCTAGTAAATGTTCAATAAATTCTCACTCAATAAATATGAAATGAAACATTTTGATAGAAGAATAGAAACATGGACAATGAATACATAAGATTTTGAAGCTGAACATAAAAGTACCCTAGCTTTCTAGCTCTGTCCCTTCCATTTGTTTTATGATTTTTTTTACAAGTTACTTAATGTTATTTTTTAATGTTAGTTAATTTATTAAATGGCCTGGAATTGGAAGAGACCACAAAGTAAAAATGGGGGAGAAAAAACTAACAGAAGTTGCAAGTGCTTATGCAAAGTCTGACTTGAAAACCAGGAACTGGATTAAATAACTATTGAGACTCCTTCCAATGATTTGAATCTATAATAATGCTATCACAAAACTGTGTGTCATTAAATGTTTTAACAACCCAGTGATCCCATTACTGGATAAAGAAGAGCATGCAATTTTAGATTTAGAGTTGGAGGGTACCTTAGGGTCATCTAATTTATTTTCTACATTTTATAGATAGGAAAATGAGGTCAGAGAGGTCATGTTATATGCTCAAAGCCACATGGGATTTGAATTGAGGTCTTCTGATTTCTCTGATTCTAAATCTAGTGTTTTTCTAACTATATGATGCTCTGCTTACATACCCCTATACATCCCAAAGAGGTTAAAAAATCAAATAATTATCACAATATTCATAGAGGGATTTTTGTGGTACTAAAGAACTTGAAAAGTGGATGTTCATCAATTGGAGAATTACTTAGAGAACTTTGGTATATAAGTGTAATGAAATATTATACAATAAGTAAATGTGTATTAGAGGAATTAGGGAAACACAGGAAGATTTGCACAAATTGAAACAGAGTAAAGTAATCAGACCCAGAAAAAATATGTATAAGACCTACAAGAAGGTAAATTAATTGCCATTAAAACCCCAAACTCTTAATAATTAAAAAAAAAACACATCCAATAATAATCCTGAACAGATAATAAAAGTATTTTCCTACTCTCAGAGGTAAGGACAGTGGTGAAGTGGGTCAGAAAGACCTGAGTGTAAATTTTGCCTCAGACACTTACTATTTTGTGACTCTGGGCAAAATCACTTAACCCCATTTGATTCAGTTCTTCATCTGTAAGATAAGCTGGAAAAGGAAATAGAAAACGATTCCTGTATTTTTGCCAAGGAAATCCAAATGGGATCATGAAGTATCAGACATGACTGAAAAATGAGTGAACAACAACTCTCAGAGGAAAGATGGGGAAATGTGGGAGTACAACATTGTACACAAGGTCAGACAGAATCACTATTGGTTGTTTTATAATGAAGATTTCAACATCAAGGGTGTGGGGGTGGGTGTATGTCTAGAAATGACTGTGATTTAAAAAAAGAGACATCAATAAAACCTATTTTTATTTTAAATCAGGCTAGTGGGAGACAAATTAGGAGAGGAAAAAGTCACAGCTTTACCTCTTCCCACAAGTTGTGTTTAGTATAATTCAGGTCAATTTTCCTGCCTGACAATTAGATAGAAATCACTGTCCAGAATTTGGATAAAACCCATATATGGCATCTCAAAATACTTATTTCCTTATGTGAAAAATACTGAAACTCAGTATAACCTGGAAAGAATACCAGTGCTTGAATCAATGATTCAAATCCCATCACCTCAAATGCTGCCTATCTACCTGATTAGCTGTAGAAAAGTCACTTAGCTACCCTACAGACCCACTTCATTTTTCTCATAAGGATTAGTGGGGAGGGAGTTGGACAAGATGACATCTGTGGCCCCTTCTAGCTCTACAATTCCTATTCCTGCAATCCAGTATCTGCCAAAAATCCCGTGAAAGCTGACACAATATAGACATTGTCAAGGTCAAATGAACTTGTTGGTTTATAAAGATCAACAAATAATTGGATGGTTCTTTTCCCTTTATTTCTATATAGGAATTGAGAGTCTTTTTTTAGGAATCTGCCATAACAAAAACACTCATTGTGATAATTTCTTTACAATCAGTAACATAAAGGCGTTCTAACAGCTGTGAAGCAGATATTATCAAATGAAACTTGATTAGTGAAACACATGTGCCAGACACAAGCCAGTAGCCCTTAGATCTTTGGAGAATGCATTCATTGAAAGAAGAAGAGGAGGACTCCTGTGAGGAGTGATGAAGACTTTTAGGAAGAGGGCATTTTATGATAAAATTTGATTAGGACAAATACTTTCAGCAGGAGGCAGCTATTTGAAATCAAGCTGTTTTCTTGTGTTGCCTTGTTAGGGAAGGCAGAATTCTTTTCAATTATTGCAAAGAGAAGCTATGCATGTCAGGGGAGGTGTCCTCATTTGGAATGAAAGGGATTTCTGAGGATTACATTTGTATTTTCAAAGCTGGGGCATATTTCTGTTTTTCAAAATAAAAAAAAGAAAAAAAAAAAAAAAAAACACTTCCAGAACAACCACCGATTTGCTTGAATCCAGTTATCTTTTTACATGACCAAGTATTTAGCCTAGTCCTTTCTATCAAGAAAACTTAACCTCTTTTCTGTTGTATTTTTCCAATCTATTATTTGTGGGAAGTTACCATGCATTGAAACTAAAGCATTTTCTGTGGTTAAAGCATAATCAGATTCAAGAGAGGGAACAGGTTTGGAAGTCATTATATGTTGATTTTTTTTTTATACTGTTGTTGTTAACAACTCCCTTCAATATCTTTCCTTCACTGGAAAAAGAAAAAAAGAAAATCAGAATCCTTCTTATATATGTGAGTAGTTAAGCAAAATAATAGTTTTCTAGGTCCAAAAATGTCTTATCCTTCATATTTTGTCCATTAGTTCTCTGTCAAAGTCAGGTAACAGTACATTTTCTCATTAGTCTTCTAGAAAAGTTGATCAGAATTCTTAAGTTTTTCAAAGTTGTTTGAATTTATATTGCTCTACTCTATCCTCTGTATAACTTGTTTATGCCAAGTTGTTTGCATGTTGTCTCCCCTATTCCATTGTGAGCTTGGAGAGCAGGAACATTTACCTTTCTTTGTGATTAACACAATGCCTAGCACATAGTCAGAACTTAAAATATGTTTATTGTCTGAATGACTATTGTTAGAATACAAATTATTCTTGTTCTGCTCACTTCACATCAGTTACTCAAGTAGATAGAAATTAAGGTTCTATCAGCCCACCTAAATATCCATTATTCAATATTATTCAAACCCACAAACACATAATTAATATATATTTTCAAGATGAACCCAACTATCTTCCCTTCTTGCTAAGCCAAATGGTAAAACTTTTAGGCTTGCAACTTTGGGGGAATAATATACCAGTTTGCATAATACCAGTTTGCAAAGTGCTTTATAAACATTATCTCATTTTAAACTTCGAAGCAAATCTCTAAGGCAGGAACTATACCCTGGGTAAGGTCAAAAAAGTTAAGTGATTTGTGTAGGTTCACAAGATTAGCAAATATTTGAGTCTAAATTCTAACCACTGCTTTACAGCTCCAAATTCAACACTCCACTATATTGAATTTGACTCTTCATGATCCTATTTAGGATTTTCTAGGCAAAGATACTGATGTGGTTAGCCCTTTCCTTCTCAAGTTTATTTTTCAGATGAAGAAACTAAGGCAAACTGAGATTAAGTGATTTGCCTAGTTTATGTTTAGTAAATAAGTAAGTATATGAGATCAGGTTTGAAATCAGGAAGATTAACTCCAGGGCCTGTACTCTTATCTACTGCACTGCCTAGATATCCTCTCTTCCACTATATTTTGCTTTTTGGATTGAGCTTTAGATTTGAAGTGGAGTGTGATACATCAAAAAGCCTGGGTTTCAGTAGTCATTCTGCCTATTACTAACTGTGAAATCATGGACAAGTCACTTAACTTTTTTGAGCTTAAATACTGGCATCTATAAAATCTGTTAAAAAAAAAAAAGGAGTTGGACTAGAGATAATTATATATTATATGTTATTATCATCATCATCATCCATTATCATTATGATTACGACTATGTGCCAGGAACTGTGCTAAGCCTAGGGACATCCTCCCTGTGCCATCCCTCCAAAATACTGTCTCCAATTCCAAGCACCTACTAATATTTGAATGGGAGAGACAATATGTAAACAAGATGTAAACACAAGAGATGTAACGTAAATGGGAGGTAATCTCAGGGGAAAAGTATACAAAAACCCAAATATGCTTTCATATTTTTTCATGGTATCTAACTTTAATTATGCCCAGTGGGACAGATTCTAAATGAATTCACCTAAAAGTTAAAACTGATGAAAGGATTCCACATTATGGTGGGAAAATAAACAAACCTCTCACCATGTTTCCCTCCTGAGTACTCCCTTCCTGTCTCTTTTTGATCAATATAAAGATGCCCCTCGTCAGCCATGACTGAGAATCTGTGCTTCTGACAGAGATGCTTGCCTGCCCAGAGCTGAGAGAAGTACAGCCAGAAGTGCTTTGCCAGCTGTTTCAGAAACTGTCATTCAAGACTGGCAAATTGTCTGCAGACAGCTGTGGAGGATAGAGTTGGACACCATGTCAGCTGTCAGCAATTTTCTGAGATTCCCCAATTCTGCCTACATTATCTGCATTTAAAAGAAGGACATGCATGTATTTTAAAGAAGGAGAAAAGAACTCAAAAGAAGTGATAGTGACAACTATATCAGAGATTTGAACCCCCTCCAATAACATTTTTAGGGGGATAAAATTCTTTGTTTACCACCTGCACATAGAGCAAAGCCACAGTTCTGTTTTGGATCATACTTATTAAGTTCACATCACTTGGATGCCCATCAATCAAAACTAGCTAAAGCCTCTCACTAAAAACTATATCCTGGGCATAAACTTGGGCAAATGTGCCCAGAATTCTTGTCTTGCAATGGAAACGGGAGCATCAGACGGGAAGCATGGTGTCAATGAGAGCTAAATCAATAAACAGATATGTATGGGACCTGAGGAAAGCAAGTCCCTTATACTGATATAGAAAAGGGTGAAGAGCTAAGCACATCACCATTTGGGGGTCAGCTGCTGGTAATTATGTCTCCATAGGAAATTAGAGGCACTTGATGAAAATTAGGGTTTGTGCTAATGCTTATTTATCATGACCTTGGACTTTGTGATAAGAATCTCACAATGGTATTCTTTAGGAAACATAATTTGGCACCTAATCCAAAGCTGGAATTGATTTTATGTGACTTTTTGGTTCTTTAGAATGAGATTTGGTGATGGCACAGGGAAATAAGTACTAAATTCACAAAACCCTAAGTTCAAATGTGACCCCAGATACTTACTGGCTGTGTGACCCTGAGCAAGTCACTTAATGACTTTCTGCCTCTTTTTCCTCAACTGTAAAATGGGAATAATGACACCTACCTTATAGGTTTGTTGTGAGAATTCAATGATATAATATTTGTAAAATGCCTAGCTCATTGTAGGTGCTTAATAAATATGTTTCCTTTCTCTGTAAGTTCTAGTCCATGGGAGTGGTATGGGGGTATCTTGTTTATGAAGATTCCTATGGGGAACTCCAGCAAATATTGCTGTCTGTGGATAGTAGCTGGTTTGGGAGAGAGAGTAGAATTAATTATAATCTCTTAAGGAAATTCCTGAAATGATAGATTGACCTTAGGATCCAGGGTTTCTTCTTCATTTTTGCATTTTTGACATAGATTCCCTGGTAAAACCTGATGATCTTTTCTCAGATTCATGTTTTTAAATACATATACCAATTATATCAAAATATGAAAATACAAAAAAACTAACTCCATGGATTCTCAATTAAGAATCCTTTCCTTATGCTGATTAGTGTCACCTGAAGAATGTTTCATGAAACACTTTCTTCTGGTGAGTTAAGGTATGACAATGCAGAAAAGGTATAAGTCCCTCACAAATGGCATGGTTATCACCACATGAACTGCTAGTTTCTTTAGCTTATTAGAAAATATGAGTGGCAAAAGGAGAAGTTGATATAATCTTTCTGACATCTTCCTACAAGAGATTTATAGATTTTAGGAGTTCAGATAACAAATGAATACACTGAGACCCAAAAAAGATTGAAGACCTGACTTACCCAGGAAGCCTCTTTCCTATTAGAAGAAATCAGTTATGTCATTCCTAAGAAATCAATCTAGACATCTCAGAAATATCACTGAACTCAGCCAGTGTATAATCAATCAATCATTCAATCAGAATAAAATAGAAGTCATGTCATGATTACCTTGAAAAATAGAAAGAATCATGAAAGGGAAATTTTTTTTTTATTTACACTAAATTAAAAAGGGATTGCAGAAACAAAGCCAATGCAATCAAAATTAGAAGGAAAGCAGGAAACCGGAGGAAGAAAATTTTTTACAGTAAGTTTCTCTGATAAAGGTCTCATTTCTCAAACATATAGGGAATTGGGATCCAAATTTATAAAAATAAGAGTCATTCTTCAACTGATATATGGTTAAAGGATATGAACAAATAGTTGTCAGAAGAAGAAATTATAATTGCAATTAATAGTGATATTAAAAAATATAAATCACCAATAGTTAGAGAAATTAAATTTAAAACAACTCTGAAGTGCTATCTCATACCCATCAAATTGGCTAACATGATGAAAAAGAAAAATATGAATTTTATGGCATGAGACTATGATAGAATTCTATCATGCTCTAAGAAAAGATAAAGATTATGATTGCAGAGAAAGCTGGGAAAACATAAATCGGATCTACTTTGGCACCAGCTAAATTTAATTAAAGCTTTATATTGACTACTTCTTTTTAATTCCATTTATGTTGAGGAAGATTTAAAATCATGTTCTACTTTGGTTTAAATTGTACAAAGAGGCAAAGATCTTTTACAAAAAATGCAGAGTACAATAACCTTTGAGTGAATGGAGTGGCACTCTAGTGATTAGAAGGAACTGGGACAGACACAGTTTTTTTTTTTTTTTTTTTACTTTTCTCCCTTTTAGAGGATAATTTGGAACAACTATCTATAAACATGAAAGTATTTAAGCCAAAATAATTGGAGACCAACTAGCTGTGATATGTTATAGATTAGAAAGCAGAGGATTATGAAAGTGACTTGCTCGGGGTTAAAGAACAAGATCATTCTAAGGCTTGACCTTGAACCCAAGATTCCAAATCTAATGTTCTTTTTGATACAACAAACTGACTTTTGTCACTGAGGTTTGCAGAAAGTTGAGAGCACATGTCAATTGAGAAATAACAATAACTTCAGAATACTAGAGAAATAACTTATGTGAGAGAACTTGAGAGCTACTTTAGAGCATGTAGTATTAAAAATGAATTTGGAAGAGTAAATGAGTAGCAGAAATGTATTAATACATGTATTCTACAACAAAGCTAAAACAAATGTTCTATGCAACTAATAATTTCTTAGGAGAAGGATAATTATGGTGTAGAGGCACTACTAAAAAATGGAAGTTAGTAATAATAGATGTCATTTGTACTGAGATTTTTTTTGCTTAATTTCGTTAACTTATATCTGAGTACTTAGATGTAAAACACTTTAGTGCTAGGGAAAGTACAAGTTTAATTTCACAAGATTTCATTAAGTAGTATAGGCAGATCATTGTGCTCAATAGTGGATGAAATAGATATAAAATCCCTACCATCATTGAGTTTATGTCCTAGTAGTAGGATATGACACATATACAAATAACTATAATAGAAAATGATATTCATTAAGATCAGGAAGAGGATATATATAAAATTATGCCATTCTCTTCTAAATCTTAGTAATATAATAATCATTATAAGAATTATATACAATTATCTATCCTCTAAGAAATTATAACAAAAATACCACTTGAATAGTAAATAAGATTTCCTTAGGAATTTTAGATTGTTTCTAATTGGAGTGCTTACTAGAGAAAGGCTTAAAAGGCCCCTATGTAAAATTCCATTGAAATGATTAACTCCATATTAAATGAAAATTACTTCTCAACACAGAAGAAACCTTGGTGGAAGCATTGATAACATCTCAGTAAATGGGAATTCACCTTGCTCTGAATTCACCCAGATTCAATGACTCCAAATTAAAGATTACTAAATAGTAGCAAGTCATGCATCTGAACTAAGCGCTGAGATTTGGTCTCTAAACAACAGACATCCAGAAACAAAGAATTGGAAGGTAAAATGACTCGTAAATGTGCATTCCAATTCTTTGATCTGTCCACTATTAAAATGGTTGCTTCAGAAGGTGGTTCTCTATCCTTGCAAGTCTTCAAGCAGAGTTGATAACTATTTGTCAAGGACATTATAAAGGGAATTTTTGTTCATGTACACATTAGACTTTATGGTTTCCAAGATCCCAGAATTCCTACATCAACATTTTATGTCAGAGGCAAGCCTTAGAACTTAGGTTTTCTGAGTCCAACACTATTATTCTTTCCATCAGAGTTGCAGTTTTTAAAAAAGTGTTTTTTCCAAAAGTACTACCCAGTAGAGCCTGGGCAATGTCCAAATTTACTATCACATTCTCTGCCTGTATTTCTGTAGCTTTGGTTTATTGAGGAATCCTAAGGCATTAAACCAAAGCTTTTTAAAGTGAGGATCAACTGAATGAAAGATCTTGAAATTATGATTTATTATAAGTAAATGGTTTTTTGTACACTGATTTTACACACCTATATACCCAAGGTCATATATGAATTTTTCAGATGAAAAGGGGTCACAAGTGGAAAAAGTTTAAGAAACCCACACAAGGGAACCACCTCTAATAGAAGAGGGAACCACGTGGTCACTAGAGAGGAGAGCCAACAGAGGTACTGGTAAAATAGCTAAAGAGTTTGTGCACAAAGTAGAGAGGAAGAGTGCTCTAGGAATATGAAGAGATTGGGTTGGGAAGCAGTGATGAATTTATAAGGCAAATGAAGAAATTCCTGGACTAAACCTTCTGTTCACAGAGGAGGAATTTCTGGATCACACCTAGTTTCTGTGATAAATAGAAACTGTAGGTAAGAAGCAGGAAGAGTTAAAGCCAAGATGTAGGGAAGCATATATGAGATGTGACCTTCATTACTGAGTTTTATGAACCTTCAGCTGAATGTTATAGGTTAGTGAAACACAAGGAAAGGAGATTATCTCTCTAGCAACAACCTAGTCATGACTGAGGGGACATTCTATCCTATGACAGTTCAATAAGTCTGAAGGATCATACAGGTTCCTGAAGAAGATGAGATTTTCCATAGAATGAATTGCTTAATTCTTTAGTAATCTGAAGTGCCTTTGCCTTTTGGGAAAACTTCAATAAATAGTAGTATATGTTTATACTGTGTAGGTACTTTAAATGGTGAGTTCTACTAGATTTCTACTAGAAAATGAAGGAAAGTTGATAAATTGGGTAGGTTTGATCTTGCATTTCTTTTTGATTAAGTTAAATAAGCTCAAATCTATATTGAGTATGTTGGTAGCCTGAGTGATTATATGGGAACTGGAGGTTTTTTCCCATTCCTTATGGAAATTTAGATAGAGCCAAACATTAATGTTACCCAGGAAACAATGAATGAACCAGATTCTGATGCACAGAAAAAGTGCTGTGTGGGAGTTGCCCCTAAGACTGAATCCAATCCACATAAAACCAGAGGTTGAGATATTGGCCATTGATCTCAGAAGAAAAGGGTTCATGGAGAGAGTGTATTTTATTCTGAGTTAAAGTGTAAGATTTTGATAGATGGAGGAGGGCATTCTAGGAAGAGAAAATATCATGAACAAAAATATGAAGATAAAAAAGCAGAGAAATAGAACAATAGGGTTCTCTGAGCATTGCTCTACAAGGCATATTTTGTAGCTAATAATTAGAAAATGAAACTTGTTGCTTAAATGAAGAGTGATATTTTTACTTTATTCAAAGTCATGTATAGTATATTCCTGCCCTCCCTTTTTCCTCAAACCCCTTCCCCCATTATCTATGCCTCATGAATCAAATCATAATATCTATGTATCTATGCAGCCTGGACATACCCCTAATCATGGTCAAAGAAGGACAGAATATGAAAGTTGAAACAGACCTTCCTTAGAGATCTTCTAGTTCAATCCCTCATATTACACTCATCCAAAGGGATTGTATGGCCATCTGGCACCCTTATCAGAAGTGAAATCAGAGAATAGGAGGAAATCAAAACCTACTCAAGGATTTATCTTGGAGCCTCCATCCTTTTTAAGCAATGAAAATGATACAACAAGCCATGGGGATACAGTACAGGTGAGATCTCCTTTTAAAGAAAACAAAATTTGAACATCAGAACCTGAGTAATGGATAAAATGTGAAGCAAGTATTTACTTTTTGAAAGGATTGCTTATTATATAAAATCATTTCAGAATTGGAAGTGATTTCAGAGGGCAAGCCAGAGTATCATAAACCAAGAGCTAGAAAATATCTCAGAGATCATTTCATCCCTTTTTTCCTTCCCTTCCCCTCTCCAAGTCTCGCTCTAAAAATGGCCACCATTGAATACAGAAAGTTTTATACACACACACACACATATATGAATGTGTGTAAATATATACATATATGTATAGTATATATATGCATATTGTATGTATGTAAATCAGGTTTTTCTCTGGATGCAAATAGAATCTTTCTTCATATGTCCTTTATAGTTAATTTGGTTATTTATAATAGTCAAGATGACTTATTTGATTGAGTTTTTTTTTTTACATAATAGTATTATTACTGTAAACAAACATCTTCATTCTGCTCGTCTTACTTTTCATTATTTTGTGCAAATCTTTCCATGTTTTTTTTTTTATCATTTCTTATAGCACAGTAGTATTTCATCACAATCATATATCATAAATTGTTCAGCCATTTCCCAATTGAGGGGCATCCCTGTGATTTTCAGTTCTTTCCCATCACTACAAAGAGAATTGCTGTATTTTAGAAAGTATAGGTTCTTGGGGCAGCTAGATAGTGCATGGATAGCACACAGGTCTGAAGTAAGGAACACTTATTATTCTATTCTGAGTTCAAATCTAGTTTCTGATACTTAACACTTAACTAGCTATGTGATTCTGAGAAAGTTACTTGATCCCAATTGCCTTGGGGAGGGGGAATAAAAATAAAGAACAAAGGTTAATTTTTGCTTTTCCCCCCACTTTTTATCTTTGAGAACAGATTTAGTAGTAATATCATAGTAATATTATTCATCTAATGGAAGTCCATAGATCCCCAAGAAGTCAGTGGAGAGATATCTGGGATATATGAAGTTGAATTAGAAAATATTTTCTTTTTTTGCTTATTTCTAACTGAAATTTAGTATTTATTTCAGTTATAAATGTAGAAACAATATTATTCTGAGAATACATCCATAAAATTTAGTATTTATTTCAGTTATAAATGTAGAAACAATATTATTCTGAGAATACATCCATGGACTTTAACAGACTATCAAAAGAGCTTATGACAAACCAAAAAAAAAAAAAAAAGTAAAGAAGCCCTGTTCTAGTTCACTCCTTTCACTTAATAGATGAGGAAACTGAAGAGGGGAAAGGCAGAGGGAGAAAAACTAACATTATATAGATTCATTATGCAGATTCAAACTCCAGCTCTTCTGATTTCTAATCTAGGTCTCTTTTCCTTACACCAGTGAACAAGAGTTTCCTATAGAAATCACCTAAAAGCATTTCTCCCCAGGATTCCTTTAAATGGCAATTTATCCCGTGTGTGTGTGTGTGTGTGTGTGTGTGTGTGTGTGTGTGTGTGTGTGTGTAGTGTAGTGTATTTAGAGTAACACAGAGGAACTCTTTTGTCCAATATGCCCATTTAAAAGATGAAGAAGCTAAGGCACAGAAAAATGAAGTGAATTGTTCATTATGACTCAGAAAATGTGTTAGAGGCAGGATTTGAAGCCTGGTCTTTCTGATTTCAGTTATAATATTCTATTATACCCTGCTGGACAATTAGGTCCTTTTTAAAGGAATACATCTGCAATACATCTTCATATCTTCCTTTGGAGAGCTTATCATTTACTTTTCTTTGCCTACTTTAAGCATAGATTTACATTCCACTTTCTATATCTCCTTTTCTTCTTTTTCTTTAGTATGTCATAATATAGCCAGCCCCCACAAAAGTCTCATTAAGCTTAAGTCATATATAGAGTATGATCAGGATATGCTAGTAGACCTTGAGGGAACATTTCATTTTGGCCCTTGAAAGCCAAGCAAAATCATCACCTGGCAGTGATAGGAAAGGAAACAGTCAATGTGAATGTTTTTCCAAGGTCATTATTATGACATTATTATATCAATATTATTATATTGTGCTAATACTTTGTGTGTGCCTATGGTCCTCTCTGATGTTTCATCACAGTTTGGGGAGGATGTTTTTTGTCCTCCCCATCCAAAAATTATGAATATCACTAGCCTTGAGTTTAGACCCCATGACAAACTGGGTTATTGACCTAGTTGGGTTCAGGAAGGCTCATTGCCAGAAGGCTGGCTACCAGATAATAATTTTTTATTTTTTTGGCCATGAAGTGTGGGACAAAGATCCATAGTATCAGCAATCATATCTCTCAAAAATCAGTCATTGCTCACAAATCAAATTGGGCTACAACTCCTTTAGCCTACAACTGAGTCATGTCTAGATTGTTAGTGCCTTTGGAAGAGATTGAAAAATATGGGAACTTCACAAAACTTAGCCTTGGAATAGAAACATGGAATCAGAGGATTCTCTACTAACAAAGGGTTATGTGACTTTTTAGGATGGGAAGATCACATTTGTGGAAATTAAAATTATTATCTTGGCAATGAATACTTTACAATAATCTTGCTAGGAAGTCTATGATATAATAGCTTGTTTTCTTCATTTATGTGATGTTTCCCAATCTTCTGTTTGTTGAGGGTTTTTGTTTTTCTTTTCCTTCCTTTGTATAGTTCCTGACACATAGTAGGTGCTTAATATATGTTTTCTGACTTGACATTACTCTTTCTTTTCTGGCCATAAGTATTTTCTACTTCTCATATCTACAGGCTAAAAGAAGATGCTATTGTCATAAAGAAACCATACTTAGCACAGATTTCTGGGGAGAGAACACAAGGAAAAAGAATTTTTCAAAAGAATAGGAAGCAAAGTATATAGAATTCATTTTGAGCCCTCCCCCTAGGCTCCTCCATTCCCAGTCTTACCATTTTTAGGTCTTAGTCATGTGGACAAGTTCTCATTTTTTGTGTGTTTGCTTTCAAAGTTTTTGTAGATCTTCAGAGTAATACCCAGGGCCATGAATAAATCAGAGCCATCACTGGATTATCCATAGCAACTAATTAGGGAAAACCAGAATAATGCTCTGTGAAAAGGTGATGCAATTTCAGTATCTTTTAAAAGAAGACAGTTAACAAAAGGGCAAGGAAACAAGTATATGAAGCCAACTGCAAATGTTGATGGATGCCTTGTGTGTAATTAATAGTACTGTTTTTCTGAAAATGTAAACCTGGCAAATAGCACACATGGGTTATGCCACTGCAAAATATGCTAGAAAGGTCTTCTAAAAAACCCTATGAAAACACCCTCAGACCAGAAGATTTGGTCTCTTTTCCAATTTAAATAGGAAAGCAATATTTCAGAGGGACAAAAGCCATTGATTTTTTTTATAGGCTCCTAGATTAAAAAGTGAAAGAAACTTTAAAAGTTATATTGTTAATCTCTTCCATTTAACAGATAGGGAAACTGAGGTCCAGAGAGTTGGGGTGACATGGTCAAAGACTCACAAGTAAATGGCAGAGTTAAAATTTACATATAGGTCCTATAACTCCAAATTCATCACTCTCCATTGAACCATATTGTCTATATTTTAATTTTGTTTCTCCTACCAACTTGCTAAGTGACCTCTCTAGATCTCATTTTCCTTATCTGTAAAATGAAGTGGCTTACTGATACTATCTCTAAAAGTTCCTTCCAACTCAAAATTCTATGATCTTATGAATTCATTTCAATCTTCTGTTCTTGCAGATGAATTTTCAGTCTCATCTCAATGACAATAATAAGCAAAGGAAAACTTCCATCTGAAGAACTAAATATGAAAGTGTCTATATTTGTGCTTGCACTTTAGGGAAATGTTATTTTTCAATAATGCTAATATTCACTGCCAGATTTGGTAAATAAACATCTGCGAAGGATTTTCTGCATGTGATTTGTTTCACATTGAAGTTTGAAACTTCAATGACTTCAGAATTTGAAAACTTGTAACAGTGGAAAGAGCATTGGGTTTGAAGTTGTAAATTGTTATTGTTTAGTCATTCAGTTGTGTCTTTCTATTTATGAACCCATTTGAGATTTTCTTGGCAACTGCAACTCCATGAATGAAGAAAAGTAATCATTCCTGACCTTTCTCACTAGTCCTTAAAAAGAGACTGAAATGAACCATAGCTACTTTAACTTATTAAAGACTGATGAAATAAAACCACCTATAGCAGTGATTATGGGAAGCAAATGATGAAAATATATTGATCGATTTAGCAATTTATTGGAACATTATAAATCACCTCTTTAATCTTTAATCTTTAAATTATGCATACAGCAATGTGATGTGTTCTAGCTTGGGTTCAGCACTAATTTATTACTTATATAACATTATATATAAAACTTATTCAGTCTAAATAAGGAATAACAATAACAATGGCAGCCTTGTTGCTTCTAGTCTAGTGTTAGTGATGGTAAGAGCTGGAGCTGTTTCTGTCCCAGCCATTGTCATTAGTGTTATCGTTGTAAGAGGGGTGATTCCCCACCTGTTAATGCTCATTCATAGATAATTCATATTCATCATATTTCTTTATTCTGGCTTCCAAGCCACTGACAGAAAAATTCAAAGAAGGAGAGTTGATTTCACCCTTTACAAATTTATGGCACAGCTGGGACCTAATTTGTGTTCAGCAATCCTATTGTTCTCCATTTTAAACTTTCTGTCTTGTTCTCTATTATTAGGGGATCTTAATCCTTTTTTTGTATTGTAGACTCTGGCAGTCCACTGAAGTCCACTAATCTCTTATCAGAATAGTGTTTTTAAATGTATAAAATAATATATAGAGGCTCATAAGGGAAGCCAATTTTAATGAAAATTAAGTTATCAATCTACCTTTATATTCATATCTATATTTATTTATATTTTAAGTTCATGCAACTCAAATTAAGGACCAGAACTCTACAACAGTAATTCCAAAAATGTTTTCTTTCCTCAAGCCCCAATTATACCTCAAATTTCCCCTCCCCCCCTTAAAACAGATGGCTTAACCTCCCACTCTTGAAAAAACAGAGAACCTTTAATATGAGCTTCTTAAATTCTTCTCTATTTCTCAAAACTTCTCATCAACATCACCCACTCACTCCTCATCCCTCAAGTCATAAAAGAGGCCTCTTTACTCCTTGCTATAATGAATTCTCCTAGCTATAGCTCTAATTTCAACTCTACTCTCTTTTTCTAGAACTTTGTTTTAATAATCATTCCTTCTTTTTCATGCATCTTTAATCTTTCCTTCTCTATTGCCTACTTCTCATTTTAAATATGCACATTTCCCCAGTATTAAAAACTAAAATAAAAATCTTTCATTTGACCATTCTACTATTCTTTTATTGCCCCTTATCTAGTTTGCTAAAATAATTTTTTATTTTAATTTTGATATCACTTATTTTCTCTTCCTTCCACATTTTCCCACTCACCCTCTGAACAATTAAAACCCCTTAATAATAAATGTACATAGTCAAGCAACAAAAATTCCCCATGTTGGCCATATTCAAAAATGTATATCTCATTTGTCATTTAAATTTTTTTATTTATTTAATTTTTAATTTATTATTATTAATATACCCATAATATAGTATTTTAAAAGATGATTTCATATGAAACTGCAAACTTATTATGTAAAGTTGCTATTTTTAAATATATAAAAAAGTTATCATGTAAATTTCTTTTTTTTCTCTTTTTTTCCCCTCCCTTCCCAACCTTAGAGATGGCTTCTATGAGACAAACACATACTTACTTATCAATACTACTACTTATTAATTCTTTCTCTGGATGCAGAGAGCATCTCATTCACATTTGTTAATTTGGATATATATAATAGTCAAAGACATTTTAAGACCATCACCTCTCTGGCAGGAGGTGAATAATGTGCTTCATCTTCAATTCTCTGCACCTAAACTTTTTAAAAGTTGTCTTCACTGATTATCTCCACTTCCTCATTAACTACTTTTTTTTCTGTCTGGTTCTGCTGCTTTTCTAAAACTTCTTCTCTTCAAGGTAAACAATTACTTCTTAATTGCCAAGTCAGGTGGCTCCCTACCTCCAGTTCTTATCATTCTTTACCTCTCTGTGGTATCTGACAGCTAATTATCACCTCCTTTTGGATCCCTTCTCTTTTGGCTTTAGCAATACAACACATCCCTGCTTCTCTTAATTGTTCCTTCTCTGTTTCCTTCACTGATTCCTCATCCATTTTATGACCCTTAAGGTGAGTGGTCCCCAGGATTTTGTTCTTGACATCTTTATTTTCTTTCCTTTTATCCTTTGCCTTAACAATCTCATTAATTTTCATTGATTCAACTATTTTCAAATCTTCATATCCAGTTCTTTCCTTACCTCATCTTACCTCCAGACCTGAATTTACAGCTACTAAGAGAACATCTCTCTCACTATCAAACCAGTACCTCAAAAATTCAAAAACTGAGGCTATTATCACTCACACTAAACCCACTACTATTCCATACTATATCATTTCTAATAATTTTGCTGTCATTGATTTAGTTATTCGTAATCAAAACATTGGTCTTGTGATTTTCTCATGTCTCACTTTTAAGTAGTTATTAAGTCATGTCAATTCTATCAGCATCATACGTTTCCTTTCTATTGCCACTACGAGCACCCCCACTTCAGGTGCTCATTCTGCCTGAATTATTAAAATATCATTTTTCCTGTCTCTGCTTTTTATCTTCTAAACCATCATTCTCATTGTTATCCAACTAATCTAGTTGTAATGACACCATTTTTCAGCTTGAAAATCTTCCATTGATCCCTATTGTCTAGAGTCAAGTTCAAAATTCTCTGCAAGACATTTAAAGCCACCCACAAACCACCACCGTTTTACTTTTCAGCATTATCTTCTACTACTCTCTTTCAGGTACTCATCAATAGTTGTACTTCATGTTTCTTTGCCCCAAATAAATCTTTCTGCTTTCTGCTTAAGGGGTAGATAGCTGGGTGATACAGTAGAAAAGATGTAACTCTTGGAGTAAGGAAAAAGCTGAGTTCAAATCTAGTATGACTCCTTTGCTAGTTGTGGGATCCTAGAAAAGTCACTTAATATCTCTCAGCTTCAGTTTCTTCATTTGTAAAATGGGATGGCTAAAGTGAAGTTAGAATGAAATGATCTGTGTAAAGCATTTTATAAATCTCAAAACATTATTCAAATTTTTCTTGTTTTTCTCCTCTATCTTTTCTTCTTCCTCCTACACCACCTCTTCCTCTTCTTCTTTTTCCCTTTTTTCCTTCATCATCATCATCATCATCATCATTATCATCATCATCATCAATCTTTTTCTCTAGGTCTATACTATTTTCTGTCCCACTCTTTACCTACTTAATTCTTACCCAATCTTTAAAGTTCCCCTCTTTCTTAAAGCCAGTGATCAATGACTCCTTATTACACCACCACAGAATTCACATAGATGTTTTTTCTTCTCTTTAAAAAAAAAAAAACATAACATTTTTTCCCCCAATTACATGTAAAAGCAATTTTCAACATTCATTTTCAAAACTGAGTTCCAAATCCTTTATGTCTTTCCCCAATCCCTCACTGAAAAGGCAAGCAATTTATATAGGTTATACATATATAATCATGCAAATATTCTTCCATATTACTCATGTTGTAAAAAACACATGAACCAAAATTAAAAATTCAAGAAAAATAAAGCTTAAAAAGTGTGCTTTTATTTATATTCAGACTCCCTCAGTTCTTTCTCTGGGAATGGATAGGATTTTTCATAAATCCTTCAAAGTTGAATAGCTGTCATTAACAGCTGATCATCTTACTATATTGTTGTCATTTAGAATGTTGTCCTGGTTCTAGGATTTCATTTTGTGTCAGTTCATGTATGTTTCTCTAGGTTTTGTTTTGTTTTTTTTGAGAGTCTCTATCTTATCATTTCTTATATCCTGCCAAAATGTTCAACTATTCCCCCAATTTATGGGAATCCCTTCAATTTCCAATTCTTTGCCACCAGAAAACAGTTGCTATAAATATTTGGGCATAATTCCAAACTGCCCTAAAATGGTTGAATCCATTTACAACTCCACCAACAGTGTATTAGTGTCTAAATTTCCCCACATCTCCTCCAACAGTTATCATTTTCTTTTTTTTTTTTGTTCTATTAGCCAATCTAATAGTTATGAGGTAACACCACAGCATTGTTTTAAATTGTATTTCTCAATCAATAGGGATTTAAATAATTTTAATATAACTATAAATAGCTTTGATTACTTCATTTGAAAACTGAATTTCATATTTTTGATCATTTGTCAATTGAGAAATGGCTCTTATATTCATTAAATTTGACTCATTGCTCTATATATTCAAGAGATGAGGCCTTTATTAGAGAAACTTTCTTCAAAAATGTTTTCACCATTATGTTTACTTACTGTCCTAATAATAAGAGAACTCTTATGAATTACAGGTAACATCAGGTATATAGGAATGCAAGCAGTTTAATGTCCCTTATGATTTCCTCTTTCCTATTTATCTTTTTATGCTTCTGTTGAATTTTCTATATGAAAGTCAAATTTTTATCCAACTGGCCTTTTCATCAAGGTTACTTAAAAGTTTTCTCTTTCATTGAATGCCTGTTTTCCCTCCAGAAAGATTAGACTCAGTTTTCCTGGGTAGGTGATTCTTAGTTGTAATCCTAGCTCCTTTGCCCTCCAGAATATAATATTCTAAACTCTTTGATCTTTTAATGCAGAAGTTGCTAAATCTTTTGTTATCCTGACTGTGGCTTCATGACACTTGAATTGTTTTGTTTTGTTTTTTTTCAGAATGTTGGCAATACTTTCTCCTTGACCTGGGAGTTCTAGAATTTGTTTATAATATTTCTGGGAGTTTTCATTTTGAAATCTCTTTTAGTGGATAATTGGTGTATTTTTTCAATTTCTATTTTGGTACTAGAATATCAGGCTAGTTTTCTTTGATATTTTCTAGTTTATTGGGGTCTGATTTGTGCTAGTGAGGTCTGCACTGGTCTATCCTCCAATCTTACTCCATTTGGACAGACCTTTGCTGCCAAAAATTTAAGTTGTCTTAGGATGAAAAATTGTTTCACACTGTCCTTTTGTGCATTCTGTCACCCAGGATTTGTTTTAGGGCATTAATTTAAAAATCTTTGGAAGGATTTGGGGGAGAATTCAGGTGCACTACTGCCTTCTTTATGCTACCTTGGCCCTGATCCCCCAACTTTATTTTCGTACTACATATTCTAAAGCATTCTCTAAATAATTTATCTAGTGCTTTTCTGAGTGACAGTTATATGGATATATATGATACCATTACAGGACTATAAACTACATGAAACCATTGTTTCTATAAATTGTGTATTTTCCCCCATTGCTTAACACAATGTTATGTTTATGTGTAGTCAGTTAATAAATATGTATTTAGGATTTTAATTTTTTACATCACTATTTTTAATTTTTAATTTTTTTTTACTTTGATGGTCACAATTTACATTCTTATCCTGGAAATATGGTGAGTATTTCAATTGGATAGGTATTTGACTAGGTTCACAAATTGCCACTTCCACCCTCTCCAAAAACAAAATAAAACAAAAACAAATCCCAGATGGGATCAATTTAGGGTCTTAGATTAGAAATAACAAATGCATGTAAAATAAGCTTTCTTAAACTATGTTATAAACTTGATTAAAAAAAATATTTTGATAATTGTTTCCTTTCTAATTCCTTGTATTTTATTATATGCATTTTAAAACTTTATTCTGAGAAGGAATCCATAGGCTTCCCTACACTGCTAAATGGTTCCAAAACCCCTAAAAGAATCTTTGACATTGAGAGATTTTCCAGGTTGTTGCTCTGGGTACAATTTACTCAAATCAGATAGAAACCAGGTGGACCTGGTAGAAGAAATAAAGTGAGGAAATGAGAGAAGGGAATAGAAAACAGAATGGGACAGAAAAAAAATGCATAGAAAATACAAAAGTAGGAAAAAATTATAGAGCAGGGCAGACAGAAAATCCATTGTCTCACCAGAGAAAAATTAGTTGCTTTAGACTGAAACTGAATTGAGTAGTTCCCAAGAGGTTATATAACTCAGGTTTTATTTTTGTTTTTTGTTTTTTTTTCCACATTTCTGTAGCCTAACTGCTTTGACCCTGTGGCCCACTGACATGAGAATTAAGCAGCTTATATTTTATAGGGGCTAACGATGTTTTTTAATATATAAAAAATTCCTCATACTTATGCAAATAGAATAAAAGCTCAGATAATAGCTTGCACCTTCTTTTCTGGGTATTTAGAGGCACCAGGTTGCAAAACAAAGCAATAACTGCTTTTACTGGCAGCAAAGCATCTCTGGAACACAGAGTTCTTTCTGAGGCACTTAGTATTTGATGTGCATGGTGGGGAGGTCAGAGAGGACCAAAAAAAAAAAAATACAAAACAAGAAAAGGTTAGTGAAATTCCATTTGCAAAAGGAAAGAAACAAAAAATACAAGTCATGGGCATGAAAATAGTCTTGAGATATATAAAAGGAATAACTGAAGGTGAGACAGAAATTGTTGAGTATGACTCAAAGGACTATAGCAGATGCAAGCTGTGGCATAGCACATGATACACAGTCCTATATTTCACTAAATAGCATCTTCAATAGACCTCTGATCTACATTGTCACCTACTTATCATTTCATTGAATATGTTCCAAGGCTTTATCTAGAGTCGAACTTTAGACAACAAAATTGAATTTGCCTACAAGGTCATTAAGGTCCGTTCTGTCATTTTACCTACCCCCTGTCAAAAACTTGCCTATTCCTCATTCCTGACCCAATTCAAGAATTCTAAATTAACTTTAGCCACAGTATTTTATTCTATCTTTTTGGATTCTTCTTATTCTTTGATTTCTAGGCTTAACTCTCATATCCATTCTGTTTCCAAAGCCTGTCAAGTTATCCCTTCATTATTTCTTTTATATGTACTTCCTTCTCTGCCCTGACACTATTATCATCATGGTACAACCATTCACCGCCTCACACCTAGTGTACTGCAGTGACCTTCTGTTTGGTTTCCTACCAAAAGTCTTTCCCTACATTAGTACACCTTTCACTTAGCTGTCAAAGTGATCTTCCTCAAGTACAGATCTGATCATACAACCCCACTACTCAAACTTCAATGGCTCTCTATCACCTTCAGGATCAAATATAAAATTCTTAATTTGACATTCAAAGTGAGTCTCAACCTGCCTTCCACCACCACAGTACCTGTTTCAGTTGCTTTATGGTCATTGAAACAAATTGCTGTCATCTGTCCATTGTGCTGGAGTGTGAGAATCTTTTCATGCTTGGAGTAAATATCCCATTAACTCACGAATAGGTTTGAGACCCCTGAAGTTCCCTCAACTTGGCTTAATCCATCTGTCAATATGGTTTACTGGGATATGGCTGTTGCACATTCTACAAAGGTGAGAATTGAGTGAAAGGTAGATACCAGAAGTGGTTAAGCAGCTCTGAAAAGAACTTACCCAAACCCTCAAACCAGAGATTCTCTGAATAGCTCTGCCAGGTATTTAACAAATGTTTAGAGATTAAATGATTCATCCAATAAGTTCCTTACCTCCAACAATAGCATGTCCCCATCAAGATAAGATTCAAATCCTTTTGTAAAAAATTGGATTGAGATGAATTTATTTCAATTAAGATAATTAAGCCCTGAACAAAAATCCAGCACTGTGTGTGTGGGACAAAAGAAAGAAAAAATAATACCATTAAAATAAGAGCTTTGCCCTTCTGGAGATTATGGTCTACTAAGAATTTTATATCTTCAAAGAGATCTGTCTCATCAATTTAATATTTCCTTCAGCAATGCAGATTGAAATCCATCTATGCTTGCTAATTCTGTGAAGATTTTATCCATGTCTTCCCATAAATTTGCCACAGGGATTTAATCAACATACTTACAATCCAGCTCAATTTTTCTTGACATATTTAGGACTTTAGGGGAATGCACAGGCTATCCATCAATTATCCCAACCCATGACTTTTTTTTCTTCAACTCTCTCTTAATTCCCTATTTGTAATGTGTTGCATCTTGCTTTTAACCACCATGACTCTCCCCAATACATATGGAGCAATACTAAATTTCAATTCCTTAGGAACTATAATGTTGTATAATAGCATCTATTTCACAAAATTGTTGTGAGGATAAAAAAATAGTAGGTGTAAATCATTTTGTGAATTTTAAGATGCTAGTTGTTCTTATTCTATGACTTGTAGACATGTAACAACATTAATAAATTGTAATAAAATTTTTATCAAGAAGATTTTTTTTTCCAAAGAGAAGTTTGTCATTAAAAGAATTTTCCCCTAAAACAATCTTAAAACAAGCCACAGTAGTTCTCCAAAATATAGACTGAGATCTTTATAAATATTTTCTCATTTTTTACACTTGAGAAAACTGAGGCAGCAGTTCAGTGCCTTGCCTAAGGTCATTTCCTGACTCCAAGATTAATTGTCTGTAGTCCATTCCCTGTTATTTTAGGGGAATGTGAGTTCCCTGAAAGGAGTTTTTTTTTTTTATTTGTACTCCCAGTAATTTATACTTAAAAAGTGTTACCATTAAACTGCCAAAATATCTACAAATATATATATTTGTATGTTTTTATTTACACACAAAACACAATTATTTGTGTGTAAAACACACAAAGAGAATATTCTTACCTTGTCAGTGATTTAGAAACCCTTCTGAAGCTGGTAGCTAATTTTCTTCTTTGGAAAAAAGTCAAGTGAATTTGAATTCATTAAGTTCCTACTATGTACCAGGTACTATGCTTCCTGCTAGAGATACAAAAAAAGTCTGTATCCTCAAGGAGCTCACAATATAATTGGGAAGAAAACATGTAAACAACTATGTACAAGCAAGATACATACAGGATAAACTGGGGAAGGCTACTCTTGGAAGATGACATTGAGTCCTGGAAAAGAATTTTTCTTGAAAAAGTGAGACTAGTGAAAACAAAGCTCTCAGGAGGGAAGATCAGATGGAGATTAAAAGGATCATTTCTATTGTACTTTTAACTATTTAAAGTACTTTCACCTCACATCTTATTTCAGTTTCTCTTATCAACCCTTCAGGTGGATCTTGGATGGAGCAATCCCCAGAGAGATGGCAGAGTAAGATTAAAAAACTCTGAAAAGAGAATCTGAATTATTTCAGAGAGCAAGTAAATATGTTTCTATGAATCTCTTTACTTCTCTAGATGAGGAACTTTAAAGATACTTTGAGAACTCCAAAGCCAGCTACCCAGGTTTCACTAAGAAAGTAGAATTATTGTTGTTGTTGTTGGGGTATTTGCTTGAGAAGACAGGATGCTTTAGTCATTCCCCCCTACTTCATCCACAAACTACAGGGGCACAGAAAAAGCTTTGAATGGACAGAATGAGTCTGGCTTCCCCAGCCATGATTTGCTTCTTCAGGACCTTTGCTCTGAGAACATGATCATTATATGATTTGCCAACTCTAAAACACACACACACACACACACACACACACACACACATATACACACACATACATACATAGACATACACACACATATACTCTTTCTATTTGGTGATCCCACTTCCCCCTTCTTTATCTCTAGACCAATTTCCCCCCAAGGCCCAAAGCAGAATAGAGGAGGTTGAGGAATATAACTTCAAGTTGTATCTGGGATACTTGTTCTTTCCCCCAAGAAGCACACCTCCAAATACTGGCAATTAGAGCCATGTTCTATGGTAACTGTGAGTTCACCCATGGAAGAAGAACTAGATTTATTTTGCTCAGTTCTGAAGGGTAGAACTAATAAAAATAAGTGAAAGTCACAAGGTAACCTCATCACCAATAATTTTTTTTCTTTTATTTGGACAATACATCCTCCATGTCCCAGATGATCAACTTTAGTGAGCATATGAGAAACTCATTTTATGCCTTTTGTTGTTGTTACTCAGATTACTGAACAGTGATTTATTTTTCTCGTTACATCTATTGTAGAATCTTAAATAATCTTAACACATGTGTGGAGTAAACCATTTTTGAGGACAATCCCCATCTATATTTTGCTCTACTGAATAAATATTTTTAAAAAATCAACAAACAAAAAACATATGTTCTATACTATAGAATCAACAATTTAACTAAAAAAAGAAATTAATATGCAAATTCTCCTTACACATACAGATTCAGCATAAGAAAATTGAAGAAGTGATTTTTAAAAATTCAATACCATTTTATCAAAATATTATTTTACACATAAAGTAGATTTTTAATGAACCCAATCATTCAGCTGGTATCATTTTATTATAAACTAGTATTGAGTCATATCTGAAATAAAAGCACTTATATACTCTAGGACATTCTTCAAATAATGGGCAGAGACATGGAAACTCATCCTGGGGATAAAATGACACTAATTTGCTTGTTCCATATACTGACTGTAACCTCTAACTGTAGTGTAACAAGGGTCTCTTTTGGCTTTAATATTGTGTGATGTATAATATTGTGAATCTTTGTCACTGTCATATATTAGGCATGGGTATGGGATAGATGCCCTTTAAGGTTCATTCCAACTAGAAGATTCTATGATTAACAGTGATTGTATTTCTGCAACACTATAATTTAACTCAATTTTTAATGTTATTACAGTGATTTGTAGAATTTCATTAAGAAAAATAACTGTATCAGAGGAATTCAACTTGACCTTTGCTAAAAAGGGAATAGAAAAGATCCATAATTACCTAATTAACTTCGCTAGGGAAATGAAAAGTCCAGTGCAAGGACCCATCGTGAAATTTACTTTATTTGGTGGTCTAGTATATAGAGAGTTCAGCATGGAGTCAGGAATACCTGGGTTCAAATTGTGGCTCAGGTACTTTCTTGTTTTGTATGACCCTGGGCAAGCTGCTTAATTTCTTTGAAATTCTATTTTTTTTCATCTATAAACTGAAGATAATAGCAGCATTAACCTCATGAAATTATTGAATGAATCAAATGAATCAACATCATTATCATTATTTCCATAACAGTAGTTAACATTTATGTTGATTTTAAAGTTTGCAAAGAGTTCTGATGTGTTATTTCATTTAATTTTCAAAATAATTCTTGAGGTAGGCTCTTTTATCATATCCAGTGTGTAATGATGAAGCAAAAATTGAGACAGGTTAAATGAATTGCCCAGAATAGCAAGTTTTTGTACAGAATTTGAATTTATATCTTCCTGACTTTTATACTCCATCTAGTTACTGGGCCTCATAATGCATTTAAAGTGCTTGGCAAACCTTAAAGCATTATATGAAATGATAATAATCGTTATTAGTAATATTGTTGGCCACACTGAGAAATTAGGTTTTGTTCATTTGTTTTTGTTGGCAATAGTGTCTAGCACCTTTAGGGAAGAGGAAGAAATTATTAAGTAAAAACAAAAGATCTGGAGAACTTCCATGGGGAAAAAAAAAGTACCATTCACTACAAAAATTGAAAAGGTAACCTAGGAAATAAAGATGTAAGAAAAATGATTGAATGGAATAAAAAAGTTTACAATTATTCAGGAATATGAATTACCTGTGTTGACCCAGAAATCTCTCCCCACAGATGAGAAGGTTTTGTTTTGAATAACTCACCCACAGTACACCCCACCTCCCTTCCAGAATAAAATGGGAAGCCACATTGATAAACTGGTTTTGATATGAAATGAGCTCTGAAAATACTTTTCCAGCCTAGGTCACTGACCGAGGCTTAGATGTGAAATTTGATAGTCACTTTATAACTATCTATTTGTAACTCAGACTTTTCCTTTAAGATTCATAAACCAGAGATTCTGTTAGCATATTTGTGTTTTTGGTTTTTGAGAGGTTGATTTTAGATAGGGACTATATTTTCAATGATATAAGGAATATCAGATTAGAAAACTTCCTCTACTAACATGGGCTGTTACCTATTCTGAAATGTATAATCTTAAGAGAGTTGCCTAGATACTGAAAGGTTAGGAGTTTTGTCTAGATTGACTTAGTCATCCAGCATCGTATGTGTCATAGTTGGTACTTCCTGACTCCTAAGCATCTCTCTCAGGGGATTAGCTGGGAACTGCTCCATTGCTAGATGGATCTGCTGCCAACATTCTGAGTTTGATCTAGTTTGATATTTTCTTCCAGACCTCTCAGAGATCTCTCTTTTATCAATCCCTTCTGCTTCTGATGTGAAATCATCTCATTTTATTCTATGATTCTCACTTTTTCCAATTTGATTAAGGTCTTTTCTTGTACCTAGTTGTTATTAATGTTTGTCCTTCATTTCCAAAGAGGGGCGATGTCTTGATTTGTGCATGATTTGTATTTAAGTGAGTGACAATTGTATCGTCATCAGTTTCACTCTCTCTTCTGGAATCATCAAGTCCAGTGGGAAGACAAAAGTCTGGATAACTAGCAATATCCTAGGATATAGTGGATGACTTTGGTACCTCTGATGTCTGATCAAGTTCATAAGCTCTCCTTTTGATCTAGTCATCTTTAAGGCCTTTGGAATGAACTGTTCTTATCTTCCCATTCTGCTACTGGGATGTCTTCATATGTGTTGAGTAGACACTCCCCTAACTCACTGACATATTGAGACCTCTACCTACCTTTAGCCCATCTCTGATGGCCACTGTACATGCTACAACTTTTTGGAGCTATAGGTGAGAGTTGGGTAAAGGTGGACACCAAAGGTGGATAAATAGCTCTTGTACCTTGTGTAATGAACTAGAAGGGACCTTTATGATCAACTAGTCCAGCCTTTTGAATTTAAATTTGGGAAATCCAAGCCCCAGAGTGGGAAAATATCTTAGTTAAAATCTCACAATCAATAATCTGCAAATGAGTTTAAAACTACCAAATGCAACAAAACCTATTTTCCTTAGTGAGTTTTTTTTACTGCCTTTTTCATTTAGTTAATTTTGCTTTTTAAGGCATTCTTTTCCTCATTACTTTTTTTTGTATTTCCTTTTGCATCATTTTCAATTCTTTCCCTAATTTTCCTTCTATCTTAATTTTCAAAATTCCTTTTGAGTTCTTCCATAGTCTGAGACCAATTATTATTTTTCTTAGAGGCTTTGGATGTAGGAGTTTTGACTTTGTTATCTTATCCTGAATGTATGTTCCTTGTCATCATAGTAACTTTCTATGGTCAGAATTTTTTTCTGTTGTCTATTCATGTTCCCAGTCTATTACTTGGCTTTTAACTCTTTGGTAAAGTAGGGCTCTGTTTCCAGAGTGGAGGGTGAACTGTCCCAAGCTTCAGGGATTTTATGCAGCTGTTTTCAGAGATCTTTCTAAGGACCCAAGCACAAGTGTTCTTTTCTGCCTTGGAATTATTAGAAGCATCCCCACTCCACTATAGCTTTAAGATCTATATGCTAAAACAACAGTCTTTCTCAGTGCTAATGAAGAGACCTTTTGTGAGCTGAGGCATCAGGAACCTGCCACCAGAATCAGTGCCCATGCCCACTCTTAGTTTGCTGGTTTCCCAAGGCCCTCTCCCGCTCCTGACAAGTACTTCCTGCCAACCTTCCAAGTTGTCTTTGGTATCTCTGGACAGAGAAGTCTAGAAACCCCCAGTGGTACTGCTGATTCAGAGGTCCTGTGTTGCTGGCCACAGAGCCTGGGGTGGACCGGGCTGGGGCTACACTGGCTCAGATTACACTGGGTTTGCAGGCTGAATTCCCACCCTGTTACCATAGACCTTTTCTGCTGACCTTTTAAATTTTCTTCTGCTAGAAAATGTTCTACTCTGTATTTTTTGGTGTTCAAATGCTCTAAAATTTGTTTAGAATAATTATTTAAAGAAATTTGAAGCAGTTTGGGAGAGAATTTGGGCAAATTCCTGCCTTTACTCTGTCATTTTGACTCCACTTCTGATTGATTTTTCTTATGCAGCATGAGACCTATGTATAGAATTGTAGATGTTTAACCTGTATTGGATTGCTTTCTGTCTTGGGCATTGGGATGAGGCAAGAGAAGGAGAAAAATTTGGAATGCAAAATTTTGCAAAGGTGAGTATGAAAAGCTATTTTTCCATGCATTTGGAAAAATTAAATCATATTAAAAAAATAACTAAAACACAAATACAATCCCTGTAATTAAGAAACTTAGATTCTAATGGGAAAGTCAAAACCCAGAAAAGATTCAAAAATAGGTAGGGTATCATTGTGCAGGCATGTTGTCAAAGTTCATAATATCGAAGTCCAGAAAATCCAGAGCAGAGCCAGATAGGAAATGAATATTGGCTGATCTGAGTCCCTCCCAAAAGCAAGACCCTAAGAAAAACTCAGGAATGTGCATGGGGAGCCCACAGAACAGAGGAGTATTTCAGAGTAAGAGGCAGCTGAGAAGGTTAGCAAAATCCAGAGAGTCAGAAGCAACCCATTTCCCATTTTGATAATTCTAATATTAGGGAATATTTCCTGACTTCAAAACTAACTCTGCTTCTTTGCTACTTTTACTCATTGCTTCTTGTTTGATCTCTAAAAATAAACATATCATTTCAGATCCCTTTCATATAATACAGTCTTTTATATACTTGAACAAGGCTTTTGTAATCCTACATCCCTTCCCAGTCTTATCTTAACTAAGTATCCCTAGTTCATTGAACTAATTTTTCTAAAATTCCACCATGCTGGTTTTCTAGTATTCATTGATCTGCATTCAGACTCTATTCATTCTATCTCTGGAAGTAGATAGCATTTTTCATCTGATAAACTTTTTTTACAAAATAGAAATGAGAACAGAGTTGCTCAGCAAGATTCTATAGACTTTGTTAGATAAATTGTTAATCTTTTAATCAAAACTCTTTGGGTATAGTCAATTTCACATTCATCTATTTACTATTATTTAACTAAAATCTCTCATCTTGTCTTCAGGTTATTGTGAGAGAATTTACCATGTGTTCTGCTGAATTCCAGTTAGTATATAAACTATGCCTTTACACATTCCCATGATCCATTCATTAGTAATTTTTTTCCAAACAAGGAAATGAAATTGGCCTATCATGACTTGTTCTTGCTATATAAAATCTCTAAGGGATCACAAAGTTAAAAAAGAATCTGATCTAGAAAGCCACTGAGAATGAACTTGGAACATACTAGTCTACAGGAGCATAATTTGCCATTTTTCTACCTTTGAAATTCAGGACAATATTGACAGAATTTCTTAAATATAGAATTGGATAGCATTTAAAAGTCATTGAATTTAATCCCATAATTTTACTGATTAAACTGATTAATTGAAGCCAACTGAAACTTAAGTGGTTTGTCCAGGATCATATAGGAACTAAGCATCAGAGATTATATTTGAACCCAGGTTAGTGCTTTCTCCAATGTATAAGAAGCACCATGTTTCCATAATCATAACTTCAAATTATTTTAGTGCCTGATTTGTAAATTCTGCAGATCAAATTTTATCTCTTTTAAGATAATTGTTAGGCACTCTCTTACCTTAATCTTATTACTCTTATTTATCCTTTTAATTTCCTCATAAAAATTCCATTATTATTTTCTTCCCTTTTATACCAAGTAAAAATCTCAAAAATCTTATTTCCCTTCAAAGGTATTACAATCCAGCATTTGTGGCATTCTATAGTATTCTATCCTTTAAAAAAAGTAATATACTACTCAGCAATTTTTTCCATTGGAAGGTTTCTTGAATTATTTTTTTTGCATTGGTTTTCCATCATTAATTGCTAAAATGTAACATATTTAAAATATGCAAGTGAGCAAATGATCAAATTTTTTATTTTCATACTGCTATCATTTTCCTGATTAAGCACACAGAATGGTGACTGTTATGGATTTTGTCATCCTTGAAAGTTGGCCTTTAGAGAACTGCACTGGGCAAAGGCCCGGGCTCAGGTTGCTTCATCTCTCCCTCACAAAATGCTATTTTTAGAATAATGAAGTGAATTTAGATCAGTTACCAAAGTCTACTGTGATCTGCAGATAGATGATTTGGTAATTATCAATGGGAATCCAGAAAAACCACAGAGAGTTAGGATTCTAACTCTCAAGATTGAATCTACTTCATGCAGTGATTGGTAATCAGGAATGGTATTATGTTCAATTTTACTATAATCTCCCTTTGGGTAAGAACTATGTCTTTTTTCCATCTTTGACACATTTCTCCAAATATTCTATCCCCTTACCCCATAACTCTACCATAGCTAAAATTTTTGAGTATATGCTTGATAAATTCTTGATAGGATAATCAACCTACTTTTCTACCACATTTCCCTTATGCATGATAAAATAATCTTTTGGCTTCTAGCTACAGTATATTAAGACACATTGTCTGACAATTTACAACAATACTCTCACTCATCCTTAAAAACACAAATATACATTTGGGAAGCATATGGGACTAACTTATATATTGATCACTTTAGGGCTATTTTTGCTCAAAAATCCAATATGATAACACTATTCATCAAAACTGGAAATGTACTTATTCAGAATACTCCTTTGTATGGAGTATACACCACAATATATGCCCAAGGCATCACAATGAGTCACACATGCAAATGTGATGTGGACAAAGCTAAAGTCTGCAGACCTAGAAGTAGAAGGGCCCTCAAGGACCACTGAGTCCAACTCCTTCCTTTTATGAAGTCTAGGGAGAATATATGGTAGCCAAGGTTACAAAAAGAATATGCAGCAGAGGCAGAATTTGCATTCAGGCCCTCTGACACCATGTCCAATTTCCTTCCCACAATTCTCTTTTCCTTCATGAAAGAAAAAAGTTGAATGTAATCAGGCTTCTAGAAAAGGGGTTTACAGAATTAAAAAAAATGAATATGTGACCTGAATGTTGAAGATTGTATCATTAAAAAATGACAAAAATACAAAGAGAAATTCCATTCAGAATAACTGTTGATACCATAAAATATTTGGGAATCTATCTACCAAAGGAAAGTCAGGAATTATATGAGCAAAATTATAAAAAAGTCTCCACACAAATAAAGTCAGACTTAAATAATTGGAAAAATATTAAGTGCTCTTGGATCGGCCGAGCGAACATAATAAAGATGACAATACTCCCAAACTAATCTATTTATTTAGTGCTATACCAATCAGACTTCCAAGAAAATATTTTATTGATCTAGAAAAAATAACAACAAAATTCATATGGAACAATAAAAAGTCGAGAATCTCAAGGGAATTAATGAAAAAAAAATCAAATGAAGGTGGCCTAGCTGTACCTGATCTAAAATTATATTATAAAGCAGCAGTCACCAAAACCATTTGGTAATGGCTAAGAAATAGATTAGTGGATCAGTGGAAAAGGCTAGGCTCACAAGACAGAATAGTCAATTATAGCAATCTAGTGTTTGACAAACCCAAAGCCCCTAACTTCTGGGAAAAGAATTCATTATTTGATAAAAACTGCTGGGATAATTGGAAATTAGTATGGCAGAAATTAGGCATGGACCCACACTTAACACCATATACCAAGATAAGATCAAAATGGGTCTATGACCTAGGCATAAAGAACGAGACTATAAATAAATTAGAGGAACATAGAATAGTTTATCTCTCAGACTTGTGGAGGAGAAAGAAATTTGTGACCAAAGATGAACTAGAGACCATTACTGATCACAGAATAGAAAATTTCGATTACATCAAATTAAAAAGCCTTTGTACAAATAAAACTAATGCAAACAAGATTAGAAGGGAAGCAACAAACTGGGAAAACATTTTCACAGTTAAAGGTTCTGATAAAGGCCTCATTTCCAAAATATATAGAGAACTGACTCAAATTATAAGAAATCAAGCCATTCTCCAATTGATAAATGGTCAAAGGATATGAACAGACAATTTTCAGAGGATGAGATTGAAACTATTACCACTCATATGAAAGAGTGTTCCAAATCATTATTGATCAGAGAAATGCAAATTAAGACAACTCTGAGATACCACTACACACCTGTCAGATTGGCTAAGATGACAGGAAAAAATAATGATGAATGTTGGAGGGATGCGGGAAAACTGGGACACTAATGCATTGTTGGTGGAGTTGTGAACGAATCCAACCATTCTGGAGAGCAATCTGGAATTATGCCCAAAAAATTATCAAAATGTGCATATCCTTTGATCCAGCAGTGTTTCTATTGGGCTTATATCCCAAAGAAATACTAAAGAAGGAAAGGGACCTGTATGTGCCAAAATGTTTGTAGCAGCCCTGTTTGTAGTGGCTAGAAACTGGAAAATGAATGGATGCCCATCAATTGGAGAATGGCTGGGTAAATTGTGGTATATGAATGTTATGGAATATTATTGTTCTGTAAGAAATGACCAGCAGGATGAATACAGAGAGGCTTGGAGAGACCTACATGAACTGATGCTAAGTGAAATGAGCAGAACCAGGAGATCATTATACACTTCGACAACGATATTGTATGAGGACATATTTTGATGGAAGTGGATTTCTTTGACAAAGAGACCTGAGTTTCAATTGATAAATGACGGACAAAAGCAGCTACACCCAAAGAAAGAACACTGGGAAACGAATGTGAACTATCTGCATTTTTGTTTTTCTTCCCGGATTATTTATACCTTCTGAATCCAATTCTCCCTACGCAACAAGAGAACTGTTCGGTTCTGCAAACATATATTGTATCTAGGATATACTGCAACATATCCAACATATAAAGGACTGCTTGCCATCTAGGGGAGGGGGTGGAGGGAGAGAGGGGAAAAAAAAATCGGAACAGAAATGAGTGTCAATATAATGTAATTATTAAATAAAAAATTAAAAAAAATGACAAAAGAAACAGATAATATTCCTTTCATAGCAAAGGATAGAGATAATCTTAAATGAACAAGGGAAAGAGACAATTGCCAAGGACATAATAGAAGATTATTAATTACATGTGCTTATACACAAAATTTAGAGACTTCTAGGTGGTACATTAGGTAGAGTATCAGGCCTGAAGTCAGGGAGACTAGTCTTTCTAAATTCAAAGTTGACCTCAGACAGTTACTAGCTGTGTGACATGGGTAATTCACTTAATCAGGTTTGCCTCAGTTTCCTCATCTTTAAAATAATCTGGGATAGAAAATCAGTCCAATATTTTTGCCAAGAAAATTCCAAATGGGATCATGAAAAGTTAGACATGACTGAAATGACTGAACAATAACAAGACACAAAATTTAAAAATTTAGAATACATTTTTATTTGATTTTTTTATTTTTTTAATTTTATTTCATAATAACTTTTTATTGACAGAACCCATGCCAGGGTAATTTTTTACAACATTATCCCTTGCACTTGCTTCTGTTCAGATTTTTCCCTTCCCTCCCTCCACCCCCTCCCCTAGATGGCAAGCAGTCCTATATATGTTAAATATGTTGTGGTATATCCTAGATACAATATATGTTTGCAGAACCAAACAGTAGGATACATTTTTAAAAGAAGTAGTCAAACATGGAAAAAAAAGCTGTCTCAAATTATAAGATAATGGCTTGGTATGCAGGATATCCCTACTATTAAGAACATGTGTAGGAATGTGTTTATGTATATGTATAGGTAAGACTGAAAACTATTCCCAAAAGAAAACAAATGATCAAAGAATATGAACAAACAATTTTCAAAGGAAAAATGTAATTTATTAATAAGTATAAAATAACGCTCTATGTCATTAGTAATAAGAAAAACATGCATCAATATATTGGTGAAAATGACAAAATATGGGAATAGTAAGTATTAGAGCAGTTGTGGGAAAATATTTATACATTGTTGGTGGAATTGTGAACTAATTCAACCACTTAAAATCAATGTAGAATTATGAAAATAAAATTGAGCAGCTTTTGATTTAGAGATTCAGCTATTTAAGCTCATTTACCCTAAGGAAATAGTGATAAAACATTCATCACATACAGTAAAATATTTATTACAGTATTATTAATGGTAGCAAAGAAATGGTAGATGCCCATCAACTGGGAACAATTTGTGATACATGAATGCAATGGAATATTACTAGGCTGTAAGATATGATAAATGCAGAGAAGCATGAAAAGACTTAAATGAACTGATAGAGAGTGAAGTAAGTAGAGGCAACAAAATAAGATATACATAATGACAGCAATGTAAATAGAAAGAACAAGCATAACAAAACAATCAAAAGTGAATACTGAAAAATTAAAAAAAAATAAGCATGACCCCAAAGAAGAGCTATGAGAGACATTTTCCCTCATCTCCTCAATTCTTTCAGAGCTGGGATAGCCATGACTGTGAACTAGTGTATATATTTTCAGACTATTTATGTTTTAATCATTTTGTATGATTATTTTTCTATTCCTTTTTTCATATTTTCCTTTTAAAAATATTCTTTGTTTTATACTAGGACTTGTTTTATGCCAGACACCATGCTAAGTAATTTACACATATTATATAATTTTATTTTTATACCTCTGGGAGGAAGATGCTATTAATATTTGTAGTTACAATAATTATTTACATTATTACATTAGTTACAATATTATTTATATTTTACAATTGAGGAAATTTAGTCAGGAAAATGCAAAGAACTACAAAAACACCTTTTTGGACTATTCTTGGTATCAAGGCTTTGTTGAAATTCCTGCCAAGACATTTTGAGTCTCCCAGTTCTCAGAAAGAACTACTTTCTACAAAATAAAAATACACTATCAAGATTATGTAAAGAAGAGAACAAATATTTAAGGCCTTTCAAGCTCCTTTCACTAGAGAAAGTATGATTTCTAATAATATTTATGGACACCTATCTTCTTGTTTCATACATTTCTTTTCCAAACTTCGACATATATACATAAACAAGTTATCTGGCTGAATAAAAATAGGTTCAACTCAACATTTATTACGCACCTATTACATATAACAGGAAATTTTAAAATTAAAAAATAATAGTCCTTTCCGTGTGTGTGTGTGTGTGTGTGTGTGTGTGTGTAAAAGGACATATATCCAATAAGTATCATACAAAGCCAAATGTATGAAAAATAAATGTGAAGACTAAGCAAAGTCATAGAGTCATAGCATGTTAAAACTATGAGGGACTTTAGAGATCATCTATTAAAAGACTTATTTCACAGACAAGGAAACTGAGATGCATAATGTTATAAGATACAAGAGGAGGAAGAGATCACTTTGGCTGTTAAGGATAGCTTTGTGGAACAAGGTATGTGACAGAGACATCATAAACTTGAAACTGGAAAGGTTCATAGGGGACACTTCATCCAATGGCTTCATTGTAAAGATGAAAAAAATAAGACCTAGGGAGTTTAAAGTCACATTGGTTTGTTTGTTTGTTTTCTTGCATTTTATGCTAAGTAGAATGATCTTCTAATTGGACAATACAGAACAAGAGGGGTTTGTTTTGAAGTTTGCTTTGCCATTAAACTTTGATGACTCTGGAGGACAGAGTGAGATCAATGACTTTGTGTTAATCTTCCTCCCTTAAATATTAATCATGACTAAGTCAAGACATCACCCATCTGATGTCATTGGATATTTTTGAGAACAACATGGAGAATAGCTAGTGAGATATCACCTAAAATTCCTCAATGAGTTTAACTTCCAGAACTAAATGAATTATATGTAATCCATGACTCAGAGCTTCAGATTGAGTTACAGACTAAATTCAACTTTTTACCAGATTGAGTTTTCAGATTAAATTCAACTTTCTATGACTTCTACTTCAGCCAAATCATCTCTCTTGACTCACTTTGCTCTTACCCAGGGTTCCCTTTAATAATGTCAAAATGCAGACATTATATCTAGCATCTCTTTAATTTTAAGGCTAAATCTGGTGTCTAGACACTTTTTATTCTGAGTAAAAATCATTCTTAGGTTCTGTGTAAACATTCAAAGTGCTTGTTTATTGGATTCAGGGAAAACTATTTGACCCACAGAAAATAGTTGCATTTTCCTTTTCTAGAGATCTATCTTCCATTCTAGTGAACCACACAGGCTTTCACTGGAGTAGGGATTCTTAAACTTCTTCTACTAATGACACCTCTTCACTCAATTTTTTGATAACCCTGGGGATATAAGTATATAAAATAAGCATACACAGCAAACATTTACTGGTAATAAATCATAATTTCGTAAACCTCCCATTCAGTTACAAGACCCCATATAGGGTCAAGACCCATAATTTAAGAAGCTGGGCATTAGAATATTATCTTAAAGGTTTAGGTAATCCCATCAATGACACCTATACTGTCTTGAAGAGAATACTTTCACATAATCAGGTATTTCTAAAGAATGCATTATAGGCAAAAGGAGAAATTTTGCCTATTAGATTAGGGACTAGCTAATATTTCAATTTTGCTGAAACTTATGGGGCATAAACTAAAGTTAAGATTGTTTAGAATATCTAATTTCAAATGAATCTTCACTTCATATTGAATTTTAAAAATTAATTTCTAATTAATTCCCTGTCACAATATCCCACAGTTATTGTTCCTGATTTTATCTTCTTAAACACACTACTTTTATTTCTCTTCTCCCACACAGATGGCTTCATCTCCTACCTTCTAAAGAAGAATAATATCTTTCATTTTGAGTTCCTTTATCTTTCTTCCAAATATATCTAAAAGTTCTATATATCTTTTACTTTGGAGATAAGGTAGCATTCTTTTTTAAATTGGAGGCAAAAGGGACTGGAAACAGGAAAACAATTTGAAAATCTATTCTTATTCTTGGTAATTGGTCAGATGTATGTGAGGAGAGAGATAGAGAAAAAAAGGGAAAAAATCAAATATTATTCTAGGGTTTCAAATCTTGGTGACTGGGATGACAGAAATAATGGAGTCAGGAGGAAGAACACATTTATGGAGGAAGAGGATAAAGACATTTAAATAATTAAATTATCATATTTGAGCTCTTGAGGAGAAGGAAAGACACCCTATAGGCCCAATGTGTATAATTCTGCTATATTGTGTTTTTTGAAATACGAATATATTTGTTGTTATTACTTAGTTTCTATTATTCCTATTTTAATAATGGGTTGAGTTTTGCCTAAGATTTTTCACATCGTGCAGTAAGTTCTCATTTCATCAGAATACATTTTGTTGTTGTTTAGTTGTTTCAGTCATATTTGAGTCTTCATGGCAAAGATACTGGAATGATTGTCATTTCCACTCCAGCTCATTTTACAGATGAGGAAACTGAGGCAGAATTAAGCCCACTTGCCAAAGGTTACATAAGAGGTATCTAAGGCTTAATTTGAACTCAGGAAGATTACATTGCATTCAGTTTCTCCTTCTTATGAATAGTACAAATGAAAAGAGAAATTTATATGGCTTCAGAAGTCCTGAGAAGCATATGTCTTTGCCACAGGTATTAGTTTTAACTGATCACAATCATATTTGATTGTTAAGTATTTCTCAAGATTAGTAAAGATGTCAGAGTTCAGACAGAAGCCAAAGGGTGTCAAGTTGGGCAATTCCAATAGTAGCCCTGCCTAAAATTCTAACCAGATCCAGGGAATATTATGAGACAAATAAGGAATGAGATAATCTCAGAGACAAGTGAAATATTCCTTTTTCATGTCATGAAAATTGAGACCAAGGCTTTGCATTTAATTCCTAATGATACTGACAGCTAGGATAAGAGGATGGAGAATCAATCTGAAACATCCACTGTCCTCGGGAGACACACCATTCCATTTGGGACTGTCCCCACTCATCTGGATGGTTTCTCAAGATGACTCATGCAAGGATCACTCAAATGGAGATGACAAGTTCATGGATCACTGAAGTTCAATCTTCCTTTTGAAAGGAAGTATGTAATCATGTAGTCATATGGTGATAATTGAAACTTTTTCAAGGCATTCTCTCAAGGGAGTCTGAAATACAGAAACAATTCTAGGAAAATGTTGAGATTGTATATATGTGACAGGGGATTTTCAGAGTTCACTTATACAAGGCTGATATAACAGCCTCATGCTTTTTTGTTCATAGTTAATAACAATTGAATTTACTTGAATTTTGAAGTAGGGCTATTTTAGATATCATTTGAATCCTTTGTAGTTCTTTAAATAAATGGTATTATATAGTTAATCCCTAACTGAATTTGGGATCTATCTGAATAGAAGAACTATTAGCCGGTGTAACTTGCTAGATCTTTTAAAGGAAAAGCTGGATTTACTTTGAACAATTCTCTTTGTTCTTGGCATTCTTTTGGCCATAAATATTTATTAAGTTGAATATATCAATTGGTCCACTATATTTTCAATAAAAAAAACTGAGAAATTTAATAGCATCTTTCTATTTTACAACAAATTCCATTACATCCAATTCTTCCTTTATAAATCATTACATTGCCTAATTTATACAATATAATACATCATATTGTATTATATGTAATACAATATAATATAATATTATATTGTATCATACAATACATGTATGTATATGTATGTATTGTAAATATACAATACATAAAATTGTATACAATTTATATAATTATAAATCATAAAATTATAATTTAAATTTAATTAAATCAAATTTAATAAATTCAACTAAGCATGAATTTATTAAATACTAGTTTTGTACCAGAAACTATATTAGACATTCTAGATATATATATAGAAATGAAAGTTTCTGTCCTCATGGAGTTTCCATTCTAGTATGAGGATAAGTAAATATAATATATTGACAAATATAATACAAAGCAATTTTTTGGGGGAAGCATCAAAATGTATAAATATGAAATCACATTTTATCATTATATAATTTTTTTCTTCTAGAGTTCAGATAGAAATAATTTTGGGAATGCACCTAGCTTGCATTTTTATTTTATTTTTAATTTTTTGTGAACATTGTAAAAATGGAGAAGCAACTGATTGTATTAGAATGTAAATAATAATGGTTTATTACTAGTATTATTATTTTTATCACCATTATTATTTATTTCTTTTAATCTTTCTATTCAGTGGCTCTCAGATAGAAATAATCTTAGGACAAGTCATTAACACATTTTTATTCTTTTACACATATATTGTTTTGCATTATTTTAAAAAGAATCATTTGGATAAAACAATTGACGTTTGGATTTGAATGAAGACCCTAATCAGTTTTTTGCTTTCCTTGTATCTTTGGTTGTATTGGTTTTGTTTGTGCAAACCTTTTTTTTTTAATTTTATGTAATTAAAATGATCTATTTTACATTTTGTAAATGCACTCCATGTTTTCTTTGGTTCTAAAACCTTTACTTATTCATAAATCTGACAAACTATTCCATGTTCCTGTAATTTGCTCTTTATATGTAAATAATTTCCCATTTTTACTTTATTTTGGTATATTATATGAAATGTCAGTCCATCCCTAGTTTCTGCCATACTGTTTTCTAGTTTTCCCAATGATTTTTGCCAAAAGAGTTTTTGTTCTAAATCTAAAATTTTGAATTTTTGGGTTTATCACATATACTAGATGATTATAGTCATTTACTATGATGTACTTTGTTCTAATCTATTCCACTGATCCACTATTCTCTTTCTTAGCCAGTACCACACAGTTTGGAATTTGCTATAACTAGACCATCTACTTTCACAATTTTTCATTCATTTCCTTGATGTCCTTAAGCTTCAATTCTTCCAGATAAATTTGTTATTATTTTTTTCCTAGCACTATAAAATATTTTTGATAGTTTTATTGGTATGGAACTAATGAATAAATTAATTTAGGGTGAAATGCAATTTTTATTATATTGGCACTTAATATTTTTCCAGCTGTTTAAATTTGTCTTTATTAGTGTGAAAAATGCTTTATAATTGTGTTCATAAAATTCCTGGGCTTGTCTCATTAGGTAGTTTTCCAAATATTTTATGTTGTCTACATTTTAAATGGAATTTCTCTTTCTATCTCTTGATGCTGGACTTCACTGATAATATATAAAAATGCTAATAATTTATGTGGATTTATTTTGTATCCTTCAATGTTGCTAAAATGTAGTAGTTTTTTAGTTGATTTCTAGGATTTCCTAAGGTAAACATCATATTATCTACAAAGAGTAATAGTTTTCTTTCCTCATTTTATATCCAAATTCCCTTTTCTTTTCTTATTGCTAGAGCTAACATTTCTAGCACAATATTAAATAATAAAGACGATAATGGTATCATTGCTTCATCCCTGACATTATTGGAAAGATTTCTAGTTTATCCCTATTCCAGATAATGTTTCCTGATAGTTTTAGATAAATAGTACTTATTATTTTAAGTTAAACTCCATTTATTCCTATGCTCTCTGGTATTTTTTAATACAAATGGATGATATATTTTATGAAAGGCTTTTTCTGCATGTATTGAGATTTCTGTTGGTTTTGTTATTGATATGATCAATTACATTGATAGCATTCCTAATATTGAATCAGTCCTGCATTCCTGATATAAATTCCATCTGTTCATAGTGTATTATCCTTGTCATATTGCTGCAATCTTTTTGTTAGTATTTTATTTAAAATTTTGCATTGACTTTCATCGGGGGAAATTGGTCTATAGTTTTCTTTTACTGTTTTGGCTCTATGATTTAGGTATCAGCACTATGTATATATCATAAAAGGAATTTGGTAGGACTTCTTTGCCTATTTTTTCAAATAATTTATATAATATTGGAATTAATTGTTCTTGAATTATTTGATAGAATTCACTTGCGAATCCATCTGTCCCAGAGAATTTCTTAGGAAGCTTATTGATATCTTGTTTAACTTCGCTTTTCTAAGAATGAATTATTTAAATATTTTTTCTTCTTTTAATCTTTTTAATTTATATTTTTAAATATTCATCCTTTTTATCTAGAATGTCAACATTATTGGCATATAATGGGGCAAAATAGTGCTTAAGAATTGTCTTAATTTTCTTTTAATTGTTGGTGAACTCATCATTTTCATTTTTGATGCTAATTTGTTTTTCTTCTGTCTTTTTAAAAAATCAAATTAACCATTGATTTATGATTTTTATTTATTTTTTTCACAAAATCAGCTTCTAGTTTTATTGATTAGTTCAATGCTTTTCTTACTTTCAGTTTTATGAATTAGTTGATTTTCAGGATTTCCAATTTGGTGTTTAATAGGTGATTTTATTTTTTTTCTAGCTTTTTTTAGTTGTATGCCCAATTTAGTAATCTGTTTCTTCCCTGTTTTATTGGTGTAAGCAATTAGCAATATATATTTTCCCTAAGAACCAAGGGAACTTTGCCTAGATCCCATAAATTTTGGTATGTTTTCTTGTCATTTTCTTTAATGAGATTATTGTTTTTATGACCCACTTATTTTTTTAAGATTAGATTGTTACTAATTAATTTTTAATCTCTCTTTCCACTATCCATTATTGAATGAATTTGGCTATGATGGTTTTGGGAATTTTCATTTTGGGATCTCTTTCAAGCAATGATCAGTAGATTCTTTCCATTTCAATGATGCCCTCTGGTTCTAATATATTGAGGCAGGGTTTTTTTTTTTAATAATTGAAAATGTTGTCCATAATTTTTTATTATGTCTTTCTGATAGTTCAATAATTCTCACAATATCTATCTCTCCTGGATCTATTTTCTATGCCATTTATTTTTCCTATGGGCAATTTTGTATATATTTTTTAATTTTGTTTTATTATATCTTGATGTCTCAGTTATTAGCTTCCACTTGCTCAATTCTAAATTTTGAAGAATTATTTTTTTCCTTAGTGAACTTTTCCATTTGGCCAATTCTATTTTTTAGGGAATTTTTTTCTTCAGTAAATTTTTTTTTTATATCTTTGATCATGCTATTGATTCTCTTATATTACACCCATTTCTTTCCCCAATTTTTCTTCTAGTTCCCTAATTTGCTTTTTAAAATCTCCTCTAGGAATTCTTTTTTGGGCTTGAGACCAAATTGCTTTTTTCTCTAAGGTGTCACATGTAGCCATTTTGACACTATTGCCTTCTTCTATGTTTGTACCTTGAACCTTCCTGTCATCATAGTAACTTTCTATAGTCAGGTTCTTTTTTTTTTTTTTTTTTTGATTATTTTTCTGCTTTCTTTGTGCTCGGTGATTTGAAAGTTAGGCTTTATGTCTCCTCATCCCAAGCTTTTTGTGCTATGGCTCAGAGTCTTCTGACTTTCACTGGACTTCAGAACTTAACTGCTGATTTTCTCTGAAGGAAAAGCTTCCCTTATGGCTTCTACTAGGAACTAGAACTTCTCTGTTGATCCTACTAGTTAGTATAGTGACATAGTCTTTCTGGTGGCTGGCTCCACAGCAGGGATTTTGTTGCTGCTCTGTCTCAGGATAGATGGGATGTGGAGGCACTGCTGTTTAGTTGCTATGAAAACAGGGTCCCTCTGCTGGCAAGCTTGATGGACAAGGACTTGCTGTTGGTCAGCCTTTGGGCAAGGTTTCAATACTGGTTAGCTATGGAGTCAAGGCTGAGCTGGTGGCTTGTACAGGTGAGGTTTCTGAGCTGGACTTGCTGTGCTGCAGAGACTGCTTATTTGTCTAAAGAGCTGCTGGCTTGCAATAGAGTAGAGTCTGGCTGGTGAAAAGTTCCAGGCTTTGAGTTTTGCTGCAAACTTCCTGCTAGTAAGCCTGATTGCTACTGCTTTTGAACCTTGTTCCCCTCCCACCCCTGTAAGACAGATACCTTTCCTGCTACGCTGGTAAACTATTTCCCTTTTCCTAGATCAATTCTTGTTGTGTTCTGTTTTCTAGAAGCCCCAAGTTGGGGTGACAAACCATGAGGTGGCCCTTATGCCAGGGTGATTAAAATGTCTTAGTGGAGAAGTGATGAAGCGAGACTCCCAAGGATGATGGAAATATGGAGTCCATTTATTCCCAGTTCTTTCTCCTTTTTATACCCTCATACCCTTATGTAACCAAAACAACACTGGGCATGTGCCTAATATAAACTGCGCATGTGGGACGACATAAACAAGTTGCTATTGTATGTAGTTTGCCATCTGGTATTACTCTGTATCACTCTGCTTCAATTACAACACAGGTTGTCACTGCCCCCTGACTTCTCAGGAAAGCTAAGAGTCTTAGGGGAGATGGGGAGCCAAACCAGACATTGTCAGAAGGTTCCCTTTAGGCTGAAGGGTCTTATTCCTCACCCAGAGTTCCCCCACTATCTGCGGCCCTCTACATCTCACCCTTTATTTTGTTTTAATTGAAGCAGGTATTTATCAGTGGTAAAATCCCTCACCATGGGAGGAATTACACAGGCAAGTTGTAATATCATATAAGCAAGTAATAACATAACAAACAATATGAATAAACAAAATACTATAAAGGTTTCCATGAGTCCCAGAAGGAAGGTGTAGAAAATAACTATCAATTCACAACCATACATACACCTCCTTCAGCAGCTAAGATATAGTCCAAAGCCAATCCATTGTCTATCACTTCATGTGTTAGGAAAGCCATTGATTCATGCAAGTTTTGAAGTTCTGCATCAGTCTCATTGACAATTACTTTTGATGTTCATGAGTTAATTGCTATATACATTGGGTTAACTGCCAGGCTCTTTCAGTGGTGGGCACAGTTAGCAATGAAACCACCCATTGTTTCTTGGGTCTCCTTCATTTCAAGGGTCTTCTTTTTTTCGGTCTCTCTTTGATGGACAAGGCAGATATGACTCATTGGCACCCATCAGGTTCCTTCTCCATCTGTAAAGATACAAGCAAACCCTCTCCCTCAAGCAGTTAACCTATCTGGTCCCTTCCATTCACTACTCTCTAAATCTTTCCATATTACCTGGTGATTATCTAAAGATATTTGAGTTGCTTGCACTGGACACTGCCCTTCTGGCGAGTTATGAAACCTGTCTGCCAGAGCCAGTGAATCTCCATTAAAAATTAAAACACACACACACACACACACACACACACACACACACACACACAAAGTTGAGTTTAGAAGTTCTCTAGGGTTACTTGTGGCTCTCCTTTTCTTTTATTTTGGGAAGAGCATCTTGATGTCTGTTTCTCCTCTCTACTATTGCCTGGATTAAAAAGTATGCCAGTGGTTTGTGAAATCTGATACTATGGCAAATATCGGGGAATTCCAAGGACTTAGAGAAAATTGTAAATGTCCTTGGTCAAGTTGCTCCTGTACTATATCTAATAAGACCTGCATTTTTTCCCTTTATAAGGGCCACTGCTTCACCCACACTGGTGGCTCAGTTTTCCACTGACTAGGAACAAGTGAGAGTGCAGACAAAGATTCAACAGCAGCCCTGCCTAAAAAGCAGAAGTACTTACTTGTAATTCTAACTGTTGTAGAATGTCTCTTCCCCATAGATTGAAGGGGATTTTTTTTTTACTACAAAAGGAGTAAAAATTCCTCTTTTATCTTCAAATTTCCATCTCAAAGGGGTAGCACTAAGTTCAGCTGCTATTGATCTCCTATGCCAGATTTATAGCTATTTGCTGTAATCTTTGTCCAGTGACTGGGACATTAACTACACATTCCCCAGTTTCCCAAATCAGTGTATGGATGGACACTGTTTTGTGAGCACTCTCAGGAGGTGAAATGGTCAAGCCAACTGTGTATGGAGGCAAGGGGTCCATAGGTTGGACAAGGATAGGTTTCAGCTCTCCAGGGGATATCTCAGTAGCCCTAGCAGCACACAGCTCTATTCTCCCTAATTGCAATCCCCTTTCCCCACAGCTTGCTTAAAAACTCTCTGGGTATAATAGTAATTGCCATTATGCTCCAAGTATTTTTTGCCTGGAGCTCTGGATCCAAGCCCTGCCTCTTGTAACGAGAACATAGATGGTAAGGAAAACTGCTTCATGGGCAGTGGTGATGGTGTCATTGCCCCTCTCACTCCTCTTCCTCCTCCTTCCACCCAGGAAAATGGAGTTGAAGGAGGAAGGTCAGGAGATGGGGAATACCCCAAGGGCGCATGCTCCTCTGTAGGCAGAATTGAAAATGAACTTTGAAGGTGAAAAGCAAGCTCATCATCAGCAAAGTACTCAAGGTACTTAATTCCTTTTCTGCCCAATAGACCATGGTACTTAAGATACTTAACTCTTTTCTGGCCCAACTGGCCATGCCCTGTAAATTTCCTAGAGCAGTAACAAGCAAAGTAAATCAGTAAAATACTAAAAAAGGCTTCCTTAGTTCTGTCCTATGTGCTATACTCTCCATGGCTACAGGCACCAATCTTGTGCTTGTTTTTCTCCTCATACTTCCTAGTTTGATCACCCAAGTGAAAATCTTTCCTTGCTTTAAAACTTGTAGAATTACTTAAAACATTTTATTCCATTGTATTCAGTTAGTTGTTCTCCCACTTACTTTTACATCTCTTGCTCCAAACTCTCCTTCTTACAAAGCTATAGAGACATGCACTCCAGAGCATGAGAACTCAGTGATCTCTTCTGAGTTACCAACATACCTTGCTTCTCTGTTAACCTAACTAAGCATGCTTCATACTTCCCTGGGAAGGAGGCTTTTTTCTTAGTATTTGCCTCATTTCAGTTAAAAAATGAAAGTGACTAAATTAGCCCTTACTGATTCTTCCTGCTTGCCTATTTTTATATTTACTGTATACTGGGTCACAGGGACTTCTTCACTGAACTTGGCCAATTGCATCAGTCAAACTGATGTGTATAGGACCTCACCTAGAGCCCCACATTGGGCGCAAGTTTTGTGTCTTGCTTTTTAGAGCCCCCAAGTTGTGGCGACAAAACATACTATTGCTTTCTAGAGTCCCTACACCAGGGTGATTAAGATATATCTTCCTAGTAGACAAGTGATGAGGTGGGACTCCTGAGGATGGTGGAAAAATAGAATCCATTTATTTCAAGGACTTTCCCCTTTTTATACTCTCACCCTTATGTAACAAAAACACTGCGCATGCACCCAGTATATACTGTGCACATGGGACCACATAAATAACTTACTATTGTATATAGATTACCACCTGGTATCATTGTGCTTCAATCACAACACAGTTGTCACTGCAACCCTGACTTCTCAGAAAGACCGAGAGCTCTTAAGGGAGATAAGGAGCTGAACCAGACATTATTAGCAGATTCCCTCTGGGCTGATCTTATACCTCACCCAGAGTTTCCCCACTGTCTGTGACCCTATACAAATTCTGAGGTGGTTTTCAAGTTGGTTTTTATATTCTTCCTCTGATACTAGCTATATGACTATGAAAAGTCACTTAATTATGTCTTTCTGCCTATTTTTCTGCATCTTCAAAATGGGGATAATAATAGCACTTTTCTCATTGGGTTGCAGTGACAATAAAATATGAGTTTTTCTAAAGCATTTTGAAAACTCTAATATGTTATATAAATACTAGCTATAATAATAAGATAATAAATGTCCCTATTATTATTATTAAGCAGCTAGGTGGTACAATGGATAGAGTGCTGGGCCTCAAGAAGACCAGAGTTCAAATCCAGTCTCAGACCCTTACTTGTCACTTAACCTTTTTGGTCTTAGTTTTCTCATCTGTAAAATGAGTTGGGAAAGGAAGTGGCAAAACATTCCAGTATCTTTCCTAAGAAATCCCCAAATAAAATTACAGAGTTATACACAATTGGAACAAATTATTATCAATATATTATCATTATTGTTACATTTTATTCTCATATGTTTCAAAGGAGTTGATACAGAAATGGTCCAGACACAAGATGTTATTTGGCAAGTATTATTGTCTTTTTTTAATATTTAATGTTTTAGGACTATTGCATTTTTGTAATTATATATATAATATAATGTATATATATGGTCCTCATTTCTAAGATATAAAAATATCTTAAAGACCACTTAAAAATCACATAGGACAATGGGAATATATGTCTTGATCCTGCATGATTTTGATTTCTGTTGATAGATTTTTATAATTTGAAAGTCTTTTGTTCCTTATAGTTTTGAAATTATGGATATTTAGCATGGCCTATTTAAAATAATGTTCTTAAACATAAGTGGATAAATTTTATGTATATGGATATGAAGGATCAAGGATCTATTAGAATGAAGGAAGAATGTGGAGAGACCCATTAAAATCTGTTGTACTTGTTGAAATGTGTATTAAAAAGGACTATTCTGTGATGGTAGCAATGGGAATAGAGAGAATAAAATGTGAGAGATTTAAGAGGTAAAAATTTTGACATTAAATACCATTTCCTCTTCTAGATAATCTCTCCCTCCTGAGTTTTTAATGACACTATTCAGTTATTCTCCTAACTTTATCTAACCACCCTTTCCCATTTTTCCTTTATAATATTATTGTCTATACTCCCTAAATTGTACATAGTTTTACCCTATGGATAAGCCATGACTCTTATTCTCCTCTTTCACTCACTCTCTAGGTGATCTTATCACCTCCTATGAGTTTAATTATCATTAGGCGACTCCCAAATTGCATATCCAAACCTAATCTCTTTCCTGTGCTCTTTCCTCAACTTCCTGCTGGACATTTCTAGCAACATGCTCCATAAACATCTCAAATTCAACATGTTCAAAATGGAATTCATTTCCATTAAAATCCAACCCTCTTTCTACTTCTTTTTTTTTCTAGCAAATTCTAGTAAAATTATTAGTAAATATTTATTTTCTAGTAAATTAGAAAAAATTCTAGTAAACATAGCATGTTCACTCCTTAGTTCTTTTTCTGGATGCAGATGGCATTCTCTGTCCAAAGTCTGTTGAGATTGCTTTGGATTATTGAACCACTGAGAAGAACCAAGTTTTCTATCCTCTTTCTATGCTATCGAGATCTTAATTGATCAGGTTTGCAATATTGGAGTCATTCTTAACTGATCAGTGTCCCAGATATCCATATCAAATTAGTTACCAAATCTTGTCAATTCTATCACCATAATATTTTTTACATCCCTGTCTTTCTTCTGATATGGTTACCACTCTAGTTCAAGCCTTCTTCACTTCATTTCTAGATCATTCAGTAGGTTCCTTACTGGTTGCCTTGTCTCAAGACTCTCCAGTCTATTCTCCACAGAGACACTAAAAGCTAAAGCTAAATCTGGCTGTCAGTGTCATACTAAAGAAGCTTCAATGGCTCTGTATTGTCTTTTGGTTGAAATAGAAACTTCTATTTCTCATTTAAAGTCCTACACACTTTAGCTCCAACCAAAATTTTTGGATAGATTTTACTTTGCAGTCCCCTACTCCATCCAAAAATTACAAACAAAATGGCCTCCTTTTATTCCCCACTCTGACATTAAATGTTTTCTCTCTTCCTTTATTTTTAATAATAATAGATTTTTATTTTTCAAAATACATGTAAAATTGGTTTTCAGTATGCACCCTTACAAAACCTTGTGTTTCAGATTTTTCTCCTTTCCTCCCCACCTCTTTTCTCCCCCAGACAGCAAGTAATCCAATATAGGTTAAACATGTTCAATTCTTTTAAACGTATTTCCACACATCATGGTACACACAAAAAAATCAGATCAAAAGGAAAAAAACAATGAGAAAGAAAAATAGTCAAACAAACAATAACAGCAACAAAAGAAGTGAAAATACTATGTTATGCATTCAGTTTCCATAATCCTCTCTGGATGCAAACAGCTCTCTCCATCACAAATCTATTGGAATTGCTCTGAATCACCTCATTGTTGACAAAAGCTAAGTCTACCACAATTCATCATCACATAGTCTTATTGTTGCTATGTACAATGTTTTCTTGGTTCTACTCACTTTACTTAGCATCAGTTCCTCTAGGCTTTTCTGAAATCATTCTGCTAATAGTTTCTTATAGAACAATAACATTACATAACATTCATATACCACAACTTATTCAGCCATTCTCCAACTGATGGGCATCCACTCAGTTTCCAGTTCCTTGTCCAAAATCCAAAAAGAGCTGCTACAAATATTTTTGCACATGCAGGTACTTTTTCCTTTTTTATGATCTCTTTGGGATACAGACCCAGTAGAAAACCTGCTGGATCAAAGAGCATTCACAGTTTGATAGCACTTTGGATGTAGTTCCAAATTGTTCCCCAGAGTAGTTGGATCAGTTCACATCAGCAATTTATTAGTGTCCCAGTTTTTCCACATCTCCTCCAACATTTATTATTATCTTTTTCTTGTCATCTTATACAATCTGAGAGGTATGTAGTATTATCTCAGTTATCTTAATTTGCATTTCTCTGATTGAAAATTATTTAGAACTTTTTTTTCCCATATGACTAGAAATAGTTTTCATTTCTTTGTCTGAAAATTGTTTGTTCATATCATTTGACCATTTATCAATTGGAGAATGGCTAGAATTCTTATAAGTTTGAGTCAATTATCTATTTATTCTGATCTTGGCTACGTTGTATGGCATTTTTTTGGTAGAAAAACTTTTAAATTTAATATGATCAAAATTATTCATTTTGCATCTCATAGTATTCTCTAGTCTTCCTTCCTTTGTACAGGTTGATCCCATACCTAAAATGTTCTCCCTCTTCCCCTCTGTTGTATTCTATTTTTATTTAATCCTAATTTATAATTCTATTTTTTTTGTATTTTTATCAAAATGTTAGTATTTGCTAAATTATAATAAAATGTTAAAAATTAAAATATATTTTGAGGGCAGAAACCATTTCATCTTCTATCCATGTCCTTTTCCCCCTGTCCACAGTCCTTTTACATGTAAGCATTTATTAAGAATTTGTTGGGCCAAATAGGTAGTGCAGTGGATGGAGCACTTGTCCTGAAGTCAGAAAGACCTGAGTTCAAATCCAGATTTGGACACTTAGCAAGTCATTTTAACCCCAAATGTCACACACACTTAAGAGTTGTTGAATTGAATAGAAGTGAATTAAAAACTGATGTGAGGTACACATAATTGGTGACAATAAATGAAATTATCTTCCCCCCCTTAATTTTTGGCATAATTCTGCTAACCCTGGTAAAACATTTTGTCCTAGCAAACAATTCCTTGATGTCTCCTCACTTTTCTTAGGCTAGAATGGAGAGTAGTCTAAGAGCTGAAGCATGTACCTTGGATCATCCTTATTCGGACAGTGCTTTCTATTTTTGAGCTTTTCTTCCAGGTGGTTTAACACCCATCTTCACCAGCATTGACTATACCAGCCTCTGGTGGGAGGAATAACATCTTTTCAAAACTACTTTAAAAATCATATACCTAATGTAGCATATTATTAGTCACAGCTTATTTGAATGGGTTATGATGATGGTGACAGTAGTTATATGTATCCTAAGTCAGATTAGAAAAGAGAGAGAGAAGGACAGGGAGACTCACCAAAGAGAGTTACAGTTTTTTTTTTTTTTTTTTTTTTGGCAAACCACATGGAAAGAGGGTTTTAATCTTTCCTTTCTGAGCACCAGAATGTTTTTCTGTCACTCATTACTCTGTAATGGTAAATGATGAACTATGGTCTTGACATACCTGAATTTGTTATTTTCCTATCCAGGAACTAGAAACTGAGCGGATGTTCATCAGGTGGAGAATGGCTGAATAAGTTAAGGTATATGAATGTTATGTAATGTTATTGTTCTATAAGAAACGATTAGCAGAATGATTCCAGAATGATTTTTTTTCACAGTTTATTTTTAATAGCTAATATGTTTAAAGAGTCTTAAATTTTGTAAAATGCTTTACAAATATTATCTCATTTTTATCCTCATAATAACCCCGAGGCATAGTTGATATTATGATTTCCATTTTTCTGATGAGGAAACTGAGGCAAATAAAGCTTCAGTGACTTGCAAATATCTAAGGAAGAATTCAAACTCAAGTACTCCAGAAACCAGGTCCAGAATACTTTCTCCACTGCCCGGTTTCTATCACACACACACACACACACACACACACACACACACGTAGTATTCTGTCTCAATAATCCTTCTACAGCAATTATTGAATAGAATATTGAGTTTGAAGTCACAAAAGCTTTGGTCCACATCCTGCTCCAGACACTTAATAGCTGTGTGACCATTGGCAAATTAGTTAACTTCTCTCAGCCTCGGTTTCCTCATCTATCAAATAAAAGAGTTGTTCTCAACATCTTCTAAGGTACCTTCATGCTATGACCTTTTGAACTATCTCTGTCATGTGGGATCATTATCTTGGACTGAGAAGGACCCTGCAAACCACTCAATCTATCTCCTCATTTGACAGATGAGGAAACTGAGGGATAGAAGATGTTTGGTGTTTTGTTTCTCTTCTCTTCTCTGGAACCTTTAATTTTTCCATATAATTAGAGTTCAACTTCCTTTTTGAGTCATTTTCATTTATATTGTTGTAGTTACTATGTACACTGTTTTCATGGTGCAAAAAAAGCCAGCTTATCCAAGGTTGAACACATAAGGGATTAAACTTTTGTTTTCTGAGATCATCTGGTAGAATAGAAAGCTGAATAATAAAATATGCCTGGTGACACTGAAAATGCCCATTTTTTAAATGAACCATCCATGTAAATAAATATTCATGTAATGTTATTCCCAGAGCTTTCTGGACACTGAAAGTTATTATCTCATGTTATCTTCTGGCCGAAAGCACTTATTAAGGCAGATTCCTAAATTGATTGTTTAAGAGAAGAGTCGTAAAGATAACCACTGACCTGTGTGTTAAAAAAAATAAAACAAACAAACAAAAACTGGACAAGGCTCAATAAAAATTAGGCATTTGGCAATCTCCAGTTTTATTTGATTTTCATGAGAATCTGTCTGTGGGGGAACTCTGAGTTTATTTGGTGCAAAACAAGAGTGTGTTCTCTTAGTTAATTAGTGTGCAATTAGGTATCTTATAAAGACTTTTTGATGAGGAGGCTGTAACTGAGTGGTATCACTGCAAGGCAGAGATACCTGAAGGTGGGAGTGGGGGTGGGAATAATGCTTTCTGTGCAAGTAGAGATTAAAACATTTTAAGAACCGAAATGAATTTCTGTTGCCTGATGATTTATCACAGGGTATATTTTCTCCATTTTTTCCTTATCTCTTTGGAAATAGAGACCTCCATTTCTTCCTGCACATTAGAATTATGCCTTAAGTATATGCTTTATCTCTACCTTTAATATATTCAGTTGAATTGAACATTCTCATGATTAAAGAAAAGTCAACATTCTTGAAAACAACATAGATATAACTTAATGAACATTTATATGGAGGAGGGAGAAAGCAAAGAAGAGAATCTCAAGTATATTAAATTTGATTCAAGCAAATCCTTGCATTTAAACTGTACATCTTTTTATCACTCTGAACCAAAGCACTAATATAATTATTTATCCTTTAGAGAAATAGAAATTATACAAATGTTGAAATTTATATGGAATTATTATAATGTAATGGATAAGAATGTTTCTTGTAGACTCTGTGGGATTTGGGGCAAGTCATTTCAATTCTCTGGACCTCAGTTTCCTCCTTTGAAAAAAACCATTTAGTCCAACTCCTTTGAAAAATAAAAGAGTTGGAGTAAATGGTTTTTACAGTCTTTAAGAATCTTAGCATGATCCTAAGATCTTCTGAGTATTATCTTTCTTATCTGAAAATACTGATTTGGCTATTTGGACATACCCATGTTCTGAGTATTATAGGCTTTCCTCTATCAGTCATGATGACCCCCATACACTCTTTTTCTTCCTGTGCCATTTATCATCCTATGTTCTCTTCAAACCTTCAGAGGGCTGACAGATATTATCTCAATCCCTCCAGACCTTGGATTAAGGTACATTAAGAATTTTTGTCTTCCTCAGACATCCACTTCCACCATATTTCCAATGTCCAATACAGTAATCGTATAATCCCAAGTTAAAAACTAAACGCTGTCCCAATGCCGCTCAAGAGAATCATGAAAATCATTTCTGGGCAATGATTATTATTCTGTTCTTAGCACAGTGAAATGTTTGAAACAGTATATTGTTTGAACTTTGTTTTTGAAGAGGATCATGACATCAGGAAAATGATGTCATGAAATGCAGGGGAATTGGATTTAAGGGAGGGAGGTCTGTGTAAGGTTACTTGCCTCACTTTCCCCTCCAGAGTCAAGAACAAAACGACTGCAGATGACCTTGGATAAAATGGGAGACCATGGCCTTTTAAAGCTAAAATCTTCAACAGCTTGACAGCAATTGAGACAAATCTCCTCTTTCACCTAGTCCAAAAAAAGTTAGATGAATGAATGAATGAATGAATGAATCTGGGAAGGGAAGACCTTCAAGGTTTCTGACCAGAACAGAAATGACTGCTATTTACAGTCAATCTTAGTCCATCAGCACCCAAACAATGACCAAATGGGGCTTGACCTCATATTATTGGTGGCCATTTAGAATCAGATTAGTTTTTATTTAAGACCTGATCCTTAAGAAATCTAACCAGTAAACCCCAACATATCTTGGGAGAATTCAGAGGTGCAAAAGAGAAAAAAATGCTTTTATGAATACTTGTAAGTAAGAGTATGATACCCTATGTAGAAGGAGGGAGAGAAGAAGGAAAAGAAGAAAGGGAAGAAAAGAGAAAGGAGGGAAGGAGGAAAAGAGGGAAGGAGGAAGAAAGGAAGGAAGGAATCTTCTAATATAAAAGATATTTAATAAATGTTTGTTGAGTTGTACAATGTCTCACATTTGTAAAGCACCTAATCATTTTTCAAAGCCCTTTCATATCCTGGGGAAGGAAATGAGCAAAAGAGACCTTTTGAGCAATTAGAAATATCCTGATTCTCTCTTTTCTGTTTTGTTTGCATGAAAGCTTGTGTTCCTGAAGATTTTTTAAGTGTGTTTGTTGCAAGCAGATGTTCATATTCTTTGAGCCTAGTGATCTGGGGAACAGCAAAAGGTGCCAGAGCCAGAAGGGAAGTTAGTGGCCCAGATAAATGGGAGCAAAGCCAGTGTAAATTACGTGAGTTGAACAGAATTCATTCAAGTAATGACGCTGGTTTATTATTTGCAAGGCTGTACTGAAGATGAAGAATATGGTACTTTGGGTTTATCTATGAATTTGGCTCCAATCTCCCACCTTCATAGTTAAGGAAGTCTTCCTTAGGGCTAAACTACACTACCATTTCTTTTCTACGATTAAAAATAGATGTAAATGTCATTGTGGTGGAAATGGTCCCCAATCTCCATATAATGACCTTCATTATTAGTATCATCAGTTGCCAGCTCTCTCTAGTCTTGGCCCCAGACATGTTTCACTTCACTTTTTGGACATCTCTCACAGACCATCTGGCACATACCATCCTCTGCAACACCACACTGACTCCATTACCATTTTCCAGTTTGTAAACTATAAATATATCACTTCTGGTTTATAGCAGCCCTTTTTGTAGTGGCCAGAAACTGGAAATTGAGTGGATGCCCATCAATTGGAGAATGGCTGAATAAACTGTGGTATATGAATGTTATGGAATATTATTGTTCTGTAAGAAATGATCAGCAGGATGGTTTCAGAAAGGCCTGGAGAGACTTACATGAACTAATCCTAAGTGAATAGAGTAGAGCTAGGAGAACATTGTACACAGCAACAGCAAGATTATGTGATGGTCAGTTCTGATGGATGTGGCTCTTTTCAACAGCAGGGAAGTTACAGAGAGAGTACTATAGGGACTGAGTGTGAATCACAGCATAGTATTTCACTCTTTTTCTTGTTTGCTTGCATTTTGTTTTCTTTCTCATTTTTTCCTTTTTGATTTGATTTTCTTGTGCAGCAGGATAATTGTGGGAAAATGTATAGAAGAATTGCACATGTTTAATATATATTGGATTACTTGCTGTCTAGGAGAGAGGAGAGAAGGGAGGGAAAAAATTTGGAATTCAAGGTTTTGCAAGGGTAAATGTTGAAAATTATCTATGCATATATTTTGAGAATAAAAAGCTTTAATTAAAAAAAAAGATGTCACTCATCTCTGGAAAGAATATATCAATCTGTCCCTGTAACTGTATTCATCCTTTGCTATTCTTAGCAATACGTGATTCAAGGCTATTCTTAAGGACTTGATGATGAAAAATGTGGGGTGTGGGGAAGGAAAGAAGAAAATTTGGAACTCAAAGTCTTAGAAATATAAATGTTAAAAATTATTTTATATGTAGCTGGGAAAATAAAATATTAAACAAATGGGAAAAAATTAACTGTGTTATTACCCCTATAAATTTCCAAATCAAAATTCTCCTTCCTGGCCTGAATTTACTTGTGGATGTTGCCTCCTTCTATTAGAATATAATCTCCTCGAGGGCAGGAACTGTGTTTATTTTTAAAATTTGTATTCCTTGAATTTAGTTCATTGATTGATTCATAGTAAGCACTTAAACAATTTTTTCACTTATCCCATTAACATCCCCCTTTTTTTGTTCTTTAGCATTACCATTAAAAAAAACCTTTTTTTAAAGTAAAATGAAAACTTTCCCAATTTTACTTTTCATTTAAGATTTATCTCAGGTATCCAGCTAACTTTTTTGTGAAACCTTTACTAATACCCACAGATAGAATAAATCTTAGTCTCCTCCACTCAAAGAATATCAATAGTTAACATTTAAAGGTTTAAGATTTTCAAAGAACTTTACATATATTTTTCCTTTATATTCACCACAATCCTATAAGGTAGGTTCTATTATTATTCCTATTTTATAAATGAAGAAACTAAGACTAAAAGATATTAAGGGACTTGCCCATGATCACACAGCTAGTAAGTACTAATTTGAACTCACTTTTTCCTGATTTAGAGTCCAACACTTAGACCCATTATGCCACTTCTCTCCTTCCCTTGCAGAATCTCTCATCCCTTTTCTTTGACCTCAAAATCAGGAAGATCTGAGTTCTAGTCCTGCTTCTGACTCTTAGAGTCTATGAGACACTTTCCTGGATGCTTACCATACTATCACTTATCACACAGTTGTTTAAATGTCTCAGCCTCAATCTCCAACTTCACTCTATACAATACTCCGTAAGTAATAATAACAATAATATCTAGCATTTATATAGTGCTTCAAAGCTTGCAAAGCATTTAAAATATCTCATTTTATCCTCACAAGAATCTTGTGAGATAGGTGCTATTATTGTTCCCATTTTATAGGTAAGTTTGTTGAGGTAGAGAAAGGTTGTTCCTTTCTTAGAATCACACAGCTAGTACATATTGGGAGCATTATTTGAATTATAAGTGTTCTTAATTCCACCTCTTTCTCCTTATTTGCCTAGCAAGTAGGGGTAAGAATTGAATTATTTTATTTTATCTGTGTAACCTCCAATAATTGTTTTGTTCATAGCAGATCCTAACTCAGTATTTATTACATTGGATGGAATTGAATTCTAGGCATGCTTTCTGATGATTAGCCATTTGTCTAATTAGTTGGTCTGATATTTAGATTTTTTTTTAAAAGTATTCTATTGTTCCATGGCACAGCTATAGATTGAAATACATATAAATGAGATAATACAAAATGAGATTAGTGAAATAAATATAATTGCTATGAAAGGCCTTATTATTTCAAGTCTCTTTTTTCTATAGTTAATTGGGAGTCATATGAATATGTTCTTCACTTGGTGAAGGAACTTTTTCCACATACATATTCATACCATGTTTCCTATGGTATCTCCATGGCAGTGGCTTGGACAAAAATGGAAATCTTGGATTCTCAGGCCATTGCTTGGCTTTCTGAACTACAAAGTCTCTTGATTAACTTACCCTGTATCAGAAAAGAATCATATGGTTTAGTTGCATTGCACATTAAACTGGTTAAGTATTTGTATGCCATTTCCCCATCTTCTCCTCTGGACTGGCTGGGTCTTGTCCATTTCCTGGGGAATTATGACTGGACAGCTTGTCATTAATTGCACCAATAAACTTCATCTCCGAGAAGGGGGCAGATTTAATTAAAGACATCCAATGACCATTGTCCAGCCCCATATTTTAATTTGCTTTATTATCACGGTGTTGGTCTTGCTCTGATCAGTTAACCCCTTCCATCTTGATTGTTACTCTGTTACATGGCAGAGTCCCTAGTTTTAAGCAATGTTAAACTGACCCTATGATGCCCACTGGAATAGGAGCTATGACTATGGCCTCATGATTCAAGTATTTACCTGATCAGTCACAGGTAATCAATACCAGGACCAATAGGTTAAAGTGCTGTCCAATGTCTGGTAGTGGTTATGGGTGCTGCTATTTCTTGCAACATATTTTTGGAATTCTATCCAAGCAACAAAGCAATTGGAGTGCATGAAAGAAATGGGAAGACAAAAATACCATATAATATTTGATGCTTCTCTAGCCCTTGTTTCATATGGTTATTCAGTTATATTGCAAAAGTCAAAAATAAGTTAGTGACTACTGATGACACATCTTGAAATGCAGAGTCTCTTTTAGGAAGAAGGACCCTCTGATGTTGGGAAGCTCGAAGAGACTCACTCTGGTCCAGTAAATGCCATGGATCTCTCATGACTGGCTAATTATCCATAATTTAAAGTACTTTCATATACCCAACTCTTTCACAGTGACTGGAACACAGCAAATGCTTAATAAATGCTTGTTGAATGAAAGATAGACAAAGAGAATAATAAACATTATAATATAATACTAGCTTACATTTATAAAGTGAATTACAGATTTCAAAGCACTTTCTTCATCACAATTAAATGTTCCTCAAGTTAGTAAAAAAAAAAGTTACATGACTCCTATGTTTAAGGTACTGTTCTAGGTGCTGCAAGTTAATATATCCAAGAATTATCTCTACACTTTAGGAACTTATTTAGAAGTATAGCTCTATATTTGAGAGGAACTCAGTAATCATTTAATTCAACTCTTTCATTTTGTAGATGAAAAAGCTATGGTTCAGGGAGGACAAGTTATTAGCTAAGCATATATGGGTACTAAGTTAAGCATTAGAGACCACATCAAAATTCAGGCTCAATGTAGGATGATAAATAGAGAGCTGACTTCAGAGCCAGGAATACTTGGGTTCAAGCCTAACTTCTATTTTTTCTTTTTTTTATTAAAGCTTTTTATTTTCAAAACATATGCATGGATAATTTTTCAACATTGACCCTTGCAAAATTTTGTGTTCCAAATTCTCCCCTTTTTCCCCACACCCTCCCCTAGATGGTAAGTAATCCAATATATGTTAAACGTGCACTTTTTCTATACATATTGCTACAATTACATCAAGATGAATTTTAAGTTGTCTATGAGAAAGAATGTTGACTAAAATCTTTTGTGTGATTTTTTTTTAGAAGTGATAAATTTTTATTTTCAAGAACAACTTCTAATACATTTTGGCTGTGTATACTCAAGTAAATCACTTCTCAATGATTCAGACAATTTCCTAAAACAACAAGTTGCTGAGGATTTGATGACCTGTATTTGTAGAAAAAATTTTCTCATCTGAGAATTCCCTATATCACTACAATAACAGTTCCATTCCCTGTCTCCTGTCTCTCACTCTAGAGATAGCATATCAGGTTCTTTTCTCCATTCTCCAAAATATTGAGTGAAAATATTATGCATCTTTTAAATTTCCTTCATAGGTTAATTGTACAGTATTTCAAAGTCTGATTCCTTTTGTGCAGCAAAATAACTGTATGGGCCTGTATACATATGTTGTGTTTAATTTATGTTTTAACATGTATAGTATATATTGATCAACCTGCCCTCTGGGGGAGGGGGTGGAGGAAAGAAAAGGAAAAATTGGAACAAAGGTTTTTGCAATTGTCATTGCTGACAAATTACCCATGCATATATCTTGTAAATAAAAAGCTATAAAAAAAAGAAAATATTATGCATCCCATTTCACAGAAGGCAAAATGAAGACTCAAAGAAGTCAATATTCTTACCATTATAAATATAGAAGTCAAGATCTAAAATCTTTTTTAACTGATGCCAAGCATAAAACTGTTCTTTACTACACTATGCTGACACTTTCTTCCCATACATAAACTATTCCTTGTAACTTAAAATACATTGAGAACGATCCTATCAGTGAAAGACCTTTAGGTTCTCATTAAATCTATTGCTGTTTTAGTTCTAATTAAATGAAACCCTTCCTCTCAAAGAATAGTTTCTCTAAGGCAGAGTTTGGTTTATTGAAGATGGTATTATTGAGTATACTCTTAGGCTTAAGTGAAATTACTTTGATTTCATGGATGATCTCCTTGAGAACCTAAGAAGATGGGGAAACAAATTGTCAAAATAACTTTTTAATCAAGGCAAAAAATGTCAGGTTATTAAATGATCTAAATATACTTTAAAATTTTAGTGAAAAATGAGTTTTCTCAGTCAATAAGAGTATCCAGAAATTTCATGTTACTGTAGGAGACTTGATCAACCAATTAACAAGTATTTACATAGCAGAGATTTATGATCTCTGATCATTGAGGATTTTTTTTCCTCAATAGTATTTTGTTTTTCCAAATACACATAAAGATAGTTTTCAATATTCATGTTTGTAAGACTTTTTGTTTCAATTTTTCCCCCTCCCTTATCTCCCCCTACCCAAGATAGTAAACAATCTGATATAGGTCAAACATGTACAATCCTTTAAAATATATTTCCATATTTGTGCCAAAAAAAAAAAGACCAAAAGGGGAAAAAAGCCATGAAAAAGAAAAAGCAGGTGAAAATACCATGCTTTGATCCATAGTCAGTCTCCATAGTTCTCATTTTCTCTCTCTCTCTCTCTCTCTCTCTCTCTCTCTCTCTCTCTCTCTCTCTCTCTCTCTCTCTCTCTCTCTCTCTCAGTTTGGATGTGGAATGTGGATGGCATTTTTCAGCCCAAGTCTATTGAAATTGCTTTGAATCATTGCATTGTTAAAAAGAGCCAAATCCATTATAATTGATCACCAGGTAATCTTGCTGTTTATGTTCTCCTGGTTCTGATCACTTCATATGGTATCAATTCATGTAAGTTTTTCTAGGCTTTTCTGAAATCAGCCTGCTCATCATTTCTTATAGAGCCATAATATTCCATTACATTCATATACTATAACTTATTCAGCCATTCTTTAACTGATGGGCATTCACTCAAGTTCTAATTCCTTGCCAATACAAAAAGAACTACTACAAGTAATTTGCACATATGGATCTTTCTCTCTTTTTTATGATCTCTTTGGGATACAGGCATTTTACAGAATAGAGATATTGCTGGATGAAAAGATATGCCCGGCATGGACCCACACTTAACACCATATACCAAGATAAGATCAAAATGGGTCCAAGACCTAGGCATAAAGAACGAGATTATAAATAAATTAGAGGAACATAGAATAGTTTATCTCTCAGACTTGTGGAGGAGAAAGAAATTTGTGACCAAAGATGAACTAGAGACCATTACTGATCACAAAATAGAAAATTTTGATTACTTCAAATTAAAAAGCCTTTGTACAAACAAAAATAATGCAAACAAGATTAGAAGGGAAGCAATAAACTGGGAAAACATCTTCATAGTTAAAGGTTCTGATAAAGGCCTCATTTCCAAAATATATAGAGAACTGACTCAAATTTATAAGAAATCAAGCCATTCTCCAATTGATAAATGGTCAAAGGATATGAACAGACAATTTTCAGAGGACGAAATTGAAACTATTACCACTCATATGAAAGAGTGTTCCAAATCATTATTGATCAGAGAAATGCAAATTAAGACAACTCTGAGATACCACTACACACCTGTCAGATTGGCTAAGATGACAGGAAAAAATAATGATCAATGTTGGAGGGGATGCGGGAAAACTGGGACACTAATGCATTGTTGGTGGAGTTGTGAACGAGTCCAACCATTCTGGAGAGCAATCTGGAATTATGCCCAAAAAGTTACCAAATTGTGCATACCCTTTGACCCAGCAGTGTTTCTATTGGGCTTATATCCCAAAGAAATACTAAAGAAGGGAAAGGGACCTGTATGTGCCAAAATGTTTGTAACAGCCCTATTTGTAGTGGCTAGAAACTGGAAAATGAATGGATGCCCATCAATTGGAGAATGGCTGGGTAAATTGTGGTATATGAATGTTATGGAATATTATTGTTCTGTAAGAAATGACCAGCAGGATGAATACAGAGAAGCTTGGAGAGACCTACATGGACTGATGCTAAGTGAGATGAGCAGAACCAGGAGATCATTATACACTTCGACAACGATATTGTATGAGGACATATTTTGATGGAAGTGGATTTCTTTGACAAAGAGACCTAACTGAGTTTCAATTGATAAATGACGGACAGAAGCAGCTACACCCAAAGAAAGAACACTGGGAAACAAATGTGAACTATCTGCATTTTTGTTTTTCTTCCCGGGTTATTTATACCTTCTGAATCCAATTCTCCCTGTGCAACAAGAGAACTGTTCGGTTCTGCAAACATATATTGTATCTAGGATATACTGCAACATATCCAACATATATAGGACTGCTTGCCATCTAGGGGAGGGGGTGGAGGGAGGGAGGGGAAAAATCGGAACAGAAATGAGTGCAAGGGATAATGTTGTAAAAAAATTACCCTGACATGGATTCTGTCAATATAAAGTAATTATTAAATAAAAATTAAAAAAAAAAAAGAAAAGAAAAGATATGCCCGGTTTGCTAGCCCCTTGGGCATAGTTTCAAATTGCTCTCCAGAATGGCTGGATTATTTCACAACCTCACCAATAATGCATGTATCCTTCAGAGCCATCTTAATTCAGGACAATTTATATCAATGTGATCCCCTCAAACTATAAGAAAATTTTAAAGAGATATGATTTTGCTTTGTATAAATGTGCCAAAGAGTCAGAAGATACATGCAAACTCATGTGTATACAATTTCAAAAATATAAGCTTAATGTTTTCAAGAACACTGAGAAAAGAAGAGATCTAACTCATTGATTAATGAGATACTGCTTTTGGGAGGTTGGCAAAAAGGGAAATAAACATGTATCAAGCCTTATAACAATGATATTAGGTATTAGGTAAGTTCTATTATTCCCATTTTACATTTGAGGAAACTGAGGCAGAGATTTTTAAAAATGGACTTGTCCAGCATACAGCTAGAAAATGTCAGAGGCAGGATTTGAACTCAGATCTACTGACTCCATAGGCAGTTAGGTGGCACAGTGGGCAGAGCACTAGGCCTGAAGTTAAGATATCAGGAGGTTCTGAGTTCAAATCTGACCTCACATGTGTGTGACCCTGGCAAGTCATTTAACTCTGTTGCCTCAGTATCCTCATCTATAAAATGATCTAGAGAAGGAAATGGCAATCCATTCCAGTATTTTGGCCAAGAAATCTCCAAAATGGGATCACAGAGAGTTGGACATAATTGAAACAACTGAATAACAGCTTTCTGACTCCAGACCTATCCTGTGCCATTGGGCTGTCTCTTTCAAAAATTAAAATAAAATTTGATAATCTTTGCCATAATTAGACATAAGAACTGTTTGAATATATTGGTCTTCTTGAAAGGAACACTTCATTTTCAATTCAATTCAACAACTATAAATATTGAGTCTAGAATGTCCAAAAAACAGGCCAATTTTAGCAAAAGAAAAAAATTGAAGAAACCCTAAGAAAGATTACAGTTTATATCACGAACACAGAAAACACAAGAGAAATTATGGGAGTAAGGGAAAGATCAGATGATTTACTCCAATCTTTCAGAGCGAGGGAGAGAAAACTCTAAAAACTGGTGACTTCTCAGAAAACATGGACCTTAAGCCAAGAGAGCTTTGAGGGAAGAGGAAGATTCTGAAAGACAATAGTGAAGAGAATATAGAAATTACTAGACATTGGGGACTGATTGTGTGGATGTAGAGGGGAAAGATGTTAAGAAAAGTTTAAGGTACTCTAGTCCCATTTAAATGCATGGCTGGAAGTTGTATAAAATAAAGCTGTTTGGAGGCTACAGAGTTTATATTTTATCCAAGAAGTAATAGATAACCATTGAAGACTTTTGAGCAAACAGTGATTTTTAATAGCTAGGTGATCCAGTGGATAGAAAGCACTGGACCTGGAGCCAGGAAGACGAGTTCAAATTCAGTCTACTAGATGTATAAGTCACTTAATCTCTATTTCCTCATCTGCAAAATGTGAATGATATTAGCATCTACTTCTCATGAGTTGTCATTAGGTTAAAATAAAATCATATTTTAAAAAGTCTTTAACATGGTGTCTGACGCGTAGAATGCAAATGGTAGCTATTATTATTATTATTAGTTGTCATCTTGATGTATATCTTGCCAGTGAACTCAGATGTGTCTGGAGGGGAAAGTGAGGTAAGTGACCTTGCACAGCCCTCCCTTATTTAAATCCAATTCTTTTGCATATCATGGCATCACCTCCCTGATGTCATATTGTCTTCAAGAATGAAAGACAAATAACAGTTGTAATACGATAAGAACATTATATTTATATCTCTATAGAGGATGAATTAGATATATTACATTTAAATGAGAGATGATTAATGCCTGAAGTAAGATTGTTATCAGTGTTAGCTGAGAAAAAGGGATAACTGTCATTTTGTAGAAATGGAATCAACAGATTTAGATATCTGATTAGTCAGATGTAGGAATGAGAGAAGAAAGGTGATTCAAGTCACCAATCTTAGCAAACTGAATTTGTCACAGAGAAAATTCCTAACTTTTGTGATGTATAAGAACTTTGAGAAGCATAGCTTCTGAGTAACCAACCATTTTATTAATAATTTTGGCATATTATTAACAAGATGGTCATTTGGCCATCACTCATACCACAGACCCCTCATGGAACCTACTCAACACTTGTATGCCCTTGGAAGAATGGGGGTTCCTGAGTTTGGAAATTAACTCTAATTATTGAATAATTAATAAGAGGTAGACCTGTTTTTAATAAGGGTCTGGGGTATGTGACTTTTATCACTCAGTTTTGATCAAAGAGAATTATCTATACCTATATCACCAGCCTAACAAAGGATAAAATCCACATTTCCATCCTACCAATGGGCCAAAATCTATCAATTCACCCAACTTTATTATTTGAACAAATCTGAGTTCTTCCTCTCAATATCAACCCAGAACTTCAAATTCTGCTTAAATAACTTATAATGGCTAATTTCTGAATGAGAAAGTAGAAAAGGGAAAAAATCTTAGCCCTAATTCAATAATTAGTTATTAAATACAAGAGAAAAAATAATTTCTCTCACTTCTTGATCAGAAAACAGTAAGGAGAGGGTAGGGCCTCTCATTTCACAAAGAAAGTGGTTATTTACTTTCATGAAGTAATACCTATATGTCATTATCTTTTAGGCTATTGCTGCAAGAGTTTTAAAGTTATTTTTTATTTTCATGTTAGGCTGTTACCCCAGGATAGGACACCAAGACTTTGTTGGGAAAATCTGAATTTAAATCTTGTCTTAGACTCTTATTAGCTTTATGCAGACACATTATGTGGCCTTGGGCAAGCCATTTAACCTTTGGTTGAGTTTTTCCATGGCAGTGGATAAAGTGCTGGATCTGGAATTAGGAAGACTCATCTTCCTGCTTTCAAAATTGGCCTCAGACACTGGACAAGTCACTTAACCCTGTCTATCTCAATTTCCTCATCGGTAAAATGAGCTGAAGAAGGAAATGACAAACCATTCCAGAAGTTTGGGCAAAAAAATCACAAATGGGGTCATGAAGAGTCAGACTAGACCGAACAGCAGTAAAATCTGTTTAATAAGGAAGCTGGGTTTAATGTCCACGAAAGTCCTTTACTATTCGAAATCCAAGGTCCAATGCTATTATGATCTTGACACATCTCTGTCAGCTCAAATGAAAGAAAGCTGAGAACTAGGCTAAATCCATGAGGCTCCTTTATAGGCTCAATCACTAAACTAGAACTGAATAGACAAGGACATAGATTTACTGTTGGAAGAGACTTTAGAGGCTATTGAATCTCCCCTCCTTAACTTACAAATAAAGAAAAAAGAACCAGAGAGATTGAGAAAGCTGTCCAAACTTACACGTTGTATTGGCAGAACCAAAATTTAAGCTTAGATCCTTAGATCTCTTTCCTCTAATATCAAATGGTGTTATACAATGCTTCTTCTAGGCTGGAGTTGTATGATTTTATTAAAATTATTTTATTTTATGTGCTTTAGTTTTCATTTTTCATAATGAAAATGAATAATACGTGTCTCCTGTGAGTTGCATATTTTCTGATGTGATCAATTTCCACTTGAAAAGCTGTTTAAAGATCCACAGGGATCATAGCTGAAGTGGTTTGGGGGCTACTCATTTTTTTTGATACTACACATTTCTTCTTTCTAATTGTTTTAGAAGGAACAGAAATTTTGGAGGCTGTAAACATCCATTCCATTCAACCTTCTCTGTTTCCTCTGATGGCTACAACTTATAGACTATGGTTACTAAGGTGAGAATAATGGGGCCCCTCTGATTTGGCCTATTGCATCATGGTAAAATAAGTGCTGTCCTAGGGTCCATTGTTGCTGTGGAATGACTCAGTATGACTAAATTACCAATGATTACTCCATATGAAACATTCAAGGTCAGTGCATTTTTATTTGGATTCAAAAAGCTCCATTTGATTCACATCATAATTTTCACAGTGGGTAAACAGCAGCCCAGGAAGTTAAACTAATGGTCAGGATTTGGAGTCCATAGCTACTCTTATGAGCCTGCTGATTTTTGAGATGTCTGGTGACCTTTTATTATGTATCTCTTCTAGAGAGTCTGGGCTTTCATTCAGGGTAGTAGAGAGACTGGAGAAGAGTTATTTCCTCTGAGTGGCATGAAATTCCATTCCAAAAATAACTAAAATAAGCCACATTCAGGCACAATATGGATTTATGGGCTAAACTTGTACTTTAATGAATAAGAAGACATTTTATTTGTATAGTTATGCTAAAAGAATATGGATTTGTATATTGATACTGAACATAATGTCTAGTAGCATGCAGCAGACCTTTGCACTCGGTCTTTTTCTTTCCTTTTTAAATCAATTATATGTTAACATTCTTTTAAAAACATTTTTGAGTTCCAAATTTTTCCCTCCCTCCATGCCTTCCTTCACTTAATAAGAAAGCAAGTAATATGATATCAATTATACATATGAACCTTTGCAAAACATTTTCCCATATAAGCCACATTACAAAAAAAGCAAGAAAACTTTTAGAAAGTTATAAAGTATGCTTCAATCTGCACTCCAGAATTCATCAGTTCTTTTTTTGGAGGTGGATAGCATTTTTTTTTCATGAATTCCTTGGAATTGTCTTAGATCATTGTATTGATCAGTTCAACTAAGTCTTTCACAGGTTTTGAGTCCTTTTCTTTATTGATGTATTTATTGACAACTTAGAATAACTCAATCTAATGATCATGAAGTGATTGACAACTATGAAATTGTTGGGTGATACCACAGTGTATGGAGAGCTGGACTTAGATCTCAGATATTTACTAGAGGTATGTCACTTAATCTCTCTTTGCCTCAGTTTCCACATCTGTAAATGGAATTAATAACAGCACCTGTATTACATAGTTGTTGTGAGGATCAAATGAAATAATGTATAGAACACTTTGCTATATAAATATTAACTAAATAGCAAGAAATGAAAAGCACAAAGCTAAGCCATAGGAAAAGATACAAGGTATTAATTAATAATAAAAGTCTCATTTGCATAAGGTTTATAAAATACTTTAGACACATTGTCTCATCTGATTTTTAAAGTTATCCTTTGAAAGAAGCATTTTTATGCCCCTTTTACAGATGGAGAAATTGAGGATGACAGAAATGAAAAGATTTGTCCTCAATTATATAGTGATTAAAAATCAAAGTTTGAAAGAATGATTCAGGCAATGCATTAAGAGCTGAAAGTGAAAACAACCTTAGCTCTTAAGGAGAAATCACATACAGGGCAGTGATGGCCAGGGGAGAATTATTTTGGTTTGCAAAAGATACATGGATGGTTATTGTAGCCCCAAGGGAGAAGATTGACATATCCTTCCAAGAAGCAATGACAAAGTTATTTTTCATATGGGCTCAAAACTGAAAGAGGAATTAAGGATAATACATGAAGCAGAATTGGGATGGCTGAGATGTGTAGGAATCAATATGAAGTGTGATTAGGCTTCAGCATAGCAAAAGAATTAATCAAGCTGATAGTGATGATACATAAGCAGCAAAGCCCACAACGGAGGGAGTTGGAAAAGTTCTTGGTCAAAAAAAATAAGATTTCCAGGACTTGTTTTCTACTCTGTATTGCATAGTTAATAGTTAGGAAAAGTCCTTGAAGTGAAATAAGATTCATTGGGAAGCGACATTCAAGCCTAGGTCTTTACATCAATAACAATCAACTTTCCATCATACTACTCTTTGGAATTTCAGGGGCTACTTTTGAGAGTATGAAAAGATGGCTAATCTCCCTTGCTTTTCACTTATCATTTAGAATGCAAAACCCTATGGATTCATTCATTCAATTTGTACTAGCAAGGTGGGTCACCAGACAGCTTACTATCCTTCTCAGGGTTGGACTGAAGGGCTGGGGGCACTGTTCTGTACTCTTGTTTATTAATTCTTACCAGTGTGCTTATTAATTAGCATCTACTATTTTCATTTAACTCTTTGAAACTGGTATTAATTAAAGTTGTATAGTAAGAATAGTTGATTTAAAGCCTTCTCACCAAATGCTGGGTGTGCTTTTTGTCCCTGTACATATGGTCCCCAGAAAGAATTGAAAATTTCAGTACAATTTATTGAAGTATATGGCTGCAAGGAACTAGGTTTTAGATGAAAAAAAAAGAGAGAGAGCCAAAAAGATAAATAACAATCTCTCTATACATACCTGGGTATTTATTTTCTTATATGAATGTACATATTCACAAATATACATATATAAAATATACATACATAAAGTGTATACTAATTATGTGGGAGAAGAGAGAAAAGAAGAATACGAGGAAGAAGAAGAAATAGGAGGAGGAACTTTTATTTTAACCATAGAAGACAGCATATAAGCCAGAAAACAGAAGGTTGTAAGGGACTACACATATGGAGGTATGGATAGGAGTTAGTGCCGAGGAGGTGAGGTACAAGCTTGATTGACCACAACATGAGGTGAAAAGATATTGTTTCTTCCATTTACTTCAGATGAAAGAGATGTCCCTTTCTAGATTTATAGATTACTCTTAACTAACTAACTGCCAGTGGATAATGACCAGCTTATAAGGTAGCACAAAACAGCTATTTTTAAGGGTTCTTAATGTGGAATAGAAATTAGACTGTTCTCCTTGACTTCACTGTGCAGAATTATGAGCAATAGGAAGAAGTCACAAAAGAATAGATATAAGAATTTCCTATGTCATTGGCCACTATTACTCTGGTAATCACTACTACATCTTCAAGCATTGGTAGAACTCCTAATAGTCTTCCCAAATTAACACAGCTGCTGAGAATGAGTAAAGTGAGAAATAGAGAGGTCTTGAAAAACTTCCCAATTATTCTATACAAAGAGCAAATTCTTGTTTAAACATAATATTCAGAGGACAGTGAGATTAGCTTAGTAACCTCCTGAGTAGCTACATGATACAGTGAATAGAGTTCTGGGCTTAGAATGAGAAAAGCTCATCATCCTAAGTTTAAATCTGGCTTCAGATACTTATTAACTGTAGCTCTGGGTGAGTCACTTTATCCTGTTTGCCTCAGTTTCCTCATCTATAAAATGAGTGGGTAAAGAAACTGGCAAATCATTCTAGTATCTTAACTAAGAAACCCCAAATGTCAGAATTTGACTGAATGACTGAAGAACAAACCCCTAAAGTCCTTTCAAGCTCTTTGAATCTGTGATTTTTATATTTTGAGCTATGGCCCAAGAATCCAAATTCTGGTCCTTTTTCTAAGCAACTATTCACTCCCTAAATTTGCTTTTCTATTCTGAATACTTTCAAGGTTTCTACTAATTTTATGATTCATTGAAATGACTCAAGAAAGGTATTTTCTAAAATCTCAGTTAAAAATTTCAGATTATCAGCTTAAAGATGAGACATATTTGTGGTTATTATTGTTGTTTTTAAATTAAATAAAAAGGTGTGCACCTGTACAAATTTATTTATTTTGTGCTGTGTCATGGCTCAATATGACATTTTTATACATTTAATGATTATCTTCTTATCAATGTTTCTTTGTCAATCTCATCTGTTTTAAATATCATTTGTTATAATAACATTTTGCAACCTATCATCAGGTAACACTCTAGTTGATTGCCAACCTTCTGGTAAGGCACTTTTCTAAGTTTAGTCAAGCTAAGAGACACAGTCTGTTTCCAGGTTCATACTCAGAGTTTATCCAGCTGGGTCAAGATCTAAACTTCATTGGTATAGCAAAGAGAACTTCAAGGTCAGTTCCCCAGAACAAGGTAGCATCAATGGAACTTTAATGGAATTTAAAGAAAAGACAATCTCACTTTAAAAGTTGGTTTTTTTCCCCCTGGATTCATGATTAAGTGTAAACTTCAGCAAATGGAGGAAAAATCTGCAGTGCCAGTAAGTGTTGAATTTGGATTCCCTTTGCTTCTCCAATGGGAGGAAATAGAATTCATTCTCCACCCCTCAACAAGAACAAGGAATCAGTCACAGTAATTGAACTCTGAAGATATAGGGAAAATATTAGGGCATAAGTACAAAAAGATTGATCTGGATACTTAGGGGTGTAATGGGTATCAGTTTTGTTATTTTAAAAAAATGAAATGGAATGGCAGGAAGGCTCTCTAATTCAACAAAGATAGTAGAGGAAAATTTATAGAAAAAATAAACTTTTCCTATTGTGTAGAGCTTGGCTGGTTTTACATCAAGGGCCAAGTATCATTATTGGTCCTTCTATTTTACCTTTTTTCTTGAGGAAATAATTCATCATTCTCCCCATAGATGTTATTCCAAACTTTCTTTTGTTATCATATATTTAGAGCTGGAATGGATCTCAGAGGCCACCCTTATGATTTTATAATTGAGGCAACCGAGAATCAGCAAAGTTAAGTTATTTGCTAAAGCTGAATCCAGATCAACTGATTTTGCAATTAGAGACCACCTCAGCTCTGCAGAGAGCAATTTCAAATGAGTAATAAAATGGGAAACCATATTCCAGAGGATTGAAAAATGTGTAGAAAGAAAGGAAATGGATCCAGAACCAATGCTCTTTCCACTGTGAGACATTGTCTCCTTTTCTTCAAATCTTCCACACTTCCTCTTATCACCTTTCTCAGCTGAGGGCCCTGATTTATAAATACTGAGAAAATAGATCAATAGCTGCAGCTCTCTTTTCCCCTTTCATTACATCTCACAATCTTTTGACTTCATTCCCCATTTTTCTCCCTCTTGATTACAATCTGTGATGAATAAATGCCCCATTTCACCAATGGTACATAAGTTCTTGATCCATCTCTCCTTTATCCTTTAGCAGATTGTTCCCACTATTATCTAATCTTCATTCTGTTTCTGTCTACTAGTTCCTTTCTATACTGCCTACAAACACTTCCATGTGTTCACAATACTTAAAAACCTTACTAGATTTTACCATTCTTTGAAGCTATTGTCATATCTTTCTTCCCTTTAAAGGACATTCAAGTTTTTAAAAGAAGTTGATTACATTTATTGCATCTGCTTACTATCCTATTCTTTTCTCAACTCTCTTCAATATGACTTTCTATCTCATCACTCATTTGAAATTGCTACTTCCTACTTTATCTCGATGTAAAAAATGATGACTTTTTTTCTTAATTTATATCCATCTTGATATTTCTGCACCACTTGACACTGCTATCTTTTTCACCTAGTTATTCTTTCCACTCTTCTGTGACACCACCTATCCTGGATCTACTCTTCTTTCAGACTAGTCTCTCTTGACTGGGGGTAGTAAAATGTTAATACTTTATGTCTTTGTATCTGTTTCTTTTTTTCCCACAACTTTCTCTCTCCCTCCCCCCACCCCCCACCTTTCTCTCTCTCTCTCTCTATGTCGCTGTCTCTCTTCTTTTTTTCTTCTCTCCCTCCCACCTGCCCTCCTTTTTTCTTTCTCTCTCTTCCATAACTTCCATAACTTCCATAAATATAATTATAGCCTCTATAAAGATGGTACTGAGATACATATGTATATGTTTTTCTCCTAAACTCCAAACACAACTGCCTATTAGGATTTGTAAATAGTATGTCCTATCAGCATTTCAAATTCAACATATCCAAAATAGAAGTCACTGAATTTTCTTCTAAACACACACCTGTTCTGAACTTCTCTTTGAAGAGACTTATCCTTCTAGTCAGGTCCTAAAACTCTGTATTATCATAGACTCGATACTCCATTTCACCCAAATATCAACCAGTAAGCAAATCTTATTGTTTCTATGCTCTTGGAATATTCTATATTCATCTTTTTATCTCATCTGTATTATTTCAAGAGCCTCTTTAATTTGCTTCTTGACTTATTTCCCTGCTACAATCCACATAACCACTAAAGTGATTTTCACAAAGTTCAGATCTGATCGTCAGTTCCCTAACTTAATAAATTCCAGTGGTTAAATACAGATTTCTACATTTAGCCCTCTAGAATCTGTCCCAAACTTAATTTTCTAAATTTATCATACATCATTCCCTTTTAGTCTTCATTCTATTCATACTGATCATGTTGTCATAAAATATGACACTCTATCTTCTATTTCTATGTCTTTCCCCCGGTTGTTGCCCATGTCTGAAAAGCATACCTTCCTCACAACTGATACTTAAAATTTCTTTTTTTTCCTTTTAAAACTCAACTCAAATGCCACCTTCTTATGAAGTCTGTCCTGATATCATAACAGCTAGATCTTCCAACCAAATTGCCTTGAATTTCTTTAAATGTATTTTGAAATTTATGTGTTTTGGTAAGTAGCACCATAGAAAGAATGTTGGACTTTGATTTAGGAAGGCCTAAATTCAAATCTGCTCTTTGATAGTTATTAGCTATGTGGTCTTCCCATTCTCAGCCTCAGTTTCTTTATCTGTAAAACTGAGATTATAATGGAACCTATTCCAGAGGAATATTGCAAGGATCAAAGGAGATTTTATATACATGTATGTATGCACACAGCCTTATGTGTGTGTGTGTGTGTGTGTGTATATACACATACATATATATGTATAGATAGATGCATATATACACATATGTATACCTGTATACCTAGATTGAGGGTAACTGGCAGGACTCAGATCCATCAGTGAGTTAGGAGGGATGTCAACCCCTAACATGTGAAGATTTCTCCTAGTGGAATGAGTGGATAAGAAAAATTTGTTCCAATAGCTATGAAGGCAGCTGAAGCAAGTGCTGTGGGACATTTAGTGCTTGGTCAGATTTTGAAGATACTAAAGACCTCCACTGTATCCTGCAAGCCAGTCTTGACTTTTGTCTACCATGGGACATCAATGACTCTGAAAAAGAATGAGGCTGATAACTTGTGTAACTCTGCTTCAGTTGAATTCAATTTATACTCGTCATTACCCATGATATCTCTGCTCCTCTTAAAAAACAAAGGATAAATGACAATGAATGATATAATGATTCAAAAACTTTAATTAAAATGTTAGCTACTATTACTTGTACACACACTGTCTCCTTAATAGAATGCAAGCTCCTTGAGAGAAGCGTCCATTCTATTTTTTTCTTTATATTACCAGAACCTAATGGAGTACCTCTTAGCACATAACAAGCACATTACACAATTGAGCAAATCTAGTAATTTGTTAGTGAGATTTTGTAGCTGATCAAATGAAAGTTAAAAGAAGAAATATAATTGAGTTAGGATGATTTGATTCACAAAATCTAGAGGTAAAAGATATTTAGTTCATCTTGTTTAATCTCTCTCATTTCCAAGTGAGGAAACTGAAACATAAGAATTCAAAATTCCTTGTCCAACACCCTTTACATAGGTTGATATGTATCAGAGCTGGGAATTAAATTCATATGATCTAATTCTAAACATGGAATTAAAAGAAAACATAGAAATTTAGAGTTGAAAGAGGCCTCAGTGACTCTCTAGTATAATGCACCCCTAAAAGCAGTATTAAATAGGCTGAGATCTAGTGCAGTACACTTAATACAGTCAATATCAGACAAAAATATAATTGGGAAATAATTAACAAAATACAATAAAACATAAGTAATGTTAATATATGTTTTTTGAAGTCAATGTTCAGGCTGCTAAGATTCTTATGGATAATATAGTGCTTCCTTCCCCCATTTCTATGAGTTTTAAAAATTTTATATCTTATGGAATAAAACAAGAATTTCCAGGATACAAAATAATAATTAAAAAAACCATTGTGCCTGAAATGCAGATGCGATAAATATAACTTGCTATTATTTCTTTTAAATATATAATTAATTTTTCATGTAAATTTCTTTTTCCTCTTCTTTAGAGATGGCTACCATTCAACACAAATGTGTGTATGTAAGTGTAAAATCATTTTATGCACACTTCTTTTTATCACTTCTTTCTCTGGATGCAGATAGCATCTTCCTTCATATTTTCTTTTTAGTCAATTTGAGTATTTATAACAGCCAGAGGCTTATTTGCTTAAAGTTGTTCTTAAAATATTATTGCTATTACTTTATTCAGAGAAAAGGGTGAAGTTTTCTAAATATCTACTTGAGTTTTACACCAGTTCCCTAAATAAATTCCCACTATAACATGTGTAATATATTGTAACATAAGTTATAACACTAGTTGTAGAGGATGAGAAGATAAGAGAAATTTTGTGAGAAACTGATAAGGTTTTCTAAATTAAATGAATATATCTTTGAATAAACAGATACTTCAAGGTAAAAGAGCTTAGAGGGGGAATTGTGAAAAATATGATGGAAAATATGGTTTGGGGGAAAACAATGTGAAAATACAAAGATTTATAGATTCATGCCTATACACCATAAATACTTTCTTCAGCAAAAATTAGAGAGGTGTTAGAACACCTGTCATCATAACATAACATAACATAACACACTACTTACCACAACAAACATAACATTATAAGATCACTTTTAAAAAGAGTGAATATAATACAATAAAACCAAAACAAATTGTTATTTATGTAAGAATCATTTGTGAACCAGCTGTCTATGTAAGGCAGACTCACTAATTTATTCAAACTGAAGAAAAAAAGCATTCAGAAGAAAGAATAAAAATAAGAATATATATGAAACAAAATTTTTCATAAGACATTCTACAGTGGGTTGTTTTTTTATTTGTTTTTTTACCATCATAGTTAATCAAAAAATGTAGTATCTACAAATTCCCACTGCATTTATTATTTTATTGACCACAAAACCACATTTGATTTGAAAGAAGAAAATGTCATTTTAAAAACGCCCCTTCAGTCAATTATCTCTCCTGTTAAAATCACACAATATATGTTGAAAGATGGAAAGATGTAGTAGGAGGGGCAGTATGGTAGAATAAAGAGCTAGGCTTAAAATTAGGAAGAACTAAGTTCAAATCTCATTTCAGATATTGAGTAACTTTATGATGGAAAAGTCACTTCAGTTACCACACATGTAAATAAGATATCTCTAAAATCTATTTTAGTTCTATGTTTCTATGTTAAAATAGTGATAACTTTAAATAGAGGTAATTTTGCTCAGGGTCTATCTGAGTATTAATTCCAAGCAAGGCATAAAGCAGAGAAATGTGTGTTCATTTTCTTTACTTTCTTGGAGAAGATCAAATGTAGAGTCTAAGCTAAAGGAGAATTCTCTACAAGAAACTGAGGTCCACTAGATTCTCCCATTTGCAGATAGATATGCTTGTGTTAACTGCATCAAGCCCCAGAATATTATAGAACTTCCCAATTGAGAGCAATAGTCATTCAAAATAGCTTGCCTTAATTATCCATAAAGGGGAGAATAAGTGGATAAAGAATTCACCTTATGATATTCAGCTGAAGGTACAGTATCTATATGTGGATTATGGATAGGGACTAAGGTGATAATTTCATTCATTACTCTAGCAAGACAGGTTAGCATTTTTTCCATAAAACTTATAGTCTTAGAGAGTTCCCCAGAGCCCTGAAAATTTAGGTGATTTACCTAGTCACACATCCAGTATAGATCAAAAGTAGGATTTATGCTACTGCTTTTCAAATGTAAGGTAGACAATGGAAATGCACCACAAACGAAGCTAAAGTTTAATGGGGATGGGGGATGGCTAGCAGGCTGGGATTCATGAAATTGCAAAGTTCCTCTAATGACTTCAAACTTCTTTCTGAAGCAAAGGCCATTTTTTTTTTTTGCTTTTTTTATTATAGCTTTTTACTTACAAGTCATATGCACGGATAATTTTTCAGCATTGACTCTTGCAAAACCTTCTGTTCCAACTTTTCCCCTCCTTCCCCCCCACCCCTTCCCCCAGATGGCAGGTAGACCAATACATATTAAATATGTTAAAGTATATATTAAATGCAATATAAATATGTGTACATATTTATGCAGTTATCTTGCTGCACAAGAAAAATCAGATTTAGAAATAAGATAAAAATAACCTGAGAAGGAAAACAAAAATGCAAGCAGACAATAACAGAAAGAGTGGAAATGCTATGTTGTGGTCCACACTCATTTCCCATAGTTCTCTGTGTGTGTATAACTGATTCTATTCATTAATGAACAATTGGATTTGGATCATCTCATTGTTGAAGAGAGCCACGTCCATCAGAATTGATCATCATATAGTATTGTTGTTGAAGTGTATAATGATCTTCTGGTCCTACTCATTTCACTCAGCATCAGTTCATGTAAATCTCTCCACACCTTTCTGAAATCATCCTATTGGTCATTTCTTACCGAACAATAATATTCCATAACATACATATACCACAATTTTCAGCCATTCTCCAATTGATGGGCATCCACTCAGTTTCCAGTCTCTTGCCACTACAAAGAGGGCAGCTACAAACATTCTTGCACATACAGGTCCCTTTCCCTTCTTTAAAATCTCTTTGGGGTATAAGCCCAGTAGTAACACTGCTGGATCAAAGGGTATGCACAGTTTGATAACTTTTTGAGCATAGTTCTAAATTATTCTCCAGAATGGTTGGATGCATTCACAATTCCACCAATAATGTATTAGTGTCCCTGTTTTTCCCACATCCCCTCCAACATTCTGCATTATCTTTCCCTTTCATTCTAGCCAATCTGACAGGTGTGTAGTGGTATCTCAGAGTTGTCTTTTTTTTAAAAAATATTTTATTTTATTTTATTTAATAATAACTTTATATTGACAGAATCTATGCCAGAGTAATTTTTTTTTACAACATTATCTCTTGCACTCGCTTCTGTTCCAATTTTTCCCCTCCCTCCCTCCACCTCCTCCCCTAGATGGCAAGCAGTCCTATATATGTTAGATATGTTGCAGTATATCCTAGGTACAATATATGTTTGCAGAACCGAACAGTTCTCTTGTTGCACAGGGAGAATTGGATTCAGAAGGTAAAAATAACCCAGGAAGAAAAACAAAAATGCAAATAGTTCACATTCGTTTCCCAGTGTTCTTTCTTTGGGTGTAGCTGCTTCTGTCCGTCATTTATCAATTGAAACTGAGTTAGGTCTCTTTGTCAAAGAAATCCACTTCCATCAGAATATATCCTCATGTAATATCATTGTCGAAGTGTAAAGTGATCTCCTGGTTCTGCTCATTTCACTCAGCATCAGTTCATGTAAGTCTCTCCAAGCCTCTCTGTATTCATCCTGCTGGTCATTTCTTACAGAACAATAATATTCCATAACGTTCATATATCACAATTTACCTAGCCATTCTCCAATTGATGGGCATCCATTCAATTTCCAGTTTCTAGCCACTACAAACAGGGCTGCCACAAACATTTTGGCACATACAGATCCCTTTCCCTTCTTTAGTATTTCTTTGGGGTATAAGCCCAGTAGTAGCACTGCTGGATCAAAGGGTATGCACAGTTTGATAACTTTTTGGGCATAATTCCAGATTGCTCTCCAGAATGGTTGGATTCGTTCACAACTCCACCAACAATGCATCAGTGTCCCCGTTTTCCCACATCCCCTCCAACATTCATCATTATTTTTTCCTGTCATTTTAGCCAATCTGACAGGTGTTTAGTAGTATCTCAGAGTTGTCTTAATTTGCATTTCTCTGATCAATGCACTCAATGTATTGAAGACATTTCTTCCTTTTTTTGACATCATAAAGCCACTTTGGCTTCCATTCTGCTAACACTTCTCCTTCAACACATGAAGACTAGTCCATTTTTTCTTCCTACCATACAAACTTTCATTATATCTTTTATTCATGGCCTTTAAAATTTATTAAATTAGAGAGAGGGGGGAATGGGATAAAGAAGGAGGGAAAGGTTTGGAAAAAAGGGTAGAGAAGGTTTAAAATAAAATTGAAGCTTTTTATTCCCTTTTAGATATATCTTTAATCTATTCCCTATGTAAGTAGGATTCCAGAACTATCATTCCTCATCCTCCATCTAATAATTTCTCTGTATCAGTTCTTGCTCTCATACCTCATTTATATAATCTAATTATTCTGTTTTATTTTTGTTTATATATTTTTGATTTTTAAAATTACTTCACATTCAACTCTTCACTCTTTCTTTCAAATTACCAATTACTAATGACCATCTTGGACACATGGCTTATATTTCATATATGAAGCATAAATAGCTTGTCATTATTGAACCCCTTGAAATTATTTTTTTTGTGTTTACCTTATATTTCTCTTGGATCTTATATGTCAAATTTTCTATGAAGTTCAGGTCTTTTTGCAACAAAATCCTGAAAGTTTGACACTTGATGTAAGGATCAAGTGAGATATTTGTAAGTACATTTGTATATTTGTTGGTACAACGTCTTATGCATAGTAGATGCTTAATAAATATTTTTTTCTTTCTGTCATTTGGGATAACATGACTTGGATATTTTGTCAAGGTCTGTCTAAAGTGATTTCTTCATTCAAGGCAAGCTGACATACACTGTTTTTCTTTTGAATTATGAGATGGTGCTGCTTGTAATTGTCTATTATTCTTCTTCATAAGATTTTACAAACAAGTTGTTATTCAATTCTGGTAATGCCTTTGACAGCCAGATTTCTCTATTTGGTAAGTAGCTCAAATGTTTACTCCCTATTTATGGGGAAGGGGGGTTGGTTTTTTTGTTGTGAAATTTTATATTTGTTAAAAATCTATAAAATAATTATAATCATCATTAATGTCATTTCTATTCTCTTTAAAAATTTCAATTATCAAATTGTTGTGATAGTTTGGGATTAGGTTGTTTCATTTGTCTGCTTTATCTTTTCCTGATTATTATTCTTACTTTTTACTAATTTTGATCTTCTTCTACAATTAGAATATAGCTTCTTCAGCAATAATTCTATGATTAATGACAAGTCTTTTCCTTTCAGTTAAAATATAACCTATTTCATTTTTTACAATATTATTATACAAATAGTATTTACTCATTCTTTTCTCCAAAAAAAATCTATTTAAAATACAAAAATGTGAGGCTTCCAAATAATGTTTGGTCTTTCTTCTTCCATCTTTCTGATCCAAGCTTTCTCATCTATTTCTCCCTATCCTCAAATTATCTTGCTTTGGAAATAAAATAACCAGGTATCAGCGTACATGTTATTATAATTTGGAGAGGTTTTATCAGAATGTATGGGTATAGAAAAAACAAGAGAAAATAAGAATGCCTGAAAAATCTCCTAATTCATTTTTTCTCAGGTCCACTGACCATTATGCCTTAAACATAGTTTGTCATAATAGGATAATATGTTGAGCAATGACATTTTTGTTAGTTACCTTCCCATTATATTTTTTAACCTGTATAATTTTCTTCATTACTTTTTCCATTTTCTATGTGTAATGGGTGATAGATCATCAGAATCTATGATCTGTTTTCCATTGCATATGTTTATTTCAATTTTCAACATTCATCATCAGGAGAACTTTATAGGATTTTCTTAAAAATACCTCCAAAATTATTTAAGTTTACTCAATAAACATAATACCCAATAGTCATAAGTTTTTAAAACTATTTGTTCTCCAATATATATTGTTATTCTTGGCAGTATTTTCAATTTAAAGCCAAAATTCCTTCACTATAATGCTATCTTAATTTCTAATTGAATATTGACCCTAGGTTTTTGTAATGATATGACAAAAATCTTAACATCCCTTAATAATTGGAAAACCTGAAATATTCTGACAATAAGCTATATGTCAGTGACCTAAGGAATGGCCCTGATAACTCCTTAGGGAGGATCATTATCAAATTGGAGGTTGATGAATTTTTCAGCTATAGTAACCCTTAAAGACTAAGGCATAGAAGCATTGTAAGGGAAGGAATAATCACATATGAAATCACAAATACTTGAATCATTGAAATAAAAGTATAATTGTTGTCAGACCCCTGGGCTCAAGAGTCAGTCATCTTTCTCTTCCTGAACCCCAAGAACTTCGTAAGACTCTGAAGTTCTCACATTTTTTAAAAATAAAATTTGTACCACTTCTTATCTGAAGTGTATTCCCTATTCTCAAAGGACATAGATCTGCCTCTGATATCTGCATGAGAAGATTTCTTGGATAATTGGAGATGAAGATACAGCTCTTAAGGTTCTTCTCTCAGAATTCTGGGCCATTTTATGAAAGAACAGAGAATCCCACCCTATTTGCAATGTCCTAAATCTGCACAAAAAGAAAAAAAGGCAATGTATCATGGTTGCCACCAAAGGTAATACTTCCCCTCTTGAAAAACTGTCCAACTATTATTTCTGATTTGGTCTTACCTTGCCACTTTCAATTTATCTAATTATAAATGATTTTATAAACTCAAATGTCCATCTTTTTCTCATGTTTCCCAGCTTTGATTTCTACTTGGTTTATTATTCTTTTAAATGGGAGAAGAGTCTCTATCCTTATCATCATCCCAGCCCAGTCTCTGCTCTGTTCTCAACTTTTTGATCAGTCCCTTTTCAATTAATCATTCCTGATCTTACATCTCTGCCATATTCTTAAATTTTCCTAATCTCCCAACTTGAGAGCCTTCTGTCTCTAGGCCTAGTATTTATCTTTGCTAACATGATTAACTCAATCCAACTTATTACAACAGAATCCAAAGAGAGTTGAGAGAAACTATAAATATAGACCCAAAATCTTCATATTTTTAAGTAACTTAAGGAGTTCTGAGATCAATTTACTTGTCCAAAGTCACAAACTTAATAGTGGTAGAAGTAGGAATCCAAATACAATAGCCTTTCTTCTCATAGCCAGAAATAATTTTCAAGATCCTGCTTTCTTACTCTTTAAAAAAATTCACATTATGTAGTGTTTTACAATTTATATAAGGCTTTCCTTTCAATATCTCCATGAGGTAAGTCATATGAATCTTATTCATATTTAACTGGTAAGGAAATTGAAGGTTAGAAAGGTGAAGCAAATTATTTGGCAATCACACAACTAGGACCTATGTGTCTTACAAAACTAGATCAAGTCCAATTTTTTTTCTGGTATACGATATTGAATATTGTCTAAACTATAGAACGTTATGTATATATGGATCATCTTTTGTGTGAAAGCTTCTTTTGGTTCATCTCACTGTTATAATAAGGACAGCATTAATTGCAGCTACCACTCACATTTCTCCTGGTATTTTTAATACTGTAGCTTTTTCTTCCTTCTTGATTACTTTTTACGCTCCAGATTATTTTCTCTAATTCTCTCCTTCACTGCAAATTCTATTTTTTTTGAAGTCCTCGGGGCCTAATTGTTAGTCTATTAAATTCATGTATCTATAATAATTACAATTTGTTTCCCATTTGGCATATTACCTTTCCCTGGTAAGAAGTTTCTACTCCTGTATTCATTCCATCCTGGTACCTACTCTAGTTCTACCCTTTCCTTAGCTCTTTGCCTCTTTTCCCTTTCTAATCAGTTATGCCTCATATTTCTATCATCTTCTCAAATATCCCTAATTAAATCATACCAACTTAACCTTACTGATTTTCTTAAGGCCTGGATCTTATTTATCAAGGTAGTCACCCCAATTCTTTTCTCATAGGATTTTAATATTTAGTAAAGTTTATGTTTAGTAATAAAGTTTAATAAAGATATGTCCTAAATACTTCATTTTGGAAATGAGAGAATAATCACTGATGGAAAATTGAACTATAAAGACAAAATATATGTAAGACATCTGATCAAAATCCAGTCCCTAAAAGACTACTTTAAAGTAAAATATATATTCACTTTTTGCTGATTTTGGAACTCTGAGAAACCAGTGACCTCAGTTCCTCAAAATCATCCTTTCTTCTTCATCATCTTCATCTTCATCTTTCTTCTTGTTCTTGTTCTTCCTGTTCTTTTTGTTCTTTCTTTTTTTCTTTCTTCTTCTTCTTCTTCTTGTTCTTCTTCTTCTCCTTCTTCTTCTTCTTCTTCTTCTTCTTCTTTTCTTCTTCTTCTTCTTTTCTTCTCATCATTCTTCTCAAAATCATCATTCTTCTTCTTTCTTTTCTTTTTTTCTTCCTCCTCAAAATCAACATCATCATTCTTCTTCTTCTTCTTCTTCTTCTTCTTCTTCCTTTCTTTAGCCTCAAAATAATCATTCTTCGTTTTCTCTTTTTCTCTTTTCTTTTTTCTCCTCCTCCTCCTCCTCCTCCTTCTTTCTTCTTTTCACCTTTCCATTACAGATCTTGAGCTAGTAGCAACCCAGTTCAAATGAAACCTAAGTTCATATTTGCCTCATAAACATTTGCCTTTTGAAACAGATGTTGCTTTATAAATGTTTTCAATACGTGTTGGTAGTTTTATACAATTCTAAATGGTCCTTTTAAGATTAGCAAAATACTTCCCTTTCAAGGTGTTTCAGGCAGTCACCCTTCCATCTTTTCCCACTAAATCTTCTATTTCCTGATTCCCTCCAAAGTTTCAGTTGAAGTTTCACTATCTGCAGAAAGTTTTTCCTGATTCTTTTTGATTTCAATAACTTCTTTGTGTTGATTACATTTAATTTATTCTGTATATATCTTGTTTGCACATAGATGTTTTCATATTGGCTTTTTCAACCATTAGAATCTGAATCCCTTGAGGGACTTTGTTTTTGTTTTTCCTTTGTAAGTATTCTAAGTGCTCAGAACAGTGGTGCATGCATAGAGTGCTGATCCTGGAGTCAGGAAGATCCAAGTTCAAATCTGGTCTCAGATACCTATCACCTCTTTAATCTTGGGTAAGTTACTTAATCCTGTTTGTCTCAGTTTCCTCATTTGTAAAATGGGCTAGAGAACGAAATAGCAAATCACTCCAATATCTTTGCCAAAATAATCTCCAAAAGAGGTTATGAAGAGTCACACATAATAAGAGCACTTATTAAATGCTTTATTGATTTGAATTGCCTGTTAGATGTGTGAGTTTCATAAGTTAACTTCTTTGAGCTTCAATTCCCTCATCCATAAAAGAGATGATGATGCTTGCAGTTCCCTATGTCACATAGTGCTTCTCCATTTCAAATTAATTAAATCAAAAAACTATGCAAATTTTAAAATACCACATAAATGTGAATTTTTGTTACCATATGTTTAGCACTATATCAATAAATTACCAAAAGGATATCTTATTAATCATCCAACATAAGAGAAAGGCAAAGGGGCTAAGGCAGTTGAAAACTGGATGAGGAGTTAGGAAGATTTTGATTCAAGGTCTCTCTCATATATACTATTTGTGTGACCCTAGGTAAATCACTTAACCTCTTAATGCTACAGTTAACTCTATGAAACTAGAAATTTAAGAGTAGGCATCAATCTGTTTTGGTAGAAGAAGTTTTCTCCTTCAAAGTTCTCTCCAATGAAATCATAGAACCAGTCCAAAACCAAAACTAAAATGACAAAATTCACTTGTATTACTAGTAGGTTAAGAATGTCAAGTGATATAATTTGGTCTCAAAGTGAATAGCCAGGAGTAATTATCAAAATTATTTTATAGTGGATTAAAAAATAGAAAAGGAAATCAGTGAGAAAAACCAAAGAAGACCTAGAAACAAGTGTGCATGGCATTTTAGTGATCATTAAATTCAGTGAAAAATGTAAACACAATGACTATAACTATATAAATAAAGACAATATTAAGAAGAAACAAAATTCAGCTTAAAAGCTATGGGCAGTGATGTTATCATATGATGAAAGGGAAATCACATGTCCCTTTTTCTTAACAGTTGGCAAATTATAAAAGTAGAAAGCCCAACGCTTGAAATGGCTATATTCTTATAAGAAACTCTTATATGAATAGAACTTGAGTCTTTGTTAGGAAGTATCTATTGAATTAAAACAAAATATGTTACCAAAACCTTTTAAAAGACAAAGTTCTAAGTCCCATCCAATAAGCTTATTTGCTTTATTTAAGTAATTATCTTGGAAATCACAACATCTCTGAGGCTCAATTTTCTCATTTATAAAAAGGGAATAGTAATATTTCATTATTTTTTTCTCACAAGATTGTCTTTGAGGAAACTAATTTTTAAACTAAAGCATTATATAGATATGAACTGCTAATATTATTTCTATTGTAAGCTACTCATCAAATTCCTCCCTTAAGGAAAGGAACTTAATGGAAAACAAATGGGTTGAATTAGATAACCTTTAAGGTTCCTTCCAGCTATGATCTTATGAACTCAGTCTTCCAGAGGAGAATACATCCTATGTCAAAATCCATTAAATTAAGTTTCAGAAAAAGCTTCTAAGTCTTTCTAACCCAAAATTCATTCAAAATCAAATTTTAGCCATTATTATTTTTAGCAATTTTCTTACCAGGAAAATTTCTTAGAAGAATCCATGTAGTGAGTTACATACTAAAGTGAAAACTATTATTTTCTATTTCAGGAAGATATCTTAACATTCATTTATAATTCTATATTATTTTATCATGTGAGCAGAATACAAATATTTTAATACCTTATAATCCTCATAAATAACTTTGATCCAAACATTATTATTATGGGTTTTATCAGTATTTTATTTTTCCAATTACATCTAAAAACAATTTTTAAAATTCATTTTATAAAATTTATAGTTGCAAATTTTCTCCCTCCTATTTTTCTAAAACAGTAAGCAATATGATGTAATTTATATATGTGCAGTCATGTAAAACATATTTCCATATTAATTATAGTTGTGAAAGAAGAAAAGAAGTATAAGGAAAAAAACATGAAAAAAAAATAAAGTAAAAATAATATGCTTCAATCTGCATTCAGAGTCCATCAGTTCTTTCTCTGGATATGGATAGCATTTCCCCTCATGAATCCTTTGTAATAGTTACAGATTCTTATATTTCTGAGAAGAACTAAATCATTCATAGTTGACTGCTGGTTACTGTAAATACTTATTATTCAAGGGCCACATTACAGGAACACCTTATAAAAAGATAATTCAAAAAATGAAATTTGCTCCCAATTGCCCAGTTATGTTGCAAATCCACGTTATAGTTAGGCAGATGCATTATTTTGAAGAATGCAGGTTCTGACTAACTAGAATTCTATCTTATGTCCATTTTGCCACATATTAATATACAATGTTAATATTATCTAAAATGGAGTTGTCTAGACGCAAACACAAATAAACAAACACATTTTCCTAATTTCTCTCAATTTCAGTGTCTTCCCTCTGTTATATCCAGTATATCCTATCTGTATCTTGTTTGTTCATAGTTATTTGCCTATTGTCTCCTATATTAGACAGTTGGCTCCTTGAAAACAAGGACCTTTGTGCAGTCGGCACACTTAGTAGCTAGGAAATCTGTATTTCTAGCCCTGGTATGGGATCTGTGGCAAATCATTAAACCACTCAATTTCTCTCTCTCTCTCTCTCTTTTAACAAAAAATATTTATCCAGCATCACTAATAGACTGTTGCTTTTACTCACCAGCATAAATATAAAAAAAGCTACATTAAAATCATTTGTTAGAATCCTTGACATGTTCCATAGAACAGAAATCAAAATAATCTGTTGTACAACTTAACAAAATAGAGTCCTAATGGGGAGTTTTTACACACACACACACACACACACACACACACACACACACACAAGTATTGCCTATAATAAGACCTCTAGCATCTAGATCTTGTCAGTTCTGTGTTTGTTTGAATTCACAAATTTATTTTAAACTGTATCTGGATCTGACTCTCCTTTCCTATTAAGTTTTGTTTCCTAATAGTAACACCTTTGGCCATTGCTATAACTATTCATTCTACTGGATCCACCATAGTCACTTTGATTATGTGACTTGGCAAAATAATATTGGATCATCAGAAGGATCAGAGTTCATACTTCCAAAGTGTCTCTTCTTCATGATACCAAAGTCTAAAGAATGACTGTGGCACTTAATTGTGATGCAGTGAATGAAGAAGTGGACATGGAGATAGAAAGATGAGTATCGTATTTTTGAATGACAATCTTATCTGCACACTTATGGTCATAGATAATCACAAAAGTGGAACAACTAGATAATGTTGGGGATAGAGCACCTTCCCTGGAGTTAGGAGGATTAGAATTCAAATTTTGCCTCAGATACTAGCTATATAATCCTAGGCAAATCATTTACCATTTTTTCTAAAAAAGAAAAGAAAATCACAAAAGTATAGCCCCCTTTCTTGTTACTGCCTAAATCAGTCATGATTTCAATCACGTCAACCTTTTCATGCTGTTCAAAATACTTACCTAAGTGCTGCTTCTCAGTGCAACTACAAAGTTATTTTTCTTTGGTTAAATGGACTCCTTGGCTTTGAAAATCCTCACAGGAAAGGACTTGATTTTGTTTAATATTTACCAATAGCCTTATGAAGTCTTATATTCTTGCCTACATCTAGCTCTTTCACATTCGCACAAAGAAAAATACCAAATCCTCCAGAATACTTGATATTTAGATCCCTACTTATCATACACTCTGAGTGTGCCCTGTTGCTCAAAATAACTATTTTGACTCTCATCTGCAATCTTAGAGCTCCAACTTCTAATGAAAAGCTTTTTGTACTTGTTCAAAGACATTGGGAGACTGATATCAACATGGAGAGAATGTAGTGGACATTTGTGATCCTTCTTCAACAGTGTTAAATAAGGAAAAGAACTGGCTAATCAGAATATCTGTGCCCCATTTTTTTTATCCATTACAACAGAAACAATGATCATACCAGTCTCATAGGAATTTTATGCAGATGAAGTGAAATGAGATGACAGATATGAATTACAGATTCAAAGTCAGTAGAGATTTCAAAGATTTTAGATTACCTAAAACTAAGCCATAAATTCTATTTTAAAATAAGATTACATGAAAAGTAAAGGCTATTCAATTCAAAACAATAAACATTTATTTGACATAAACATAAAGAGAATAGTAGTGGACATTTGAGATCCTTCTTCAACACTATTAAATAAAGAACTAGCTCACCAGAATATCTGTGCCCTATTTTTATCATCCATTACAACAGAAACAATGATCATACCAATCTCAAAGGAATTTTATGCAGATGAAGTAAAATGAGATGACAGATATGAATTACAGATTCAAAGTCAGTAGAGATTTCAAAGATTTTAGATTACCTAAAACTAAGTCATAAATTCTATTTTAAATTAAAGTTACATAAAAAGTAAGGGATATTCAGTTCAATAAAATAAACATTTATTAAGCATCTAGTAGGTAGCAGGTACTCTGCTAAGCATAAAATATTATTATAGTAGATAGGTTTTTCTCATTTTTAAATTCAATTATGTAATTTGGTAAATGATTGCTATTTGGAACGTGCCATACCAAGTATTAGAAAATAACTAAGTGGTACAGTAAATAGAGCACCAGGCCTGGAGTTAAGAAGATCTGAGTTCAAATTTAGCCTCAGAAATTTAGCTGTGGCATTGGGCCAAAATGCAAATTTTGGCAAATTACTTAATCTCTATTTGCCTCATTTTTTCATCTCTAAACTGGGAGTGCACTGCAAATAGAAATGGCAAACTACTCTATCATCTTTACCAAGAAAACCCCATTTACTTTTATCCTTGAGATCCAATAGAGTCAGAAATAACTGAATAATTAAACAACAATGGCAACAATTCCAATTAAGCATGGGAAAAAAATTCACACACAGCTTCTGCCCCCCAAAAAACTTGCATTCTATTAGGAAAGTTCTGACATGTACATGATTAAGTGTGAAACATGATAAACCATGATAAGGGGAAACAAAAGGCTAGATAAGGTGTTATATGAATAGGAATATCTGATAAAAGTTTTCAAAACCTGTCTAAGATATTAAATGGGCAAAGATAGTAAAAGGTTAAAAAAAATAAGTGTTTGAGAAGCTGTGGAAAATCATACATAACTAGTGATGCTGTGATTTGATCTGACCATTTTGAAAATCAATGCATAATTTATTAATAAGAAACAATATTGTTCATCTCCTTTAATGCATTAATTCCACTACTGGGTTTATTCCTAGAAGAAAGTTATAAATGGGAAAAAAGAGCTCTGACTGCTCAAAAAGATTCAGAGCAACACTATTTGAAATGGCAACAAAAATGAAAATAAACTTTGTATCCAAAGATTAAGATGAAAATGAGTTTTTATATATAAAAAAATTCTACAGAGAAATTTTTAGAGCTTACCATGTTCAAAGCACTGGAGACATAAAGGCAAAATCCTAGCAACAGCAATAACAAAAAAACAAGTCTATGTCATTATAGAGCTCACCTTTTACTAAAGGGATACAACAACATAATAATCAAACATATGGTAATTTGAGCAGGGAACTAACTCTTGGAATTAAAATCATGATCTTATAATGGAATGATGTTATGAGAAATATGAAGAATTCAAATAAATATGGAAAGATCATTATGAAGTGGGTGAAATGAAGATGCAAAGAACAGACACACTGACAATAACTATGTATATAATGTCAATAAGATATGAGAAAAGTCAGGTTCCAGACCAGAGCTATCACTAGTACTACTTTGTTAAAAATTAAATAAATGGCACAAAAAATTAGCAGAAGTATAGGGTTGAATATATTATAATGAGACATAAAGCTTTTTTGTATTGTTTTTCTGGCTTTGTGAAAGTGTCTTACAAATAAATAAATAAATTTAAAGAAGGATTACAGTCATTACTTTCAGCTGTGATAATTAGAGAACTTTTCATGGAGGATGAGGAACTTTGAAGGAAAAGAATTTTTAATAATATCCAATAATAATGTCCATGTACTTATAGAGTTTACAAAAATATCTCTTATCTCATTTGATCCTCAAAATACCAAAGTTTACATCCAAACTCAAATACTAGCTGTCTGATGCTGGGTATGCACCAACTCACTTTATCTCTGCTTTGCTTTAGCTTTCTCAACTGTGGAATGAGGATAAAAGTTTCATCTACTTCTTAATGTTGTAAGGATCAAATGACAAAATAATTATAAAGTATTCAATATATTGTCTGACATATAGTAAGAATTCTAGATATGTTAACTTATTTATTTGTTTGTTTGCTTATGTATAGGCACTATTAACCTCATTTCTTAGTCAGGGAGACAAAAATCTAGAGAGGTTAAATGACCTATCCACAGTTACACAGCTTGAAAGTACTGGAGCAAGATTTAACTCAAGTATTTTCCTAATCATAATCCAAGTGTTTTTTCATTCCACTATATTTGCTGCTTCTCAACAGGCATGGTATTAGAGGAAATTCACTCCTGGAATGAGAGAGAGTCTACACGAAAGCATAGAAGTTAGACAATAAAGGACCAGAGTGGAGGAACTTCTCTTGCTTTAGCTTGGATGTAGTAGAGTATGTGAAAGAAAGCTATAAGAAAAATTGGAGATAGATTATTCCAAGCTTTAAATGTTGGACCAAGAAGAATACATTTTATCTTGAAAATAATGTGAAGCCTTTCTAAACAGAGGCGGGACATGGTCAGAGTTATACTTTAGAGGCAGCTAAGTATATGAAGCATAGGAGAAAGACTATCCATTTGTTATCTTTCTCTCTTACTATATAAGCAGCATATTGCCAGCACTCTTACATCTTTTGGATGATATATTCTTTTCTCTACTTTTCTAATTCTCCATTATGCCTCATAAGCATACTAATTATATTCAAAAGAATATTGTGAGAGCCATTTGTCAAATATCTTAACTGAAACAGGCATTCTCTGTTACAGACCCTCTGATACAGGTATATCTGAAAAAATAGGAAATAGGTTAGATTTCATCAAGGAATGTTATTGATATGATCAATTATACTTACAGTTTTCCTAATATGGAATCAGTATTATATTCCTATTAGAAATCCTACCTGATCATATTGAATGATCTTTGTGATATATTACTGTAATCTCCTTCATAAAATGTTATTTAAAATTTCTGTATCAATATTCATTGGGGAAATTAGTTTATAATTTTCCTTCTGATTTTGCTCTCACCAATTTCAGTAACAAATTATAATTTTATAATAGAAGGAATTTGGTAGGATTCTCTTACCTATTTTTTCTCATTTTACATATAAATATTTTTCATTTTACCTTTTAATTTTTTAAACCTTTAACTCCGCCCCCCTCCCATTTTGTATTGATTGTTCTTTAATGTTTGGTAGCAGTCACTTACAAACTATCTGATCCTGAGAATTTTTTGTCAGGGAATTCATTTATGGCTGTTTCATTTCTTTTGCTAAGGTAGAACTATTTAAATGTACTCTTTTCTCCTCTATTAATCCATCCATTTCACTTATATTGTCAGTTTTATTGGCATGTAACTGGGTAAAATAATTTCTAATAATAGTTTTAATTTCATCTTCGTTGGTAACTTATTCACCTTTTATATTTCTGATTCGGGTAATTTGGTTGTCATTTTAATCAAATTAACCAATGGTTTAGCTATTTTAGCTGCTAGTTTTATTTATTAGTTCAATAGTTTTCTCTCAATTTTATTCATGTCTCTTTTGATCCCCTTTTGAGCTCTAATTTAATTAAATTAATTAATTTGTTCTTTTTTCTAGGTTTCTTGGTTGTATGCACAATTTCTATTTTATTGATGTGAGCATTTAGAGATATACATTTTTCTATAAGTACTACTTACAGATTTTGGTAAGTTGTCTCGTCATTATCTTTTATGAAATTATTGGTTGTTTTCATGATTTTTTAAAACTTATTCTTTAGGATTAGATTATTTGGTTTCTAATTCACTTTTAATCTTTGTTTCCAAGGTCTTTTTATTGAATGTGATTTTCATTCCATTAAAGTCTGGGAAAAGCATATTTAATATTTCTGTTTTTATGCATTTGTTTATGAAGCATTTATACCATAATGCATGGCCATTCCTTTTATGAAGGAATATATCCTATCTATTTCCATTCAGTTTTCTTTAGAGATTTATCATATCTAACTTTTCTAAGATTATTTATCTCCTTAATATCTTTCTTACTTATTTTATGGTTAGACTTTTTAAATTATGATAGGGAAAAGTTGAGCTCTCCTACTAGTATAGTTTTACTATTTCCTCTTATAACTCATTTAACTTAAGAATTTGGATGATTTGATATTCAGTGCATATGTGTTTATTCATTTTGATATAACTTCATTGTTTATGATATTTTAGTGAAATCAATTTAGTGAAATAAGTTTCCCCACTTATCTCTTTTAATTAGTCTATTTTTGTTTTTGCTTTGTTGGAGATCATAACTGTAAATCTGTTTCTTCTTTTTTATTTCAGTTGAAGCAAAATACTCTCTGCTTCAACTCTATTTTTAGCTCTATCTATGTCTTTTTGTTTCAATGGTAGCTTTTAAATGATTTACTATATACTGTTATATCTTGATTTCTAATCCATTCTGCTATCCACTGCCATTTTAGGGCTTAGGTCATCTCATTCAGAGTCACTATGTGATTCTATCCACCCTGTTTTCTTTTATTTATATTTCTCTCTCCTTTTTTTCCCCTTTTATTTTGTTCCTTCTCAAATATCTGTTTTGCTTTTGACCATTACTTCCCTTAATTTAACCTCTCTCTTATCATAATACCTTAGTCCCTTCCCTTCCTACTTTCATGTTGGATAAGCTTGAATTCTATCCCCAGATGAGTGTGCACATACACATACACACATACCACATGCACATCATGCACATACACGTATTTCTTTCCTCTTTCAACTAGTTGAGATGAGAGGGAGGTGAAGTTCAAGTATTGCCTTCATTTCTTTCCCAATTTTTCATCTGTTCTCTTTTATTTGATTTATAAAATAATTTTTGCTTTATTTTTCTTTCTTTCCTTCTTTTAGGAATTTTCATTTGATTTGTAATCCTCACTTTTTCTTTAAGATTTGCTTATATTTTCATATTAACAGTTGAACCTTTTCCTTCTCTTCCCTCCTTCACAAGAATTTTTGAATAAGAGCCATCAAAATAAAAAATGAACTAATTTGAATTTATGCTTTTGTGGCTTAAAAGAAGACACAGATATTAGAAATGTGTCAAAAATGTCTATAAAACAATGCAAGTGGAAAAGTTGCCTCCTGAACAATCAAGAATGTCCTGATCGTGCATAAAAATCCTTCAGTAGAACAATTGCCCTTGTATGATGAAAGCCCTTTTTTATGGCTATGAATTTTCTCAAGAATCCATTTGAGTGGTCAGTTCTTCCAGAGAACACGGACTACCCAGGACACTCATGTAATCCCTTTTTAGATTGTCCAAAGCCTAAAAATAATTTTTGTATCTTCTTTCTCCTTTTTTCTTCTCTTCCTCCTTTGACCTGCACCACTTTCTAATTATCATTTCAGTTCCCCACATTTTCAGTAAGAGCAATCCAAAATCAGTGCCATAGTATGGACACAGTTCCATGAATCTACTTGAGGAAGTTGATATGTGCTTTTTTCATTACTCAGACTTTGTGAGGCTATATATGTAATAACATCCCAGATAGAAGAGCCAACTTTCAAATGTACTGAAAATATGTTTCTTTATCTTGGTTTCTTGGGATCATCTTAAAGAAGGCTATGATTCTCTGAAACCTGAAAATTATATAGAAAAAGTAAACAGACTTAATTTCAGTAGTTCATGAATTTTAGATGGGAAAAATTACATTTTATTTTTTCTAACCTCAAATGGAAATTTAGTATTTCCTTCAATTATGTATGTTGATAAACAAACATTATTCTGAGAAGTATAGATTACTGAAGTAATCCAGAACACCAAAAAGATGAACCATTCAACTAGACATCGAAACCATAACTGTTATAAGAAATTATGTGCAAAATTGCTATATGTATAATATTTGTATTTTTCTCACACAAGGAATTTTCATTCATACATGTGTAAGGTTTTAATTTCCAATATTTCTGGATATCTATAACATTGTTTTGTAACTGCATTTTAAATCTCTAATTCCTTGGTGAGTAAAAACACTCAATCTTTTCTTTCTCTCCCCTCCCTATTTAAAAATGTGAATTTTTTATTTAGTTCTGACTCTGGATTATATTTGATTAAATTTTTTTCTTACTTATTTTGTGCCCCTCTATTTTCAGAAATTAATTTTATTTTTAAAAGTTCCTGATTTCCTGCAAGTCCCAATTACTCCTTTTACCTTCTAGAAGAAAACTTTTGCATCTCTGTTAAAATAATGTCATTCCTCTGTTGATTATTTCCAATTTGTCCTGTATGTAGCTTGTTTCTCCTAAATTATGCAAGCAACTCTTGGAGAGCAGGGACCGTTTGCTTGTCCCTTCACCTTTTTTTGTATTTCTGGTACTTATAACAGTGCCTGGAACATCATGAGGCACTTAATAAATGCTTGTTGAACTAAATTAATTTTATCTGTGATTAAGAAATTTTAAATACTTAATGAATGAATTTAACCATATTTTAAAGTTTACACATGGCTTTCCTCAGCACAGTCCTGTGGGTAGGTGGCCCAAGAGTTATTCTAAGTCCTTCTGTGGATCTGTGTTCCCATTAGGGTGGATTCTTCCTCAACAGTATAGCTTATAACAATCCATTCCTGCTCCTTAATCCTAGTACTCATTTATGCCTTCTTCTATAACCCTTATAAAGAATTTATCCAATATTCCAGAGGTCTTTCTTAAGTCTTTTAACATTGCTGTTGTTCAACTTTAGATGTTTACAAATAAAATAGACATATATATCAGTGTCAGAAATTAAATGCTCAACATATACAAATGAATTTATGATCTGTGTTTGCAACCCAAAAACTTTGGTTACCCCTTCCACATCCTTACTTTCCCTATTATGGTTTCAATATATCACAGATAGACATAGGAAATTAAGTTATAATTTTGGGGAGTTTTATGGAAGCCAAAGATGACACTCAAAGGTAAGCAAATGATACAGAAAAAGTTTAGAAACTCAGAAATGCATAAAATATATGTATAGTAATATATAACATTGCCCCAAATTTTACAGTAAGGTACTATAAGCATCCCCATTACAGAAAAAGAAAAAATTCAAACTTCTTCTCTGGTATGAAGGGAAGACCAAAAAGTTTTATGCAGATTTTCTGGATTGCAGAGGTGCTATGCCTCTAACATCTGTGACGGGTAAAGAATAATTGCTGTTACAGAGGGAAAGGTTCTCAATAAAATCTTTTGGGAAAACTTACTCTTCAACAAAAACTACCAGGAAAACAGGAAATAAATCTGACAGCAATTAGATTTAGTCTAAATTTGATGTAGACATCATATAACATGATGAGCTCCAAATTAATACTTAGAAAGTATGGCATAACAAACAAATCAGAGAAGCAAAATAGGAATTCCTTTAAACCTATAAACAATTCATAACCAAAAATAGAATGAAAATATTCACTGGGAAAACTGGAACACTGATCCATTGTTGGTGGAATTGTGAACACATCCAGCCATTCTGGAGAACAATTTGGAACTATACTCAAAAAGTTATCAAACTGTGCATACCCTTTGATCCAGCAGTGTTTCTACTGGGCTTATATCCCAAAGAGATACTAAAGAAGGGAAAGGGATCTGTATGTGCATGAATGTTTGTGGCAGCCCTCTTTGTAGTGACTAGAAACTGGAAACTGAGTGGATGCCCATCAATTGGAGAATGGCTGAATAAGTTGTGGTATATGAATGATATAGAATATTATTGTTCTGTAAGAAATGACCAGCAAGATGATTTCAGAAAGGCCTGGAGAGACTTACATGAACTGATGCTGAGTGAAATGAGCAGGACCAGAAGATCATTATATACTTCAACAACAATACTATATGATGATCAATTCTGATGGACGTGGCCCTCTTCATCAATGAGATGAACCAAATCAGTTCCAATAAGCAGTAATGAATTAAACCAGCTACACCCAGCGAAAGAACTCTGGGAAATGAGTATGAACTAATACATAGAATTCCCAATCCCTCTATTTTTGTCCGCCTGCATTTTTGATTTCCTTCACAGGTTAATTGTACACTATTTCAAAGGCTGATTCTTTTCATACAGCAAAATAACTGTATGGACATGCATATATATATTGTACTTAACTTATACTTTAATATATTTAACATGTATTGGTCAATCTGCAATCTGGGGGAGGAGGTGGGTGGAAGGAGTGGAAAAATTGGAGAAAGGTTTTTGCAATTTTCAATTCTAAAAAATTACCCATGCATATATCTTATAAATAAAAAGCTATAATAAAAATTAAAAATAGAATATTAAAAAAAACAACAAAAAAAAATCAATGTAAGTCAAGTTGGAAGGGAAACAGTTAAAATAGTGAAAAGATCTTTACTATAACTTTTCTAATAAAGTTCTCATTTCCAAGATATATAAGGAACTTACTCAAATTTACAAGAACAAGAGTCATTCTTCAATCACTAAAGGATTAAACAATATGAACAGATAGCTCTTCAGGGAAGGAAACTACACTAAAAATAACCATATGAAAAAAGCTTCAGAAGATGAAAAATCAGAAATAAAAATTAAAGCAGCTCTGAAATTCCCCCTAACACATCAAATTGGCAAAATTGATAAAAATTAAAATGATCAATATGGGGAAAATAAGCACATCAAAGGCCTGTTGGTGGAGCAATGAATTAGCCTGACCAATTTCTGGAAATAGGTGGGGAATTTTAGATATTTGGAGATTTCTCATTATTCATTTGTATCTCCTTAGACACACTAATGCTATTACCAATTTTATGATAACCAAAATATATGAAAGAAGAGAAATCAAATGCATATGTACAGAAATAAGCAGTAATTTTTGGTAGAATAAATAACTAAACCTCCATCTTTATAAAGTAACTATTTTCTAATCAGAGAACATCTTATTTTTAAAAAAATCAAAATTACAAGAGACTGATTATTAATTTCAGTCTCAAGGCATTGGGGACTCTTTCTGGATAAGTTAAAAGAGGACAAACCAGGAGAGAAGCATCTGTACCTTTTTCCAGATCATACCACTACTTTAGAAGCATCAAAAACTTAAATTCCCAGAACTAACTTGGAAAATAGTGGTAGAAAAAGTCTGAATCTTGAGACTGTACTCACCCCACTCCGCTTCCCTCCATATTGGTTAGGAACTGAATCCAACATTAATATAAATATCCAAATTGAGAAATTTGGTGGAAAAATAGCAGACAATGAAAAAGAATCTGACCATGAAAAGCTACTATGGTGACAGGGGAGATCAAGACATAAACTGAAACAATAATAAAGTTAAAACAGTTATAAACTGTTTTGAAAGAAAGATATGAATGGGAACAAAAATTCCTGGAAGAGTGAAAAAAAGATTTTCAAATAAAAATAGTAGAAGAAAAATAAGTTTTTAAAAAAGAAAGGATGTAAATTTTGAAAAGACAATTGATAACTTAAGAAAATAGGCACAAAAATACTGAGAAAATATCACCCTAAAAACAGAATTGGTCAAATGTTAAATGAGGAACAAAAATTAACTAATAAAAATAACTCCTTAAAAAGCAGAATTTGTCAAATGGGAAAAAAGAAGTATAAAATTTCAGTGAACACAATAAATCTTTAAAATTTATAATAGGCTAAGTAGAAGCTGGTGATAGTTCTGAAATCTGGCAGAATCATTTCCCTGAGTTCCAGTCTGGCCTTAAACTTACTAGGTGTGGAACCTGAGCTAGTCAATTAACCTTATTTATGTTTTATAAAATGAACTGGAGAAGGAAATGGAAAATCATTTTAGAATCTTTTCCAAGAAAATTCCAAATGTGGTCAGACAGTGTCAGACATGACTGAAATGATTGAATAACAAGTGAATGCTAATGACCTTATGAAACATCAAGAAAGACAAACATAAAGTCAAAAAATAAAAATATATATACACATATATATATAGAAAAAAATCTGAAATATCTTATTGGAAGAAACAATTGATCTGGAAAATAAATCAAATAAAAATAATTAAAGAACTATTGAATTACCAGAAAGCCATAATTAAATAGAAAGTCTAGGCATCATGTTGCAAGAAATTGTCATAGAATACTGCCCTGATGTCATCAGAGAATAATATGGAAATTGAAAAAAATATTATAGCCAAATTTCTGAGCTCCCAAGTTAAAGAGAAAATAATTCAAGTAGCCAGAAAAAAAAAAGCCTATTTAAATATTGTGGAACCATACTCAGGATTACATTAGATTTAGCAGTGACTGTGAAGTCTGTCTTAGCTTTCTGCAGGCCTCAGTAACAGCTGGTGTCAGAGTAAGTCAAAGTTCTTGGTCTTCAGGGGGAGAAGTAAAGGAGACAGATAAACTGCCACAAGTTCCCCACCACCCTCACTTCTCCTGGTCCTGCTATCAAGTGAAGTTTTCTTGCCTCTCTCACTCCACCCCCTAATCCCTACCTACAATTCTCTTAACCCCACATACTGAGCCAGCATTAACAGAGAGAAGAGCAATTCCAAACATATGCTAATAGAGTCATTGTCCAATAGGTAATTAGCCTTAAGTGCTTGATTGTCTGATTCAACTGCACCTATTCAGAGTTTCAGCCCTTTACCAGTGATCAGTTAAAGAAGCAGAGAACTTGGAATATAATATTTTAAAAGGCAAAAGAGCTGTGATTGCAACTAAAAATCAATTCAGAAAAACTGAGTATAATATTTAAAGATAATTATATTTACTGAAACAGAGGATATTAAAAGATTTCTGAAGAAAGGCCAGAGATAAATAAAAAAATTTGACATTGAAATACAAGTCTGAAGAGAAGCATAAAAAGATAAAAATGAACGAGAAATCATGAGAATCAATAAGGTTAAAATGTTTACTTTTCTATATAGGAAAATGAGGCATAAATATCTTTTTTCTAGCTTTTTCTAGTTTTTATTTATTTAATATTTTATTTTCCTCAGCTATATGTAAAAGTTTTTTAAACATTTGTTTTAAAAACTTTGAGTTCCTCATTGAGATGGTACATATGAAGTTATGCAAAACATTTCCATAAAAGTCATGTTGTGAAAGAAACCATAGATTCCTTCCCCCATCAAAAAAAGAAAGAAAAAAAAAACCCTTAAAAATGAAGAAAGATATATACCTTAATGTATATTCAGACACAACCAGTTCTTTCTCTGGGTATAGAAAACATTATCATCTTTCAGAGTAGTCTTGAATCATTGTATGAGTGAGTAGCAAAGTCATTCTTAGCTGATCATCTCACAACATTGATATTACTTTGTACCCAATACATTTCACTTTGCATGAACTCATAGAGGACTTTCCACATTTTAGTTAAGACATCCTGCTCACTATTTCTTATAAAACAATAGTATTCCACCATAATCACGTATTTCAATTTATTCAGCCATTCCTCAACTGATGGACATCTTCTCAATTTCCAATTCTTTACACTGAGGAAAGAGCTGCTATTTTGTATGTAGAGATCTTTATCTTAAAAAAATTTTTTTGAAATATATGGCTACTAGTGGTATTGCTAAATCAAAGACTATGCATGATTTTATAACCCATTGGGCATAGTTCTAAATCACTCTACAGAATGGTTGAATCAGTCCATAATTCTACCAGCAATGCATAAATGTCTCATTTTTCCCATGTTCCATTCATGATTTTCCTTTTATGGCTCATTAGACAATCTAATAGGTATGAGATAATACTTCAGAATTGTTTTAATTTGCATTTCTCCAATCAATAGTGAGTTAGAGTATTTTTATATGGCTAGAAATAGTTTGATCAGTCCATTTGAAAACTGTTCATATCTTTTAATCATTTATCAGTTGAGGAATGGGTCTTACTTTTTATAAAACTGACTCAGTTCCTATACATTTGAGAAATGAGGCCTTCATTAGAGAAATTTGCTTCAAATTTTTTTTCACAATTGCTGTGTCTAAATTCCTTTTGTTTATTACATTCTCTCTTTTCACCCCTTCCTCCTCAAAAGTGTTTTGCTTCTAGTCATCCCCTCCTCTAACATACTCTCTGTTCTATCACCACCACCCCCTTCTCAAATCCCCTTCCTCTTCTACTTTCCTGAAGGGTAAGAGAGATCCCAATACCTATATTGAGTGTTTGTGTGTAATTTCTTCTTTAAGCCAGTTCTGATAAGAGTAAGGTTGACTTACTCCCCTTTCCCCCTATTGTCCTTTCCACTGTAAAAGATTTTTTTCTTGCCTCTTTTATGTCAGATAATTTACATACTTCTATATTTAATCAATTAATTAACTAAAGGTTTGTCTATTTTATTGTTTTTTTCATAAAATCAATTCTGTTTTTATTAGTTCAAAAGTTTTCTTACTTTCAATTTTATTAATCTCCCCTTTTATTTTTAGAATTACAAATTTGGTAGGTAATTAGGGATTTAAAATTTGTTATTTTTCTAGCTTTTTAAATTGCGTTCCCAATTCATTGAGTTTTTATTCATTTTCTAAGTTAGATTTTAATATCTTTATATATTTTCCTTCTTAGAACTAATATAATGTGAATAAGCTTCAAGAGTTGCCCACCTATTATCCTCTTAATTATAAAAGTTCTTCCTTGTGTATATCTCTTTTCTGGAAGAATTTTCTCCATTCTTCCTCTCCCTCTTTCTTTCTCTCAAGGCATTCCTTTTTCCTCACCTGTCCCTTTCTAACCCAACATAATTAACTCATTTCCTCATTTCCCTTTGATGCAGAATCATTCTAACTGCCCTAAAAATGATAAAAAAAAATTTCTTAGAAAATATTTATGTCAAAAGGAGCCAAAATGGCAGAGTTTTAAAGGGACTCTCCTGAACTCTTCCCCAACCCCCTCCAAATATCTTTAAATAATGATTCTAAACAAATTTTAGAGCATCACAAACCACAAAAAGATGGAGTACAACAATTTTCCAAAGACAACTTAGAAGGTCAACAGGAAAGATCTTTTGAACCATGGGAGAATGGCATAGTCTTGGTCCCAGCAATCCAGGAGTGAGAGCTGGGGCTTCTGAATAAATGGCAGCACTGATTGGCACTGATGATTTCCAGATCTCTTAGCCCAATTCACTACAAACAACATGATAGGTCACCAGGAAAAGTTTGTCTCACTAGGGTGAGAGAGCTTTGGGAAACCAGAAAACTAGCAGTGGGCTTTAAAAGTCACTGTATTGGATGTGGCAGCAGTTGCAAAATTTTTTGAAGGTCTCAGCCCATAGATGGAGAGAGGGTTAACAACTGGTAAGAAGATGGTCTCTTAATTTATGCTGAGGAAGGACTCTGTTGCTTTACTTATACTCCAATGTGCGATTTGCTCCTTGTTCACAGTTCCACTAGCATACTAGAATTTAAGCCAGAATGAATTGGGGTTCCAGGGGAAAAAATGCTTGAAATCACTCACAGAATGGATCATCGACCAGAAGAATAGTAAATATGCTTCTCTTCTGATCATACCACCTTGAAAGAACTGAAAACTTATAGATCCCTAGAAGGAGCTCTGAAAATAGCAGCACAAAAACCCTGAAACTTGGGACATTGCACTTTATATTCTGGAAACAGAGGCCTACTTTAACAAAGTTAAAAATCAAGAAATAGGTTGGGAAAATGAGCAAACAACAGAAAAAGATTGTGACCATGGGAAGTTAATATGATGACAATGAAGATCAAAACATTCAGAAGAAAATAACAAAGTCAAAGCTCTTATACCCAAAGACTGGGGAAAAAAAGACATTTGGGGGTTAAATGTTAGGCTCTTATTTGGGGTTATTAATTAATTCAGAGCACAGGCTAGGGTCAAGAATATCAAATTCAAACTATCAAGCAAAAGGAGCAAAGTCAGAAGCATGGGCATTAGTATCTGGAATGAAACAGTGTTCAAAGACAAGAGAGGACAGGAGGTCATAATAATGTCGCTGAGAGGAAATCAGGGTCAGAAGAGAAAAAGAGTTAAATTCAACTTCATTTAAGCTAAACCAAGATAAAACTCAGAAGACAGTTTCTCTTTCTAAAATAACTGTGGATTTCTGGTAACCACTTCCTCCATTTGATCTCAGTTTGTAGATTAACCTGAGCTTCTTCCTAATGACACTGTGTTGCTAGCAGCCCAAAAGAATCACAGTATAATATTATCATACCTTTATATTGCTTCATCAGCATCCAGGATAAGTTCTGGTTTACTGGTTAATAGTTAGATTAGACTTGGATTCAGGATAGACTGGCTTCAAATGTCATCTCAGATATATGTGAGACTGCTGACCTATTGTAGAGTCTTAGTTTTCTCATTTAAAAAAGGAAGATAAAACCTATAGTGCCTAATTCACAGACTTATTGCAAGAATCAAATTAAATAATGTTTGGAAAGTGTTTGGAAAACATTAAGGAATAAGACATTTTGGTTATTAAAAATATCCAAATTAGCTACAACGGAGGGAAGGACACAGTTTGCTTCCAGAGAAAGAACTGATAAGTAGAAATATGTATAGAATGATTTTACATAAATATATGTCTATACACACAAATTTATGTCTAATGGTAGCCATCTCTAAGATAAAGAGAAAGGAAGAAAAAAGGGGGGAAATCTACATACTTTATTATATATTTAGAAAGACAAATTGTACATAATAGATTTGCAGTCTTATTGTAATTCTTTTTTATCACACATATAAGTGCTTGTCTTACTCTTTAAAATAAAAATTATTTTTTTTAAATTAAGGAGCTATCAACTCTTGATATTTATTTCCTAAAAACATAAGCTATTACCTTTTAAAAGGACAACAATTTTATGTATTTCTAATATACAAAATCTTTGCCTGGATCAACCAAGTTCCAAAAAATCACAGCAATAAATAGAACTCGAGATAATCTAGTCTAGTACTATACTTGCTATCTTCCCAAGATGTGATCATCTACCTCTGCTTGGTAACCTCCCTTATTGGGGAATTCACAATGACCTGAGAAATCCCATTTCAATTTTGGACTGTTCAATTATTAGGATACTTGTCCTTACATCAAATCTCAAAGTATTTCTTTTCAACTTCAATCAATTATTGTTGGTCTGTCCTTCTGGAATTAAACAGAAAACTAATTGATTCCCTTTTACAGTTCAGTCCTTCTATATCCGAAATTAACTATCCTGTTTCCTCTAAGTCTTCTCTTCTCTAACATAAATACCCACAGTTCCTTCATTGTCAAGTGACTCAGCCTCTGGTCCTTTCATCTTATTGACTGCTTTCCTCTAGATTTCTTCTTGCTTGAGGCAGCTTATGGTTTTGGTGGATAAGTCATTGGACCTAGATTCAGGAGGCCCTAAATTCAACTCTGAACTCAGGCAATTTCTAGTTGTTGGACAATGGACAAGTCACTTAGATTTGTTTGCTTTAGTTTCCTCAACTGTAAAATGGGGCTAATTGCACTAGGTCCCACCCCCAACAGGTTATTGTGATAATCAAATAAGATATTTGCAAAAACATTTAGCATGTAACAGCACTGATGTACAACAGGCATTACAAAAATACTTATCTCCCTGCCCTATTTTTTCTCATGAACTCCAGTGAAAAGGATCTTAATTCAACATCTTCATGTGAAGAAAAGCCTCTATGGCTTTACTGTTTCGGGCAAATGGACTCATTTCTGTAAGGGCTGTAAAAGGCATATAAGTTGTAGTAGAAGCAGGAAGAATTTTAAATATCATTTACAAACAAAGATATAGAGCTTCCAGAAAGATTAAATCATTTACCCAAGATCATACAAATTGAAAATATCTGAAGCAAGATTTGAACTCAGGTTATCTGGCCCCCCAATTACTTTTCTCATGTGACTCTAGTAATAGATACAAGAACATAGATAACTGTGGCTGAAGGAAGGGTGAGAGGATGCACCATCCACTGGTCTAGTGTCTTCAGAAGAGGAAGAATAGGAGTAGCACCTGAGCACTAACAGCTGGCTCTCAAACCATATGTGGTTCCAAACATTCAAGACAGCATCAGAAATCTGAACAAGTCATTTCTATCTTAGTAAATTCACTTGCCTTAAACTTCTGTTTTCTTTCTTAAACAATAGAAACCAGCTCTATATTTTATTTTTAACAGTGGCTTTTTATTTTTTCAAATACATGCAAAAATAGTTTTCAACATGCTACTTTGCAAAATCTTGTGTTTCAAAATTTTCTCCCTCTCTCCCTCTTTTCCTCTTCCCCTAGACAGCAAGCAATTCAGTAGAGGTTAAAGATGTGCAGTTCTTCCAAACATATTTTCATATTCATCATGCTATGCAAGAAAAATCAGATCAAAAAGGGAAAAAATGAAAAAGAATAAAAAAACAAACAAAACAACAAAAAGTGAGAATACTATGCTTTGATTGATACTCAAGTCTCCATACTTTTCTCTAGATGCCGATTGCTCAAGTTTATTAAAATTTACCTGAATCACCTCATTGTTGAAAAGCAGCTCTATATTTAAAAAACAAAACTTTTTTCCAGACATCAAGTTGTTTCTTTATAACTTCTACCCACAGTACCTAATTCTGCCCTTCATGGCCAAACAGGCCAAGTCTATTCCCTATTTCAAATGAGAATACTTCAAATACTTGAAGACAACTTTCTTACCTTTTTAAATCATTTCTTTCCAATGCCAAACATCACCTCCTGTCCTTTAGTCAAATCCTCTGGGGCATGAACTTAAGGCCTTTTGCCAATCTTGCTCAATTAACTAGAAACAAAAAAGGGTTCTCTCAATATCTTCATGTCTTTGTGAATGTCAAAAGAAATCTGGATTTATTTCTGTAACATGAAGAAACATCAAGCAAACTGGTGATTCTATAATCATTGTAGATAACTCCCAAATAGTAATTTATACATGTACTTTCTATTAAGTATAACAGGCAGATAAGACATGAACACAACCCAAGGGATTAGAAAGCAATGAATCAACTTCCATTACATTCCACATAATCTTGGGTTTAGTCTTAATCATTTCCCCACAGAGAAATCAGAAATGATGAATAGCTCAACTCTCACCTCCAAACTCACATGAATTGGGCAAAGGTATTGAGCCTAGGAAAAAATACTGAAATCAGGACTACAAAAGGCCAGAGTATTTTAAATTCATAGCCTGACAACTATATTTCCAGCTAAAATAGATCAAGGTGCTTTTTTTTTTTTTTTTTTGCCAAGGGGATATGAAAAAGGGAATAGTGATCCAGTTTTCCTTTGGGTACTAATATTCCTTTTCCTTTTCCTAAGGATAGAGGGAACAGTGAACCCATTTTTTAATCAGTAAAGGGATCTCTTAGATGAAGAAAATATTTCTATCAAAAGAGGTGGACACTTTCTTCACAGTTTCCATAATATTAGAAAGTCATCTAGAACAAAGCTTCTTAAATCTCTGTATGGGGTTACATAACTGAATGTGGGGGAATTAAGAAAAATTTGGCAACAGTAAAAAGTTTCTGAACATAATGACCAAAAATTAATTCAAAATTGAATGTGTAGTAAATCTGAGGTATTTCTGTAGCTCTTGCTGTGTTGTCTAATGTCACTTTCCTGCAGCCTTGGTTCTGACCCCATAACATGTGCACTTTGCACTGTGCATATGCAATACTGCCAGAAACACCTAGACTCAGATTTAAGATGGGACTGGATGAAAATTTCTCAGGTGAAAAGAGTTCATGGATGAAAAATGTTTAAGAAGCCGTGACCCAGAGATTTATGCAGACAGTAGGGATCATAGAGAATAATTGAACCAGGTTTTCCCATTCCCCAAGTCAACACAACATTATGCTCCCTTGCTTCTAAACAAAAACAAATCTATCTCAAGCACTTCTCCCATTTCTGCTGAATCTTGCTCTTCTTTAGTTCTCATCTCCTTTTCCATTATTCTTATATTCCACCTCTTTTATGCCTCCAAAATGAATCAGTTTTCTCAGAAACTTTCACATAACAAGGGTCAGGTGGAAATAATTTGGCTCAAAAACAGGTGCTCCTGTTTGCCTCCAATAGTGGGCTGCTAATCACTGGGTCCATCCCTGGAAAGAATTAAAATTCATGGACTGAATCTAAGGGATCAAACTCTTAATAATTTATGCATAGAATCCAGAGGTCATCACTTACAGGAAAATGAAGATATCACTTGAACCTGAATTAGAACTATTAAAGATTTCCCTTGTCCCATAACTTAATTTTAATCTTTCATTCATGAGCTAGTTCTATTTAAGTTGTCATATTTTCTCATTTTTTTTTAGATTTATCTAATAGCATGCAGAGTTCTTGATTAGAAAAACAATCTGGTAATAATATCTAATCAAATAGTAATCTTTTACTGTAACATTTCCAGTTGATTAGAATAGATGATCAAACTCCTACAATTATTTGTTGAATGTTTTAAGTCCATAATCTTGTAATTTACTCCATTCTAGAGGTGAAAAATATATATATATATGACAATTTATTTAACATCTCAGCATTACCAGATAAATAACTAGGATTAAATTGCTAAATAGCTGCTTTTCTGCATGGATAAAAGGAGTTGCCTCACTAGGGGTTCCATATTATTGCAAAAGGGAAAAGACAGAACCCATGGTTTATTCAGTGTCAACAGTGCTAGTTTAGAAATTCTTTTTACTGATGCAAATCCAGTTTGGGGTACATTTCCTCAGAGAAAACTGAAACCTAGAGTTTTAAGTGACTTGTCTTTGGTAAAACAATAGTAGCATGCATCAAAGAAAAAATGTGAATCCCATTTAAGTGTAATGGGGATCTTGTACAGCACAATGTCCTTTCACAAGATCACTTGAGAGATGCTTCTAAAAGAGTTATGATGATATGGAATAGAAGTACTTTGGTCATATGAGAACCATGTTGGATGTTTCATAATTACTTCTCAACATGGTAAAGTGAAAGATTTTTCATTAGTTGTGAAGTCTTTCAGTTAGACTAGATTTGTCATTAGTTACATTCTTGAGAGATTTTTATGACTCTTTATTCGTGGAATCCAAGAACAGACAATGCTGTAATGAGAGAGACCTTGGAGCCCTCTTCACCGAAGCTCTTGTGGCCTCATGAAAAGGCTTCGGTCCATGGCAGCTGAAAACCTAATGGAAAGAGTGCTGGCCCTAGAATAATGAAGATCTCAGTTCAAATCCCCAATTGCCTGAAGCATTCAGGTAGTCATTTAACCTCTTGTTTGTCTCAGTTTCCTCAACTCCAAAATGGGGATAATAATAACATCCACATTTCAGGGTTATTGTAATAATTAAATAAGATATCTATCAAAGTGCCTGGTAGAAATCATGCACTTAATAAATGCTTTTTTTTTTAATTCCACTGGCTCTGTGATCCCCTTGCTCCAATTTTGAGATTAATCAGGGGGTCATGAGAGTAAGTCATAGGAATATGTGAATATTGATCCAAGCCAAGTTTTGCCACCAATGCAGCACAGAGGCTCTGAAAACTGAAAAAATAATGGACCTAATTGCTTGTCATAGAACAAGAGCTCCTTAAGGACTGTGTTACTTAATTTTTATCTTAATATCTGCAGAGCCTAATACAGTATTATGCACACACATACACACACACACACACACACACACACACACACACACACTATACAAGACACTTAATATCTATTGATCTCAAAGCCAAATTATTCTCCAAACCGTCTGTTACCTGGCCAGTCCCACATTCCATTCTGGACTTAATTTGTCAAACTACTTGTCAAAATGGGCCAATATTTCTCCTAAAATATTTTAAAGCTAAGTGTGTAAACCAGACCAAGAATTACAAATTTTGGAAGAGAGGTTTTATTATAATTATTTGTTGCCAAATATGATGGTGTCCAAACAGACTGGGAGAAATTTTTCACTTTAGAACTATTTAATTGTACCCTTTATATTCAATAGAGTGACTACTTTTGGCTGAGTTTTGGTTGTTTAAAAAAGAAAACAAAACTTAATGCAAAAGCATTAGTCAGCAGGGAATACTGACAGGCATCACTGAGAACTCCAGGCTGTCATTTAGTATACAGTTACAAAGAAAAAAACGAGACCTTTTTAGCCAGAGAACAATGATAGAACCTCCCTAAAGTGAGCAATCACTCCCTTTCCCACTAGTATGTGCAGGCCCATTGTCCTATTAATTACATCTTGTAGTTCTGATAGCAAATCCCCAAGTGTTCCACTAACTTGAATTGACGCACAAATTATATACAATGGAATAAACTACAAAACAGCATTTTCCTTTTGCTAATTGGGATGTGGCAAAGATTCAAGCATTTTTAGTTCTTTTTTGAAACTAAACCATATAAGCCCCAGTGATAAAAAAATAGGAAAACAACCAAAACCTTGAATTGACTACTTTATATGAGGAAAAGGAAAAAAAATCACATTCTCTTATTATGCAATTTAAATGGACTCCTTGCTATTATTAATCAATGTTGTATCATTGTAAGGCATCTTTGATATGATTCCTATGCCAAAAGGACATGACTGAATTTGAAAGATCTAATGAGGGAAGATATTGATTAAAGTGCTTACTATGTGTCTAGCACATTAGATAATGTATGAAAACACACAAAAAAATAGGATGTATATTTCACACCCTCAATAAGATTAAAAGTCAAGTTGAAGATTATAGAACTCAAAGATGATGATTTCAAAGGCCTTTTTAGTGAGACAATCTGGTTGAGAAACAGAGTTTTAGCTTAATGAATTAGTCTTTTAAAAACCATAATAATAATGGCAAATAAGATCATCCAAGACGGTATAGCACTACAAGGTCTAACTTATAGTTTACTCAAGGGATTCCACATTACTCAAAGGATTTCATAGTGATGTTAGAAAATCATGCTCAAGTCCATTCTCATACACAGACTATAATTTTTGAAAGAGTTTAAAAATGCATTTCCTACCCAGAGAACTTTTTCTCTCTGACAATCTGAGATTTCATCAGAGGTCAGTGAAAATGCAATGGACAAGGAAGTTTTTTCTTACTTTTTACAAAATGTGGGCAAGATGTTTCCCAGGGTATTAGTCACATCTGGAGATACAATGGCAAAACTTCTTCAGATCTTAACTTTCCATAAAAATGGTTCTTATGAGAACTGGAAATCCCAGTATAGCATTGACTGCCAGTGGTAACAGGAATCATGCAACAAGAATCTTCTGCAAAAATGAATTTTGCACAAAGCATCCATTAGAAACTATGGCTAATTCTCTCAAGTTTCTTTTATAAATGTTCTTCCAAATTCTTTTAATGTAGCCATTTCAACTTTTTTTCAGTCCAGCTATGAAAACTGTCAATCCAAAGTCCAGGGCCTGAGAGAAATGTAACTGATCCAAAGAGAATCCATGAACAATGACAAAATTTAATTCAATAACAAAAAGAAGAAAAGATGGTGTAGCCCTATTTTTTCTTTCTTTCTTTCTTTCTTTCTTTCTTTCTTTCTTTCTTTCTTTCTTTCTTTCTTTTTTAATTTAGAAGCAGCATAACATAATGGAAAGCATACTGGTTCTGGGGTCTGAAGATAAAGCATCATGTCTTATATCTGAATTTTTTTTATCTGTATGTCTTACCTGTATGACTTTACCCTCCTCAGTCTCAGTTTCTCAATCTGTAGATTAAGGGGATTATATTAGTTTCAGAGACCTTTTCTAGCATTGTATCTATGATTTTACTGAATTTTCTTAGGACCCAATTAATTGAGTCAGTCAGACAACAAAAGCGTATTAAGCATTTAATACTATATGAGAGGTATTGTGCTAAGTACAAGACATACAAAACAGGGAGAGGGAGAAAAGGAAGAGGGAGAAAAGAGAGAGGGAGGAAAAGAGAGAGAGAGAGAGAGAGACAGAAAGACAGAGAAAGACAGAGATAGAGAGAGAAAGAGAGAAAGAGAGAGTGTCAGAGAGAGAGAGAGAGTCAAAGAGAGAAAGTCAGAGAGAGAGAGAGAGAGAGAGAGAGTCAGAGAAACAGAGAGAGAGAGACAGAGAGAGAAAAAGAGAGAGAGAGAGAGAGTCAGAGATAGAGTCAGAGAGAGAGAGAGAGTCAGAGAAAGAGAGTCAGAGAGACAGAGAGAGAGACAGAGAGAGAAAGAAAAAGAGAGAGAGAGAGAGAGAGAGAGAGAGAGCACCTTTGCCCTCAAGGATCTTCAATGAAGGAGAAAACATGCAAAAGATGATATACAGACAAAGTATAAATGGAAAGTAATCTTATCTTCATTATTCAAGAAGTATCCATGAGAAGTCAAAGGTAAATGGCTCAAGTCCCTTTTCCTATTCTTCTCCCCAAAGTTTCCAGCTGAGAATCAATTTGGTCTTCCAATCTTATATAATTTAATAATTGTACAATAAGAGCAAATGGAACAAAATAACCTTCCAAATATCTGAAAAATATTGCTTACAAGTACATAAAGTATCTAGGGGAAAGTGAACTCAAGCTTAGAGAGTACACATGGCTAAAGAACAAGATATAACTTCTAATTACTGGAAGTCTTTCTCCTCATTTGTGAGGTTGCTTAAGTTCTCTTTAAGCCTGGTGAATCTGTTTCCATCTTTGTTCTTAACTCCTTTATGCCAGCCAATCTGAGTTGCCTTTGAGGATATTTTAGAGAAAATGTGAAATCTAACATTCCCTATATTTTCTTAATTTTAAGGATCCTCCTCCCATCAAAGGGGATAAAGGGAAGGATACCATGCTAAAATTAATGACTTTTCCCCTTGTCACATGCTGTCCTCCTCCCCCTCAACAATTCCTACACAGTAGTGTGCTGCACCTCTTCTCAATTTCTCAAAAGGCTACTAATTACAGCTAAATTGATACTTTTATACAGGACCTAATCAGTCAGGCAATAAACATTTATTAAGCAACTCACATATACCTGGTATATACCAGGAACTATATTAAGTACTGAGGATACAAAGGAAGGCAAATTTCTGATGTCAGGAACCAAAAAGCAGAATTTCCAGTTGGAATAAGCTATTTGTCAGGCATCATATAACTTTATCAAATAGGTTACTAAGAAATTGTTTTGCTTTTAGTCTACTCTTTTGACTGATTAATTGCTTGAGACATGTTCTTACTTTGTTAAGATATCAGCCTAAAATAAGGGAAAATGATTTTGACCCTAGCTTTACACTGGTAATGACTTCCCCTTGCACTTAATTTTTAAATTCCCTAATCATCATATAATATAATGCATGATAACTATATATAACTGGTGTCATCCATTTATTAGATTTCAAATCTCCTTAGCTCAAGGATCATGCCTTAATCAATCTATTTTTCCTCTAGTACTTAGCAAATGTACAAAAACATAGGTCCTTAGATTTTTGTTGTTATTTCAGAAAAGAATACTATTCTACAAAATAAGAATCTTCTAGAATTGTGCTTAGAATCATTTTTATCATGCTAAATTGCATGCCTGGTCAATATAAAAATCTTCCATTTCAAAAGAAGGTAATCAGAAATAGTGCTTTGAACCAATGTGACACATAATCTGGCTCAGAAGACTTCTTGCTTCTACAGGTTGTCAAGGAGATGGGGTAAGGTAAAGGAGGAGAGAAGAGATATATGAGACCCACTGTAGTACAGTGGAAGAAAGCCTGGGGAGCTTTATAAGCAATGGCTGAATATAATGAATGATTCCAAGTCTCTTTATATGCATACAGGACAGTTATAAATGGAAAAGGTGTCCCACTTCTGTTACTGTTATTATAAATTCTAATTGGGGGCTGTGTAGGTGAAGGGTGTAGGTAGGTAGTAGAGAACATTTTATGCAAAGAAAAGAAGTCTGCCTTCAATTTATCTGGATTGTAATTAGAAGCAAGGTAATAGAGACCATTACCTAAAGGTATTGAGGATCTCCTTAAATATAAGAAGGGCCCATTTCCAGGGACAGGAGTATCATCCAGCTTCACCCTACCATCCTCTTACTTTATGATTCTGTCTCATCTGAAATTAAGTTCTGATTGTCTCAGTGGGTGGCTAAGGCAATATTTGTGGTAATTATGCTACTTTGAAAGAAGCCTATGAAAATAACTCTGTGCTGTTATAGTTCTCTTCACAGCCCTCCAAACACCATTAACAAGGAATCAAAAGTGCACTAGCAATCAGAGAACCAATATAAATACCAAATCATCCCCCTAAAAAGCAAGCACAAACAACTCATACCCGTTTCTTGACTAAACAAATATGTTTTCCATTTCCTTTTGCAGTTGAACATGGCTTGGGGTGAGAAGATGCCAAAAAAGGTAGGAGGCAGCCACAAATAAGATCCACCAAAAGTCATCTTTAAATGGTACCACCAGTCATATTGCACAGAACATTTTGTAATCATTCTGACAACTGTCTAACAGAAGGAAGGCACTGAAATATTGAAAAACATGAGCATGTGGAAAGCAAAGCCCAGACAGCACAAAATTTTTGAACAGTTTCAGACCATTGAATGTCTTCATATTTTGTGTGACCACAAAAGCAATGAGTCTGAAGACCAAGTATCGTGTATACAGTTTTAGGAAAACTATGGATAACAGTTGTAAATATGGGCAAAACCATTTGTGAAAAATATTCTGTTGATTAATTTTTAGGACTAGAAAATTTCTCTATTGGATGCATGAGTTTCTCAAACTTCCAGTCAAAATTCTAGAATATTATTAAAAAGCTGAGTGAATGCCTAGAAAGGGAAGAGTTGATCCCAACAAACCAGCTTCTTCATTCAGAAGAAGTAAAAGAAAGTGTAAATTTGGAGATATGATCAGTGTAATGGGAAGAACACTAAGTTTGTAATTTAGGAAATGTAGGTTTGAATTCCCATTTTGTGACTTGGTATATATAAAATATTGGGTAAATGATTGAATTTCTCTGAGCTTATTTGAAATATGAGGTTATCTATAAGTTTCCTAAGAGCTCTAAGTCTTATGATTAATAAATTATGTCAATCTAACATTAGTTCATTTAAAAAACAGAATTACTATGTTGATAAAACAGATATATTACAGATATAGATTAAATGGTTAGTGAATGAAGTCTGCACAATTTGACTGGAAGGTTGTCAAGAATAAAAAACATTGTCCAACACTTGGAAAAAATCTTCAGAAACTACCACAAAATCATGAACATGGCGTATTTCAAGGATCCACAACTTTATACTAGTATCCCTTTTAATGAGGCAGACCAAATAGTGTATTTATAGTGTAGTATTTCTTAATACTGTAGTGAATGATCTTCAGTAGTTGCTGTTTGATAACTAAAATTCATCTGGTGATGAACTTCTCTCAACTTAGCCATATTGATCTTTGGATGACATACATATCCATAATTAGAATGATTCTCAAAGCTTTTCCAAAAAGAAAGGACAAGGTAGAGTTACAGGTTGAAGAATCCCTCAGAGACTATCTGGCCAACTCATACCTAAATGTCATTCCCACTATAATATCTCAAATAGGTAGTCATCCAATCTTTACACGAAGACCTCCAATGAGAGGAAATCCTCTCTCTCCCAGGACACCCATTTTAGTTTGAAACACCAATAATTTTAAAGTTAGGAGCTTTTTTTTCTTGACAAGTAGGCTAAATTTACCAGTTTTCACCTTTTACCTGTTGCTCGTGGTTTTGCAACCTAGGGCCAAAGAAAACAAATACGATCCCTTTCCACATGATAGTCCTTCACATGCTTGAAAGTATCCATGTGACTTTTATCCTTCAGACTAATAACCTAGTTCCTTCAAGCAATCTTTATATGACATGTAGTCAAGTCCTTTGACCATAAAGGATGCCCTCCTCTGTTCTGTGCAATATGATTAGTGCTAACAATCTATAGTATAAATCTCTAGTTTATCAAGTATCCTTTCAAAATTGTGGCATCCCAAAATGAATGCAATTCTCCAGATATAATCCAACTGGTTAAGAGGACATATGCATATTTGGTAAACATATTGTTATAGAACTAATATCTATCTAGTAGCATTTGTCCTCAACATAAATTAGAACCATCTCTCCTCCTTCCTTCATGAGACAGGGATTAGCTTTCCCTCGTCACTCAGTAGTTTCTGTCAAAAGCAATTCTTCATGACCCTATTTGGGTTTTTTGGGGGGTTGTTTGGCAAAAAAATATTACAGTGATTGCTATTTCCTTCTCCGCTGTATATTACAGATGAAGAAACCAAGGTTAACAGAGGTAAATGACTTTCCCAGGGTCACATAGCTAAGTGCTACTATATCTACTTTTTTTTTACTGTTCATGTCTTTTAAATGCTATAACTATGCCAGTTATTGGAGACAATTCTCACACTAAAACTTTATTAGATGAATTCAAGTTCAATGTTGAGAAAGAATGATGATGAAAAATGTTTATCATTAAATCATTAAAAATTATTAGCTGTTTTGTTGGAGAGATTTTTCAGAAGGTTCTAGATCAAGGGTTGATAAAGACTTTTTTGACCCATGGAATAAATCCACCCCACCATCTGTCTTTGCATGGCCATTGAGCTAAGGATGACTATTCTTAGCTCACATACAGTGCAGAAACAGTTGGTGAGGCAGATTTGGCTCATGGACCATAGTTGGCCAACCTCTAGTCTCAGTAATTGAAATCTATTGTAGGTATTTTATTATACCTCTGTATGATATCAGACTTTCGTAAACTCATCATCTCTTTCCTCTTTCTATCTAGGTAGTCTATAGTTTAAATCTTTGAAAAGCATAGGACTGTGATTAAGAAAATTACTGTTTCTTCTTCCATTAATCTTATTATACTTCTTTCCTCTGGTATCTTGATTTCCTCATATGACTATCTTTTCAAATTGCAAGGCTCAAAATCAATTAACAAGCATTTATTAAGCTCCTTCTGTGTTACTAGAACTGGAATTTCAAAGGTAAAATAAAATAGTATCTGCTCTGAAGAAGCTTATATTCAATTGAACAAGACAAATACACATAACTATATACAAAATGTATAAAAAACAAATATATAAAAGGTAAAGGTAATTCTGAAAAGTGTGGAGAAATCTCAACAGCTATTGGGATCAGTAAAGTTTTCTTAAAGAAAATGGCTGTTGGCCTGAATTTTCTTGTTCTTTTTTCTAACATGGAATATCTGCTACTAGACTTGAGGGACTAAATCACTTCTCTTTCTCTAAGAAGTTTACTTTGTCTAGATCTAGACACATGGTCAAGATCAAGACTAGACCTGAGGAGATTAGTTTCTAATTAGAAAGTCCAATTTTCCTTTTTTTATGTCCTTGGTCTCATAAAAATGCTACCTTAGAACCTCTGGAGATGAATTATTTAAAGCTTAGGTTTTAGTTCAATCTATAATTTCCCAAAAGGTATTGTTTGATATATAATATGAAATATCAGGTAGGGAACAGATATTTATTTTTATTTTTTACACACAGAAGAAATTCTAAAAGACTCAAAAATCCTATAGTGGTTATTGATGGATTGAATTAAAAACAGGGTTTAGTAACAAATTATAACTACTGTTAAAATCTTCAGAGAGATTGATAATTAAATCTCATCTAAATATGAAGTCATTTTTAAACCTGCTATTTAGCCATTTGTATTTCACTTTGGGTTTGCACTATAGTCTATGTCTGTTGGCAAGATAGGCCAGATTTTTGAGTTTGTGAATCAAATTGGCAGATTTCTCTGATGCAAAAGCTCCATACCACCTCCTTCAGCAGTCTTTTTGGCCATTGGAAAACATTGTTCTCATCTACCCAGTCTGCTAGGGAAAATCTTTACATGCTTGGATAGATATGCCTTTAATTCACCAATTAATTTGGGGCTTTTTGATTACAACCTCATTTATTTATCTGCTGAGATGTTTACCAGAATGTGATGCTGCACTTGCTTCTTGGAGTCACAGGTAAGAGTCTGGTAAATCAGGTAAACACCAAAAGTAGATGAGCAGCCTTGTAAAGACCTTAATAAGCCCTCACACCAGAGGAACTAATTTTCCTAAAAATTCCATACATGCTCTTCATTAAATAATCTGTTCAGGAGAGGAAATACAAAGCAAAAAAAATGCTATGAGAGATATAGATACAAGATCTCTTAACAGTTCTTTCTTTATGTAAGACAGGTGATAGGATGAGGGGAATGAGCAAAAGCAATTCCATAGGAATTGAGAGTTCTAGTTGCCACATAGAAGAATGATGAAATAGCCCTACTTACATTCAAAATAAGGTATTTCTCTTCTAGTCCGGATCCTGACTTCTTAGAGTGCAAAATCATGGATTTCCTATTGTATCATCCTGGAATTTCCCTTAGCATTTGAGTACCATTCCAGCAGCCAGTTCCCCGTGGAATATCCCTTCACAAACCCCATTCCCTTGTCTCATTGTTCAATTCCTCCTGAAGCCTTTACTTTATAAAGAGGCTCAGCCTGATCTGCCTTCATTTCCCACTAGACACTATTGCTAGCTTTCTGATTTTCAAAATCATGATCTGAATGGGCACCTTCATCTCTCCCCTGTTCCATCCACTCTTATACATTGTCTTCTCCCATTAGACTGTAAGTTTCCTGAGGACAGGACTATCTTTCCTTTTGTTGTATTTACATCTGTGCATTTAACACAGGCCTAATATATAACAAGATCCTGATAAATGCATATTTCCTTCTTTCTTTTCATCCCATCCAGAAGCATAGTCCAGCCAAGGATTCATTCTCTTTTGATAAGACTCACTTTCCCTACAATTTTAATTCGTCTCCTTCATTAGGACCTTAATTTCTCTTACTTGTTGCCTAAACTTTGGACATTTACATGTGAACATTTCAAACTATAGATTTTAATACTGGCTTTTTTCTTGGATTTTATTTTCTGTGAACTTTTAAGTATCACAGCTGTTAATTTTCCTTCATTACAATCATTCTTTATGATACCTAACTTAATGTATATAAATTAATAAGCATACATGCACATATATAGTACCTATATTCAAATATTAGTGATATATATGTAATATGTGTACTATATACACACTGAAAGATCATTTCTTAGCATTTCCTGTAGCTTAATTATATTTATTATCAACTAAAAAATTATCATTGAAGATATGCATCTATGAGATTATAGCCCTAGAATGTGAAAAGGTATTAGAAGTCATCTAACCTAACCTGTATCCAAATCATGAATTGTCTCCAATATCTCCTTTAGTTTCTTCTTTGAACTATATTCCCAAAAGGAAACTTACTACCTTCTAGAACAAGTCATTCCATTTTGGGCAGCTCTAATTGTGAGTAAATTCTTCTTAGATCTAGCTGAAATCTTCCATCCTATAATTTCTACTCTTCAGTCTTAGTTCTTTAAAGAAAAATAATTTCATGTTTACTTGAGAGTTCTATAAATATTTAAAGACAATAATCAATGTCCTGCTGTATCCTTCAGTCTTCTCTCAAATAGAATAAACATCACAGATTCCTTGACATGATCTCTCTGTGTCCTAGTCACTATGACCATTCTGGTCAAGATGACTTTTAAAATATATTGACAAGAATTGGGTACAATATATAGATGAGACCTGACCAATACAGAATTTAGCACAACCTGTAATGTGAAAATGAGATAAAGACAAAAATAAGAAAGTCTCTTCTCTAAAGGAATTAAAATACTCCTGATGGACTATAACATTTACATATATAATTTTAGTACACAGTGAAGAATGAAAAGACAAAAGGAGAAATCACAAATCACAAAGGAATTCAGGAATTTTTAAAAATCAGGGACAGTGTAGCAATCATGGAAGATAGGAAGACTTTTTGGAGATGAGATCTGAGATGCTTTTAAAAGAAAGAAATAAAAAAAGAGAAAAATGAAGGGAGTTGGTGAATTACTGTCATCAGAAATAGCTTATATGAATAAAACACAACAGGAGACAACATATTACACTCAAAGTATAACTGGTGGTCCAGTTTGACTGGAAAATAGAAATGAAAGACAGCTTGAGATTGCTTCAGTCTTTTTTGGCTACTAAATTAATACTCACTCATATTAAGGTTGTTTTTTTACCTTTTCTGTGCTCTATTTATTCAGTTGATTTTTTGAACTCATATGCAGGACTTTACATTTATTCCACTTAGGTTGCATATACTTAGTTTTAGCTTACCATTCTAAACTATTGAGAGCTTCTGTAATCCAAATCTTATTATTTATTAAAACTGAAAAAAAATTTTCTTAAGTGTTCTTTTGTAGTTCAGTAGCAAACATTTATTGAAACCAATCTATTTTGGCACATTGAAATGAACATGTGTGCATTCAGTCATGAATAAACCAATATAGGGAAGAAAACTTGATTTCATTTTGAAGCCAGGCAGTTAACTCATTAAGTCCTTAGAAAGGCCAGTGTAAAGAACGTTTTGATCATTTGTACAGAAGTATTATAAGTGGAACAGACACGATCCAATTTATTAACTAGCACTCTGAGGTCTTTAGAAAAAAGACTTTGTGGAATCATAGCATTATTCCCATTAATATTAAAAAGATTGTCAACAAATTATCTTTTAGCCTTTTCTGTCATGACCGCTTCTTCCCTTAACTTCTCTGCTTTTTGGCTTCCTTATTCCTTTTAATTGTTTTTATCTTTTTCCAGTAGATATAGGTTCCTTGATGGCAAAAAAAATGTGCATTTCTGTTTTTGTATCCCCAGCACTTAGCTCAGTGTGTGATCCCTAGTAGGTGCTTAATATATGTTTTTGGCTAAGTCTAAGTCTTCCTTCCTTCCTTCCTTGCTTAAACATTCCCATTTCCTTGAACTGATCCATATGTGGCATAAATGTGAATTTTAAGGTTATTAATAATGCTTACTACAATTTGGCATCTATAATTGAATTCAATATTCCAGATAAGGCAAGGCATTATGCTTCTTATAATGTTCGACATTCAATTAACTCTTTTGGATATCATATCACAATGTTTACTTAAATTAAGCTTGCAAACTTTAAAACTTCCAGTTTTTTCCACATAAATTGCTTTCTAGCTATGTCTCTTTAAAGATTCAAAGATTAACTACAGAAATGAATGATGAATGAAAAAAAATTTATCAAGCACTGTTTGCCAGAAACTGTGTTATTTGCCAAAGATATAAATGATCATAAAGACAGCACATGTTCTTAAGAAGCATACAATGCAATAGAGAAAGATTTCACATGTAAGAGAATTGAAAATGGTAGGAGGGTAGGCATGTGGTGATGTGATTTGGAAATGCCCAAAAAGTGACAGTTGACAAAGGGAGCCCCGATAGAGAAGAGACCTTTGCCCTTTACCCCAATTTGGGGGGAACTGCTTGAAGGGGAAAATAACAAGGGAAGCCCTGAAACTCTCTCTCACTCTCTCTCTTGGACTTTGGAGGGAAAGCTTGAGAAACTTCCTCAGAGAAGCTCTCTCCTAAGAGACCTGCCCAAGGGAATCAAGATAAAGTGGTTTCATTCTGTTATCTGGGGGGGGGGGGGGACTAATTGAGTCCAGGACCACTGCTACTTAGCCTGAGCTGGAGATCCAACTCTATTGAGTTGGAGATTAGTCCAGGGACACTCATTCAATTCCAAGATTCTCTATTCTGATTTCAACTTAAACTGCTCCCAGCTCCCACCAAGAGCTACCTATATAACAACCTTCTTTCAGCTCAAATCCTTGCAGAGGGCCAAAAGCAGGAATTATGCCAAGGAACTCTCTCTCTCCTTAGCATACCTGTGACCCTCTAACCAATGAAAAGACATTCTCTTTCAGCATTACTCCCTCTTTATCTCTCTCACCTATTTTCCTAACAGGACCTTATTCACCTCTCTGTCAGAATTTCTCTCCTAGAAACTTTCTCTATTAGAGGATTTCTCTGCTAGACCTTTCCTTCTCTGTTAGGACCTCGCCATTAAGGAAGTCAGTCTGCAAAAGCTGACTTCTCAGTTTTAATAACAACTTTTTGGGTTCGTAAATTCATTTATGAAGGACCTGCACTGATCAGTAGGGGGTCCCCACAATTCTCTACCCTGCACAGTACCTCATCATAGTAACCTGCTTTCTGGAAAGATAAGATGAAAGCTTATCTATCAGAGGCAGAATCTTAGGAATAGAATCTGAATTTTGCTGAGAAGAGGTGGGTGATGGCTAGTGTATAAGCAGCACAATATGAAAATGGTCAGAAAGTGGTCATTCACCCTCAGTTGTAATTTTTTTGTATTATTGGAATACATAGGCATGTTTTTATCATGAAATCAACCAATATGTTTATCAGCCTAACACTTAAAACCATAAGAGATTAATCACTTAACAACTACTTAAGATTTAGAGGTCCAAGAGAGTAATCTAGTCTAAACTCCTCATTTTACTGATGAAAAAACTGAGTCCCAGAAAGACTGAATAAGTTGCTCCTGGTAGCAGCATTAGCATGTTGCTTAGTTATACCATTAAGCAATAACACTAGTAATAAGTGAGTATTTGGATATTTTGCTTTGTAACAATTATGAAAATTAAGGTAAAAATTGGTTTAAATTCCTGGGATTCTAATGGTTATATGATCAAAGCAATAAGGTTTAGTTAGAAATAAGGTATAAAAACTTAACCGCTAAAACTTTTAGTAGGTAGATGTACACTATTGTTAAAGAAAATACAAAATCCAAACTTCCAAAGCTGATAAAATAAAGCTTTCTTTTTGCCATGCAACAATTATTATTGTTGTTTTATTACTTCAGTAAATTATAGGATGCTATGCTAATGATGACTATATTAATTAGTATTATACATCTGTATTCTAAACAGTGTTGGCAACGATTGCACTAGAAGATTTTTCATTTTGTCTAATAGTTCATTACAGAGTAGCTTTATTCCCAGATCTCCAAACTATCTGAATTGTGTTTCAATTGAGAAAAATTTGATTTATAACTAACTTTACTGGCATATATCCAACGAGTAAAGTCAGTTGCAGCTGTACTCAGTATAAAGCTAGCGTGCTGTGTAAGTAGATTTTCTGATTAATAAATGATATCCCTAACAGATTTGCTTAGTAGATAATCATAAAAAGGTGAAAGTTTTTCCAAATGCCCAACACAGGATCTTTCAGATTATATTTACCTAGAGTCCTGTGAGTCTTGTTACTGAATTTGAAAGTTGACAGTATTTTGCTGAAATCACATATATAACATATATTTTTTTCCTTTACTTATTAACAGTAAGCATTTCAAAAGTTCCCACAAGCTTCTAAAAGTAGGAGATGAGAAAAGGAGGCATTCCAAACATGGTGGAATATCCTGCACAAAAGCAAGAAAGGGAATGTAAAATTTGGAGAATAGCAAGTGGAAAGTTTTGCTAGAAAGGAGAACTTATGAAGAAGTTTAATGATAAAACAAAGCTGAAAATGTAGGTTGGAGGTAAATTGTGGAGAAATTATTATGAAAGAAATATGTTGTATGCTAATACATTATATTTTATGAACAAAACTACACAGATTGCAAATGTATTTATGTGAGGACAGATAATTTGTTTTGCAGAAAATAAGTACTTCAGATCCCAAGAAAAGGTTTCATGTATTTTCTTCTTCACAAACACACCATGACATTTTTTCCCCATAACATCTGGCTTTTAAAATAGCTCAAATGAGTCATTTTGCTAAAGAAAAAATAGTTTTCAGTTATGGTCTAATAAGATTAAAGATTGTGTCTGCTCTGTGCACTACTATTACACTGAGATCAGCTAATGGACTCCTGCCAGCATTGCCCAGATCTGAATTTGAGAGAACTGGAGTCACTGGAAGTAGTAAAACACGAAGAAGTAGAATGGGGGAGAAAAGGATTAGTTTTCTATCAATTCAAGAAGATATAGATAGAAAAGAGTATTGAGGGCTAGTAATATATTAAATCATTTTTCCCCTACATCAGGAGTTCCCAACCTGGGATTTATATATCAGAGTGACTGAGAAAAGTCTGTTAAGAAGGTACAGGTGATATTTTATACAGATGCATGATAAACTCTAGAATTTATTTCCTTTCAGATTGAATAGGGAGTTGGAAAAGGTTTATTGAAAGCCAGTACATGTGAATGTACATGTGAAATTGGAAACAAGTTGAGAATTCCAGCTTTATGACCTTTCAAACAATTAATGTGGGACAGATGAAAAGAGAAACTTTTAACTGGAAAGTTTGGATCATTGAGGAACAAATACTCAGTTCTAATTACAAAATCATTTTGTAAAGAATAAAAGAAATCATATAGAAAGATACCAATGGTGGAAGAGGTCCTCAGAATAATAAGAAATTGAGTTGAGAATACTCAGTGTGTGTATATATAATCTATATAACAAGTCATTATTAATACTAGTAACAACAAAGCAAATTGTATCAAAAGGAGTGAATATAATCTTATGCACTTTGATAAATACTGGTGAATAGATCCAATGACTGAAATATAACAATGAAAAAGTACATTCATTCAAATGAAATAAATCCAACAAAATGGATTAGAGAAACAAATGCACTTCTACATAGAGCTCCATAAATGATAAATACTTAAAGACAAAAGAGAGAAATAAATGACATTATTATGCTAACATACTATGGACCACACCAACAGATGGAACATATAAATGATGCTTTTCTAAACCCAATTTTAAAATTTGCACAGAAGCTAAATAAAGTAGTGTTAGAGGACTTAATTATTTGAACATCTGAAATTTTTTTTCTAACAAGAAATTCTAAAAAGGAAGATGATTTAAAAAGAATGGGAGGTGCTAAACTGTGAATTCTCAACAAAACAGTCACAAAAAAATAAAAAGGTTAAATTCATTTTTTAAAAAATGAAAGCTTTGCTAAACTCTGATTTGAAAGATTTTTTCCCTGAGGCAATTGGGGTTAAGTGACTTGTCCAGGGTCACACAGCTAGGAAATGTTAAATGACTGAGGCCAGATTACAACTCAGGTCCTCCTGACTTCAGGGCTGATGCTCTATTCACTGTGCCACCTAGCTGCCTCAAAAGAATTTTTTTTAAAAAAAGAAAAGAGCATGTAAATAAGGATGGAAACCAAAAACGTGACTACCAAAAGAACTAATACAACTATAGATTACAATAAAAGAAGTCAATAAAGATAATAATTCTGTTTCATACTACATTTTAGTACTGCATTCGATTCTAGGACCCATATTTTGAGGGCATGATTATTAATTTTTTTTTTCACTTGTTTTGGTCTATGCAAAGAATACCTCTTCCAGTCCCTGGAAGAAAAATCCGTTTTTGTTGACACACCTATTTTTCCAAGTATTATAGCCAAACCATAACTATGTTAAGTTTGATAAGTTAGAAGACATGGAAAGAAAGTTACTCACACTGAAGGACTTTCACTTCACAATATGAATTTTTTTCCTTATATCTTTCTATTTTCACCTCACATTTATAAACCAACTAGCTATTCAGTATCTCCATCTTCACTGTTGTTTCTATTAGTTATCTCTATCTCTTCTAATAGTGTCATCCCTCAGATTACAAATTCCTAGAGTACAGGTACTATATCTGATTTGCATTGCACAGTACCTAGCATGCACAGATAGGTTATTAATTAATTGCTTATATAAAAAGAGATAAAGAGAAATTCATGAAATGTTTCTCATTTGTTCTACTACTCATTCTCCAGTCTGACAGAAATCCTATCTCCTATCATGAAGTAACTTTTGCTCAGTCTGTCCCAGTGAAATTACTTTCTTCTGCCTCTGGATGTCTGTATCCCTTTTAAGAAACCTTTTATATTTGCACTTATCATACAAGATTTTGTATTGTGAATTCCATGATTCCCCCTTTTGTAGAACTGACTCTGGGTTTGATTGGATTAGGCCAGCAGAATATAAAACCTGACATGTCCTACTAAATTAGAAATACTTCGAATATAAATTCAGTCAACTGATGACATGCTGTCTGTCTGAAGGCCAGTTGAATTCAATTGAACTCGGAGAGGCTCATCACCAAATTGATCATAAAGTGATAGTTTTTTTGGATGCAGAACCTCTGAGAAGTTACCTTTGAAGGCACAGAGGGATTGCAGTCTGCATTGGTAGAGGAAGTATTTGCATGAATAGAATTGAAGACTCTTGAAGTTATGCTGATTTTCTCTTTCAGGTCTATAATTTCTACCTTCTCAGTTCATGATCTTAAACTTTTTATGGAGCAGCTAGTTGGTTACAGTAGACAGAAAAATGATTTTGCAGTCAGGAAAATCTGAATTCAAATACAGTTTCAGACACTAACTAGCTGTGTGACCATGGACAAGTCACTTAAACTCTGCCTCAATTTTGTTCATCTACAAAATGAGCTGGAAAAGACAATGGTAAAGCAACCCAATATCTTTGCCCAGAAAACCCTAAAAGGGGGTCACAAAATCAGACATAACTGAAAATTAGTAGACAATATCAAAATCCTAACAAATAAGCATTTTATCTTAAATTTCTCGAACCAGCACAGTATCTTTCAAGGTGCTCAATAAATTTGTAACATTAGAGGAAAAAGAGAAAAAAGTAGAGGATAATGGATAGTTAGTTCCTCAGTGACCTAAAACTTCACCCACAAAAAAGTAAAAACAGAAGTCTCAGTTAATAAGGTGAATTTTTTCTTCTAAACAATGTCTAGTTCACTTGTCAAAGCTTACGGACTTTCTACTTTGGGCATATTGCTAACAGCCTATCCTGGTGTATTAGATTAGAGCCCAAGAATGCCCTTGTAATCATATCCCAAACAATCACATTGGATTTATCAAAGTAGCTAGCAATGAATATTTTGGCAAATTAATATCACTTACAGAAAGATCTCCATCATGAAAATATATTCTGATTGAATGAAATTTCATTCATATCATCTTTCCATTCTTGTCCATGTAGGATCTCAAGCAACAGGACTGAATTTCATGAGATGGTTTGATAATTGCATGGTCCCATTGAATAAATGAGTCATCCATCACTTTGCCATCCCTCTGCAGATTATTGTTTTTATATATTCACATAGAGCTCTTTTCATTCCCTTTTAAATCAGGCTTCTTTATGTCGTAAATGTCATTTCTCTAAGAAAATTACAATCTTCAATTCTGGAGTCCTCAATTTTCAGTTGATTATCTATTTGCATATTACAAATCATTAATTATTGAAATGCCTACATTAGTAAGAATGGGATATGGAAACTGATGTCTCTCTGAGATACAATCGAGCAGGCATTCATTCCTACAGCATCAATATCTTAAATTCTGAATGTTTGAATCATCAAAAGGTTCAGAGTCTGAAGATGCATTTATTCTAGTCACAAAAAAAGAAACACTAATTATTGGCCTGTCTCAAACTATAGGGACATTTGACCAAATCAGTTTATTAAATAATCATAACAACAGCTTTTTTGACAGGAAAAATATTGAAAAATAAGATTTTCATTTTAAACTTGTGAGTGAATATTCATAAAAATCAGAGACTTTGTATTATGATGAAGTTATCAGTTAAAGCTATCTGATTAATAACGCATAATTATAGATGCCCAACCTGGAAAAATAAGATTTAGATACACATGGTATGAGACTGAAAGTCTTTTCTTCATATTGTATATTGGATAACATCTAATTATCATTAAACTATTACCAAGCATCCAATGTTGAAATAAGGTCATATTCCTAAACAAAACATAAATAAACATTTATTATACATCTACTATATATAAGGCATTATGCTAATCGACCTAACTCTCATAGGAGCATCAACAGAGAGCATGGGATGACCAATATCCAGTAAAATCCAATAAAATGTAAATTCCTTGAGGGCAGAAAGTGCTTTTCATTTTATATTCATTGTTTTGGTATTGATAGAGATAGGAATGGGAAAGAGAACCATGATTTCATTCATATAGTTAACCTTTAATGAAGAGATTCCTTCTACCAAAGTAGATTGTTATTTTCACTGCACTCTATAATCTTAGAATGTTGCATATAGCACTAAGAAATTAAATGAAATTGTCAAGAGTTAAAAAGCCAGTATGGGCTAGAAGCAGGACCTAAACCTGAACCCAGATTTTCTAGGTCCACGTCCAACTCTCTTCCCATTCTGTCACATTGCCTTTAACTTACATGTAGTAGGCACTTAATGAATGCATGTTGGATTGCACTGTACTCTCCTAAAACCTGTCTTGATTAAGCCTAATTGAATTCTCCCTTACATATGTTGTAGTCCTGCAGCAATTACATACAAACTCTGTTCCACCTCATCATGCACTTATTTATATCTTGCCTTGTAATTGTTCTCTAGTCAATGTTTGTATTTATTTCTTGTCACTCCAATTAGACCATAAGCATCTATAAGACAAACATCATGGCTTCTGCTATTTTTCTTGAAATTTGTAATACATATATATATATACATATATAAAAATGCTTATTAAATACATACAAGAATGAATGAATAGAAGATAAGATTACTCAGAGTCCATGTTCTACTGACTCAGACATGTGTTTCATGTATGACACATGTGGAGTCTCTGAAAATTCTTTGTATTGCCTCATTCTTGAAAAGACTATAGATCATAAAGTCAAACTTGAAATGTTTTCAAATCCTTCTCAATTCATTTTTTTCTGTTAAGTTGTTCCAAAGATAAATCTGAATTTGGATTTTTTCATCTACTAAAACAAAATTATGGCATGAAACTATTTATGTTTTCCTTTGATTGGAAAAGAATATGTAAGCCTTTTTTTTTCAAACTTCTAATGATTCAGGGGATCATTAGTTTGTGGATTACATTACTTCTCAGATTCTACCCTTTTCTTCTTTCAGCTGAATGATTTTGGAATGTCTTACTACTTCTTACTATTTCTAGCAAAGGGTGTCTGGGAAAGTCAGAGGAAAAGAGATTCAAATACTGTGGTTTTTTTCTGTTTTCACTGAATCCATAATTTAGTTGTAGAGAAGATAAAATACATTGGCTGACTTGATGTCTTGCCATTTTTGGTGGATTTCTATTATTTCTATTTCCTCTGTCTTCAGTTAGCTGAGATGATTTAAATCCAAAATTCTGGTTTTCTCTTACTTCTTAGACAGATAGATTCCATTGTTCTCTATCTCATCTAGGCTTGCATCATATTCTGAAACTTTTAATTACACAGGCCTAATAGAAGCCACTTCACCATATTTGTCCATGAAATGGAGTCAACCATCATTCTGACTAGCTCTTTAAGTAGTAGCAATTCTGTTAGAAAAAAAAAGCTATTACAAAGCTCTCCCAGGACCATTTATGTTTAAGAGCACTGCAGATTAGGACATGATAGGTTCCTGAGAAATGGGAGATGGAAGTCCATCATTATTTCAGTTATTTCAACCCCTTTGTAGTAGATCACATATTATTTTTCTTTTCAGATGAGTACACTTTTACCAAAAAGAAAACTCTCTCCAGTAATTGTGTCTTCTTATTGTATTGATGTCTACTGGTACTGTAACATTTCAGGCGGTCAGCTTTTCCATTTCAAATTCCTGGTTTCAGCAGTTTATAAATATTCACATACGGGGAACAACCTGATGAGAAAATCAACTTGATTTCTATGGATTATAAAACCAGAAAAACATATACTATACTGGTACTCTAGAAGAGAAAGGAAAAAGGTAGAGAGGTCAAAGAGATGGTGCCGGTGGGACAAATAGAGTTATCTTATAACTGGGAAGGTTATATAGGTTGCATTTTCATAATATAGATGAATTATTCTTATAAAGGATATCTTTGTACTTCCAGTATCTCAGAATTGTTGTAAGAAAAAAAAAACATTGTAAAAATCTCAGAGAAATATGGATATATATGAATTGTTGATTATTTTCACAAATACTTTAGGTAATATTAGCTAACACACACATACATACACAACTCAGTAATATAATGGATAGAGTGTAGGATTTGAAGTCAGAAAGATGAATTCAATCTGGTCTCAGATACTTAGTAGCTGTGTCTCTGACCAAGTCACTTATTTTTTGTTGACCACTATTATCCCATGGGTTGTTACATTCCTATAATAACCATATTAGATAATTAGGAAATCAAATTGAATAATATCAAACAATCAATCAACTTACTATGTGCCAGGCACTATGTTAAGCACTGAGGATAAAAAAAAAGAGGCAAAACTTCTGCCTTTAAGGAATTTACAATATAATGAGGGAGACAGTATGCAAAAAAGATTAAAAAAAACTATACCATTTTGCAAACCTTAAAACACTAGTATTGTCAGTATTTACATGTGTATGAAATTGAGATTTTAATATTGTTAAGATTTATTCATATGATATTCTATCACCTCTAAACGCCTCAGTCTGGCCTTGAAAGTTTTCCATATTCTGGATTCAGTTTATCTTTGCGCACTCATTTCCTATTACTTTCCTTCCCATCATCTATTTTCCAGGCTAATTGATCTTATCACTATTTCCCAAATTTGGAATTCTATCTCCTGCCTCTGTGTCTTTGAAGATTCTAATAGATTTCTGAATTCAATTCTCTCTTCATCCTGGACTCATATAATGCCCAACTTACTCCCAAAGTCCAACTTAGTTGCTTTTTCTGAGCTCTTCTCCAAATTATGTTGGTATGTATATCCACCTTTGTTTTCCTAATAGAATGGGGGATGCTTGAAAATTCAGACTATTTTGTTTTGCTATATATATATATATATATATATATATATAATAGTGCCTGGTACTCAAAAGGTTAAGCTGAATTGAATGTAGTTCTATATTGGTGAGTTCCCTGGAATTTTCACCTTAAAAGGTTGTCTCAGGCCATTTCCTCTGTTTGTTTTGACCACTCATTTTTCCATTTAATGTTGAAAACCATCTGTCTATCAAAAGAAATTTATTCTGCAAAACTCTGATTCACTGCCACCCGGCTTCATCAAAATATTATTTTGGTATAACTTTTGATGGCTGACTAACAGAGGAACCAAAACATGAATTCCAGGAGAGTAAAAAAAAAAAGCCAAATTCACAGAGGATGAGAAATAACAAAGACTTCAGTGAACATCATTATAGTCCTTTCACCATCAGAAACCCATTTAGTTGGGGATAAAGCACTCTGGCTGTGATTCTGTCTTGGTTTTTGAAGGAAGAGCTAGGCTGAAACAGCTCTTTAAATGGATCTCTTTGAACTGGGGAAAAACAACCCCCAATCAATCTGCCTGGCATGGTTAGTGATTTAGGGAGAAACGTTGGAGAAAGGGGAGCATTAGACAGGAGACAAAGACATTTTCCCTAATTAAGTAAAGAAAACAAGAAAAAGAAATAAGAGGAATTATATATGACTAGAGAATTGAGAATAAAACAAATTTGGCTTCAAAAAGCATAGTTTCTTTAAAAATTAAAAAAAAAGATATAAAAGTTGTTAGAGGAAATGGCATTTAAAACAGTTTGAGAATTAAATGACTATAAAATCATATTCCAAATGAGCAAAAGTTAAAAAGCAAAGATATAATACAATATATGCATACCTTGGGGTTGACACTCTCAGCTGACTCCTTATAGACATCAATTAATTTTTACTGGAATGTTATTAAGTAAGAACTCTTGTCCTCAATTTCCAGAGAAAATAAAAAGCAGATAGGTTAAATGTTAAACCCAGGGATGTAGAACAAGGTAGTGGCAGAGTCTGAACCAGATATCAGGAGAATTGATTCCCAAGATGGTATTATTTCATTGTGTAAGTTCTAGTACAGAGAAAGGTCTTTAGTGACTTTGAGACAGACACTGTACCAGGCTCTGAAATTGTTGGATATTTCACTGGATGGGTCCTTAGCTCCAATCCTACTTCTTAAAAGCCTTATCCTGCTGCTTACTCTAACATTTGACTTTAGGTTCTGTAAGGAAATATGAATCTATTCTTTGAACTCTGACCTTTAAGTTATTTTTGTCTCCATGTATTGGGAGATTCATAATTTATAACTGTATGATCTTTGTCTTTCTCCCCAAAAGACCTAAATAGGCAAATGAGTGGCCCTGGATTTGGAGTTAGGAAGTTCCTGGGTTCAAATCTAGCCTCAGACACTTATTAGCTGTGTGAACTTAGTCAAGGCATTTAACCTCTATCTGCCCCAGTTTCTTCATCTATAAAATGGGGATAATAATAGCACTTATCCCAGGGTTGTTGTGAGGACAAAATAAAATATTTGTAAAATGCTTATCGAGACTTAAAGCTCTATATAAATACTAGCATTTATTCAATTTAAAAAATGGAAGAGAAAATAAATGAGAGTCTTTTATCAAGTCTGGTTTCCTGTCATGAAATTGTGAGTACACCTTATGAAATTCAGAGGATCATTGCTTTAAGTATAGGAAAGAGGTGTGTGTGTGTGTGTGTGTGTGTGTGTGTGTGTGTATTTATGCATATGTCTGTGTCTGTTTTTATTTAACTAAACCCATGATTCCATCAATATAAGGAGCTCCCTCTGAGGAACTTCTTCTACCAATAAATAATCACAATACAGCTTATAGTCTTAGAAAGCTGGGATGCTTAAAAGATAATTGGTTTGTCAAGGATCTCACAACCAGCATATGTCCAAGGTCAGGATTAAATCTTGACCTTTTAGACTTTGAGTCCAATTCTCTATTCACATAGTATATTACTTGGCCTTATTTCATCTCTATGTTATATAGAAATATATATGTGTGTGTATATAAATATATGTGTGTGTGTATGTGTATGTATACACATGTAAGTATATTATATTTGTATATGTTTATGTGCATATGATACATTTATATTTACAGTCTTTGTTTCCCAACAATAGGTAGCTGCTAACAGGCATGATACCACATTAAGTAGGAGAAGGAAACTTAGAAGTATTGAGAAGGCAAACAGCTAGCCTTGCTCTTCTGCCTTCCTCCTTTCCAAAAGAATGAGAAATGAACCCAAGCAGATTGCCTATACATAATTAGAAGAAGGGGGATAATGTGGACTATGATATTGCCAATGTAGGAATTAGGAATGACTAAAGAGGCTTCTTTATAAAACTCAAGCATCTCATTTAAAAGTTTTTTTTTTTTTTACTTAGTCCATAGTTAGCTAATATAAGTAGCAGAGGAAGACCTGAGTCAACTGGGATGAAATACCAATCCTTAATTCAGCAATCAGGCAAATACAAACAAAACAAAATCTGTATCTCTACCACTTGTTACCTATTGGACTGAACCTTCACTAATGTTGCTTATTAAAACCAAGATTGGTCCACAGCGTAGAGGGACAACACATGGGTTCCTGATTCAGCAAACTGCCAAAGCCACATTGTTCTGCAAACCCAGGAACCTAAATAAATATCTCTTCTCTAAGGGTTTAGGTAAGGGCCTCCTGTGTTTTTGTTATCAGGGAATGCTGTGATGCCCAGCACAGCCTCTGGGTGACACCTCTATATGAGATGATCAAAGAAGGACTTTTTGCCTTTTATTCTGCTCCGCAACTCCAACCCTAAATTTCCCCCTACCTAGAAGGGAAAAATACTACCAAGAAATCAATGTTAAGCATATCATAAGAAAAACATGGATACAATTGATTGAAATAATGAAGAGTAAAATAAGCAGAACCCAGAAAACATCATATATAATAATAGCAATATTGTTTTAAGAACAACTTTGAGCAAATAAATAATCTGGACTATTATAAATGCCCAAATTAGCTACAAAGTAGTTGTAGAATAGTTTATACATACATAAAATATATTATGTATGTATATATCTATATCTATCTATCCATCTATCTACCTATATGTGTATATGTATATCTAATATCCGTCTACCTATATATATATATATAACTATATTTGTGTTTATTGGTAGCCATCTCTAGCGCAGGGGGAAGGGAAGAAAAAAAGGTGAGAAAAGAAATTTACAAAATAACCTTATTACATAATAAAAGAAATTGCAAGTTATATGTAATAGATGTGCAATTTCATGTACAATCATCTCTTTTAATTATTATACCATGTTATAAAAATGCACATTAAATAAATTAAAAATAAGTGAAATATTTTTTAGATTAAAAAAATCAATCTACACCTAATTAAGATAGAGGCAGTTTTAGCCCTCTATCTTTCTCCCAAATTCCAAGTTCCACATCCATTTAGAGTTTCCTACTTCAGAAAATTATGACCTCCTTGAAAAAAGAAAATGAGGTCATGTAAACACAGTCTTTGCTGTATGGATTAGATGCCCCAAGCTAATATTCTCAGGTTCCTACCCTTTCTCTTGATCTTTGAGCCTTATTCTTCTCTCTTCCTGTCCCACCTCCAAATTCTTTGGACTTTACATTCTAATAGGGAAATACAATGGCGAGGAGGGAGGAGTAAGGAGGAGGAATTAAAAACTGATGGAAATTGGAGGGAGCAGGGTTGTGAGGAAATGCACCAATCAGAAGAGAAGGCCATGGGTTATAGACATTTCCAGTGTGAGAAGGCTGCTGTCAAGGAAGTAGAAAAGTCAGTTGGCATGTCAATAAACACTTATTAACTGCTATGCATTAGGTACTTTGCTAAGTACTGTATCATTCCAGTCTATCACTGGACCCCACTGTTAACTACAGCTAAAAGAGAAAGGAAGGCAAAGGAGGACACAGAAGAGTAGGCAATGTGGTAGAATTACTAAAGGATTTTGAATTTTCAATAACTAGATAAGGAAGAAAGGGACAAGTTATAAATGTGTCATGGGGAGCCCATGGTATCTGTGTACTCTTCTGTTTAATCAGTCTCCTTTCCCCAATCCCAAAGTGCCCTCATTTCATTAGGTGCGTGGCCAACACTCACCTCACTCCTGGCTTCTTTTCTCATCCTTCAGATTTATTCCACCACCTTGCTAGCAGCCATCTCACCTTAGAGATGCTCTACCCTGTGGTCCTCTCTTCTGATTGGTGAATTTCCCATCCCCACCCCACCCCACCCCTCATAAATTTTTAAGGTGATGTCTTTCCCTGCTAGAATGCTATCCCCTTGGAAATGGGGACTGATGTATTAGTTAATATTTGTTGCAGTGCTTAGTATAGAGGTTGGCACAAAATGATGAGCTTATACCATTGTAATACTTTCCTCCAAGATACTTAGATACAGTGTACTTTTGTATTCCTTCAGATCATAGATTTAGAGCCCAGGAGAACCTTAGAGCAATTGTGTCAAATTGGAAGAAAAAGGGAGGGGTCACTAAGAATTACATATTAACTTAGAAAACCAGGTATTAGTATTACCTTAGTTCTATTTCATTTTTGTTTTGTTTTGTTCAGTATTTCCCAATTGCTTTTTAAACTAACACTAGGCACTCAGGAGTGTCAGGCCCCCATGTGACCTGGGCTATGTGCTGACACCTCTGCTTTAGAGGATATGATCAATATGCTTAGAATGATAAAGTGATAAGAGTGTGGGATTTAAAGTCAGCAACACCTGAATTCAAATCTGGGCTCAGGCACTTACTAGCTGTGTGACCCTGAGAAAGTCACTTAACCTTGCTTGCCTCAATTTCCTCAACTGTAAAATAAGTTGGAGAAGGAAATGACAAACCACTCCAATGTCTTTGCTGAAAAAAACTCCAAATGGGATTAAAAAGTAGCAAACAATTCCTGACTTTAAAATCAGTGCTTTAAACTAGTCAATTAGTCTCTCAGCAAGGATTTTAAAGTACTTTCTGTACTTGCCTGTGTGCCTTTGTGCCAGGCACTATGCTAAACACTGGAAGGGACTAGGAGGGTGGAGGCAAATAATAATAATAATAATAATAATAATACAAAACAAACAAAAAACTTGATATCAGGCCTCAAAGAGATCACATTCTAAGGAGAGAGAAAAAATGCAAATAGCTGTGGACATAGAAGATATAAACAAAACAAAGGAGGTTAAGGGAAGTATCTACCTCTTAGGGTTGCTGTGAGGATCAGATAAGATAACACATGTTATTGTTGTTATTTTTATTAAATAGAAGATAATCTCTTAGAGAAAGCATTAGCAGCTGGGAGTGGGGGATGTGAGGAAGATTGCCATGGGAAAATCAGGAAATGCTGGGTGGCATTTGAACTGAATTTTCCAATTCTTGTTCAACTGTTAGATTTGGATTTGAGAAATGTTGAGAAAATTGTGAAATAATGAAGAGAGGATTGGATTAGAAGTAGAGACCAAGATTTTAATCCTAGTTTTGCCACTTATGAATAATGTGATATTGAGCTGGTGATAACACTTGTCTGGACCTCTGTAAAAGTGGATTGATAATACTTGTAACTGCCTTTCAAGATTATTTCCAGAATCAAATGAGCTAAGGTATAGAAAGTGCCTGGTGAGCTATTAAGTCCTCTTTAAATGTCCACTCTCATTAGTACTGCTAGCCTGGTATTTTCTTCAAACCTGGATGCTTCTTTATTCACTTTTTTTTTTCATTAGTCTTTTGCCTTTTGATGTCAGAAGCCTGGATATGAAAGCTTCTTCAAGCTTTTATAGTCATTTTTTCTATCAAAAAAATGGGATACTTGCCTACTTGTGCATCAAGTATCAGAATTAAATGACCTATTTTTAATATTGAGCCCCATAATGAGGAATGTTTTCTATGAGTATTATAACCTGTCAGTCTCTTTGGTGGTGCTTGACATTTAATGAATCAAGGAAACTGAAATTTTTAATTGTGAGACTCTCCTGAGGACAACAGACAGCTGCTGCAGAAGTATATCACTAAAGTATTCACTGAGCTGGTAATGGGGCTAAATAAAAAAAAAATTAATGCCTAAGAAAATATTGCTTTCATAAAAAGTGGCATGTTTTATTATTTTTGGAAAACCCAGACAAATATGCTTTATGGGATCTCTCAGATAATTTTAAAGAAAAAGTTATGTATTTTAAGAGGCTACAGATCATCTATTATGTTACTCAAAACATTAGTATAAGATATGAACTAAAACACATATACTCAAGACAAAAAGTCTTGAGCTAGAAGCTTTCATTAAGTTTAGACTTATTAGTTACGTCTACAAAGGCTCAGAAAAAGGCTCATCACCAAGACAATTCCTTCACTAATTTAACTGGGGTGCCTGAAATTTTCACCATTAAGCTCTTTTCCTTGGCTTAAAACAATTTTGGCCCTGTTAAAATGCTAGTATGTTGTCTTGAAAGAGTAATATCTAAAAGGCAATACAGTATAGCTAAAAAGAGAATTGAAGTGCTGAATGAGGATTCCTGGGATTTGAATTCAAGCCCTGGTTTTACTACCTACTACTTTGGAGAAATCTCTTAATTTCTTTGAACCTCTGTTGCCTTGTCTATAAAATGAAGGCATTTAGATTAATCTAGAGAATAGTGAAATCCCTTCTAGTTCTGCATCTATGATCTTCTAAGTGCCTCCAGTAGAAACTAAATCTTCCTGAATATATGGATTATTTTTTTTCTGTTCTTGTTCTTGTTCTTCTTTTCCTCCTCATCCTCCTCCTTTTTCTTCTTCTCTTCCTCCTCCTCCTCCTGCTCCTTTTTCTCCTCCTCCTTTTCCTCCTTCTTTCTTCTTTTTTCTGTCTCTGTTTCTAGATCTCTATCTTTTCCTCTCTCTAAGAACCTAGCACAGTGTTTGACACATGGTAGACAATGAATGTTTATTTTATTGATTGGAATTAAATTTACCTATTATCAGCCATTAGTTTCTACCAGGAGTAAGGCACTGAAAGGAATCCTGTGGATAAGATAAATTTTGATGGCTAATCAGAATTAATATATTTATGTGAATATGTTTAACAGTTACAGAACCATTCCCATGTACTTAGTTATTCCAAAGTAAGTAGGCACATCAAAGCTTTGGAAAAACAGAAAATTGATTGAGATTTGTTTTCTGTTCTTAGTATCTTTTGATTCAGGGGATGAATAACCATAGGAGTAAATGTCAATGCTGAATTAGAGTGATTTGGTTTAATTTGGGTATCTCTTCTCACCTTCAACAACCAAATGACTTTAGTGTCTAAATTGCCTTTTTCCTTTTTTTTTTTTTAATTTAAGCTTTGTATTTACAAAACATATGCATGGATAATTTTTCAATATTGACCCTTGCAAAACCTTGTGTTCCAAATTTTCCCCTTTTCCCCCCACCCCTTCCCCTAGAAGGTAGGAAATCCAATACATGTTAAATTTGTTAAAATATATGTTAAATCCAATATATGTATACATATTTATACTATTATCTTGCTGCACAAGAAAAATTGGATCAAGAAATGGGAAAAAAAAACTAAGAAAGAAAACAAAATGCAAGCAAACAATAACAGAAAGCGTGAGAATGCTATGTTGTGATCCACATACAATTCCCACAGTCCTCTCTCTGGGTGTAGATGGCTCTCTTCAACCCAATATTATTGAACCTGATCTGAATCATCTCATTGTTGGAAAGAGCCAAGTCCATCAGAATTGATCATCGTATAATCTTCTTATTGCTGTATATAATGATCTCCTAGTTCTGCTCATTTCATTTGGCATCAGTTCATGTAAGCCTCCCCAGACTTCTCTAAAAGCATTCTGCTGATCATTTCATATAGAGCAATAATATTCCATAACATTCATATACCATAACCATTCTCTAACTGATGGGCATCCACTCAGTTTCCAATTTCTTGCCACTATAAATTGTCTTCTTTCTCTCTTCTTTATTTATCACTTTCTTCCATCTGTCAACAAACTCTAAACAGCACCATTATTTGTAATAATTTACTGGTCTCAGGGAAAGAAAGGAAATAACTAATGGAAGATAATTAGAGGCTACAGCCACTGTATTTATCTAAATTTGAGAAGTGATTTCCATTATGGATGTTTTGTGTCTCCTTCACTAAAGTATTCCTCTGTTGCCTTGTCTTAACCTGGAAAAGGTGGCTATGTCCTCTAAGTCTATTCTAGAGGAGTTCAGGATTTGATAAATCCAACCAAGATGTTTTTTGTGAGCCAAGAGGCAAACAAATCTGAGGACTGTTAATCACTAAGTTCACTAAGTTTATCACCTATAGATTATCCACTAGAAGATGAGTTTTTCTGCCATAAAGAGTCACAAAAACCTTGTACTAAAGTATAAAGTGCTTGTGATCTAAATCAGGGAGGGAAGTCTTGACAGTGATAAATTATAAAACACTGAAGTATCAAAATGTTCTCTGTGCCTAAAGATTGGTACAGTCTAAATAATCCCTTCAATGTGAGGATCTTGAAAGACTCATTGTGACTTGGCTTCCATTCAAGACCATTGCTCATAAGGGTTTATCAATACACATGGCCATCTTAACACATATGGAAAAGGATAAGAAAGTTGAGAAATCCAGGCAGACAGGACATAAAGTCAGGACAGCATGCCCTTCTAGTTTAGGAACCCTGCTGGAATATTTCTCTTCTTTTAAATGAATAACTTTCCCATGAAAGCTGCTTCTGGTTTGATGAAGTCATTGATTGTAAGCTACTTTCTCTGCTATTATAATTTTTTGTGTCCCCTATTAGTCTAATTTCTTTTCTGCAGAGTTACCTGAGGAAGTTTTATCCGAGCTGCTCTTTACTAATTGCCTTCTGATGACACCTGCTGAATAGCAACTATCATGTGGTCTTCTTTCCAGGGTAGAAATATATTTGTTGTTTTAGTTCCTTGACCCAAAAACTAACAGCTCTTTTATGATGCAATTGACTAATTTATTTCTTAGACATATAGTTTTTTTTTTTTTTTAACTTTTATTCCCCTCTGGACTTAGATTTTACTCAATTTAATCACCTCTGTGCTAACATGGCAAGACATCTCAATACTCAAAATTCTCATTATAATCCACACATATCACCCACCAAAAGTTTCATTTAGCAAGCTAGAGAGACACAGTAGAACTCTTTTATTCTGCCTTTCTACCAATACCAAACTCATACCTCTTCTTACATCAGGACCTACATCTGCCTTGCATTTTGCAAATGTCTCTACTTGCACAAATGATGCCATTTGATTCCACCTCTTCTAAAGGATTACTTCTTCTTGCTAAATACATTTCTATATAGAAAGATGATATATGTAGCTCCAAAGAACTTTATCACTATTGGGCCAGTTAGAAAGATACAACATAGGCAGAGGGCATGAAAGTGAGTTGAATATGTTAGGATGATCTAGAACAAAAAGTGAAGCATGAAAGACATATTGGGAAGAAAAGAAAGGGAAATGGAGGAAATTATTTCATAAAAAAGAGACATACTAAGAAGAGCTTTTAAAATAGAGGAAAAATAGGGGAGGGAGAAGGCAGGCAATATTTGAACTTCGCTCTTATCTGAATTGACTCATAGAAGGAAAAATAGATGGAGAGAGAAGGGGGGGGTTGGTCACAGGGAGAGGGAGAGGGGATATGTATAGAAATCTATTTTACCTAGTCGGGAAGTGGGAAGAAAAAGAGGATAAGAAAAAGGTGAGGCAGTTATAAAAGGGAGGGTAGATTAAGCAAAATAAAGTTTTGAGGAAGAATAGGATAAAAAAAAGAAAGAGAAGGATAAAAAGAAAAAAAATAGAATGGTGGAAAATACACAGTAATCACAAATATGAATGTGAATGGGATGAACTTATCATAAAACAAAAGCAGATAGCAGAATGATCTACTAATATGTTGTTTACAAAAAACATACCTGAACCAGAGAGACACACAGAGTAAAATATGAGGTTGGAACAGTATTTATTGTGCCTCAGTTGAAGTTAAAAAGAAGACAGGAGAAACAATCATAATTTCAGACAAAGCAAAACAAAAACTGACTAATTAAAAGAAATAAGTAAAGAAAATGCACTTTGCTAAAAGGCATCATAAACAATAAATATTAATACACATCATTCAGTATAGCACAAAAATTCTTAAAATTTGAATGTTACAGGAGGAAATAGTAAAACTATACAAGTGGGGGAACTTTAACTGTCTCCTCTAGAAGTTATTAAATCCAACCAAAAATAAACAAGAATTAAATTAAGGAAGTAATTAGAATGTTAGAAAAATTAGGTATGACAGACCTTTGTAGGAAACTGAAAAAGGAATTTTTTTAACCACACAAAAATAGACCATGTAATAAGACACAAAAGCTTCAAAGTCAAATATAAAAAGACAGAAATATTAAATGTATTCTTTTCAGATAGTAATATAATAAAATTATATTCAACAAAGGACAGTGAAAGATGATATGATGAACCCTAGAGTGTTAATCTAAAAAATTACCTTAAATAATTAATAACTTTAGCAAATGTGCATAAGATAGGATAGTCCAAAATAAATCAGTAGTCTTCCTATATAAGACCAACAAAGCCTAGCAGTAAGAAATAGAAGGAGAAATTCCATTTAAATAACTGTAAAAAAAATTAAAATATTTAGGAATCTACCTGCCAAGACAAATTCAGGTACTATATGAACAAAACTACAAAACACTTCACATAACTAAAGTAAGATCTAAACAAGTGGGAAAATATTAATTGTTACTAAGTGAATATAATAAAAATGACAATTCTGCCCAGACTAATGTAATTATTCAGTGGAATACCAATCAAATAACCCAAAAACTCTTTGATAGCGTTAGAAAAAATAAAATAAGCACAAAATTGATCTGGAAGAATAAAAAGTCAAGAATATACTGCATTCATCTGGTATTATCTAAGAGAGAGAGAGAGGTGGATCAGAAATTAAATACACAAGATACAATAGTCAGTTACAAATGAAACCTAGTGTTTGATCAACTCAGACTCCATCTTTTGGGAGAAAAACTCATCATTTGACAAAAACTGGAAAAACTGGAAAACAATCAGACAGAAACCAGGTATTGACCAAGATAAGGTCTAAATCATGAATGATTTAGATGTAAAGGGGACACCATAAGCAAATTAGAAGACAAAGGAACAGTCTACCTATCAGACCTATGGAAAGAGAAAAGTTATTGAACAAATAAGAGATAGAGTTATTGAACAAATAAATAAGAGATAGCATCACAAAATGAAAAATAGACAATTAAATTAAAAATCTTTTGCACAAACAAAATTAATGCAATCAAGATTAGAAAGAAAGCAGAAAGTTGGAAATTTTACAGCAAGTAGCCTGAGAAAGGTCACATTTTTCAAATATATAGAGAACTGAGTAAATTTATAACAATAGAATTGATTCCCCAATATATAAGTGATCAAAAGATATGAACAATATATTTTTGGATGAAAAAATTAAAGCTATGTATAGGCATATGAAGAAGTGCTTTAAATTATTTTTGTTTAGAGAAATGCAAATTAAAACAATTCTGAGACTCCATCTCACACCTATCAAATTGGCTAATATAATAGAAAAGGAAAATAAATATTGGAAAGGATGTGGGAAAATTGGAAATATACTGTTATTAGTGTTGTGAATTGATTCAACCATTCTCAAGAGCAATTTGGAACTATGCCCAAAGGACAATCAAACTGTGCACTTTGATCCAGCAATATCACTACAAGGTTTGTATCCCAAAGAGATCAAAAAGAGAATGGATAAAGCACCTACATGTGCAAAAATATTTATAGCAATCCTTTTCATAGGGCAAAATATTGGAAAATGAGGGGCAGATTACAGGAAAAAACTGGGAGGACTTGTATAAACTGACACAAAGTGAAATCAACAGAATCAGGCAAACATAGTATATAGTATCATAATATCAATGTGATGATTAATTATGAATTACTAAGTTCATCTTAGCAATATAGAGATATAAGACAACTGCAAAGGAATGTTATCCATAACTAGATGAAAAATTGATGGACTCAGAATATAGATCTAAGCATATTTTTTCATTTTCTTTATTCTTACTCATGTGCTTTCCCTTTTTTAAAAAAATCTATTTCTTCTTTTACAATTGTGACTAATATGGAAACATATTTTACATGATAATAGGTTTCTTTTTTATTATGATTTTTGCAACCCACCTAATATGGAAATATATTTTGTGTGACTTCAAAAGTATAATTGATATCATATTGCTTGCCTTCTCAATGGGTGGGAGAAGGTTTCAACATGCCCCAAACTGAACTCATTATCTTTCACGTTAAACTTTTTCATCATCCAAGTTTCCTATTTTTTGTCAAGGGAACTACTATTCTCTAGGCTAATCATTTAGTTATTATCTTCATCTGCTCACTCTCTCTCACCACCATCCCCACCCTTACCCCACCCTATCTAGGCTGGTCAATTTTCCTTTTCCAGATTTTCTCAAATTTGTCCCTTCTCTTCTGTGATATTGCCACCACCTTAGTGCAAGCAGGTCTCATAACTTCATGCCCAGATTATTCCAATAGCTTCTGGTTAGTCTACTTGCTACAAGGCTTTCCCAACTTCAGACTATCTTTCATTCAGCAATCAAAGTGATTTTCCTAAACACAGATCTGACCATATTATATAGTTCTCTATCACTACCAGAATCAAATACAAAATCATTTTGTATGGCATTCAAAGACCTACATGACAGAACTTTTCTACCTTTGTAATCTTCTTTTTATACTGTTCCTTTCACCATACTCTTCAATTCAATGACACTGCCCTCAGTGTTGTTGCACAAAGTGTAACTATCCACTCCAGGCATTTTCTCTGGCTCTGCTTCATGCTTGGAATGTTCTCCTTCCTCATCTCTGTTTGGTTTCTTCAAGTGCTTCCTAACATTCTATTTTCTACAGCAATCTCTTATAATTCTAGTATCTTACTTTCATTATTTTATGTTTCCCTAGATATAATTTGTTGGTATATATTCCTTTGCTTGTTGGTTCTCTAATTAGATTCTAAATGTTGTGAGGGCAGGAACTGTTTTTCCCCCTTTTTTCATTTGGCCAGTGCTTAGCACAGTACCTGGTACAGGTTAATATTTAATAGTGCATATTGGTCAAGTCAATTTTCTTCCACTTTCTCAATGTCTCTATCATTTGAAAATAAATATACAATATTGCATTGTGTCATGATTAATAATTTAAGGATTAAAGGTGCTTTATAGCATAAGGTATGGCTAAGTGAAAAACTGCTACTCTTGGAGTCAGTAAATGTATAACTCTAATATTTACCAGCTGTATGGCAATGGACAACTCCCTTAATCTCTTTAACCACACTTTCATTACTTATAAAATGGTGCTGATATATATGTAATATTTCTCTAGCAGAATTTTCGTGAGGATCAAATAAAATAATATGTTTATAAAGCATTGTATAAATTTTAGCTAAAATAATTTGAGAAGAGAGCCCTAGGAAAAGAGAGAGAGAGAGGAGGTTGGGGGGGGGGACAGAGGAGGGAAGAGAAGGAAAGAGGGAGGAAAGGAAGGAAGAAGGGAGAGAAGAGGGAAAGAGGGAGGGAGGAGGGAAGGAGAGAGGGAAAGAGGAGGAAAGAAGGAGGGAGGGAGAGAAAAGGGAAAGAGGGAGGGAGGAGGGAAGGAGAGAGGGAAGGAGGGGGGAAAGAAGGAGGGAGGGAGAGAGAGTAAAAGAAGAAGGAGGGAGAGAGTAAGGGAGGGAGGGGAGAAAGGAGGAAGGAGGAAAGAAAGAAGGAGGGAGAGAGGAAGGGAGGGAGAGAGGGAGAGAAAAAGGAAGAGAGGGAGGAAGGAGGAAGGAAGAGAGGGAGGAAGGAAGGGAGGGAGGGAAGGAGAGAGAGAGAGAAAGAGAGGGAGGAAGGAAAGGAGGAAGGAAGGAAGGAAGGAAGGAAGGAAGGAAGGAAGAAAGAAAGGCAGGAAGGGGGGAAGGAAACATGATGCAAAGAGGAAGGTTAGGGGCCCTAACTTTTGATCCTAGAGGATAATATTGTGAACTAAGATTTGGAAATTATATTTCAGATCACTGAATCATTTGCATGATGAATGGATAAAAGAATGAAAGAGATATTGAAGAAATAATTTTAGATTGCAGAGGAATGAAGAAAGGATAGTGAAATGGAATAAGTGAGTATAGATAACTTTTTGGAAGTCTGGCAATAAAAGGAAGATTATAAACAAGAGAATAATAGAACCAAGTAAATGATTTTTAACTATGGAAACTAGGTACAATGCAGAAAGCACCAAGTCTGGAGTCCAGTCTTGCTGAGTTCAAATTTGACCTAAGACACTTACTAGTTGTGTAACTCTAAGCAAATCACTTAGTCCTATTTGCCTGTGTTTTCTCATTTGTAAAATGATCTGGAGAAGGAAATGGCAAACCACTGCAATATTTTTGTCAAGAAAACCTCAAATGAGGTCACAAAGAATATTACATGACTAAAAATGACTGAACAAAACAAATGGACTGAGAACATTTGTAGCCTATTCCTTTGGAATTCTGGATGATTGTTGTATTGATCAGAGTTCTTCAATCTTGTAATGTTGCTTATCTGTACAATGTTGTTGTTCATGCATAAATTGTTCTCCTGTTTCTGTTTATTTTGCTCAGTATTCATTTATATCTTTTGAGGTACCTGTGAAATCATTCATTTCACTATCCATTATGGAACAAAAAAATTTCTTTGAATTCATTTGTTCAGTCAGCCATTCTCTAATTGATGGGAATGAATCCCTTTAGTTTCCACTTCTTTACCACAACAAAAGGTCTATTTTTAAACTTCTGAGTTTTTCCCCCTCTTTCTTTGATCTATTTGAGGCATAAACCCAATATTGGTACTAATGGATCTAAGGAGGAAAAACTGGTGAGTAAAGTAGAAATTAGAATAAACATGGAAGTTATCATTTTATCTTGAATTTTGATGCATAAGAACAGAACCAACCTCCAAGATCATATATCTGAGCTAAGCAGATGTCAAAGAATTAACACTAATCTTGTTTCTGTCTCCAAATCTCCTTTTCTCTCCTCTCATGAAGACATTCATTAATTAAAGTTCCCTCTTTTTGTCCTTCCTATCTTAAACCTTTCCATACTTTAATATATCTTCCATATAGTTACAGCTCCCCACTCAATAAATTCAAATGGTTCCCTATTACTTCTAGTATCAAATACAAATTCTTCTGCTTGACATTTAAAAGTCTTTCCAACCTGATCTCTCCTTAATTTTTCAGTCTTCTCACATTCTTCCAAATAATTTAAGGTTCAGTCATGCTGGCCTACTGGTTCTTCACACATGATATATATATATATATATACATACATACATACATATATAGTCTTCCATGATAAAATGTAAGCACCTTGAGAGCAGGGACTTTTTTTTTTTTTTTTGGTCTCCAGTGCTTAACAGTAACAGTATTTCACATACAATTAGTATATAATAACTGCTTGTTGATCGATTGCTTGATCTATGCCTTTGGTCACAGGAGAATTTGTGTGCTTTTGTTTGTAGTAAACCTATTAACAGTAGTATAGAAGAAATTCAAAGGGGATAAGTTAATAATGTCAGTCCAACAGCATTATCTTTGCAAATGATAGAGAGAAAGGCATATGTAGGAGAGTAAAGCTCCGCTCATTAGGAAAGACTATTTGTAAAGCATGTGGTAGGTGTCCAGTGCTTGTTGACTGATTAAAAAGGAAATTTTATGGAAGACCTGAGAACCAGATTATCTGGAATCTTTTTTTTTATAGCATATGTGTAGAGAATGAGAAATACAAGACATTCTGCTGAATGTGAATGTTAGGTTGTAAAATTATTTTCTAAAAGAATTGTTGTGTTGTGAAATATTCTGATCTGTGGCCAAAAAAAAATCTGTCAGACTGACTTTCTGTAGTGGAACTTTGTCTTCTAAAGCTTGTCATGTGGAACCATGAGAGGTGGGAGTTACAGGATTTGCAGCTGACTGGCAAAGTGAATAGACTTCATATTCTTGAACACTTATTTTAGGTGCATGACTGGGCAAATCACTGACCCCTCAATTTTCTCAATTGAAAAATGAGGATAATAACAATACCTACCTCATAGTGTATTGTTTAGATCGAATGAGATATTCACAAAGTGCTTAGCATAATGCTAGCACAAAGTTGCTGCTATATAAGTACTCATTACCTTTCCTTTTTATGAATAGCTATAGTAATGAAGGGGAAAACACTACCTGCAAAGACATCTTAAGCATAAGATGAACGTTGTAGAGGAGATACTTGAACAGGCATGGCTCATAAGGTTCATCCAAATATAAACTTGATTTGGTAATTCTGAAGTCCAGATGAATAATTCTGAAGATTCACAAACATCCTCTAAACTTCCTTCCTTAACTAAACTTAGATCATTAAGTCTTCCTGCTACATAAAGTTTAGATGTGTCCCATGGTCTATCATCTGCAAAAAGATGGGAATCACTGGAATAAGAGGTAATGCTTTATGAAATATTGATATTTTCCAAAAATAATTTCTAATTTGTCAAACCAATGGAGGTATCTTTAAGCATTAAATTATATGATCGTATTCTTTTTTATTATCCTAACACTGAAAGGAACTTAGGCATCAAACGACCTAAGGGAATTCAGATGATCTTCAAAGTACTGGTCATATTTTTAAATAAAGAGAAATGCATTCTAATGCCTCACCTGGCCCAGTTTGCACTTAAGACAGTTTTTCATGGATAAATAAAAGGCTTATTTTTATAGTTCTCAAAAAAGTCTACGTTCATTCCAGGACTTGTATATTTCATATGTACAGGCATCTTTCATCTGAAGCACTGACTACATCTGTATTACATCTTCACAGATGAAGAAATTTAGGTCACAGATTGAACCTGTGAAGATAGCAGGAAGCAACCTTCATCTCCAAAGACCTCTGTTCTGTGAACTGAGTAGATAAAAGATCTACCTCTTCATAAACACACAAAAAATTCCAATAGCTCTAGATAGATAAAGGAGTAGCCTGATGCTTTCTCCAGCAGCTCCCACTTGCCAGCTCCTTCAAGGGTATCCAGTTCAATGGGCAAGCTCATGTTTTACTTGACAAATCTGCTAAACACATGACAAATGGTATCCTCTTTGATTTGTTGTATAGCCAGAACTAGATGTGCCTTGAAAAAGCCATAAACTTGACTGTTATTCTAATTCCTCAGGTCATGCTGGCTATAAAAGCCAACATACATTGCTTCCCAGATTCCCTCACTTTCAGAGGTTTGCTCTCCTGACTTTTTGAAACTTGCAAGGTCAACACTTTCAATTAAAACTCTTCCTAAAACAAAAGGAAAAGAACCTCTAAGGTAAAGGACTGAGACCCAAATGTTGTTTTCAAAGAGAAAAAGGCCCATAGTTCTACTTTTTTTTTTCAGGAGTTACCATCAGCCAAAAATTCATATCAAGAACAGAAATTTTCCAAGAGAGAGATGATCAGATGAAATGCAACTTTCTCCAGTATATATGGGAGTATATAAAATCATATATGTTGATTGTTTTGAAACTTTTGACCATATAGCACTGGGGAAACAAATAAAAAAGACAGTGCTTATTCTTCTATAGGACCCCACAGGAATAATCTAGATTAGGACCTTGGAAACTACATTCAGCATATCTCTACCAATATACTGAAAGCTTTAAAAATCTCAAATGGGGGAAAAGCATATAGGAGTTTTACAAAAGCAATATTTCTGATTCAGATTCCCCATGTGGAAGAGTTTTAGAGCCTATGTTCTGAAAAGTTATGTTTGTTGGCAGTGATTTAGGAAAAATTTGGAACACTCTTAAAACTGTCCTAGTAACTTTCCTATCAGTAAATTGTCCTAGTGAGCTAGACACATGGTGAATTAACCCTTTAAATGGCTATGGAGGCATTCTATAACATGATCATTGACATCTTCCCTTCCTTTTATTTGGATCACTTCTCTTCATATTGACTCTTTTGCTGATGACATCTAGTGAGAATTGATTTGTAATGAAGAATCCTTGAGTCTTCCTTCTTATGTCAACATGTGATCTGGTAAAACAGGCTACAATACTTTGCCTGGATGTTTATTCTTTTGATTTAGATGAAGGAGATGAATCTGGAGACTCCCATTTTGTAAATTTACAAAAAGTTCAGAAGAGTAAATTTCTAGGAGTCCAGGAGTCTTGGAAGTATAGACGACTTTTACAGCTAGTCTAGAATCTATTGCATGAGAAACAAGGAATAATTTGGGGGCTTCAAGTCAGTGGTAATTGAGACAAGTATTCAAGTAAAAGTCATGCTATATTTGAACGTGGATTTGGTTGAACAAATATTTAAAACCTGTGCTGTTCGAACTTCCAAGATATTGGGGAAATGTTAATAAGGCTGTTCTGCCCATATTTTTAAAGTATTTATTCTTTATGAAATCTAATTGATGCTAGTTGGTAAAAATGCAAATAAAATATTAATTGATGCCATTTAACAAAGATGGGGAGCATAATCAGTGAGGAACTTGACCTGATATCATTACAGGAGAGATATCTAAAGGAAAGATATAACAGTCTGGCTCTGGAATGGTGGGTCAAAGCAAATGCTAATTGCTACATAAGTATTAGGATCCGTTGTTTTGATCCTGTTTTGATCTTTTTGATCCTGATTTACCCAAAACGATTGGCACAAATAGTGGCATTTTTTTCATTTTACCTTAAACTGTATTTTACTTATGACTCATTCATAATTACTACAATCAATCAATAAACATTTACTAAGTACTTTCTCTGTGCTAGAGGCTATGATAAGTAATGAGTATACAAAAAGAGGGAAAAGATAAACTTTGCCTTCAAAGAACTTACAATTTGATGGGGGAAACCGTACGAAAACAAATATATATAAAGCAAGCTATATGTGACATTAGAGGAGAATATTTAATACAGGAGAGGCCCCAGAATTAAGAAGCATTGAGGAAGGCTTCTGGCGAAAGTTGAGGCTTTAGAAGAAGATTCTGGGAAAATGGAGGAATAGGTCAGAAAATTCCAAGGTCTACAGATTTCCCTTACAACAAGACAAAATTGTGCTTCAGGGTGAATGTAAAGTTAAAACAAAACAAAACAAAACAAAAACAAAAAACAAATAAAAGGGATGGCAAAACAATGGTCTTCCTGGGACAACTGGCATAGATTTGAAGAAAGATATTAGGATGGAGGTTTGATATCTAGGATAGTTCCACTGAAACAAAAAGAAGTCAACCCTTGGGTTAGCTAAGTTGGGAGGTAACCTCTGCCCCAACTATAAAAAAAAAAAAAATCACCTTTAAAGCCGTATGGGAAGGTGGGCATCTGAGTCAGGGAAGACTATGGGAATTTCTGCTGATAAGGAACCCTAGGCCCAGCTCTGCTGTTGAGAAATGGCCCTGCAAAAAGGAACCAGCACATGCCTGCTAAGTGCAAGAGTAATGGGCCAGGGAAGCAGGAGGCACTTATAAATGACAAACTTACTTTTGGTTTAAGATTTGAGGAGAGAGGGAAGAACTAAGGGATATCAGAGGCGGAAGGTGCCATGGCTTATACCCTAGCACTAAAGATCATTGCATCAATAATCTGCTACAAATAAAATATGAGCAGACACTGTAGTGAGTGAAACAGGAAACTGAAGACTTCTCAGAATACTAACTGCGGGAAATTCAAGATTCAACACCAAGGGTCTGTTAAGGTTCTGAGAAGAAGAGCAAAAGACTTGCTCTTCTAGAAGAAATATCTGAGATAACCTCCTGGACCTTTACTTAACTGCTTAGAGAAAACCATGACTAATTATTTAATGGCCTGGAGATATTCAAGAAGTCTCCAAACTAGCTATCTCTATTTGTTGATTGAGGAAGCTGAGATAAACTAAATCTCGGATTATTTACCTCTAAATAAATCCCTTTATTGGGAGAGATTATATGGCTTATCATAAAATTATTAACTAAGGTAGATTGAACCTATAACCTAAATTTAGTTTATGAAGATCTGATGGGTTTGGAAAATGTAATTCTTTGTACAGACCTTATAATAGAATGCTCATACTCGCTCAAGTAAGCATTTGTAAACCTTGTAAGGCTGACCACCATAAGCCCATAAATTTAGGCAAACACACCTGCACACATTTGTAAACCCTGTGAAACTGACCACCATAAATTAGGTAAACATATCTGCAATAAACCAACTATATTGGCTTGGCTAGAATTGAACAAACCTATGCTATTTCCATCTAAGCAGGCAGTTAAAATTAACTGGATAAGAGGAAGGGGTGGGGACGGTCATGGATTCTTATGGTTTATGACTATATAATCACCCTTAACTTCTGTGAAATTAGCTTCCTCTCTCTGGAGAACTCTAGTGAGTGGACCATCTGCTTCTCCTGAGATTCTAATAAAGCTTCTGTTCTTCACTTTGAGATATCTCTGAGTATTTTAAATGTGTACTTGCCATACCACACAGTAGAAAGAATCTTAGACATAGAAAGTTACTCTGAGAATAAAAAAGATTGGAATTCAGATTCAGAGGAAAATCCCAGAGTAAAAAAAGCTTCTCTTATCCAAAGACCAAAAGCTGCATGACCAAGAATAATTCATAGAAGACCCCCCAAATAACTTCAAAAATCAAATTAGAGAGATTGAGAAAAACAGAAAAAGAGAGCAATCTAAGAAAAACAAGATTATGAAAATAAAGTCAATCAACGAGAAAAGGAGATCTAAAATCTTAAGAAAGAAAATGATTCCTTGAAAACTAGAATTAGGCAAAGGGAAGTTATCCAATTTACAAGAGACCAAGAAATAATAAAACAAAATTTAAAGAATGGAAAAAGAGAAGAAAAAGTGACATTTCATAAGAAAAATAACAGATCTAGAAAAAAGAACAAGAGAGGAAATATAAGAATAGTTGAACTACCTGAAAGATATGATTTTTTTAAAAATGGAATCTTTATACAATAATACATGAAATAATTAATGTCCTGAAGTGTTACAACAAGAGGGGAAGCAGAAATAGAAAAAAAAAACATCCAATCACCACCTGAATGAAATCCCATGAGGAAAATCTACAGAAATATCATAGCTAAATTCTAAAACCCTCAGATCAAGGAGAAAAATATTATGAGCAACAAGAAAAAAAAGTTCAAATATGGTGTGGTCAACTTAAAATTATCCAAGACCTAGAAGAGGCTACATTAAAAAGAACACAGGTATTAGAACACTATATATTGAAGAGAAAAAGAACTAGAGTTGTGGCTGAAAATATCATACCTAGGAAATTTAAGCATAATCCTGAATAGAAAAAAAAGATATTGAATGAATTGCCAGTGTTTCAGGATTTTGTTGCAAAAAGACCTGAAATTAATAGAAAAATTGACATATCAGATTCAAGAGAAATATAAGAAAAATATCAAAGACTAATTTCAAGGGATTCAAGACAAACTGTTTATATTTTAATACATAAAAATATAAACATATGTCTGTTTTAAAATGGTCACTAGTAATTAGGTAGTTTGAAAGAAAGGTTGGGGAAGAGTTGAGTATATGTGATTCTATGAGGTAAGCCATGTATAAAAAAATAAAATGAGTAATTATGTCATAAATTAAGTGCAATAGCAAGAAATGATATAGAACAATTATTGGAGGAAGTGGGCTGATAGTTCTGGAATTGTATTCATATTGGGAATGGGTTAAACAGGACTAATACATGTATATCTAAAAGGGTATAGAAGCCTTCTGAATTTACAAAGAAATAAGAAGGAGAGAAAAGGAATAAGTGGTAGTTTATAAAGGGGTATGTACATGAATGAGAGGGATAAAAAGGGAGGGAAATGATTGGGGGAGAGAATAATGGAGAAATTCCAGTGTGGGGAATGGGCTAAATAACAGCAAAGCAAGGTAATGAGTAGAAGTAAAGCTGAGGAGTCAAATATAATAATAATGATCAGGAGTAGAATTTATTAGGAAAAAAAGTAGGGATAACAACCATTGATATCAGACAAAAGTCAAGCTGAATATATTTAATCAAAAGAGAAAAATAGGGAAACTACCTATATGTCAGGCAAATTAATCAATATTGTTTTAGACTTTTAAAATAATTAAATATTAAAAAGTTATAATATCTTTGTGGTGTAGGAAATAATGAGTTGGTAGATTAAAAAAAAAAAGATGGAAAGACTTGGACTTTTAAGAATGATGTTATCCACCTTCAGAGAAACAGAAGAAAAACAATTATAAGTTAGCCATATATATATATGTATATATATATGTGTGTGTGTATATATATATATACACACAATATTCATGTGTATTTAAGTATACAATTATTGATGCGCATGTATATGAATGTGTCTATATAAGTATATGTATGTGTATTGTGATTATGAATATGTACATATATGTATGCGAATGTATGTGTGTATATTGTAGGTAAATGTGCATATATATGGATTATATAAATATATACTTGTTTAATTGTAGTCTTGCAGGAGGTGGGGGAGGAAAGAGGCAAAAAAGAATAAAATAAAAAACGTTCAGCCGAGAACAAAAGAAAGCCTAAAAGGAAGCAAAGAAAGAATAGACATCTTCAAACACAATATGAAGTATTTATTGTACAGGTTTTCTTGAATTAGAAATTTATTGTCACATAATTTGAATCCTTTCTTTTGTTCTGCTGTGCACATGGCAATCTTTTTTTCTTTTTCTATTTTTTTCTTTTATTATTTCAAATTTGTTTTAAATAGGTAATTTTTAAATTGTAATTTAAAAAATGAAAGATGAAATTTTAGTTGAGACTTAAAGGAAGCTATAGAAAACAGAATGTGAAGTGGAGGAAGAAGAACATTCCAATTATAAGGGAACAGCCAGAAAAAAAATTCCCAGAGCTGAGAGATAGGATGTTTTGTTTATGAAACAAAAAGAAGGGCAATGTTTCTATATCAACTTGTACATGTTGGGGAATAAGGTATAAGAAGAGTGGAAAGGTATGAGGAGACTTAGTCATGAAGGACTTTGAATGACAAACAGTATTTTGTATTTGATCCTGGAAGCAATAAGAAGCTAGTGGAGCTTATGGAATAAGGCGTGACATGATCCTACCTGAGCTTTAGGAAAATCACTTTAGTGAGTGAAAGGAGGATGGATAGCAACAGGGAGATTTGAGGCAGGCTGACCCACCAATACAATAATAGTCCAGGCATGAGGTGATGAGGCCTTCCCTAGAAAGTGTAAAGGGAACTCTGGAATAAGTTCCCTTGGAAAGTGAAATTGGCAAATTTGATAATAGCTTGAAAAAGAGATTGGGGTAGTAAGTGAAGAGAGATAATGAGGAGTCCAAGACTAGGTTATAAGCCTAAGAGACTGGGAAGATGATGCATTTTATGGTAATGAGGAAAGTAGAAGAAGGGCAGGGTTTAGGGAAAAGATAGTGAGTTGTGTTTGGAACAAACTGAATTTTAGAAATCTACTGAGCATACAGTTTGAGATGTCTAAAGGGCAGTGGGAGATAAGAGATTAGAAATCAGCAATAATAAAAATGACAATTCTCCCTAAATTGGTCTACTTGTTCAGTGCCATACCAATCAATCTGCCAAAAAATATAACAATATTCATTTGGAAGAACAAAAAGTGAAGAATATAAAGGGATTTAATGAAAAAATGCAAAGGACCTAAAAACTCTATTATAAAGCAGCAGTCATAAAAACCATTTGGTACTGACTAAGAAATAGAGTGGTGAATCAGTGAAATAGATTATGCACACACAACACAATAATTAAGGCCTATAGCGATCTAATGTTTGCTAAACCCCAAATTCCAGCTTCTGGGATAAGAACTCACTATTTCATAAAAATTGCTGGGGAAACTGGAAAATAATGTATCAGAAACTTAGCATAGACCTACATCTTACACCCCATAGCAAAATAAGGTCAAACTGGAAGCGTGATTTAGGTATAAAAGGTGATACCATAAGCAAATTATGAGAGCAGAGATCATTTACTATCAGACCTTTGGAGAAGGGAGGAATTTATGATCAAAGAAAAACTAAAGAACATTAGAGAATATGAAATGGACGTTTGATACATTAAATTTAAAAGGCTTTGCACAAATAAAAGTAAAAGAACCAAATTAATAGGGAAGTACAAAGCTAGGAAAAAGTTTTTACAGCCTGTGTTTTTGATAAAGGTCTCATTTCTAAAATATATAAAGAACTGTGTCAAATTTATAAAAATATGTCATTGCCCAATTAATAGAAGATATGAACAGACAATTTTCAGATTATAAAGCCATTTATAGTCATATGAAAAAAATGCTCTAAATCTCTACTGATTAGAGAAATGCAAATTAAAACAACTCCAAGATATCACCTCACATCTCTGAGATTGACTAAGAAGAGAGGAAAAGATAATAATAAATGTTAGAGAGGATGTGGAAAAACTAGGACACTAATGCATTCTTGGTGGAGTTGTGAAATGATCTGACCACTCTGTAGAGCAATTTGGAACTGTGCCCAAAGGGCAATAAAATTGTGCATTGTAATGTTCTTCTCTAAAATGTAATCTTCTCTGGGAGCAGGTTTCTTGGGGAGTTTCTGGAGGCAGCCTTCCTTTCAGTTCAGAGTAGTCATCCCAAATGCAACCAGATATTAAAGTCCAAATCCTTTATTGTTTCCTTTTAAGTCTTGTTTCCTTCACTTGGGGCTTGGCTAGCTTTTCTGGAGGCCTTCTGGATCTTGCTTTCAGTGTTCTCCACAGGACAGTCTGCCACCACTTCTCTGTCCTCCTTAATTTTCCTCTTGGCTCCAAGAGCTTCTGCCACTAGTCCTTTGCCTCTGTCAGCTTCTGCCTCTAGCTTCCTCTGAATAAGCTTCTAGTAGGCTCGTCCTCTAGTGGGCTTGTCTTTTTGTGGGTTTGTCCTTTTTGGCCCTGAGAGCTCCTCCTTATATATGCTCTCTTAAAGGTATGAATTTTGTTGAATTATAGTAAGTACTAAGTACATGTAAATTAGAGAATCTTTATCTCATCAATTCCACTGACTTGGCACCTTGTAAGAATTCTAACAATGCACACTCTTTGTTCTGGCAGTACCACTTCTAGGTCTGGATCTCAAGTAAATCATTAAGGAGGGAAAAGGACTCACATGTGCAAAAATGTTTGTAGCAGCTCCCTTTGTGGTAGCAAAGAATTGTAAAATGAGTAGAGGCTCATCAATTGGGAAATGGCTGAATAAATTGTGGTATATGAAGATAATGGAATTTTATTGGTTTATAAAAAATGATGAACAAGTGATTTTGGAAAGGCTTGGAAAGATTTACATGAACTGAAGCTGAGGAAAGCATCAATTTTAAAAGCAGAACCAGGAATACATTGCATATAATAACAGCAAGAATGTGCGATGATCAACCATGAAAGACTTGGTTGTTCTCAGTACTTTAGTGATTCAAGGCAATCCCAATAAAATGCCATCTGCATCTAGAAAAAGAACTATGGAGATTGAATGTAAATCAAAACATGCTATATTCACTTCTTTTTTCTGTTTTTTTTCACCTCCTATGATTTTCTCCTTTTATTCTGATTTTTCTCTCCTAACATGATTCATAAAGAAATGTTTGTTAAAAATTAAATCAAATTGAATTGAATAACCAAAAAATAAAATTAAATAAAAATTTTAAAAGAAATTAGTAGAGATTTAGGGGTAAGTTTTGTAGATTCAGCTATCATCAACATAGAAATAGCAGTTAAATACATGGGAGTTAATGAAATCATCAGGTGAAGTAGTATTCAAAGAAAAGAGAAAAGGGAACAGGAAAGAACTCTGGGAGATACCTATCATTAGAAAGCATGATCTAAAGAAGGATCTAACAAAAGAGACAGAGAAGAAACACTCAAGTAGGAGGAGAACCTAAGGAAAGTGTTGTCTCAAAAACCAAGAAAGAAGAGTATCAAGGAGGAGAGAGAGTTCAAGAGTGTCAAAGATTATAGAGAGTTCTGATAGAATTAGTACTGAGAAAAAGCCAATGGATTTGACATCTAAAAGATCATTAATACCTTTGGAAAGAGCAGTTTTAGTGAAATAATGAGGTCAGAAATTTGATGAAAAGAAATTAAAAAGAATGAGAGAAGAGATAGTGGAGATACCTATTGCAGACAGTATTTGGGAAGAGTTTAGCTACAAGGGCAAAAGAAATGTAGGATAATAGTTAGAAGAAATGGAAGGATCAATAAATAAAGGTTTTTTTCCCCAGGATGCAAGAAAGATGGGCATGTTGCAGATGGTAGCTATGAGCTAATAGATATGGAGATATTGAAAATAAGTGAAGAAGTACAGATGATAAAGGGAGCAATAGGATGGAATGGAATTACTTGAACAAGTGGATGGATTAGTTTTAGGAAAGAGTAAGATTACTTCATCATGCAAGACAAATGAAGGAAGAGAAAGTGGCAGACAACATATGAGTAGTAGGAATGAGAAAGAGGAGAGAAGAGGATGCTCTTAGTGAATGGTTTCAATCCTGAGGGGAAGTGTGGATCCAAATTCTCAGATAAAAGGGAATTGGATGGTGGGAAATTTAAAATGGGGTTTTGCTAATAATCTATGGAAATTCAAATCATTGGGATGCAAAGAATATGACCAGGTGTGAGAATATCTATTTTCATTGAATAGAGAGCATCATTTCTCTTCCCAACAAAGGGTTAGAGATTAGTATAGAAAAATGCCATGGAAGTCACAAGGTCACATAGTCATAATTCCTCTTCTTTCCAAAAGCTGGAAATTAGGCAGAAAAACATGCTTGGGTGGAGATGGATGTCAAACATTCACAGCAGGAGAAAGAAATCCTATTCTCCACAACTTTTCACTTCCTCTTCCCTTAGAGGATAATTGCAATGGGAGACTGAAGGCCTAAAATCAAAAGATAGATTGCATTTCTTTTCACCAGAGGTTTCTTCCTTACATACCAGTTGTGGGATTGACACCTTGTGCTAGCACAGATAGAAGTTTTTCTTTTGGGGTAAAAAAAATGTTTTGCGGTAAAGTCCCAACCTCTTACATCCTTCCTTCAGGGAAAATGACAGCACCCAAAAGAAGATGGAAGGTATAAAGCACTCTTCTCGTCTAGGGAACATTAGATATTCTTTTCACCTGAAGAAGTTGGTCATGAGGCAGCTGCAGGAAGCAGTAGATTATCTTTGCCAAGGAAAATCCTTTGCAAATATGGAATATCCCCAACCTGACCCCTTGCAGCCTTCCCTCAGGTGTCATGCTGCATAGGATATAGAAGGCACAAAATATGTGGTTACTTTCTTCTTATTGCTTAGTATCTTAATTAATATTAATTTATACTTATTCCCTGAAGTTTTTTTAACTGCAAAGACTTATTCCATAAATCATATAGTACAAATAGAGAATACGTAAATGGCACCATTGTTTTTGCAACATACCATCATATTGTTCTTCTGATTATTTAGTAAGATAATTCAAGTATTTCTTATTGGTTCTCTGAATTCTTGGTTTAATAATTTGCTCCCAGAACTGCATCCTACATATATAGATTCCTGAATGCTGAAACTAAGGAATAATCAAATATGTCTCTCAGCACTGTGTTAATTATTATTTGCTTCCTAATAAGCATGTTGGCTCATAGTTATTTGAAGTAGTCTAACAACAGGATGCTTGGTTAATTATAATTAAATATTGATTCTCAGTCAACTAAGAAATATCCAAATCATATTGCAAATGTAAAGATATAAGCTATTCACTTCCTTTCTGCTATTACTATAATTACTTTTTTTTTTCATATACCTCTATATAGAAGTTTACCCAAAAGTGATGGATCACATATCAGAGAAGGCTTAAATGAAGACATGTAAACTTTTGAGAGCTCAGCAACTCTTTCTGGTATAAGCAGAAAGATCAAGAGCACCTATGCTTGATGTGAAATTCCTAGTCAGTTTGATAGTATTATAGGAATATGGACTTTTATCAGAAAATATAGCTCCCAGAGAGGTGATCATGTGTACACGCCATTACTGAAAGACATGCAACTTAATGCCTTAATGAAATAATGTGGGGAACTGGTGATAGGACTCCAGTAACTGGTGACTGAATCTAAAATGATTGGTGCTTCGGTATCAATATATAAGAGAAGAGTACCATGCTGCCCACCCTAAACTTTTAAGAATTATCACGTCATTCATTTTGGGTTTCTTGCTTGGAACTCTTCAATCTCTTTTCTTATTGATTTCCAGCAAGGGGGAAAAGGAGGAGGGAAATTCTCTCTTCACCTAACCAGTGACAATTATGACTTCTAGAAGAAGTACATGGCAACAGAAGACATATATTTTCCTAGGAGAGCCTGAGACTGAATAAGAGTACTTCCTATTCTGAACACAGTTCAGTGATTAGAAATCTGGAGAAATGTGCATCTACAAACTTGTTACCTACCTCATGGGTAGTAAATTCCTGGGCATCTAGAAAACAGAGAAGTGGCACCCCCAGAACCTTATTGAGAAATAAAGTCCTAGAAAAGAATTCAGAAAATTCCCAAAATAATAATAGCATTTATCTAGTACTAAAGTACAAAGTGCTTTATAAATATTATCTCATTTTATCTTCCCAACTCTAGGTGATGAGTGCTATTATTAGCCCCATTTCAAAGATGAGGAATCTGAAACAAACAGGGGTTGAGTAACATAATTAGTAAGTATCTGAGGCTGAATCTGAATTTGACCCATAAATCAAACATTCTACTCACTACACTAACAACTGTATTGCTCTCACAGTCTACAAGAAAAGAATGTTTCCTCTTTTGCTTAGTCACTATTTATCTTTGATATTGCTCCTAGTCACTAAGAGCCAATCAACCCTCTATGCAACCCCAACAGAGAATTATTTCTCAATAAAGAGTAGTTAATATATCCCTTTCCATTGGAGTGTTCTTTCTGACCAAAGCCCATCTTCTGTAATTGCATTAGCTTAATTAGAAAACTCAAATTGAGCAATGGTTTCCTTAATCATTAAATTCTAAAATCAGGGACATGTACATTCTTCATTGGCAATAAGATTTTTCTAGCCAATTCCAGTAAATTTCAACATAAGGCCCACTCAATACTTACTTTGATATAAAAGTTATACCACTAAAGCATAAGGTCAGGAGGTTTCTAGCAGATTGAAGATATTTGAGTCAAGGTTCAGATGAAGTACTACTTCCAACACTTTCTTTCCTGACCTTCCCAATTGTTAATACTCTTCTGTTACTTTGAAATTACTTTTTGATGTGTGTATGTGTATATATCATTTACTTCTATGTGAACATGTTACTTTTTTCCAGCAGAACATAAACTGTTTTATGTGAGGTATTCTTTCTTTCTTTCTTTTTGTTTGTAATTCTCAGCATCTAACACAAGACCTGACACATAGTAAATACCTAATAAAAGCTTATAGGATCTACTTTTTAAAAACAACAAGCACAGAAGAAGCTAGAAGATAGAAATTTTTCTTTGTGCCCACAGTGATCAGATAGTACATTTCAAATATTAAAAGCAAGGAATTATTTATTAAGGTAATTGTTCTGTTTCTGCTTTTAGTGCTTATCCGTCAGACACTGATCCCAGGAAACATTTTAAAATGATCATGTTCTAGTGAGTCAAAGTTGCATCTTAAATGAAATATATTGACCTTTAAGATAAGGGTCATTTAAAGTAATTCCATCTGAGGGAAAAAAAAGTAATAAAACTGGCTGTAATGAAACTACAAAAGAAAAAAATATCACTCCCAAAGGATTCATTAGAAAATTCTATCAAACTTTTAAGGAACAATCAGTACTAAAACAACACAATTATCAAAACTTTAAAAATGAAGACTTTATACCTAATCCTAGGAAGAATAAAGCATAGAAGGAGAATTATGGAGCAATGTCATTATTGAATATTAATTCAAAATATTTAAATAAAATCCTATGAAACATAGTAATTTATCCAAAGAATCATTCATTATGAGAAAGTTATATTTATAACAAGGATGCAAGTATGGTTCAACATTAGGAAGTTAATCAACATAATTGATCTATTAAAAATAAAAATACCCATAATTATAACAATGGATGCTGAAAAAGCCTTTAACAAAGTAGAGGATTTATGTGATTAAAAACAAACCCTACAAAGTATAGGAGCAAAAATTCTTTAGCAAAAACTGAACATGAGCATTATATGAAATGTGTATATATATATATATATATATATATATATATATATATATATATATATATACACACACACACAGACACACACTAGAAGCTTTCTCATTAAATACCAGAATAAAACAAAGACATCTATTATTCCCACTATTTTTTATATAATTCTGGAAATCCTAGCAATAGCTAAATACAAAATAAAGAAATTCAAGGCACAAAGATATATAAAATGAGATAAAACTATCCCTATTTATTGATAAAAAGATATTTTACTTAGAAATTTGTAAAGAATCAGCAAAGATACTAATTGAGACAATAGCTTCAGCATAGTTGCAAGACTACAAATAAATCCTCCAATATCAACAGCATTTCTACATGTACTTTTTTTAAAATACAAGAAAAAAAATAACCAAATTGTGGAAGTAGAAATTCCATTCCAAATAGCTATAAAAGAACCAAATATTTAATGTTCAATCTATAAAAGCATGTAAAATATTTGTATAGATTTGACTGAAAAGTATTTCCTAATAGGATAGGAGAAACATAATTGCCACCCATCACAATGGATCTAATTCAACAAACATTGATGAAGCAATAACCTACATGCAAGATGCTGGGGATTCAGAAAGAAAGTCTGAAATTGAAAGTTCAATAAATCAATCAAAATGTGTTTATTAATTACCCACTGTCTCAAGAATTAGGTAAATAAATATAAATGTGAGATTCTCTGACTCCTTGTAGCTTACTCTTACTAGACTTCATGTAGCTTACTTATACTAAGGGAACACAACTTGTTCACAGGTAAGTAAATGTAGGAGAATTTGATGGAAGTGACATTTGATCTAAGCCTCTAAGGGACATAGGTATTCTAAAAAGCAGGGATGAAAAGGGATTATACTCCTGTCATATAAGAGAATTTGTGTAAAGGTAAAATGATAGAAGATGGAATTATTGTATAAAGGCAATAATTAGTAAGCCAGTTTGTATGGGATATTGAATTGTGAAAGGAAAAGAATGTATAATAAAGACTGGAAAAGTAGGTTTTAGACAGATTTTGAAGTTCTTTAAATTACAAACAGAGGAGTTTGTATTCATTTAGGCCACTAGGTGAATCAGTAAATAGAGTAATGGACCAGAAATCAGGAATACCTGAGTTCAAATTTGGTTTCAGATACTTACTATGTATAATTTTGGGCAAGTCACTTAACTACTGATTGACTCAGAAGATCACACTGATAGCAACTGACAAAACTAGAATTAGAATTCAGATCCTATTACCCCAAATTAATTAATTATATTATTAATATAATAATAATTAATAATCTGAGGTAATCAGAAATTGTTTCCTATGCATCAATAATTGTGGTAAGTACTTGGGACAAAGACAAATATGGAATTACCTACCTTCAAAAAACTTATATTCTATCAAGAAAGGAAAAACAACATTGTTGTTCAGTCATTTCTTTCAAAGATACTGGAATGGTTTGCCATTTCCTTCATATATAGCAGCTGAAGGAATCAGAAAAAATTCACATAAGATATAGCATTTGAACTAGACATTGAAGGAAAATTCCTGAAGGGATTCCAAAAGTTAGGGTTGAGGAAGGAATATTTCCCAAGTGTAGAAATAGCCTATACAAAGGTATGGAGATAGGAAATGGAATGTCATAAGTAAGGAAAGAAAAGTCAGTTTGGCTGAAACATACAAAATATTGAAAGTGAGTAACTGTGCCACAAGCTGAGCAAGGTAGATTAGAGCCAGATTGTATAAGACTTTAAATGCCAGATAGAGGCATTTCTTCTACATTATGATGTGATAGGATTAGTGCTAAGAGTGATGACAACATTCACTACTCCATATTTATGAATTTCTTGGCCTCTTTAAGCAAATTGGTTTATAATTACCTTGGGAGCCCTTTATAACTCTCCTTTAAAACATTCAATTGTACTAGAGCATTTTGAGAACCTCCAAAAAGGAAGATGAAGGAGTCAAGAAAGGAAGAGGAAATTCCTATTGCAACCCTCTTCTCCACATCCAACAAATAACCTTTCATTGTTTTATCATAAGAGCAACTTTAAAGCTTGTCTTTCTAAGGTTTTGTTCATCCCTTAACATTTTCATTTAAGTTATTGGTGAGAAGGTTACAGTCACAGCAACAAGATACCTGGATCTTCCTTTCCCTCAACTCTATTCTGTCAAGGCAATCAATAGGTGCCCACTGCAGAAGGAAAAGAGAATGATGTGTAGGAAGGAGGAATTCAGAGCTAATAAGGAATTAAAGTCATAGAGTAATTTTTATGCCAACTTTTCACCCACATGTAAAGGAAAATCCATCTTTCTTAAATGAAATCAGAATAGCATTTGGAGTTTTGCATTACCGGTTGCAATTTGACTGCTGATATTTTATTACGACTTACTTTAGAAACTGAAATTCCTAGTTTCTGGTACAGTAAGATAAGCAAGGGCTGAGTCTGGATGACTCAGGCTTATCTTTGATATCTCATAGTCATTTTATAGAAGACTGAACTCCTTGAGGAGAAAGATTTCTCTTATTAGGGAACATGAAATTTTTCTTTCCTGGCATTATCAGTTCAGATGGTGTGAAAGGGAGTTGGCAACATATTCTAGCTAGAAACTTCTTTGCTTTTCATCAGCTGGGGTCACATCTGCAGAGAGTTTTTATTTCTGTTCTTAAGAGCTCTCCCCAGTATTAGGCTATATATGTACCCAATTTAAATGAGTCAAATTATTGAGTAAGTCAAGCAGGATGCATAGCCAGATGGATGGCATATGGCCAGATTGAATGGTGGCCAGAATGATTTTTATGAGAGTGTCAGTTTATGAAGGCCTGTCTTGTTTTGGTTTGGTTGCTTTAGACAAGGGCAGAATTAACATAAATATCTCGAAGAACTTTCTATTCTCTAGAAAATACCTCAGTTTTATTATTTTTTAATATTTCATTATTTTCACTAAAAATTAACAGTATAATCTTTATTCTATTAATAATGCTGAAATTCTTAGATAATTCAAAAGAAAAATCATTGAATTTGGTTTCAGATTTACTACTTAATAAGTCTGATATAGTCCAAAGTCATAAGTGGAAAAGGTCATTTCATCAAAAGATTATCTAAAATTTTTTATACTTGCTTAATTTGTAGAAAAGTAAATATGTATTTTTCTTGAAATACTTGGATAATTGTCTAAATTTCCCATTTTATATTAGTTACAATGGCCTTGGCCTAACAATACAGGTTAATTAGTGGTTGCATTAATTGCCTGTTCTATTGCTTAATTATGATTAAAAGATAATCACTATTTCAGGTTGTAGTTTTTGTATGGTATCTTCTTGATAGACATTTGCAGCATATATGTGGGAAAATGTTGTTGAAGAAATGATAAATATTAATAAGTTTATAAGTTTTATGAATACTATTTAAAATAACCAATTTAAATATATTAGTGCAAATGTTCTATTTAAAATCAGACTGAAATCTTTAAATTATATATATATATATATACACACATACACACACACACACACATACATGTAAGTGTGTAACACACATGGATATATAAATAAATCTCCAGCCCCAATATCCTAAGTTCAAAATTCACCTCTCACAAAACTTACTTTTTCTTTTTCCTAAATGTAATGACCGCGTATTTAAAATCAGCCGGAGTCAGGAATTCAGGTTAAGGGAAAAATCTTCAATATTTATTGATGTGAAGAGGTGAATAAAGACTGTGATAGTGATATGGGCAAGAAAGATTGCTATATCAATATGGGCAGCTGCGACAGGAAGCCAGCTAACAGAGAGCGATCCGAGCTGAACAAACCATTGCAATAGCAATGCCAAAAGTCTCTCCTTCCCCTTCCTTTTCCACTCCCCTGCCTCCACCCACCAAAATCATCATTTCCTATACAACACATCAGGACTTGCACAAAGAGTGGGCGGGGGCCATTCTTTCTCCAAGCTTATATATTAATAGATTATGGTTCAATTACTATTTAGCCTCATGTGCTTAGGACCTCAGTGCATCAACTCAAGCCTCAGCCCATTACATCTAAATCCTAAATTTCCATTCATTTTAGCACTATTTTCCCAGTCTTAAGAAATATTCAAAACCTTACAATGATCTTTATCTTCTCCCCTTTCACTAATTTAACATCATTTGCCTCTTTTTGTTGATTCTTCTTCTATAGTTATCTCCTGCATTTGTTCCCTTCTTTGCATTCTCTTTACCATTACCTTACTTCAGGTCTTATCGGGACAACTGCAATAGCCTTCAAATCAGTTTCCCTACTTTCAGCATTGCACTTCATGCCTTTTAATCCATTCTACATTCCATCACTGAATTAATGTTCCTAATACACAGTTTGGATTAAGTTACTCACTTCACTGCTCAACATCCTTCAATTTCATTTAAATCCACAATGTTTATTAAATACTTATTAATTGCTAGTAACTGAGGGTACAACTGGAGTTACTATGGATAGAATGCTGCATTTGGAAGTAAGGAAGCTATTTACTAATTGTGTAACTCTGTACATGTTACTCAGCCCCAACCTATCTCAGTTTCCTTACCTATCAAATTGGGCTAATACTAGGACAGATCTCCCAGGGTTGTGAGAATAAAATGAGAATATTTCTAAAGCAATTTGGAGACCTTAAAATACTACATAAATGCTAGCTATTATTTAGGGAGTTTGCTACCTTTGGACTCTTCTAGAGCTTTCTCTCCTTTGACTTTCCAACAAGGTACTGGGGGGTGGAAAATTCTCTGGTTTCTAAATCCTACTAACTTTAACAAGGTTGGACATGCACATTTCTCATCACTGTTAATCACTGATGTATGTCTAGAAAAGGAAGCCAAATACTCCTGACTGTTTTTAGTCTGTCCTAGGCAAGCATATCTCCTGCTTCCATGAATTTCTTTTAGAAGTCACAATTGGTTGATGAAGAGGAGAGAATTTCCTGGGATTGCCAAAGGAAGACACACACACACACACACACACACACCAACCACACTTTCATATCCATCTATTTATCATTGTCTTTCTCTCTCTCTCCCTCTGTCTCCTCTCTTCTCTTCTTCTCTCCTCTCCCCTTCCCTCCTCTCCTCTCCTCTTCCCTCCTCTCCCCTCCCCTCTACTCCCTCTTCCTTCGCCTCTCTTCCCCTTCCCTTCCCTCCCCTCCCCTCCCCTTTCCTTCCCTTCCCTTCTTCTCTTCTCTTCTCTTCTCTTCTCTTCTCTTCTCTTCTTCTCTTCTCTTCTCTTCTCTTCTCTTCTCTTCTCTTCTCTTCTCTTCTTCTCTTCTCTTCTCTTCGCTTCTCTTCTCTCTCTTTCTCTCTCTCTTTCTCTCCCTCTCCTCTACACACACACATACATAATTTCACCTTCTTCCTATTTAAAAATTCTTAAAAATTTATAGAACTTGGAACCTCAGTGACTCTATAATTTAGTCTTTTAGCATATCTTAGCCTTTCCCACTTCCAAACATATCTCTTTGATGCCTAAAAAAAATACAGGAGAAAGAAAATGGTTATCATTTATGATAACTATGGTAACCATAACTATGAGAAGCAAATATAAGTGGTATTACATCAAGTTTGGGGAATAATGACTGGTTTGAATATAGACTGTGTGAAAAGGGACTAATATGATATAAATCTGTAAAAGTAGATTGTAGATTGTAGAGTACTTCTGCTTCCATGGTAGAGAAATTAATGTCTTACTGAAAATGTTTTTTTAAAAGCAATCACTGTGGTTGATTATGCCTTAAGAAGAATATTTTGGCAGCTGAGTGAAGGGAAGATTGGAGGGGGACTGATTAGAAGGAGGCAAAATAATTATGAGTCTAGAACAATAGTCCAGTCTAACAGTAATGTGTCTAGGGTTAATAGATAAGGACAACTATTGAAGAAGTTGATTAATTGTATACTGATTGGTATACTTGGTAACTGATTGGACATAAGAGATTTGGGAGCAGGGAGAGTTAGGAATGCCTCTAAGTTTCCAAACTGGAGTGGCTGTGAGATCAGAGATACCCTCAACAGAAATGGGAACATTTGGAGGAATAAAAGGTTTTAAAGTAGGAAGGAGAAGGATTGGTTCAAATTGGTGAATCTGATATACTAATGAGATGTTCACAGGCCAATATCCAACAGAGTTGTTTATATGGGGTCAGTACAGAGAAAGAAATTCAAGCCTGAAATATAGATTTGGTTATTACAGACAGATGGCAATAGATAGAGCACTAGAACTGGAGTTAGGAAGATCTGAGTTCAAATATAGCCTAATTAATTATCTGTGTTAAGTCACTTAATACTGGGTAAGTCACTTGGCAAATCACTTAATCGCTATCTGCTTCAGGTTCTTCATCGATAAAATGGAAAAAAAAAAATACTATCTCCATCCCAGGATCATTGTATGGATAAAATAAGATATTAACAAAGTGTTATATAAATGTTACCTATTATCATTGAAGATATGATAATTGATTCATAGCAGTAAATAAATTTACCAAGAAGGAAGATACAGAGATGATAAGAGGACCCAGGGAAGAACCTTTATTCTTAATTATCTGACAAACAAAATCCAAACTCCTTAGCCTGCTATTCAAGGCTCTCCTTTACTTGGATTCAGTCTCATTTTCCTTAAGCACCATGCTAAAGAGGAATGTACTAGGTGTACAAAGATGAATAAGATATAATCCCTTTCTCTAAATGAGTGTGCAAATTTATTAGGAGAAATCAAACAAGACCACCTGTGATTTCATTGGTGGAAAGAACTTAAAGTGAAAGAATCCATTCTGTCAGTGAAAATCAATAATTGCTCTGCAACTAATGGTTTTAGAGAACTCCAAGAAGTTGCATGATTGGTCAAAGGGCATGTAGTTAGTATGTATTAGAGGAAAGACTTGAAACCAAGTATACTTGATTCTATAAACAATTTTCTATCCATTAGGATAGCTTCAGTAATGCCATTGCTATTGTTCATCCTTTGTTTTCAAAGAAGACCAATGATATCATGGATGATATCTTAACTCAAGAATAAATTGGATTTAAGTAAGGCAGAACTGCACAAAATCATCAACATTACTTTCTCTTCCAGAGTCATTGAAATGGCAGGACAAAAGTCAGAATTACTGTCCACGATGCTATATTCCTTTTAAATTACAATATTATAAATTGAAATATGACAAATGTCTAGTACTTTCCACTGGGGAATTTTGGAGGTGATCTTTTTGACTGCATAGATTATGCAGAGCTAAATCTACATCTAAATGTTTGTTTTATAAGTTAATATTTAATTCCTTTTGTATCCCATATGATACAATTAAATCCTTAAGTACCAAAAATAAGATCAGCAAAAATTCACCACTCTCTGAACTCATTCTAACTTTATATATCAATAACTTTCCCCAAAATTTGTAGAAGGTTTCCATTTCCTTGCTATCCATCTTCTTTTGTAATCAGCTTTTATCAGTTGAAATCCTAGCCTTGGATCTTCAAGATCCCTCTTCATGAAACTTATTAAATTACCTTTAATCAACTAGACAAATCAATTGACCATAAATTCCTTGAAAGAAAAGATTATTGTTGAAGGGTTTTTTTGGTCCAATTTTATCCCAAGATCCAAGAATAGTGACAAATAACAATAGATGTTTAATAAGTATTTATGATTTCAATTATACTCAACACTTTATACTTTTTTCCATTTATTATATTCTTATGAATATTATATCTTTTTGTACTCTTCTCTCTCCTCTTCCTGAAGGGTCAATGGCTCAATATTAGTTACTTTTGTATATATCTCATCAGGTGGTATCACTGAAGTGAAGTAGTGGATAGAGCCCCAGGAGTGGAGTCAGGAAGATCTGAGTTCAAATCTGGCCTGAGATACATTAATTGTGTGACCTTAAAGAAGTCAGTTAATCCCTGTTTGTCTCAATTTCCTCATCTGTGAAATGAGCTGAAAAAAAAGAAAATGGCAAACTACTTCAGTATCTTTGCCAATAAAACCTCAAACCAGGCCACAAAAGTTGGACATGACTAACCAACAACAATTATCTTAATACCAAGAAATGATTCTATTTCATGCATTCAAAAATGCTAAATAAATTGAATAACAATTATCTCAAAATGTTTTATATGTCTTAATAAATATAATGGCCCTTTTTTATTGCTCTTTACAGAGATGTAAGAAATTAGGGCCTTATACTTAGGAGGTAGTGTTTTATTCATTTTTTCTGTAGTTTATTGATGTTATTTATTGGGTTCCTGTTTATTTGTTTCCAATCTTAGTGGGAAAAAAAACCCAAATCTTCATTTTATTTTTTAATTATTTAAAAAACATTATCATAATTTTTCAATATGCTGTCATTTCCATTTTTGAATGCATGTTGCAGTTTTACCCACAGGAATCCAGAAAGCTGGGAAAGCACTTTATAGCCTTAAATCACTTCATAAATGATAGTTGTTATTATTAATTTATAAAATTAATCAAATGCTATGTGCAATGTGGTACTATGTAGGCACTAAAGGGGTTCACATGAAGCACAATACACAGATGTTACCATCAAAAACATCATAATATAATGTTCATTGATAAACATGATACAAATTAGAAGATGAAAAGAGCAAAAGATATATACAAAATGATGTTAGATTAAAGAAAATACACTTCTGGCTAGGAAAATTAGGGAAGATTTCATGAAAGAAGTATTTGAGCTGGGCAAAGAAGGATGTGTATAATGTTAATAGAGATAGAGAAGAAGGAAAAGTGGAGCATTTCAGGCAAACAGAACAGGGTGAGCAAAGTCACAGAGGTCAAAAAGTATTGGATATTGAAATTGCTCAAGGGTTAGTAAATACTCTGCTTGGTTGGATCATAGAGTGTTTGAGGGATAATAGTATAAAATGAGCCTGAAAACAGAATTTGGAGTAGTTTCATGCATATAAAATTGCTTCTGAATTCTTGAATTAGCAATTATGTCTCTCCATATATAGTCCAAGTTCTTGTCTAGGCTATCATGATATTATAAAATACTAACAAAGCTTTCTAGGAAATCCAAAGTAGCTATTTTCTCTTTATGAATGTAGGAAGGAAATGACAATTCTAAATGATAAAAAGTAGTTAAAGGCAAGTCAGAGGGGGAAAAACCCCCACAAAAACAGTATAAAAAACATACTTCATGACAAAGAATAGAATAATAATAATTTATATGTGTTTTATAAAGGCTTTGGTCAATGTGATGCTCATAGAAAGCTTGTGAAATGTGTATTAAAAGCATTACTGTCCCATTTTGCAAATTAAGAAACTGAAGTTCATAGGTAATCTTCTGATTCTAAGGTCAGTGCCATTCTTACTTCATCATATAGAACACCTGTGATGAAAATCCAAATGATTTACTCCAAAAAACCTATATCCATTAGAATTGAAATAGTACCATAAATGTTTCATGATCTGATAAGAGTAAACATACAGAGCAAGCCATTCAGAGTCAGTCTCCCCATAATACTATCTCATTCCCTCTTCTACCTCCTTCAAAACCTGTACCCTCATGGAGAAAAGAGGAAAGGCTGGAATTTATATTGAGGTCATAAATCATGGGATTTGGGATATAGTGATGTCAGACATGCTATGTATTAGTTTTTCTGATTTTTTTTCTTCTTTATTATAAGTTATGATTCACTGGGAAGGGGAGAGATGAAAGGTATACTGATAAATGTAGGTGGTAGAAAAACAAAAGATACCAATATGATTTGATATTTTAAATAATTATGGAAAGAAAATTAATGGAGGAAAAGGAAAATATATACATATAAAATGTATGCAGCTTTTCTATATATAGTTTATATTTCTTATAGTTCTCTGGTAAGAAAAATATAGAAAAATATGAGAAAAAAGAAAGAAGAATTTTAAGGTTCAAAAAGCCCTGCATGGAAGAATAAAAATAGCACATTCACTTTTTAAATAAATTTTTTATTTTTATAAATTTTAATACTTAAAGGAAAAGAAAATGATAGCAGAAAGATTTTCATTAGACTCTTTGAAATCTCTTCTCTGCCACTTTAATGTTGTTTAGCTATTGAATGAGACAGAGAAAAAATTCAAGAAAGATGATTGACCAATACTTATACTGCATCAATGAAAATGATTGAGATTCTTAACTGCTGAATATATAAATCTTATAGATGGTTTTAAAAAGAAGATTAAGAAAAGAAAAAAAATGGAGTAATGTTGTAGTAATGTCTTAAGTATCTAAATGTGTTTTCAAACATCTGACACACTTGGAGTCAGAGACTGCTCATTGAATGATGCTAACCTCAGAGTGCAACAAAGCTTTCTTTCTCAGTGCAAATGAATAGTACCTAAGTGACCACTATTTGCTGGTCTCGTAGGCAGTTACCTTAATTAAAAAACTGGGGGAGGGGCTAGGGGGAGACACACCAGAAAGGAACTAAAAGGAAAAAAAAGAATAACTAGGTATAGAAAGACAGAAATTGGCAATATAATAACTGAACAAATAATGTATCAAAAAACAGTAAAGACTGTAACTTGGGAAAATAATAGGAAGATTTGAGGGAATATTTATTTTTAGTCTCAAAAGACACATGCCTGACTGAGAGCTCTGTGAACACTGAATAAAATTGAAAGAGGAAAGAAGATAAATTGAGAAGCTGGTGAGTTTATGTATATGGTGCAGACTTATAATTTCATCAGCATAAGGTAACTTCCAGTGAAGAAATTCTCATTGGTGTAGTTTGGCAATTCATCTGGAATTTAGAGTGGTGTGTGAATTACTTAGGACAATCAATAATTTCAATATAACTTCATTTTTTGACAGCAGTGGCTGTGTGCTTTACCAACATTAGACTGATTCAGAATATCTGACCATAACCAGATGGAACAGGATTGATCTGGTTTCTCACCCCGTTAGTAATTTTCTGTTGATTGAATGCTGAATTCAAGTAAAAACGTGATCATTAAGCATCTACTATCTGCGAGGGAACAGTGGATATAGAGCACTGAGTTTGAAATCAGGAACATTCATCTTGCTGAGTTCAAATCCAATATCAGACACTTACTAACAAAATCATCCTGGACAAGTCACCTAACCCTGTTTGCCTCAGTTCTTCATCTATTAAAAAAAAGTGAGCTGAGAAGGAAATGGCAAACCATCCCAGTATTTTTGCTAAGAAAATCTCAGAGAGAGACAGGAAGAGTCAGATACTGCGCAAATGGCCATAAGTGAATTATATGTCCAGAATTACACTACTACAAATACAGGCAAAAGAAGAAGAAGAAGAAAAAAGAAGATGCTCAAGGAGATTTCAATTTCACAGAGAAGGCATTATGCAAATATAGTTTATACATACATACGTATACATAGATGCATTTATACAGATCTATGCAGATATGCTGTATTTATTCATGTTTCTACAAAGAGATAGATACAAGGTAAATTGAAGAGCAATCGTATTAATTTTATTTTGAATTTATTTTTAAAATGGAACATATTCATCCAAGAGAATGACAATAAAATCCCAAAACTCATGGGATGCAGCCAAAATAGTTCTTTGGGGGAATTTTATATTTTGAAATGCTGACATGAATACAGTTTTTTAAAAAGGAGATCAGTGAATTAGGCTTGTGACTAAAAAAGCTAGAAAAAGAACAAATGAAAACCCCTTAATTAAATATACCAAATTAAAAATTCTGAAAATCAAAAGAGAGATTCATAAAATTGAAAATAAGAAAACAATTGAACTAAGAAACAAAACAGAGTTGGTTTTGTGAAAAAAAATCAACAAAATAGACAAATCTTTAATTTGTTTAGAAAAAAAAGGAAAAAACCTAAATAACCAGTATCAAAAATGAAATGAGTAAATTTGCTGCCAATAAATAGGGGATTAAACAAATAACTAGGAGCTATTTTGCATAACTGTATGCCAATAAATCTGACAAACTAATTGAAATGGATGAATATTTACAAAAAACATAAATTATCAAGATTAACAGAAGATTAAATAAAATACTTAACCCCATTTTTAAAAAAAGAAATTGAAGAAACCATCAATCAGTTCCCTAAGAAAAATAATCTCCAGGGCTAGATGAATTTACAAGTCAATTCTAACAAACAATTAAAGAAAAATTAATTTCAATTTCTAAATAAATGAATTAAAAAATAGAAGTCCTGCTAAATTTATTTTACCACAAATATAGTGCTGATAGCTAAACCAGGAAGAACCAAAACAGAGAAAGAAAATGATAGATCAATTTCCCTAATTAATATTGATACAAAAGTATTAAATAAAATGTGAGCAAAGAGATTATAGTCATTTTTTTTCACACTATGACCAGCTGGTATTTATACCAGGAATGTGAGGCTGATTCAATATTAGAAAAATTATCAGTATAATTGGCCATGCCAATGCCAAACTAACAAAAATCATATGATTACCTCAATAAATACAGAAAAATCTTTTGACAAAATACCACATCTATTCTTCTTAAAAACCTATTAAAATTCCTATTAAAAGCCACTAGTCAGTATAGGAATAAATAGAGTTTTTCTTAAAATGATAGTATCTAGGTAAAACTAAGAATAAACATCATATATAATGGAAAATTAGATGCATTCTCAATAAGATTGGAGTAAAACAGGAGGCCCATATATTAGTTTTAGTACTTCATAAAGAAAAGGAAATAGAAGGAATTAGAGAAGGATATGAGGGGATAAAACTATCACTCTTTGCAGATGATATGATGTCATTTTTAGAGAATCCTACAGAATAAACTCAAAAAGTACTTTAAAAATTAACAATTATAGCAAAGTTACAAGATATAAAATAAACTCACAAAATCTTTGGTATTTCTATATATTACCAACAAAGTTCAGCCACAAGAGATAGAAAGAGAAATCTCATTTAAAATAACTCTAGACAATATAAAGTATTTGGGATTGTAGCTGTGAACACAAAATCAGGAACTGTATGAACACACCTGCAAAACATTTTTCACACAATTAAAGTAAATCTAAATAATTGGAAAAATATCAAGGGCTCATGGGTAGGTTGAGCAAATATCACAAAAATTGTTATTCTACTTAAATTATATATTAAAATTTATATATATATATGTGTGTGTGTGTGTGTGTGTGTGTGTGTGTGTGTGTGTGTGTGTGTGTATAATAAGCATTTGGTAATGGCTAAAAAATAGTGTGTGGATCACTGAAATAGAAATATAAGACACAGTAGCCAATGACTCCAGTAATCTATAGTTTGATAATACTCCAAAACTCCATCTACTGGGATAAAAACTCACTATTTGACAAAAAATTGCTGGGAAAGTATGGCAAAAACTCAGCATTGACTAACAACTCACACCCTATACCATGATAAGATTGAAATGGTGTCATGATTTAGATATAAAAAGTAATATAATAATCAAATTAAGAGACGTTTAGGACCAAAGAATAATTGGAGAACATTATGAAATGCAAAATGGATCATTTTGATTACATTAAATTAAAAAATGCACATACAAAATTAATGCAGCCAAGATTAGAAGGGAAACAGAAAACTATAAAAAGAAATTGTATAGCCAGTGTTTCTGATGTCTCTTTTCTAAAATATGTAAAGAACTGAGTCAAATTTATTTGAATGCAAGTCATTTTCCAAATGATAAATAGTCAAAAGATATGAACAGGCAATTTTCAGATGAAGAAATTAAAGCTATATATAATTATAAGAAAAAATACTCTCAATTACTATTGATTAGAAAAAAATGCAAAAATTCTGAGGTACCACTTCACACCTGTCAGATTGACTAACATGACAGGGGGGAAAAAGTTAAATGGTGGGGGGATATGAGAAAACTAGATCACTAATTCATTTTTAGTAGAGTAATGAACTGATCCCACTATTCTGGAGAGCAATTCGGAGTTATGCCCAAAGGGGTATAAAACTTCATAAATCTAGCAGGGCCACTACTAGATCTGTATCACAAAAAAAAATCATAAAAAAGAGAAAAGGATGAGAAAAAAATGTGCAAAAATGTTTGTGGCAGCTCTTATCTTGGGGGCAAGGAATTAGAAATTGGATGTATACCCCTCAATTGGGGAATAGTTGAATAAATTATGGCATATGAATGTAATGGAATATTATTTTTCTATAAGAAAAGACAAATAGACAAATTATAAAAATGTAGAAAGACTTAACATGAAGTGATGCTGAGTGAAGTGAGCAGAACCAGGAGAACATTGTACACAGTTAACAGCAAGAATGCATAGTGATCAACTATAATAGACTTAACCCTTTTCAGCAATGTAGTGATTATAGTAGACTTGTTAGGGAAAATGACTTTCACATCAGAGACTCTAGAGATTGAATGAAGGTTGAAGCATACTATTTTCACTTTTTTAAAAATTTTTCCTGTGGTATTCCTCTTTTATTCTGATTTTTCTTTCACAACTTGAATAATATGGGAATATATTCAAAATAATTACATATATATAAAACCTATATCAAATTGCTTGCTCTCTTGGGAAAGAGGCAGGGGAGGAAGGGAAGGAGAAAAATCTGGAACTCAAGCATCTTACAAAAGTGAATGATGAAAATTCTCTTTACATGTAAATGGGAGGAAATCCCATTAAGTAGAACAAAAGAAGAAGCATATTAAGGATAAGTTTCCAGAATGACAATCATTTTAATTTACCATAATCATAATATTTCACCAAAACCTGTAGTTTAGAAAACACAAACTTACCAAATCTAACTAGCATGTCCTTTCCCATTCCATGTTTTCTGTATCTTTACTTCCCATAAATATTGCATTTCCTCTTGTCATTTAAGTTAGGATTCTGAAGCTTTCAAGTTTTATATACAGCTCAATAGTATCTAAACTTGATATCAGCCAGCAAAATCTGTAGATGATTTTGAAACCCTCTACCAGCAAGATACCCCTTCACTCATACAAATCAACCAATCATGGAAGGACCACAATAGGAAAAGAAGCCAAGTGATAAATAGATGAATGGAACAAGCATTTATTAAGTGTCTACTATGTGCTAGGCACTATGAGTATCTTTCAAATATTATCACAGTTGATCCTAACACATAATCCTGGGACAGCAAGTTATTACTATCTCCATTTTAGGCTAAGGGCAAGTGATTTACCCAGCATTACAATGTTTGTTTCTGAAGTAAGATTCGAACTCAGATGAATTCCATGTATTTTATGAACTGTACTAACTACCTGTTTCTAGTATAAAGCCCTGGAAAGAAAAGAGTATTTTAGATTAAAAAATCATTTCCCTAATTATGGATGGAATAAATGACCATTAGAATACAGAACTGTATTTGAGCATCTCTGCCTGTCAATAATTATAATATTCCAGACTTGGAATGAATGACTTCCAAGATACTGTCAGTTTGTGTGATGAGAGAGGAAAAAGAAAAAAATAGAACTGGATTATACCATACAGATTTTATTCCCATGGTTTTAACAAATAAATATTACTTCACAAAAATATATGAGTAATAGTTTTTAATAAGGACATTTCAATAACTGCTAGAGATATTGCAGATGCTATTTGGTGTTATGAAGTTAATTGTTTCAAATGAAACAAGATCTACCAAACAGGATGCATAAAGGAAAAATTTACACAAACAAAATAAGAAAAATAATTCCAATAGCTGATACTGTGATGTAGTGAAATGACTCAACAAGTCCTCTGAAAATAAGCACAAATTTTCAGAATGACCTGGCCACTATAGGAGTTATTTAATTCCTCTACACAACTTGAAGGTAAATTATAGAATCCACAGTATCCCTCAAATATACCTTGAAATGGAACAACAATAACAATAAAAATATCTGCCTCTCTTCTATTTGATATTAAGATTTTATTTATATTTGATATTTAATTTGATATTAAGAAAAATAGGCAAGACAACATAAGATTGTATTACTAATGGTGAGAAAAGTGATTTTTGTTGATGCAGTTAACTTTTTCATTCAAGGCTTCAAAAAACCATTGTCAAAAATTAGTCTAGGTAAAGCTTTAAGAGCTAAGCACTTTCACTGAACTATAAAATATTCACTTGAAAAATGTTTTGGAAGTATTTTTCTTCCATTGAATCTGAAAGTCTTGATCCCATTGAGGAACTGATGAATTCTGATAAGTATATTGATATACTGATAAGCAGAATTGAAAATTTCCAAACATAGAAGGAATATCGCAATGTAATTTGCTCCATAAAATTCATCTAACAGAGAAAAACATTTCAATAGTCCGGGAACTCAGTTGAATTAAACTTCATTGAACAATTATGGGCTATAACATGGGAAAAGAATAGTCAAAGTATATTTCCCTCCAAAGTTATGTTTATTATCACATGATATGATTTCAGGATAAAGAATAAAAAATATGTGCTAATATATTTTGAACTCAATATCAAAGTGATTGCAGCACAAAAGGACACATTATCTATTAAATGTTTTTAATTGTAAAAAATATGAGTTATTGTATAACAACAAATTTATTTCTTTGACTTTTTCTTAAATAATTCACAAACCACTGTATTGCCTTAGAGTATTGCTAGGAACACTGAGAAGTTAAGTGACTTGCCCCTTCATTGTCTTCTAAGACAGCATCTAAAGTTGAGATTCCTTTAATTTCAAGGCTAGCCTTCTATCCCTTATGCTACATGTCCTTGTCAGTCATTCTAAATACCAACATTTTATTCTCAATTCTAAATATCAACATTTTTCTCCATTAAATTATTCAATATAGGAAGCACCCAACTACCTGTATCTATGTTACAGAAAGAGAGAGAGACAGAGTGAAGAGAGGCAGAAAAAAAAGAGAGACAGACAGGGTATACTTCTTCATTTGAAGAATTTGCTTATTTCTTGATCTTGAAAAAAGCCCAGGAAATATTTTGGGTCCTAGAATGATCTGTTTCACCTCTGTCTTTGGTTTCTCTAAATAAGGTATTTTAAATATATTTCCACTCTAAGAAATCTCAAAATAAGGAAAATCAAACTTATGTGTCACATATGAGAAAATAAATAGCATTAAACGAAAGTGAACTTTAGTTGATTAATTCATTAAATACATTCTATTTTCTTCAGTTCTGCAGATGGATAAACTGAGGCTCAAGGAGGTTATAGTTCTTCTTCAAAGCACCTAGCCCATCAATTAAAAAGATTAGTCTAGAATTCAGGTCTTCTGACACTGAGCTGTAAATAAGAAATTTTTGTCTGGGTCTAGAGGTAAAGAGAAGGTAGAAAAGTTTATCTCAGATACCCATATTGGGGTAAATAAAATGTACTATATGACCCTGTGAATTTTCTGAGCTTCTGAAAGTATTGGTTACTTCAGGGAGGTGGGGGTGAATAAAGAACCAGATATATGATTACTGGGTAAAAGAAAGAGTATCCAGGATTGTTCTGTTAGTGTCCTTTAAATGTTGGCACACTGAGATAAAATTCTTATTGCTCTATTCTATGTCTATTCTGACCCACAAATCTTCTGTCTCTAATAAAATTCTTCTTTCGGTTTCACACAATTATTCAACATAAGGAAGAATTCTTTACTTCACAAAAGGTCACATTGAGCTCTCTTGGTGCATTTGAACTAGGATTCTTTTTAAAAGAAATTCAATTAGCAAAGAACTTTTCAAGAATATAATCATTTTGAAACACAAGAGACCCAAGTACAGTATTGAGTGCCTTGCTAGTATAGCCTCTTCAGGCAATCTTTCCAAAAATCATCATTACCACTGTCCTACTACACTAAACTTACTCCTCACAGGAGACACCCACTAATAATATAATGAATGGCTAAGGGAAAGTAACAGCAAGTAACTGTCACTTGTCAATTAAATATGTGGTTTCAGTCCTAGAACAATAATGCCAGAGTGTCACAGAGGAGCTTGGAATTTTTTAACTTGAAATGGGAACAATTAATTTAAAATAAGTTCCCCCTTTGACTTACAGAGCTGCCATATCCTCATGGGAAATTTTGAAAAACATTCTTGATGGAAGAAGCAGGTTCATCAGAATTCTGTTGCCACAGCTACAGTCTCATTGCAATAACAGTCCAAATGATGATTCTTTGATGTCAGCTAGCTCAGAAAGAAGAGAAGACAGTTTTAAAATGCTCTTGTCTCCTAAATCAAAAGAGTTTGGGAATGGAATGAAGTGCTAAAAACTCTATTCAATTGTCTTAGGTTTTCTTCTAATACTAACAAATATCTTATGTGAATTAATTGCCCTCTCCTAATTGGACACTTTTTATCATGAGAACTTTACCAAAAAATTAAGTAAAATTATAGTGATTATCCTTAGCAACTATCTTATAGATATTTATACACATAATTCAGAATTAGGAAGCCAAATTTCTACTTACTATTCAGAGATTTAGACTTCTATGTCTCAATTTGGCCAAGATTCGTGGCAGCCATAAGTGGAATTTTCTCATTGAAAAAATCAATATTTTCTCCTTCCATATAAATTAATTCCCTCTTTAATGCAAAAAGTTCTCAATAGTAATTTAAGGATACATATTGGAATTAAAGGAACTAAGAAAAAACTATGAGATTATCGCATTATTCTCAAATAGTCATTCATTTCAAATCAAACATTTGAAATTTGCAAATATTCATCTTCCATTTATTATGAAAGGAGTTTTCACACACATTAGTGCTTTCTAGTTTGGAACTGGAAGATATTTAATTATAAGCTCCAAGAAGGAAAAAATATACACAAGACACACTTTAATGTTTAATATGCATTAAAATAATTTCTCCATCACTTTATTGTCTGTAAGTCAATAAAACAACAAACCAATCCCTCATTTATATAATTTGCTGATTACAAAGTCAAAAAATGTTCACAATCGAAATGTAACCACTGGATTTTGTGAGCTATGGAGCTGATACTAGCACACTCCTAAATAAAACACAATACCAAAATTCTATTCCCTTTTCTCTGTTTCAGAATTTTAAGATGTTTAACCATGAGAAGTAAAGCAGAGAAATGTACTCATCAACTGTACTGATATTTGTCAAGGGAAATGGCTAAAATACCATTACCAGAGGAAGGAAGAAAGGTTGGAAAAATAAAGAAAAAGCCACAGTATTGATACAATGGCCCTTTAGAAGAGAGGGGGACCAAAGCATTCAAGAGTAAGTCAGATTAGTGTATATATAGCAAGAGATCACTGCTCATGGCCCAGGATTATGGGCCATGGAAATTGTCAAGAAACTAGAAATTGTTTGTAGATCTTGTTATTCACCCTGAAAGGAGTTAAGCATTACAGAGTATGTAGAAAAGGCATATGGCAAGGTTTCTGCTACTAAAAAGCTGAAAACAGCTAGCCAAAGAAATACTAAAAACAAAGCAAGAGCAAACACCACCAAAACAAAAAATCAGCAACAATGTTATCATCAGCAGCATTATTATCATCAAATTAATAACTGGAATTTATATACCATTTTGAAATTTGCAAAATCTTTTATACATATTATCTAAATGAGAATTAATTAATGGAGTATAAAGAAAGAGATAAGCCCAAAGAACCTAAAATGGCTTCATGCAGAAGAGAAACTTTAACCCTGATTTTGAAGGATGGATAGGATTTATATTATTGAGAAGAAGGGAAATCAGTAGTTGAGAAAAGAGAAGCAATTTGAGTAAAGCCACAAAAGTTGGAATGACCATGGCTTATCTGTATTTTACTACAGATAAAAAAGTTAGTTTTGCCCAACTAACACAGGTGTATTAAAAGAAACAGTGAGAAATAAGGTTGATGAGTTATTGCATTTGTAGAACCAGTTTGAGTTTACATTTGACTCCATAGTTCCATGTTATTGTGATCATATTGGTCATAAATCTCTTCCTTCTCCACAGAGCTGAGAGGTAAATTGTCCTATGTTCTTCTAATTTGCTTATAATATCACCCTTTATGTCTAAATCATGGACCTATTTCAATCTGTCTTGACATATGGTGTTAGGTGTGGGTCAATGCCTAGTTTCTGCCATACTAGTTTATAATTTTCCCAGCAGTTTTTGTCAAATAGTGAGTTCTTTTCCCAAAAATTGATTTGTCATACACTAGATTGCAAATTTTATTTTCTTTCTATTTTTTCCCTTTTTGATCTGATTCTCCATGTGCAAGATAATTATATAAATATGTATGCCTATATTGGATTTACATATATTTTTACCATGTTTAACATCTATTGGATTACTTGCCACCTGGGTTGTGGGGTAGAGGGAAGGAGGGGGAATTGAAACACAAGGTTTTACAAGGTTCAATATTGAAAAATTGTCCTTGGGGCAGCTAGATGGCATAGTGGATAGAGCACCAGCCCTGACCTTAGTTCAAATCTAACCTCAGATACTTAATACTTCCTAGCTGTGTGACCCTGGGCAAGTCGCTTAACCCTAATTGCCTCAACAACAACAAAAAAAAAAAAAAAAAGAAAGAAAGAAAGAAAAGAAAAGAAAAGAAAAATTGTCTTTGCATATGTTTTGAAAATTAAAATCTTCAATAAAAAAGAAATGAGACCTTTATCAAAAACACTATCAAGATTTCCTACCCCCCTCAGCATTCTGCTTCCCTTCTAATCTTTATTGCACTGGTTCTGTTTGTACAAAACTTTTTTGATTTAATGTAATCAAAGTTGTCCATTTTGCATTTTATAATGTTCTCTAGTTATTCTTTAGTCATAAATCCCATTTTTCTCCAGAGATCTGATAGATAAATTATCCCTTTCTCTCTTAATTTGCTTATAGTATCAGTTTTAATGCCTACATCATGTACCCATTATGACCTTATTTGGCATGGAGTATGAAATGTAGGTCTATGCTGAGTTTCTAAGATATTATTTTTCAGTTTTCCCAGAAATTTTTGTGAAATAGTGAGTTATTATTACAGAAGCTAAAGTTTAGGGGGCTATCAAAAACTAGATTACTATAATTTTTGATTATTATGTCATGTGTATCTAACTAATTCCACTGATCTGCCACTCTTTCTTGGGCAATACCATATAGTTTTTGTTGTCTGCTGCTTTATAATAGAGTTTTAGGGTCTGCAACTGGTAGGCCAGCATCCTTTATATATTTTTAAAAATTACTTCCCTTGATATTCTTGATCTATTGTTTTTCCAGAAGAAATTTGTTATTATTTTTTTCTAGCTCTATTAAATAATTTTTTTGGTGCTTGATTGGGGTGGCATTGCACAAGTAGACTAATTTAGATAGAATTGTAATTTTTATTATATTAGCTCAGCTGATTCATGAGTAATTGATATTTTCCCAGTTGTTTAGTTCTGATATTATTTGTGTGAAGAGTGTTATGTTATTGTGATCATATAGTTCCTGGTTTTGTCATGACAGCTAGAAACCCAAATATTTTATTTTGTCTACAGTTATTTTAAATGGAATTTCTCTTTTTATCTCTTGCTGCTGGGCTTTGTTAGTAACATACACAAATGTTCATGATTTGTGTAGGTTTATTTTCTATCCCACAACTTTGCTAAAATTTTTAATTGTTTCAAGTAGGTTTTTGTAAGATTGTCTGGGATTCTCTAAGTGTGACCATCATATCAACTGCAAAAAGTGATATTTTTCTCTCATTGCCTAACCTAACTCCTATAATTCCTTTTTCTTTTCTTATTGCTAAAGCCAACATTTATAGTATAATATTTAATAATAGTGGTATTAATGGGCATCCTTGTTTCATCCCTGATCTTACTGGGAATGTGCCTAGATTCTCCCCTTTATAAATTATGCTTGCTGATTATTTTAAATAGATACTGTTATCATTTTCAGGAAAACTCCATTTATTTCTATGCTCTGTAGTGTTTTCAATATGAATGTTTTGATTTACTTTTCAAAAGCTTTTTTTTTTGGTATCTGTTGAGATTATCTTATGATTTCTGTTAGTTTTGTTATTGATGTGGTCAATTATGCCAATAGTTTTCCTTATATTGAACCAGTCCTGCATTTTTTGGTATTCATAGTATATTATCTTGCTAAGTTGTTGTAATCTCTTATGATAGTTTTATTTAAAATTTTTTGCTTCAATATTCATTAGGACAATGAATCTGTAATTTTCTTTCCCTGTTTTGGCCCTTTCTGGTGCTATATTTATATCATAGAATGAATTTTGCAGGACTTCTTCTTTACCTACTTTTTCAAATGGTTTACATATAATTGAAGTTTTTTCTTCTTTAAATGTGTGGCAGAAGTCATTTATAAATCCATCTGGTCCTGGAGATTTTTTTCTAGGGGAGTTCATTGATGGCTTGTTCAATTTCTTTTTCCTAAAATGGAGTTAATTAAATAATTTATTTCCTTTCTGTTAATCTGTACAATTTGTATTTTTGTAAATATTCATCCATTTCAATTAGATTGTCAGATTTTGTCAGCATACAGTTGAGCAAAATGACTCCCAATTATTGCTTTAATTTCTTTTTCATTGGTGATGAGTTCACTCTTTTCATTTTTAATGCTGGTTATTTTATTTTTTCTTTCCTTTTTCTACTCAAATTAATCAAAGGTTTATTTTGTTGTTTTTTTCATAAAACCAACAATTAGTTTTATTAATTAACTCACTAGTTTCTTTCAATTTTATTAATCTTTCCTTTGATTTTCAGAATTTCTAATTTGGTACATAAATGAAGGTATTAATATATTTTTTCTAGCTTTTCAAAATTGTATACCCAATTTATTGATCTCTTTCTCTATTTTATTCATGTAAACAATTTGAAATATAATATTTCCCCACTTTGCTTGCTGCCTTAGGTTTTGACATGTTGTATCATTATTGTCACTTTCTTAGATACAATTATTGATATGGAAATCTATGATTTCTATGATTGCTATTTGACTCAATCTTTACAATTAGATTATTTATTTTCCAATTGGTTTTTAGTCTATCTTTCCCTGATGTTTTATTTAATGTATTTTCATTATATTGTGCTTCAAAAAGGAAGCATTTGCTGTTTCTGCCTTTCTGCATTTGATTGTGAGGTTTTTGTGCCCTAATAGTTGATCATTTTTGTGTAGTTGCCATGTACTGTCAAGTATAAAGGTATATCCCTTTCTATCCCTGTTCATTTTTCTTCGGAGATCTATCATATCTAAGTTTTCTAAGATTCTAATAACCATGTCATTGCTTTGGAGAATATGTGGGAGTAAATTAAGTTTAAGACTGAAAAGGTAAGAAGCTGCCAGGTTGTGAAGGGCTTTGAATGTCAAACTGATGATTTTATATTTGATCTTGCCAGTGTTAGGGAGCCACTGGATTTTAATGAATGGAACAGGTGATGAGGAATATGACATGATCAGAGCTGAGCTTTAAGAAGATCAGCTTGATAGTTGAGGGAAGGAAGCTTTGGAGTAAAAAGAGATGAGGCAGGGAGATGAACTAAGAGTTTATTGCAATAATCCAGACATAAAGTAGTGATAGTTTTAGTGGAAAGAAGCAGATGTACTTGAGAGATATTAAAAGATTAAATCAACAGAATTTAATATTAAAATTTAATATGATAAAATATAAAACACCTATTATTATATTTTGCAGGAGACATATTGGTATTTCCAGTGAACCCTCGATAATAAAAATTAATGAAATAATTGATAACTTCAGAAAAACTGGAGGACATAAAGTGAATTAACATCAATTAAGAAATGTGAGGCAACAACTTAAAGAACTAAGTTATTTTAGGCTCTATTAATAAAAACATACAATCCAGATCAAGAGAAATACTAGCTTGACTATACTCTGAAGTGGTCAGCATATATTGTTTAATATTGGAAACATTTTGTGTTAAAAGCAAGACTGATAATAATTTTAAGGAGCCTTCAAAAAGTGGAGGAACCAGTAAGAGAAATATCTAGTCCAAGTCTAATGTTCTCCATTAGGAAAAAAAAAAAAAACACTAGTCCTATTATGATAATTTTGAAGAGAAATAGTCATTCCTTTTGAGAATTTGTGATAGAACAGAGGAAGGTAGAAAATCTGACACATACTCTGCATTTAGGGAAGTATATTTCAAAAAACTCAGAGAATCCCATGGATTAAAATTCCATAAAGGCATCCAGATCTCTGCATATAGGAAGCTTTCAAGATTAAAATTCTAGAAAAATAAATTTCATTGAGGAAGAAAAGAGAGATTTCATTTTAAAAGTCTAATGTTAATAATATACAGGGATTATTCTAATAACTTAGCTGTTCTTTAAAAGCCATGTAAAGAAAATGGAAACAAGAAGAGATAATAAAAAATTAAAATAAAATTACGGCACCATGGTAAAAACTGGTTTCAAGAGTACTAAAGCTCAAAAAGAGAAGAAACTGACAAAAGAACCTAAAATTAGCACAAAGTAGTGTTGTTTTGTTTTATTTTCTATATTGATAATGAAGAGACTAGCAGATGAAAGAATCATTATTTGGGATGGATTATTTGGGATGGACAACTCATAACAAAAATAGACAGTGATCCTCAATTTCTTTTTTTCTTTCTTTTTCCTCTGCCAACAATAATGGCATTTGGACTAAAAAAGACAGAACAAAATACATTATAAGAGATTCTATCTAATATAAGTCAAGAAATTCTAAGGAAAGACCTATCTATCCATAATATGTTCAAAGTTGCTTAGGCCCAGACTGGTTTATATCCTAAACTCTCCAAAAAGTATCAGGAAGTCAAATATCCCAATGAGACAGAGAGAGACAGAGAGAGAGAGAGAGAGAGAGAGAGAGAGAGAGAGAGAGAGAGAGAGAGAGAGAGAGAAAGAAAGAGAAAGTTATTTGTCAGGAACAGAAAGAAGGTAATTTCTTATATATGATAAGGCAATAATGTATAATAAGACTTGAAAGAGAGGGTGGTCCAGTTAGTGAAGGGCTTTAAAAGCCACAGAGTTATTTATTGTATTTTAATCAAAAAGCAATAGGGAGTCACTGGAGTTTACTGAATTTGAAAGTGACATGATCAGATCTGCCCTGAAAGAAAATCCATTTGGCATCAGTGTGAAGGATCGATTGGATTGAGTAGAGAACCTGAGGCAAGAGAATTAGAAGTATTGCAGATTTTGTTAACTGAGTTGCCAAAATCTAGGTTAACTAGATCTATAGGATTCCTCTGATTTACTAATCCAGTAAGTCCTTTAAAGAAGGACATAAAGTTGATTTTGAATATCCTATTTTTGATTAAGCCATGCTGTATTTTCATAGTCATTATTTCCATTTTTAGACATTTATTAACCATTCTTTTCATAATACATTTAATTTTTTTCTCTCCCAGGAATCAAAGGCAAACTCACTGGCCTACATTATACAATTTTACAACTTGCAAATTCCATTCTGTCTCTGTCTCTCTATTTCTGTCTCTGTCTCTCTCTGTGTGTCTCTTTTTCTATTTCTTTGTCTCTCTGTCTCTTATCTCTTTCCCCCCTCCCTTCTTCCCTCCTTGTCTCCCTCCTCCCAGGTCAAGCTCAATGCCAAAAGTTTTCAGAACTTCAGGTTCTCCTAAGGTCTTCCCTTGCCCATTCCATCCACACCATGTAAATGGTGCAAAGTGAGCTGAGGTTTTAGTCTTCCAAGTAGTGTTTGTCTTTCATGAATTTACCTTCCAAGCTAAACCAAATCTTATCCCCTTTCACTATCTTTCTGCTGAATCATTACTTTGAACTATGCTGACAATCCTCGATGGCTGTATAACCAATCTCTGTGCCTCTCCCTTTTTATCTTCCCTGAAAGCTTTGCTGAACCTCATAGGGCCAGTATCAGAGAAGTTGGAAAACCAAAACTCTTTCTAAATCCCTTCCCTTTTGTTTTCCATTCTGGATTGCTCCCAGATCAGGTAATAAGGTAAGCTTAGGCAAGTCACTGCACTTTCCTCCATCTCAGTCTTTTCATTTGTAAAATAAGGAAATAGGATTCATTGAGTGTAGAAGACCACAGATATTGGGGAACTCTGAGAAAAGTATACTTGAAGAAAAGATACTTACAGCAGGATGTTTACTCAGTTTGATTGATGAGATAATGGTTCTCTAGTTCTTACATACTTAGTGTAATGTAATGATGTAATCACTCTAGTTGGCATATACTTAGTATGATATGGTGAAGTAATGGTTCTACAGTTGGCACATGCTCAGTGTGCTGTAGTGACGTAACTGTACTGAAGTATTTAAGGACTAGGAGAACTGGAGAGCAGTGTGTGTGCTCGAGCTCAATCTCAGACAAAGAGATTCAGACACAGACACAGAGGAGACTCGAGACTACATCCTTGACTATGCTCATGGTGGCTCTCTTGCCTCTATCACTTCTCCACCTAAGGCCCGTCCAGAGATCCTCCAGAAAGCTAGTCTGATCATTACAAATGAGTCTTAGAATCTCTTCAAGATTTAAATTTTGCATAGACACATTCAAGACATAATGAGTGCATATTGATTGATCTTATTCTTTCAGGAAAGATGAAGAAATATGGACTAGATAATCACATAATTCAGAGCTGGTTAAAAGGGTGGGTCCAACTGTAGCTGGTCACTTGTGGTACTGTGTCAGCTTAAGAGCTCCAAATATCTATGCTTAACAAACTACTGCTTAACATTTTAACTTACATAAAGTCATAAGTGGCAAGCTTATCAGATTGATAAAAACCCAAAAGGAGATAAATAAGCCAAATGATTCAGACTTCAAAAAGATCTTGAGTCAAGCTAGATATAATTTATTAGCAACTTATGTAAAATCTTGGACTTCAATTTTTAAAAAATCACAATACAAATATGGAGGGCATCCATTCGCATAAAAAAAGATATTGGATTTTAAAAGGGGCCTGACATTTCAACATAAGTCAGCAGATAACATTTGGAATATTGTATTCAGACAGAAGATTTTATGGAGGATATTGATAAGTTGGAAGATATCCAGAGGAAGGCAACCAAGATAAAGAAGAACAGGCCTCTATCTCAAGCCACAGGAGAACTGCTAGAAAAAACTAGGGATACTTTATCCTGTTCAAGAGAAGACAAAAGGGGAAATGGGATAGCTATCTTTTAAGACCATGAAGAGCTGTCATATGAAAAAGGAAGCTAGTCTTGGTCTGTTTGTCCCTAGGAGATAGAACTGGAAACTGGATATTGCAAGAGAAAATTTTAGGTTTGATGTAAAGAAAAACTTTTTTTTATTTTTGGAGCTATCCAAAATCAGAATGTGTTATATTGACCAGCAATGAGTTGCCTCTTCCTAAAGATTTTCAAGCAAAAGTTGGATGAACACTTGTCACTTATATTGTAGCAGGGATTCTGGTTTAGGAACAGATTGAACTAGTTGATTTCTGAATTCTCTGGTTATATAATTTTATGAAATGACAGAGAACTAACTTGGATGGAAATCATTTGATATGAGAAAGAATTTCAGAAACAAAGGAGAAAAGACTGATTAAAAAAATACAACTGCCTTCAAATTTTTGAAATAATTGTCCCAAGAAAGAAAGATTTGATACATTTTAAATGGCTAGAGAGAGGCAGAACTAGAGGCAATGGGTGAGAGTTATAAATTCAGTCCCAAAGTAGGAGGATCTTAGCAATTAGAAAGCCTAACTATAAAGTTGCTTTACTTTTGATATAGTAAGCTGTCACTGAAAATATTCCAACTAATCTGGATAATTTTTCAGGAGTGTTAAACACCCTTAATGTTTCCCTTTTCCTTGAAGTCTTACCTTGACCTTCCTACTCTATCCAAGTAATATCCTGTTTTTCTCTTCCCCTTCATTGTTAAATTTCTTGGTAAAGACTTGACAGTCTTGATTTCCTAGTACTTAGTATACTCTAAGTATTTAATATGTGTTTTTCACTCATTTATGTATTTCTGTAATGGCTTACTCATAGTTCTTTTGAATGTTTATTGAACTAAATTAGAAATAACCTAATCCAACTCTTTAGCAACAAAAATAACTGAAGTTTAAAGAGTTGAAACTGGGTGTCAAGTTAACAAAGTTAAACTAGAATATTCTACCTTCTCTGATTCCAAGTCCAATATTCTTCTCACTACATCATAGTGCCTCTCTGTGGTAAGCCCTATATACTAAAATAGTAATATCTATTGTCAATATTATTATTATTATTATTATTTTCAACAAGAAATATCTATTCACCCATATACTTTGTCCATGACATTATGTATATCATTCCAAAAGGTGTTCAAAATACAAAGAAAAAAGAACTTCTGATCTTGTACAAATATAGGTAAGATAGGAAATGAAAATACAAAATTATGTCCATTTATCTTTCACTTTCCAAAGGCAGTCTTAAAATTCTGATAGCCATAACTATTAAACATTTAGCAAGCTTTGTTTTCAATGTGTTTATTTTCTTAAGTAAAATCAACTGATTACAGAAAGTCCTGGAATCTGTAAAAAATGAAAGATTCAAGTAAACCCAAATTTCACTATTTATGGAGATCTATCAAAGCAATTAAAAGAGAGTTTGCTAAAAATAGCTTTCCCTTGATAGCAAGCTGGCTCTTAGTAGGGCACATAGCTCTGCTTTATAACCACATGAGAAGCAAAGTAATCGAATCCATTGCCCCAGTTTACTTTAATTTCTGGTAATTCTAGCATCTTTGAAGAGTGAAGAATTCTGATTTCTCTGCTAGATGATTTCTGGAAATAACAACAGAGTTTAGAATTAAGGAAGGTCATGGAAACTTTCACGTCCAAAATTAAAATAAAAAGGTAAAAACAGAGGGGCAATGAAGGCCATGCAAGCAAAATAGTAATAGATGATTTTGATGTAATAATTCCAAAGCAAGCTCACTGAGGACAGACAAGGAGCATGACCTTTACATTTGCTGCTAAACAGTGGGAATTACTAAACAGTCCTAAAAGCAATCATAATGAGCACTGAATCATTTGGTATGATATACCTTTAACTGAGTCCATAACATTTGATTTGGTAAAGTATTGATTTACCCTGGAGTTTTCCTATTGCCTCCAAACAAGTGTTGCAAGGTTGCTATAAAGAAAGTGTTTTATCAACAGTAATGTGATCTATTGTGCTCTAGACTTACAATTTCATCAGTATAGTGAGAACTTCCAGTATAGAAACTTTCCCCATGAATGCAGAGAAGTGATTTATCTATTACCTGTATACTTGGTATAAAGGTTCTCAAACTTTGTTCTCAGGACTCCTCAAATAACTTTTATTTATGAGAATTATACCTAACAATGTTCATTATTTTAGAAATAGAAACATTTTAGTATCATTATGAAAATATTTCAATGTGAACAAGTATGTAAAATTTTGAAATTGTCAATGCAACAATTTATTGCTGTTAAGTTGTTTCAGTCAACTCTTTATTACCCCATTTGGGATTTTCATGGCAAAAATATTGGAGTAGTTTGCCATTTCCTTCTAGTTAATTTTAAAGATGAGTAAACTGAAGCAAACAGGATTAAGTGATTTGTCCAGGACACAAAGAGTATGAGGCCATACTTGAACTCAGGTATTCCCTGACTTCAGATCCATTGCTCTATTCCATGTGATTATTTAGATTTAAGAAAGTGATGAAAAATCTGTACATTGCAGATTAAACTTAAAAGTATATTGAGAATACATATGTATATATATTTTCCTGGAAAACCATTAACCTCTTCATCCTTGCCAAGAAGGTCAGTAAATTAAAGGCTTCTAGAAAGTTGGGAGTAGGGAAAGTACAGTTTAAGCCTTAGTCCCCAGGAAAAGACTTTAGTGTTCATTAATGGGGAAATCAGCTTGATCCTGCGGGGAGAGATCTACTCTCTCTGGTAGATACTAAATAACCTCTGAAGTTCTTTTCAGCTCCAAACCTATAAAACTATGGTTTTATCAATGGACATCTACCACCATGGTGTGGCCATAAGTTATAAGACTCAAGTTTATATCTTCTTCTCACCTCTCTCTATACCCATAGAACTTTTTTATATATAAATTTCTATCAATTATTTTTATCCAGATAATTCCAAAATCTATGCCTGATCTCTTAGCATTTTTCTAGTTTTACAACTACCATTTATATAGCACTTTAAAGTTTGCGAAGTTATTGTTTTATCCTTCTATTTCTAATTTCTATTAAACATCTCACTAACATCCCTAATTAAAAACAGTTATATTGAATATCTCATCTCTAAACCATCATCCTGCCACCTTCGCCACCAGCATCAAAAGTGTCATAAACTAGATAGTGAACCTAAAAGATAAATTTCCAATGCTTTTATTAGGAGTCCAAAGATATATATTTTCATAGGTCTATAATAAAACAAAATGTGTGCGTGTGTGTATGTGTGTGTGTGTGTAAAAAACTCAGCAGCAGCTGAAGAAACATTCTTAATTTCCCCAAAGTCATTCATTTGCCTTTTTCTACAGATAAAGTTAGCATTCAGTATTTGATCCAAGCGTACATAAGCAAATATGCTCATCTCTAATAGGGAACAAATGGCTTGTTACCACAGAATGTCAAAACAAAGCAGAAAGGATAGAACTACATTTCTCCTTCAGATAATTCTATGATGACATAGCTCAAAAGGTGTGCTTCCTTCATAGGCACACTACCAATCCTATAATTCACCTTGAAGTCTTTCATTAGACCATTTCCCAGTCAATAGCCTCCTTCCCACATACACCAGCATCCCAGCATTCTCAGGTTTATTTCTACACAAACTCTGGTTGATGAAGGCCAGACAACTCCTTATTCACAATGAACAGATATCTGAATACATAAAAATGTACACCACATAAAAATCAAGTAAATAAATAAATACAATATTTAAATATTTGGTAGTTTGAGAAGGATCTATACTAGTAGTGAGAAAAATCAAGAAAGGCTTCATGAAGATTATGAAGCTTAAGTTGTATCTCAAAGGAAGGAGATTCAGTGAGAAAAAGTAAAAGAAGGAATGCATTTTAGGGAAAGTGCAAAGGCTCCAAAGTATTGTAGCTGACCCACTTGCTGACAAGTGCATAAAATAGTTATAGAATACCCTTATTAGGTCAAGGCTGGCAGCAAGTGAATTCTTAGTGATAGGTGCCAGTCAATGGAAGAATAGGAAATGCCATTGGTAGATTTTCCCCGCATTGGCCAAACTGAAAAATTGCCTGAATGATACAAACACCTTTTCAATAGAGTGTGAATAGAACTTAGTACATTTAAAAACCCTACTTTTACCTACCCAACATATAACATAATTGTTTTGTGTCTTCAAATTGTTAATAAGAGATAGAGATTACAAAGAAAAATAGGTGGGAACATTTCAGAATGGGGACAAACTGGAAGTGGCTGATGTTGGAGAAAGTTGGAGAAAAAAATAAAATGTTTAGAGTTTATAGAGGATCAAGTACCTAGGAAACAAAGTGACTAGTAACAAAAAACAAATTTTTTTTACTCTTTCCATAGTTGACAAATAGTACGGGATACATTTGAAGCTCAAAAAAATTGGGAAGGAGTCAAAATGGCCTCCCTCAAGAATGTAGTTGGCAGCCATATGTGTGTGTGTGTGTGTGTGTGTGTGTGTGTGTATACATTTTTTATATATAAATAACATGTAAAGGAAGTCTTAAACTGCTATATAAGTATTAATTACTATCATCATCATTATTAATATTACTTCATACTGGGCCCAATCAATGTGACAAACTGAGAAAAGTAACAAAGATATATGGTGGAGTTTACACAAAATTGTAGTTTTACAAGTTGGAAATGGCAAAAGATGAAGGGGACAAAGGATTCTAAGGCCTTTAAGGTGATATTTTCTACCATAGGAAAAAGGAAAAAGGCCCAGAGGGTGAATTAAAAGACCCCAAGAGTTAATCTTTATTTTGCTACTTATTATCCTTATGATCCAAAGTGAGTCATTGATCCTTTCTGCACTGCAGTCTCCTTATTTGTTAAATAAGGAGATTAGAATAGATGATCTCTAAAACACTTTCCAGATCTAAAGCTTGGGTTGCTAAGATACTGAAATCTAAGCATCTTACCATCGAATCCAGGCTCATTTATTAACAAGTGAAACTGTGAGCGGACAGATAGAGTAGAAAGGTAAGCAGGTATTTTTAAAGGTGAGGAAGAAAGTGGACTGCAGTTTCTATGAGAATGAGAGAAAGGAAAAGAATAACTATGGAAATTGTAGTCAATAGAAAAAGATATGACCTTGGGATCTCAGACTCTGCCCCTTACTTTATATTGCATGTACATAGTTGTTTCTATATCATCTTGCCCATTAGAATGTGAACGCCTGGAAAGCAAGCATTATTTTTGCCTTTCTTTATATTCCTAGCACTTCACAAAATAGTAGCAGAATGGACATAGTGCTGAAACTGAAGTCAAGAAGGCCATATCTAGCATCAGACACTTATTAAATGTGTCACCCTAGGTACATGATCTAACCATATATGCCTCAGTTTCCTCAACTGTGTAATAGGGATAGTTAGAGCACCATGGCTTAGAGTAATTTTGAGAATCAAATGTTATTTTTTAGAGTGTCTGGTATGTAGAAGAAGTTTAACAAACATTGCTTCTTTCTTTCCTAACTGGTTTGATGTCATTTGACTTCTGGATGCAAATATTTTCCTATATTCATTCTGAGTGGTGAAAGATTCAAGGTGTGATCAGTGGAATCAAAATCCAATGAAATTGTTAAGCAAAGGTATGATCAAATGAACACTATTTGTGGAGAACCAGAAGGTTAAAGAAAGACAAAACCAAAAATGAATCAAAATAGAATAATTAGGTTAAAAATAAAGTGTCAAGGTTTGGGGCAAATGGATAGTGAAATGAACATTTTGCAAGTCACACCAGTGTTAATTTAGAGTAATTATTTTTGTCCCTCAAAAGCAAGTTTTCTAATAATGGTGCACATGTGGCAGTTCTATTTCCAGGGAATCAAGGAATTGTTTTGAAAAGAAACTAGACATATGCCTGTCTTTATTATAATAAAGGAAAACATTTTTGCATGACCAATCAAGAACAAAAGGACATCATTAAGCAAGATTAAAGGTCTTTAGACATAAAGGCTAACTCATTTAGAGATTTAATTAATTCTAGGAATAAGAGATATAAAATATAGCAAATTTTTAATTACCTAAGATTGTTATACAATTTGTGAATTGGACATTTCATATGTCTTTCCTCATAGATGTCAATCACTAGACCTTTTTTTAATCCTACTTCAAAACATGAACATTGTCATAATTTCAAGTGTTAGGGTCCTTCTCAACAAACAGATAGAAATTTTGCATATTTTAATATACAATAGGAATTTCTGTAATAAAAGAAAAATCATCAGATGGCCAACATTCTGTTGATAACTGTCACATCCAGTTAGAGATAGCTAGTTAAACAGCTGGTGATGAAAGGCTAGAGTTTAAGAGAGGCAGAGGTTAGATGTGGAGACTTGAAAGTTATCTTAATAATGGTGGTAATTGAATCCATGGAAGCAAATGAAATTGAAGTCTAATAATAGAGTTTAGGCAAAAAAGAGAAAAGAACAAGGGGAGAATTCTGGGGTATGCCCACAAATAATTGATTGAGTGGGTGGTATTCCATAATTGGAAAATGAGGAGCAGTAGCCAACGAGATAGCATGGGAGACAAGAGAGAGTTGAAAAGAGAAATTGTCTAAAACTAGATGTTGCTCCACACTGTCAAATGCTACATAAGGGTCAAGAAGGATAAGGGTTTTAAAAAGGTCACTGGTTTGGGTGATTAGCAAATCATTGACAACAGATCTCTTTGAGAGAATAATATCAACTGACTAATGAGGTCCAATTCAGGTCTGTAAAAAGTTGCGAAGTAAGTAGTTGGTAAGAAAGTGGAGGAAATGAATATAAATAGATATTTCTAGGAGTTTAGCAGGAAGAGAGATGATTGGATATTAGTTTAAGACAATAGTAGGATCAAGTGATGTTTTTAAGGATGAGAGACCTAAGCATGTTTGTAAGCAATGAGTATATTTGTAAGAAAACAATCAGTGGCTAAGGAGAGATTGAAAATTAAGGAGCCAAGGGGATGACTGAAAAGGGAAGTTTGGAAGATGGATTAGTAATTTGCAATTGAAGACCTCAATTTGTTACTGATATATTTGTTGAGATACTTGGTTAAGAAAGAAAGGAAAGGAATTTTTTGGTAAGTAATAGTAAGGACCCAGAAGAGATTACTTATCTTCAATAATACAACCAGTCTGGAGAGTAATTTGAAACTATGCCCAAAAGGCTGTAAAACTGTGCATATCTTTTGTCCAGTAGTGTCTCTACTGGGTCTGTATCCCAAGGAGATCATTAAAAAGAGAAAAAAGGACTCACAAGTGAAAAATTGTATGTTGCATCCCTTTTTGTAGTTACAAGGAACTGAAAATTGTATAGATACCCATCAATTGGAAAATGGCTGAATAAGTTATTGTATGTGAATGTAATGGAATGTTATTGTGCAATAAGAAATGATAAGCAAGTTGATTTCAGAAAAGCCTGGAAAGACTTACATGGACTGATGCTAAGTGAGCAGAACCAAAAAAACATTGTATACAGCAATAAGAAGATTATGTGATGATCAACTGTGATAGACTTGGCTCTTTTCAACAATGAGGTGATTCAAAGCAATTCCAATAGACTTGGGATGAAAAGAGCCATCTAAATCCATAGAGAGAACTGTGGAGACTAAGTGTAGATCAAGGTATAATATTTTCAAATACTACAAGCAGCCAAAAAGAAACAATTCAAACATCAAGGAGCCATAATCAGATTTAGCAGCTTCCAATGTAAAGGATCAAAGGGCCTGGAATTTGATATTCTGGAGGGCAAAGAAACTTGGACTGCAGTCAAGAATCAGCTACTCAGAAAAATGAAGCATTATCTTTCAGGGGGAAAATTCAATAAAATAGGAGATTTTCAATTATTTTTTATGAAAAGAAGTGAAGAGAAAATTTGATCTTCAAATACAGATCTCAATAGAAGCATAAGAAAGTAAAACAGGAAGAAAAAACTATGTTTTTAAAGGTAAAATGTTTACACACCTTCATATGAAGACAGTATGTGTAATTTTAGAGAACTGTATCTTTGTTAGGGATATACTTAGAGGGTGTAGGTATAAGTTGACTCTAATGTAATTATAAAAAAAGAAATTGAGGAGGAAAGGGATTGTACTGGAAGAAGAGGAAAGGAGAAGTTAAATGGAGTAAATTGCATTACATGAAAAGGCAAAACAGACCTATTAGAGTTGAGGAAAAGGAGGAAGATGAACATTGTTCAAACCTTCATCTCTGTGGATTTGACTCAAAGAGGGAATATCATTAATAGATAGATAGATAGGCAGGTAGTAGGTAGGTAGGTAGATAGATAAACAGTTAGATAGATAGATAGATCGATAGATAGATAGAAATAGATATGTATTATCTTGTTTCATCCTATAGGCAAAAAGGAGAAGAAAGAGGAAGGGGAAGGGGGAGGCTAGTAGAAAGGAGAGCAGAAGTATAAGGGAAAAGGTTTAAGAAAGAGGGAATTGGGAAAAGAGGGGCAGATTAAGAGAGGTGGTGGTCAGAAGCAAAACACTGATAAGGGGGGAGTGAGAAAGGTATAACTTGAAAAAAATAGAATGGCAGAAAATATAGTTAATAATTTTAACTGTGAATGTGAGTGGGATAAATTCTCCCATAAAACAGAAGTAGAGAACTAAATGGATTAAAAGCTGGAATCCTATGATATATTGTTTACAAGAATTACATTTGAAGCAGAGAGATACATACAGAATAAAGATTAAAAATTATTATGCTTCACCTGGAATTTTAAAAAAAGCAGGGGTAGCAATCTTAATCTCAAAATGAGCAAAGTAAAAATAGATCTAATTAAAAGAGATAAGGAAAGAAACTACATCTTGCTAAAGGGTCCCATAGATAATGAAGTAATATCAATACTAAACATATATTCAAAAGTGGTATAGCATCTGAATTCCTAGAGGAGAAGTTAAGAGAGTTGCAAAAAGAAATGAACAGCAAAACTATACTAGTGGGGGAATCTCAATTTCCCACTATCAGGACTTGATAAATCAAACCACAAAATAAACAAGAAAGAAGTGAAGGAGATCAATTTTTAGAAAAATTAGGATTAAATGGGGCAGAAAGGAATAATATTTTTTTCTCAACAGTACATGGAGCCTTCACAAAAATTGACTGTAAAAATTGACTGTGGCATAAAAACTCACAATTCAGAAAGGCAGAAATAGTAAATACATCCTTTTTAGTTCAAGATGCTATAAAATTACATCTAATAAAGAACCAGGGGAAAATAGACCAAAAATTAATTGAAACTAAATAATCTAATCCTAAAGAATGAATGAACGAAACAACAAACCATAATTTCATCCAAGAGAATGACAATAATGAGACAATATACCAAAATTTATGCATTGCAGTCAAAGCAATCCTTAGGGGAAATTTTACATTTCTAGATGCTTACAAAAATAAAATAGAGAAAGAGACAATCACTGAATTCAGCATGCAACTAAAAAAAGCTAGAAAAAGAACAAATCAAAAACACCCAATTAAATACCAAATTTGAAATTCTGAAAATAAAAGGAGAGATTAATAAAATTGAAAGTAAAAAAAATTTGCAATAATCAACAAAACCAGGAATTTGGTTTTATGAAAAAAAAAACCAGATAAACTTTTAGTTAATTTGATTAGAAAAAAGGAAGGAGAAAATCAAATAACCAGTAGCAAAAAAGGAAAGAGTTAAGTTGCCACCAATGAAGAGGAAATCAAAGCAATAATCAGAAACAATTTTGCATAACTATATGACAATAAATATGACAATCTAAGGGAAATGAATGAATACTTTTAAAAATATAGATTGTCCAGATTAACAGAAAAAGAAATAAATTACTTAAATACTCCCATTTTAGAAAAAAGTAACGGAATGAACTATTAATCAACTCCCTAAGGAAAAAATCTTCAGAGCCAGATGGATTTACAAATAAATTCTACCAAAAATCTAAAAACCAATTAATTCCAATACTATACAAACTATTTGGGAAAACGTGGTAAAAAGGAGTCCTACCAAATTATTTTGTGACACTAAGATGGTGCTCATATCTAAACCAGGAGGGATCAAAACAGAGAAAGAAAATTATAGACCAATTTCCCTAATAAATATTGATGTAAAAATCTTAAATAAAATCTAAGAAAGAGATTACAGCAACTTATCGTCAGAATAATTTGCTATGACCAAATAGGATTTATACTAGGAATATAGAACTGGTTCAATATCAGGAAAACTATTAGCAATTGACAATATTAATAACCAAAGTACCAGAAATAGTATACTTATATCAATAAATGCAGAAAAAGCATTTAAATACAACAACCATTCCTATTAAAAACACTATCATCTCTTTAAAACCATCAACAAGCATCATATGTAATGGGGATAAACTAGAACCATTCTTTATAAGATCGGGGTGAAACAAAGTTGACCTATCTCTATTACTATTCAATATTGTATTAGAAATGTTAGCTTTAGCAATGAGAGAAGAAAAAGAAATTGAAGGAACTAAAGTAGGTAATGAAGAAATCAAATTATCACTCTTTGCAGATGATATGATGGTATAGTTAGGGAATCCTTGAGAATCAACTAAAAACTATTAGAAACAATTAACAACTTCAGCAAAGTTGCAGAATATAAAATAAATCAATATAAATCATCAATATTTCTATATATTACTAACAAAATCCAACAGCAAAAGAAGCAAAAGAAAATTCAATTAAAATAACTGTAGCTAATATAAAATATTTGGGAGTCTACTTGTCAAGACAAAGCCAGGAAGTATATAAACACTTTTTCCACAAATAAAGATAGATCTAAACAAATGGAGTAATATCAGGTGCTCATGGATAGATAGAATTAATACAATAAAAATGACAATTCTACCTAAAGTTATCTACTTATTCAGTGCCATAATAATCAAATTCCCAAAAAATTGTTTTACAGAACTAAAAAAAAATAATATCAAAATTCATCTTGAAGAACAAAAGGTCAAAAATATCAAGAGAATTAGTGGGAAAAAATTAAACAAAGTTGGCCTAGCTGTACCAGACCTAAAACTATATTATAAAGCTGCAGTCATCAAAATTATTTGGTACTGGCTAAGAAATAGAGTAGTGGATTAGTGAAATAAGTTAAGTTCACAAGACACATATAGTCAATGACCATAGTAATCTAGTGTTTGATAAATCCAAAGACTCCAACTTCTGAGAAAAAACTCACTTTTGACAAAAACTGTTGGGAAAATTAGAAAATAGTATCACAGAAACTAGGGACTGAACAATACCTAAAACCCTATAACAAGAAAAGGTTGAAATGGGTTCATGATTTAGACTTAAGGGGTGATACTATAAGCAAGTTAGGAGACCAAAGGATAGAGGATAGTCATCTTCTCAGATCTGTAAAGAAGGAAATAATTTATGGCCAAAGAAGAATTAGGGAACATTATGAAATGCAAAGTAGATAATTTTGATTACATTAAATAAAAAAAGTTTTGTACAAAGTAAATCAATGAAGCCAAGATCAGAAAGAAAGCAGAAAAGAAAGGAAAAAATTATATCCAGGAGTTCTGATAAAGACTTTTCTCCCTGAAATAGTTATAAAATTGACTCAAATTTATAAAAATACAAGCCTTTCCACAATTGATAAATGGTCAAGGGATATGAAAAGACAATTTTCAGATGAAGAAATTAAAGACATTTCTAGTTGTATGACAAAATCCTCTAACTCACTATTGACTAGAGAAATGCAAATTAAGACAATTCTGAGGTAACACTTCACACATTTCAGCTTGATTGGGATGACAGAAAAAATAATAATAAATGTTGGATAGGAAAACTGGGACACTAATACATTATTGGTGGAGTTGTAAATTGACCCAAACATTCCGAAGAGCAATTTGGAACTATGTTCAAAGTGCTATCAAATTCTGCATATCCTTTGATCCAGTAGTGTCCTGTCTGTATACTGAGTCTGTATCCCAAAGAGATCATATAAAAGGGAAAAGAACCCACATGTGCAAAAATGTTTGCAGCAGCCCTTTTTGTAGTGGAAAAGATCTGGAAACAGAGTGCATGGCCATCAGTTAGAGAATGGCTGAATAAGTTATAGTATATGAATATAATATAATTTTTTTTCTATAAGAAATGATCAGCAAAGTGATTTCAGAAAGGCCTGGAGAAACTTACAGGAACTGATGCTAAGTGGAGTGAGTAGAACCAAAAAAAACATTGTACACAGCAACAAGAAGATTATTGTGATGAACTTGGCTCTTTTCAACAATAAGGTGATTTGGGCTAATTCCAATAAATTTGGAGAGTCAAATTCATCCAGAGAGAGAACTATGGGGAATGAATGTGGATCACAACTTAGTATTTTTATCTTTTTGTTGTTGTTGTTGCTGTTGCTGTTGTTTATTTGTTTGTTTGCTTGCTTTTTTTCGTTCTCATTTTTCCCCTTTTAATCTGATTTTTTTTACAGCATGATAAATGTGGAAATATGTTTAGAAGAATTGCACATGTTTAACCTATATTGTATTGCTTGCTGTGAAGGGGAGGAAGAAGAGGACAAGAGAGGGAAAAAAAATTTGGAATGCAAGGCTTAGCAGAGGTAAATATTAAAAACTATCTTTGCATGTTTTTTGGAAAATATAAAAAGCTTTTATTGTTTTTTAGAAAAACATAGTATTTTTACCTTTTTGTTATTTTTGTTTGCTTTTTTCTTTCTTGTGATTTTCCCCTTTTGATCTGATTTTCTTGTACAATAAAACTAATATGAAATATGTTTACAAGAACTGCACATGCTTAACCTGTATTGCATTGTTTGCTGTCTAGGGGATGAGAGTAAGGGGAAGGGAACTAAGAGGGAGGGAGAAAAATTTGGAACACAAGGTTTTGGAAAGATGATTGTTGAAAATTATCTTTGCATGTATTTGGAAAAATTATACATAAGAATGTATTGTTTATGTCTATCTCTCTATATAATATATATCAACCATCAACAGTAACAAAGAAGGTAGATGATAGATTGAGTTCTGGAAATGGGTGTGTTAGAACTTGTTAGCTAAGCCTCTGATTATTTGCATCAAGCAAGATATAAAACTATGGGATGCATGTTGCCAAAGATGTTTGTAACATCCCAATCAAAATTCAAACCAAATTCCTAGTCGTAGAAGTTATACACCAAGAATTCTTAGGCATTTTTGTACCATTGATCTTTTTGGCAGTCTAATGAAGACCATGAAACCCTTAGGATAATTCTGTGTCTCTTTCACAAAATAAAATATATAGGATTTCAAAGGAAATCAATTACATTGAAACAAACAAAATTTCCTCATCTATGTTTATACACCTGAAATTGAAGAACTCCTGCTGCAACTGGTGACATCCTTCAGATTCTTCTGTTTGTATTATACTAATTGTCAAGTTCAGAAATATTGAAAAGCCTCCTAAAGCATATCCATTGTAATTGAAAACATTCTGGTCCAACTACTCACACAGGAAAGGCTAAGAGGATTAAGAATGTTTATTGTCTGGACTATGACATGCAATTGAATGGACAGATGAGCTATATAATGTTTGTTCACCTCTGTATATGTTAATATGTAAAATGTGTGTGTTTGTGTAATTGACAGATACTGTTGTGAATTAGCAATGAGCTGGGCTTATAATTGAATAGGAAGAGGAGAAAGACCAGACCATATTGCCTTCAGAAAATTGCATTTTGTTTTTGTGACTTCAACTTCTTCCTGAAACAAAAATCCAATTTTTTATCTCCAATATTCCTTTATTGATGTTAACCTTCAAATTATGAAATACTATAATATTCAAAGACATGGAGCAAAAAGGGCTATGAAGAAGTACATGATAGATGCAAGCAAGCTTCAACACAATAGAAACAAGGAATTGTATACGGAAAATAGTGAAAAGATGCCATCAAAGAAAAAAAAAGATGGATCAATTGCACATTGAGTCCAATATGTAGAGAAAATACACAGACAATGCAAAATCTCCCATGGTTGGTTCAACCTTTTGTATTGAACTTATAGGAAAATATGAATGAAAGTTTCACAGTATGAGCAATCATGAGTATGCTGTATTCTACCTGTTGTAGGGATTATCCACAGCACTGAGGTCACAGAGTCCCTGTAGTATTAGAGTTAATATTTATAGTTCTAATGACATGGTTTATTTGGGGAAAGATTGAAATCTTTTCTAAAATGAGAATTTTTTTAAAAAATAGGCGTAGTTAGCCTGGAGGAGAAGAGACTGAGAAGGAGAGGGAGGTAAGTAAAAGCTGTCTTCAAGTACATGAAGAAGAGCTATATCAGATATTGAGTTACAGATAGCTGAATCAGGTAGAACATTAAAATATGCAACTTGAAGTTTAATGCTAAGAAAAAATCTTTACCAATTCAGAGTTTCCCAAAAATGAACTGAGTTATGAGCGATGCTCCCCTCCCTGAAGGTCTTCAACTCATTGGATCACAATTTGTCAGTTTATTATAGTGAAGATTTGCTTATACATAGTTTGTCTGCTGAGGTCCCTTCTAACTCTCATATTCTGTGAATCTAGAATATTATTGCTTACTATCTTCTGTAATAAAGAATTTTCCATATATTGAAATGAGAGCTTCCTACTACTTTTTTTTCTTTGCACAAATATCAGTCAAATAGAGAAAATTCCTAGAAAATTGGATAAGGTCCAGTTTTTAATTTAGTCCTTAATTTATATTTCCTGAACCAAAAAGATGTCTATTACTTTATTCATTTAAGTTTTACTTTATTTGAATAGAAATAAGGTTCTCTCTTTCCCTTTAATATTTTCAGATCATGAAAAATGACCTTTTTGAGATCATCAATCCTTTTGTTAGTAGCTACAAAGTGTTTTTGTTAGTGAAACCTTTAGAAGTATTTTTCTTCTCAGGATTTTTTTAATTGGAAAATTGTTTCCAAGTGACATCAGTGATTTTAATTCATTGATTTCTTTCCAACCACTCAATGAAAATAGTAAGGTAGAAATGTATGTTGACATAATAGCAACTATCTATCATGCCAGTAATAATAGTAAAGATAAATTAAGTGATTATTAAGAAAAAACAAATTCTTATAATTTAAGTTAGATAAGAAATAATAGCATTAGGCATAAATAGATCTTTACCTCTGAAGTATCTTCAGGTTAGATGCTCCTCCCTCTTAAAATAGCTTATCACCAGAGTTCTAACTAGAATGGGATAACCAGATCTTTGTCCCTAAGTGCCAAAATATAGAAGTTGTTGAAAGCACCTTCAGTCTTTCATAAGCTTAGAAACAACAGTTCCTATCAGCTGATTATGCAGAATAAACAAATACCCTCGGTGACTGCAGGTCTCTAGTCCATGGCTCAGAATTTCCCTTAGTTTGTACTTGTTCTGCGCAGAATTGGTAGTTAAGGTTCTGCATATTACTTTCATTTTTTTTTGTTCTCATCCAGTTACGTATTGCACAAAAAATACTTGGAAAAACTGGAAGGACCCCAAAAGATAGAGAAGGGAACTACAATAAGATGCTTTTATTTGTAGTTTTCCTTAGTAAACTATGCATAAGTAGAAACTTTTACAAGCAATTTCTGAGAATCTATAATCATTACATGTATCGTCTATATCAAAGCTTCTAAAACTGTGGATTAAAACTCCATTTGGAATCTTGTAACTGAATGTAGAAATTGCAAAAAAAAAAAAAAGGTAACAATAAAAGATATCAAATATTCTACCAAGATTTAATTCTTTATATAAAAATAAACAAGCACACCTATCTTATTCATATTTGCTTTCATCTTTGACAAATGGCAAAATTATATGTATGCCAAAGAATTATTTTAAAATAAATTTCTTTATAATTTTTTATTAGCAAATGTTTGATTTATATACCTATTTATTTATCTATATGTCTGAATTCATATAAAACTTCCTTGGGCTAAAAGGGTTATGAGTAAAAAAAAAAAAGTTTAAGAAGCCTTGGTCTACACTAACTTAAGCTATGAGGTGGGGCAAAAAGCCTCATAGATACATTGTAGATGTTCAATGAGATGCAACATAGTACAATAATGTGCAAGTAGTGATGTACAATATATTATCCTGAATTATGTAATAGGAGTTTATGTAATAGGAAAATAGGTAGGCTAGTTACATAGCAAAAATAACTAAAAATGAATAGATGGTCTGAATATTAGATAATATAATAGACAGAATGATGAGCTTGAAGGAAGATCTGAATTTCAAATCAATTCAGTATCTGAGAAAGGATTTAAATCCTATAAATCCTTGTCTGTAAAATGGGTATAATAGTAGCACTTTCCTCACAGGAATGTTGTAAAGATCAAATGAGACGATATGTAAATGCTTTGCAAGGCTTCACATGCTATAAAAATGTTAGCCATTGTTTTAAACTTATACACAAAAACCTGTATAATGCTGAGTAACTCTAACGAAGATCTACAGAATGTTGAATGAATCTATTATAAAATATTTGTAAAAGGTAGTCCATAAATTAGACACACAAATGAAAAGGAATGACTAGCCTGTATCAATGTAATCATGGATCCATCTAAATTTGAAGATATTGTCTCCTAACTAAAGATTCATGGAGCTAATTTTCAAATAGATCTATTTTGAATGAAGAATTTTTTTAAAAAAAAATTGTAATCCAGAGTTATAACAAGGTTTGATCACTCATTCTGTAAGAGTTCTGGAGCAGACATGTAAAACTTTTCTAGAAGTTCTTTTTGTGTAAGTTTTCTGAAGGGAGAAGCACCCTTTCTATTTAAGTCAGTCAAATTCAACCTCTTAACCCCATATTATCTTACCAAATGTGGCTCCCAAATAGGATCCTTTAAAATTTCAACTGAGAAACTGGTTTTCACGCTTAAAGAGGATTTCTATTCAATCATTTTTGGCTTGGAGATTCATCTTAGCATATTTACATTCATCTAGTGAAAACTTCATTTTCCTCTTTATAAAGATTGTTTTATCTGTTTCTAAATTTGACATTTTGAATTATGGCAAAATTCAATGTATGCAAATCTCTGAGACTAGAAGGCATTATCTAAATACAAGCAACTGCTCCGGGGTCATACTTTTTTCTAAAAATATATTTTTAGAAAAAAATATATTTGCTCAACAAGAATATTCATCTTTGATATGGAGGACTTTTTGTACAGAGTCCAAAAAGAAGAAAGATTACCAATAAATGTAAGGTTCTTTAGTTGCTGTTGTTTGCAAATGATATTGTAAAATTGTAAATGTAAGGTTCTTTAGTTGCTGTTGTTTGCAAATGATATTGTACTAATTGAGTCCCAAAATATCATAGGAACTTCTTTAAAAAAAATTTGTTACCACCCAAAAAATATTGACCCAACAATCCATACAAAACCAAGAGAATGAAGAATATCTACTCTATTATCCAGATGATATTCAGTTGGATATATAGCTCATTGATTTAATACCTCAGTAGTTATATCTTGGATTGGCATTGAAAAAGGAAAATGAATGAAGTCTAGAATTAAATTTATTGAAGAGAGTGGTCTGGATTGCATTTTGGAAATTGGGTGGAACTTTTATCAGCCTCAAATTGCTTGCATACATACATACACACACACACACATACACAATCTCCATCTTTTCACACCAATATTCTTTTTCATAACTGCAAATTATACAATATTATTATATGCTAAGAATCAAAATTATATGTCATCCAAAAGTCAGGTGGATGTATGCTGCAGAACTGAGAATAATATGGATAGCTCCAGTACTTCACTGGTATCCACAAAATATTAAAAGACTTAGCAGAAAGCCTTTCATTATTAGGTAAATCCTTTAAGGAAAATTAATGGACAACAATTAGGTGACTTGCAACTTTATTGCAGGAAGTACCCACACCAATGTGATGTATTCATTGAAACATGATTGCCAGTATGCTTTTATAAAAAAAAAAAAAAGAAGAAATCAGCAAAAAAAATTGAAAAGCCTGAAATGAATTACTTAAAATTCCTTGGGAACCAATAAAGATGAAGAAAAAAGGAAGCTATATGATACATAATGTTTAATTATGCAATCCTGGATAAAAAAATCAAAATTAAATGACATTCTATAGCTTGCCAATGTCTTTTCTGGAATGTAGCACCTAAAAATGAACACTACATGTTTCAATAAGAGCAGAATAACCTTCTTAGTTATCTCTTAATGCATCGTAAGATCATATTAGCCATCATGATCCTGTTGACTCTTTTTGAGCTTATTTCCAGTAATACACACTGATTTTTATCAAAATCTTTTTCATACATACCTCTTTTTTTCATTACATTTGTGTAATTCCAAATTTCTTCATTTCTTCATTCCAAATGCAAAATTTTACATTTATCCCTATTAACTTTCATCTTATTATGTTTAATACAAAATTCTATCTTGATAAGACCAAGATCTTTTTCAATCCCAACTCTAACATATAGCATGTGCACTTTTGCTTTAGTTTTTGCTTTATATATACTTTTATCCCAAGTCACCACTACAAATATTAAAAAGGCAGTAAGTCAAGAACAATCATTTGGAAACTTCCCTCTTGCTCTTCAGGTAGGATATTGAATAGGAATTACATGTATTATGGTCTCCTTTCTCTAAGGAACATACTGTATGAACTCTTTCCTCTTTCGAAGATCTTAAATGTTAAACTTAAGAAGTCTAATATTTGCAAAACATTGTACTAAATGCTGGAGATACAACAAAATGAAACATGGTTCATGTCTTCAAGGAAATTATTCTAATATAAATGAATAATAACTGGCATTTATATAGAACTGTGAAGCTTGCAGGATGATTTAAACAGACCTCATTTGTGCTTATAACCACTCCAAGTAACACTATTATTATTTGCAATTTGTAGAGGGGAAAACTGAATCTCTGAAAAAATGAAATAGTTGGCTCATGATTACAAGTTAATGTTTCCAAATCAGAGTAAGTAGTAATAATAAAGACATTGTAAAAGGGTAAAATGATGTGATTTCATCCAGAGCAGATGTAGATAGGTAATAAATACAAAGCTCACAGAAAAGAAAAGAGGACTGAGACTGAAGAGGATGAAATTGGAAATGACCATATGTAACAGGTTCAAATAAAAATTAGAATATTACAATAATAAAGTTATGAGGGAAAGAACAAAAGGTAAAAATGAAAAGAAACTGTGCAACAAATATGGAACAAATTGGTCAAAGACTCAGTATAAAAGAAATATGATAGAAAAAAATGAGAAAAGTAGCATCTAAGAAAGACATTTTAATGTAGTATCATACCCCAAAGGAGCCTAAGATTCAAGAGAGAGGCCATAGCATCCAATGAGGGCAGGGCCCAGTGAGAGCACCCACAGCCATAAATGGACACCCTTGTAACTTACTTAAGTACAAGATATGTTTTAGAGAACTTTGATTTTGAGGCAAAAGAAAGGAGAAATAATTATTAGGCTGTAGAGTTAATTCCATTGGTACAATAAAGAGTCCAAATGAAGTGAAAGACCCTTAAGAAGGGGGTAAGAATATAAAATTAACTGATCTTGAGTCATAAAATTATAATTACATAATTGTATCATGGAATTATTCTTTGAAACTAGGGAGACTAGAGAGGAATAAAAAGGTTATCCAAAATCCAAAAACTAAGAGATGGATAGAAAAAAAGCAAGTCTGGAAAGTGAATCAAGATCTGGAATGTGGAATTTCAGTTAAAGACTTTCTATTTCCCTTCTGTTGACATGAATGACTCTCTCTCTCTCTCTCTCTCTCTCTCTCTCTCTCTCTCTCTCTCTCTCTCTCTCTCCTCTCTCTCTCTCTCCCTCTCTCTCTCTCTCTGTCTCTCTCTTTCTCTCTCTCTTTTTCATGCCCTTTCTTCCTCTTTGCCTTCCATTCTTTCCCCATTCCTTCATTTCTAAGTAAAATGAGCAAATCCTGATATTTGGTTGGACCTCTACCCAATGATCTTGCAAACTGACCAAAGAAATAAATATGCTTTATTTTTAAGACCAACAACAGATTAGTAAACTCCCATTCTCACCCTGAAAGAAAAAAAAAACTGTCCTGTCTTTCTTTCAAGACAAGTTCCAAACAATCTGAGATTTAAACTAGCTGCCCCTAGTTTATCATATTTTCTATGTAAATGTGTGTATACACATACATACACACATATCAGTAGGAAATGATTGCTAAACAGAGCTTTCTCTGTGAGTTCCTCCATGCCATGACTTGTAATAATAATTAAGTCTTTTTATCTGACCTATATCCTAAAATTATGACCCTTGGACCTTTTTTTAAAACCACAGCAACAGAAAATAGTAATGAAAAATATGAAGAATAGAGGATCTTAACTGTAACAACCCTTTCTGAAAGATCCCAGGCATTTCTTGCTTTTCACCTTCTTTTCCTGCAACACTTAGGGAATACATTTGACCTAAACTTGTTTGGGTTCTGACACTGAGCTAAACGTATTGAAGAGAATGCTGATTGGAAATAATAAATATTATCAGCCCACATGAATCAGAAAGAGAAATCATAAAATGTGGTGAATAGAGTGCTGAACTTAAGAGTGAAAATATGTAAGTTTGAGCACTGCTTCTGACCCCTGTATATTCATTACTCACCTGATCAGTGCCCCTATGAAACACTCTGAGATTATCAATTATGGACAAATTGCTCATCTCTATTCATGTATGGACTCTCTCTTGTACTACACCACTGGAGGGAGTTTCCACACTGGGATTATTCTGATGAAATCACAGGCCCAGAGCATAAAGCTAAAATCCCTAGATGGTATTTTTTGGTATTTTCTGAATTGCAACTCAATCAATACAAGTAATGGAGTTAGTATTAGAGAAACTGGTTCAGAAGGATAATAGGGAAAATATTTTCCATCTTTTCACCTTTCAGGTTAAATGTAAAGTGAATCTGAAACATACCAGTAATAAGTCCAGAGCACTAGAATAAGTTACAACCTCTCTATCCCATTTCAACACAGAGCTCATTATTTAAAAAAGAAACTAGTGATCTCTAAACATCTGCATGGTTTCATCAAGAATAGGATATGTCAAACTAATCTTATTGCTTTTTTTAAAATAGACTTACTAATTGATTGGGAAAATTTTCTAGATATTTTCTAAAGTTTTAGCGAAGTATATGATATAGCATATCCTATTATTTTTGTCAAAAATATGGAAAGATGAGGGCTATAATATAATAGAGTTAGAAATATCCAAAACTTCTGGAATGACTATAGTCAGAGTCATTATTGAATGATTTCAACTTGGAAAAAGATACCTAAGAAGATTAATATTTGGTCTTGGAATGTGTAAAATTTTAACATGACTTCAGTAAAAGCACAAAACATCATGTTTAATTTCCCAGTAACAAAAGCTGAAAGACAATGAACACAATGAAAGAGAATCAAAAACCATAATGATCTTGAGAACCAATATATTACTCTAAATAAAATAAGATGAAATGTAAAAGGCCAAATGAGATCATAAATTTGGGTTCAAGAAATCAACTTAACAAGTACAAGATACATGGTTAGTTTTCTGAAAAATACCTTTAAGTATTTAGCAACTTCTGAAGTCAATTTCAGGTAAATGACATGGATTCAAAAAAAAGCTAATTTGATCCTGGTCTAATTTAAAAGAGACATAACTTCAAGAAATAAAGAGGTACATTTCTAAAATATAGAGAGAATTAACTCAAATTTATAAGAATTCTATCCATTCTACAATTGATAAATGGTCAAATGAAATGAATTTTTAGACAAAGAAATTGAAACTATTTCTAGTCATATGAAAAAGTGCTCCAAATCACTATTGATCAGAGAAATGCAAATTAAGACAATTCTGAGATATTACTACATACTTCTCAGATTGGCTAGAATGACAGAAAAAGATAATGCTGAGTGTTGGAGGGGATGTTGGTGGAATTGTTAACAAATCCAACCATTCTGGAGAGCAACTTGGAACTATGCTCAAAAAGTTATCAAACTGTGCATAGTCTTTGATTCAGCAGTGTCACTGCTGGATTTATAATCCAAAGAGATCCTAAAGGAGGGAAAGGGACCCACATATGCAAAAATGTTTGTGGCATCCTTTTTTGTAGTGGAAAGAAACTAAAAACTGAATGAATGCCCATCAATTGGAGAATGGCTGAATAAATTATGGTATATGAATATTATGGAATATTATCGTTCTGTAAGAAACGAACAACATGGTTTCAAGAGACCTGGAGAAACTTACATGATCCTAAGTGAAATGAGCAGAACCATGAGATCATTGTACAGCAACAATGAGATTATATGATGATCAATTCTGAGGGACGTGGCTCTCTTCAACAATGAGATGATTCAGACTAGTTCTAATGGTCTTGTGATGGAGATAACCATCTGTACCCAGAGAGAGGACTGTGGGAACTGAATGTGGATCACAAGTATTTTTGTTGTCTGCTTGTTTTTTTTCTTTCTTTCTCATTTTTTCCCTTTTTGATCTGATTTTTCTTGTGCAGCAAGATAACTGTATAAATATGTATACATATATTGGATGTTAAAAATCAATTTTAACATATTTAACTTGCATTGGACTGCCTGCCATCTAAGGGAGGAGATGAGAGGGAGAAGGGGAAAATGTGGAACAGAAAAATTTGCAAGGATTAGTGTTGAAAAGTTACCCATGCATATGTTTTGTAAATAAAAACTTGTAATAAAAAATAATTTTAAAAAAGAAATAAAGAAGTAACAGTCTTTACCTGACCCTAATCAGGCCTTGTTCATTTCTAGGTTCCTCAGTTTAGGAAGAATATTGATAAACATAAGAGTTTCTAGTAGAAGTTGGTCAACATTGGGAAGATCCTTTAAGTTGATTCTTATGAAAAATACTTGAAGGAACTGACTGAACTTGAAAAGAGAAGACCAAGAGAAGATATGATATCCAGCTCCAAATTTTGAAGGATTGTTCTTGGAAAAGGTACTAGATTTATTTAGTCATTTGGGTACTATAAATACCTATATCTATATTACTTTATAGATATAGGTATTTATAGTATCTATAGTATAACTTGGTCAGTTAGTGCAAAAAGGAAATCTAGACCTAACTTCAAAAAAAAGCTTCATAATAGTGAGGGCTTTTCCTTATGTGAAACAGGCTGCTTCAGGAGGTAATAGATTCTTCATTAACAAAGACAGGAATACCAAATGTTATAGTTGGATTCTTCTTTAGGCATGGGATGGAAATTAGCTATGGTACCCAAGGTCCCTTTCAAGCCCAAAATTATATAAGTCTATGAGTCATTTATCAGGAATACACTAGAATTAAGGACAGGGTCTTACATTATCTGGAGTCTGAGAAAGAGACAACAATTACAGTACTACATGATTAAAAACATCATAAAATATAAGCCAAAAAATTGGGGATGAGGAAAATTCTACTTCTTACCCTGTATCATATACTATTTTTAACTATATATTAATTTTCTGATGCCTATCCTCAAAAATATCCTCTAACATATGGTAATAATCACATTCCCCCCAAATCTAATCTTTCATCTTTGGAGATTATTAACTCACTGTCAATTGCACATATGTTCAATTCAATTTAACAAGCATTTATTAACTACTTATTACATGCAAGAAAAATCTGCTAGGCAATGAAGATGCAGAGGAAAATTAAGATGTCCCTGCTCTCATAGAGGATATATTAGGATCAATAAAGTATAACATGTATACAAAGTATGTATAGTGCAAACAAATTTTAAGTGATAGAAAGTACTATTAACTAAAGATTTGCCAAAAAAATTTCATGAATGATTTAGCATTTAAATTGAATCTTGATTGAAGGTAGGAATTCTCAAAGACAGAGATATGAAAGGAGGGCATTCCAGGATCCAAGAGAATGTTCAGGGAAGCAAAAATGTGGGAGGTAGCAAGATATAGAGTTTGTAAAATAAGGAAATTGTAGTATAAGATAAAAGTATATGCGAACCTTATTGTAGAATATTTGATATGCCAGACTCAGGAGTTAATGCAGTATGCTAGTCTATAGCCAGTGGAAATACAATGAAAGTTTCAAAACATGGGAGTGATATCATCTTATCTATATCTTAAGAGGATGTAAAAGATGGATAAAAGAGGAGAGAGACTAAAAGCAGGTAGCTTGATAGTATAATGGATAGAGCCCTAGATTTGGAGTCATTTGGCTTCAAACATATAATAGTCATATGATCATAGGTCACTTAACCTCTATTTACATGTTTCATCATCTCTTAAATAGAAATAGGAATAATAATCCTACTTTCCAGGATGATTGTAAGGATAAAATGAGATAACCTTTGTTAAGGACTCTGCAAACCTTAAGGCACTATTTAAAGGATAGGTATTAAAATAATTATGTGGCTATAATCATAGTCCAGGTGAAAGACAATGAAGCAGCAGATGAGTAGAAAAAAATGGATAATTATGAGAAGTGTTGAGAAGGTAGAATCAGTAGCTAATTAAATATGTGAAATGGAATAAGGAAGAACAAAGATTTAAAGATGACTTTACCGTTATAAACTTAAGGGACTAGGAAGACAGTTGTTAGCTCAATAGAAATATGGAAATTTGGAAAAGACATGATTAAAAATGCCAATGAAATATCCTAGAGGAGATTCAACTAAGATTACACAGGAACAAAACATTCTGAAAACCTTAAAACACTATATATATATATATATATATTTTTTGTTGGGGGAAGGATGGATTTGCAAGATTTAGCCACATTCATCCTCAGTTATGAGCAATGACATACCCACGTAAGACAGCTGACAAGCGTTATTGATGTAACTCAAAACCATGAAACCTAATAAAAATAACTGACCTATAAGGAGATAGAGCCTATGATATTCCCATCATTCTCATCATGTTATGATAAAATTAAATCAGCAGTCTTATACATGTCTAGATTTACAAGGGATCCTCAAACTACGGCTGCAGGCCACATGCAGCAGCTGAGGACAATTATCCCCCTCACCCAGGGCTATGAAGTTTCTTTATTTAAAGGCCTACAAAAGAAAATTTTTGTTTTTACTATAGTCCGGCCCTCCAACAGTCTGAGGGACAGTGAACTGGCCCCCTATTTAAAAAGTTTGAGGACCCCTGGAATAATGAAAAGAGCACTAGATATTACTAGAGGCCTTAGGCTCAAATCTTGGCCTCTGCCATTTGTTTCCAGAAATAGTTACTAAACTTTAGTCTTCAGTTTCCTCACCTGTAAAATGTGGAGATTTAACTAGATAACCTCTTATGTTCTTCCCAGCTCTAAATCTAGGATTTTCTCAAATGTCTATGTATACACTGACATACATACAGGCCTACATATATATATATACATATGTATACACATATACATACATATACATATATATATACACACACTTATCTCTCACTCTAATTCCTATAATTTGTTACAGCTTATTTTTAGGTGTTAGAAATAATTGACTAAGAAATATCTTATTCTATTAAGTCATGAAATCATATAGACTTTTTTTTAATAGAGCCTAATGCTAATAAGCTTTCAAAGCCATCTTTTCTGAATCATTCTCTTTATATTGCTTTATTATAATCAAAGTTCTAAAAGGGAATTTAGAGTTCACCTAATTCTTATTTATCTTATTTACAAATAAATAAAATGAAGTCTAGAAGTAATGAGTTCTTGATCATTTTCAACTCTAAGGTCCCTGGTGGTCCCATGTATACATATACAAGTATAGTCATGATCATGATAATCTGCTGTATTCAGTTTAATTGATCAGTTAGTTATTTACATGGTAATTTTATGTAAACAGATTTGTCTTAAGCATGAAAGTAGATTATTAATAAATTAAGGTATAAATTATATTTTAAGGAATTTATAAAATTTCCTTTTTCTAAGAGATTCTATGGTTCAAGACCATTAGCTTTTCCCATTAAGCTTAGTGTATATACATATATGTGTATATATGTATATATAAACATACCTGTATATCAAACATGTATATATACCTATACACAAATACATATATGTAACTTTGATTTAACTTTCTAGAAAATAATTTAAAATTAATTTAAATGTTACCCTATAGAGGTTACATGGCATCATATTTAGAGACAAGAAAGAAAGCAGAATTTATTGTTTTTAATTTAGTTCATTTCAGTGATTTGGATCAGTCCAATGACTTCAGTGACTATCCCAGTATGGATCTCCCATAGTAAACAAAGATCAGAGAAAATTTATTCTGCAGAATGCATAAGATGACATACATTAATGAGAGAGGTCTAGAGAACCTGAAAGTTCAACTTAAGAAAGTCAGAGATCTGAAATATGAGGTAAATGGAATATTTGAGATGACCTGACATGTCCAGTGAATACTCATCCATCAGTGGTCTGCAAATTTTACAATAGAAACAAAAACAGAAGTCATCGGGATGATGTCCCAGTAATTGGCCATTGACTCTAAAATATCCATCTATACATAAACATATATATATATATATATGTATGTATGTATATATATATATGTATGTATGTATGTATATATATATATACACATATACATACATATACATATATATATACACACACTTATCTCTCACTCTAATTCCTATAATTTGTTACAGCTTATTTTTAGGTGTTAGAAATAATTGACTAAGAAATATCTTATTCTATTAAGTCATGAAATCATATAGACTTTTTTTTAATAGAGCCTAATGCTAATAAGCTTTCAAAGCCATCTTTTCTGAATCATTCTCTTTATATTGCTTTATTATAATCAAAGTTCTAAAAGGGAATTTAGAGTTCACCTAATTCTTATTTATCTTATTTACAAATAAATAAAATGAAGTCTAGAAGTAATGAGTTCTTGATCATTTTCAACTCTAAGGTCCCTGGTGGTCCCATGTATACATATACAAGTATAGTCATGATCATGATAATCTGCTGTATTCAGTTTAATTGATCAGTTAGTTATTTACATGGTAATTTTATGTAAACAGATTTGTCTTAAGCATGAAAGTAGATTATTAATAAATTAAGGTATAAATTATATTTTAAGGAATTTATAAAATTTCCTTTTTCTAAGAGATTCTATGGTTCAAGACCATTAGCTTTTCCCATTAAGCTTAGTGTATATACATATATGTGTATATATGTATATATAAACATACCTGTATATCAAACATGTATATATACCTATACACAAATACATATATGTAACTTTGATTTAACTTTCTAGAAAATAATTTAAAATTAATTTAAATGTTACCCTATAGAGGTTACATGGCATCATATTTAGAGACAAGAAAGAAAGCAGAATTTATTGTTTTTAATTTAGTTCATTTCAGTGATTTGGATCAGTCCAATGACTTCAGTGACTATCCCAGTATGGATCTCCCATAGTAAACAAAGATCAGAGAAAATTTATTCTGCAGAATGCATAAGATGACATACATTAATGAGAGAGGTCTAGAGAACCTGAAAGTTCAACTTAAGAAAGTCAGAGATCTGAAATATGAGGTAAATGGAATATTTGAGATGACCTGACATGTCCAGTGAATACTCATCCATCAGTGGTCTGCAAATTTTACAATAGAAACAAAAACAGAAGTCATCGGGATGATGTCCCAGTAATTGGCCATTGACTCTAAAATATCCATCTATACATAAACATATATATATGTATGTATGTATGTATATATATGTATGTATGTATGTATATATATATACACATATGTATATACATATATATAGGCATATATATTTGTGTATATGCATGAAGGGTTCCTGTGATTCTTTTTATAATTTTCTTTTTATTCAGAGAATCACAGAATTTGAGAATAGAAAGGGATCTCAGCACTATTTATTCGAGTCCATACCAGAAAAAGTTCATGTCTATCATCTAATACACACTCACTGTGTGACCCTGGCCAAGCCACTTTCAATATCCTAAGCAACACTCTAAGACCATGAATTGCCAAGTAAGTACCTATCTGCATTGGATTTCCATCAACCAATGAAATCAGATAATCTGTTATTAAAATATTTCTCTAAAACTTCTAGACCTTTTTCAAATAAACTGCTATCTAACTGTGCTTTTCTTATTGATGTGTTGAATTCATGAATAAGCATAAGAGACCTCAGAGATCAATAGTAGGTAGTTTTTATTTATTAGGAAGCATCTCAAAGTCTCTGGATATTGTTTCCTCAATGATTACCACTACTGGTAACTAGTATAAATTTTCTATTCATTCCTATTATATTTCATTTTATTGTAATTACTCTAATGTTTTAACCTCTCAAGTTTTTTGAATTCTGATCCAATCATCTAACATGTCAATCTCTCCCAACTTTGTGTCTTTTGCTTAATATGTATAGATAGATAGATAGATATGCATACACACATATTTAGAAGTATATATAATGCAAACACATACAAATATATTTGTGGTAATCTATTCAAAATACTACATTCATCCTTATTTTTATTAATTTTTATTATGTATTTAATTTTAAAAATTATTAAAAGTAAATTTTAAAATATTAAAGTATTGAATCTCTATGACAAAAATTTGTGGGATTCTCTTAGCACCCATCATTCATGTTATAATTATTGTTTCTATTAAATATACACATTATCATATCCCAGATCACATTCCTAAAATTCTGGAGCTAGAAGGATCCTTCAAGATAGAACCTACTCCCTACCAATTCTAACATCCAAATGAGGAAACAGTGGCCTAGAAAAGAGAAATTACTTTCCTGTCCAAGGTCATAAAGGGATTTAGTAGCAGAATTGGACCTAGAATGGATGTCTCCTGACTCTCATCTAATACTGTTTCCATTGTAACACAACACCTCATTATCTGGCATAAGTCTTAAGATCCCAGAGAACAAAGAATGCATCTGTTAAATGTGTTTTGTACAATGCTTAAAAATGCAAAGAGACAGTTCCAAAAGAATTATGATTATGACTGTAAGGTCATTGTCATTAAAATTATGGCTAGTCATTTTATAAAATTCCTTATATTTCCAGTCTTAGCCACTCTGGCTTGAGTCTATGAGACCTGTGATTTATTTCTCTTATTCACCAGTAATTATGTGGTAGAGTATGATTAGAGGTGAAGGGCAAGAAGGTAGGAGGAACTTTGAATGATAGATATACACATAATTTTAGGAGTATTTTTGCCTCTTTTTGATTGCATAGTTCAAAAAGTTTCAAATACCTTGTTTTGGTGATAAGAACCATAAATTATCTTTGATTTAATGATAGCCTACAATTGTAGTAACACTGCAATAACATTTCTAATTCTAGGAATCAACTATGTTTACATCAGTTATTCAAAGTCAAGATTATATCTCTAGAAAAAACTGACTTAAATTGTCTACCAGCTGTATTGGTTGGTACTAAATAAAATATCACAATTGAAATTTTTCCCTAATTTTTCAGAATGGCATTAAAAATGAAGAAAACAAGAAAGGATTGGATTCTGATTATTTGGTAATGTGATTATAATGAGCAGATTATAAAAGAATAAGCCAAGAAGTTATTAGAATCAATGAAAAACGTAATTCTTCTGAGAAACCCACCCCATCTAAAGCAGCAGGTGATATTTTGTCAAAAGAAATATAATTAGCCAAAGCTCTAGTTGTTATATTGCATATGAAAATTTATTCTGATTTGGTAGAAATTCAAATCAAATGCATAGAGGATATGGAAACAGTTTGATATTTTTAAAGTGTTTCAATGTGTCCTTACCATTAACAATGTGTCAAAAAAAAAAAAAAGGCATGGGGGTACATCAATCCAAAGAATTTGAACTATTAACTCAATAATAAACACAACTGTTTCTTTAATGGAATAAGCCAGAACTTAAAAAAAAATCTTAAAACATGAAAGGACTTCAATACAATCTCGTTCAATTCACATCTAAATAAGAATACTTGTAAAAACATATCAGACAAGCAACTAGTTGTCCAGTCTCTGCTTGAAGACTCACTATCTCCTAAGGAAACCTTAATTATTTGTAAATTTCTCCTTTAAAATGGCCTATATTTTTCCTTTCTGAAATTTCTATCTAGTTTCTCCCCAGTAAGGCCAAAAATCATTTCCACAAAATCTCTACAACAGTGTTTTCTCTTATCCAAATTGACTATCCTTGCTCCTATAATTGACATTCACATGACAGACTTTTGTCATTCTAACTGAATTTGCCTTTATGTTCTCCAGCTTGTTGATGTTATTCCTAAAATCTGGTAACCAAAATTGATCACAATATTATAAATGTACCCTGATCAAGAGACAATATGGTGGTATTATCACTTTCCTAGTCTGAATAAAATGCCTTTAAGATTACATTACTTTTTTATTCTACTAATTTATTGAAGCAAATCAACAGCATTCACTCCAGGCTGGATCAGTCAGAGTCTTCTTTGAAATCCCCACTTTGGATTTTTTTTTTTTAAAAAATTAAGTTTTTATCATTTTTCCCATTTGGGGAACTACATCTATGAATGTATAAGTCAGAGAATGTCTAGAAGTAAGCAACCAAATTAGTAAAGGGTATTAAGTTAATAATGTAATAATGAGTTGTAGAACCTGGGAATTTTAATATGAAGAAGAGGTTCATTCAAGAAATGATAGCTGTTTTCAAGAGTTTGAAAGACTGCCACATAGAAGAAAGATTCATTTTTTTCTGCTAGACCTCAATGAACAGAATAAGAGCAATAAGCAAAAGTTTCAGAGAAGAAATTCATGTTTGGTTCAAAGAAAAACTTCTAAAATTACAGTGAAATGATCAACTAATAAGCACAATGGATAGAACAAAAGTTCAGGAACCAGGCAGATTTGGTCGTAATTGATACCTTAAATACTTGATTGTAACTCATTTAACCATTCTATCTCAGTTTTCTCATATCTCTATAAAATGGGGAAAAATAATACTCCTAGAGAACCTGTAATGGTCTAATGACATAATGCATATAAAATGTTTTACAAAATTAAGAGTACCGTATAAAAGCCAGTTATTTTTATTAATACATTTTCCTTACTGAAAGTCTTCAAGAAAAGTCTGAATGACCACTTTGGGGTCCAATTGCAGAGATGATTCTTTCTCAGGTACAGGATGGATCAAATGGTTTCTGAGGACATATTACCTCCCATGTCCAAAATTCTTTGATTTCTGAGGCATATGAGAAAGATGATCATACCCCCACCTCACTTACTTCTCTGAACCCGTTACCTTGCCTATGTAAATTGGGAATAAAAATAATTAAACGACCAGCTTTAAATTGGGAATAAAAATAATTAAACGACCAGCTTCCTAGGGTTGTTGTGATTTGAATGGAAGCTTAATTCACAAAAACTTCCTTCTTCTTCCTTCCCAAAGAGGCTGAAGTTTTAGTATATCTAGCCTAAAAGAGTAAGTCTTCAACCCCATGGTCTCTAGGTATGACCATTTTAAGATGCCAAGTTTATCTGGTCTGCTTAGCAATCATGGCTCACTCTTTCTTTTGTTCTTACCAGCTACAGGTGCAATGCTCTTATCTAAAGCCTGATGATTGAAAAGATTAAGTCAATTCAAATCAGGCTTGATGAATTTAAGAGAAAATGTGCACATTCTGATAAGTTCAATGAATTTGCATCTAACTACAAATAATTTTCTAAACTATTTGACAGCTATATCTAGGACCTTATAGTTGAAGAGTTCATCACTCCTATAGAGCTGTTACCCAAGAATTGTTTTTAAAATGCAATATTTTTAATGTCTCTCAACCTTAATTCTAAGGAAACAAAAACGGATTTTGCTTTCATTATTAGTACTTTGTTGTTATGCAATCCACGATTGGCAGTTTCTTGCCATTCAAAGGCAATTTTAAAAAAATGTAATTTTAAATCTACTGTCTATTTTTTGTTGCATATCCTTTAAGATGTTTGCATTTTAATAAGCAGAAATTTTGTAAAGGATGAAATAATAAATTCCTTTATCATAGGATCATAGATCTAGAACAGGAAAGGACTATAGAGGTAATTTAGTCCAATCCAATCATTTACGAACAGAAAGATTGAAGATAAGAGAAGTTAGGTGACTTTGCCAAAGTCACATAAGTCATAAATAGCTGAAGGACTTGAACCCAGGTTCTTTAACTCAAATCCCAATGCTTATGTAGCATGCTGAATCTCTCAAGGGTACCATTTTTGTCATTTACAACATCATAGAGTTTTTGAGAGGCAGCATGATATAACGAATAGGACACCAGAAATGAAATTGAAAATATGTGGTCTTGAACCCAACTCCATCATTTACTGATTTTGCAGTATTGCACAAGTTATGCAACCATTCTGATTCTCAATTTCTTCATCTGTAGTATGGATATAAAAATACTTGATAACACACACATAAAAGATTGTTCTAAAGGCCAATTGAGATAATACTTGTAAAATTCTTAGTAGATAATGATACAAATGAGAACTCTGGCTTTGGAATCTGTTATTACTTTCCCAAGTTCAGTGTGGTATGTTTGTGGCAATCAATTACCTGAATCATAGACAGTGAGACAATTAGTTCTACATACTATTCCATGCAAAAACCTTAAATCCAATAGCAAAGCATTTAATTAAGACAGAAAAAGGAATCTAAATTGCTAGAGAGAAATAACAACAAAATTTATTCATTCTTAGGTTTCCAAACTCAGATAAGTACAACCTATTTCACTTCTCACAGTATTATGAAAGAAGGGTGCTCAGGGAAACATCTACTAGGGAAGTTTTACATGGGGTGATCCATTTCCTGGACTCCTCTCAGAATGGACTCAATAATAATACTAGACATTTATCATAGTTTCTTGGGGCCAGATATGTTTTATCTCTGACTGACTGCTAGTAAACTTAATATAGAATCAGTATGCCCAGAAGCAATATACACCAAATTTAAGCTTCATTCTAAGGATCTCTTACTCTACAGACTGCATTCCATAACATCATACTACTCCAATTTGGTTCTACATTCATGGGCATCTCAGAAATACCCCCAGAACTCTCTATACATTAATCACTTCTCCATGAGGCTCCCCGTCTGTCTACTGCTGTCTTCTTTCCAATTCTGTCTCCTGATGTAGACATTTGAATCCAAAAGAATTCAGACATCCTGAATCTCCCTTTAATGAACTGTATCTCTTTTGACTGTTCCTTATAAGCATTTGAAGCTATAAAGAATCCCATTATAATAGCCATTGTTATTTTTAAAGCTCAAAAGGACCATAAAGATCTAGTCCAATCTTCTCTTTTTACAAGTGAGGAAACTAAAAGAATAAGTGACTTTTCCCATGGGAAGGTGATGGAGATGGAGTTTAAACTAAGGCTTCTCCTGACTCCAAGTACAGCACTTTTTTTTTTTACCACATTATACTGTCAAAAGTTGATGCTACTGATTTCAACCATGCCACTTTTTCTTCTGACTTTTCTTTTTTGGTTAAGGATATGGTTTTGACAGTATAGGGAGTGCCAAATGAGAAAACTCCCTCTACTAATATAGATCAGAATGTTATCTGTAATGATTATAGTCTTGGATGATTGTCTAGGAGTACTGAGAGGTCAAGTTAGCTTACTGTAAACAAATAGTCAGCAGAAGATTTTTACCCTGGCCTTCCTGACTCTGAAGCCTACTTTCTTTCCAGCATGATATTCAGTGACACACAACCAGCATGTGTCAAATGTAGGTGCATCTTCAAGATATATTTCATCTTATTTTTAAAAATTAGAAATAAGCTCATTAATTACCCCCCTCCATTTTATTGATGAGGAAAGTAGGCTTTCTCAAATTCATACATGTAGTGAGTGACAGAATAAAGACTGATTGGTTACTGGCACACGTCAGAGATTTGGAACAAATCAAGAACCATTTCATGCCTTTCCAAGCCCAAAATACTATCTTTAGCTAACAATTAGCACACCATCAGCATCTTCACGCAAGAGAGGGTGTATAGATAACACAGTAGTTACTAGGCTCATCTCATATTTCTCATTGAAACCAGAATCTCATTGACTTTGGCTGAGGTTTGTAATGGGAAAACTTGCAGATCTTATAGCCATGGAGATGGGCTTACTATAACTAAATAGCATGAACAAAGTCCTGGCTGTATATTTTGTGTACAATTATCAGGGCATAGGAAGAGACCTTAATTATACTTCTGTATTCATGTAGATATGCATTTTAGATTCCTTCTTAATCTTGTTTTCAAAAATTATTATTTTTAGTTGGAAGCAAAATTCACTTTTGCTGATTCATATTTACTGATGCCAATGAGAATTGTATTTCCCTCCACAAAAATGAACAGATATGTTTGTTGTTGCTTTTTAAATCACTTTAAGGTGTAGCTTTTCTTAAAGATTTCTAGCTCTCTCACTTCTCCCCCTTCTTGCTTCCATAGCTTCTGTGGACATTATACCCACTGACTTTGAACAAAGTCCTATGACCTGATGGCATGGAAGGGAGTGGGAATTTGCAGATATATTTTTAGCACACTTTCCTTCAAAGTGCTAACCAAATAGCATTTCAGCAATAAGTGCAGCATCCCGGGGAGGTAGATATTATCACCACTGCCACTTTGCAGAGGAAGAAACTAAACACAGCATGACTAGGTGATACTCAAGGTCAGTCAGGACATCTAGAACTAAAATTGTGTTCCCTAATGACTAGGGAAACACTGTATTTTTCAGGCATATTAATGCATGCTGTACTATAGTGTTTATGGATTCACTACATTTTCTATAATCAACATTAATATACTTCACTAGGATCTATTCTATACTGTTTTGTTTTCCTGTGTACCATAAGGAAGTTTAAGGTGAAAGGGGACATAGCAGGCATTAAGGAGAGAAATTTGTGTTCTGTTTTATTTCCAATAAAATCTGTAGGACCTATTCTAAAAAAAAGGGAAAAGCTCTTTTGAAGACCATTGGCTTCTTTGATATGTCTGATTTAACCCAAGGAATGTGCCAAAATGATACATTCCTTTTCTTCTTAAGTGAAAGTCATTGCCTTTGGCTTTTCATTCCTAAAGTCTAATGTTGCTTCTGCTATAAATACACAAGTTCACTTTGTTCACTTTGTACCTTGAAGTCATGAATGTCCAGAAAGAGAGGACATTTGGATTTAAAAGACCAAAAACAAGTATATCTAGTTAATTGCTCATTAAAAGTTGTTTTAATAAAATTATTAAAATAAGTCTGCCAGGGACTCAAATCAACTTGAAGAGAAAGTTATTCATAAGATTGCAAACATATCTAGTTATTATGGAGTTATTCCCATTTCCCCTGATTCATATTCATGAGATCTCAGTGTAAGTTTAGTATCTAAATAGAGAGTTAGAAAATTCTTGATGATTAAACCGAGTAGATCAGAAGTTTTTAAACTTTTTTTGTGTTAATGGATGCTTCTGGCAACCTGGCAAAACCTCTTGACCCTCTCTCATAATAATATTTTAATGCATAAATATAGGACTATGAAGAAAACTAATTATTTTGAAATATAGATATCAACATATTGTGCTTTTTTGAAATAAATTTATAGACTCTAAGTTAAGTAGTCCCAAGATATATTATGAAATCATTAATGATAATATTTAGTACATATGTGTAACTTTCAGGAGCTCAAAATATCATTTTAGACTGTCAACTAACTGTGCCAAAATTTACCCAAAGCATAAAAGTCTATGATATGATTATCACTTGAAATGATAAAACTGAAGAAAAGAAAAAATTAATATCTTAGGCTCCTAATTGAAAAATTCAATTTTTATCTTCTCATTGTTCAAACAAATGCAAAATCTTCTAATAAGACAATGTGAGACTTGTTCCTTTATACCCCTTGCACTTTATATGGTGCTTTATATATACACTAGACATGATGTTAGTTCAAAGACTCGCAGGGATTTAGACTTTAGAGTTGGAAGGACCTTTAAAAAATATTACCTAATCAAATTTCCTCATTCTTTATGTGTAGAAATTATTGAAGGATAGCATGAGCAAAATCAGAACAATTTATACCATACCCGTAGCACTATAAAGACAAACAATAGTGTTAAAATTAAATAATTCTATAACCATTCAGACCATTGATGAAATATGCTTTCCACCCCCTGAGAGGGAGGTGATGGATTTAGAATGTCAAAGGAGACATACATTTTCAAATGTATTCAACAGAAGAAAAACAAACAAACAAACAAACAAAAACAAATGTATCCAATGAGAGAATTTGTTTTGCTGGACTATGCATATTTGTTACAAAGTATTTGTTTTTCTTTTCTCTTTTATTTCTAGTGGAATGGGAAGGATTAAGGACAAGAAAATACAATTCTATTATTTTTAATACTTTAAAGAAAGAGAAACGGGAAGTTCACCTGAGAGTACTAAATTGCCTTAGATTACATAGGAAATAAGTAGCATAGCCGAGATTTGAATCCAGCTTCTCCATTCAGTGTTCTTTCTTACCACCTCTACTAATATGGAAAGACTAGGACAATTCAGAAGTTCAATGCTTTTACCACGAAATATTCTCTTTTTATATTCTTCAAGAAGGTATGGGGCTGAAAGAATTCTCTCACACATTCTTGGTCTGTTTTTCTTCCATAATCAGGCAATTTCCCTTTTAATTATGTATGTCTAGATAGCTATTCTGACTAAGGTCCATTTATTAAAAAGATGTTTTTAGTTTCTAAAACCAGTGGCTTTTTCCTGAAGGTGTCACTTAAGAAGGTATTTATTACTGAAAGAATTCCTCTTTTGTGTCATTTTCAATCATAATCACTGCCAGAAACTTTCTCCCCTTCAGATTTCTCACCTTTTATCATCTTTCCTACCTTTACTCCAAAAGGTACATCACATTTCCTTTCACAGGCACTGCACATGACTTTCTTTGGAGCGTGTCAGTGTTACTCTGAACAACAATAGAGGTTGACTGAATAAGAACTCAATGTTCTTCTGTCCCCATTGGCTGACTTCTCAAGTTCTATAGCATGCTTGCCTGAAGTTAGAGCATAGGACCTTGGAATGCCAGCTAATTTTTTTGCTGGCTGACCTCTTTTGCAAATAGTTTTAAGCTGTTTTCAAAATATGGGAGCCTCTGCTAGTTGAACTAATCTAGAGATATCCTAAAGAGTTCACTTTATCAAAAGTCACAATTTTCCCTCAATATATAGCTCAGCAACATCATGCCAAACCATATTGCAAAAAATAAATGTTCACAATTTGGAGTCTAGCCATGGCTACAGGCTACTTAGATTTTCTGGTCCTTTACAAGAAAATATAGACATAATCAGTAGAGAAGAATGTCTTAAGCTCCAATTTCTTTGGCTCGTTAATTCTAGAAATCTGATAACAGTCTTCATGTCACAGAATAATGGTACTTTTAAAATGAAGAAAAAAAAAAAAAGCAAGCATAGGAGTATGTTAACCCATTATGCCCCCAGCACAAAAGTCACATAATTGAATGGGGTGAGGAGGGTAGAGAGAACCTTAGCTTAGTTTTCTTCAGGTGAAAGATATGAGGCAAAAATTAATAAGACAGGACTGTGGGTTAATATTAGGGGGGAAAAGCCACCTTTGGTAATGATTACATTGTCTCTTAACTAAAAAGATAATAATTTCAAAATGCCATTAATGTATCAATGTCCCCATTTAGTGAATATTATGCCTTCCCAAAATCCAACTTTTGAAGAAAATTTCAGAAATTCTCCAGTTCAAAATGTACTCAAGCAAGATTCCCCCACTCCATACAATGAATTTACCAAATATTCATCAACCTTTGCTTGAAGACCTCTAGTGAAGGGGAACGTCTTACTTTTTAAGGAAAGCTATTCCATTTTGGAATAATTCTAATTGCCAGCAAAGTTTTTTTTTTTTTTAGCATCGTAAATATTTTCTGAAATACTAACTATCCATTATTTCCAGATTATCTATTGGGGCTAAACATACCAAATTCAACCCCTCTTCCATGTGACAGCACTTCAGATACTTAGGAAAAAGTAATACACCCCCACATTTTATTTTATCCAAGTAAATATTACCAGTTCCTTCAGAGGATAGTATGATCTCAAAACCCTTCATATTTGATATTTATAAATGGGCCTTTGGCTGAAATCCCTCTCATTTTCTTTATAGATCTAGACCAATTACACCAAATAAGACAGAATACATCATAATAGGGTTTAGAAAAAGAGAAATTTTCCCTGTCAGCTAACAACTTGGAATTCCATTGGACCAAGGAGACCGTGACATCAAAAACAAGAGCATTCTCTGGTGTGTTTCCTTTCTCTGGTTCAGATTTGGGATAAAACTAATGACTTAATAAAGTACATTTACTGATCAAAAAGGGGCTATAGGAAAGAAGTATCTAAAGGACTTAAAATATCCATGATCTTAACAGGAAAAAAAAGAGAACACTTTGTTTTTTTATCAAAAGAAATAATCAATCTACTAAGCACAGTTATGATAAATTTCATCTTGGTGTTCTTTTAAATCAGGACTAATATTTTAACTGTCACATTTGACATTCTTGATAGACCTTTTCTGGCAACTCTAACAGAAGGAGCAATAGTAAATACAATTGGAAGTTCTATTAGCATTTGCCACTGCAGAGAAATGTCCAATAGGGGATAAATAATGGTTATTTTTTAAAAATAATATCAGAAAAAAAGATGTTTATTTTTGACTTTTGTTTCCTTTGGTTTCAATAAACACAAAAGAAGGTATTTCTGTGACAACTAAGACTGGAGAATGAGTGTGCATGATGCATAAACTGTGATTAGTTAGTACTTGATATATTTCAATCAGAGTCCAGGGGAAAAGAGTCAAATGATCAAAGGTTTCAGAGGATTGTGGGAGATTTAAACAGTATTCCAACCATTTGTTTTGTTAACTATGTCAATTTCTTTGTGAAACTTGCTTTTCCCTAACATTTTTTAAAAAATATATTAATATATTCAATGATAAGCCCTACTTGCCAGAATCTGACAAATATCAAACAATAAATAAATATCAAGTGACTAATTTATTAGGTTAGTAAGCATTTTTAAGCACCTAGTATGTATCAGGCATGTGTTAAGCAGTAGAGATATGTGGTGTTTTTTTTTCTTTTTTATAATATATGATGGTTCTCTGTGAGAGCAGGTTTCTTGGGGAAGTTTTCTGGAAGCAGTCTTAGTTTTGGTTCAGAGTAATAATCACCTCAAATACAGCCAGCTGATAAAATTCAAACGTTTATTTTCTCCTTCTTTGATTCCAAGAGGTCTTGCAGCTTGTTCTTTGCTTCTGCCTCTGCCTCAACTCCAAATCGTGATGTTCAATCTTCTGAGGTATCTTCTGGCTCTAGCTCAACTCCCACTCGTGGCTTCTTCTGAACAGATGCTCTGTTCACTCAGAATCCACTGAATCTTTTCTCCTATGAGAGCCACTCTGAATCTTTTCAACTGAACTCTGCTGACTGAGCTCAGCTGTTTTTATGCTCTCTCAAAGGTTGACTCCTCCTCTGAGAGTGGGATTATGGGAGGTGTGAACCCAAAGGTTGACTCCTCCTCTGAGAGAGTGGGATTGTGGATTTCTGACTTGTGAATCTCATACTGACTACTGACTTGTGAATGTCCCAAAAGTGTGAACTCCAATGAGTACATTAGTGAGCTAGAGAATTTGCTAAGTACCATGCTAAATTAGGCAACTGACATCACTTTGTAAAGATTCTAACAGAGATGCAAAAAGAGACAAATAATAGACCTTGCCTTCAAGAAGTTTACAATCTAATATATATGTCAAAAATAAAATCCTCATCCAGTCGTCATGTTGAGTTCCTAGTGAAGCTTTTTCCTCTTCTCCAAACCTTTCTCAAATATACTACATACTGATAAGTTCTAGATTGCTAGGAAAGTGAATTACAGGAATGTTGCAAAAGTGTGGAAAGAGGAAAACTAAGCATTGGGGAAACAAAATAGCTTGATCTAACAGAATAAAAAGAAAGTAACTGTTAGCACTGGAAAATGTCAATAATGAAGCCAATTATATAGAATAAAGAAGATGCCTTGACACAGTACTCCAGTAGAAACAAGGGCTGAAAAGACTAGTACTTGACCCAATATCTTGAATTCAACAGTAAAGCTTTGCTTAAGGACATAAGATAGTTCAGGAGGAGATTCTGGATACTCACCAGCACTGATTTTCTTCATACTTCAGCCACATTCTTCTAGTTTTAAGATTAAATCTTCTATTTGCCTTGCACATATTAGGCACTCTAAATATTTTTTTGAATATATGAAGCATGTAGATAGCATTTGAATAGAGGACTGAATGTAGAGTCAAGAAAACCTAAGTGAAACTGGAAAGACATATATGAACTGATGTTTAGTGAAATGAGAAGAACCAGAAGAACATTGTACACAGTAATCATGAAATTACATGATGATGAAGTGTGATAAACTTGGCTCTTCTTAACAATGTGGTGATCCAAGACAATTCCCAATAGACTTAGAAGGAAAATGTCATCTGCAGGGGCAGAGCCAAGATGGCAGAAAGGACACACTCATCTTCCTAAACTCTCCTTTTCCCTCAATCTATTTTAATGAAATTCAGCCTCAGAATTAGTGCTTGACTATCAAAACCCCTGAATATTGGGAGTACAACACATTACCAACTTAAGATAATTTCAAAATTTTCCAGAAAAGATCTGTTTTTGCTCATGGGCGGGGATGGCTAGGCCAGGTGCAGCTTCAGTCAAGTTGGCAGTGAGAGCATGGGAAACAGCTCAGGCTGAGCAGACTGGAGGGAGACAGGGTGTGGTCTCTGCTGGCAGAAAATCTGTGGGGAGAACTCTACTACAGTGTGAGCTACTTTGCCCTGGCAGCAAGCCAGTAGATCAGCAGAGAAGCTATAAACACAGTGGGTAAAGACTATAACCTCAAAATGCTAGACACTCTAGGGACTTGGCCACACCCACCCAGCACCCAAAGTGACTCAGCATGATCAAAATGCAGCCACAGTCATTGGTCCCAGTGCAGTCATAGTAGCTGCCTTTCCACTGCTGCTGATTTCAGCTCAACTGTTAATCCCAGTGGAGCCAATGGGAACAGACTTCAAACCCCAAGGAGACTAAAAACAGTTTGTCTCTAGATCCAAAGGCGGATATGATTTGGTCCCCATCATACAAGGCTCTCATAGGAGAAATTTTTAAAAGATCTTAAAAGAGAGCTAGAAGAAAAATGGGGAAAGGAAAGAAAAGCTTTGCAAGAGGGTCAGGATAAATCAAGTTACTCATTAAAAGATAGAGTGGATAAAGAAATCAATTCCCTGAAAAAGGAGAATTTGCAAATTGGAAAAGATAAACAACTCCCAGGAAAACAGAATTTGTGAATTGGAAAAAGAAAATAATTCTTAAAAAAAAAATTAGCAAGATGGAAAAAAATCCCATAGAACAAAACAACTCATTTAAAAACTTAATTGGACAAATACAAAAAGAAATTTTAAAAAGTAAATTAAGAGAATCATTCATTAAAATCAAATTTGAACAAATGGAAAGAATGACTCAAGGACGCACCAAGAATCAAGCAAATCCCCCCCCCCAAATGAAAAAATAGAAAAAAAATCGTAAATACCCACTTGGGAGAACACCAGACTTGGAAAACAGATCTAGGAGAGACAATCTAAGGATCATTGGGCTGAAAACCATGATGAAAAAAAGAGCCTAGACACTATTTTTCAGGAAACCAAAGAGAATTGTCCATATGTTATAGAAACAAAAGGTAAAATAGATGTTGAAAGAATTCATCAATCACCTACTGAAAGAGATCCCAAAATCAAAGCTCCAAGAAATATTGTGACTAAGTTCCAGAACTATCAGACTAAGGAAAAAATACTACAAACAGCCAGGGAAAAAAAGAATTCAAATACCAAGGAGCCACAATAAGGATCACTCAGGATCTAGCAGCATCCACATTAAAGAATCGAAAAGCCTAGAATCTGATATACCAAGGGCAAAAGAACTTAGTATGCAGCCAAGAATAAATTACCCAAGGAAGCTGAACATTTTCTTCCAGGGAAAAAGATGGACATTCAATGAAATAGGTGAATTCCATTTATTCCTGATGAAAAAAACAGAGCTAAACAAAAGGTTTGACCTCCAAATATAAGACTCAAGAGAAACATAAAAAGGTAAAAAGAACTTTTGAGAACTGTATTTCTGCTATGAGTATACATAAAGAGTACATGTATAATTTGGTTTTACTGTTATAAAAAAAAAAAAGGAACAAGACTAGGTTGAAAGGAAATTGCACCAGAAAAAGGGAAAAATGAAGGTAAAAAAAGGAAAACTATATCTCACAAAGAGGCAAAGGAAATCTATTATATCAGAGGGAATGAAGGGAAGGGAATGAACATAGTTTTAATCTTACCCTAATCAGCTTTGGCTCAAAGAGAAAATATTAGACATATTTGGTTTACATAGAAACTTCTTCTACCTCATTGATAAGTGGAAGAGGAAAAGCAAAAAGGGAAGAGTTCGGGTAAATAGAAGGGAATACAGAAATAGTAAGGAAAAGGTTTTAGAAAAGGAGAGGGACTTCAAGAGGAAAGGAGGGACTCTAAAGAGAGGGAGCTATGTGAGGAAAGTGGTACTCATAAACCTGATATAAGGGAGGAGAGGAAGGGAGGAAGGAAAGAGAAAAGCATAATTTGGGGATGATAAAGATGTCAGGAAATACAAAATTAGTAGTTTCAACCATAAATGTGAATGGGGCAAACTCCCCCATAAAGCAGAGGTGGATAGAAGACTGAATTAAAAGCCAGAATCATATAACTTATCGTAAACACACTTGAAGCAGGGTGATACATACAGAATAAAGGTAAAAGGCTGGGGCAGAATCTACTATGCTTTAGCTAAAGTAAAAAAAGCAGAAGTAGCCATCCTGATCTCAGATCAAGCAAAAGCAAAAATTGATCTAATTAAAAGAGATAAGGAAAGGCACTATATCTTGCTAAAGGGTAGCATAGATAATGAAGCAATATCAATACTAAATATATATGCACTAAGTGGTATAACATCTAAATTCCTAAAGGACAAGTTAAGAGAGCTGCAAGAAGAAATAGACAGCAAAAAAAAAATAGTGGGAGATTTCCACCTTGCACTCTCAGAATTAGATAAATCAAACCACAAAATAAATAAGAAAAAAGTTAAAGAGGTAAATAGAACACTAGAAAAGTTAAGTATAATAGCTCTTTGGAGAAAACTGAATGGAGACAGAAAGGAGTACACTTTCTTCTCAGCAGTTCATGGAACTTATACAAAAATGGACCATATATTTAGGCATAAAGACTCCAAATTCAAATGCAGAAAAGCAGAAATACTAAATTCATCCTTCTCAGATCACGATGCAATAAAAACTACATTCAATAAAAAGCCAGGGGAAAGTAGACCAAAAAATATTTTTTTTCCTCTGTTCCTATGACTTCTGGGCAGTTCTCTTTGATAATTTCCTGGAAGACAGTGTCCAGGCTCTTTTTTTCATCATGTTTTTCTGGAGTCCAATGATTCTCAGATTGTCTCTCCTGGATCTGTTTTCCAGGTCTGTTGTCTTCCCCAGAAGGTATTTCACATTTTTCTCCATTGTTTGATTTTTTTGGATTTGCTTGACTGATTCTTCTTGTCTCCTCGAGTCATTCAATTCCACTTGTTCAATTCTGATTTTCAGTGAAGTATTCTCTTCACTCACTTTTTTAAAATCTTTCTCTAATTGTCCAATTGAGTTCTTTTGTTCTGTGGAATTTTTTTCCATTTCGCCAATTTTGTTTTTTAGAGAGCTGTTTTCTGTTTCCAGTTCACTAATCCTATTTTTCAAGGATTTTACTTCTTTATCCACTCTCTCTTTAACTTTCTCCAGGCTCTTTTGCCAAGCCTCCCTCTCCTTTTCCCAAGCCTCACTCTGCTTTCCCCATTTTTCTTCTAGCTCCCTTGTGAGAGCCTTTTTAATCACTTCTATGAGGTTCATCTGTGCTGAGGAACAGACAATCTCCTCCTTTGGGGATTCACCTGGGGACTGCCTGTTTTTAGTCTCCTCAGGATTTAGAGTCTGCTCTCTATCTATGTAGAAACTGTCAAGGGTTAAAGTCCTCTTCAGCTTCTTGCTCATTCTGTCTATTAATCAGAGACAAACTACCAAAGAAAAACAGAAAAAACTGGAGTCTTTCTTTGGGGGGGGGCTGGGTGTGTTATCAAGCTTCCTCTACAGACTGCAGGAGGCAGCAGTGAGGCACTAGCAGGACTGTGCTGCGCCTGCGCTCTGAGATCCCAGAGCGTGCTGAGTCACTGTGGGGGGGGGGGGGGGGGGGGGGCGGCCAGGTCCTGAGAGACTCCAGCTGTTTGGGGTTGTATTCTTCAGCCCCGGTGTTTTTAGCTTCTCTGCTGGGCTGCTGACTTGCTGCCAGAGGAAAGTATCCAAACCTGTAGCAAAGCTCTTCCCGCAGAAATGGCTACGATCACTCTCCACCCCCTCTCCAGTCTGCTCCTGTGCCCTCACTGCCGCTGCCCGCCGCCTGCGCCCGATCTAAAACCGCCCCAGCCCTCCAGTAAAGACAGACCTTTCTTGGCGGATCTCAAGGATGGCTTCTCTTGGTAACTATTTGTGGGTTTTTTTCAGTCAAGCATTGATTCAGAGGCTTGTAATGAAATGGATAGTGAGAGAAAGCGTGGAGCTTATGCAACTGTGAGCCTCCTCTCCGCCATCTTAACCGGAAGTGGTTGTTAGACCAAAAAATAACTGGAAATTAAATAATATAATGCAAAAGATTAATTGGGTGAAACAGCAAATCATAGACACAATTAATAACTTCACCCAAGAGAATGACAATAATAAGGCATCATGCCAAATGTGTGGGAGGCAGCCAAGGTGGTAATAAGGGGAAATTTTATATCTCTAGAGATTTACTTGCATAAAATAGAGAAAGAGAAAATCAATGAATTAGGCTTACAATTAAAAAAGCTAGAAAAAGAGCAAATTAAAAAAACCCCAAATGCTAAACATGAAATTTTAAAAATAAAAAGAGAGATCAATAAAATTGAAAGTAAAAAAAAACTATTAAATGAATAAATGAAACTAAGAGTTGTTTTTTTAAAAAACCCAAATTTGATTAAAAAAGAAAAGAGGAAAATCAAATTGTTAGTCTTAAAAATGAAAGGAAGAAATTTCTACTAATGAAGAGGAAATTAGACCAATAATTAGGAGTTACTTTGCCCAACTTTATGCCAATAAATTTGATAACTTAAATGAAATGGATGAATATCTTCAAAAATATAGGTTACCCAGGTTAACAGAAGAAGTAAATTGTTTAAATAGTTCCATTTTAGAAAAAAGAGATAGAACACGCTATTAATCAATTCTCCCTCCCCCCAAAAAAAAAATCCCCAGGACCAGATGGATTTACATGTGAATTCTACCAAATATTTTAGGAACAATTAACTCCAATGTTATATAAACTATTTGAAAAAATAGGGAATGAAGGAATACTACCAAATTCCTTTTATGATACAGACATGGTACTGATACTAAACCAGGTAAAACAAAAACAGAGAAAGAAAATTATAGGCCACTCTGCCTAATGAACATCGACACAAAAACCTTAAATAAAATCTTAGCAAAAAGATTACAGAAAATCATCTTCAAGATAATACACCATGATCAAGTAAGATTTATACCAGGAATGTAGAGCGGGTTCAATATTAGGAAAACTATTAACATAATTAACTATATCAGTAACCAAATTAACAAAAACTATATGATCATCTCAATACATACAGAAAAAGCATTTGATAAAATCCAACACCATTCCTATTAAAAACACTAGAGAGTATAGAAATAAGTGAAATTTTCCTTCCTCAGATGCATCTATTTAAAACCTTCAGTAAGCATCATATGAAATGAGGATAAACTGGAACCATTCCCAATAAGATCAGGAATGAAACAAAGTTGTCCACTATCACCATTATTACCAAATAATTTATTACCAAAACCATTTGGTATTGGCTAAGAAATAGATTAGTTGATCAGTAGAATAGATTAGGTTCACAGGACAAAATAGTCAATAACTATAGCACTCTAGTGTTTGACAAATTCTAAGACCCCAGCTTTTGGGATAAGAATTCATTATTTCACAAAATTTGCTGAGAAAATTGGAAATTAGAATGGCAGAAACTCAGTGTTGACCTATACTTAATACTGTACAGCAAGATAAGATTAAAATGGGTTCATGATCTAGACATAAAGAATGAGATTATAAATAAATTAGAAGAACATAGGATCATTTACCTCTCAAATCTGTGGAGGAAGAAGGAATTTGTGACCAAAGAAGAACTAGAGATCATTATTGATCACATAACAGAAAATTTTGATTATATTAAGTTAAAAAGCTTTTGTACAAATAAAACTAATGTGGACAAGATTAGAAGGGAAGCAATAAACTGGGAAAACATTTTTACAGCTAAAGGTTCTGATAAAGGCTTAATCTCCAAAATATATAGAGAATTGACTCTAATCTATAAGAAATCAAGCCATTCTCCAATTGATAAATGGTCAAATGATATGAACAGACAATTTTCGGATGAAGAAATTAAAACTGTTTCTAGTCATATGAAAGGGTGTTCCAAATCATTGTTGATCAGACAAATGCAAATTAAGATAACTCTGAGATACCACTACACACCTGTCAGATTGGCTAAGATAAAAGGAAAAGATAATAATGAATGTTGGAGGGGATGTGGGAAAACCGAGACACTGATACATTGTTGGTGAAGTTGTGAATAGATCCAACCATTCTGGAGAGCAATTTGAAATTATACTCAAAAAGTTATCAAACTACGCATATTCTTTGATCTAGCAGTGTTACTAGTGGGCTTATATCCCAAAGAGATATTAAAGAAAGGGAAGAGATCTGTATGTGCAAAAATGTTTGTGATAGCCCTTTTCATAGTGGCTAGAAACTGGAAATTGAAGGGATGCCCAACAATTGGAGAATGGCTGAATAAATTGTGGTATATGAATGTTATGGAATATTATTATTCTATAAGAAATGACCAGTAGGTCATTGAATAGGATGACTACAGAGAAGCTTGTTGGAGAGATATACATGAATTGATTCTAAGTGAAGTGAACAGAACCAGGAGATCATTATACATTTCAACAACAATACTATATGAGGATCATTTCTGATGGACATGGCTCTCTTCAACAATGAGAGAATCCAAATCAGTTCCAATTGATCTGTAACTAACAGAACCAGCTACACCCAGAGAAAGAACACTGGAAATGAATATGGACCACAACATATATAACATTTCCACCTTTTTGGTTATTGTTTGTTTGCATTTTTGCTTTTTCTTCTCAGGTTATTGTTTTCTTCTTTCTAAATCTGATCTTTCTTGTGTAACAAGATAACTGTATAAATATGTATATAAATATGGTATTTAACATATACTTTAACATATAACATATATGGGATTACCTGCCATCTAGAGGAAGGGATGGAGGGAAAGAGGGGAAAAGTTGAAACAGAAGTTTTTGCAAGGGTCAGTGTTGAAAATTACCCATGCATATATTTTGTATATAAAAAGCTATAATAAAAAATGTCATCTGCATCCAGAGAGAGAACTATGGGACTGAATATGAATAGAAGCATAATATTTTCACCTTCTGTTTGTTTCTTTGCTTTTTCTCTCATGGTTTTTCTCTCTTTGGGTCTCATTTTTCTTTAACAACATGATGGATATGGAAATCTGTTTTAAAAGATTGCATGTCTTTAAAAAAAAGAGAAAGAAAGAAAAGTAGACCTAAGTTTGACTTACACCCACTAATATATGGCTCTGGAAAAATTATTTAATCCTCTCTACTTCAATTCCTCCATCTGTAAAATGGGATTAATGATAATGCCTCTCAGAATTGTTTTGAGGCTATATTTATAAAATTTCTTATAAATCTTAAAGTATTATAAATGCCAGTTATTAGTATTGTTATTATTAAATCAATCAATGGATAAATAAGTGAACAATTGGATGAATGAACAAATGAATTAATGAATAAATAGATGTTTTAGCCTCACAATTCTATATAACAAAGGTATGAGTGTGGGCATAATATAAACAAAATCTTCTTGATGTCAAATTTGAATAAATGGTCATGAACAAAGGAATAGTAGCTACTCACATTCATTAATCAGGCTCCTATTTATAATTCTATTTTGAAGAAAATTTATTTAATTAAATGATGCCTGATGGCATTGTGAAAACTGTCATTTTATAAAAATGACTACTGCTAAGGGGAGGAAGATTATTGGCATGAGGCACAGACATTATTAAATTCAAACAAATTGTTTCTTCCTATCATGCAGCAAAATTTATAACAACTTTAAAACACTGGTAAAACAGATGATTTTAACAAACAATTAAAAGGGAAATTCCTTTCCTGAAAGCAGACAGTCTTCAAGTCCAAACTAGATAACTACTTATTGGGGGTATAAAGAGGATCTTTCTTCATATGTTAGATGGCCTCTGACATTTCCTGTGACTATAACATTCTGGAATTTTGTGTATATGTATGTATGGGGTGGGGTGAGGATTTTCTATTTCTTTGTATTCTATATATTATCCAGCACAGGATTTTGCTCAGCAAATATTTCTTGAGTGATTTTTTTGAAACATGATTTTAATTAATGCTTTTATATCACATCACCAAACTCCTTCATTTTACAGATAAGAAAATCGAGGCCCAGAGACTGGAAATGATGCACTCCAAATAAGAAGTAATACAGGCAAAATTTGAACTGAGTTTTTCTGAATCCAAATCCAGGTTTCTTTCTGTTACACCAAAATCTGGTCTTTTTTAGGTTTCCAAATACCAGATCCTGAATTTTAAAAAAATCCAGATGCCAGGAGGAGTGATCCAAATTTTTACAAAATCATTTGTTCTTCCTTTAAGTTTAATGGATTTTCTCTCAGAGCAAAATTAGGTTTACACACTCATAGAACCTTACTTTATTCTCAGCTTGTTTCTCCATTCTTAAAGGCATTTCTGAAGCCCAACTAAATGACAACAATTGTACTCTCTTTGTACAAAATAAACCAGGGAAATAAAAAACATTTTGTTTTCTAATTAACTTCATTATTCAAGCTGAATTATTTGGAAGATGACCCTGATTTTCCATTTCATTTCTATTTGATGACATATACTTGAGTATGCATAATACTAAAAACAACAAAAACCATTTACTAAGAGAAGAGAAATTGTATGATTTCCTCTCTTTGAAATATTTAATCAGACAATTCCACTGTTCTGGGATTAGTTCTACTTGGGGAGAATGTAGCAAATGGCCTTTAATCTTTTAACTTTCTTTGAATTAAACAACATATAAGGTCAGGGAACCTGAATTGAAATTTTAGTTCTGCTATCTACTGTTTATGGAAACAACCATTTAATTTCAAATCACTGGACTTATGTCATCCCCTGTAAAATGAAGGGGGTTAATAAGATAATATCCAAGGTGTCCTTCCAGCTCCAAATCTATGATTCTAATTAGTCAAGAGTAAAAGAATGCAACCTATCAGTAGATCCAACTTTTTACCCTCTTCTACCCTCCTTCCACATACATACATGTTAGCCATTCAATAAGCTAAATAAAAAATAATAATAATAATAACACAAGTCATAAGGACAATATTCTACATAGGTCATTTCACTACAAATGGAAAGAGAAATTGCTTCCAAATTTTATCCTATTTATAGGCTCCAAATTTGAGTCCCAGCTCTGTATCAGCTACTTCCTTCCTCAAGAAGATCTAATCTAAAGCAGAGAAATTGAATCTGTTGAGGTAATAATTTGTATAGGATCTCTAGAGGGGCAACCAATGGAAATAGCATCTAATCTTTCTACCTCAGGATGCAAGAACAGAAACTAAGATGTTTTCTAGTGTATCAAGTTCTAAACTAGATAATGACTTTGATAATAGATAGAAAAGGAAGTGAAATGTGATGATAGATGATACCTGTGCCAGTTTAAAGTAAGCTCCTATCTCCTTCTGGTGTAAATTTCTTGCCAGTAGAAATCAGCTGGAAGTATTATAAAGACAAACTCATAACACAAGAAAAGAGATGTTGAAAGGCTATAATTCTGAGTTCAGTAACCATTACATTGTAATACCTGGGCTAGCTTTCCAGAGGATCTCTAGCTTTAGGTGGAGAAGTGATGAAAGCAAGAGAGTCACCACCAGGTTGGTCAAAGATGGAGTCCAGAGTCTGGAGGTTGGAGACTAGAGTCTGGAATCTTCTCGTATGTCTGTATCTGAGACTCTCCTGTGTCTATGTCTGAAACTCTCAGATCCTAGTTCTCTCAGCCCTTAAATACCTCAGTATAACATCACTACACCAACTGAGCATGTCCCAACTGTAGCCATTACATCACCATATCACACTAATTATATGCCAACTACAGTGATTACATCATTACATCATACTAAGTATAGGTTTAACTAGGGAACCATTATCCCTTCAATCACGCTGAGTAGGTGCTTAACTATAAGCATCCTGCTATCCTTGATTGAAGTATACTTTGCAGAGTTCCAGCCATCTACATCCATCAGCTTCTGCAAAACACAGTAATTTAACAGATTTCAGGGTATTAAACAGAAGTCATAGAACATATTCAAGAATTCTGTTATTTCAACAATAGATGTTAGCAAAGACCTTGATGGTGTGTGGGTACTCACTTTCTAAGAGCTCATTGAGGGACAATTGCTCATTATTCAAGGTTATTTGCATTAGTAGATATATTGGACTTGACTGGATTCAGAAAAACCTGAGTTCAAATCCTGCCCCAGATGTTTATTAGCTATATGAACTTGAGCTAGTGGCTTAAACTATTTGCCTATTTTCTCATCTATAAAATGGAAATAATAATAGGGCCTATGTCATAGTATTATTGTGAAGATCTAATGAGATAATACATGTAAAATATTTGCAAATCATAAAGTTTTATATGAACATAGCTATTAATAAAAAGCACATTAGTTCTATGGCCCCAAAGGTATTGAACTATGAATACTCTTTGACCCAGGTATTATTACTAGATCTATGTAACCTAGTTAACTCTCATCAACTCAACTATGCATGGTATCAAAGAACTGATGATAAAAAAATGCTATTAGCCTGCAGAAAGAAAACTGATGGACTCATAGTATAGTTTGAAACATTTTTTTCTCTTATTTTCTCTTTCCATTTTTTCCAAAAAAAAAAAAAAAGTCTAATGCAGAAATTTGTTTTACATGATATTTGTAATGGTTTTTTGTATTTGTTTTCCCTTCAAAATGAATAGGAGAGCTGTTGCAGTAAGAAGAAGAGAAAAAATAAATATGGAACTGAAAATAAATTAAATTTATAAAAGCAAAAAAGTTAGATATGATTGCTATTATGCAGCTAGTCTGCATGGAGAAAGTAAGAAAAAAATAGTAGTAGAAAGCAAATAAAAGTTAAGCTAAGGAAAACAATCCTACAAATTTTTTTCTTCCCCTAACCTCAAATGCTCTTCCCAGCATTTTAAAGGAAACATAAAATCGATTTCTAAATTAATTTTTGTAAGAAACTTTTTTTTCTGAAATGTTTGCTTGGAGACCCATAATTTTTAATTCTGCCACAATCATCAGCTGAATTTTATCTGGCATTAAATTTGTCTGAGTTGATATTTTTATTTGTTTACTTTTTATTCCATAGTCATACTCCTACTATGGATTATATTTTCTGCTCAAATATTTTGCTTATATAGTACATCCTCTGGGATACCTCCCCAACTCTGTTTATAGATTATACAAATTGGGTCACCAAGGGTGGGGAAGTACCACTATTTTATATTTAAGTTTACCCTATTGGTGTACACTTCTAAACTACAGCTCAGAAGCCCCCACCAGTGAGCTCTTCAATAGTAAACCAGTAAGCATAATTATCTCAGAGCAACAGCTCTTGCTAAAATGGCATGATAAGGAGAGTAGTTACATGACATTCTCCTCATAAAGACTGAAATTTATTCTCCCAAAATTACACAAAGAATTCCTGTGAAGAATGGACACAATTTCAGAGTAAAATAGCAATGAGGCATCCACATATGGCACACTTAATGTTCAAGGAAACTCATATCTCTGGTATTGTCTGATTTCTCTCATAATAAAGTTCTCAAACTGCTATCCCTGAGGGAAACCTCTCAGGTGAATATGTCACTCATCTACTATGTTTCCTCAGTCTGCTATTTTCCAATTTCACATTAGACTACCAGGACTAATTCTCTGATGAATCCACAGTCATCTCTATTCTGTTTTGCCAGAGGTTACGTTTCTTAACAATTTCCTGCACTAAATCCTGCCTTTTTATGTCCGTGTCTGAATAGAACAAAACTTCTTAGACTACAGATCATGACTCCACAAGGTTTTGTGTAACTGAATGTGGGGGGGGTCACAAAATAATGATTTATTATCAGTAAATGTTAGATTTATATACCTATTTACCTTGTGTAAACTATTTTTCCTGGGGACACATAAAAATTTCTCAGGTGAAAGGGAGTTATGAGTGGAAAAAGTTTAAGAAGCCCTGGTTTAGAGAATACATCTCTGCTCTATGTTGAATCAATATTTCCTACTGAATGAGTTGCTCTGTTGACTTAGACTATGTGGGATAGAAGGTGAAATCCCCTCACCCTTACACCTTGCTGCCCTCTGACAAAAGTGTAAGGTTTATATTTTATAAAACTCTCTGGGACTTTATGAACTGTAGATCCTGGAAAATGTGTGTTTGTTTATATGTATGGGTGCATGTGTATGTTTTAAGGATCACATGGACAATTTTTCCCCAAATAATGTCCAGGCTCTTCTTCCAATTCAATCAAAGATTTTTTCATACATCACAAAGTGATGATAGAAAATCAAAACATATTAATACTTTACCTCAATTTTCTATGATTGTATTCTAGGCTGGAGAAGAAAACAACTTTCTCTTAACAACAATGGAAATAGCCAGCTAATACCCTCGATGGGGTCAGCTAGGTAATACAGTGGATATAGTTCTGGGCCTGGAGTTAGAGCCTGAGTTTTAAAATGACTTTAGACACTGGGCAAATCACTTAACCCTGTGTACCTCATTTTCCTTATCTGTAAAATGAACTCAAGAAGGAAATGGCAAACCACTACTATATCTTTGCCAAGAAAATCTCAAATGGGATCATGAAGAATTGGACACAACCAAAATGATGGAACAACAATCTTCTTGTTTCCATTCCTGGAATGTCCTACTGATTCTTAGTGACTTGTAGGATCACCAAAATCTCCTTGTACAAAAAGGTATGAAAGGTATTTAAAATAAACTAAATTGTCTTTTGTGAATTGGAAGGATAACAGAGTAGCAGAGTAAATTATTATGTTTTCTGGCTTATTGAAAAAACTGATTTATGTAATCATAAATTTTGAGCTGGAAAGGTCTTTCAAAACCATTTAGTTTAATCCCATTTTGCTGATGAAGACACTAGGACTCAAAGAAGTTAAATTGAATGTCACACAGGTAAGTAAATATTACCTGACTAATTAAAACAACTGACATTAAGCTATCTACAAATAATAGTCATTGGGTGGTTGTTCTTCATCTTAAAGAGAACCAAAATTACATCACTATGTTAGTCAAGTTACAGTATGTCTCACTGGTTGACTGGACAAATAGAAGTTTGGAATGTCATAGGCTGCACACAAATAGTCCCTATCACTATTTGGGTTGGCTTCTCTAACTTTGTATATCTGGCATTTCTTCTGAGCTGATTCAACTCTACTTTGCTCTTAGAGCATAGCACCTTCTCTGATTAGGACATGCCATACTGCGTGGTTCTGTTCCAGTGTCTCCCATGTCCATTAATTCTAAAAGTTCTTCAGAGAGAGCTTGAGAGTGTCCCCCTTTTCTGACCACCTTGTGTGAGCACTTGCCCTGTGTGAGGTCTCCATAAAACAATATTTTTGGCAAATATACTTTTGACATTCAAGCAATGTGTCCAGCCCAACAGAATTGCACTCTTTACAGTATGAATGCTTGGTAATTTAGCTCAAGAAAAGACCTAAGTGTATGGTATCTTATCCTGCCAAGTGATCTTCAAAATCTTCCTAAGACTGATTAAAATAACTGACACTAAGCTATCTATGAACAATAGTCTTAATTCTTCTATACCAACATCTCCAAAATACCTTATTAAATCTAACTTGAAATATAACATTTGGGAGTCCAAACACTGGAAAAGATAAAGAGATTAAATATGGTACAATTATAAGTGATAATCCTCTTTATTCTTTCTTCTTTCCCATCCTCAATATTTCAGTAAACAGAGAAGAAAGAGATGATTAGTCAAATAAGTTGATGTGAATAGAATATCCATCAGTGTGAGAAGTAGATCTCGAACCCTGATTCATCATAATATAGAAGCAAGAGTGTGATCTAAAGTCAGATCATCAAGCTCCTGAGTCTCTTTTCACTTCTAAAACTCCATCAATATGAATGCTAAAAGTTCATCAGAAACCAGGAATCTTCCTAAGAATTTATTTAGAATTGTAAATCATTTAGCAGGATGGTTTTTTTTTTGACTACCTCAAAAATTGCTGCTGTAGATATATTTGTACATATAAAACTTTACCTCTTCTTTAATGTCTTTTGGTATACTAAGGAGATATCCATTGATTAGGAATAACTAAATGAATTATAGTATATGAGTGTAATGGATGACAATTCTCTTGTAAGAAGAAGAACATTTATTTCAAAATGGTATGGAAAGACTTCTCTGAACTCAGAGTGAAGTTAGCAGAACCCGAAGATCAATGTATACTATAATATTAATATTATGAAAAGGAATACTTGTGAAGAGTTGCACAAACTGATAAAGAATGAAATACACAGAACCAAGAGAACAATTTTTGTAACAACAGCAACACTGTTAAAAATAATGATAATTTAGAAGTCTAAAAGAATTCTGATCACCACAAGAACCAATCATGATTCCAAAGGACTAATGATAATGAATGTTATCCATCTCCTGGTAAAGAGGCAATGGATTAAAGATGCAGTAGGAATCAAATGGGCCAGATAAATGGAACAAAGGATAGAATGGCAGGCCTTAAGTCAGGAAGATTAATTTTCTTGAGTTCAAATCCAGCTTCTGACATTTACTAGCTGTATGATCCTGGGCAAGTCACTCAACCCTGTTTACTTCATTTTCTTCGTCTGCCAAATAAGCTGGAGAAGGAAATGGCAAACCATTTATATATATTGATCTACCTGCCATCTAAGGGAGAAGGTGGGAGGAAGGAGGGGAAAAGTTGGAACAGAAGATTTTGCAAGGGTCAATGCTGAAAAATTACCCATGCATATGTCTTGTAAATAAAAAGCTATAATAAAAAAAAAAAGAACAGAGACATATATCTGCTTTAACCTTTCCATGAAGGGGATTGGTTTTACTTGTTTATTCATGTTTGTTACAATAAATTCATTATTCTATTTATTTCCCTCAAGACACTTACTAGCTGATGATACTGGACAAATCAGTTGATCTTAGCTTTCTCAATATAAAATGAGGATAATAAAGTACTTTCTTCAAGGGGCACATTGAGAAGATCAAGGAAATAATATTTGTAATGACTTTAGCGCAGTGCCTGGCACAAATTCCTAACAGATTCTCATTCCCTGCCTTCTACCCCATGGAGTGCATGGTGGGAGGGAGAAATAACAGATTAAATTTTAAAGTAATTTTTAAAATAATGGACCACTTCCCTCCATTGCTTTAAAAAAAAAAATCAACCAGCAAATGATCACAGACCAGAAAGCACATATAAGCTAATTCAGCTGTATTGAGATGAAATATACCATTCCCTTTTGGGACATACAGGCTCCAGTTCAGGAAGGGAATTATACAAAGCATGGAGTTGATGATGAGATAGGTTAAAAAGTTCTGTAGAATTCCTCTAAAGAAACTTGCGTTTTCCTGTGAGCCCATTATTGATATTTCAGCATGTGTTATGGATAAACCCTAGAAATTATACTGTTGAGCCCTGGAAAACATGATGGAAAAGAGAAGAGGAAATCAGATAACAAAAATTTATTAAGTGCTTACAATGTAACTAGCACTGTTTTAAATACTGGGAATACCAAGCAAAAAGGACAATCTCTGCCCCCAAGGCGCTTACATTCTAATGGGAAAGACAACACATAAAAGGAGTGTGAAAAGCAGGACAAGAAGAGAACAAAGTACTCACAGTGGAGGGGAATGAAGCATAGCTTGGAAAATTTCCAAGAGCATAGGGAAATAGAATTTGGATATAAAAATTAGATGTACAAAATCGTGACAGAGAGAAAAAGGATAAGGAAGATAGCCTTTTGGTTATCCATTTGGAGTCCCCTTGACAAAGGTAGTGGAGAGATTTGTCATGTCTTTCTCCAGCTCATTTTATATAAATGAGAAAACTGAGGCAAATGAGTTAAGTGACTTGTCCAGGGACACCTAACTATTAAGTATCTAAAGTTCAGTTTGAACTCAGAAAAATGAAATCATCCTGATTCCATACCTGGCACTCTATCTACTTTGCCTCCTACAAAAGTAGAAGTCTAAACCAAGGATCCATAAAATTCAAGAAATTTAGTACCTTGAGTAAGTGGTTAAAAATAAGAAAAGCTTTGTAAAATGATGACTGAAAAAAGCTTAGGAACAAAACATAAGTTCCTTGGGCTAGTTTCAAGGAGAAACTGATGCTCCAGGAATCTAAGATATCACAAGAAGGCCAAGGATAAGTTTTTATACACCATATAAAACAGACTTTCTAGTGACTTTCTTTCCCCTTTCCTTCTTGCAGTTGTCAAAGATCAATGATTTCCTAGCTGCCCCATCTGTAATCTATTAATGGAAAACTAGTCTCAGACAATGGCTGATAGCTTTTTATTATCTTCTTCCCTGTTTACATAGTGCCAACCCACTCTTATGCAGCCTACTTCACTCTCTAAGTGCAAATTGCTTCTGACTACATCTTCCACTTCCAATACACCCTTGAAACTTACTCTTCCTCTTCACTTATCAGTCAGCCTTTTATAACACGATCCCCTGAAAATCATTTTAAAGAGAGTGGTCCTTCATACAGTCACTCAGTGCTATTGCTCTGGCAGACAAAAATGAGAATATTTTGTTCTATTTCAAAATGCTCTCTATTTTTTCCTAGTGTTAATACTATAACTGTCTATATCTTTTCTTCTTAAGTAGATTATGTGCTATAATCTTTTGCTTTGTAATTTGATAATTGGGTAAACTAGTTTAGAAAAATATGATGCAAAGAAAAATAAATATTCAATATCAGGAAAACATTTTTCATTTGTTTCATCAATCTTCTTTATATGCATTTGCTATCTCCCACGTAACAACATTTTCAAGTTTGGGGATAATTTGTATCGACACGAATTCAACTTCCACCCCAATACTTGCTTAAGGTCAGAACCTGTTCTTTTTATAAGGACTATATAAATCACAATTATTTTTTCACTTTATTTCAAAAGCATAGTGTCTATGAGGAACAATAATGTCCTTTCTCTTTAGGTCCCAAGTCCAAACTTAGCACAGTGCAACAGTGATTGCCACTTTGTGGAAATCTGAGTAAGAGATTTAGATATCTACATCTGAGATTTCCACAATATGTAGTCTATTTCACAGATAAAAAGTAATAGGCTAGATTACATAATGCTCCCCCCAAAAAAACTCATTTGAAATAATGTCCTCAACAGCAAACATAATGTCACAAATTCTGACAAAGATATTCAAACTGTGCATGGAAAATATGAGGATTTCATGTTCTTTGTCATGCTTTTGGAATCTTACTTTTTTTTTGGAGATATTTTAAAATATAATCTGGATTCCATTGGAATTGTGTCCCTTCTAACACAAATCCAGGTGGCATAGCAAATAGAGCACCAGGCCCAGAATCAGGAAGACCTGAATTCAAATATGACCTTTGATATTCACTAGCTGCATAATCCTATAATCACTTAGCCCTGTTTTCCTCAGTTTTTTCATCTGCAAAATGAGCTGGAAAAGGAAATGGCAAACAATTCATGTATTTTTGCTATGAAAGCTCCAAAAGAATTAATGAAGAGACAGCCATTACTAGAAAATGACTAAACAATACAAATTTCTTTTATATCTTCAACAAAGGCCACAGTTTAATTAACCTGATTCTACTTCCAACAAGAATAAGGCATTAAGGAAGCCCATGCTCATGAGCATACCAGTGGTATTTTAAGAAAGTTCCAGTCTCCCAGAGAACATGTAAACTCTCTCCATTAACTCTTTCATCACTTGGGTGACGTGCTCATCTCATTAGATTAAAGATAGATAGTTTGACTTATCTGGTCAAAAATAGCCCTTGATCCTCTATCCCATTGGAAATGTTTTTTTTTTTTTACTCTTCCCTATCTCTGTGGTATTTCACTGAGCTTTTGATAAATAAGTAGAATTTAATAGAATCCATTACAAAGATAAGTAGTCAACCATAATTCTGTATATAGTTTTTACTCAAAGTCACAAAATCAGAGTAAAATGCTATAAAATTACAACTATTTAAACACAGACACATGTTCAACTCCTACCACATCTGGGTGGTCTACAATCAATATATAAGTAATGTCCAAACCAATATATTTAATGAAAAATAATTCAGTGATTTATCCCTGCTACCCACTTCCTCACCCCTAGAGTAAGCAAATGGAGTCTAACCTATAAAACATGGCTCCCAAATGCTGTTCTACTCTTGGCCTCCATGAAAGTTCTGTTACGTGAGATTCAGAGATTAGAAGAGTGACTTCTCTCTTCTGTATGATACCAGATAGAAACTTGAGAAAAAACCCATAACAAATTCACTGGCTACTTATCCTCTTGCTAAGTTCTATATTGAGACCCCATCTCCAGTCTCTCACAGGAACTGGATCTTACCTAAAGACCCCACAGTCAAATATTGAAAAATAATGGTAGCATCAGAGCAGATACTAATTACTGATAGGCATTATGCTTCTTTCTTTAGTTTTACCAAAATTCATATGATGACCAAGAATCACATCACTTCTCACTATCGCTTGAGATCTCTTCAGAATTTGTCTTCCTCAATCTTATCTTCTTTCATAATCACAGCAAAAAGAGGTAGAGGGTAAGGGAAGACAGCATTTGAACTAAAAGGACTTAATTTGTATTTAGTCAGATCTAATTATTCTTTGAGAACTTTATCATTTTATTTTTTATTTAAAATTTGAAAAGAAAATAGGAAAAATGAAATAGAAAAAGAAAGCAGAAATGGGGAAACATTGTTGTACATACAGAAGGACATATAAGAAAATTTGAATATGTATCAATAAGTTTCCAAGAAAATGTTAATAATAAAACAATTTATTCAAAATCATCCTTATTTTCTTTACTTCCTTGTAGGTTTTCTTTTCTTCTCTGCTGTGTAGTTTTTATTTCATTCTTTTTTTTTCTCCTCTCCCCCAAGCAGACTACAATTAAGCATGGAAATATTTATGTCTACATATATGTATATAATACATATATGCATATATGTATGCATTATCTCATTTCCTATCCTTGCTAACTCTTCTACTTTACTTCTACCATATAACTTGCCTTGCTATTATTTACCCTCCACCCATAACAAAAATCTCTCAAAAATATCTTTTCCTCTCATTTTCTCCTTTCTCTCTATTTATTTCTTATAAATCTAACTCTTATTAATCTATATCCTGTCTTATTCTAGTCCCTCTCTTCCTTTATTTCTGTACAGATTTTAGAGAGTGCTGTGCTCTTTTTGGTGTATATGCAAACACACACACATATGTATCTATATACATATGATGGATGGATGTATATGTGTATGTATAATAGGTATGTATTGTTTCATCTTTAACCTATTCCTGATATAAGTAGGATTTCAGAACTACCATCCCTCCCTCCATCTAATTCCTCTTTGTCAGTTATTCTCACAACTTATTTGCATAGAATAATTACTGTTTTTACCTTTTCCTACACAGTTTAGCTTTTCATAACCATGTCATATTCACCTCTACCCTAATCTTTCTTTTGGACTACTAAATTGCTAATGACAAGCTTAAAGATAAAGTTTATATTTCCACATATAAAACATAAACAGTTTGCCCTTATTGAGTTCCTTGAAAGTAGTATTTGACCTTGGGTCTTTTATTAAATTTTCCATTGAGTTCAGGTTTGTTTGCAACAAAATCCTGAACATCTGCTAGTTTGTTGAATGTCCATTTTTTTCATTCAATTGTATACTTAATTTAGCTGGATATAATTTCAGCTACAATCCTAGTTTTTTTGATTGTCAATATATATTTCAGGACTTGCAGTCTGTTATTGTAATTGCTGATAAATCTTATGAGACTCTAATTGTAAGATACAGAATATTTGAATTGTTGTTTTTGCTTGTAAAATTTTCTCTTTGATCTGGAGATTTCAAAATTTAGCGATCATGTTCCTGTACTCCTTACAGGCTCTCTTTCTGGTGGTGATTAGTGGATTTTTTTTTTTCTATTTCTACTTTCCCCTTTTGTTCTATCACTTTAGGACACTTTTCTTTGTTCTGTATTATGTCAAAGCTCTTTTTTGGTTATAGCTTTCAGGTAATCCAATTATTGTTGCTTTATCTTTTTGTTCTGTCGTTCAGATCAGTTGTTTTTCTTATGATGTCTCATATCCTCTTCTATTTTTTATTATATTTTCTTTTATATTTTTTGTCTCATAACTTCACTGATTTCCTCTTGTCCAATTCTAATTTTCAAAAAGTCATTTTCTTCCTTAAGTTTCTGGATTTCTCTTTCTAATTGGTTAACTCTCTTTTCATAATCTTGTTTTTCTTGGTTTGTATTTTTAAGTTTTTCTTCAATCTCTTTCATTGGATTTTTTTTTAAAAATCTTTTTTTGAATTCTTCTATGAATTCTTTTGGGGCTGGTTACCATTTAAAATTACTTTTGGGGGTAGAAAAGGCTTTTCCCCCCTTCAATATCCTTCTCTGAGTATAAATCCCAGTCTTCCCTTTTCACACAGTAATTTTTTATGCTAGGGTTCTTTCTCCTTTTCCTAATCATCAAAAAAAAAAAAAAAACTTGCTATTATAATCACCTCTAATGCTAGGGTTCAGGGGTGGTAATATTTCTGGCTTCTTCTCTCTAGCCTATAACCCGAAACCAAAAACTTTACCTTCTATAAGTGCCTGCAACCAGCAGCTTCCCTGCCCCATGACTTTCACCTTAACCTTAGGTTAAGGCTCCTTCTTTCAGGGCCAACCTGTAGCAGCAGAGCTGAGCTGCACTTCCCTCAGTCTTCTCAGACTCAACATCCTGATTTCCCACACTGTACAGGAAATGAAAGTTCCTATGGATGAGATTGAAGTCACCTCCCACCCAACTAGCCTAAGAGCTCTCCTCTTTCTTCTGTTTCAGCAGAGCTAACCTGGAGGTTTTACACTTCATACACTGGTCAAACCTCTATCCTGGGTTTTTTCTTTAGAGCTTATACAATTGTCCCAGTTCAACTTCTATTCTGACCCATGTCTATTTTCACTGGTCAACATTTATTCTGAGGTGCAATTTTGTTTTGTTTGTGGGAGAATCTGGAGAGCTTGAATTTTTCTATCCTACTCCACCATCTTCCCAGAATCTTCTGCTAACAATCATTTTAAATGTCATTGCAGTCTTCTCATAAAACATATCAAGTACTAAAGTGGTTAAGTCCAAATTCAATGTAGCCTAACATAGAAATGCTGACAGATCTGTTCCATTTCACTTCTATTTGCTGCTCTTCTAAGTTTCATTTACAAATTTATCTTAGAGTGATTTGATTGCCTGGGACTCATGTCAAGCTCTGAAGAGGTTTAATTTTCTCCCTAGTCCTTTTATTTGGTTTTCGTGTTGGTACTGAAAAGTCTTTTCTTATCTTCCCCTCTAATGTTTAAAATATATGCTGATCCTCTAAATTGTTGTTTCCCAGGGCTGTCAAGTATTGCCATTTGATAAAGAGATCAATTCTAGCTGAGACAGATTATTGCCTTATTTGTTAATGAGGAATCATTTTATGATAAAATAAACTTTTGTCAATTTCCCATTTTTCAGGGTCAATCAAAGAGGCAGCAGCAGCAATTGTCCCATATGTCTATTTTTTTATTGCTATAAAATATTTAGGAGAATGGACTATGCAGGCATTGAGAGTATCCTTGATAAAATATGATTTTAATATGTCCAGACTGTATTATTTTCATTGATATCTTTTTAAATATCCATTTCCAAATATAAAATTCTTGCCTCCTATACCCTGAAAGTTACTTCCCTTCAAAGAATAAAAAAGAAAGAAGGAAAAAAGCAGTTTGGCAAAACTCTGCAAACTATCATCTATATATGACAGCAAATGAAATGCTCCTCACTAATAGTCTGTCATCTCGGCAATTAGTTTGACAGACTATTAGTCTGTCACCAAAAAAAGGGGAAGGGAGTACATTGAAAGAAAAGAAATGTGTATTTCCTAAGTTTTACTTCAGGACCAAATTTGGTCATTATGATCTTATGGCATTTAGTTCTGTATTCTTTGTGCTTTCCATTTACATCATTATACTCTTTGAATATATTGCTTTCCTAATACTGATTACTTCACTTTCTATCACTTCATATCTTTTTGTGCTTCTTGACAGTTCTCATATTTATTATTTTCAACATAATAATATGCTACTACATTGATTTATCCATTCCCCAATCAACAAGTCATAACTTTTTTCCAGGTCTTTGTTAAGACAAAAAAAGTTCTACTTTCTATCTTTAACCTCCTTAAAGTGCCAAAGTCCTTAGCCATAGGATCTCTGCATCAAAGACTATGAATATTTTAATCACTTTTTTGTTTAATTCTAAATTGCTTTCCAAGATGCATTTTTCCATTAATAGTGTATTATCTTGCCTATTTTTACAGCCATTCCAAGTCTGACTATTCCTATTTTTTGGTCATCTTTGTCAATTTTCTGGATATAAAGTAAGATCTCAAAATTGTCTTAACATGCATTTCTCTTATTATTAATTCAGAACAATGGTGTATGTTTTTCATACCCTTTCACTTAGTCAGTAAGCATTTATTGGGCACCCACTTGTGTCAAGCTTAGCACTAATTGTTGAAAATACAAAAAAGCAAAGAAATGACAAGACAGGAACATTTGATATGGTAAAGACTGATAAATAGAAAATGATACAGCATATAAACTTGGATGATTAAGAATATGGTTATACTCAAAATAGTGTTAGGGAATTAGGAAGAAGGGAGATTTTTTGTATGTGTTTACATTTGTTGGATATAGGACATACAGTTTGAAAAAGCCAGTAAGTTATTTGGAGATGTGAGTTCTAAAGAACTAAATCTAAGAATCATTACTATGGAAATAATAATTGAATTGATAGGAACTAATGAGACTACAAGAAAAGTAGATGACTCAGTACAGAACTTTGAGGTATAACACTTCATTGGTAGGTATGACATGGATAAAGAGCCTACAAAGAATTCTAGAAAGGAATAATGGAAAAGAGTAGCATCACAAAAATATAGCAAGAAGAGATTTTTAAGGAGAAGATAATGGTTGACTGTGTCAAAAGCTATCGAGAAGCCAGTAAGGGTAAGAATTGAGAAAAGTCCATTAGATTTTGCATTAAAGTTTTTGGTAACTTTGGAAAGAGCAGTTTGGATTTTATGATGAAATCAGAAATAAGACTATAAGAGAATTAAAAAGAAAATGAGAGGAAAGGAAGTAGAAGCATCTGTTGTAAATGACTTAATCTAATTTAGTCACCAAAGAAAGGAAAGATATAGGATAACTAGTTGGGATAGATGGATCAAATAAGGATTTTTTGAAGATGAATAAGGCATCACTAAATTTGTAGGCAACAGAGAAGCAGCTAATGGAGAGATAGAAGATAAGAGAATAGGAGTGATTTAAGAAGCTGTGTGCTCAGGATAGAATGGGATTGCATGTGCATGTATTCTTCTTGGTCTGATATATTTGTGCTGATTCCCTATATATTTTGAATATTAATTATATTACATGCAAAAACATTTTTCTCAATTGACAGCTTTTGTTCATAGACTACTTTCACTGGTTTTGTTGATACGAAACATTTTGACCTCATACAATTGGAATTATGTTTTATTTGAAGATGATTTTTCTACAGCATATCATATCTCAAGTCATATAATCTTATAGAGAGACATTCTGTCCTAAATGAATTTTAAAGTATTATTCTTTAAAAGCTAGAGGATATATAAAAAGGAAGAGTAAGTTTCAAGGATGTATTAGAAATAAGAGATGGATTCAGAAGAAATTTGCATTTAACCCCCCAAAAAAATCTAGTAAACTATACGAGTGATTTGACACTATGTACATAGAACAGAAGATAATAAATTGCTATTATCTATTTTTTGAAAACTAGTGTCTTATAACAATTGATTATAACTATGAAGTTCTTGATAACTGATATCTCTAGGAGGTAAACTTAAATTTAAAAACTGAAACTGCCAGAAAGCTGAGAGTAAGAACTATGGGAACAATTCTACCATCGGACTTGCTGACCCTTGGCAAGTTACTAAACCATCAGTTCTTACATAAAACTGATTCAAAAACTAGACTCTAGATGTGGTGCCTCCCAGTTCAATACTTTTTCTATCACTCATGAGTAACCTCTATGGATACAGGAATCAACCATTCTCACTTCTACCAGCACCAATCAACCAGATGCCCCAACTTGTCAGTATTCCCAAGACCCCCAGGAATAGCAATAACCTTCAAACCACCAGCACTGCTTCCAATTCAGCTTTTCCTTCAGGAAAGAAATCTCTTTCCAATGGCCAATCAACTGACATAGAATACCATTAACAGGTATGACCTGAATGAAGATCCACCAAAGAGATTAAAAAGGAATGGTCAAATAGATAAGAGGAACTCCAGGAAAGAGTGCTGTTATGAAAACAAATGAGGCAGCAAATCCATCTAAGAAAAGTAGCAAGGCTCTCAAAGAGACAAAAAGTAGCATGTATCAGGTAGGCAAAAGCATTATTACTAATTTGACTACCATCTTCCCTCAGATCTTAGGTGAGGCAAGAACACAAGAATCCAGAACTCATGAAAATAGTAATAATAGTAAAACAATGATCCTGCTTCCAGTCCATCATTCAGGAGAGCCAACCTAATAAAAACAAGATCCAGCAACCAACCCTACAAAGGCTACAGATTCAACCTTCTCATTAACTACAGCTACTAAAGCATGTTTTCCACATGCTCCAAAAATCCCTTGGTTGTCAAACAATTCAATATTGGAAATGGCTAAGGTTTTATCAATAGAAATGATACCAAAGGATATTTGTTACCATTTCCCTTGATAATGTAACTTAAATTTTTTTAATTTTAAAATTTATAATTTAAATTTTATTTTAATGTACCTTTTCAAACTACCCTGCTGATACCCTTAAATATCTTTTGCCTCCTCTATTAGAATATGAGTTTCTTGAGAGTAAGAATTGTCTTTATTTTATTTATAACTTCAACTCTTGGAATAGTATTTTACAAATAGTAAAAATTTAACAAAATTTTTTTATTGATTCACTAATCAAATCTGTGAAGCAGCTAGGTGATTCAGCAGAGCACTGAACCTCAAATCAGAAAGAATTGAGTTCAAGAATTGCCTCAGATATTTAGTAGCCCTATAATCATGATAAGTCACTTAACCTGTCTGCTTCAGTTTCCTCAACTAAAAAATAGGGAATACCTCCCTCTCAGGGTTGTCCTAAGGTTCAAGTAGATATATGTAAATTGCTTAGCACAGAACCTGGTATGTAATAGACACCTAAGAAAGTTTCTTGTTCCTTCTCATTCCCTTCTGGGTAGAACTGAAGATTTTTATCTCATTAGTAAGACAGAGAAGAACTATTTATGCTCTCTGATATGGCTTCCCTTAAAAGGCCCGATCTTAATTCATTAAAGAAATAAAAATATAAATCTCCATCTGTATAGAAGAAAAATATTTTTTCTACCTCCAACTCCGACATCCAAAACAACCTGTCAGGGGTTCTCCATAATTAGAACCAAGTTAGGATCATTGAAAATTTTACAATCAAATCTACCCAATTCTTAAATCAGTTATTTTTTTTTGTCCATCTCTGCAATAGTTTCCCTAATTCTTCAGCTAAAAACAGTTGCTCCTTTCTTCAGTTTTCCTAGAGCACTTTATCTGTATTGGTTTATTGCTCCTGTGCCATTTGACCTTGTATCATGCTTGCTAATGTCCTTTTTGTGGTCCCTGTTAGACTGTGATAACAATAATAAATACAGTTCTTTGAAGTTTGCAAAGTATCTTTACATATATTGACTCATTTGATCCTCAGAAGAGTCCTGTGAGGTAGAAACTCTATAGAATATAATATTCCATTGGAGATGAGATCCCTGAGGCTCAAAGAAATTAAATGTCTTGTTGTGGTAACTCATCTGATAAGGGTCAAAGGCAAGATGTGAATCCAGGCCATCCTGAATTTCAAATCCAGTGTTATCCACTATGTCACATCAGTAATTTCTTGAATTATTCCTTGAATACAGACACAACATTGGTTTTTATTGTTGTTACCAGCATCCACCTCAATGTCTGTCCCTTTAAAAACACACAATATATATTTATTAAATTGAAAGAAAAAGAAAGCCAAAAAGGACAGAGTATCCTAAGCAATGGGAAATTTTGAAAAACCCCAAAATTGTTGTTACCTACTTAGATATCTCCTTAGAAACACCAACAAACAAGTGAAATTTCCAAAATAAAACTCCTGACTATGTTCTTTTAAACTGGAAAGATGCTCCCTAGATGCTATGACAAATGCTAAGTTGTCTTATCTATTTTTCATGTGTCTGTCTTCTCTACCCCCATTAAATTATAAATTCCTCAAGGACTGGGACTGCTTCCTTTGCAACTAGCTAGAGAATACAATGGACACTCATTAAATGTTGACTGATTGTACCACTGGCACTGGACAAATCCAAAACAAAAATAATTGGCAGTACCCTGCAGAACAGAATTAAGAAAGCAGATTAAATGGGGGTGAGGGTCCTTCCTGGATCAGTTACAAAAATAAAAATAAATCCCATCCTTGGAGGAAGGTAGCAACATCATTCGAGGGCCAGGGAGCATTCTGCTTTCCTTTGTTATAAACAAAGAAAAAAGAAAGTTTTCATGATTTCTTTTTCAGAATTATCTTACCATAGCCAGTAAGTGCTATATTGACCTGGTTAGGACATGGCCAAATTTAGACCTAATAGTTGGATCTGAAAGTTGCTAAATATTTGATGTTTTTTTGTCTCTCAATTTCAAAGGCAGGCTCTTCACATGGAATATTTCACAGAGACCTTCCCAGGCTTCTTTGCAGCAGCCAATTGACTCCTTCAGTGGCTTTTAGGTCCTTTGGAGAAATCTTACCATTACTGAGGAGAGACAGGAGAAGCTGTGGTCAAGTATAATTAATTATCTTTAAAGAGAGCAGAAATGAAGTGTCTTCTATTTTTACATCTTGCACACTGTGGGAGATTAAAATTATTAATAATAACTATGTAGTCTTATTTAAGTAGTTACAGTGCCCTTTTATATTTTGAAGTGAAGACATCCTGAATTTGGAATCAGGATGAACTGGGTTCAAATCCTATCTCTGACATCTGACTTCTCTGGAACTGAGTTTCCTTATCTGTAAAATGGGGATAACAATATCTGTAATCTCAGAAGGTTGTCAAATATAAAGCACTTGGAAGAATGCAAAGCTCTATGTTAAAATTAACGATACTACTCACCTCACAGGTTATCAAATATAAATCATTTGGCAGAATGCAAAGCTCTATGTTAAACTTAGCTATCAATTTACTTCCTTGAAAGAGAGAAGAGAAGACTCTGTGTGTGTGTGTGTGTGTGTGTGTGTGTGTGTGTGTGTGTGTGTGTTTGTGTGTGTGTGCAGGAGGTGAGATTTGAGATGCGCCTTGAAGGAAGCCAAAGATTCTAAGAAGCAGAGGTAGAGAAGGAAGACCTTCCAGGAAAACAGAATAGTCAATACGATTCTTAGACAAGGGAAGGAGACTAATGTGTAAGGAATAGCAAGTAGGTCAATGTGACTGAGTCTGGCTCACAGAATGTATTTGATGCTTGTCTTCCCACCTCTAAGGTCAGATCTCTACTCATCACACTATGCCTATGGATAGCTACTAGTGCTTAGGCAATTTCTAACATCTAAGAAAACTGCTTAAATATACAAAGAAATGTTTAAGCTCTAATTTTAAATTATTAGTTCTGGAGTTCCTTATGTATCAAAAAGAAGATGATTTTGATATTTAGCATCATTATTAGAAACTACACTCTCACAAAATAAAAGTCATTGTATTTAAATTGCTACTGGATTTTATTAAACACCAGTGATAGCATATGACTATAGGATTTAGAACTATAAAATATAGTTCTATATAGAACAATATATATATATTACATATAATATATAAAACTATAGAATATAGTTCTATATAGGATATATGCTACTCTTCATTTTATAGATAAGGAAATTGAAGCAAGCTAAGAAATCTGCCCAATATTGTTCAAATAATTTGATAGTACATGAGTCAGCACAAAGATGGAATTCTCCAAGTCCTGGGTTTGTGCATACAACCCCTTTCCCTTTTGCCAGTTAGATTCCCTTTGGGCATGAAAAGTTGCTCTTCTTGGAACTATAGAGTTAGAGTCATCACTAAATTATATATGTCATTTTTCTCTGTATTCAGAAAGGAATAAAGGATAAAAGGGGAATGTCAAGCCTTCTTAGCAGACAAAGAAATCTAAATAGGAGTTCTCCATATATTCCATTCATTGTAACAAGCATTTATTAACCACCCATTTGGTACAAAGCTCTCTAGTAGGCACTGGAGTTAAAATATGGAGAAGGACTCAGAAATTTGCTAATCATTTCATTTGTACAATATAAGGAAGAACTTCCTTTTCTTTATAAACTGTTCAAAAATGGGGTCAGGCAAAGATTAGGTGATCACATGTCAGGGACAGTGAACATTTGAAGGTTTGATATATTCATACAGACATACATAAAGATATGCAGACATATATCTGTATGTATACATATATATTTATGTGTACATTTATGTACATATGTGTGCATATATAATTATTATAGATTAAGATTATTACCCTAAATCATTTTAAGGTTTCATTGATTATTTCTAAGGTCCTTCTAACTTTAAATTCTATGAGTATAGTGATGGTTTAACTAATGTATTTGGGGGCTACTATTAGAATTTCCCTTATACCAAACTTTTTGACTCCATATGACAAAGAGAAGTGAATATTATAGTTCCCTGGGGTTGCACTAAGAAATAGTATATATATTTAAGGATATCTCCTTAAGACCTTCTGTACTGTACCCATATATTCTGAACTGAAATATGTTCAGTTCTGGATATCCAGTGTTTAACATAGTACCCAGCACATAATAGGTGCTTAATAAATGTTTGTGAACTTGATTTTATATTATAGAAAGTAAGTGGATAAGTTGAAGATTATTCAGAGGAGGACAAACAGATGGTGAAAGACTTTGCCAACATTGTGCCATGTTGACTGAAGAATGGGGGATATTTAGTCTGGAGAAGTGAAAATTAAAGAGTAATATAATAGTTATCTTTTTAAGATTTACAAGGTTGTCCTGTAAAATAGGAAGTAGATTTGCAAAATTACATGATTCTATTCATTCATGAAGGCCAGGGGCTAGATATCCCACATTCCTCATGGAAAATATTCACTCAATTTAAAACCAACAGGCCAAAATTCCAGTCTCTCCTTGGTTTCCAGAAATCAAGGTGTATGCTTGGTCCCCTCTTTCTGGGTGATGGGTTTTGTCTTATTAATATAAGCTTTTGATATGTATGATAGGGTTTATCCAAGTATACCTACTGATCCCACCCACTGAAAAAATCTCTACCTTCTTTCTTTCCCTCATTTACATTAATAGACTTTAATTTTTAGAATATGGCATAGTAGAATTGACTATACATGGATGGCTTGCAAAAAGAATGCATTCAACTATATTAAACAATGAATGGATTCCTCTAGGCACTGATCACCTTTAACCAGTCTATAAACATTTCAAAACCAAGAATTCCCAGACAAGGATCAGGAGCTTAGCATCAAATCTCCCTATCAGCATCACTACCAAGAATTTATTAACCACCCATTTGGTACAAAGCTCTCTAGTAGGCACTGGAGTTAAAATATGGAAAAGGACTCAGAAATTTGCTAATCATTTCATTTGTACAATATAAGGAAGAACTTCCTTTTCTTTATAAACTGCTCAAAAATGGGGTCAGGCAAAGATTAGGTGATCACTTGTCAGGGACAGTGAACATTTGAAGGTTTGATATATTCATACAGACATACATAAAGATATGCAGACATATATATCTGTATGTATACATATATATTTATGTGTACATTTATGTACATATGTGTGCATATATAATTATTATAGATTAAGATTATTACCCTAAATCATTTTAAGGTTTCATTGATTATTTCTAAGGTCCTTCTAACTTCAAATTCTATGAGTATAGTGATGATTTAACTAATGTATTTGGGGGCTACTATTAGAATTTCCCTTATACCAAACTTTTTGACTCCATATGACAAAGAGAAGTGAATATTATAGTTCCCTGGGGTTGCACTAAGAAATAGTATATATATTTAAGGATATCTCCTTAAGACCTTCTGTACTGTACCCATATATTCTGAACTGAAATATGTTCAGTTCTGGATGTCCAGTGTTTAACATAGTACCCAGCACATAATAGGTGCTTAATAAATGTTTGTGAACTTGATTTTATATTATAGAAAGTAAGTGGATAAGTTGAAGATTATTCAGAGAAGGACAAACAGATGGTGAAAGACTTTGCCAACATTGTGCCATGTTGACTGAAGAATGGGGGATATTTAGTCTGGAGAAGTGAAAATTAAAGAGTAATATAATAGTTATCTTTTTAAGATTTACAAGGTTGTCCTGTAAAATAGGAAGTAGATTTGCAAAATTACATGATTCTATTCATTCATGAAGGCCAGGGGCTAGATATCCCACATTCCTCATGGAAAATATTCACTCAATTTAAAACCAACAGGCCAAAATTCCAGTCTCTCCTTGGTTTCCAGAAATCAAGGTGTATGCTTGGTCCCCTCTTTCTGGGTGATAGGTTTTGTCTTATTAATATAAGCTTTTGATATGTATGATAGGGTTTATCCAAGTATACCTACTGATCCCACCCACTGAAAAAATCTCTACCTTCTTTCTTTCCCTCATTTACATTAATAGACTTTAATTTTTAGAATATGGCATAGTAGAATTGACTATACATGGATGGCTTGCAAAAAGAATGCATTCAACTATATTAAACAATGAATGGATTCCTCTAGGCACTGATCACCTTTAACCAGTCTATAAACATTTCAAAACCAAGAATTCCCAGACAAGGATCAGGAGCTTAGCATCAAATCTCCCTATCAGCATCACTACCAAGAATTATCATTAATACCTGATGGTTAGCAAGCATCTCCAATAGTGGAGTTAAACATAAGCTTTTCCATTCATAATCTCCCTTTGGAAAAGTTGGAATGACACATAAGACAAGTATCTTGGAGAAATAGTGGACACATGTAGATATTCAGTAACTAGTTCCCAGTTGGCTAATGGGAAGCTCTCTGACTCACTGCAGAAGTACTCAAAGCTCTAGCCATCTTTTGTCAATTCTATAAGAGCTTCATTTACTGCTCTATCATTAATGGTATCTGGTAAAAAAAATATATATATATATATATATATATATGCTGGGAGGTGAGAGGCTTTAGAGCTTTCTCCTCTCTGAGAACATACTGCCTCAAGAAATAGGCTATTGTCCTTGGCTTACATGTTTTTTCTTTTCCATTTTAGGTGAATAGAAAGGAATTTCCTACTTTGTAAGTCTGAGAGGTCCAGAGAGTGCTGTATCATCATGGTATTTAAGGGTCTCATTTCCAGAGCCTATCTAGTATCAGTGACCTGAAAAGCAAGGAGAGAACTTTGCGAGTGACCTTCTGGACTCAGGTCAGTGAAAAGCAGAATAATTTATTTATTTTATTTATGCCACATACATATATGAACTTATTAGGATCAAAGCTATGTAAGAACTGAGCTAAGTTGAATCTAGAAACCAGCATAATATGGGGAGGACATGACTTTGAGGTGGAGTAGAAATAATTTTTATTACTGTAAGTTTGAAGTAAATATCCTTTTGTAAATACATAAAAATAAATAAATACATTATATTATGAGTATATAAATAAATATATGGGGGGGGGGCATTTATGGGGCATAGGGGATAATGAGCCAGGCCTAAAGTCAGGAAGATATGAGTTCAAATTGTTCTCAGGCATTTACTAGCTTTGTGACCCTCAACAAGTCGCTTAACCTAGTTTTCATCAGTTTCCTCATGTATAAAATGGACTGGAGAAGAACAAGGCAAACCACTTCAGTATCTCTGCCAAGAAAACCCCAAATAGAGTCATGAAGAATCAGACATCACTGAAATGAAAGCAAAACACAGGCAGAGAGCCTAAAGATGTGTATTCATCCTACATCCATTTGGGATCTTTCAATATTGGAAAATGTAATTTATTTGGACCAGGCTACTTAAATTTATTTAGCAAGGTGGATATCCTCTTACAATTTCCTCATGCAGATTTAAATATCCTCTTAAACATTTTTTATTTTTTCTCTTTTTAAAGTGAAGATTCTCTCCTTGATAGAGAAAAATAAGGATGAAAATAAACATTGAATAACTCTGCTTGATATCCTGTAAAATACAGAACCATGGCACTTAATTGTTGTGATTGAGACAGGCTCTAAAAAATGTACCCATGAAAAACCATACCAAAAAGAGTCTTCAGTTATAAGGGAAGAAAGTGTGAACATTACCACACCAAGGAAGAAAGTATATAGGCGCCAATATAATGTTAACAAGACTGCCTCCATTTCTGTGGGTCCCTAAAGAGAAGTTCCTGCTTCCCTGCTGATGTTATTACCACTAACTGAGTGCTAAATTCGGTTGTTTTGGTTCTACTGAAGTCAGTCAATAAGGATTTTTAAAGTATTTATTATGTGCCAGGGCCTATGCCAAAGAAGTCAGTTACTTTCAGTAGCCTCTAAATTGAGTAACATAGGGCAAAGTCCTAATTGCTATCTCTGGTTATAGCTTCGTTCTCATTCACCCTTATCCCTACAACATCAATCTTATTCCCTCTTGTTTGAGCATCACTAAAAAATTTATTTTTGTTTCTCTTAGTATTTTTCATAAACTTTAGGATTTCTCATCTGTACTCCCTTTTAGACCCTTCTTATAGAATTGTCCCGCTATTAATTTTCAATTATCAATTCATAATGAACTGGAATGTTGTTTATGAATTTGAGATGAACAAGGTACAAGGTTAAATATTTCATTTTTCTCAATGGAAACAATTATCTATGTTTACTATTTGTTATACTATGTGAGCTATATAATGTCTTGCTTTTTATCCTCCCCTATCTCTAATTAGGGAAGAACTTGGTAATATTTACTTTTTATTGGGCTGATTCCATACTTCAATCAAATAGGACTGATACACCTAATTGGTTAAGATTTTGGTCGAGTCAAATCCTACCAATAGAATAAACTAAGACCAGAATTTGGCTAGGGTCAAGCATGACAAAGCATAATTGAATGACAGAATTCTAGTGGGAGACAGAAATGGAGTAGAATTGTGCTTTCCTTATAGACCCATGGGGGGAAATGGTGACTGAAGTACAATCAAGATAGGTAAATAGGTAAATTTAGTAATGTTTTAGCAAATTACTGGACCTTCTCAATTTCTTTTAGCTATGTTTGATAATCACTGTAGAATAATGAATAGCATGATGATGCTGGAATGAAGAAGATATTACCTGAAAGTTTCTTCATATGTAAATAAGGGCAATATCTACTTCACAAGGTTGTTGTGTGGTAATATGTTTAAAGCTCTTTGTAAATCTTAAAGTACTATAGCAATTCATTATTATTATCAGTACCTTTGGAATTTATTTATAAATATAACCTGTTCCATCATAAATAAACTCTAGAAAAGTTATACTTAGACTCTATATTGTTTGTAATAAAGGAGAGAAGGAAATAAAGGAAATATAAGATTGAAGTAATAAAAGTCATAATTGGCTTCAGTTCAGGAGTTCAGGGATATAAAGCTAACAATATTAAAGAGATAAAATAATGAGCTTCAGCTGGCTCAGAGCTCTGAACCGAGGCCTTGGAATATTTAGAAAACTAAGAGAAGAACCCAGGATCTGAGACAGTGATTCCCTGGACAGGATACAGGATTGATCTGATCCCCAGGATACAGAGTCTGTACCAGAAAGCTCTCCCAGCATGCCTGCTTCTTGCTCTTGTACATGTGCTTTTAAAATTTGAACTTATCAGGGAGCTCAGATTTAAATAGTAGTTCGAAACAGCAGCTTTATCTGAGTGCTGAAAATATAGACCATATCTACAACACGGTCTCTGGACCACTGATCTCAGTCCTCTAATATGGTCACATCCATTACAGATTTGCAGAAATACATAATTCCTTTTTACATGATTGCTCCTCTCAAAACTTATTTATCCTCTTTGTGGAATTATGACTCTTTTCAGCTTAAAAATAAAACAACACCAAAAAAAAAGGAGTTTGAGTGATATCATCTGAAACCACATTAAGAAAGATTGTGCCCAGAACAAAAGAAATGATACTTCTGCTGTGGTCAGCTCTGATCAGACCACATTAGGAGTCTTGTGCTCAGTTCTGTTACAGACCCTAAGATTCCTTATAATTCTGAGTTTTTGATTCTATAATTCTAAGAAATATGTTAAAAGTCAAGTTGGCCCCCAAATACATGAATATATTTCAGCTTAAAGAATTTTTGGAAAATAGGGAAGAATTGTTCACATAATTACCTAATGGTAATGCAGTTTTTTAATAAATATATGCATATACCTCTGTTCACCATAATTTTTCATCTGTAAAACAGGAATAATAATAGCACCCATCTTCCAGAGTTGTTATGAGGATTAAAAGAAATTACCATTATAAAGTGCTTAGTAGAATATGTCATGAAAATGTTACTTATAATTATGTACACATACATGTGCATATGCACATACATATATAGTAATTAGGCAGCACCTGACAGAAAGGGACTATAAGTTAAGAAGACCTGAGGTCAAATCTAGGCTCTGACACTTACTAGGTATGCAATTCAAGTCACTTAACCTCTGCCTGCCTCAGTTTCCTCAACTGTAAAACTGGAGTAATAATAAAATCTACCTATTGGATTATTATAAGGAAAAATGAACTAGCACTTTACAAATCATGATATAAGCAACATCAAGGTTAGCAACTATTATTGTCAAAATCAAGGTATTTTGCATCCAATTCTCACCAACATTTATCTAAGACATACTGTATGAATGTGTATGCTTGCATGTGCAGATGGGTGTGTGTGTGTGTGTGTGTGTGTGTATATATATATATATATAAACTTCCTATTGAGTTGAGAAAGAAATAATATGATTGATGGCTTAACAGCTTCCCAGAGAGTTAAAACTTTCCAATAGAATAAACTAAGGAGCCCAGAAGTTAGATAGGGCCATAACAGTAAATTCTGATTAAATGACAGAATTCTGGTGGGAGGCAAAAATAGAAAAACTTTGTGCTTTCTGAAAACTTAAGTGAGGAAAAAATACATACACACACATGTGCACATTATTTTCATGTATACATAGATACAGATATCCTGAAGAAGTCATATTGATCCTGTTGTAAGGTTTCACCTAAAAAAAGGTTTATTCTTTGTAGTGTTAGATTCCAAACTAAGGTCAGATGTAGGTTAAGTCTAGCAATTATGTTGTTCCATGAATAACATTTCTCAATTAAAATCTTGCTTAGTGTATTGGGCCCAGAAGGGCCTAAGAGAGCCAGACTGGATTGCATTTGGGAAATTGAAAAGTGCCTTCAGGCTATGCAAGAGCCCATTTCTTTAGCACTAATATTATTTTTTTTATAGTGTGTGCCTGCAGAACATCGAATACCACAATCTCTGAAAAATCAATGAGAACTGGCATTTATATACATCGTAAGATTTACAGAAGGCTTTACTCAGGTGTTCCAGAAGGCAGGGAAACACTACTTATTGGGGAAGAGAAAGGAACAAGAATTTATCTCCACTGCTTGATAAGCAGGCTGCATGCACCATTTTAATGAGAATGACTCATATCCTGGAAACCGTGTAAAAATCCTCATCTAGGGGTGATATATAACCACAATGGGAATGGGGTTGGCCACAGAACAAGAGGAAGAGACCATAGATGGACAGTCTAAGGAAAAATAGTTTTGTTTTTTTTTTTTTAAAGGAGATTCTAGCATAGGGGCCATAATGTCTACAGAGAATTGGCACAAAAATACAGACAAGAATCTCTCAGGATGAGAATGTATGGTTCATCTGTGAGTATTTGTGCCAAAGCAGGGAAGTAATACACACACACACACACACACACACACACACACACAGCGAAAGAGAGAGGGGAGGGGGAGAGAGAGAGAGAGAGAGAGAGAGAGAGAGAGAGAGAGAGAGAGAGAGAAGGAGGGAGAGAAGGAGGTATAGATATAGATTCCTGTTTTAACTGATTAGATGATTCATATATTTGCAAGCATTTTAACTAGTAACTATCAGAATAAAACTTTACCTAGAGGCAATCTGCCTTAACTCACTGTAACTATTGGCTAAAATTGTAGATGCATAATGTGTAAGTGTATGTGAGAGAGAGAGCAAGATGCTTATATACATACGTACATATAGTTATTTTTATTTTCAGTTTTTCCTCTCAATCTAGGAGTGTGGGAGATATTTTTAAAGTCCCTTCTATTAAGGTTATAAGGTTTTTTTCAAGTAATTTCTTTCACATGACAGCTGCCAGAAAGATTTTGATCATTCAAATTGTTGCTGTGACTCTTTACATTCTGCTCATATTCCAGTCTAATATGATTACAATTATATCACAAGGACTTTTGAAGCATTTTCCCCCTTCCTTTAACAATTCTGGGAAGACATGGAACAAAAGCTCAATCTGAATCTGTCTGCTTTGCTGACTCTATTCATTCAAATAAAAATCTGATTGTAACTCTTGTGAGAAGGTTTTTCAGGACAATTGATATGTTATCTCACATATATGAATATTCCCTCCTGTGATATATAAATCACACAATCCTTCCATGCTTCCTCATCCTAAACATCATGCCTGATGCACATCTTCCTACAGTTTCTCCCCAAGATTCTCCCCAACATTCTGGAAGCCTTTATTTGGATCTCCTGGGCACTAGAGGATACCTGAGTAACCTGCTGATTGTCAATCTGTTATCCTCATGCTAAATGACTAGTAGAGTTCTTCTCCAACTAAATCTTCTTTTAATGGTTAGTTAAGCAATGTTCTTGCAGTTATGTGTTATTGTAGATAGAACATTGAGTCTGCAACCTGCAACACTTAAATTCAAATCCAGCCTCAAATACTTCCTAGAGTTTGACCATAGGCAAGTCACAACTTCAGCCTGCCTTAGTTTCCTAAAGTATAAAATGTAGAGAATAAAATAATAATATCATCCACCTCTGAGAGTTGTTATGAGGATTACAAGAGAAAATATTTATAAGTGGCTAATAATTGTATTAAGTTAATTCTTATGGATAGTTGGTACTTAATAAATATATTTTCCTTTCACATTTCCATACATCATATTCAAACAAATATATGCACACATGCATGATAAATATTTACTTTAAATAAAAGGCCCCTGCCTCAACAGTTAAAGACTAGTTTACTATGAATTTAAATGTCAGTAATTCTTGAATTTTACTACAACAAAGCAACATTTACATTCAGAGTTTTAGTTGTTGTTCAGTTGTAATCAATTATATCTGGCCATTGACCATGAGGTTTTCTTGGCAAATATACAGGAGTTGGTTAACATTTCCTTCTCCAGTATATTCTAATTTTACAGATGAAGAACTAAGGCAAATAGGTGCTAAATGACTTGCCAAAGGTCACTGAACTAGTAAGTGACCTTTTGATTTGAAATCAAATATTCCTGACTCCAGGCCCATTACTTTAACCACTGTTCCACCTACTGCTCCTCAATTTGGATCAAAGAAAAAGAAAAAAATCAATAAGATATTAATACAACAAATTTTTACTAAGCACCTACTGTGCTGAGTATCATTTTTTCTGTTGTGTATATTCCTGTAAATTCCACTTACTAAAAACAAATCCCTTAAAATGAAATCACAGTCTTGCTTAGCAACAGATTTGAATTTAATATAGAATGAATGAAGACTAAATCTTAGAATCTGTAGAATTATACCTCAGAAATACAGGATCTCAGAGGTTAAAAAAAACATAGTACAGCCTCTAGTCCAGCCCAAACCTTAAACGAATTCCTTCCATAATACATTAAACAAGGGAACTATTTAGCCTCTGCTTGAAAAACTCAATTGAAAGAACATCCGCTGCATTCTACATTAGTCCATTAAACTTTTGGATAATTCCATTTGTTAACAGAAATTTTTCTTGTATCAAGCTATAATTTTATTATTACTTTGCAACTATTTACAATTGTCATCCTATTACTCCTGTTCTTCCCTTTGGGCCCAACCAGAATAAGTGATGATGAAGAAGATAGTGATGATGAAGAATATTATAGCAATAATGATGGTGATGAAGATGATGATGATGACAGCAATAACTAACATTTAAATAGTAATTTAATTCCTGAAAAGCATTTAATTCTCTCCTCTGATCTTTGATCCTTATAACAATCAACCATGTGAGAGAGGTGCTATTACTTATGCTGATTTAAAAATAAGGAAACTAATACTAAAAGAGGTTAAATGACTTTCCCAGAGTAACACAGAATAAATCAAAGGCTGGATTTGAATTCAGGTCTTTCTGTCTCTATGCAGGTGCACTATCCACTATGCCCTAAAATGGCACTCCCAGAATGGAACACAACTTCAGATGTTGTCTGACAATGGCAGAGGACAAAAGCACTGATTCTCTCCTAAGTTTTATACTTAATTTCATAGACTATAGAAGCAGAGCATTTTTTTTCAGATGTCTGTTGATTCTGGTTAAATTCTAAAACCAGGCTATGAAGTCCCTCATTGACTTCTCTGTACTCTCATGCATAAAAAATGATACATTTTTTAGACTCTGCCTGGGAAGACAGAACCAGTTCTTGCATTTATATTTCTATAAAACACAAATTAAAGGTTAAGATGTCAAGTTGGCTTCTATTCTCTTAGATTATTAAAATAAAAATAATATGTCACTCTCAAGAGTGCTAAGCATGTTAATTACCACTGTTGTAATGTTAGAAGATGCTTTTTCTTTGAAATTACTTGGTGGAAAAATTTCTGTGAGATACAAGGAAATAAGCAAATCATGTCCAGTATTCTAAGTATAGAGGAAATTTTAGAATCACAAAATTTCATTAGAACTCTAAGGGACTTGAGGGAGAATCTAATTCAAAGTTTTTATTTTCCATCTGCCTCTTGGACTCCCTACCTCCATTTAAAGCTCAAGCCAAGACCCACCTCATATGTGAAGCCTTTCCTAATCCGAAGTTATTTGCTATTTTCTTCCATCTTCCATCAAACATAATTTGTATTTATTTTGTATATACTTTTTAATCACTTATCTGTATACCAGATACATTATATCATTTGTCTGTATATTTCTCAGTAGAGTATAACCTTCTGGAGGGCAGAAACTATTTTTGTTTTAATCTTTGTATCCTCTTTACCTTAGTACCACTTAGTAAGTGTTTAATAAATACCTATTGGTTTTAACTGTCTTGCTTTTTATAACAGCAAAAATTATGAATAAAGATAAGCAAAAAATTTTTAAGTTCAAGAGCCCTGGAAGAGGCAAAACCTCAACCAACATTTGGAGAAGCAATTGCTCTGTATAAGGGATAAGTCATCCCTACCAACTGCCTACCAACTACTATACTACAGGACAGACAATCCAGCCTAGTTGAACAACATTGCACCCAGAGGAAGAAACAGGGGTTAGGCACCCATCTTGATCCCCATATCCCTGCAAACCCTGATAGAGACACCCCAGGCAGGACCCTGAACCCCAAAGTCTTGGAAATAGCAATGCTTTCAGAACAATATTCACAGCTATCATCCTATATATTAATTCCTATGGAGATGCAGCCTGGCAATGGCAGGTACTATAGTCATAGCTATTGAAGACAAAGAAAAAAAATTTCTTGTCATCAATGTCTTTGGCACTTTTACATTATTCATCATCTGAAATTAGTGTTCTTTACCCCAATTGAAATGACTTAAAGAAGAGATATTACCACTTGCTTTTCTACTAGACTCTTAAGGGTAATAGCATCTTTTTATCTTCTTCATTAGAATGTGAGTTCATTAAGAGCATGAGTTGTCTTATTTTTTTATTTGTATCCCCAGTGCTTAGCACAAGAACACTTAAATTTTTTTTTATTCATTCTTGAACAAAAGAGAGGTTAAGTGAGTTGTCCAATTTCATACAGTTAGAAGAAACATAGAACTAGAGTTAGAAGGAATCTCTACTTCAATAATATCATTTAATATGGGTGAGATGCAGAGATGTTAAATTACCTGCCCAAGATCACATAGGTAGTAAATGGCAGAGTCTGGATTTGAACTCATGTCACAAGACTACAAGTTCAGTGAGCCAAATTCAAGTGTTTTTTCACAGCGCTCCATACCAAATTTTTCCTCCGAGAAATTAAGTGAAGACACAAGATTTTGTCTATAGGCTCAACTCCCTTTGACTGAAGTGAGTAACCATTAATACTTTATTAGCTGGCTATTTGAGAGAAATGACTACTCATTCAATGAAAATAATTGAAGGTAATCAAATTCTGAAAAAACTGAGGCAGAGATGCAACAGTACCTTTGAAAGAACCTAGTACATTTTTTCAACAAGAAATAAATGTCTTAATAAGCATGATAAGTTTTCCCAAGATGCTAACAAGAGAAGTTAAGTCATTTAATTCAGATGTCACAGAGATTAAGCAAGAAACGTACTGATTTGCTGTAAAGCTTGTAAAGGCTAGTCAAATAATCAATAAGTGGTGGCAAGGATTTTCTGTCTTGGTACCATTTTTTTACTTCTCTCATATCATAGCAGAATTGCATTTGGACTTCATAACTTCTTCTTCCTGGGAAATAGACTTTTTTTTAAAATGTTGGCAGGCTTATCAACACCATCTACAGATATTAGTAGATGGCTTTTGGGTAACCATGTGCATTTTCATGTAAGAAAAATATAATTGCAATGTGATTCCGTGGATAGGCTCTCTTTTAGGTACTGAGCTCTGAGTTTAGCTTTTGTGGAGATCTATAAACAACTTGCGCTTAAAAGCTAGAAAACTTGGCTCTCAGATACCCTATTCAGCTTGCATTAATTTTTTTTAATATTTTATTTAAAGTTTTGAGTTCCAAATTCTATGCCTTCCTCCTTTATTTCTTTCTCTCTTCCCTGAGATGGTAAGTAATCAAATGTAAGCTAAATATGTACAATTAAGTAAAACATTTCCATATTAGTCATTTTACATGAGAAGACTTGAATAAAAGAAAAAATAAAAAAAGGAAAATGAAAAATAGCATACTACATCCTGTAGTCAATCAATATCAGCTCTTTCTTTGAAAGAAGATGACATGCTTCATCAATTATCTTTTGGGACTGTTTTGGATCATTTAATTGCAGAAAATAGCTAAATCAGTAACAATTCTTCATCAAATAATATTGCTTTACTGTGTGCGATGTTCTCCTGATTCCATTCATTTCACTATGCATCAGTTCATGTAAATCTTCCCAGGTTTTCCTGAAATCATTCTGCTTGTCATTTCTTACATCAGTTTGCATTTTTAATGTTTACTGATCACCATTTTTGTTGAGATCCTGCTGAGCCAGGAAAACTTTAGTGCACTGAGTAATGAATTCTATTTCTTCTTGTATTACATAGTTTGGCAAAGTGTTTTCTAACCAAGATTAGGGAATGAATAAAGCTTAACACTGTACTATGGCCAGCTTTGTGTTGGAAGATGATTGTGTATTTGGTTTAAAGTAGGCATTCAAACAAATCAAACATTCCCACTGAATCTTGAGTCCTGAGAGGTCTAGGAACAACAAAGCAGTGAACACAGTCATGTGAATATTCTGCTGGGGCTCTTTTTCTTATGTACCCTAAGTAGAAGTACCAGAAGTGTGAATTAAAGAAAGCACATAATTCCCTTTAAAATGCTACAGAGACCATTGTTTTAGTTAAATGATTCTTTGCTGGGAATTATTCATGGATTTTTTTGGGTCCAATTTAAAGGAGTAACAAAAAATTGTTGGAGACTGGGACATTAATCCCTGCCCAGTTACTGCCCAAATATGTATGTCTCCTTATATTAAAATAAGACTCTCGGCATTCTTATGCTTTTGTGTCATATATAAACACACTAGATTTGGAATCTGGATATTTGAATTCTAATTTTGGTTCTCAAATGAAAATAACTTCTTTGAACATCAGCTTCCTCATCAATAAAATGGGGCTAATAATAACTGCAATAACTACCTTACCAGAGTAACATCACCACCACCATCAATAATAATAGTAGCATTTATATAGTGCTTTAAGGTTTGCAAAGTGCTTTACATTTTATTCTCATAACCATCCTATTATGTAAGTGTTATTATTATATCTCAGCTGAGATTGAAAAGTTAAGTGATTTGCCACACTGCTGATAAGTGTCTGAGATAGGCTTCAAACTCAAGTCCACCTGATCCCAAGTCCAATTCTTTCCACTACACATCTAACTAAATTGTTATGAAGAAAGAATTTTGTGAGGTAGATGGCACAGTGGATAGAGCACCTTGAACTCTGGAAGATTTAAATTCAAATGTAACTGATTATTAATAACTGGTTAACTAATTCCCATCTAGCTCCTAACCAAGAAAGCAAAGATGAAAGAATTTATGTTTATGGCCTCAATACCATTTTCTAGTCAAGGTCATATTGGTCATATTATAATATATGTTGCTGGTCCCATGAATAATTTTTTCCAAATTGATTTCTGGTGAGAATATATAAACATTTATAGTACAAATCACTTATGTATTCATATTACAATTACATCAGGATTTAAATCATCTGTGTAATAAAACTTCTGCTTGTGATGAAAAGAACTAACCATTTATTTAAATGCAAGGGTGCTGTTAGGTCATATTGGACTAAATTTAAATAGATTTAGAATTCTCGTTGATAACTAGTTGTAATGCTTGAATGTTGAGTTTTGCTGCATTCAGAATACATTAAAGAAAATACTAGTAATGGGTTAAACTCTTCAGATGGTAACTATAATCTACAACTAAGTGGCACAGTAGATAAAGCTCTGGACCTGTAGACAAAAAGAACTGAATTCTACTCCAATCTCAGACAGAATTATGTATATGATCAAATCATTTAATCTCTGCTTGTTTCAGTATTCTCATCTATAAAATGGAGATAATAATAGCACCCACTTTCCAAAGTTGTTATAAAAATAAAATATTTGTAAAGAACTTTCCAAATGTTAGTGAGCTGTATAAATGACAGGCATTATTATTATAAATATTAATATTCTTTAAAAGAGAATTCAAACTCAGAGGAGCTTAGTTTGACAGTGTATTGGCCCATATGATCTTGGACACACAGAAGCAAAGTAAATCATTTTGGTCACACAATCCTAAATAGAGCTTCTTCTATCCATTCAAATGCCTGAGAATAACTTTAACTCCACCCTTCTATCTGAGGACTAATAGCCCATGTAACTTTTATAAGGCATCTGCCAGGAAAATGCCTATTTTATACTTAATTACTTGGCCTTGGACTCCGTGGTCAGCCTGTTCTCAGATATCAGATTGAAACCATCCAGATTTTGCACATCCCAGACCCAAACTTATTCTATGAGACTGGAACACAAAAAGGGGAAAACAAATCCTATGAAACTATATGGTCTTGTAAGCTTGTCCGCACTCGAAAAGATTTAATTCTAAACTTGTTTTATTTTCCTCATTTTGTCCTCCAGTTGCACATTTGTATTAATAGTGATCTTTCAATCTTCTCCTGGATCTGACTGAATCTCAGAACATTGGCACCATACCTTAGAACTCCCTTCTCACCTTGGAAGTTCCTTCATCCATGTAGTGTGAGAGAAACACTGAGAAGGACCTGGCTAGAAGCATTGGATCAAAGAGTGGATGGAGGGGATTAAGATGTATGGAGATCAGGAAAGCAGGAAGGGACCAAAGGATAAAGAGCTTTAAGAGCCAAATAGGAATTTTTGTGAGATTCTGCAACTGTTATGTTATGTTGAATGGGAGGTGGGTGCTTTGGTAAGATCTGTTTTAGAAAGATCAATTTAGGGGCAGCTAGGTGATGCAATGGATAGAACACCAGCCCTTAAATCAGAAGGACCTGAGTTCAAATGTGGTCTCAGATACTTAACACTTCCTGGCTATGTGACCCTGGGCAAGTCACTTAACCCAATTGCCTGGGGTGGGGGAAGGAGGGAGAAGAAAGATCAATTTAGCAAATGAGTGGAGAATGGATTGTAGTGGAGAAATTAAAGGCAGCAAAAACCATCAGTAGACTATTGAAATAGAATTATCATGGAGCTGATAAGCATCTAAACAAGGGCAGTGGTAGTATCAGAGAAAAGAATAGGGCTTGTTAATAGATGATAATTTATAGGAATAAACAAAAAGATTTGACAAGTGATTGAAAATGAGGCCAAGGGGAGAAGCTGAGGATGGCATTTGGGATGCAATCTTGGGTGAGTAAGAAGATGGTGGAACCCTCAGCATAATATAGTAGTTAAGAAAAATGGGGAAAAGACAATGAAATTCGTTTTAGACATGTTGAGTTTAAGATGTTTTCTCATCTGTAAAATGAACTGGAGGAAAAAATGGCAACCACTCCAGCATCTCTGCTAAGAAAATCCCAAATGGGATCATGAAGAGTTAGACATGACCAAAAATGATTTATTAACAATAATAAATGTTTCCTTTCAGATCATTTCAATTAATAGTAATGTAATAATTATACCCCATTTTCATGTAGTGCCTTAAGGCTGAGAAGGTGCTTTACTCATATTATCTCATTTGATCTTCCCACCAACCCTGTAAAACAAATTATCCTATTATCCCTAATCTTCACATGGGAAGGAATTGTAAAAAAAACTGAGATGAACAAATATTTAAGTGACTTGCCCAGGGCCATAGAGTCATTAAGTTGCTGAAGCAGATTTAAACCTTGATTTTCTTGACCACATATTCCCAATACTTAGACCTTGATGACTAAGATGATGCAGAAATAGGAATGGTTCAACCTTGCTAAATTTCAGAGGGCTAAACTTTAAATAATATCAGCTTTCTTTTTTTTTTTTAAAGACTAAGTCACAAGAAGAAATTCTTTGAGATCTCTAGCAGATCCTGTATTATAAGATACCATACTGACTCCTAACATCCCCCCCCAACTAAATAGGGGTGATACCAGAAGTAACTTTTTATGGTGATGTTTCCAATGTTTTAAAAACCAAAGTATCTAACAAAATAAACAAACAAAAAATAATATTACAACTGCTCATGTTGCAAAAGATTGACATAATTGCATATTTTTTTCCATTAAAAATATTTCCCACACTTTTTGTATCCATCAGATGTTTCTGCATATAATGCACATATATACATATCTATATATGCATGTATATACATACAGATAAAATACACATAATATATCTACATACTCACATATATGTGAGTAGATGTGTGTCTTAGAGACAAGAGTCTCTAAGGAAAATACATAAGTGAAAATTTAGTAATGATAGAGATAAAGTACAAGCTCTGAACCATCAATGCAGCGCAACCATTTAAAAAACTGATTCAAAGCTGGCAATGAAGCAATATGAGGGAGGCGTGCAAGAGCCAAGAAGTAATCTATCTACTATATTTGGCATTGGTCAAACACGAGGCATGGCATTGAATCCAGGCTCTGCAGCTCAAGGAGGGATATAGCAAGATTGAATAGAGTTCTGAGAAGAGCAACAATAAAAAGAATTTTTTTAAAAAGAAAATTGAAAGTAGGGCTTAAATGAAAAGCTTAAAGGAGTTACCTTATCTTGTCTAGAGAAAAGAGGTGATTTAATAACTATTTTCAAGGATGATTATAAAGAGGATGCTAACCAGCTGTTTTCCATCTGTCTCCACCAACAGAAATGCATCAAATGGATACCATAGAAACTTGGATAAGAGGAAAGAGGCCATTTTCTGACATCAAGGACAAGTGAAAACAGAGACAAATTATCAAGCAAATCTGCTTATTGAGATCTTTAAGGAAATAATCTATTCTGGATGGTCTGGATTTAGTCCTAGCCAGAGGAAGGGGATAAACTTAACCTCCATTCCAACTGAAATTATAATTGTAATGCTTTGAATTACTTGTAAAAAAGGGGGTGATCTACATTGAGAACTGTATTAATATTTTTCTGACACCCAATCTAGTCCTTGGATGCTTAAAAATAGCTCCCATTTGTGAAGTGCTTTTAGTTTTACAAAACCCTTTCCCTTACAACTCTGTGAGGCAGAGCAGATTATTAATCTGGTTTTACAGAGGCACAGTGAGGTTGACTTATCAGAGGAACATAGTAAGCCTCAGAAACGGGAATCAAAAGCAGGTCTTGTGATTCCAAGTCCTGAGCTCTTTCTCCCCTCTATCCCACTGTCTTTAAGCCATGAGATGATTGGAGAAACAAGCACACTGATCTGGAAGGAAGAGTGAAGGTAAAAATAAACTCTTGTTCAAACAAATATAGGTTCAGCAAACACTTTCTCTGCCTCTCTGGTGCTCAGAGTAGCAGGCCCACTCTTGGAAAAGGGGGAACTACAGCCAAACCTACTCTCCATATGTGCTTCATCAAAAATTAGGCAGTTATCACACGGAACAAACATTTTAACACTAGAGAGAGGACAATTAAGCCCTCAGTGTTTCAGTTTCAGCCTAAGTATGTAAAGACTTGCTGCTGAAATGATTTTTGAATCCTGCTTCAGCTTGGAGTCTGACTGGACAGGATGGTCCTTGCTCAAATACCTGAGAGAAAATGGCAAGTGTCTTCAAAATTTGAAGCACTCTTAGATTCCACTAGCTTCTTCTCTCCTCTTCCATTGTTCTCCAACCTCAGCTAATTTGCCTTTTGCTCTATTCCTCTCTTATCTAAAGCAAGGTAGGTTTTAGAGAGTGTCTTTTTCACTTGCACCCACAAGCTATATTTATGCATTTAGGCAACTTGTTCGACATTTTACATGAGTACTCTACACGTCTTACATATACTTCTTCTGAACTATAGCTTTGATGTTTTTTCTCCGACCTCTGCCCCATTAATCCAGAAAACTCATGATTTATTTGCAAAGAGAGTTTTATCTTTAAGTTATAGTCCTTCATTCCCTTGTTCTAATTCCAATCATTACACTTCATTTATCTCTTGGAACAATTTTTTGTTACAAAGAAGAAAGTAATGAACTAGGGTCATTCTCAGTATAAACCCTAAGAAACTAAAAAAAAAAAAAAAGGCAAAATAGTGATGGTGAAAAATAAATGGAAATTAAAATATCCAATCTACTTTTAGTTCCAGTTTCAGTGGAATTTAAGGGATGATGCAAACTATATTTTATTCAAATTTTTAGAGACTGAAGACTCTTTTATTGCTATTATTGCACAAAATAAGATGTATAAGAGCCTCCAAAAACATTTTTGATGAAGGCAAGTTGCTAGAGTCACAAAAAGAAACCTTAGATAGATTCTGTTTGCTAAGGTTTTCAGGAGTGATTGGGGGGGGGGGGGTTGAATTTGACAAGATAATCTTATTTATCTTAGTCACTCATGTTAATGACTCATTCATTTGGAAGACAAGCTGGTTTGTACATTTACACAGCTGATGTCAGCTGAATTTTGAGCATTCAGAGAGCACAGAAATAGGAATATTTCAATCTCAGTGTGTAAGCACTCACCCAGAGCTGACCCATAGTTTGCAATTCCTTTAAAAAAAAATAAATCTGATACACTGACCTGGTGCAACCTAAGTCTGGCTTAGAAAAGCAAATTGTGAATCAAAGTGGAAGGAAGACAAAGAAGAGGCAGGAGTTTAAAATTAAGCAGGTTTAATGGTATATACCAATAATCCGAGTCAAGCGAGTGGCTGAGGGGTGATGCATCTCTTGAACTTAGAAGTTTGGAGTTATAGTGGCTAAAGCTATGGGTGTCTGTACTAAAATGAGCATTATTGATTTGGTTAACCTTTGGGAGCAGAAGGCCATGAGATTGGCTAACGAGGGGCAAACCAGTCTAGGTCCTAAATGGAGCAGGTCAAAGCTACAGAGCCTGTTAGCATTAGGATAATGTCCTGTGCTTCTTGTCATGATGAGATGGAAGAGATAGAACCTAAAAAAATATTAACAGTGGGCACAAGTTTGATATTAGCACAGTTTGATGAGTTCTTAAGCAGTAGTTCAGGCTTCTCTCTGTATAATTTTACTCTGGGATCTTAAAGGTCAGAGACAGACAACAAACACCTGGTGATTTATCTAATTCAATAGTAGTTAAGCTTCTCAAATGACTTCTCTTCATATAGTGCTTTATAATTATAAAATGTCTTCACATACATACTCTTTCCAGATCAGTTGCTTAGTATAGCTTAGAAAGGAATACTACAATAGAAGAAAAAAGCCCAGTGTAACTCCAGGCAAATAAGTGAGTTTTTCATCTGAAAAATGGGCATAGTGTTTGTGGATCTACCCACTAACAAGATAGTTGTTTTTATAAATTTTATTTGTAAACATTATATGTGTGTATATATAATGTATATATGTATAATATATATGTATGTATATAATAAATTATTTATTTATAAACATTATCTCATTTTCCCCTCAAAATAAACTAGTAAACAAACTATAAGGAATTCAATACCCTGTGTGTTCACTATACAAAGAAGAACCAGGTAAGCTTAAATCCACTGAGCCACTCTGCCAAAGTAGGCCTACAGTGAAGGAATAATGTCCCTTACCTTCCACTGTAGAATATCAATTAGCCACCAATTCCCCAGGAATCTTTCTCCTCTTCCCAGATTCTCCACCTCACTAGCATAAATCAGCACCAAGTTCCCAGTTCTGAACTCCTCTCTTCCCCAGGGCTTGGCTATATTTAATCAGATAAGAAACCTTTTAAAGCCCACCCCTTTTTACCTGTTTTTGGATACTTAACTCTGCAATATCCCAGGAGTCTTCTCTACATCCAATTTACCTGACCATCCACTTGATGAGTATCTCCCCTCAAGAAAACCTTTGTTTTTGTTTCAATTTTTCTCTTCCTACTCCCATTTAGTGCTGTTTTTTCTTGTAGTGTTCTGCCTCCTAGTCAAGCCAGTTTCTTCTTAGAAGCATCAGAAGTTACTAAGGACTGTGGCCAAGGGTCTCATAATTATTTCTACCATCCAGGCCTCAACTTAGGAAATATAGAATCAAGGGTCAGACCAGGAACCTTATTCCTAATAGTAGATAAGAGCTTCCTTCTTTTTGACATCAGGTCCATAACTAGGGGTCCAACCTGAAATAAGATGTCCCTTGGGCTTTTCCTCTGGCAACATAAGCAGAAAATATAGGAAGTTGTCATCTTTCCTTTTACTGACTTTTGGAATCCTAAACTTTATTAAACTTCTACTAAGAGAATTGCTGGAGTATATAAGTATAATTCTTTTTTTTTAATTGATGAAAAAATTAAAACAAACCAAATTTCCTCTGTTCCTTCCAAAACAGATTATATAAGAGGTAAAGTGATTTTTTTTAAGATTGTACAGTTCAAAAAAAACAAAGTTAGAACAAAATGGCTTCTTAGGTTCTAACTCTGAGCCTCTATGAGCTGTGAGATTGTTCTGTCTGGTGGTCCAGTAGAAAAAGAAAAATCAATATTTGTCTTACTCTGAAAACCAACTTCAAAAAGATTGATGCAGCTTCTAAACTTTTGCTCAAAAGAAGGGAGCAGAAGTTACAGGAACACATATTTGGACATCCAAAAGACCTCAGAGACCACCTACTCCATTGTGTAGATAAGGAGTTGAAGTTTAGAGAAGTTAGAGATTTTTCCTGTTCCAAGTACTCTGCCTCCATTCCCAACACACTTCCCCTTATCTCAGAGATCCATACCACTATATCCACTCCCCTTAGACCAAACATAGAATACAAAAGTAACTTATCAAATAAAGAATTAGATCTGTGCTTTCATTGATATAGGATTCTCTGATCTGTATTATTAGAAAATTGCCAAGGACACCGAGTGTTTAAGAGACTTTGTGAGGTCATATAACCAATAGACATTTCAGATAGTACTTGAACATAGTTCAGGCTGATTCTAGCTTTGCTGCCTCTTGCATATGTCAGTTCAACAAAAATCACCTTTCTTCTTGTTAGCATTTCAATATTTTCTTCAGTTGTGCCTGATATTTAGAGGCAAAAATCACATTTTCTGTAGATGCCTTCATTTTAGCAGTTCCCCTAACCCTTTTTTAAAGGGACTGAATCAAGAAAGAGTTGTCCTAGTAGTCAGAAAATGTTGCCTCTCAGTGCAGTCACACATAGCCCAATGCTGTCTCCTTCTACAAGACCTAATCTTCTGTTGGACACTGAAAAACACTAAGCATCTGCCTGTTAGCAAAAGCACTCCAACATTTAAAAGGTACTGAAACATAAATTAAGAGAGATCTATTGCTAAGGATGGCTAACAAGGCAAGCGCTGAACATTCTTTTCCAACTTCATTAAGGAAGGATTATATTTTATCTTAATCTTTTACTTCTTCCAGTGCTGAGCATAGTAGGAGCTTAATAAATGTTTGCTAAATTGAATGTTGTATGCCAACTTGATAAGTATGCCATCTATTTTATCAAATAAATGATAGAAATGGAAAGAACCAGGCCAAGGACAGATCCCTAAGGCACTCCACTAGAGCCCTCCTCCCAGACTGTCCTCAATCCATTAATCACTCTGCTTTGGGTTCAATTATCTACCCAATTACTAACCCATTTAATTGGACCATTCTCCAACCCCTATTATCCCTCTTGTCTACGGGGATAGAGTGAGATTCTTTGTCAAATGTCCTACTAAAGTGAAGGTAAAAAAAAAAAAAAGTCTATACTATAGCTTTTATCTGCTGTTTCCTAAGGCAATTAAGTTAACTTCTTCGCAAATAATGAATATTCTTATAATAGTCATTTTTGCCCTTTCTAAGCTCTGTCACCTGGAAAATTTTAGCAGGAATTAAGATTAAGTACAGAGGCCTATACTTTGGAGGATTTACCTTCTTCACCTTTTTTGAAAATTAATACACTTGCAACGTCACTGTCATCTAAAAATCAGTGACTAGAATAGAACAGGATAGAATAACTAAAAGAATCCTTAGAGATTTTCCAGTCTAGCCATCTCAATTTATAATCAAGGAAACAGATTACTTCTTGGCCCAGCTGAGATTAGATAATGTAAATCTATAGTGGATCCAGTCAGCACAGATGATATATTAAGATACTAACTTCCTCAAATGGTATCCATAAGCATAGGAGATAAGAGTGAAGGCAGATGATAAATATAATACAGAGTTGTTGTCTGTAAATGGGTGAGCATAAAATAGGACAATAAGACAAAGACAATAGGGGAGGGGATAGTATTATCCCAGTTCACTAAAAAATCAAGATTTTGAAGGAAGGAAAGTAAGGATAGAAGAAGGATATAGAGGACAGATTGTAAGGAAGACAAAAAAAATAGATTTAGGAGGAGTGAGTGATAGTGAGAGGTAGGATAGACATTATAGTCAAATAGAATTTCAATTATAGATTGTGAAGATGTAGTACTTGAAGATAGAGAATCAGGTCTGAAGTCAGAAAGACTTCTCTACTTGAGTTAAGATTTGGCTTCAGATACTATGTGACCCTGAGCAAGTCACTTAAACCTGTTTGCTTCTTTTCTCATCTACAAAATAAGTTAGAAAAGTAAATGGCAAACCTCTCTACTATCTCTACTAAGAAAACCCCAAAAGGGATCATAAAGAGTCAGACATACCAAAAACTGATTAAAACAATAATACTTTAGGATGACAAGACCAAAAATAGCACTATCCCTATGTAGGGCTGAGGTGGAAAGAAGGCATAATAAATCCAAGATGACAGAGGAATAGATTGTGGATTGCATGTGATTCACAACACTCAGAGTGAAGGATGAACCACTTTAAAATGTAACTGGGAAATATTTAACAAAATAAATAAAAATATAATAAAACAAATAATATCACATTTTAAACCTAAGGCAACCTATAGCCTTCATGAATGCTTTTATATGAATTAATGGTCCCCATTCTTATTTGCCTTTGACACCATTGGAGTAGTTCATGGGAGCTAAAGAGGTTAGGGAATTAGATAGAAAGCAAAGCTATTAAATTTGGATATCAACATATAAAATGAAGTTGCGGATTATAAGAATAAGGAATTATGTGGAGGGAAAAAACTGGACCAGGTAGTGAACTCTTTGAAAAAGGAGAGAGAATGGCCTGAGAGGCAGTAGTTAATAATCGCCAGATTCCAGATTGGTTGCTATATCTAGAAGAACCTCAAAAGAAAAGTTGCCAATTGGTGTTAACGGTGAGACATCCTGGAAGTGGAGGTGAGGAACAAAGAATGTAATTACTATCCCTGGCCCAGGAATAGGCTTGAACAGGAGAAAAGGAAAGGAGGGAAGGATGTTAAGAAGATTTGGAGTAAGGAATTACAGAACCAAAAGACAAAGAAGTTGTATCCTGAAATTAGAGAGGATGCCTAGAAAAGCACTGTCATCAAGGAAGTGCCAGATTTCTCCAAAGGCGAGGAACTCTGATATAAGGGAGTCTGGTTTAAAATAAAAATAGAATGAGGTTTCTACAGGACATGATGAAAAGAAAGGAGAGGGTTGAATAGGAACTTAGGAGGAATAGGACTGAAATGGGTGAGTATGAAGGAGTGAATAAGAATGGCCTGTCAGTTAATAAACCTTTCTGCTTTGTGACAGGTATTGTGCTGAGTGCTGAGGATATAAAGAAAGGCAAAAGATAATCTAACATCTAAAGAAGTTCACAGTCAAAGGAAGGGAAAACAATATGAAAACAGCTATGTACAAACAAGATATACATAGAACAAACTGGAGATAACCAATAGAGGGAAGAAACCAGTATTAATGGCCAACTAGAAAGAATTCTTACAGAAATAGGGTTTTATATGGAAAAAAAGAAGGGAGCATAGCATTTATTTAGCAGCTATTGTGTGCCAGGCATTATGCTAAATACTTTACAAATATTACATCATTAGATCCCCACAACAATTCTAAAAGATAGTTGCAATTATTATCCCCCTTAAAAATTAAGGAAACCAAGGCAAAGATAGTTAAGTGATATGCCCAGGATCACACAGCTAGGAAGAGTCAGCAGCTGGATTAGAACACCCACTGTATAAAACTTAAAGAAAGTCAGGGGAGTGAAGGAGGCAGTAAAGGAGAAAATTCCAGACATGGTGACAGCCAGTGGAAATTCTTAGGGTCAAAAAATTGATAAATGGATCACATAGTACATATTTCCACAATTTTATAAATTAAGTGTAAGAAGATTGGAAAATAAGAGGGAGCCTGGTTGTACAGGATTCTCCATGTCAAACAGAAGATTTTATATTTGGCTTTGGAAGTAATAGCATTGACATTCTTTGAAGGAGGATGAATAATGAGGGTAAAGTAGGGGAATTGGAGGGCTTAATTTGACAGCTGATTGAGAATAGACTGGAGTGGAAAGAGACTTGGGGTAGAAAGAGCCAACAAAAGGCTATTTATTACATTAATTAGAGAAATGAGGTGATGAGAGCATATCCCAGAGTGATGATAGTGTCAGAAGCAGGTATATGTGAGGGATGTTATATGAAGGCAAAAATCAACAGAATTCAGCAACAGATTGGATATTGGGAGGGGGTGATAAAGTGAAAGGTCATGAATGACACCTAGGTTTCAAGTGTTAACAGAATTTTACTCTATCGGTCTCTAAACTGTGAATAGCTAGATCCACACAAAATAGGCCCAGATACAGTCCAAGAGATCAAATAGTGGCTTAATTAATTACTTTCAGAGTATAGTTTGTAAACTGGAAGTTTTCCTAGGGGGAAGACCTTCTCCTGTTGCAGGAAACATAGAGATCTTATACACAAATCATAAATGGAAGGGGAGGGGAAAGGTAGATTACAATACAATAATTTTCAGGGCCTAAGTGGTTTCTCATGACAAGTCCATAAGTGCAGGACAATATGGATGTTCTCCAATCCCATGGGAACAGTTCTTAAGTGATTGTTTCAAACCCTGGGGGTTGTTACTGGTGGAAGACAGGACAAGAATTCTGAGATGGAAAAAGGTTCCACAATCATTGATTCACTTCACTTAACATATACAGGAGAGCATTGTCAAGAATTGATTGATCATTTCAAGCTTCATTGTAAGACTCTGATGCCTAAGCTAGAAAAGGCAGCTCTGAGAAATCTAAATTATTAGTATATTCATTACACACATTATGAAAATCATAATCATATTTACAGAAGCATGTGGTAGTTCCTCAGCAGTCATAAGAAAATCCATAAGGGAGAAGGAATGAAAGAAAGATCACTTGAGTTTTGGACATGTTAAGTTTAAGATCTATAAGAAATTGAGTTTAAGATATTAAAAAGCAATTGGAGATACAAGTCTGAAGGTTTGGAGAAAAAGTAAGACTGGATAGTAGATATGAGAAGCATCAGCTTTTCAGAGGATATGTGAAACCATGGCAGCTGATGAAATCAAATGAAATAGTAAAGGGGGAGGAAAAAACAGTAGATAGCCACTTCCAGGGCTTCATGAGTTTAAAGTTGCCAACTTCAAGCTGAACAAAAAAGGCCTCATTGCTCCAAATTATTGTCCTCTTTTCCTATCCCTAGTATGTTCATTCTTTTGAGTTAAGGCACTGAAGGGAACATTAAGGCTTGAACTTCTGAAGATAGGAGTCAAACACTGAATATAATTTTTTTCTATTGGGCATTTTTCTTTAAATTGGTTCTGCAAGTGTCTAGATCTGGTGAATTGTTCTATATTTATTGAGAGTTTAAAGTTAGAAAACATTTGAGAAAAATGAGAGTGAAATCTTAAAATTGATTTCATTAATCCCATTGTTCAGTCATGTCTGACTTTTTGTGAACTCCATCAGGGTTTTTCTTGGCAAAGATATGGGAGTGATTTGCCATGTCCTTCTCCAGCTCATTTGACAGTTGAGGAAACTGATATAATTGAATTAAGTAGCTTTCCCAGCATCATACAGCTAGTAAGTACCTATGACTGGATTTGAATTCAGGTCTTCCCGACTCCAGAACTGACACTCAATTCACTTTACCATTTAGCTGACTCATTAGTAATATATCAGAACCCTAAACATAGGCTCTTTAAAGATCTCTGTAGCTTTTTCTCTTGTTCACTTTCTCATTCTTGTTCTCTCTCTCCCTCCATCCCTCCCTCTCTCTTTCTCCTTCCATCTCTCTCTCTCTCTCTCTTTCTCTCTCTCTCTCTCTCTCTCTCTCTCTCTCTCTCTCTCTCTCTTCTCTCTTTCTCTCTCTCTCTCTCTTCTCTTTCTCTCTCTCTCTCTCTCTTTCTCTCTCTCTCTCTTTCTCTCTCTCTCTCTCTCTCTCTCTCTCTCTCTCTCTCTCTCTCTCTCTGTCTCTTTCTCTCTCTCTCTCTTTTTCTGTCTTTCGTCTCTTCTAGTCCTGATCTTATCTTCCTGATATAATACCATCAACTAGCCACTTATTTATGCTGTTTTCCCCCTGCCAGAATAATTCAGTTTACATACACTTCCCAAACTGAACTCATTTGATTCCAACACTTAGAAAGGACCTAAAAAAGGAAGCTAGGAAATTAACAAGCATAATAGCAGCATTAGCAGAGGCAAAACTATTGGAAAGAGAAAGTGGAAGTATTTAAATAAGGTTTTAAGTCCCAAAATCATAATGCCCTCTCATCAGTTAATAGTGAGTTCGGACAATGGTGACCAAGTCTGACAAATTCTATAGGAGATACCACAGAAAATGAATCGCTTTTCTTCTTGCATACACAAATTTCTTTGATAAAGCAATTTAAAAATTATAAACAGCTAATTTTAAAGATGTTTGTACTAGACTATAATTTCAATGATATAGAAAAGTTGCATGAAGAAATTCCCTCTATAATGTACACCGGCACTGACTTTAAAACACCATTTTATAGAATTTTCTGGAACAGTGGGAAAAGAACTAAATTGTGCAAAGGTTTGTTATTCATAAGAACTATACACAATACTTGAACCCCAAGCCTCCTGACTCCAAAAGCAAGACTCTTAACTACTAAGCCACAAGTGCTCTCTAAAATATGTTATATTTTAATCCTACTCTGTTATCTCATTGTGATGTAGAAGGGACCATGGGTTCACCAAGGCTATCCCCAAAAAGCTGTCATTAGTGATTCAATAACTGTCTAAAAACCAGTTCAGTTTAGTGAAAAGATAATAATTATAAGATTAGATACCCCATGATGTATTTTCCAGCTATATTAACTCTTGAAGACCATTTACTATGGCTTAAAGGGTTTACACTCTTTAGTGGTAGAGGCAGAGAGCACACTTAGGAAAACAAATTACTGAAGTATTATTATGGATTCCAAATACTTTGATAACAAGCAGCAGATCCAGGAAAAGGCTCTTACTGTAGCAGAAAGTTAGACAGATAGCTGTCCCCAGCAGTTTTTTTCTGCCTAACTTACACTATCAGCACAAGGTCTTTGCCCTAACCTTCCTGTGACAAAGCTGCTAATGTAACAACCAGAGTCAATATTGCATTGGTTGCTCTTCTCAGGGAAAACAACAGAAAGTATAGATATTAATGCAGTTATTTGATCTATTTTGAAAAGTTTTTCAACATGTTTTGAGGTGAGTTGAAAGTCAGCTCCCACTATGAGAAATACAAAAGGGAGGTACTGAAGCTTCTTCAGTAGGGAAGTGGAGTAATTGAGCCTAGATTTAAACTAGAAAGGCATTTTATACATCATATAGTCACCCTACTCCTTTTATGAATGTTTGAGACATAAATGGCCAAATTGCTCAATTACCCTGTCTTCAGGTGCTTCAGGTTTATCTTGGGATGTAACAACCATCAGTATGAAGCTGTAGGTTTGGCAAAGATTATTAAATTAACATATCTGTGAAGAAAATACTTTAAAATAATTGCTTTCATCCTTACTGCTTCCTATCTTTCCATGTTCAGTACATTCTCACTAATTCAGATTATGGTGTAATTAGCTGAAAAGCTGGGGAGTAGGTGGGTTCAAGTTCTATATTGGTTTCTCACCACCTCCCTGTTCCCATTGACCATACTGCCAAACTGAGAGCTGTCGCTAGGTTAATTTATTTATCAGTGGGAGGCAAGGAGAGGAGTTTAGCACTCTCAACAACCATTTTTCTGCATTGGGAAGCCAAGAAATTGTATTCCATCTGTTGGAAATCAGTTATTTCTGCAAAATCCCTGCCTGGTTATGAGGGTCAAATTGACTCACAGTGGTCAAAGAAGCTTTTTTCCAAAAGAGGGATCAGTAGACATCAATCATCCCAGGGTTCTCCTTCTCTTCTAACCTAGTCCTACATTCCCTAGCTAAACATCACTCTGTTTCTGAAGCTTTCTATCAATATTTGTCATTACCCAGCTTTCTGTGGAAAGGTTAGTTAATATTGTCCCCAATGTAACAGTTTTCTATTTACAGCTCTAGACAGATGGACTTGTTTCTGTTGTGTGCCTTCATGTTAAATACTCCGCTCTGCTTTTCTAATAAGTGTGCCAGGATCCAAAGAAGGACTAGTTCATAGGTCTGTGGAGTACAACCCACCACACTTTTACGTTGAGGAATGACATATAATCACAGTGCTAGAAAATACATTAGGGATGATCTTCATCAGCCCCTTTTTGTTATGGATGTTAAAAAAAATCCAACATAGAGAAAGAAAAAATCCCTTTACAAAGGGATGTAAAAAAAAAAAATCCTACATCTTGCTAAAGGTGGAGACAATAAGTTAGTAGAAGGTCTGAGGCTGAAAGCCTAAGTCTTCTTTCTCCTAGTTCAGTTAATTATCCCTACACCATGCTGCCTTTTTACAGTGTTTGGACTGCATTAAGAAGAGCAAGAATAGAAAATAAGTCTACCCCTGTCAGATCCTATCTGGAATATGTGATGTTCAGTTCTAGGAGCCACAATGCAAGAAGGGCATACATAAATGAGAGATTATCAAGACACAGACAACCAAGATGGTGAAAAGCCTTAAAGGCATGACTGATACGTTCAAGGACTTGAATGACTAACATATAGGATTTTATAGCATTTTTTAAAAAGAAAATCCCAAATGGGCTTACAGAAAGTTGGACACAACTGAGTAACATATTTTAAGTAAATAAAACAAATTACATTTTTCCATATGTCTAGAAATGCCTCCCTGCTATCCATTTAGACTTCTCTTTCATTTTTGGCCCAAATCTCAGGGTACAAATCCAGGGCCACAGATATAGAGAGAAAAAGGAAAAGAGAGGGCCCAAAAGACATTCAGTCTAGGATTCTCCTACTCTACTCAGGGAGTCACTGAAATGAGCTATAAAATCAATAGCCTATGGGAAGGAGTCATCTCTGGCTGGATAGGTACCAGGTTTCTCTTAAAGTATCATTTAAATCTTTCTAACCCTCCGTTTCCCCCTCTGTTCTTAATCCTAATATATTTCACGCCATGAAATTTAAAAGCCAAATTTTAAACAAAAACAGCACAAACTTCCTGAGAATAATGGGGGGAAAGGAATTTATATAAATGCTGAGTAAGACAGAAATGACATGCCACTGTTTCCTTTTGCCCACAATGTGAACCTCTGTCTGCTAAATGAATCAATGCTTTTGAGATTGCATTGCATTTAGTGGTGCCAAAAAACAACCCCCAAGAAACATATTGTCTCTATGTAATCAAATTTGTCAGTATATTCACTGCTTAGACTCTCTCTTGCTACAAGCTGCTAATTGCCCTAGAATGAAACATTGGAACCTGTGGAGATGTTTATGGTTCCAGAATCTCATAAAGTAGAAGTAGAAGAATATTGGTGCTGACTATGTGGCAGGGAATGAGGAAATAATTAACTCTAAGAGTTCTGAACAGACGTTTCTTAGTTCCAAGCTAAATAGCAAACTGCCAGTTAAATAAATAAATGAATACATGAATATCCATGGGAAAAATGTGACCCTTTAAAACTTTAGCTATTTTGCCAATTGTAAGTCAAAGAACAAAAGAAATATTAGATTCATACATGAAAAATGATAACAATAGGATTTATAAAAGCATAATAAATAATAATAATAAAAGCATAATCCTGATAATAGTATTTATAAAGAGACAATACCCTTGCCCCAGACAACAACTATCTCAATTTCTAGTTTCTCAGCTACCCATTTGTATGAAGCCAATAGTATTTTAGAGCTAAAAACTGGCTAAATCCCAAAGTAGATTATTACTATTGGAAAAATGTCCATGGCCTAGTCAATATCTAAATCAGAATTTGGTAAATATACTGGTTGGTCATCAAAAGTTAGAGTGAGATCTCTCACTGATGGAACTCAGCCCTAAACCAGAAAGACTGATCCTATTATAAACCTCAGTAAAAATAGATTATATCTCTTTGAACAGTCACTTTCTTTTTAGAAGGCAAAAATCCTAATGTGTTTTTCAGAAGAGCAGAAACTAGAGAATCTTCTGCAAATCCCAGGCTAAGGGTCTCTAACCTTTGTAAAAGAGCACAGCACCATCCCAGCAAGGAAGAGGTCCAGTCCACAAGAGGATGGAACAGTCTAGCAGGGGAGAATCCCAGTCTAACAGCCTAGCTTGAGAGTAGAGCAACCCATCAAACACAGAAGCCACATCCTTTAATGAATTTTGTATAAAAAGCCCAACAGTATTGTGAGTTGCCTTGATCACATTTGTTCTCATTTGTGTCTCACTATGATCATACCTTAAGTTTGTGTTTACTATCCCTATACATGCTGTACATATTTAGGAGAGAGTATGCTTCAGGTATATAGGTAAAATATCTTTTAAAGTATTATTCTTACTTTGCCTTTTGAGTATTAAGTGTTAATTGATTGCTCTTGGGGGTGGGGATATAGGTAAAATGAAAGCAATGTAAAAAGATTAACAATTTTTTTAAAATAATTGAGTTAGCTGACTATTTTTTTTCATGGAAAACACATCATTAGAACTCAAGAACTACAATAAAAACAGTATCTACAGGATTACTCTTAAATTTCTCAGAAAAATAGCAACCATTCTTCAAGGCAACCAACCTGCTATTATGGGCTCAAGTTGGAAAAACAAGGAGGATCACGTATGCATTCTTCCATGCATGTATACATACATAAACACACACACACACACACACACACACACACACACATCCAAATAAATACATACTGAGATACACAAACTTCAAGTTAACAAAACAGGATTCTTTTCCGAAAATTTGTTTTCATGGTTGCTTGAGCTATTTATATACTTTTTGACAGATGACTCTACCTTGAAATCAATTAATACATCAACATCAAGTTGTGGAGCTTGTTTACCTTGCTGCATCATTACTGAAATATTTTTTTGTTTGAAACATATTGATTACAATAGAAAAAAGACTCACTATATACCAAAATATCCATAGCAGCAGTTTGTAGTAGAAAAAACCCTGGAAACAAAGTTGGTGTCTATTGATTAGAAAATGACTGAACAAATTATGATATGTGATCACAACACATTATTGTACTACAGGAAACAACAAATATGAGGAAATCACAAAAACACATAAAAGATATGATCATACATAGGGTAAAGAAAATAGAATCAGAAGAACAATATATATGACTACTATCAAATAAATAAAAATAATACAAAAAAGACATTAAATATAATGAAGAATCTTGAATCCAAGAAACCATTTCCTTTGAGCAAATAGATTGGGGACTGGTTACAAAATAAAATATATATTGTGAAATTCAATCCCTGCATTAGTTGATTTTCCTTAATTATTTTCTTTATTATATTTTTCTTATAAAAATTAATATTAACAAAACTTTTTAATGTGTTAGATTCAGAGCAAAGAGCAATTTATATTAATCATGGAATTTACCTTTCAGAACATCCCATCTTAAATACAGTGTAGCATGTCATTTTCTTAAATATAAGGCTGAATTTGTAATCCCATTTTATTTGCACTTACTCCATTCCTTATAATTTTCTATAACTCTTATTCAATCATATAAACATTATTTATGGGTCTACCATCATTTAGGCACTGGCCTATCTAAAAATGCTACAAAAACAAAAATAAAAACAGACCTTGCTCTGGAGAGTTTACATTCTACTGGGGAAGTGGACACAAGTACATAGATAAGGAAATATACAGAGATAAGTTAAATTTACACAAAATAAATACAACAGGTTTCTTTTTGTTTGTTTTTTAGTACAGGGAAGCACTAGTAATTTAGGGTATTAGAAATGTCCTTATCTGTATCCCAAAGAAATCACAAAAAAGGGAGAAAGGACTTAGATATACAAAAATATTTATAGCAGCACTTTCTGTGATGGCAAAGAATTGGAAATTGAGGAATGGCTGAACAAGTTGTGGTATATAAATATAATGGAATAATATTGTGCTATAATAAATCACAAGCAAGTGGATTTTGTTAAAACCTGGAAAGGCTTATATTAAATGATGCAAACTGAAGTGAGCAGAACCAAGAGAACATTATATATAATATCATCATTGTGTGATGATCTATCAACAACTTATTTCTGCTTAACAATACAATGATCCAAGATAATCTCAAAGGACTAGTTATGGAAAATGCTATCCATATCCAGAGAAAGAACTGATGGAGTCTGAATGCAGAATGAAGCATAATATTTTCATTTTCTTTATTTTTTGTGTGTGTTCCTTTTATTTTGGCTGGTTTCTTCTTTCACAATATGACTAATATGGAACTGTGTTTTACATGATTGTATATACTTAAAATTGCTAATCATCTTAGGGAGGGGGTGGTGAGGAAAAGAAGAGATAATTTGGAACTCAAAAAAATTCAAATGAATATTAAAAATTGTCTTTATATGAAATTGATTAAAAAATACACTTTTTGAAAAAAAAACTTTATTTTCCATAAATTCTTCACCTTCTACGCAACAATCTGGTTCTATATCTCATGGGTGATAATGCAGCACTCAAGTTATCTATCTGCTGTTTCATTCTTTCTATATGACTACAACTCCTTTTGAATTCATTCCTTCTTTGTTCATGTTTCTTAGACTGTTTGTCATGTTATCATTGGAAAGATAACATGCCCTAGTTATAGCTTTCAGTTCTTTTTCCATTGCCCTTTTGGTCATATGCAATTTTGATTCTTCTGAGATCATGTCATTCAATGATTCGCAGACACAAAATATCACTGGAGGAGAATATTAGTGCTAAAGAGATCAAATTTTTCTGGCTCAAAGTAGTTTCAAATCTTTGAACTTTGAATTTTATTTTCTGTCCCTGAATTCTCAGTGACTCGCATAGTGCTTTGCCCTTAGTAGATTCTTAATAAACATGATCAAATGTGTGCTTGAAAGAAATCCTCTTGGCAGCACTATGGAGGATAGATTGAAATGGAGAAATACTTAAGGCGAGGAAACTAATTAGAAAACTATAACAATGTTCTAGGAGAGAGGTAATGAGGATGTGAACTAAGGCAGTGGTTGTAAGGAGAAAAGGTTGAATGTGAGAGAGGTTATGGAGATAGAAAACAATTGGCAATTGGTTTGATAATAAGGATATCGAAATAATGCCTAGGATATAATCTTAAGAGTCTAAAAGAATGATTCTACCTTTAAAAAAACAGAGGAAGAAATTTAAAAAGAAGAATACATTGGGGAGAAGAAATGAGTTATGTTTTAGACATGTGAAATTTGAACTATCTGGGATATCCCAATTTGAAATGTCTAATAGGCAATCCATAATTCAAAACTGAATCTCAGAGGAAAAGTAAGGCTAATAATAGAAATCTATGAGTTTTCTTCACAGAGATGATACCTATGGGAATTGATGGATTACCAAGACTTAGGGAGTTTCAATCTTTAAGGAATATAATATGGGTAATGGGCTAGCAAAGGACACTAAGAAAGATCAGTTGGACAGATAGGAAGACAACCAGGAGAGAACAACATTATGATAATACAGCATTCCATTTGGTTTTTCCATTTACATTATTATAGTCATTGTATTGTTGGCACATATTGTTTTCCTGGTTCTATTAACTTCATTCTGCATCAATTAATACAAGATTTTGCTTGTCTCTCTAAAATCTTACATTTAACATTCTTTATAGGTATAGGTATAGGTATGCAGATTGGACTTGATTTCACTGGCATGGGGAATTCCCTAGAGAGGATACTTCTTTAACCAATGCAGGGAGGTACCTTCTAGGCAATTTGTAGTCTTATAGAGTTGCCTAATGAAGAAAAAGATTAAGCGACTCTCCCAGAGTCACAAAATCAATGTATGTCATAGATGGGACTTGAATTTGATCTAAGATTGGCTTCCCTCCCCACCATATTATACTGATTTTTTTTGTTTCTTATAATGCAATAATATTATATTACCTTTATGTTCCACAATTGTTTCTACTTTGTCTCCAGTTCTCTGCTACCACAAAAAAGCTGCTATGCATATTTTAGTGTATATATATATATGGAACTTTTCTTTCTATCAGAACTCCTTGGAGTTTATATCTAGCAATGGGATCTCTGGATCAAAGGGTAATAATCTTTTGCTTCTTTTTTTAAAGCATAAGTAATTTGCTTTCCATAATGGTTGGACCAATTCCCAGTTCTTTCAACAGTGTATTAGTGTGCCTGTTGTCCAGCAACCCCTCCAATATTGACTATTTTCATCATTTGTAATCTTTGTCAATATGCTGAGTATGAGATTGAATGATCTCTTTAAAGGTCAGTTAAGTCCCTTTATCTAAGACATTCCAAATAAAAGTCATCAGTTTAAAAAAACAAACAAAAACTCCAAGAAAGATTTCACACAGAACATCTTCATTTTATTTCATTTTCTCCACCCACCAAAGGGCTTTTCATTGCTATAACAACTCAACTTAATTCATATTTATATACCTAGCAACTTAAAGAGTATTCAGATCTATCTTTAGTCTTTGAAATAAATCCATATTTTCTAAAAATCTAATTTTGTTTCTGTTATTTTTTCCTTCATTAATCTATAGCAATAGTACTATCCTTAAAGTCAGTTTATTTTTCACATTGGGAATTAAGCATTATCTTTGTTCCTACTTGTTAGACTCAATGCAAAGTTATTCTCTCTCCCTTCCCCAAATCAATTTCCAAGTCATCGATATTTCTAACTCCATCTTCAAGGGACCCTCAAGTTGATTTAGCAATGATTTTTCCTGGCACAACCATTTTGAGACTATTAACAATGACATGAATATAGGACAGGCATACTTGTAAAGCCTACTTAACTTACCAATGAAAACACTAGTTTTTTATATATTCTAGAATATGAATTTGCAGATTAGCCAGTTTTCTTTGCTAACACTTTTTTTAGTACATTCCTAATGTGATTTGAGCAACATTTTGTTCCAATAGAATGCCTTCTATATGTAAGTTTTCTATTACAATAACAAAGGGTTAGTTTTGCCCCTTGAGTGCAAAAAGGATCTTTCATTATTCTTTGACTTTCAGAGTGTTTGTGTGGGAGGAATATTGCTGTTCACAAATGAACCAAACTAAGCAGTTGTAAAATGTCCTGGACATCAAGTAAAAGGTCAACCAGGTATGATTTGCAGCTGTTGTGTCATTTAGAGAAAGTACTGGTCTGACTCTTATAATCCTTTCATTTTTAGGAAGCTGGAGGTCTTATAAAAATATACACAGAATGCTTTGGGAAGATTTTAGGAGGTCAGAAATAAATTAAATGCAGTGTTTATGTAGAAACCAATCTGACTCAACTTAGTTGGGAGAAGCCAAATGTCTCCAAGTCTCATTAACAAATCAGTTTATCTGGTCAATATTGAGTTTTTTCCCTCTGTCTCTAGGCAAGGAAAAAATAGTTCCTTCCTCTTAATTCTTGTGATAATATTGCCCACAGACAGCAAGAAGTAGTTGATCAAATTATGGGTTTATAATCTGAGAAGTTTGGTTAAATTCATATGCTTCAAACAACTTTCCAGAACCATCAAGCAAGAAATATTCAGTCTACTTCAGCAGAGAGGATTCTCAAACTCTTACAAAACAATGATGCTTTCATTTATTTAAATATTATTACATAATCTAGCACTTGGCCATCTTTTACATTTTTTCTTTTTTTTCATTATTAAATTTAACTCTCCACTTTTTTGGGTGCAAAATTCCTTTTCTATTCAAAGGATTGAATTGGGAAGGGGGAACTACAAAGTTTAATAAAGATATTATTCCTGGATAAGAAACACAAGTAACCATATTACACAATGATATTTAAGTATATGAGGGAGGAAGGGACTTTAGTAAAAAAGAGAAAGTATAAGTGGCCTATCTATTCTTCTTTTTTCCCCATCTTCATGGCACTAAGTCTGTACTATTACACTAAGATCAAAGGCTTTGTCTTCTCTCCTGAAGTGTAAAGTGGTAGCATCTAGTTGACCTCATATGCTTAATCTCTGTGTGGAGAGTTCCACATCTTCTTGGAGCTCAGTAGGAACAAGACTCCTCTGAAAAGGGAAGTTTTCTTTCCTTTTCTGGTTTTTTGTTTTGTTTTGTTTTGTTTTTGTCTTTGAGTTGGAAAAGGCCTTTGAAAGTACCACAGCATATAATAATATTTTTTTTTCTTTTTGCTGAGACAATTGAGGTTAAGTGACTTATTCAGGGTCACACAGCTAGAAAGTGTTAAGTGTCTGAGACAAGATTTGAACTCAGGTCTTCCTGACTTCAGGGCTGGTGCTCTATCCACTGTGCCATTTAGCTGCCTCAGCACATAAGAATTTTGAAAAATTATCTTTGTTAAGTTATATCTTCACATATTTGAAAGTAAAGAAAATTGTTAATTGACCAAATGTTTGTGAACTATGGCTCATGGACCTTTCTAGAAGATTCTTAAATTTAATGCACTGGGTATGGTAGTAGAAAAGGAACATGTCTTAATCTTTCCAAGATACCAAAGAACTACACAGAATTTATGGTTAACGATTTTACTAAAATGATTCCAGTTGATTTCCTGAGGAAAGCAAAGGTTTAACTGAAAGGAAAGCTTAAAGAAATACAGTTTCCAAGCTACTTTAATTAATGCATTCATAGAATATTCAAGCACCATAATTGAATCAATCAGACTATAAACTAGGATAAACTAGGAGTAAAGAAATTTTCCTACAACCTCACTATAACACATAAATAAATCTTTAATTAATTAGAGAGAATTACAAAACTTTGTTCTTTGGATAAAGACAGTTGCTACCAGTCCGGACACATCTTCTGATTGGATGAAACAATCAAATTTAAGTCCTGGATCTAAGTTAAAAAGAAATGATGAGCCAATGATGAGCCAGTCACGTGATGAGCCAATTAAAAAGTTTGGAAGCTGAGGATTCTAGGATTGGAACTGAACTCTAGAGAGGAAATAACACTTGAGGATTGGAGAAAAATTAGTCATGTCACTAGAGACACTTGACCAATAGCAGATATTTCATCTAGCTGGAGTTTGGTAAAAGTAACTAGTAGGAGATAAAACATTCAGTCAGAAGCAAAGTGAAAAACTGAAGGCAAATGGTTTCAGGAAAATAGTCACAGAAGGAAGGATTCAATTTGCAGGAGACTTTCTTACTAGACTAACTACCCAATGGAATTTTGGTCCATTGATCTTACCCTAGCATTTGTCTGAACCCTTTAACCTCTACTATCTGAAAATCTAGGTGCATACCATACTTTTGGGAGCTTTGCTTACCACAAATTTAAGAGAAAATATTCCCATCATTTCTACCCCAGAAAACAATTCTTCTCTATTAGTATCAGATCCAGCATAGAATTTACCTTTATTGATTCTTCCTTCTTTTGAAGGATGAAGTTGTCATCTAACAAAACAACTCATGAATTTATTAGCTGCTATATTTCTGTTAGAGAAAGAGTTTTAGTGGTGTCTCTACTGGGTCTGTATCCCAAAGAGATCATAATAAAAGGGAAAAGACCCACATATGCAAAAATGTTTGTGACAATCATTTCTCTAGTGGCAAGGAACTAGAAATTGAGTGGATGCCCATTAGTTGGGGAATAGCTAAATAAATTATGGTATATAAATGTTATGGAATATAATTGTTCTGTAAGAAGCAATCAGCAGACTGCTTTCATAAAAGTCTGGAGAGACTTACATGAACTGATGCTAAGTGAAATGAGCAGAACCAGGAGATCATTGTACACAACAAGATTATGTGATGTACCACTGTGATTGACTTAGCTCTTTTCATGCCAATTTCAATAAACTTGTGATGGAAAGAGTCATCTGTACCAGAGAGAAAACTCTCTGAGGGACAGAATGTGGGTCACAACAAGTATTTTTATCTTTTTGTTGTTGTTGTCTGCTTGCTTCTCATTTTTCCCCTTTTGATCTGATTTATCCTGTGCAGTAAGATAATGTGAAAATATGTTTAGAAGAATTGCATATGTTTACCTATATAGGATTATTTGCTGTCTAGGAGAGGGGGAGGGAGAGGAGAGTTCAAGAAGAATTTGAAACAAAGTTTTGCAAAGGTGAATGTTGAAAACTATCTTTGCATGTATTTTGAAAAATAAAAAGCTATTATTATTTTTAAAAAGAAAGATCTTTAGCAGATTCTGGAAAATTGAAGTGTTTCATCATTGTATCATTCTTCTATTCCTATATTTATGATTTGTTTCTACTAACTTTTCATCTTTACCCCATTTCTGTCCAAATTGTCTTCAATATACTGAGATAGAAAAAAACTTCTGGTTTTGTTTTCATTGATCTTTACTCAAAGGCCCTCCACTAAGCTAATATCTGAATGTGGTCAATTCTATTTAATTTATTTCCACAAATATTTATTAAATACTGTGTTGTTGTTATTGAGTCATTTTTTCAGTCATGTTCAGCTCCTTGTGACCATGTTTTAGGGGTTTTTGTGGCAAAGATACTGGAGTGATTTGTAATTTTTCTTTTCTAGCTCATTTTACAAATGAGGAAACTGAGTCAAACAGGATTAAGTGATTTGCTCAGAGTCACATAACAAGTACATATCTGAGGCCAGACTTGGATTCAGGAAGATATCTTCCTTTATCTAGGCCTGGCATTCTATACATTGCACAATCTGCCTGCCCCTATTAAGAGCCTACTATGTATAAGCTATTGTGCCAGATCCTGTAAGTAAGAAGACAAAAACCAAAATAGACTCTGCCTTCAAGGAATTTATGTCCTACTAAGAAACAGGTGTATACAAATAAGTAAATAGCAAATGTATATATAAATTTTAAGAGAGGGAAAAGCACTAATAGCTGAGGATATCAACAAAATCTTGTCATTTTTTTTTAAGTTAGAAGTACTGCGTGGCAAAGGTTAGGAGGAAATAAATTCTGAATATGGTTTTCATCTTGTTACACATGTAATCAAAAGACGGAATTTGCACATAGGATAAAGCTAGCCAATCAATTTGACTGGAATAATGAGTAAACAAAAGATAGTAATATGAAATCATTAGAATGGTATCTAACAGTTAAATTGTAGAGGACTTTAAATGCAAGGATGAATTTTTTTTATTTTACCCTAGAGGTAATAAAAATAATTAAAGATTTTGACTTAGCTGGGGGAGTGAGGAATGGAGGGAGGATTGTTACATGATCAGATCTACATTAGGAATATCAGTTTTGCTATAACACTTAATCTTACTAATCTTTTAGTCTTAATCTACTATACTATCAGAAACCAAAAAGTTTGGTTTTCTTTAAATTACTATCCCTACATCATGCAAGTTGGATTTGATTCCCATATTTTTAGATGTGAAGGCAAAATATTGAGAAAGGCCAGGAAAAAATTTATCTTCAAATAAAAGCATATGAATTCAATGGACTCCACAAACCAATGAAAACTCCTGGATATGTTTCAGATTTTGCTGTTTCCAAACTTAATATTCTATCTGATTTTTTAGGTTGTAAGATGCTTTCTTTGGATGATTTCACTGGCAAGTACTGCAGAATTTGAAGCTAGGATAGAAAGAAAAATTCCATTTAAATGTAATTGCAGAAACACATAAAAGTGACATTTATTTGAAACACTCACTACCAGTTATGAGCAATAGTGGAAAACGGTTGTTTTAATCAAGACAGCTGCTTGTGTTTTAGCTAGAAGTTTTATTATCAAGGGTGGAATGAAGAATGATACTAACTTTTAAATAGCACAGTGACATTGAAATTCAGACTTTTAAACCTCATTGCTCTCTCATATCCAATTCTGACTCACCTTTTACTAAGTATCAGATACAAGCTTCAAACATAGGTCTCCTAACAAAAATTTATAGAATCATAGAATTCCTGAGTTAGAAAATTATAGAATCATAGACTTAGAGCTGGAAGAAACATTATATAATAGAAATTTGAAAATATTCTTGGAGAGTCATGAAAGTAAAAAAAGGAAATTTCATTCCAGATATAGAGGATGAATTCATAAAAGTAGGACAAAGCACACTGAGTTTGAGGATCAGCTTCATAACCATTTATCTAGAAAAGAAAAGACATGAAAGGTAGTAATGTGAAATAGTCAGAAAAGATAGGGAAGAGTTGGATTTTAAAACACTTCCAATATCAGACTAAGCAATTTGTATTTTATTCTCTAAGCAATAGATTACTATTGAAGGTTTTGTGGCAATAGAGTGAAATAGTCAGATCTATGTATTAATGAATATTTCACAATGTAATGCCGGAAAAGCTGAGGCAAGACAGAGATTAGAGAGTTTTTAATATTTTATTTGAGAGGGAGAGATTGTGCTGGGGGCAGGTTGCCCCCAAGGCTGAAGTCTCAAAGCATCCAGCAGGGAATGTGAGATTCCCATGAAATATATATACTCATGGCTCTAAGCTACTGAGGTAGACCAAGGCAAGGGTGGAATCCGACACTGAGAGTGGAAAACGGACAATCAATCTGGTTCTGACAGGGTGAGGGATAGGACCATAAATTCTTACAAATTGGGAGTAAAGCAAATAGTCAAACTAGAGCCAGGAAGTCTGAAGAAATGGAGGTAGATAATGCCAATTAGGTATCTGAGACAGGTCATCTGAAGTTTTATCTTTTGGAATGCGAGTGGCCACATCCCTAATTATCTCAGTCCTAATAAGCAGGAGGGGGAGGTGTTGCAACCAAGGGGATTTAGGTAGAACAATAATAGGAACTAAGGCAGAACTATTCAGGGAAACTGAGGCAGAACAATTTTGGGAAACTGAGGCAGGATAATTAGGGAAACTGAGGCAGGACAATAAAAGGGAACTGTGGCACAACAATGACCTCTCCCTCTATTCTAGCCAACTATTAAAGACTGAAAGCACCTAGTGCATTCCTGTCTAAATGCATATCCACAGGACAGAGGAAACTTTGTATTTGGCACTATATATAATGTTATATTGTATTTGAGCTTTCTATTTTTCAAAAGATTTTATTGGCATCTTTTGTTTTTTACATCCTACACACCCCAATTATTCCTGCCTCTTCCCATTTCCAGAATACTTATCTCACATAATAGTATATATTAGAAAGAAAAAAAAACTGACCAGTAGATTGAAAAAGTCCTAAGACATGTGCAATGTATACTTGTAGATTGTTTTCTTGGGTTTGCTTACTCCAGTCTGAATTTCTGTGCTTAAGGCCCACCTGTTCACTGTTACTTCCACCAGATTTCCATCTTTCCCTCTGTTTTGTCACATTCAAACAGAAATTTCTTACCGGTCTCTCTGCTGTCATTATCCAGCTATTGTTGTCCTTGGTTGGTGCATTCATTTAGTCCTCCTATATTTTTGTCGCTTACAGTATTCAGGAAGCAAATAATCTCTTCCATTTTGGTTTGCTTTCTAAAAATGCTTCATATTTCTCTTTATTATTGAACATCCATCCTTTTCCACATTTAATTAAGCTCAGATTTGCAGAGTAGGTCTCTCTGGGCTGCATCATGACCTCCACTGCTCTTTGGAATACATTCCCTTGTTCATTTTCTGGTGGGGAAGGGGAAGAATAATAGCTTTATGTTAATCAAATTTTTCCCTTTGTATTTGAAGGTTTTTCTCCAGGTGGCTTAAAGAATTTGTTGATTCTGAACTGAATTGCTAACTGTAAACACTATTTCTCTTAGAGCTTGCAACCTTGGGATTTTTCTAGAGGTAATCTGTGAATTTTTTCAATTGGTGTTTCATTTTGTATGTTCATAAGTTCTGGACAATTCTCCTTTATTATTTTTAGAATTGTGGTGATAAACTTTTGTTGTCCTGTCATGTTCTTCTAAAAGACAATTGACTTTATATATCCTGTCCTCAAAATCCATAGGTTTTTAACTTGAGTCATGAACGTATTTTTTATTAATGTTACTTTTTTTTTGCCTTTCTTCTAGATTGTACTTCACTTCTATATATTTGTAATTTCAAAATATTGGAAATAGATTTGTTGTTGTTTTGGAGGGCTGGAGGGCTGGTTTTTTCTTTTTGATGATACTCATTATTACAAATTTTGGTTTAGTTTTGTTTTTCTATTCTGACCATTACATTTGCTGTGCAAGACATAAATTCTGCTCTCATAATTCTCACTTTTCTTTTGAACTATTGAGGGAACAGTATGTTGTGGTTCTATGTCCTCATATGTGGGGAACACTGAAACTGTCTCTCTCTCTCTGACTTTAGGAGTAGTGCTTGAGAAACTCCTTGAACCTTCGGAGAAGCTCTCCTCTGAAAGACCCATCCTAGGGAATCAAGACAAGTAGTTTCATTCTGTTATCCTGGAGGAGACCAGCACACTCCGCATTGATAACACTTGCTACTGATTATACTCTTTATTGAGTTGGAGATTAGTCCCGGGACACTCATTGAATTGAAACTACTCTTCAATTTGAAGATTTGGGTCTGATTTCAAACTGCACTCAGCTCCTAGCCAAGTTTCAAATTCCTTATAAAAAGGGGCAACTTGGGGTTCATTCCTTGCAGAGAGGCCAAAGCAGGAATCATGCCAGGCCAAGGAGCCTTCCTTGGCATAGCTACCTGGGAGGACACTCTGCCTGCTGAGAGAACATTCTCTTTTCAGCATTAATTCCTCTTTATCTTTCTCACCTATTTCCCTAACAGGACCGACCCCTCTTTACCTTTCTGTCAGGACCTTGCCACTAAGGAAGTCAGCCTTCTTAACAAAGGCTGGCTTCTCAGTTCCAACAATAATTTTTTTTTTGCCAGCCTAACTTTTCAGGTTTGTAAATTCATTTATGAAGGATCTGCACCAACCAGAAAGGGTTCTTACAACTCTGTCCTGCGCTAAACTTCATCACTCATATTCCATAGGGTCTTCTACCTCATCAAGAGATAAATATTTTCCCCTTTGTTTTTGTGGTACTTATTCATAGATGCTTGAACTCATTTGCTAGATAGAGAGAATATTTTCTTCTATTATTAATGTTTTCCTAGGTTTTGAGGGTTTTTTCTTCCTAATTTTCCCCTGTTCATTTTCTGACTCTTTCCTCTCCAGTGTAGTTTCCTTTGGGGCTGGATCCCAAAGGGCTTTTTCCTACAGTGGACAATTCGCAGATCACCAGCCTAAGTCTCTGCTCCAATAACCAAGATTAGTAAGTACCCCAGCGCGCGCGCGCACACACACACACACACACACACACACACTGTGTTTTGTACTAATGTCCTGTCTTACTCTCCCTGTTCCTGAGTTCTCTGGCTCACCATAGAGTTTTTCTCCTGATGGGCTATAGCCAAGTTGGCTATCTAGCATGGCCCGGTCAGACTCCTACAGCTTAAAACTGGGATATCCTAGGAACAGAAAAAAAAGGAAATAGGAACTGCACTGTGAGTGTGGATTTTATTGAAAACCTGTGTCTGTTATAAACTTGGGTCTTCTAGTGCAGCCTCAGTGTTGGTAGATGGGAAGTAAGGGAGTGATGCTAAGTAAACTCAAGGTCAGTGAATATTTATTCATTTAGTTCATGAACTTTTGGTGGTTGTTTTTATCCTCTTGAATTCTGGTTGTGCCAGACCATGAAGCTAGCTGAAGTTGCTTTATCTTTGGTGCATAGTTTCTATTTTGGAAAGGTTTGAGAGGTTTTATGAAAAAAAGAGATGTCTAGTTTTTTGTCTTCTTATGTTGCTCATGTTCTGAGCTTTCTTTCATGAACAATGTGCTTGAGGCTGGAGCATAGTCAAATAAGCATTTGAAATTGGGGAAAATTGGTAATTTTAGAGCATTCATCCTCTGACTCAACCACAGGTCACACAAAAATGTTGGGATTGCTCCTCAGTGATTCTGGGCCTGAGATTCTCATTTGTGAAATGAGAAGAATAATATCTTCTCTCTGACTCAGAAAGGGTTTGTGATGATTGAATTCTAAAATGCTTTGTGAGCTTAGCAGAAGGATCTCTGTTTTTCTCTGTCCCTCTCTCCTTTCTCTTTCTCTTTTCTTTCACTTTCTCTAACTCAGCTATATGATTCCAAAGCAGAAAAAAATTTCTCTATCAATACAAATTGGTGTTTTGAAACAGTCTCAGAGACCTGCCTACAGTACTAAGAAATTAGGTGAATGGCCCAGGGGTCACACAAAGAATATGAGATACAGGTAGATATGAATCCATCTTCTAAAAAAATCTAAAGTGAGCCTTTTTGCCACAGCACCATGGAAAGAAGCCTGTTCTATGTGAGTAGAGTAAAATTTCATGGCTAATCCCATGCCCCTGGTTCATTCTAGATCCCCACACTACATGTCATAGGAACCCAAGTGCTTTTTCCCTCGAAACATGCTACTGTAGAAAATGGAAACAAGCTGTAGTATTAGTTTCTAATCAAAGGAAATTAGAACTGCTGCAGATACATTCTTGTGTATTATAACTCCAATGGGAAATCATTTTATACTTTTCTTCCTCCCACTGCTCTTTTATATTAAGATCATAGTATCATTGATTTATAATTGAATGGAACCTCAGAATTTATCTGATCTACTCTCTTGTTTTATGGATGAGGATTCTAAGGTTCAAAGATCAGGTGACAAGTAAATAGCCCAAGATCATATAATAATAATAAACGGCAGAGCTAGGACTGAAATCAGCACCAGAAAAAGGTGGTGATTATGGTTATAGTTGGGGAGTAGTGGAGGGAGGGAAGGATGAGCCAGGTTTCTTTCAATTCAAGAGGTTGACACTAATATAAAAAGCAGACTCTGAGATGAAGGGGATAATAAACACCAGAGATTAGATCTTGGCTCTATCAAAGAATCAAATGATTTTGTCATTTTATTTATATGGGATATTCAAATGATGATCTCTAAGCTTCCTTCATGCTCTAAAATTCCAAAGTTCTATTTCTAAAATGTTTCTAGTCTATGGCATCTTTTTCATCTCAATGTTGATTTCATTGATCTAAGATGATGAAGAAACGATAAGAGGAGAAAATCATTAACCCAATTAATATGTGAGACTCAATTGAGTACTGGCATATTTCCATTGCTTATAATACATGATGAACTGCTCCTAAACTTAAATGTAATCAGACTATCCAAATATGCTAAAAGCAGCTGTTCGACAAAATTTCTTCAGTTTACTTACCAAACCAAGTAAAGACTCAAGAAAGGGGTCAGGTGAATTTCCTTCTTCTCAAGACAGCATTTGATGGGTCAAGAATTATTTTTAATATATTGATCAAACTTTTTATTAAACCTTGTATTACAAGCCTTGGGATTTCAATGACTCACCACTCAGTCCTCTGATTACTGGTGTGTTAGAACGCCTGAGTCCTATTCACCATTCTTGCCTCCCTGCCTTATAATTTGTCATTATCATTTCTAGGCTTTGAACAGTATTTCTTTTGAAATACTGAAAATCAGTAACAAAGTCAGTAGCTCTGATAAATGAAAGCTGAACCCAGGGTCCTGGCCTCCCATTGTGAGGATTGGCTCCTTAGCTTTTACCATTGCATAGAAATGTCAGCTACAGTGCCATCCAAATGACAATTCTGATAATTACTCTCCATTTCTAACTCTTCCTTTCTCAAATGATAGGGGAAAGCTGCTGAACATAGGTAACCAAAAGGTATAGCTTTATTCCTGAGATGCTTTTACCTCAGTTAATGGAGAAGTGACACCTGCTTCTGTAAGTGGTCCTGGCATTGAAGATAGATCCTACAGATATGAAAATAATTTGTTTTTAAAAATTTTTCCCAATACACATGTGAAGTTCCACAAAAACATTTCCATAAAAGTCATGTTACAAAAGAAAACATAAATCTCCAGTCTTCTCCCCCAAAGAAAAATAGAGTTAAAAAAGAATATGTTTCAATCTGTATTCAGACACAATCAGTTCTTTCTCTTGATATGGATAGAAGTTTTCATCATAAGTTCTTCACAATGGATCATTGTATTGCTGAAAATAACAGGCATTTACAGCTGATCATCCACAGTATTGCTATTACTTTGTACACAGTACATTTCACTTTGAGTTCATGGAGGACTTTCCAGGTTTTTTGAGAGCATCCTTATCATCATTTATGAAAATAATTTGTGCCCACATCATACATATTTATGGAATAAGTACCCCAAAAATAATACATATGACATATGGGCAGATGAATTCTTCCAGTGTCACAGGTATAGACCAAGTAAATCACCCTTTCTATAATGTAATTGCAATGCTCTCCCAATGACTCACCTTCAAGGTCTCCTTTCTCCAAAACATTTTTACCACCTGCTATGATAGTTTTATTGCTGAACTTCTTTAACAAAAAACAAAATTGGAATCCTATAATTAGTGATAAGGTTTAAAATACAAATGCCCCTATGGAGAGGTTTAACATTATAATACGCTGATATAAAATCATTTTTCTGGAAGTAAGTTTGAGATGAAGGCATTAGGCTGCTCTGGATGCCAGAAGAGGTGATAGTAGTTGATACTGAGGAAGAGCAAACAGAAAAAAATAATAGAGACAACAGAGTTCATCATTTTATTGAGGGCTACTTGAGGTCAGAATGTCATAGATTCAAATGCCTCCTTTAATACTTTATAATTCTATGCCTAATGGCATTTCATCCCTCAAAATCTCAGTTTTCTCATTTGTAAAACGGAGAAAATGATACCTGTAGTACTTAACTTGGCAAGATTATTGTGATTCTCAAATGTCTTAATATATGTGAGGTACTTTGCAAAAATAAAAGAGCTATATAAAAGTCAATTGTTAGAATAATAACAGCATTGTTTTAAGAAACAATATGTCCTAATAGATAGAGAGCAAATGTTTAGAGCCAGAAAAGCCTGAATTCAAATTCTGACTAATACATAGTGGCTATGTAACCCTAAGTAAGTCACTTGTCTCAGGATTCTAGACAAATTTTTATGACTATAAGTTGGATAAAAGGTGCCAAAATTAATTTAAAAATGGATTTTCTTCATCTAGGAGTTCTAATTTCAATGAAACCTTAGGACTAGTTCTATCATCATCATCATCATCTTATGCCTATAATACACTCAGTTGGATTTATATTTTACTTTCCTCCTCCATCTGAAATCTCTACTACCTGCACACATTCCAGAGACTTTTTTTGTTCACATAGCAGGAGTATTTGTGGCACCAAATTGCAGGAAGTTATTATCTTTATCATTTATATCAAAGGAAGATTCTTTAGAAAGCATGGCCTATAATGAGCACCAAGTACATTTATTACTAAAAACAGCTGCCAAGCATGCTTTCCCTGCCAAGTACAAGTCCAAAGAATGCCTTTCTAGATTTGGAAGACAATGGCTCCATGAAACTCAGATGGTTATTCCCTATAGATATGGGTTTATAATCCTTCTTGTCCTTTTCTGGAAAATAAAAGATGGTTCATATAAAACATAAATGTCACAGACTAAAAAAAGAGTCATCCACCTCTGACAAATCAAATAAATACCCTCTGTCTGAAAGGTTATAGAGTGGAATCTTATTCACATCAGAGCCTATGATGTCCCTTCTAATACAGGGACTAGACAATTATGTAACTGTATCTGTGTCATCAGTCGTTAACACAAAAATGTACAGCTGATAATCATTAAAATCTCCTTCTACTTGTTACCTCCTCTAGGAAGTCTTCTCTGGTCTACCCCTAGCCTTCCTACTCTTTCCCACTTTAAACTATGTAACTCTCATGTATCCATCCTGTATTATTTTTATTATAGCTATTTGTCTATGTTTCAAATCCTTCTACTAAATTGTAACCCCCATAAAAGCAGGTATGTCATTTCATCTAACTCTTGTCTCTTCACATAGCTTAACATTGTATCTTGTAGTAAAAGCTTACTAAATACTACCTTTCTTCCAATGGAACCTTGTAAGGTTGTTTTGTTATAAATAAAGTTACTAAAAGTTTCCCCCTAAGTGGTAGAAAGCCTGCTAGTGGGAACAGGATATAACTAATGTGTACAAAAATTGGCACAATAAACTATGATATCAATTTCACCCTTTTTCCTAATCATAACTCCCAAATCCCCCACCTGTTCACTTCTTTTTTTTTGTCCTTCATTTTTTTCATTTTCCTGGTTGCTCTTCTTCCCTTCAAGTGTAAGGCAGGAAATCTCACCAGCTTATCCTACATGTTAACAGTGCCTGAACCTCCGTTTTCTCATCTGTAAAATGGTCACAATAATATAGCAAAAATTGTGATTTCATCAATAAGCAGCTTCTCAATGAGAGAACATCTATTCATGTAAATACATAATTGTTCTGCAACTTAAGTATAGTGGATGAGGCACTGAGAGTTATATGCCAAGGCCAACAACAATTAGTATATGTATGTATCAGAAGAAAGATTTGAATCTGAGGTTTTTGATTCAGAGGACAGATCTCTTCCTACAATGTCCACCATCTTTCATAAGCTATTATTATTAATGATTTATAACATCATATTTTATTCATTTTTGTCTCCTATTCTTATGACTTTATGTTTTATTTTGTCATTTTTTGTATTTTATTTTCTGGATCTAGCTTCTATCCTGGGCATCTTCTATATTTCCAACATTCATTCTCCTTTTATGGTTAAAGTGATGGCGTGCTTAGGTTCAGCTTGTGGATCCTTTCTTTCCTGTCTTAGAATGTACCTTATATCAAGACATGTAGTATCTTTAGATAATTTGGGCAGAATGAGAATGTCATGGTTTTCTCATCAAAATTTTTTTCAATCCAAACATAAAAAATTCCTTTCATTTTGCTCCACTGTTAAGTACCATCCATCAGATATTTTGCATACCTTAATGGCATACCACTATATCTTATGTACCAAACCTTCTGCTCTCTTTGCCAACCTCTTTAGCAGAAGATGCCTTAAAAAACAATAATAACTCATATTTATATAGCACTTTGGGGTTTATAAAGAACTTTCCTCTTTTGTTTTTACTTTTTTTAAAGAATTGTTCTTTTATTTTTCAAGTAACAAGTATTTTTGTTACTCTTCTTCCCTCATTAAACAAATTTTAAAATAAAAATAAGATCGCTCCCCCACTCCAACTCTCCACTTCTAAATTTTAGTGGTATTACCTTGGGGTCATCAGGTGTAGAAAAGATATATTTTTAAGTAAATATACTCTTCCCTTCCCAGATTTCTCAAAAAAGCCATGATGCTGAACTTGAGGTAGGAAGAGATACTGAGAGAGATACAAGGCTCTGGAATTCATCTTCTTTTCTATCCACACAAAGCAGGGTTAACAAGACTTAGGGCTGTGTATCCCAATGCCTTAGATTGGGACCCTTTGTAAGATAGACCATTAGGATTGTAAATTGAAGGGGTTGTTATTCATACCGCCAGAAATTAATGAACAGAAGGCATATTGAGTGAGACTTCATAGAACAATTGCCCCAACTTAATCAGAAAATGCCTATATTCTTATTTATCCTCTTCACTATTTACTTCTTGTTTCCTTCTGCCCCTTGTGGCTGCTAGTCAAAAAAGTAGCCACTTTAACATATATTTTTACCATATTTAACATATATTGGATTACTTGCCATCTAGGGGAGAGAGTGAAGGGAAAGGGGGGGGGGGGTTGGAACACAAGGTTTTTCAAATGTTAATGTTGAAAAATTATGCTTGTATATGTTTTGAAAATAAAAACTTCAATAAAAATAATAAATAAATAAATTTTAGAATGTAAAAAATAAATAAGATCCCTCAATAAATATCCACCTAGTCTGTCAAGACAAATTTCCACAAAATCTATTCCCAAAAATGTATTTCTCTTACTATTTTTTAAATTCATGGCCTCTCTGTCAGAAGGTAAATGGCATGTTTCAACTTCATTCCTTTGGATTTGTGGTTTCTAATGGTATTGATCAGAATTCTAGTTTTTTGAAATTGTTTGTCTCTACGAAATTGCTGTTTTTGTTTTAAATTGCTCTCCTAGTGCAACTTGCTTTACTCTGCAAGGTACTCTGTTTTCCCCAAAACTGTCCATTTCACTATTTCTTATGGAACAACAATATTCCATTACTTTCAGATAGCACAATTTATTTACAAAAACCCTATATGGTGAAAATGGAGAACCATTTTACAGATGAGAAAGTTGAGGCTTAAAGAGATTAAAGGACTGCCTGATATTTAGCCTGCAAGTGTTGGACTCAGACTCTCTGACGCCCAACCTAGTGCTTTTTCCATAGAATCATATGTCTCCATTTTTTATTATCTTACCTCTTTCTTTTTGTTATGGACCCATTGTTAATATTCTTTTTAATGTACTGAACATTTTCCTTTTCTTCTATGTGCCTGTGAAAACAGATACCAAAAGATTATTTCAGTAACGTGTGAAAGTCTTAAAGAACTTAGCACAGAGACCATCAGACTCAGGGACACTTTCCTTCCGAAATGAGGTGATCATACTTTCCACTTAGTAAGCTGCAATTTTTATCTTTATGTCATTAGTTCTCTAATCCTCTGATTAGATAACATCCTTTTCCCACTTTCTGTACCTTTCCTCATTCCTGAAATAGTTCTTTAAATAATTCCTGAACCCAAAATTATTTACAAAAATTTATTGATTTTCTTTCAGTGTCATTTTAATTGTATATGTTTCTCTCTTAAATATGCATCATTAACAGCTCTCCTTTTTTTCTTGCACACAGAATAGCTAAAGGGAATGACAATTTCTACCTGCCATTTTATTTTTTACCATCACCTTGCTGCCTTGTAAAGACTAATCTTATTCTTTCTGTAATTTTTCATTGTTTCCAGCTTTTCAATATTTTCTAAAAATTGTTTTTTCAAATAGTTATATAGTTTCCTATGTAAGGCTTCACCTTTTTACTTTTTCCTTGGGAGTTTTTCTTATGTATGTATGCATATATATATATATATATACATAGAAATGTATACTACAAATATACATGTAGATGTGTATGTTTATATACGTAAATATGTGTGTGTATGTGTGCTGTGTGTGTTACACACACACATATACATGTGTATGGAGAGAGAAAAAGGGAGACATATATGTACAGAGTAATCTAAAAGTCTTAGTGTAGATTGCACAGTGGATACAGAACCAGGCCTGAGTCAGGAGGACTCATCTTCATGATTAAATCTGGCCTCAGACACTTACTCCTGTGTGATAATGGGCAAAATCATTTAATCCTGTTTGCCTCCATTTCTTTATCTGTAAAATAAGCTGGAGAAGGAAATGGACAATTTTGTTATGAAAACCCAAAATAAGGTTTCTGATAGAACTGAAGTAAGTCAACAACAATAACATAACAGAAATGTAGGTAAATACAGATTTTTTTTCAAGATTCTATCAGTTAAAAAAAATACTGAGAGCCTACTATTACCTATTACTATTACAACCAGACACTGTGCAAAGCATGGGAAATACAAAAAAAGGCAAAAGATAGTGTTTGTTCTCCAGTAATTCACAATCCACATGGAGAGAGAGAGAGAGAGAGAGAGAGAGAGAGAGAGAGAGAGAGAGAGAGAGAGAGAGAGAGAGAGACTCCTTTTTTCATCATCATCCCTCACAAGAAGAGATTCCAGGTACTAGTGTCTGGATTCTGGAAACCACAAAAGCAGCAGGGAACAGGAAAAGGAAGATATTGGAAAGGTTGGGAAGTACTACATTATGATAAACTTTGAAAGTCAACAGAGAAAAGGTAAATATCCTAAACAGTCCCATCTCAGAAAAAGAAATAGAACAAACTATCAATCAACTCCCTAAGAAAAAATCCCCAGGACCAGATGGATTTACATGTGAATTCTACCAAACATTTAAAGAACAATTAACTCCAATGCTAAATAAACTATTTGAAAAAATAGGGATTGAAGGAGTCCTACCAAACTCCTTTTATGACACAGACATGGTACTGATACCTAAACCAGGTAGGCTGAAAACAGAGAAAGAAAATTATAGACCAATCTCCCTAATGAATATTGATGTTAAAATCTTAAATAAAATATTAGCAAAAAGATTACAGAAAATCATCCCCAGGATAATACACTATGACCAAATAGGATTTATACCAGGAATGCAGGGCTGGTTCAATATTAGGAAAACTATTAGCATAATTGACTATATCAATAACCAAACAAACAAAAACCATATGATCATCTCAATAGATGCAGAAAAAGCATTTGATAAAATCCAACATCCATTCCTAATAAAAACACTTGAGAGCATAGGAATAAATGGACTTTTCCTTAAAATAGTCAGGAGCATATATTTAAAACCATCAGTAAGCATCATATGCAATGGGGAAAAACTGGAACCTTTCCCAGTAAGATCTGGAGTGAAGCAAGGTTGCCCTCTATCACCATTATTATTTAATATCGTATTAGAAACACTAGCCTCGGCAATAAGAGTTGAGAAAGATATTAAAGGAATTAGAGTAGGCAATGAAGAAACCAAACTATCACTCTTTGCAGATGATATGATGGTATTACCTAGAGAACCCCAGAGATTCTACTAAAAAGCTATTAGAAATAATTCATAATTTTAGCAAAGTAGCTGGCTACAAAATAAATCCCCATAAATCATCAGCATTTTTATACATCACCAACAAAACCCAACAGCAAGAGATACAAAGAGAAATGCCATTCAGAATAACTGTTGATACCATAAAATATTTGGGAATCTATCTACCAAAGGAAAGTCAAGAATTATATGAGCAAAATTATAAAAAAAGTCTCCACACAAATAAAGTCAGACTTAAATAATTGGAAAAATATTAAGTGCTCTTGGATCGGCCGAGCGAACATAATAAAGATGACAATACTCCCTAAACTAATCTATTTATTTAGTGCTATACCAATCAGACTTCCAAGAAAATATTTTAATGATCTAGAAAAAATAACAACAAAATTCATATGGAACAATAAAAAGTCGAGAATCTCAAGGGAATTAATGAAAAAAAAAAATCAAATGAAGGTGGCCTAGCTGTACCTGATCTAAAATTATATTATAAAGCAGCAGTCACCAAAACCATTTGGTATTGGCTAAGAAATAGATTAGTGAATCAGTGGAAAAGGTTAGGTTCACAAGACAGAATAGTCAACTATAGCAATCTAGTGTTTAACAAACCCAAAGCCCCTAACTTCTGGGAAAAGAATTCATTATTTGATAAAAACTGCTGGGATAATTGGAAATTAGTATGGCAGAAATTAGGCATGGACCCACACTTAACACCATATACCAAGATAAGATCAAAATGGGTCCATGACCTAGGCATAAAGAACGAGATTATAAATAAATTAGAGGAACATAGAATAGTTTATCTCTCAGACTTGCGGAGGAGAAAGAAATTTGTGACCAAAGATGAACTAGAGACCATTACTGATCACAAAATAGAAAATTTTGATTACATCAAATTAAAAAGCCTCTGTACAAACAAAACTAATGCAAACAAGATTAGAAAGGAAGCAACAAACTGGGAAAACATCTTCACAGTTAAAGGTTCTGATAAAGGCCTCATTTCCAAAATATATAGAGAACTGACTCAAATTTATAAGAAATCAAGCCATTCTCCAATTGATAAATGGTCAAAGGATATGAACAGACAATTTTCAGAGGATGAAATTGAAACTATTACCACTCATATGAAAGAGTGTTCCAAATCATTATTGATCAGAGAAATGCAAATTAAGACAACTCTGAGATACCACTACACACCTGTCAGATTGGCTAAGATGACAGGAAAAAATAATGATGAATGTTGGAGGAGATGCGGGAAAATTGGGACACTAATGCATTGTTGGTGGAGTTGTGAACGAATCCAACCATTCTGGAGAGCAATCTGGAATTATGCCCAAAAAATTATCAAATTGTGCATACCCTTTGATCCAGCAGTGTTTCTATTGGGCTTATATCCCAAAGAAATACTAAAGAAGGGAAAGGGACCTGTATGTGCCAAAATGTTTGTGGCAGCCCTATTTGTAGTGGCTAGAAACTGGAAAATGAATGGATGCCCATCAATTGGAGAATGGCTGGGTAAATTGTGGTATATGAATGTTATGGAATATTATTGTTCTCTAAGAAATGACCAGCAGGATGAATACAGAGAGGACTGGCGAGACTTACATGAACAGATGCTAAGTGAAATGAGCAGAACCAGGAGATCATTATACACTTTGACAACGATATTGTATGATGACATATTTTGATGGAAGTGGATTTCTTTGACAAAGAGACCTAACTGAGTTTCAATTGATAAATGATGAACAGAAGCAGCTACACCCAAAGAAAGAACACTGGGAAACGAATGTGAACTATCTGCATTTTTGTTTTTCTTCCCGGGTTATTTATACCTTCTGAATCCAATTCTCCCTATGCAACAAGAGAACTGTTCGGTTCTGCAAACATATATTGTATCTAGGATATACTGCAACATATCCAACATATAAAGGACTGCTTGCCATCTAGGGGAGGGGGTGGAGGGAGGAAGGGGAAAAAAAATCGGAACAGAAACTAGTGCAAGGGATAATGTTGTAAAAAAAAAATTACCCTGGCATGGATTCTGTCAATATAAAGTAATTATTAAATAAAAATTAAAAAAAAAAAAAAAAGAAAGTCAACAGAGGATTTTGACCCCAGAGGTAATATGAAGCCCTGGCATTTATTAAGTAGGAAAATAACAGGATGAGATGGGTTCTTTAGGAAGATCACTTTGACAACTGAAAGGATGATGGTCTGGATGAGTAGGGAAATAAAGTAGCAACCTTTTGCAAAAAATCAGGAATGAGCCATGAGAACCTTCACCGAGGTGGTAACCTGTCAAAGGAGAAAAAATCATATCGGGTCTTAGCAACAGATTGGATATGTTGAGTGAGACAGATTGAGGAGACAAGAATGACACATAAGTTGTTAGTCTGATAACTGTTAAGGTAGTGGTACAATCAACAGTAATGATGAAATTAGCAGAAGGCAGGGCTTAGAAGAAGGGAAGATAATGAGTTCAGTGATAGACAAATTAAGTTTAACATGCCTAATGGAACTTTCATTTTGAAATATACAATAAGCTGAGGTGTGAGAATGGAGATGAGCAGAGAGTAAAGTTGGGATTTAAGAATAATTAGTATAAGTAGACTATAAATACATCAGTATAGATAATAAGCAAAACCATAGGGGCTGATGAGATCATTAATTAAAATAGTATAAAAAGAAAGGAGAAAAGAGCCCAGGATAGAGCACATGAAAGAAAAGCCAACAAAGGGCATCGAAGAAGAGTAATCAGATAGGGAGAAGGTGAGTCTGGAAATAACTAATGACCTGAAAACCTAAAGGGAAGAGATGATCAATATGGCCAGCAGTGCTCAAAGATATAGAGAGATCAAAATGGGTAAGGAATTGGGGGTGGAGGGAAAGGCCATTCATTAGATTTTACAGCTAAGAGATCATTAGTAACTTTGGAGAGGTAGTTTCAATTGAGTGAAGAGATTAGAGGTCAGACTAGAGAGAGTTGGGAAGTCTGTGAGAAGAAAGGAAGTGGAAATATCTATTGTAGATTCCTTTTTTGAGTAATTTAGCTTAAAAAGGGAAGGAAAGGAAATGATGGATAGGTCAAATGTTTTTGTTTTTGTATTTGTTTTTCTGAGGTTGGGGGGGGGGATACATAAGCACATTTATAGTGAGAAGGGAAACAGTTGAAAGCCTGGGATAGATTGAAAATATATGAGAAAATGGGAGACAATGCTAAGGGCAATTTGTTAGGAAGGTAGAATAGAATGGGATCATTTGGTTTGGAGTTTTCCTTGAGGATTTTCTTATTAAATGAGAAAGGGGTATAGGAGATAATATGACATAAAACATCTGGGTCATGTTAGGAGAAAAGAAGAGAATTTTCAGTGAATGGCCTCTTTTTTTTTTTTCCAGTAAAATATGAGGCGAGGTTCTCAACTGAGAAGATGAAGGAAGGATAGCCATGGGAGAATTAATGTGAGAGAGGGATGAGAAAAGAATTGGAAGAGTCACTATAGTGAAGGGAATACTATGAGTTCATGAACTTCTGTTTCTTTAACTGTAAAAAAAAAAGACCCCTGTTTCTCTAGCCCACCTTACAGTGTAGTGGATGAATTCAAATCTGACTTCATACAGTTACTACCTGTGTGACACTTAAGTCTCAGCCTCAATTTCCTCATTTGTTTTATATACACACACACATACACACACACACACACACATATAATGTGTGTGTATGTATAAAACATTTTGTAAACCTTAAGTGTTTTAAATGCTAATTATTAAGTGGATATAGCATCTATAGTTTCTACTTCACAGGGTTATTAGGAGGCTTACATTAGGTAATGCATGTGTAATTTGACACATGCCTGTGAGGCATATTTACAAAATAGGGTGTTCATTAATTGTAATTCTGCATTTAGAAGGATGGTCATTGAATGACTTCTGCTTGTGCCCCTAGTTAGACACTACAACTTTAAGAACTGGGACTCTCATCCCTTCTTTAGGAAAGATCCCTCTCTCCCAGCTGGCTCCCATTGTGCCCAAGTGCAGAAAAAAAAGGAACATCTTGCAATATAAGCAAAGGGTCCCCCATATGTCTTTATTAGAAATAATATTAAGAAGCAGCCAGGTGGTGCAATAAGTAGAGCACCAGCCCACAAATTAGGAGGACCTGAGTTTGGATCTGGTCTTAGATGCTTAACATTTCCTAGCTATGTGACCCTGGGCGAGTCACTTAACCCCAACTGCCTCAGCAAAACAAACAAAAAAGAAATAATATTAAATTCAGGGACCACTTGTTCCTCTCAGCTAGCTGTTTCTCTGATGTACTCCTGCCATCCCCCAATAAAATACACATCATCATATGCACCTCCTAGCTTGTGTATTTAGATAAAGGTCATCTGCCCTGGCCTTAAGGAAGGGAACAATGAAGGTATGTCAAACATTGGTTGATGCCCTGCTCTTGGTGCTGCCAGGATACAACTATCACTTCTCCATTCTCTCCTTGTTTTTATTGAGAGTCTCAAACCTCTTATAGTGGAAAAACCTTGTCCCATGCTATCCAAAGGTGAATTTTCAGTGAGTTTCCTCTTTTCCCTAATTGGAAAGAACTACAATTCCTAGTGAAGTTTGTAGCCATCTGACACCATGCTATGCATTATTATATATACAAAGAATGCTGCACACTTTTGAAAGTTTGGGGTTTTCTTAGCAAAGATCCTGGAGTGGTTTGCCACTTCCTTCTTCTGCTCATTTTATAGATGAAGAAATTGAAACAAACAGAGTTAAATGACTTGCCCAGGATCACACTGTAATGTTCCAGCTATTTTTCTGGAGGTCTCGATACCAGCCTTGGTCTCAGCAGAATAATAATCATGAGAATGGTCAGGAATAAAGTCCAAAGTCTTTATTGTCTCCCAGTCTGAACCAGTGTCCCTCAATGTGCAGGAGGTAGGAGAGCTACCACGAGGCTGATCAGATGCAATGTCTGGAGTTTAAATATCTTATTACAATTACATCAATTGTAGAACTATTACATCATCATGCTAAGTACATGTAAACTAAACAACCATTGTCTCATCAACAATTCCACTGAGTTAACACCTTGTTGTAGGATTAAATCAATCATACTGAGCCTTAAGTATACCCTTTCAGTGTTCCTGCCCTCTACATCACACAGCTTATGTTTGAGGTTACATTTCAAACTCATGAAGATGAGGCTTTCTGACTCTAGCCAACAGCCTACCACTAAATTACTTAGCAGCTCTTTTAAAGGGCTATCTACAGATATGATAATCCTTACTATATTTCTATGGCCAAAAAACATTCATTCCTAGTACGCAGTCAGTTTCTGAAAAATGGTTCCCCTCAATTTTATTGGCCATTCCTTGGATAACCAACATACTTCTTTACCAGAATGATATTCAGACTTCCCAGCTCAGTAAGATCTGCCACTTGGCAGACTTTTAGAATCCGTTTCTCTAGGACAATGAGGTAAAAGTACAGGATTTGAAAAGAGATCATAGAAATTTGTATAAAGTAGGTAAGCCCTTCTATTAAAAATGCACATTTTAAGGGTAAAAAAAGCAACCATGTCACTATATGTCTTTATTTAGTTTTTTTCACAATATTTGTTTACTCTTAAGAAGGCATCATTTTAAAGTAGACAAAGTTGAAACTGATTGATGCTTCGTCCTGATAAAATGTAGCCTTCTTGTATTTAAAACTTATTCAAATATATTGTAATATATAATAGTTAGCTTTAAGCTTTACAAAGTCCTTTACATACATCATCTCATTTGGTCTTCATAACAATCCTGTGAGGTAACTGTTATTGTTATCTTCATTTTACATATAAGGAAACTGAAGCACAAGAGAGCTTAACTGACTTACTTAGAATCTCAAAGCTAATAAGTGGCTAGTAAGTTAAGTATTTGAATTCAGATCTTCCTGAGTTCTAATTCAACACTCTATATATTGAACCCCTAAGCTGTCTCAAATATATTTATCAATAGAAAATGTTTATTCTGCTTATAACAGTTGCAAGGTTTTTATTTTTATTGAGTGTAAATGGCACCTAATTTTGTCTAGCCCACTGTTTTCATTCAAATGATTTGTTATTGTTGTTTTTAATAAACATTTGAGTTAATTATCTAGTAAATGGTTCAGTACTTCAAAGATCTATGATTTCACTGGTGTGAACTCAGCACAGGTCACAACCTGTCTACAACTTAGTAGATGATCTTTAGAGAGTATTTGTGACTAAAAAAAATTCATCACACCCTGTAGCCAAGCTGATGATGAGATTCTCTGAACTTAGCTAGACTAGTACTCAGATGACAAGCCTATGTCCATTGCCAGCCCATACTTGAAGCCCTTCCAGCCTGCTAGAAACTATCAGAGCTTGCCCTCCACTGGCACAGTCTTTAAGAATCCATGGTCATCTCACTACCACAAGAAGGCATTGGAGTAGGCTGCCTAAAAATATTTCAGAACTAAAATAAGTCCCAAGAAAGATTTTTACCCTAGCCCTATCTGCTGATCTATTTCTCTTCCAATAAGAATAAACTTAAAATAAAGCCTCTTTTATTATTCAAACTCATTTTAATTAAAAAACTAACTTTGACTTTGAGTTTAATTGTTGTCCTCCGTTCTTATTAACATTACACAGATAGGCAGTTTGTCTTTCAGTTCATGTTTTAAAAAACTTTGGATAATTTTCTTCCTTTTTTCTGAAATTTCATTTCTGAGTAGGAGAAAACAATTTTTAGCCACTTAATAATGAATAAACTAATTAACCTGGCTTTCTTTCTCATTTATCAAGAGATAATCAATATAAGAGCACATTTATCCAACCTGGGACTCAACTTTAACCAGAATCTTGTGATATCAAGCAAAATTGAAGAATAATTTTCTCTTTTTGGTTATATTTTCTAGGCAGAGTGGGATTTGGAGGCACATTTACACTGGGTATAATACTAAAGGGTGGGGGGTAAAGAGAAAAATGGAAACAGCTGCAAGCTTAACATCTGTTGACTAGACTGTTGCCTGAGAATATGGCTTGAGAAGCATGCCCTTTTTGCCAAAAGCATCTCCTCCATTGATTCTGCCATAATGCCTGCAATTTCCACCACTGCTCAATCCTCTAGATTAAGTAAGAAAAGGGCAGCTAGGTGGCATAGTGGATAGAGCCTGAAGTCAGGATGATCTGAGTTCCAATGTGATCTCATACTTAACGCTTCCTAGCTGTATGACTCTGGGCAAGTCACTTAACCCCAATTGCCTCAGCAAAAGAAAAAAAAAGTGTAGATTAAGTTAGTTAAAGCAATCATAGCATAATAACAAACCATTCTAGGGTTTTTTTTTTAGTAATTAAATTAGGGGAAAAAACCCTATCTCAATTTTCAGAAATCTTTCTTTTTCACTTTTTTCCTTTGTTTTTCTTGTTTTTCTGCTTTTGTTCAAGGGCATTAATTATTTAACTTGGCCAGTCATTTTAGGTAAATTAGACAGATTTTAAAAGCCTCAACTAAGAATGATTAGGAGTTAATATGCCAAAAATTTAAGATCCCAGACATGAGCCATAAAGGAAGGATTTAATTTTTTTTTCTTCCTTGGTAAATTTTTTTGTCTGTGCCACAAACAAACTCAGAACCTTAACTTGAGACACTTCATTTTTCAAGGTAAATAAAAATGTTACACAGAATCCCTCAAATAAACATTCCTTCTGCCCATCATCTCAAATTGTCAAACAGTAAATAATTGCAGCTTGAGGAATTTCAAGTCATTTTGATGTAAGTGTCATCAAGATTTGGAAATGCCATTTTCCTCCTTTGGCTTACCTATAATGATCCCTGCTTATATAAAACCTAATAGAATGGAATTACATCATCCTTAGCTTCAGTTAGATATTTCTTGACTTATATAATAAAAATACTGATGCCTTGCCCCCAGTTTAGGCAAGAAGGGTTCATTAAGTCTTTTTTTAAAACACTGAATTTTTTAATGACCACCCTTTGCCAAAATTATCAAGAAAAATTACTGTTTGTCACTTTTTTGAAACCCTGAATTTGTGTACCAGCATTCAGTGATGTCTAATGTGCAGAAGAAAAACAAAATCTATCATATAAGAATCTCAAGTTTATTCTGCCCTCCCCCTTAGATGTTTTAATTCATTATCCAAGCACTTTGGTCAATGAGATAAAGCTTCAGGAAAATTAAACCCAAGGTGAATTCTGAAACAGCTGTGTCACATTGAAACTGATGCTTCATTGATTGTTATCAGCCAAACTGCAGGATATTTGTTCCACTGAGAGTCTCAAGGATAGAATCTGTCTTATGTCTCATGTTACCTGTTGGCAGCAATGTAAGAGCATTGCACCTGAGAATGTTTTACTTTACTGGAAATCTGAGTAAACACCAAAAGATTAAAAAAAACCCTAAAAATCCTATCCTTTGGCACAAATGATGCCTAATAACCAGAATGGGAGGCCTTGGGGCCTACCAGTTCTACCAAACAAATATCCCAAGGAGAAAGAGGACTCCATGACTTTAAGACGCATGACTTTAAAGCACTGGGAACATCTGTATGAAATGAGAAGTAGCAGTAGTGTAGAATGTGGAAGATAGAAAAGAGTGATGATAGTGGACATAGGGCCTAGAAAGGGAGTCCAGTACTGAGAAGAAAGAGCGGGAGAGAGAGGTGAAAAAAGAAAGCAAAGCAAAAAAAAAAAAAAAAAAAAAAGAAGAAGAAGAAGAAGAAAGAAAAAGAAGAGAAGGTAAATGAGAAAAAAAAAGAGGAACAAACTGGAAGTTGTACAATTCATACATATGTAAAATGCCAAAAGTGAAATGAATCATAAGACAAAGAAGTATACATTGAGGAGCTTTTGTCTTTTGGGTATGCTTAATATACTCATATTTCTTTTTTTAATTAAATCTATTTAGTATTTTATTTTTCCCAGTTATATATAAAAACAATTTTAATATTAGTCTTTAAAAAAAGTTTTTTTGTTCCTCCCACCCTACCCCACCTCACTGAGAAAGCAAGCAATTCAATATAGATTATACCTTTGTAGTAATGCAAAATATTCCCATAATAGTCATGTTATGAAAGAAAATATAGACCAAAAAAAGACTCTCAAGAAAAATAAGAAAGTTTTAAAGTATCCTTCAATCTGTTTTAGACACCATCTTTCTCTTGGGATAGATAGCATTTTTTAATCATAAGTCCTTCAGCTGAAAATAGTTAAATCATTCACAGCTGATCCTTCTTACAATATTACTCTTACTTTGTACACAATACATTTAATTTTGCATCAGGACATGGAAGTCTTTCCAGATTGTTCTGATATCATCTTATGGCTCAACAGTATTCCTTCATAATCAATTTGTCCAATCATTCCCCAATTGATGGGCAATTTCCAATTCTTTTCCCTAAGAAAAGAACTGCTATGATTATTTTTGTACAAACAGGTCTTTTTATTTTTTTGTTTTTGTTTGGGTTTTGATTTTTTTAAGAATATAGACCTAGGAGTGGTATTGCTAGGTTAATGGATATTCGTGGTTTTATAGTCCTTTGGACATAGTTGCAAATAGCTCTACACAATGGTTAAATTAGTGTACAACTCTACCAAGTCCCATTCCCTCCATCATATGCCAGTTTCCCTTTCTGTTCTATTAGCCAATCTAATGAGCATTGGATAGTACCTAAAACAATTCTTTTAATTTGCATTTCTCCAGTAATAGTGAATTAGAGCATTTTTTCCTATGACTATGGGTAGTTTTTATTACTTCATCTGAAAATTTCGTACCTTTTGATTATTTATTTATTGGGAAATAGCTCTTATTTTTATAAATGTAACTCAGTTCTCTATGTTTAAGAAATGAGGTCTTTATCTGAAAAACTTGCTCCAAATTTTTTTCACTTACTTCTGCTAATTGTATTTCCTTCTATTCCAACCCCCTGTTTATTCCATTCTCTCTCCCTTTTCATCCTTAGCCTCCTCAATAGGAGGCTTCTATCCCATCTCCCAACTTTTCTTCCCTTCTATCACATCCCCCATTTCTTATCCCCTTTCCCTCCTATTTTGCTGTAGGATAAAATAGGTTCCTATATCCAAATGAGTATATATATTCTATCTACTATTTGATCCAATTCTGGTAAGATTCACTCACTTCTCTTTACCTCCCTTTTCTTCCCCTCCACTATAAAACTTTTTTTCTTGCTTCTTTTATGTGAGAAAATTTACTCCATTATGTTTTTTCCTTTCTCTCAAAATATTTTCCTCACACACTTTACTTTTATTTTTTTAGCTATTATCCCCTGTATTCAATTCACATCCATGCCCTGATTGTATATACTCCTAACTACTCTAATTATGAGAACGTTCTTATGAGTTACATGTATTATTTTCCCCTGTAGGAATATAAAATTTAATTTTGTTAAGTTCCTTATGATTTCCTTTTCCTTTTTATCCTTTTATGCTTCTCTTGAATCTTGTTTTTGAAAACTCAAATTTTCTATTCAGCTAGGGTCAGGAATCCCTAAAAGTCTTTTATTTCATTAAATATTCTTTTTTTTCACTGAAGGATTATATTCAGTATTATTAAATAAATGATTCTTGATTGTAACCCTAATTCCTTTGCTCCCCCCCTCAGAATATCATATTCTAAACCCTCTGATCTTTTAATATAGAAGCTACTAAATCTTGTGCTATCTTGACTGTGGTTCCATGATATTTGAAATACTTTTCTGACTGATTGCAATATTTTCTCCTTGACCCCCTGGGAGCTCTAGAATTTGATTATAATGTTCTTGAAATTTTTCATTTTGGGATCTCTTTCAGGATCAGTGAATCAGTGGATTCTTTCGATTTCTATTTTACCCTCTAGTTCTAGAATATTAGAACATTTTCCTTGATAATTTCTCAAAAGATGAAATATTGACTCTTCTTTAATCATTACTTTAATCTAGGCAGTCCAATAATTTTTTCTTTAAATTATCTCTCCGGGATCTATTTCCCAAGTCAGTTGTTTTTTCGGTGAGATAGTTTACATTGCCTTCTATTTTTTTCATTCTTTTGCTTTTGTTTCATTGGGTTTTAAATTTTTCTCATAAAGTCATTAGTTTCTACTTCCTCGATTCTAATTTTTAAGGAGTAATTCTCTTCAGTGAACTTTCATAGCTCCTTTTCCATTTGTCCAATTCTACTTTTAAAGAAGTTGTTTTCTGCAGTGGATTATTTTTTTCAAGTTGGCTAGTTCTGCTTTTTAAGGAATTCTTCTTTTTATTGCTTTTTTGTACTTTCATCATTTAACTTAATCCATTTTAAGATGTTATTTCCTTTAGTATTTTTTGTGTTTCTTTTACCAAGTTGTTGACTTGTTTTGCATGATTTTCTGGCATAACTCTCACTTCTCTTCCCAATTTTTCTTCTATGTTTCTAACTTGATTTTCAAAATTCTTTTTGAACTTTTTCATGGTCAGATATCAATTCATATTTTTCTTGGAGACTTTGGATGAAAGAGTTTTGACTGTTAGTTTCTTCTAAGTGTATCTTTTGATCTTCCTTGTCATCACAATAATTTGCTACGGTCAGAATTTTTTCTATTGTTTGCTTTTTTCCCAGCTATTTGGCTTTTAACTCTTTTTAAAAATAGAACTCTACTTCCAGGTCCCAAATTTCGGGAAAATTTTACATGTTACATGTGACAAATGTTTCTTGCTGACCTTCTAAGTTGTCTTTGGCATCCATGGTCTGTAAGCTCTGGAAGCAGCTACAACCACTACTAATTCTGTGACTCCTGGTTTGCTGGGTCCCTCTGCACTGGGATAGCCTGTGCTTGACTGCACTCCCCTCATTCCATCCCTCCCTCCCTCCCTCCCTTCCCCCCTCCCTCCCTCCCTCCTCCCTCCCTTTCTCCCTCCCTCCTCCCTCCCTTCCTTCCTTCCTCCCTCCCTTCCTTCCTTCCTTCCTCCCTCCCTTCCTTCCTTCCTCCCTCCCTTCCTTCCTTCCTTCCTCCCTCCCTTCCTTCCTTCCTCCCTCCCTTCCTTCCTTCCTCCCTCCCTTCCTTCCTTCCTTCCTCCCTCCCTCCCTCCCTTCCTTCCTTCCTCCCTCCCTTTCTTCCTTCCTTCCTCCCTTCCTTCTTCCCTTCCTCCCTCCCTCCCTTTTTTCTTCCCTTCCTCTCTCCCTTCTTTCTTCCCTTCCTCTCTCCCTTCCTTCCTTCCTCCCTCCCTTCCTTCTTCCCTTCCTCCCTTCCTTCCTTCCTCTCTCCCTCTTTCCCTCCCTCCCTTCCTTTTCTCCTTCCTGTAGTTTGCTTTAGGTTTGTATAGTATATACATAGTATATAGAAAATAACTAAAGCATTTATTATCAAATTGTTTACAGAGAGACTTCTACAAACCTGTAAATATTCAACATGGTGTTATCCAAGAAAAATTATTTATTGATCTCCTGGCCTGTGCTCTGTCTGGTCTATGAGTATCCACAGGTACTTTTTTATGTTCTGGAACAATGAGGAGGCTCCCTGCTCCAAAGTGGCTATAAGGTCTGCTGTGTTAATGCTCCTTCTCACTCTGCCACTATCACTCAAGATTGTGACCTAAATCTAAATATGGGAAAAGCAACAGTCCTGCCTCACTGCTAGCAAAAAGACCCCTATAATCTCCTTCTGACTAGTTGTTTGACTCCTTTACTATTTATGAACTGAGAGCTGCTGACATTCAGTGGCTCACAAGGTCTTCTCCTGGTTTCCTGGGACTGGACCTGTGCTAGTGTACTCTGTGTGCCTTTCTCACCCTAATGTGACAAATGTTTCCTGCTGACCTTCTAAGTTGTCTTTGGCATCCATGGTCTGTAAGCTCTGGAAGCAGCCACACCCACTACTAATTCAGTGACTCCTGGTTTGCTGGGTCCCTCTGCACTGGGATAGCCTGTGCTTGACTGCACTCCCCTCATTCCAATGCAATATACTTTTCTACCAACTTTCTAAGCTGTCTTGGACTGGAATTTTTTTTTCATTCTGCCTTTTGTGGGTTCTGCCTCTCTAGAATTTATTTAGAATTATTATTTAAAGGTATCTGAAAGATTTTTGTGGGAGAGCTCAGGTGAGTTCCTGCCTTTACTCTATCACCTTAGCTCTGCTCCTTACACTCATGTTTCTGAATCAGTATCCTGGTGTCATTTGTTGTTTAGAGCTGGAATAAGCAGAACTGACTCTACTGCTCAGTTGCAGTATGACTATGACTAGCAATTTTCTTTATCATGTTTTAATATCAAACTAGCAATAGTGGACAAATTGATCAATTAATCAATGAGTAAATATTTGAGTACCTTCCATGTGCTATGTATTATGGTAGCTACTAGACCAATAGAAATTCCTCCTCATCACTTCATTAAGTGCTGAATCATTATAAAACCTCTGTAAATACATATGCATGTATGTGTATGTGTATTTACTGTATCTGTACATATATACATATATTATATATACACATATATAATTTACTTATAATAAATACATAAATATATTTTGTATGCATTTTATATATTCATATACTGTCAACAAGAACTTAGTATGTGCTGACCACTGTGGTAAGCTTTAGGAGTATAAAGAAAAGCAAAATATGGTCCTTACTCCCAAGGAGCTCAGATTCTAAAGATGACATGCAATGATTAAATATGCACTATATATATATATGGTAAATGGATGATCATCTCAAAGAGGAAGCTCTAGCAGTAGGGAAGATTAGGAAAAATCTCCTTAAAAGGGGTAGGATTTAAGTTGTGTCATAGGAAGCTGCAGAAACAAAGAGGCCTGGGTGAGGAGGGAGATCAATGGAGGGATAGGGGACAGTCAGCTGAAAAGGCAAGGGGCCAGGAAACAGAATATATCATGTGTTGAAATGCAAGTAGGACAGTATGGCTGGATTATAGAACATGTGGAGGGAAGAAAAGTGCCAAAATACTAAAAAGATAGGAATCAGCCAGGCTGTAAAGGAAGGATTTTAAATGCCAGAATATTTTATATATGATCTTACATCTTAGAAGCCTATTTTTTTTGAGTAGAGAGATGATATGATCAGAGTATTGCTTTAGGATAATCAGTCAAGCAGCTGAGTGAAATTTGGATAGATTGGAGTGGGAAGAGACTAGAAGCAGGAAGATCAATAAGAAGTGTCTTATAGTAATCCATGTGAGAAATAATGAGGGCCTACACCAGCACTGGCAACTGTGTAGATAGAAAAAAGATAACATTCATTGGAGCTATTGTGAAGGTAAAAAACAAGATTAGCATCAAATTGTATATATGAAAGGAGGGAATATAAGACGTAAGAGATGATAGCAAGGTTATAAGTCCAGGTAATAGAAGATGATGGTGCCGTCTCAATAGTAATAGGAAAGTTATGAAGAAAGGAAGTTTTTGGGAAAGGTACATATACAAAAACATACTTAATCAAATAGATTTTTAAAGTGTTCTGGTGATTATCATCTTTTTTCCATTTTCTACGATTTATCTTTTTTCCAGTCAAATGAGTGACTTCCTAGCTACAAAGTTGATAAAAGCTTTGCCAAATGTCTTCTTTGTCTCCTTAATTTTTTAAAAGAGACGAGGTAGATAAATCACTGTACTTGGAGTCATGAAAATCTGACCTTGAATCCTGACTCAAACATTTATTAGCTCTGTTGGCCATCAATTAATATTTCTCAACCTCAGTTTCTTAATTTGTCAAATAAGGGAGGATAAATTAATGATATCTGCAATGCTTTTTTAAGCTCTAAATATAAGACCTTATGACCCTGTAATCACCAGTATTTTTATTTCTTTGAATATTGAACACTTGCTACCACAACTTTTTATTTTTAAGTAAATGTGAGTTTTTCATATTTTCATTCACATAGAGATCCAAATTAAATTCATCAAAGGAATTTATGCAATTCTAAAGGTGGAAACCTGCCCAGTGGCAGTATTATTGTGCATGTATTATCTGGATGCAATCTTTAGTTGGTTTATACTTTTTGGCATAATATGGATTTAGGAAGGCAAAAAGTTCAAAACTGCTGACTCATTCATCAGAAGTTCACTCACTTCGATATGCTATTGTATTTTAATTTTGTTATGTTTGTTCAGTTGTGACTGATTCTTTATGGCCTCATTTGAGGTTTTCCTGGCAAAAATATTGGAGTGGTTTGCCATTTTCTTCTTCAACTCATTTTACAGAGGAAAAAACTAAGGTAAGCCCGGCTCACTCAACTTGTATCTGAGCATGTATTTAAGCTCAGGTCTTCCTGGCTCTAGACCCGGTAATCTATCCACTGTGCCATTTACCTTCCCCTATTAATATTATACATCTATTAAATAAAGGCTCAAAAATGTACTAAAGTGCTTATACTACTTCTATGAAACTTCTCTTATGGAACTAAATTATTAGAGATATAAATGGAAAAATCATTTCTGTCCTTAATGTTAAATGCTGATGTAGGATAATCAATCAGACAGGTGAATGAAGGATGTCTGGGTTGATGTGGGGAGATTCTGAAAACAGGAAGGTGAACAAGACTGTATAATGCAAGCCTTTGTATCTATATGAAAGCCATCCAACTGGGTATGATAAAGAGTAAATCTGCTGTATGATAAGCTGAAAAAGAGAGACAGTGAGGAGACAACCCAGAAGAAAGGTTTTAAGGAATCACTGATGCAAGTCTGCATAGAATGTGTTTGAATTCTGAAATGCTATGCAATAATATTAGCTGAGTGGAAAAAAGCATACTGATGACCAGAAATCAGAGTAAAAAGATTCTCTGTGAGCAAGAATCATTTAATCTATAGGGAAATAGGAGTAATCCATGGGAATGACAAAAAAAAGTCCTAAAAGAGTAGCTTGTATTGATAAATCAAAAAAAGAGTCTTCATTTATTCAGAGAGAAAAGATAGCTAGATTTTCATTTATCTCTTCAGAGGTAACCAGCACAAAGATTATAATTTAACTGATGATGAAATGAATATAAGTAAAATACAAAGAAAACTATCTTTTATTACTTAACTTTAGCTAATACTGCTTAAATTTTATTTCTAGCCATTAAAATCAAGCTTCTCAATTCTGTCATAATCATTTATTGTGATGTCATACATGCCTCAACCATTCATTGAAATAGGCAGGCAATTCAGTATTCAAATCAATCATCATGACTTTTTTTGTTTGTGGTTGAACTAGGAGGGTAGGACATTATGAGCATTTGCACAAAGTAAATGGAAAAACTGAATGTTATTCCTTCTTGATATTTTTATCCTATAAAAAATAGCAAGAGAAGGAAATTGTAGTTAAATGAAAGGATGATTCATGGAGGAAGAAGAGGAGGAGAAGGAGGAGGAGGAGGAGGGCTTCACAAATAAGAAATGAAAGAGGCAAAGATTTTTATGCTTAACATCCCCCCCCAAATATGCTTATATGTTGTGAGTATTTTCTTCTAGAAATAATTTGGGAGGCAATGAACATATTAAACCTTAAATAATATCACAAGAGAAATTGACTATATTTTAAGAGATAGAAAATTATTCATTATTGATATGTAAGTTATTCCTGATCATTGATGATCAAAATTGATATAAAGATAGAAGAAAGAATAAAAATGAGAAAAAAGACACTCAAATATTCAAATGGATCAGTGATCTAATTGATTTGAGACCTTCCTCCAATGATAGAGACCAAAAAAAGTCACTTATCTCTGTCATATGCAGCTTTTCTCAAAGTTCTTCTAAAAGATCATTCTTCCCACAGGGAAATACTTCCATAATTGTTTCTAAACTGTCTTCACTGTCTCTAAACATCGTGAGGATAAAAGTAGAGCACTCTGGCTGTTGATCTTTTCTTCATTTAATTGACCCCAAGTGTTCCATGAAATCAAAAGTTTGTCTTTTCAGTATTAACATTTTATCAGTGCTGCTTTACAACAGTAAGAAATGGAATATCATTATCCCCAAAGAACCAAAGATGAATATCATCTAGAAAGTGATGGTGGATATAAGTAAGCTACATTTCACCAACAAAAAACATTGAAGAAGAACAAGAGTAAAGGACAATAGCAAGGAATTATATGACAAAAAAGATGGGGTGGTCATAAGATATGCTATACAATTAAAATAACTACAACTTGGCCCATTTAAACAAATTATTGATGCTAGAAGATGGAAACCTTAAAAATAATGATATTAGTTTTCCATGGGAGTTAATAATAATAGCTAGCATTTGTGGTTCCTACTACCTGCCAGGCACAGCAAAGTACTTTATAAGTATATTTTGTCTGATCCATAAAACCTTGGGAGATGGGTGTCATTATCTCCATTTTAGAGAGTAAGAATTTGAGAAAAACAGAAAAATGAGTGGATTATCCATGATCACTCAACTAGTGAGTGTTTGAAGCAGTCTTTATCCACTGTTCTACCTAAATCAAGTATCATAGTGAGGAAGCCAAATGAACTTAAAGACACTGAAGTTTAAAAAAAAAAAAAAGAAAAAACTCAAAACCTATTTGCCAAGGGAAGAGAAATAGCAGCCAAAAACAACAATAGTTTAAAATATAAAGTCACTTATAAAATCTTAGGAAGAATTATGTTGGGACATTATTAGCAGTGTCATTTCATGAAACAGAGGTGGTGCAAGGAAAAATCAGTTTAAAAAAAGTTTGATAGGATTCATCTAAGCGAAGTCAGCATCAAAGATATATATAAGATGGAACTAGAAGGAAAAAGACAAAAAATGAAAGTGAAAAAATCTTTAAGATCTACTTTTGCAACTCTTTTGATCAAAATAATACTAGAGCCATTGCATTTAGCCTAGCACCAAAATCCCAGATAGCTTATACAGGTAAAAATGGAATTAGAGCAGACAAAGATGGAAAAAGTAACTATACTAAATGAGATTCATCATGGAGGAAACACAATTTTGACAATGTGTCAATTCTCAAAAAAATTGGGAGAAGAAGATACCAAAGATGTGAAAGAAAAAAAAGCTTGCACTTCAGTATTACTTACCTATGTAGAACATTATCATTTATTTAAATTTTTGGAATAATGTATATAGGTACAATGGGCATCCCTGAGGATATCAGAAGGAAAGAGATAATCCTTTATCCTTTATGTTAGGAAAAAAATAAAACAGGGAGCTATATGGTCTTCAAAACTTTTGTTATGGAGGAAAATCAGCAAAAAAGATGATATGTAAGAATTCCTTAAAGATGGTGAAATTCTCTAGACACTCCTCTCTGAAAATGGCATCATACTAATTGAATCAAATCTAAGAAAATTGCAGAACTTCCCAAATGAGAGTTATAATCATTCTGAATATAAAACTGTGCCTATATCTATAGATAGACAGACAGACACATGTGAAGTGAAAAAGAGACAGAAAAGCAGATAGATCTTCAGTATTTAAGATGGGCAATAAACTGAGCCCAGAATTGAACAGAAATTGAAATATTTTTCTAAGAACTATAAATATATTCCTGAAACAAAAACCCATCTTTTGAATACCAATATGGTTCCAGTATTTTATGACTATGAATCATGAAAACTTAGTATCTCCAAGAAATTAAATCTAAGAATCACTAAAAGGGAAATTGTATGTTAGCCATGAACTAAGAAGCAATCAAAAAAATGTAGATGCAAAGCAATATAAAGGACATTATCAAGTATGTTACCAGAAAAAAGTAGCTGGTCATGTAGTCAGAGAAAACTCAGCAGACAGGATATGTACTCTATTGATATTCTTTTGATTTGAAAATAATTCACAGAAAGTCCTCAGTTCATTGTATATACCTCTGTACCAAATTTACAGAATGACATGGCAATAATTGTATCAGATGAACAGATGTAGATGAACTGTCACTTGCACCATAGATCTGGTAGAGGAATACAAATTGGGTCCTTATCTGCAATTTACAATTTCAGAGAGGTACTTAAGGCACTGACTTGTCCCAGCTTATCCCAAAGTCATGTTAGAGATGAGGCTTGAACCAAGACCTTAGGATCTAAGCTAAGTAAAGTTACATTGTCAATAATAGTAAGTACACTACAAGATTGTAAATAAGATACTACATAGTGCCAAATGATATTTTAAATGATAATAGTTTTTATTTTTCTAAAAACTCAGTTTTATAGGAAATGCTAATTTATTAATGAAAGATTCATTTCTTACATTACTAGGAATCACTGAAGGGAGAGAGAAATTCTGAAAGGTAGTTGTTAATCCTTACCTTATGATTACTTTCTAATGTGGTCTTAGCAACATTTTACTGTGATTTAATGTTTGCCTCTAGAATATGTTCCTAGTTATATTATATGAAGAATGGTTGATAGTAATTATTTCTAAAATGATGACATTAACAGATTAGATCTTTTGCATAGTTTTTCCACTTAAGAATATTTAGTTTAGATCATTCATTTGATAAAAGACATAAACTGGATAAGAACAAAACCTTCATTAGTTTGGCAGGAGAAAAGTACTATGATCATTGGATAAAACAGAAGGTACCACACGGGAAATTTATTGGGAATATTTAAAAGAATCAGATACACCTCTGGGTCCATACACATAATACAGAAAATCATTCCCAGAAGATGTTTCCAGACATAAATTAGTCTCTTGATGTTTAATAGATTTGCCCTTGAGGTAGGAAGATTTATATCTTTTCTATCTTCACTCTTAACCAATGTGAACATTTATGAATTTCTTATGGCTTCCTATCAATGCTGGTAGCAATATCCCCGGAAATAACAAGGGGCAAGGGATGAAGGGGAATGAGAAAGAAAGGAAGATACCTGAGCAGGTACATAGTAGCAAATTACAGAAAAGGGACTGGCATGGAAGAGGCATGTATCAGAGGGAGAAGGCAGCTGAGTTACAGTGGAATAAGTCTAGGAGGGTTTTAAACATAGGAGAGATAGGAACCATTCTAGATGAGGTCTCTTGAGCAACAGTAATAAAACTCCCAGGCCCTAAAGCTTATTCCTAGAATCCTGAGAGGGAGTCAACTGCCCTCTGGGAACCTAATCTATGGAAGTGAGTTGAGAGAAGGAGTCCAAAGATATTGTTACATTAGCTATATAACAAAGGATGAGCCACTCGACTGCTCTGAGAATAAATTCCCTTACTTTTAAAATGTTCTATCTCAGTGTTATAATGAGGAAAATACTTTATAAACCTTAGGGGACTAAGAACTAAAAGGGTGAGAGCTTCAAATGTTGAAGAAATTTGTTTAAAATTGTGTTTACTACATTAACATTCAACTGATTTAAAACTATTCAGAGTTTTTTTTTAAAGTCAAAATAATTGTTGTAATAGGGGTTTATTGAGTTCAATGACCTACCAGAAGGGATCTTGATTAATGCCCCTTCCACTACTTCTTAGATCTCACTGAATTTGCCTTTAGAATATCTCAAGCATAAAAAGGAAAGCTAAGAAAAGAAAAGAAAACTCAGTGTGTCTTGCCCTTTTCTCAGCCAACAAAACTATTGATTACTTCCATTCCCTGTAATAATCCCTATCATTGTTTTCTGTGACAACTCTTTCTTCTGCTTCTACTTTTCATATTGCCACTTCCCAGTTTCTGATGCATCTAAATTCACCATGTCTAAAATGGAAATCATTATCTTCTCTTAAACCTACCTCTGTTCTAACTTCCCTGTTTGTGTAGAGGATACCACCATTTTTCTAATAATTCAGATTTATAACTTCAGAATCATCTTTGAAATATTCATTCTTTCATAGCTTTTCTTTTGTTATCATCCATCAGGGTTCAACTAATATTAATTTCTCCATGAAACCTTCTCTGGCCCTTAGAGTTGTTGGAATTCTCTCCTTCTCTAAATTGGTCTCCTTTTTATGATCTTCATTCTTTTTTTTTTTCTTTTCATCAATGTATTCTGTTTTTACATCATATGAATTTGCCTTTTATTTTTGTTTTTCTCTTTCCATTTGTTTTCTTAGAAGAATGCAAGCTCCTTGAAGGTAGAGTCTGTTTTATTTTTGTCTTTGTATTCCTACTATCCAGCATAAAACTTAATACATAATAGGTGCTAAGAACTTGTTGAACTGAATCACAGAAGCCTACTGAGACAATGTGTCTGAAACGAAATCTGATTCCACAATAAAATTGCTTATCACTTCGGAAGGAATTAAATACAAATTTATAGAGAGGCTTTCAACTCTAGAGTAGCTTTAGATCCTCTCACAAATCATGCTCCTATTACTTTGCACAAACATGGATTATTGTTGGTTTTAAGAGACTAAGCAGGCTGACCCATAAAAGATAGGGCTCCCTGAATTTATTTTTCATGAGTCACCAAAGATGGGGGAGGGGAGAGACATGGTTCAGGGAGAGTTTTTGGTCCACAGAGAAGCACCGGGGAAATATGATAAACAGTTATGGATTCAAGCACAATGATTCAAATATTCAGGGGTCTTGGAATCAAGTTTGGGGATATCATTAAGACTGCTCTTTAAAATTAAGCCTTTAAAATACATCAATCTGATTGAAAACATAGTTTGAAATTAATTTATCCAATCAAATAAATTTGAGAACTAAGTGAATGTCAAGTGGTTTGGCCTGTGCATTAATGTAAGTTGTTTAAATAAAACCACTAGTGATTTACAGAACACCTTTCGTGCTGTTTTTTGTACTCACTGCTATTCCCAAGAAAGAGTATGTCTTTAATTCCTGGTAGCTACTTCCCAGGGATACTAATAGTGGCTTTCAGGACTGGTTTCTGCCTTAATTCAACTTGCTGTCTGCTTCATAGACTCTGTTGCTCAACTTGCATCTTAGCATAGTTTCACAGCATACAGACACAGCAAGAACATTGCCAAAGGGGCTTTATTTCGCTATCACCTAACAGATCATGCCAGATGATAGCAGGGGAGAACAAACTCCTGATAAGGCTGTCCTGCATCTTACAAAGACAGGGGATTTTATGTGTTCCTGAGTTACCACATACATCAGCTAAAGCTTGAGTTACAGGATCTATCTGGCCTTGGTGATATTAGTATAAGAAGATGGTAATATAAGATATCCCAAGCTGACTATCTGGGGGTTTTCTCTTATTAATATAAAGGGTAGGCTGCTGCCTGAATGGGTATTAGATCTGCTGCTGTTTTAAGTAATTTTTTCCTTCTTTGACATTGGGGGTCCTTTGAGAGCTGAGGTTTATTTGGCCTCTGGCCTATACTGTGACATTAGCCCACGGTATGATTCAGAAGAATATTGTGTGCTGTCTCCATGGACTAGGTGATTAGAGAGAGAAAATAAATCTGCAGCATTGCTCTACGGGGTGGCTCAATTTCTTATGACTTGAGCACAGCCACAAGATACAAAGACTCACAATCACAGTGAAATACTATATATTACTTTGTTCTGAAATGTTTTGAATAAACACTCTTCTATTTATGATTTACATTAAGATTATACAATAAGGAGGCTGATAGATCTTGAAAAACCTGGGCTTCTCCTGAAGCTTGCTTTTCTACTTTTAAAATCTTGACTTCTATCCCTTTATTTGTATCATCTACTCTTTATGTTTTTAATCATCAATCATTTCTTTTCTAAGAAAGAAGTACCTGGAAAATACTATATACAATGACTGACTACAAGAATTCAATAAACAAAACACAGACACACACACACACACACACACACACACACACACACACACCAATAAAAGGAAGTCCTACTCAAAGGGACTATTATAATGATCATTCTTGGCCTAGAGAAAAGATATTGAAACATATATAGAGAAAAAGGGGTAGGGAGAAAGAGTTTATAAGTGCAGAAGGCTGAATACTCTGCCAAATGCCATCAGTATATCAGCTAATTTTGCTCACCTGTTTTTCTTTGTTAGAAGGGAGAACATATTGAGGATGAGAAGAAGACATGGACCATTGTACATACAATCAAAGGCAGTTCCATTTATTTCAACCATTGACTTCCTATAAGACAATAGTTACCTCAGTGATGGTATCTAAAAAATAGAAATATTATTTACTTCTTAAGACTGTAAAGATAACAACAGTATAATAACAATTATACAATCATATTTTCATCAGTAGAAGGCTTCACTGGAATATCCATTGTTACATTTTTTTCTCAGTGTAATCGTCTAAGACAAAGGGCAAAAAAAAAAAAAAAGAATTTTTAGCCTCATTTTTGAAGTAGAATAAAGATCAGAGGTTCAGGTACTTAACTAGATTCATAAATCTCTCATTTCTGGGGCTTTTCATACTTTTCCTTTGTATATATTTTATATATTCTTAACTAGGTACACTTTTTCTTTGTAGTAATATACAAATTTCTTAAGGGCAAAAATTATTTTGTTTTGTTCCCGCAGCACCTAACTTGGCAAAGTGCCTGATACTTAGTAGATGATTAATATATGTTTATTGAATGAATAATAAGGTTTTATGCTTTATAGAATATTGCATAGCTAACAAATGGCAGTGTCAGTCTTCAAATCCACAAAATCCCTGAGTTTTTAAAGTCTTCTAATATTAAGGTCCTTGCTCTTTCTAATTCAGTAATTCTCTTTTCACTCCTCAGAAAAAATCATAAGCATAGGTTGTTGAAGAAAATGAATTTTATCTAATAATATATTAAATTTAAACTATTAATCTTTAACAAATATTTTTTACTATGTGTGCTGATTTGTAATATAAATGCACATGCTTCTTGTAATCTTCCCTTTTATATGACTTCCAAGAAGCAGCAAAGTATCAATCATGCATATCTTGTTTTATTACCAGTTTAAGTCTCAACATACAGGTTATTCTCATCAAACTAGTCCTAAAATAGTATGCAAAGTACTTAATGGGCTGCTGCTAAAAATCACTCATTTATCTTTTGTCTTCTTAGAGCTGTAATTCCCTGATTTGAGATTACTTTGCCTGTCAGAGTAAGAATAGCGCTCCCTGAAGAGATATCTGGGAAATATCTAGCTGTATCACCCTGGGCAAATAACTAGACCTCTGGACCTCAGCTAACTCATCTGTAACATGAAGGCTTAGACTACATGATGACTAAGCAGTCTTCCAGTCTATGGTCCTCTACAGAAGGAATATGTCATAGAAGATGATACAACTGGACTTAGAGTTAGGAATTATTGTTCAGTCATTTCAATCATGTTCAATTCTTTATGATTCCATTTGAGGTTTTCTTGACAAAGACATGAAGTGATTTTACCTTTTGTTCTCCAGCTCATTTTGCAAATGAGGAAACTGAGACAAATAGGGTTAAATAACTTGCCTAGGGTCACACAGCTAAGTGTTTGATGCCAGATTTAAGTAAGGAATTAGGAATACATGAGTTCAAATCCCATCTCAAACACTACAAGTTATAAGAATCTTGATGACTCATTCATAGAATGAATGAAAAAACATGTTTAGTACTAGGTACTATCCTAAAAACTGGGCCTACAAATATAAACAAGTGAAATAGCCTCTGTTTTCAAGGAGTTTACATTCTAACAGAAGACAACACATATAGGAGAGTTGGAAAGAGAAGTATTATATCATTATGGCATGGTAAATGGTATGGTTGGCCTAAGACCAAGGAAGATAAGATAAAAGTTCATTAATTAGAGCTCAGGGCCACAGAGGTAGAAACTTCAGCTGGAATACAGACAGAATAGCTTGGAGATGGCTAAGAAGAGAATCTCTTCTACTTTTAATTTTCTCATTTGTATACCATCTGTTAAAATCAGATAATAATAGTATTTACCACACAGGATTTTTGTGAAGTTCAGATTAAATAATATATGGAAAGCACCTTTCAATCATACAAGGTTGCATAAATGTAAATCATCATAAGGAGGCATTAGATTAGTCCTCAAAGTCCATATTTCCAAAGATGATTGTGGCAAGATTCAAGATAACAAGAATAAATAGAAGTTTGCATAGAGAATTCTACAAGTCAGTAAAGATTTACACAAAGAGAAATATTAGAGAGCTGAACTTTCTCACAGAAAATCATTGCCCAATGTTAAGCTTTTGAGTAAAGAAGTATAAAACTAAGGCAGGTATTAAAAATGGGGAGACTCCTCAAATCATCCCCCTAATTGTCAAATGTTCACTTGTACTTGTGCAGTATCTGATTCATCCATTCTTTCTTTTAATCAAGGAGTGCTTTCAGTGCTTCTTGCCAAATCATTCTTTCTTTCATTGGTGAGTTCTTTCTAAAGCCTTCATTTTCTGAAGAGGACCAGGTAAGTCTTTGTTCCTCTCACAATCCTGTTTCTGGCTTCCTAACTTCCAAAAACATACTATTTAATCCTAGAATTTTCCTCAATTTCTGGATTCTCTTGACTAAAATATCTAGCTATGCTTGTGAACTTCTCAACCTGGAACATACCTCTATAAGGTCTACCCCCTTTTCCTACTGACAGATTTTTCCTGGAGACTTCCTTCCTTCCTTTCTTATTTCCTTCTTTCCTGTCATCACAGATAGATCTCTTTACCTTCTATCTCTCTCTTTTTAATTCATCTTTGTTTTACCCAGCTACTAAATAAATTTAGTACTGAGTACTAAATAGTTAGGTCAAAAACCTACACTAATCAAAACCCTATAAAATAAAATATAAACTACTCAACCTAGTAGTATAACATAGGCAATAGTGGACTAGTATTAGTATCAAACATGTATGTGACCATGTATAAATCATTTAACTTCTCAGTGCCTTCAGGTGATTATTAAAACTATAAGTTACAGTTAGGTGCTGACCTGAATCTGTGGAAAGAGTTATCTCACTGGGATTTCCTCCATGGATAAAATAAAAAGTACACACACATACACACACACACACACACACACACACACACACACACACACACACACTGCAAAAACAAAAACAAAACAAAACACTCCAAAACAATTGGCATTTAAGGCCCCCTAAATCTCTATTTCTTATTTCACTCTTCTCTTTTCACAAACTCTTTGTTCCAAACCAAATTACCACTTCCTTGAGTACTCCCAGAATTCTTTGCTTCCTCCAAGGCCCACTTCATTTTCTACTGCCTCCATAAAATTTTCCAGTCAAAAATTATTTTTCCTTGTTCAAGTTACTTATAGCCCTTGTCTAAATATCTTCTTTACCCTTATCACATTTTCTTTATATTGTACTGATTTGAGTAAATATGTGCTCCTTCCGTCCTTCTTCTCCCTTCCTTCTCCGAGAATCCATTTGATTGCAAGATATCTAAAGACAGGGACCATGTGGGTTTTACCTCTGTAATCCTAAAACCCAGGACAGTGCCTCTTCTAGAACTGCTTAGTAGATACTTGTTGACTTGAATTATCAGATGTCTGGAGCAGGAGTTGGCAAATGACTTTTTTTTTAAATGTAAAAACTATTCTTAGCTCACTCTATTCATATAAAAAAAAATTACAGTGAGTTATATTTGGCCCATGGGCTAAACTATGTAGGTTGTGAAGCTATGCTCTAAACAAATGATTGAACTTATGGCTTCAAACTCGGAAAGCAAGTGTGTAATGAGTGTGGGTAGTCTACAATAGATTTCCATTTTATTCCCTGTTCCAGATTATGTATAGAAAGAATGGATGGCAACAGAATATTGGAGACTGCTGAAGGGGAAATAGAATTTATCTGAGATTAATCAGATTCAAGGATCCTGGATTCTAATCCTACTTCTATGAAATCTTGTCCACTTTGAAAAAAGTCACTTAGCCTCTTGATCTGTTTCTTTATAAATTGAGGCAGTGATCCTGGGTATGTCAATTAAGCCTGTTTGCCTCAGTTTTCTCATTTGTAAAATAAGCTGGAGAAGAAAATGACAAACCATCCCAGTATGTTGGAACCTGACTGAAATTACCAAGAGTTGGAAACAATTAAAGTCACTAAGCAACAAAAACTGAGGTAGTATAATAGACAGAGGAAAGTTGAATTTGAATTCAGGAAAATGGGAGTTCTATTCCTGCCACAAATATTAAATCTTTTTCAGCTTTAGTTTTTCATCTATAAAATATGGATAATAATATCACCTACCCACAGGGTTGTTGTGAGGATCAAATGAGATAACAGATGTAAAGCACTTTGCAATTCTTATGCACTATATAAATGCTTATTATTAATGTTTTTATCATTGTTCCAAAATTAGATCTATGATCCTATCGTCATATTCTGAAAATCCCTGAATGATGACAGGAAATCTCACTGACCATTCCTATATCATACCATTTTCTGATCCTAATTTCTCATCTGAAAATATTTATAATAGACTGACAGAAAGATAGATAAAAATAAGAAAGGAAGAAAAGAGAAAGGAAGGAAGGGAGGGAGAGAGGGAGAGAAAGAGGAAAAGAAAAGAAAAAAAGAAAAAATGAAATGAAATCAATGCTAAAAAATTACCCATGCATATATCTTGTAAATAAAAAGCTATAATAAAAAAAAAGAAAGTTCCACAATCAAAAAAAAATGGAGTTGATAATATGGAAACAATCTGATGTACAAGACAGGAAAGTACATGCAGAGGGGTTGCCCTTGGCAAGAAGAGTAATTACAAGGGTAAAGGTAGAGATAGTAATATGGAAACAATCTGATGTACAAGACAGGAAAGTACATGCAGAAGGGTTGGTCTTGGCAAGAAGAGTAATTATAAGGGTAAAGGAAGAGATAGTAAGTGTAAAGTCTTACAGATGAGAGAAGAGGAGAAAAGAGAAGAATTTTCAGAATGGTCTCAAATTTTTCAGTGAGTTATGAAGAAAGTTGAAATGGTAGATCAGCCATTTCTGAATTTATACTGAATTTATATACTGAAACACAAACTAAAACCACTTTGGGATGGGAGAGTGTTATGAGAAACTTTAAGATGAAAAGATTTGGAATAGCTTCACTGTGAATTGATCAGAAAGTAGATAAGTATATAAAATAAGGTCTTAGTTGTGGTTATGTAGCAAAAATTCATAGTTGATCCAATACACTTTTCTGTATTATTTCCCCATTTCTAAGAAATGGATGATGGCAATAAACAAAATATGAGATTTGCAAAGGCATGATCAGAGATAGGACAAGTGGAAAAGAGATTGCATGGGAAAAAAAGTGCAAAGTTATTCAACTTTCACCAAAAGGTCTGATTCACCAAAAGGTTAAGGTAAAGAAAGGCAAGTATATAGAGTGCTATACAGTGCAAGGGTAAAGCTCTGAAGAACTAAGGATTGGCAAAATTGGAGATCATAGTGAGGTCTACAAACAGGTTATATAAGATTATTATCACATCAGAATATACATGGAAGTGGAACACTTATGGTTGCTGGCAAGATTAAGGGTATGACCATCTTTGTATGTAGCTGAAGTGGAGTGGATGAATGTGTCATGGGAAAGGAATATATTAAAGAATTGGATAGGGAAGATATCTGAGGGATCATCAATATGTGTGAGAGAGAGAACTCTGTAATATGAAACAAATTAAATGATTTGCTCAGGATCCTACAGGCAGTGTGTAACAGAAGTAAACTCTAAACTCAGATCTTCCTAACTCAAAAAAGTCATCTGTCCATTATATTATATTGCCTCTTGGCATAAAACATGTTCAATAAGGAAGAGACTAGTACTCAGTTATATAACAAAAGCAAGGGATGATAGCACAGAAAAACTAAGTACAAGTTAAATATAACTATATATACATACATTTATGTTTATATGTATAATACATATGTGAATATCTAATGTGATAATTTCTAACATGAATATTTCATATGGTGTTTACATGTTATCTCATATGATCTTAGTAACTATGAGAAGTTAGCAATGCAACATTTAATCCTCATTTGACAGATGAGGAAATTGGACCTTATCAACATTAAATGTTAGGGCAAAACCTAACTTAACTAATAAATGACAAAGTCAAGATTCAAACTAAGATTCATACTCATCAGAACCAAAAGAGCCATCTTTTTCTGTTGAATTAAAAATGCTCTATTATGATAGATTAATAGTTTAATAATATTATCTGTTGCTTTGAAAATGTTTTTAATATATGAACTTATATCTTGCTTAAACTATGGATATAATTAATTCAATTCTATTTGATTCAGATATTCCTATAATTGATTTTTAAAATGTAAAACCTTTTAAACATATTTTTCAGTAAAGAATACTAAATGGTTAAGCAATTGGAAAAATGGATGACATGAAGTGGTGTAAGATCTACTCCTTAACTAAGGATTATATAGATACCAAGTCAATTATCACTATGTCACCAGCCTAATAAAGCTATTTATGTTCAGTGTATATCTCTCCTACTTTTTATTAGCTTGAAGACTTGTAGAATGAAGACTTTTATCTCAATTTCTCCATACAGTTGCTAAGAATGAACACTAAGTCAGATTCACAGATCTAATTGATTCATAGTTCCCTATACATTGCCAGCCTCAGAGTTGCTGTTTAAAGCCAGAACTCATAAAATATTAAGCAAATCAATTTTTCACATTAGTTATCCATCAAAGTTTATAAACTACTGTTCAGCACTCAATGGAAGAGTGAAACAATGGATCCATCCTAATACTTATCTACTTCACAATTAATGCATGCTTATGAAAACTGAAACATTTAATTATATTAAAAGAATTACAAGGTCAAATGTGTCACGGCAAATAGAAAGCCAATTTAAATTCAGGAAGACCTATGTTCAACCCTATACACACACACACACACACACACACACACACACACACACACACACCTACTGACAAGTAGTTTAAATTCTGTGCTTCATGTAATTCTCGAAAACTCAAAGTTACAAATGAATTGATTATCTCCATCAGTGGAGGTATTTTCCTTACTGAGAATTTTCCTATACTCTATTTATATACTATAAATGTTGAATCCTAAAGAAAAAGGTGAGGTGAAATATATATAAATATATTTATATGTATATATTGTTTTAGTTTATGTTTCTGTCAGCCATAATCTGTAATGAAACATAAACTAAAACTAGCAACTTGCATCCCTACCCTTCTACCACAACAAAAGAATGGATAGATAGCCTTTTCCCATCACATACAACAGCAAATAGTTTTAAAACTGTACCATATTTCCTTGTTCCATTTCCTTAGAGTTTCTGCCTTTAATTTGTCACATATCCAATACTGTTTGATACCAGTTCTAAAGAGTTTTATTTTCTCGTAGCTCTGCAAGGAGGATAAAACAAACATCCCTATATTATGAGTAAGAAAACTAAGAGAAGTGGTTTCCCATTCAAAATAAGTAGCAGAGCCAGAAATTAAAGCAGCCAAGTCTTCAAACCCTAAGTCCAATTCTCTTTCCAGTATGTCCTCTGCCTTTTTATGACATATCATGTAGTTATGCTTCAGGACACATCAAGCTACCGAATCCCATTAAAAGGCAGGACACATCAAGCTACCAAAACCCATTCAACAGCTAAATATTCTCCTTTGAGTACATAAAAATTTGGACACACAAATATCTTTTTCGAAAAACTCAAAGCCAGACCACTCCAAAAATTATTTGATTCAATAGGACAGGAATCACTTGGCTATGAAATCATGACAAAACCACAAGTTGTGGTATAAATATCTAGAGTGGTTTAAGAATTAAGATTATGAAGAAAGGTCAAGTTATTCAGCCTGTAGAATAAAAGGAAGAGAAATGAACTGAATTTATGTTTGTAAGCATTAAGATAAGAATTATTATTTATTATTATTATATAGTCAATAAAAAAGTACAATAGTAGGATTCATGAAATTTAGGTTCTAGTTTACAATAAGTAAATGAACAAACATTAATTAAGCAGGGCTAGTGTCACAAAGATAAAAATGTATTCCTGACCTAAAAGAGCTCACTTTCTTTCAAAGGGGGACAACAATTATACACAAAATTAATACAAGATAAATTTTTAGGGAATCAGATTCTTGTCTACTGAGTACTACAAGAGAGGACAAAAATTTGGCCATCAATATATTAAAATGTATCTCAAGTCACTATATCCAGTTAAATAACTTAATCATACACTAATGTCCATCCACAGCTATTCTATCATATGACTTTCTATTGGTCTTTGGGTTATTTGTATTTTTTTTTCTTCTTCTGAGATAATAATGTTCTATGATCCAGTGTGATCTGATAGCTCATTACTTGTCTATAACATCTAATCAAATCAATTGAATGCCAACATACATGTCATTGGGGGGGGGGGTTATTATTTTTGAGTCATTTTTTTCACTTTTGTCTGACTTCATGACCCTACCACCTTCTCCAGCTCATCTTACAGATGAAGAAACTGCGGCAAGCAGAATTAATTGACTTTTCCAGGAACCCACAACTAATAAATGTTTGAAACTGGATTTGAATTCACAAAGATGAGTCTTTCTGACTTTACTCTGGCATTCTATATACTTTACAATCTAGTTGTCCTGACATTAAGTATAATCTTTATATTTTATCCACTTTATTTTTTTCCAGGATGCATTAAACTGGTCTCTTAAATATTTATATTTCATTGGTGTCCCACGGCTTAATTCAATTGTTATATTCTGATTTCAAATACAAATCTTTTTGAAAAATATAACAATAAATTAGAAATCTTTCTTTATACTTTATTTGGGAGAAACATTGTGGGCATATCTTTTTGTTTTATATTTTACCCAATTTATTTATTTAACAAAATATGTAGCAAATTGTTGAGCAAGAGTACTACCTTTGTACTCATATTTTAAAATTAATGGCAGAATTTACTACAGAGTCAACTTTGTTCAACAATCAGGAGAGATTCTACAAATCAACAAGGTGCCATAAGGATAAGGAAATTAGGTTAAATCATGGAGCAAGAAAATCTCAGAAAAAAAAAAAAAACACAAAAGTCAATGGAAGAGCACTATGTTACCAATGGTGATTGTACATATATGAATAGGTGTAAAAGTCACTCTTAAGAACATATGATGGAGTAAAGCAAGAATTTGTCCAACTTCTCCCCCAAACTATAACAAATTTCTTTAATGATTCTAAACTATTTTTAGAGAATCAGAATACCCAAAAGATGGAGTGGAACATTTTCCAGTAAAATGCAACTTGGAAGGTGAACAGAAAAGGGCTGGGACACTAGGGTTAGAGTCCAGAATTTAGTTCTGGTGTACGCTCCGCCAATGCAGCCATGGCCCTGACCCCAACACTAGCAAAGAACTCTGTTGCCTTATTACAGTAGAACTTTCAGCTACAGTGGGGTAAAGATACTCCTAACAATTCCAGGGCATAAAAAAGTGCTTTTGGTCAGGTCCCTAGAAGGACCTCTGAAAACAGCTGCACAAAATCCCTGAAGCTTGGGACAGTGCACCCTCCATCTGGGAAACAGAGCCTTACTTTAACAAAAAGTTTTAAAAGCTGAGTAACGGGTTAAGAAAATGAGCAGACAACAGAAAAAGTTTCTCATAGTGTTCTTGGTTGGTTTTCTGGAGGTCTTGGAGCAGCCTTCGTTTCAGTTCAGTAACTACCACAAGAATATCCAGGTGTTAAAGTTCAAATCCTTTATTATCTCCTTCACAATCTAGTTTCCTTGCCTGGGGCCTGAGCTAGCTTTCTTAGAGGCCTTCCTGAGTTTTGGTTTCAGTGGTGAGAGTAGGAGGACGGCTAGCCACCACAAGGCTGATAAAGATGGAATGAATCTCTCTGAGTCAAAGGCCTCATGCTTCAGCCTCCAGCCACTACAAAGGTGAACAATGGAATGAATGTGTCTCTGAGTCCCTTCTGAGTCTGTGTCTGGCCCTTTTGAGTCTGTCTCTGGCTCTGACTCTGGCTGAGTTTGTTGCAGCTTTATATGCTCTGTTTTGAATATAAACCAATGATTATGTCACTAGGAAACCATTATTTGTTGTAAGATTAAATCAATCATACTGAACTAAAGAACTATTAAGCACCATGCTAAACTAGATAACCATTCTCTTATCAAATCCACTGACTTAACACCTTGTAAGAGTCCTTGTTACAAGTTCAGAGTTCTGGCCCATTACAGTTTCTGACTATAGAATGTTGTTATGGGGACAGAGGAGATCAAAACACATAGTCAGAAGAAGATAACAAAGTCAAAGCTTGTACATTTAAAACCTAAAAAAAAGAATTTGGTTCAGGCTCTGGAAGATTTCAAAAAATATTTTGAAAATGAAGTAAGAGGGACAGAGAAAAATTAGAAAAAGAATTGAGAGTGGTGCAAAAAAAATATAAAAAGCTATACATATATATATAGCTAATGAGGACAAGAATGCCTTAAAAGCCAAAATTGGCTAAATGGAAAAGGAAGTACAGAGCCTCACTGAGGAAAATTATTCCTTAAAAATTAGAGTTGAGCAAATGGAAACTAATGGTTTTATGAAAAGTCAAGATACAATAAAGTAAAACAAAAAAATGAAAAAATAGACAAAAATAAAATGCCTCATTGTAAAAACAACTGACCTGGAAAATAGATTCCAGAGAGATAATTTTAAAATTATTGGTCTATTGAAAGTCATGATCAAAAAAATATCCAGGACATCATCTTTCAAGAACTTATCAAAGAAAACTTCCCTGATATTCTAGAGCCAGAGGGTAAAATAGAAATTGAAAGAATCCACTGATCACCTCCTGAAAGAGAATCCAAAATGAAAACTCCCAGAATTATAGCCAAATTCTAGCACTCCTATGTCAAGGAGAAAGTATTTCAAGTATCCAGAAAGAAACAATTAAATTATCATGGAGCCACAGTTAGGATAACACAAGATTTAGCAGCTTCTACATTAAAGGAGTATGGGGGGTTGGAATATGATATTCCAGAAAACAATGGAGCTAGGATTACAAGCAAGATTCAGCTACCCAGAAAAACAGAGTATATTTCTTTAGGGGAAAAGGTGGAAAATGAATAGAGTATTTTCAAGCATTCATGATAAAAAGACCAGAGCTGAATGGAAAATTTGATTTTCAAATACAGGACTCAGGGGGAAGCATAGGAGCTAATCAGGAAAGTGATATCATAAGAGAGTGAATAAAATTTAACTCATTAACTCATTTTCATTATTATGGTAGTTTGAAGGAATATATATAGACAGAGAACACAGGCATGAGTTGAATATGAAAGGATAAAAAGTTTAAAAAGGAGAGGGAGAGGGGAGTAGAGAGGAGTGAATATTACTTTCATCAGAATTTGCTCAAAGAGAAAATAATACACATTGAATAAGGATATAGAAATCTATCTTACCTTGCAGAAAAATAGGAAAGGAATGGGATACTGGAAGGGGCAGGGTAATAAAAGAGAGAGCATATTGGCTGAGGTAGTGATCAGTACTAAAATACTTTTGAGAACAGGGTGAAAGGAGAGAGAGAATAGAATAAACAGGGGTAAAGGTAGATACAGTTAACAATAGTAATTGTAAAAAGAATTTTGAAGCAAATTTCTCTGATAGGGCCTCATTTCTCAAACATAAAGAGAACTGAGCAAAATGTATAAAAAATAAGAGCCTAATTTAAAATGTATGTTCTATGCCAAAAGGGCTATAAATTCATGTATATTCTTTAACGTAATGCCACTACTAGGTATGACTACAAAAAGAGATTTTTAAAAAAGGAAAAGGTGAACAACCAAACTAACAAAAATCATGTGATCATCTCAATAAATAATATTAGATAATAATAGATAATAATGCAGAAAAGGCATTTCACAAAATCTAACATCCATGCATATTAAAAACACTAGAGAGTATAAGAATAAATGGAGTTTTCCTTAAAATGATCAATAGCATCTATTTAAAACCATCAGCAAGTATCATGTGTAATGGGGACAAACTAGAACCATTCCCAAAAAGATCAGGAATGAAACAAGGTTGCCCAATATCACCATTACTATTCAACATTGGATTAGAAATATAAGCTTTGGCAATAAGAGAAGAAAAAGAGATTAAAGAAATTGGAGTAGGTAATGAGGAAACTAAATTATCACTCTTTGCAGATGATAGGATGGTATACTTAGAGAATCCTAGAGAATCAATTAAAAAACTACTAAAAACAATTTACAACTTCAGCAAAGTTGCAGGATACAAAATAAATCCACAGAAATCATCAGCATTTTTATATATTACCAACAAAGTCCAGCAGCAAGAGATATAAGAAAAATTTCATTTAAAATAATTGTAGATAATATAAAATAGGCAAAGTCAAGAACTATATGAACACAATTACAAAACACTTTCCACACAAATAAAGTCAAATTTAATCAATTGGAAAAATATTAAGTGCTCATGAATAGGCTGATTATACTATTTAAATTAATCTACTTATTCAGTACCATGCCAATCAAACTTCCAAGAAATTATCTTACAGATCTAGAAAAAATAATAATAAAGTTCACCTGGAAGAACAAAAAATTAAGAATTTTAAGGGAATTAATGAAAAAAATGCAAATGAAGGTGGCCCAGTTATATAGCTGAACTAAACAGAACTAAAACTATATTATAAAGCAATGGTCATCAAAACCATCTGGTACTGGCTAAGAAATAGAGTAATCAATCAGTGGAATAAGTTAGGTTCATAGGACAAAATAATCAATGACTATAATAATCTATTGTTTGATAAATCCAAAGACCTCAGTTTTTGGAATAAGAACTCATTACTTGACAAAAACTGCTGGGAAAATTGGAAACTAGTATGGCAAAAACTAGACATTGACCCACACCTAACCCATACCAACATAAGGTCATGATTTAGACATAAAGAATCACATTATACCAAATTAGAAGAGCAAAGGATAGTTTACCTCTCTGATCTTCAGAGAAGGAAGGAATTTGTGGCCAAAGAAGAGTATATTATTGGACACAAAATAGACAATTTTGATTACATTAGTTAAATTTTTTTTGTACAAATAAAGTCAATGCAGACAAGATTAGAATGTTAACAATAAACTGGGAAAAATTTTACATTCAATGGTTCTGATAAAGGCCTCATTCTAAAGTTTATAGAGAATTGACTCACATTTATAAGAATTCAAACCATTCTCCAATTGATAAATGGTCAAAGGATATGAACAGACAATTTTCAGATGAAGAAACTAAAACCATTTCTAGTCAAATGAAAAAGTGCTCTAAATCACTATTGATCAGAGAAATGCAAACTAAGACAACTCTGAGGTACCATTATACACAGCTCAAATTGACGAAGATGACAGGAAAAAATAATGACAAATGTTGGAGGGAATGTGGAAAAACTGGTACACATATATTGTTAGTGGAGTTGTGAACTGATTCAACCATTCTGGAGAGCAATTTGGAACTATGCCCAAAGAGCTTTAAAACTGTACATATCCTATGATCCAGAAGTATCTTCACTGGGTTTGTATCTTAAAGAGATCATAAAGGAGGGAAAAGGACCCACATGGCAGCCCTTTTTGTAGTGTCAAGATACTAAAAACTGAGTGGATGCCCATCAGTTGGAGAATGACTGTAAGTTATGGTATATGAATGTTATGGAATACTATTGTTCTATAAGAAATGGTCAGCAAGATGATTACAGAGAGGCCTGGAGAGACATGAACTGATGTTATGTGAAATGAGCAGAAGCAGATCACGGTACATGGCCACAACAAAAGTATACAATGATCAATTCTGATGGACGTGGCTCTTTTCAACAGTGAGATGATTGAGGCCTGTTCCAATGATCTTGTGATGAAGAGAATCATCTGCACCCAGAGAGAGGACTGTGAGAACTGAGTGTGGATCACAACATAGCATTTTCATTCTTTTTGTTATTGTTTGTTTGCATTTTTTTCTTTTTGATCTGATTTTTCTTGTCCAGCACAATAATTATATAAATATGTGTATATATGTTGGATTTAACATATTTTTAATGTATTTTATATATATTGGATTACTTGCTATCTAGGGGAGGGGGTTGGGGAAAGGGAAGAAAATTTGGAACACAAGGTTTTCCAAGGGTTAATGTTGAAAAATTCACCCATGCATGTTTTGAAAATAAAAAGTTTTAATAAAAAAAAGGAAAAGGACCTATATATACAAAAATATTAGTAGCAGCTCTCTTTTCAGGGAAAAAAATTGGAAATTGAGGAAATGACCGTGTGATTGTCATGAAACATTATTCTTCTATGGGAAATGATAAGCAGGATTCTCTCAGAAAAAAAAAATCTAAAGTCCTCCATAAATTCAAGCAAAGTGAAATGTACTGTATACAAAGTAATAGCCATGTTCTGGGATGACTAGCAAAAAATGATTTTGCTATTCTCAGCAATACAATGATCCACAACTACTCTGAAGGACTTAAGATGAAAAATCCTATCCATACCCAGAGAAGAAACTGGTTGTGTAATATACTAGATGTAATATACTAAACCTGTGAATTTTGCACCTCTGTAAGATAAAAGGCAAAATATTAAAAGAACAAGAGCAAGACCTTGGATGTATTGGATAAATCCTCGATGAGGGATTAATGAAAATAAATGGACAAAGGATGATAAGGTCAGATAGAAAGCATCAAAAATGTATGATCTATATGATTGGAAATAGCACCTAAATAAAAAATTATGAAATCTCAAAGTATATAATCAATAATTAAATGAGTAAGTCTTTATTCCATGTGAAGCAAATTTATAAGCACTCAATAAGTACACTTTAAGTGGGTAGTGAATGATCCTAATAAATTTGGAAAGAAATTCTAACTCATTGGTCTAGAAACAGAGAGAAGAATGACAACCCTACATAAACTATCAAGTTAATTGTTTCAGCTTTTTTACTTCCTATTGACTGTGAAACCTGGCCTGTTAGATCTTAGTTTCATGGAGACTTGATCAAAAAGAAACCAAAGGTTTAAAATTTCCAGAGAAACCATTCTGGATACTATTACTGCTTCTGGCTGACCTCTCGTTGGTACAATAAGTCAAAGATAAACATCCACATCACCAAATTAAAATAGATGGGTTTTAGTTTTTGCATTTAATCAACATCAGAAGAGTTTTCATATGGAACCCAACTCACTTCACAAGAAAATATATCAACCATCTACTATGTATTATTATACACTCTTGAGAATACAAAGATTGAAAAAAACAGTGCTTGGTGTAGTACACAGGACACTGGATTACAAGTCAGTTTTTTGACAGGAATTAATATTTCACCATTAAAACTTACTTATTATTTGTCTCTGAGAATGTCACTTCCATGCTTTTAGCCTCAGTTGCCTTTTCTATAAAACTATAAAAAGTTGCCTTGAATAATAATAGCAAGGACCTTATAGGGTTATTGTAAGGATAAAACTAAATAATATATGTGTATTTATGTGTATGCATGTGTTTAATGTAATTTGCAAGCATTGAAAAGCTATATAAATTTTACAAAGAAGGCAGTTCTTTTTTATTATTTTGCTTTTTGTCAAATGAACAAAAATATAATTTAGTGAAAAAAATAAAACTAGTAATCTGGTATCATCTGGATAAGAGAATTGAGTAAAGTTGTGAACTCATTCTATAGAGAAATTTGCAACTATGCCCAAAGAGCTATACCTTTTGACCTAACAATATCAGTACTAGGTCTGTATCTCAAAATATATTTAAAAACAAAAAAATAAAAATGAAAAGGATTTATATGTAAGAAAATATTTATAGCAACCCTTTTCTGAGGGGACAAGTAATTAGAAATTGAGGGGATGCCTATCAATTGGGAAAGGTCTAGAGTATATGATTATTATGGAATATTATAGTGACATAAGAAATGGTGAGCAGTATTCTCTCAGAAAAATCTGGAAACTTTTCCATGATCTGATGCAAAGTGAAATGTATAATGTACAAAGTAACAGTAATATTGTAAGATGATCACTATAAATGACTTAATTATTTCCAGTAAGTAGATGATCCAAGAGAACTCTGAAAGACTGATGACAAAAAAAAATGCTATCTATACCAGAGAAAGAATTGATGGTGTCTAAATACAGATTAAAGCATATTTTTTGCTATCTTTATTTTTCTGGAGGGTCTTTTTTGTTCCATGTTTTCTTTTACAATATGACTATCATGGAAATATTTTGCTTGACTACACAGGTATAACTTATAATTGTTTGTTTTCTCAATGAGAGAAGCTGGTGAGAGAGAAAAAGAGAAAATTTGTAACTCAAGGTTTTAAAGAAACTTTTTGTTTGTACATGTAACTGAGGAAAAAAGTTAAATAAAATTTTAAAATAGAATTAATTAAAAACCTCTGAGTTCTGTATCTCCACCTTCAAGTTCCCCCATTACAGAGATTACAAGCACATGCCACTAAATTCTATGCAAAAAAACAAAATTAGGATAATATCAGAAGATTTTTTTCCTAATTTTAGGGGACAGCTAGATGATGTAATGATTAGAGCACTGGACTTGGAAGTCATGAAGATCTCAATTCATATCTTATCTCAGATACTCTGTAACGCTATAAAATTCATTGAATTTTTTTAGGCTCAGTTTCCTCATGTGTAAAATAAGCAAAATAATAGGACCCACCTCCCAAATTTGTTGTAAGGATAAAATGAAAAAATATGTGTAAAGCATTTTGCAAACTTTAAGCTACATATCATATATATATATATACACATTTATGTATGTGTATATAACTATAGTATATATACATAGTGTATATCTATAGTGGTATGCATATATATGTATATGTGCGTGTGTGTATATATATGCTATATATACACTGCATACACTGCACATAGTACTACATGCATATAATATTTTATTTGTCTTTCATTTTTAAAAAGGACCGATAGCATCATGGGTAATGTCCTGATTTTATGTACATTGAATTTAAATGAGAGAGAGTTACACCAACTTGTCAGTCTCACTTTTTCTGAGTCATCAAAGTTCAATGGCAGGAGAAAAGTAAAGGCAACTGGCAAAGAATCTGCGTGCAGTGGATGCCCATGGCTCTTTGAATCAGAAGGACACTAAGAATAGATGAGCAGTGTTGAAAAAGAGATCAGCAAGCTTTCATCCTGGAAGGGGTAGTTCTGAATACCACATATATTGCACATGTAGTATATGGATATACTACATATTATATAGCCTTGCTATGTATACTATATTAAAAGCTATATATACTTTGCTACATATATTATGTATAGTACATATATAAAAGCATAAAGTAAATATTATATAATATACTTTATTCTATATGGTATACTTTATATTTAGTACACATATATATGCCTATTAAAGCCATATATCTTTATTATATATATAATATATATAAATTTAAATAATAGCATGTATATGTATATATATATCTATATCTTTAAAATTTACTGTATTTTACACATATTATCTCACTTGATCCTTAAAATAAACCTGTGGTGCTATTTTCCCCCATTTTACAGATAATAAGATATATTAAAATCTATATTTACATATTAATATAGATATGTTTGTATGATATATATTATATTTTATATATAATATATATCTTTAGATGATGGCAATAATGTAGTATATGTATATATGTATATAAATATATATGTAGCTTTTAAATTTGCTAAATGCTTTACACATACTATGTATATACTGTTATTGTTTGTAACTGCATGGTCTCCATCCCCTTCTAGACAAACTTCACTTCAATACTTCTGTTTTTATAGAACTTTCTTAGGCCATGCTTAAAACAAATAGTAATATATATATATATATATTTCCTCATGTGTAAAATAAGCAAAATAATAGGACCCACCTCCCAAATTTGTTGTAAGGATATATATATATATATACATATATATAAAACCTATTACCTATCAACACATGTATAATTTATATGTACTAAATATTATATATATTATTATTTAAAGCTATATGAATAAACAATATAATTGCTAGTTATTATTATTACCAATTAGAACTATCCTAAAGTAGAATGGGTTGTTCTAGAAATAGAATTTTCCTTTTCTGAAGGCTTCAACAAAAGACTAAATAAATACTTGTCAAATGTGCTGTAAATAATTTACTTTTTAGGTATCAGATAGATGGCACGGTCCCTGATTCCAACTTTATTACTCTGTGATCAACAAAATTCCTTCTTATTCTCTATATTGCCATTATTTTCTTCACTCTAATTCCCTCCATTATCTTCTCTTCTCTTCAAGTTAATGATAGTACTAGGTGCTGAATGATCTTTTAACATAAGGAATATAAATAAAGATTTTGCTGCTTTTTTAAGCATAGGTCTGCACATATTGGCATGGAGTTGCCAAATACTCGTAGTTCTCTTCTTTACTGTATTTCTATGAAGTACCAACTAGTGAGTATTTGTGAGCAAATATTATGTGCCTGATGTTATGAAAAAAAAATTTTTATTATGTTCCAAACACATGTTTATACCCCCAAACCCAACGGCCCAAAAAGACTTATTATAGTCTGCTGGATAACTAATGTGTTGAAAAGTGTGTAGTTATATAATTACCTCTTAAACCAATCTCACAGTAAATATGGTTAAGTTAATAACATAGGTCTCCACAAGAAGTATAAGCAATATATTACTATTTGTTTTAAGCATGGCCTAAGAAAGTTCTATAAAAACAGAAGTATTGAAGTGAAGTTTGTCTAGAAGGGGATGGAGACCATGCAGTTACAAACAATAAACTATGCTTTGTATAGTAAATCAAAGAGCAACTAAAGAAAAGTCATTTAATCAATTCTTTTCATTTTGTAAATGGCAATGATAATTGGTTCCTTGTTCTGGTAGGTCCATACACATATTAATCATGGAATTGTGATCTTATTTTCATAACCAGTACTTAAAACCTATAGGTTGCATTCACTCAAAGCTAAAACAATATGCCATTTCCATCAATGCAGTACAAAAATAGTAATTGATTCTGTGAAAATTAAATCCCAAAGTTTATTTGGCACTATACAGAAAAAACAAGATGAAGAAATGAATTTATAACTTTCAAGTTGTTACAACATTTGGTTAAAAATATCTTAAGTCTTTTGGATCTCAATTATGCCTTAAGTAGCACCCACTCAAAATCACTAAAATTCTCAAACGTAATGAATGAAGTCAATGGTAGCTAAGTAAGCTTCCATATCCAGCCAGCATATTGATACTTCGATTTAGCATTTTCCTTTCTTGACATAGATTCTTTATTGAGACTTTTCTTGCTAAAGGCCTATATTTTTCTCTTTAAGTCTCTTCCTCTCCTTGCAAAGACCCATTCCTTATCACAAAGAATTTTTCCTAAAGAAATTAACACATCAAAAAATCTTATGTATATGCAAAATTCCATATTTGAACATTCCCAGATTTTATAAAGAAGAAAGGGAAGGAGACTTCTCATATTTCATCTTTTGGGCTAGCTTGCTTTTTGTCCTTTCTAAAAATTCATTTACTTTTAAAAAATAAAATGATATTGATAGCTTTAGCTTTTATCCCCAAATCCCCCCCCCCCCAACTCTTCTTTCCTCTCCCGGAAAGCTGGCCTGTATAACAGAATTGTTTAAAGAAATAAAAGAAAAAATAAACAAAAACAGCCAATATGATTTAAAAAACTATAAATATGCAATGTTCCACATCTCTGCAAAGAATTGGGATAGAAGAATCTTCTAAAACCTCTTAAAGCTTGTTCTTTATAATTTTGCAACATTCACTTTAAATTGTTTTGTGGGGATGAATCTTTTTATTTAGATTGTTGTAGCTATAATTTTATTTGTTTTGAGATCTGAAAGAGCTTTCCCCCTTCATTCATTACGTTTTTTATTGTATCAATATTGGTAGGCCTTTTTTGACAACACAAGGTCCAAGATTTGTTTTTAAGTTTTTCTTGTATTGCCTTTCTCCATGTGTTATGAGAAATGATTTTTTAGTCCCACAAATTTTTATCTTCAGCAAAAATTAGCCTAGTTCAGCTGTATTTCTCCTATTTTTTTTCTTTAAAGCAGTATAACTTCCTCAGTGAAGAAAGAAACATATCATGGATTGTGATATGAGTATCCAAATGTATTAGTTCTACATAAGTAATAGAGAAACAGTAATTAAAATGTTAGCAGCCCTTTTCCATTTCTCTCTTATTTTTTTGATTCTCTGTACTTTTGGGATAGTCTTCTTAATTATATCTCTCACCAAGTTTTCTTTCAATTATTTTTTCTTACTATTGCTTCTCATTTTCATTATTGATCACAATCCTCCATCCTCCTCCCTCCATAAGATTTTATAAATAAGTTTATAGTTTAAATAAATATTGGCTTTGGCTGTAATATATCTCTGATTGATATAAAAAAAAAGTTCAATGGCTTGGTGACTGAGATCATTTCTAGGCTATTTTGGTCTTCTTGAAATAGCAGTTGATTTATTAGGAAATTATAGTGTTCTATAATAAGGTATTTTTATCAATCAAATATTTATACTATCACACATTGTCTTAAACACTGGGAATATAAAAAGAGGCAAAAGTCAATCCTCAAGAAGCTTGCAAGCTAATAGGGGAGACAATGTGCAAACAAATACACACACACACACACACACACACACACACACACACACACATACACACAGTAAGATATATAAAGGATAAATAGGAAGAAGGGATTTTTAGTTGGGACTTAAAGAAAGCCGGAAGAATCAGTAATTGGAGTAAAGGAGGTGAATAATTCCAGGCATGGGGGATAGGTAGAGAAAATTTCCAGAGTCAAGATATGGAAAGTATTGTCCGTGGAATAGTCGTCTAATTGACAAGTATATATTGGGGAATAAGGTATGGAAAGACTGGAAAAACAAGATGAGCCTAGATTATGAAGGACTCTGAATAACAAACAGAATAATTTGTGTTTGCATCTAGAGGCAATAGAATTAGAGTTTATGGAGAGTGAGGAGGAATATGTGTGTGTAACATGATCAGACCTGCATTTTAAGAAAATAACTTTAGTGGCTGAATGGAAAATGAATTGGAGTGGAGATTTGAAGCAGGCAAAATCATCATCAGATTATTGCAATAATCAAAGTGTGAGGTGATGAGAGCCTATACCAAAGTAGTAGGAGTGTCAGAGGAAAGAAGGGACATATTGGAAGACTTTATGATGTCAAAGAGGCAGTTGGAGATAAATAAAAAATGAAGATTATCAGAGATTGTGGTGAAAAAAGTGAATTCAAGAATCACGAACTCAAGGATAATAATTAAATCTGTAGGAGCTGCTGAAATCATCAAATGAAGTTATTATAAAGAGAGAAGAGAACAGAACAGAACCCTAAGCAATATCTGAAGTTAGAGAGTGTAAGGTGATCTGTAAAGTGATCCAGCAAAGGAGACAGAGAAGGAGCAGTTAGATAGGAAGCGCAGGAGAAAAATGATATCCTGAAAACCTGGAGAAAAGAAGAGTATGAAAGAAGAGAGAAGGACCAACAATGTCAAAACTACGGAAAGACTGAGGAGAATGAGGGTTGAGAAAAGATCATTGAATTTAGCAGCTAAAAGATCATTAGTAACTTTGGAGAGAACAATATTGGTGGAATAAGGTTAGAAGTTAGGTTAAGAAAATATTTTAAGAGGAAAGAAAGTGAAGGTACCTATTATAGATCATTTTTTTTTAGGATTTTACCTACAAAGGGCAGAAGAAGATATAGGGCAATAGTTAGCAGGCATGAAAGGATGAAGTGGATTTTTTTTCAGGATAGAGAAAGCAAGGACCTGTTTGTAGGCAGCAAGAAATGAATTGGGAGGAAGAGGGGAAGGAGCAGCAGGAGAGAGAGAGAAAGCCAGAGAGAGACAGAGAGACAGAGACAGAGACAGAAAGAAAGAGAGACAGAAAGAGACAAAGACACAGAGAAAGAGAGACAGAGACTGAAAATAGAGTGAAAGAATGGGTATGAGAGAGAGACTAATCTGTTGAAGGAGATGAGATTGAAGGGGATCTACTTACTGAACAAGTACAAGGGAAAGGAGTAAGGCCACTTCATTATAAGAAGTGGTATAGAAGGTACCTGAGTGATAGAAAATGAGGCAGAAGGGAGAAGAGAAAGTTCTTTGCTATTGGTCTCAATTCTTTCTGTAAATATCAGGCAAGGTTCTTATCTGAGAGAAGTGGATGAAGGGAAGGCATGGATGGTTAGAGGAGGGGTGAGAGGGTTTAGAAGAGCTATTATAGAAATTAGTATAGTGAGTTGATAAGGAAAGTAGAATAAAAATTCTCAACAGCAGAAAGGACCCAGCTGGGATCATGTAGCATAAATCCAGTCAAAGTGATTGTGTGATTTTTCTCCATTTCTGTTCAGCAGCACATATACTGGCAGGAAGACTATGAATGGTAAGAGTGATCCAAAGTTGACACTTGGGAACAGCTAGTTGGTGTAGTGGATAGAGCACCAGCTCCGAAGTCAGGAGGACCTGAGTTCAAAACTGGCCTCAGATACTTGATACTTTTTAGCTGTGTGATCTTAGGCAAGTCACTTAACCCCAATTGTCTCAGGAAAAAAAAAAAAGTTGAAACTTGGCTGTATATAATAGGCCATATGATAAAAGGACTAGGAATACAAGGCAAAAAGACAGTGTGGACTTGAAATGGCTTATTAAGAAGTCAAGATAGAAAGAAGAGGAGAGAGTGGTTATTACAGGACAGATGACTTGAGAATTTAGTGGTCACAGGATTGGAGGTCATAACACAAATTAAGAAGAGGGTTTTATAAAGGAAGACAAAGGAAGAAGTAAAAATCCACTAGATTGTGTTTGGATAAGCAGATTTAAGAATTCTTGAACATGGAGGAGGTATATGTGGGTACATGACAAGATCAAGTATATCACCATCTTTATGTATGGCTGAGATGGGACAAGAGTAACTCATAGGAGAAAAATAAATTGAAGAACTGAGTGGTTCAAGTAATTTGAGAGAAAATCCCCCAATATGAGAGCAGGAGTTGGGGAAGTGAAAAATTCTAAGCCTAATTCATTGAGAAAGGAAGGGGAATGACCTGAGAGTCTTTGGATAATAGTTATGAAGATTTTAATTGGGTGGTAGATATGAATAGCATTAACAATAATTTGTTTAAATGGGTCAGCTTGAAATTTTCTTAAACACATAATATGTCTTTTCTTTTACATTGTTTCTCATCATTTGGCATTGATTTTGACCTTTACCATACTTTTTACTATCTGCTTTTGGTGTATATGAACAACTAGTTTAAAAATGATTTCCACATCATTAACTAGACATTTTTTTTTCCATAGCAACATAGTGTCCCAATATTTTGTCAGCACTCTGACAGTTATATAAAACGTCACTGCCCTTTTTCTTCTCAGGATATAGCATTGGTAGAGCTAAAGTAAATGGGAGATACTAACAGAAAAAGAAGAAAGAAGAAAGAAGGAAGAAGAACAAGAAAAATAAGAAGAACAAGAAGAAAAACAGACTCAAAGCAGTTGCTATTCTTTATTTGTAGGCAAAGTGTTAATAGATAAGAGATTCAGGAGTACCCAGCACCAGAATTAATTTGGATAGAGAAGATTAAGGAAGGAATCAAGGTGAAAAAACTATACATTATTAGGACACTCTTACTAACTGAGCTCCTCTGGTGTCAACTTACCAATATTGAAGATCCTCCTCCTCTTTCTATCCTGCATGATGGTAGATTAAGAAGTAGGAACCAGAGATTTCCAAGGTCCCTCCTTGCCCCTTAGTGGAAGATGAATAATCTATCTAGGGAGTTCTAGAGATCATCTTGAATCTTAGTTCTGAGTCAAATACAATACACTCTAATCAGCAATTATGAAGTTTCTAGAAAGCACAGCAAGAAAGTAGAGGAGAGATTGGATTTCATCTTTTGCCCCTGGGGAATTGGGAGGAGATGAGTTGGCTTTCATAGACCACAAATATGAGGATAGCTCTGATAGTTCTGCTGACATATTTCCTTAATCTTGTAATGCATTGCTATTTTAAGTTAATTGTCTTTGCTCTTTACTAGTGAATGAAGTTTAAATGATTTTTAGCAATGGATGATTTTTTTTTAAATAAGATAAGCACTTCTGCCAGAGAGTGGGGGTGAAATCGAGCCAATGAGAGTATCTGAAGCTTGTAATAAATAAGGACAATAAATATTCATTGCATTTATTTTCCCTCTTTACTACAATATCAATTCCATTTTTTGGTGCTATTATTTGGTGCTTGCCATTTCAAGTACCTTTTGACTCTTGTCTTAAAGAAAATATTCATGATATATATGAGTAAGGCTTCTATATAGTCTGTAAGGCTTCTCTCATTTATGACTACTAAACCATGTTTTTTAGCATATTTTTCCATCATCTTTCCCTGCCTTTGCCTTAAAGTGATCAAATATTAACATATAAGTTGATTTAATAATGTGGACAGCCTTACTGAGTCTTTCATGAAATTTCTCTACCTCCTCATTATTTGCTACAAATGTTGGTTTATTGGCTACAACTATCTTAATTGATATATTTTAGGGGAAAAAAACTAACATGATCACCAGAGTATCAAGATGACTAAATGTCCCATGAAATAATGTCTTGTGTTGCCTTTGGAATTATTGTAAAACCAATACTAAGAATTGTTTTATTTGCCTCTCCAAGGAAAAACTACAACCATTTAACTTACATTTAGCTGAAACTTTCTTTTTTTTATTCTAGGGTCTTTTAATGAGAACATAATTGGACCTCACATTCAGAACATAATAGTTATGTTATGGTGTTTATGGTTTTAAAAGTACATGATTTAAAATGATTAAAAGTATATGATTTAAATGATGATATGACTTAAAAGTATATGGAGAAGAAAGGAAAACAAAAAAATGAGAGCTATTTTATAATTCTTTGTTTCATGGGGCTCCATGGGCAAAGAAATAATGTCTGAGTAATCAATCTACTGATGATTAGTTTCTCCATACAAAAAACAGATATGGTATCTACCATGTGTGAATTTGAAAAGCCAGACAATAATAATAGTTAGCATTTATACAATTTTAAGGTTCATAGAAGGTATCTCATTTTATCCTCCTAACAATCCAAGGAAACAAATTACTACTTTATGCTCATTTTACAGAAGAAGAAACAGAAACAGATTAAGTTATTTGTCCAGAGTTACACAGCTAGTAAGTATCTGAGATAAGATATGAAATGACTTCTTTCTAATTCCTGATCTAGCCCTCTATTCACTGTTCCATCTAGCTGACACCAAGATTACCTACAATCCGCCAGAAGGCCTAAGTATGATTATAAAAGTCACCTTATCAGTGAGATTCTTAAAATTTGATTCTTTCTATTTAATTTTATGCTCCCAAAGTGGTCTGGACCATTTTTTTTTCTTCTAAGGACAAAATGAAAGGGTTATAGAATCAGATGGATTTCAGTGAGACAGTGGCAAAGACAGAAAAGACAGAGAGAGTATTTTTAATTTTCCGTAGTGGTAATCTTAAAGAATAAGTGCAATTGTATTTTAGAATGGTTTCAATACCATCCTGTCCCAATGAAGATGAAATGTGGAAGGAAATAAGAGAAGTGAAGGGTAAACTAAATAAGCAAATTATCCTATCTTTGAGTTAGTACAAGGACTCATGCCCTAATCCCAAGTTTCTAGTGAAATACCTTGCCTAAGGAATTAATGAGTCTCCTAAAGTCTAAAGGAATGCTATATTCTCTTCAGAAACCATTATATAGTCATACAATTCTTATAGCATGAGCCCTATAGGTAAAAATGCTTTGATTTCCTTAAAGAAAGTCACTCCTACAATGTTCTAACTTCCCATCAGCTGTGGCAAGCTGCTTGGCTCCTTCCTATTAGAAACAGATTGAAATTTTCACTAATACCATACACCCAAAATCAAAGGTAGTAAAAATTCACTTTTTTGGTGAATTTTGTGAAATCTACTGCAAATTACTTTAGTTTGTAGTTTAGAGGATCTGTAAGCAAACATGATTAAAATCAAATATTGTATTTAACTCAATTTATTTCATTTATCCTGATAAGTAGTTTTTAGGTTGAACTATTTAAGAGAACTGAAGAAAGCATCTGACTGTTTTCATTTATTCATTTGTTCACTTATTCAAGAAATACTCACTAGGTGCCTACTCTGTTTAAGACACTATTCTTTTTGCTTTGAAGACTATAAAGGTCCCCTTCAAAGAACTACTAATCAAAAACAGGACCCAAAATGGAACACATGAATCCCATGTTTTCAATTCAACATTTTTTTTTATTTTTGAAACTTTTCCCCCTCATTGCTGTTCCTCATTAAAAAATAATTAAACAGTATTTTGGATTTTAAAAACATGGATGAGAGAACCCATTTTCAAAAGTCATTGATACACAATAAGAACGCCAGGGAAGCAAGCAGAAACTTCAGTCAATAATCCTGAGAACTATAATAACCCCACTTTTACATCAAACTGCCAGCAGGCAATAGATAAAAGCAGGGAGAAGCAAAATTTCTGAGCAGGAATTTATAATGCAGGTCCATTATACAATTGTTTTAAAGCTGATATCATTTTAAAAAAGAAGAAATAGACAGGAAGATGAGGTCTTAGTGTGACATAACAATCCCATTTCAGAAGTATGTTTTTCCTGAATGTCTTTCCCTATGTTTTTCTGGGCTCCCTTGCACTGTTTATTATCCTTAGGAATTCTTGTGTGTTGGGCTCTCCTTTGATCTATTCTAGGTTTTAAGCAGTAAAAATTAGGAAGGCTTTGGCTTTAATAAATCAATTGTGAAAGATCAGAGATAGACCACCCTTGACAATACCTTCTTAGCCCTCTCATATTCTCTCATTATAACTACATCATAAGGCCCTTGCAGTCAGAAGTTAGGGGATCTTGATAAATATAATATGCCCATGTTAAATCTTGAGGTTTCAACTCTATTTTGAACTTCATTATTTCTCATTCTTTATATTATCCCTATGTTTTGAATGCTACTTTTAGAATAACAATTTTCAAGTTGGATGGAATTTTATAGGTCGTACTTTCCTCAGCAGATGAGGACACTGCTATATCTGCCAAGAGGCACTGTGGTTATATATTAGTATTTTTATTCCTATAAAGATCCTGTAATTGTGTATATTCTTTCCAATAATACCATGAAAGCTGCCCTGATCATTACTCATCAGAGATTTGATTATACTTTAGATATACATAGTTGCTACATACCCTGCACAAATTTTAGTGTTTGCTTGGGGAAAAAAAAAGAATTGTGAACTCTGAGTTCCAGATATGCAGATAAATGGGGGAGGCACAAGTTTTCAAAACTGCACAGAATTCCTTATTGAAGAAAAAATGATGATAATTAGTAGAGCACAGATTGCAAACAGGGGGAGAGGGTGGAGGTGGAAGGAGGGTTGGTGGCTGCTTTTGGAATTAGCCTTAGTTGCCATCTGAAAGAAATAAATTTCTTCATAGACATTCAGATTTTGTGGAGGGGTTCCCTAAATGAATTAACAATTAGATTTATCTCATCCAAACTGGTGTCCATGCTGTTAATTGAAGTAAAAATAAATTGTAGAATCTCTGAGTTGGAAGGAATCTCAGACATCTTCTAATTCAATTCATAGCTGACCAAGTTGTTACCCAGCCTCTTTGAAAGAACCAGCAAAAATAAAAAAGTCCTCTTTCAGGTTGATAGACTATTATTCTGGGCTAGGGCTAACTCAGACCAATTCTCTCATAATTGTGTTCAATAGTGGAATGAAATGAGACACTCATAGATCCTTTAATAGTTAATAAAAGGAGATTCACTTGGGCATTGCAGAAGGGTATTCAAAAAGAATCTACACTGAGGACAACACAAGCTGATTCAGCTGAATGAAGCTCCCTTGCTGCTGAGTTACCCATCATGGTCAGCCAGCCAAGTATTACAGAGTGTCCAAAACTCCTGATGGTTGTTTGTACTCAGGTGACCAGGAATCAATAGCCTGAATCTTTAGTCTCCTGAGTCAAACACATTCAAAGGATGGTTTTTAAGGATAAAAACTAACCTAGCTTGGATGTGACAATAGAGAGTGGCAATGTTGTATTATTGCTCCCACTACAGCTATCTACTAAGAAATTTTTTAATTATGTAATTTACACACAAGAAAGCAACTTTGGCACCTAGACAAAAAACTATATTATCAGATGAAACTTGAGTGTTTTCCTTATGACAGTAGGGGATAAGCAAGGTGGGACAGAAAAAGTGCTGGCCCTAGAGTTAGAAGATTCGGATGCTAAAATCTTGTCATTGTTGCTTATTTCCATGTGTCACCTTGAGAAAGTAATTAGCTTCTCTGCAACTCATTTTCCTAATCTGTAAAATGAGAGGGATTAAATGACCTCTAAGGCCCTTTCTAACATTAAATCTATGATCTTGTGAACTACCTTCATTTCACCAAGAAACTGATTAGAGTTGAGATTATATCTAAGGATGGAAAAGACAGCTAAAACCAGTTCACTCCAGGTCCCAGAAAACCCTATTTCTTTTCCTTCCTCCAACTAGATCTCAAGTGTCTGCTTCATATGATCAAGTTATGATTGGCTAACTGGTCTTTTAAAGCAGACTGTACTTAATCTTTTCCTGAGTGATACATACCTCATACAAGTGAGTGAAGGTCAGCCACGTCAAAAAAGAAAAGTAGACTTGAATAACTACCTTTCTCTCAAACAAAAATTTTGAGGGGTCATTTCTCAAAAAAAGATAAGAAAAAAACAAAGAAAACAGTATAAAACACAATTATTTTCCTCATTTTGGAGAATGTGATAAATGCAAAAGGAAGTTTCTGTTCACTTGACACTTCACAGTCCCTGAAATTAATGAAATTGACACATAGAAAACAAATGCTGAGTTAGTTCTTGGTACTGGAGCCCTCTCTATGGATAAAAGAGAAGGAGAAAGGAGGGAGGTCAGAGATAATCACTGAGTGCAGAAATCTCTGATGGGTGTTTCCAAAGCTAAGCATCAAGTTTGCAGTGATGGATTCTAACCAAACAGGTCTGGTTTCATTATCATTTTGCTAAGCCCATGTCTGACACTAGTCCATGTTCATTGGTGTTGAAAGATGAAACTAGTTCACCCTTTCAGATCATGTACTTTAGTCACTATTTCCCCCCCACACCAGTATTACACTCCATTTCAACACCAGTCATATAATTTTGCTGCTTCTTAAGTCATGTGCATCTGACCTCTCTCTATAATAAAAGCATTTAAAATGATCTAACCCAACTTTTTCCCAGAGTTCATTTCAGGGCTGATACTACCTATTAAGAATCCTTCTTGCTCCACAAAACTGCTATAATGAATATTTTCTAAAGGACTAATTATGGACTGTTGGATACCTATAACTCATGGACTCTGCCTAGCAGAATTATATTAAACTATGTAAACAAGAAAATTTAAGAGTTTAGCAACTGAGATGTCAGTGTTCTTAAAGACTGAGTTTCTTAGTTGAAAATTAACACTAATATTTTACTGTACATTTTCTTTCAGGCCATGACCACTTTCAAGCAATCCGGATACAATCCAGTCTGCAGAAAAAAAAACTATTTGTACTAAATATTAATAACATTTCTTGTTATCTTTCAGCATGCTGAGCACAGTACAAAATATGCCCAAAGCACAGCAGTAGTCTGCAAGATTCTTGGGTGTTACCTAAATAGTAATTCACACTTAGTACTTAAAAGTTTGAAAAGATCTTTCCTCAGAGCAATACTGTGAGGTTCAGAGAGCAAATGCTATGATCCTTATTTTACAGAAGAGGAAACTGGGGTTCCGAATGGCTTGTCTATAGTCTCACATATAATAAATATCTGAAAAAGGATTTGAAACTAGTCTCTTGACTTTTAATATAAGCATTACATTTTTCAAATAAAACAAATATCTATATCTTATTTTTCTTTATTTCTTCTCCCCCTACCCTTTATTCTTAGAAGTATAGAGCAAGAGAGCATGATATCAAGCAAGTTCTTGGTTGTAGTCATGATTAAGGGTAGATATAAAGGTCTCACTTTATTTCATCAAAGAAAGTTTTTTTTAAAAGATTTTGAAATATTTTAAAGTCAATAAGTAATCAGATGAGAAATGTGAGGCTGGGCATAAAGAACATAAAAGTCACATAGCTAATACAAAAAGACCAAGGACTGCAATAGCATGTGAATTATATGACATAAACAATAATTTTCATATGATTCATTTTGTGACATCAATAATCATGTGTAGGTGCTTCTACTACCATTAGGCTATTTCAGAATGTCTAATCATAGCTAAATGGAACCAAAATGAAATATTTTCCTCACTTCCTTTTAGTTGTCTATTTCTTGAGTGCTGGATTTTGTACCATAACACATATATTTCATTACCATCCATTGCTATATTTCAAATTCCATAGTTTTTAAGAATAGTTGGGACTTCAAGAAAAAAAAAAAAGCAAAAGTGTAAGCTCTTAAAGAGTATACTTCAATACCTTTTAGAAATACTTTAATAGCTATTGGTGGATAAAAATCAAGCATTATCATTCAAGCTCACAATGAAATTCAGACTATCACTTGAAACTGCAAAATAAAGTATGGTAAACAATGAAAAATAAAGCTCCAAATTGACAAGCCATTACTGTCAGCTGGAAAGGTTTATGTATGGATTGACATAAATTTCTCAGAAGTTGGAAGAACAATAAAAAGACCATAAAAAAAATCAGTTAACTCTTGTTATGAAAGAATAATTCTGATGGGTGAGACAATATGAAGTAGAATATTGATGATTAGTAAAAGACCATTTGAAATAATTTAGTTTCTCATTTAAGGCATTCTAAAACCATTGTCAGAAATCCAGCTAAGCATCTTTATCAGATTATAAAATACCCATCTAAATATTTTGGAATTTTTTTTTAACTTCCAGTGAGTCTAGGAGTCTTGAACTCATTGAGAGACTGATGAACATTGATAAACATACAAAAATTCCCAAATAGAAATGAAATAATGAAAAACGGCTTTGAATCATTCTGTGTGTCACCAAAAATGTTAAAAATGTATTCAAGAGTTCAAAACAAATATGCTTCAATATCCTGGGAACTCATTTTACTGAAACCCCATTGATAATCTATGGGCCACAATCAAGACTAAATTTTGAGGAAAGGAACTGTTTATCAAAGGAACATTTAAAATTTGATATGAAAATAAAATTTCATAATGTAGAATTAAAGAACATGTCAAAATTTTATTAATTCAATGACAAATTATGTTAAAACAAGTGATTGCTGCAAAAGGAAAACATAATGCATACTGTTATGCAAAAAAAATTATAAGCTTTATTGGATGTCAATAAATTTAATTATTTTATTTTGTTCAAAGTAATTCCATTGTATCATTGAAGACTAAGAGTTTAGTTCAGGTGTTTGGTTTTTAGTACAATGTTTTATGTCTAGTTACTCAAAAAATGACTTGTTTAATGATTGAAAATTTTAAAAGGAAGCTAAGAGCAGTTTTATGATATTGGTACTAGAATGCTAGTTGGATAAACTCTGAACAAAAAAGTAACCTTATACTGTAGACCAAGAATATATCTATATAAAGAGTTCTACAAGTCTACATAAAGTTGATAAACACAACAAACTTAGAGAATTGATAAAGCAGGGATAGCTACGTGGTGCAGTTGATAGAGCTCTGGCCCTAAAGTCAAGACGACTTGAGATCAAATCTGATCTCAGACATCAACTGTGTGATCCTGGACAAACCACTAACTCAGATTACCAGAGAGAGAGACAAAGAGACAGAGATAGAAAGAGAATTGGTAGAGTTGAACAAATATGGTTTAAAGTATTTGAAGCACATAACTAAAGGAATTAAACATAATAGTGCAACTGAGTTATAATGTTATAGTTATAATGAACTAAGACAATTTTTATTCTATATTACTAATGACTGAAATTGTTATTGAGCAAGAAGTACATTTATGTGCCTAGGGGAAATATAGAGAAGCTCTAGAAAGGAAAGAGAACAGAATAAAATATCAGGAGACCCTAATACTAGCTTAGATTGTTAACTGTGCAACCTTGAGCAAATCACTTATGCTTTCTGGGCCCATATATATCATCAACAAAATAAGAAGATTATACTAGATAGTCTCCAGCACTAAGACTCTTAATCTCACAACTAAACATGTTTTTCAAAAGGATTAATAAATTCTACCAATGAAATACAGTACATATTATGGCACACATATAATCTCTTAACCAAAACTACACTATTCATTCTATACTCATTTCCTCTACTACCATGATGGAAATGCATTGCTGATTTTTAAATGAAAGTTGGTGGGAAAGCAGGGTTTATTTTGTAGATATTTTCTTTACAAACACAATTATAAGGTTCATTTCCAGTTCTAAATTTATGATTTATTATCCTTTTCTATCATTAGAATACATTAATTCCACAAAATGGCAGGCATCTGTTATATATTTGGTGTGTGTATATATATAGACAGATAGATAGATAGTTAGATACACATACGTATGTGTGTATATTTATATATACACACATACGTATGTGTATCTATCTATCTATCTATAGATATAGATATATACACATACACACACACATGCAGTATATATCTATAGCTATGGCTCTCTTTTTGTTATTTTCTCACAGATCAATTGCTAAACAAAGTTTGTCACCATTAACATGATTATCAGTGTCCTAGTTTATTTTCATATCCATGATACCATTCAATATAGGATCTGGTTCAATATTTCTTTTCTTTTTCTTTTTTGTTGAAGCAATTGGAATTAAGTGACTTGTCCAGGATCACACAGCTAGTAAGTGTTAAAGTGTCTGAGGTCAAGTTTGAACTCAGGTCCTCCTGACTTCAGGACTGGTGCTCTATCCACTGCACCAACTAGCTGCCCCTGGTTCAATATTTTTAAGCATATTTTAATTTCTTTCATCCAGGTAGTAAAACATTTATCTATCTTTCCTGGGAATGAGTATAGATGTTCAGGGTTTGGGTTTTTTTTTTTTTTAGCAATAATTATATCTTTTGATCTTTATAAGCAAACCAAAAACAGTTTTCCTAAAGGAAACAAAGGCATAATGAAAAATCTCTCAACTAATGCCAACATTAAGGGTATCAAGTTTCCATTAACTTCAATGGACAAAAAATAGGAAGTTCAGCTTTCAAGTTTTCTCCCAAAAATGTCAAAATTTTATTAATTCAATGACAAATTATGTTAAAACAAATGGGGTGTTCTTTTTCTTCTTTAAAATGATAATATATGATGAATGATTCTTCCTGGGGGAGAACAGGTTTCTCGGGGAGGTTTTCTGGAGGCAGCCTTAGTATCAGTTCAGATCAGTAATTACCCCAAATGCAGGCAGCTGGTAAAAATACAAATGTTTATTTCTCCTTCCAAGTCTTGTCTCTTTCCTTGGGCCCAGATAGCTAGATTCTTAGAGGCCTATCTCTCTGCTCGGTTCCAAGAAAACTTGTGCAGAAGCCCAGCCTCCACAGAGAGCCTTCTCAATCTTCCGCTCAACTCTCGACTGGTAGCTTCTTCCTCTCAAAACCCTCTTCTCCATGTAATTTGGCTGAATTCTCTCCCAGAGCTTCTGTCTGTATCTTATATATGAGAGAGAGGAATTGTGGGATACGAGAGAGAGGGATTATGGGTTTTCTCCCATAGTGCTCTCTGGCCCTAAGAGCTTCAAGGGAGGTGTGAATTCACAAAGTTACACAGTTAACTTTGTGAATCTCCCATACTTGTGAACTCCGATGAGTAAAGGTGTGAACACAAGCATTGTATCAATTAGTTCTACTTAGTATCTTGTTTCAGGTTCTGGCCCAAAACATCTTCTTGTAAGATCAGATCAATAATCTATCAACTCTAATGAGTTAGCAGTTTATAAAGATTCCAACATCAAAACACTGTTTAATGATTTAGTTCAAAATAAAATAGTAAAAAAAAAAAGTTATTGTGAAAACTTATTTAAAATCAGACACAGCATTTCTTTACTCTTCCTTCTTCCTTTTTTTCCCCCATTCTCAATGTGAAGACTGCCTTCCTTTATTATGGGGAAAAGGACTGGATCTGTGATTTCCTTGGTAGAAGAAACTCCTAAATCAGGCAATATCTTTACTTAAATTATTTTTTTAGAGAATTGCCTAGAGCACTAAATTTCCCAGAATTATATAGCAATATGCATTTAGTATTTGAGGCTAGATATTCCCAGCATCTAGTAGGGCTCTATTTACCATGCCAAGTTGCCTCACTTCATAGGAGGAGCCTCAACTCTTTCTCTCTTTACTCCTCTGTTTAGGGGCCCTCATGATTCTGTTACATGGCTTAACAGAAAAAGATATCCCAGGGTCACTTAAGTTAACACTTTCAATCTAACTAAAAAGCAGAAAAGATTTAACAAATGGAGAGGGAGAGGGAGAGACAGAGAGACAGAGAGAAAGAGAATGAGAGAAACAGAGAGAACCAAAGAGACAGAGACAGGGAGAGACAGAGAAACAGAGACACACAGAGAGACAGACACAGAGACAAGAGATACACCGACACAGAGACAGAAATAGACAGAGACAGAGAGTCAGAGACAAAGACAAAGACACAGAGAAAGACAGAGACACAGAGAGACAGAAACAGAGACACAGAGAGACAGAGACAGAGAAATTGAGAGAGAACAGATTCTAACCAAAAGAATAGAAAGAAAAAGCATATCTTTTGCTAAATGCCTTTTAGTCCTACTGTCTGACTTCCCTCTAGGTCCGGGTAGGAGGGAGGTGTTAGTTGGCATGGCAGCCTGCTCTGTTGCCTGATATTTCACCCTTACGAAGTCTGTGATCTTCATGTAAAAAATGACTGATGAGCTCTGATTGTTTTTCTGTTCCAATAAAAGACAACAAAAGAAAGGCTGGTTGTTCTGTCTCTGTTTCTTTTATTTACTCGAACAAACTCTCCCCCTTGCAAACAGGACTCTGTAGAGTAAGATAGAGGAAGCCAGTGTTCTACATTCAGTCGCTGTGCTGCCCAAAGGCATGATATTAAATACAGGATCAAAGTAATGGAATCGTTCAGGGGAGGATGGGGACATTGCCTTTGGCTGTACTTAGAGCCGCAGCTGTAGATTGGAAGTTGCAAAGTGCCTGCTCTAGAAACTTTGTATTCCCTGATATGTGAAATGCCCATCCACTTCCTTTAAATCCATAATTGAGATTCAACTCCCTTTGAAACTTCCACTGACCCATTCCCTTCAAATCCAGTCGTTTCTGTAAGCTAACAACCTCTGCTTTCTCCTTTATACAGCTTATGCTGTATAATAATTTGTACTATCTTAGTCTGCATTTGTTAGGTTTTTTCTTTTATTTTCTTTGTTCTCAGACTCATATGCTTTTTCCATGTAATTTTGTCCACTCTTTCCCAACTGATATTTAGTTCCTGGAGAGGAGGAAGTTTAATGAGTTGAATGTGAGGCAGGATGCTTAGATTCAAGATTCTTAACTCTGGTGCATACGCTTTCTTTCTCTCTCTCTCTCTCTCTCTCTCTCTCTCTCTCTCTCTCTCTCTCTCTCTCTCCTGGACTGGCAGTCAAGATTCATAGATTTAAATTTCATATGTGATATTTACTTACTATTTGTTTGAACCTAAGAGAGACATTTCACCCCCTGGGCCTCAGTTTCTTATTCATAAAGTGAGACAACTGGACTTCATGGCTTTTAAGCTCCTTCCAACTCCAAATTTCTCCTGTAATCTGTTTATAATACGGATGCAGGAATCTCTTTGACTTACTGGTTAAGCCAATCATTTTCCTTCTCTATCAAAATTCAAATTCAAGCTATCAGTATGATACAGTGAATGGTAATATTGAATTTGGAGTGAGGAAGAGCCAGGTTCAAATCCTGTCTGTGAGTTTTACTAGCTCTCCAGTCATTTAGCCTTTGTGAGTTTGGGGCAATTTTCTAGGACTTACTGATTTAATCATAGATTGATCAAATGATCATAGATTTGGAGCTCAAAACAATCCTAGAGGTCATCCAGTCCAACCCTCTAATTTAACACAAGAAGAAACTAAGGCACAAAGAAGTTAGCTGACAATTATGGGAATGCTTCTCAAACCTCTGCCATCTGAGGATTAGAGATACTCATCATGGATCAAATAATTTTCTTGCATTTTTAGAGGGAACAAAAGTTCCAATGAGAAAAATAGACATAATTCATAGATATGAGTGCTTAACACCTAAGCTTTCTTCTAGACCTATTATAATAATCTACATCTTATTAATATTTTGTCTTAAAAACACCTTACAAGCAACTTATATTTCCCTGATGGAAACAGAAAACAAGGTCCAGAAAGCTATTCAAGGTTATCTTGCAGACAGAGAAGGAACTAAGGGCTCCCTTTCAAGTCCAGGCCAGCTTTTCCCCTACCAGATAATAATACAATGAAGGTAAGAAAAGCACATGCTTTCACTTGCTAATATAAATAGTAAAGCCTTTGGCTATCGCCATCTGTCTTCTCAAACTCCCCAGGGCATCATCTCTGAAGAAGATCTATGGCACTTTGATGAACTACTAAGGGCACACCATAGGTATGAATGAAATAGTTCCATTATGAGACCTGAAGTCTCACAAGATTAGCTCTGAAATACCTTTGGATGATGTCAGTTCATTCTTAAATTCCCACATGTATATGACATAATTGAGTGCTATATGAGAAAATCAAAACAAACACAAGTCCTCACTTCTAGGCGTTTTCAGGGATTGCCATTAAATAAGATGCCAAAAGCAATCTGAGAAGATGGGTGACATAATCATCAGAGATGTGGGCCCAAAGAAAACAGTAGAGGAGAGGAAATATTGACACCTCAAACCTAGCATTGTATGTAATCATACCCATATCTGAGAGCTACACAGGATATTATCAGTCCACATAGGATTTAATTTGATCAATGCTTAATTTTTAAAATTGAGTTTATTGTGTTTCGTTGAGATCTCACCTCTTCCTGCCTTCAATTCCTAAATTTCCTTGGTTCATTTAAAAGACCACTGCCTCTGGAAGCAAAAGACCTGAGTTCAAATCTCTAATTTGCTTATTCCCTGTGCAAATTAAAGGCAAATTATTTAATATTCCTGGATCTCCATATCTTCATCAAAAAAAAAAAAAAAATCAGAGGAAATTGACCAAAGCTTTTTCATCTTGACCATTTTTTGTCCTTTTGCCTTAAGTACATGTACTTCTCTTCCATCATCTACATTACCTCCCTTCACACACACAGTTTCCACTTCTTACTCTAGGAAATTTAATCAAATTTATACTGGAAAAAGCATGTCAATTAACTGGCTTATTGTTTTATTTTCAGTGATTTCCTAGACCAAAAACCCTTCTCTGGTCATCACTTTCCTATATGCATCTTCTTCTTTTAGGACAGGGATTCCTTTGGTAATTGATGAAGCATTTGGAGCTCTTCTCATGATGTGGGAAAGATTCCTTTCTAGATTCCCACCCTCTCCTAGTTAATAATGTAAATTGCCTTTTAACTCACAAATCCTGGTTCCTTTGAATTCCAATAGAAGATCTGACCTGTTCCCAGCCCCACCCGGATATGAGCCAACTTTGGGGCTACACCCGAAAGCCCCTCGAGCTAAGTCTCCTATTATAAAAAGGCCATGCTGGGAACTCCTCTTTGCAGAGATTCAGACATGGCTACCATGTGAGGACCCTCTGTCCACTGGACCCTCTGTCCAGTGCCCTCCTTATCTCTACCTTCGCCTATACTTTAACTTTGCTTACCCAATAATAAACCTCTTTTATCAATCTAGCTCTCCGGGCCAATAAATGCTTTTATTGGGAACTCGCGCCGCTACTAGACCCCCTTGCACCGAATCTGTACTCCAAACCTGCCACTAGACCTTAACCCTAATTTCATTTAGGTATCCCAAAGCTAGACCTCAACACTCAGAATGACATTTTTAACATAAAATAAAATATATAAGATTACAAAGGAATCCAACTATATTAATAAATAATTATCAAAATATTTTCTTTAAAAAATCAACTTCATGGACCCCAAATTAAGAAACATTATTACTTAAAGGCTGGGACTATCTTATTTTTTCATTTGTTTCAGTGATATTTAGCATATTATCTGGAGTATATCAACAATACTTTTTCATTCCATTACTGATTCACTCATTTATTTAGAATATTATAAATAATTATCAAAATATTTTCTTTAAAAAACCAACTTCATGGACCCCAAGTTAAAAAACATTCTTACTTAAAGGCTGAGACTATCTTATTTTTTTTTCATTTGTTTTAGTGGTATTTAGCATTGTTATCTAGAAGTATTATCACCAATGCTTTTTCATTCCATCATTGATTGATTCACTCATTTATTCAGAATACAGCATAAGAAATGTATTAAAAATGTTCCTACTTTAAAAATGAGATAGGTGACATAGCAAAGAGATGTGTGACCCTTCAATCAGGTAAGACCCAGGGTTCAAATTCATTTTGTTACTCACTAAACATGGATAAGTCTCAATCTCTTCAACTTGGTTTTCTCCTCTGTAAAAAATAAAGATAATAATAGTACTTTTAATTCTTATCTTACAGAATCATCTTAAGATTTAAATAAGAATGTATTTAAGATGATTTGGGGGGGAAAGTAATACACAAATGTGAACTATTATGATTCCAATACCTTTGTTTAATTTTCAAAGGATATTGCCATGAGGGAAATATGAGTAAGATTTACAGCTGAAAAGAACATAGATATTAAAAAAAGGTTAATAAAGACAAAGGCAAGAGAATGCTTCCCAAATCAGCCACTTAATGTTGCCAAGAGAAAAAGCCTGTGCAAGGCATAAACCATAACCTAACCTCCATAAGTAAGACCCAATTCAGATATGATATTCCCCAATCAGTCAAAAAAATTTATTAAATACTTATTATGTGTCAGGTGCTGTACTAGCTCTCAGGCCACACACACACCCAATACACATAATCTCTGTCCTCAAGCTGTTCATAGTCTATAGAGGAGACAATAAACAAATAAGTACAAACAAGTTAAATACAGGATAACTAGGAAATAATTAAAAGAAAGAAAGGGACTGGAATTAAGAGGGGTTAGAAAAAGTTTCCTGGAAAAGATGAGATTTTTAGTTCAGATTTAAAAGAAGTCAGAGAAAACAGTCGTCCAAATAGAGTCGCCCAAGAGTCATGCAGAAAATATCCAGATACTGAGGAGGCCAGTATCACTGATTCAAAGAGTAAAGGAATAAAATATTAGAAGACCGGAAAGGCAGGAAGGAATTAGATTATAAAGAGTCTTGAATATCAAATAGAGCATTTGGGATGTGATCCTAGAGGTGATAGGAAACAGCTAAAGTTTATTGAATGGGGTGAGGAATAGTGGTTAAAGGGCAAGATATAATTAGGTTAATTCTGATCTTTAGGAAGATTAGTTTGGCAGTTGATTGCACAATGAATGGGGAGACACCTGAGGCAGGTAACCCCTCCAACAGGCTATTGCAATAATTTAGGCATGAAGTTATAAGGCCTGCCCCAAACTGGTGACAGTGTTACAGGAGAGGATGGGCGTGTACTGGAAAAATGTTGCAAAAGTAAAAATGTCAGTCTTTGATAATAGATTAGATAATAATGAATGAGAAATAGTGAGTAGAGTCCATAAAGTCTTCCTTGATTTCTTCATCTAGACAAAGTCTGTCCTCCAGTCTTATAACCTTCCCTATGTAACCTGCTCTATAAACTTAATATATATTCTTGTCTGTTAAAGTTATTTATGTGCATGTCTTAGATTCCCTCTTTACTTTATTGTAAATCCCTTGAAGATAAGGATTGTATTTTCCAAAATTATCACCATGGTCCAGCAGGGTTCACTGAACATACCTCAAAATATCAAAATTTCCATGTATTTATGACTGCATTATGTGTGCCCCCTCCACCAGTGCAAACCATTGCCTCTCTCTCTATTTCATTCTCTATAATTCTTTTCCCTGTCCTCAAATAAATTCTTTACTAAGGAAAAACATCCAAAGTGCTGAGAATCTTCCTCTATATTTTTTGATGTCATGTGAGTATCAATGGATTAGGCTATCTATTTCTGAGCCTTCACTCTCATTACAATCTTTCCCCCTTACTCACAGACTTTGAAAATTGTCAGGAGTCTCTATGGCCATGTGGCACAACCCATATATGAAAGGAATTCCCACTAGGTGGGAACAGGAGACTGTCCATCTTTTACTTGAAGATCTCCAGGGAGGAATCCACAACTTATCTTGGCAATAACTTTGATATAGCTCAAATTATGAAAGAATTTTTCCTGGCATTACGCTTAAATTTACCACTTTGCAACTTCAACCTATTGGTTCCAGTTCCCAAAATGATATTCCTCAAGCACAAGTCTGTCTGTGTCAATCACTATTCAAAAAGTAGTTCCCCATTTCCTCTAAGAGCAAATATAAACCTGTCTTTGAAATCTGAAGCATATCACAATCTGACGCCAATCATCTGACCTTTCAAGACTTAGAAGATATTATTCCCCTTTATAAAATCTGCAGTCTAATCAAATTGACCTTCTTGCTGTCCCTCACATATGACATTCTATCTCCTTTCTCCATAACTTTGTGTTAACTGTGCCCCATGCCAGTAGTGCACTCCTTTCCAATCTACACTTCTTAAAAAAACAGCTTTCTTCAAAGCATAGGTCACACACAACTTTCAACATGAGACTGTTCTGATTTCTCCGGCCTAGAGCCTTTCTCTTCTTTCCTCCCACATTGCCTGTTATTTATTTTGTATTTGTTCATGTATATGTTGTTTCCCCTGCTGCCACCATTACCCTCCAAAATAATTTCTTTGAAGGAAAGCATTATTTTGGGGGAGGGGGGTTTGTATTCCTAGAACCTAAACTCATGTCTGGCACATAGTGAATGCTTAATAAATGTTTTAGGGCAAGTAGGTAGCAAGGGTCTGAAGTCAAGAAGACCCTGAGTTCAAATCTGGCCTCAGATACTAGCTATATGACGCTGAGCAAGTCACTTAATCATGTTTGCCTCAGTTTCCTCAGGAGGAAATGGCAAACCATTGCCCAAATGAGATCGCAAAGGGTCAGACGTAATTATAATGAATGAACAACGACAATAGATTTAGGTAGTTTGCACATTTCCTCAAACATTCTAGTCCCTTATCATTGAGATAATAACAACTTTCTTTAGCAAGTAAAACTTTTCAAAGTGCTTTTACATATATGAGGAAAGCATGTTCCATTGGAGAAAAAATACCAGCTCTGGAATTTAAAAAAAAAAAAAAGAAAATGTTGGTTACATCTCATCTCTCATATTTACTGGAAGTTACATTGCACAGTAGATAGAACACTGGACCTGGAGTAAGGAAGACCCAAGTCAAATCCAGCCTTGGATATTTACTAGCTATATAACTCTGAGTAAGTCATTTTACCCCTGTATGCCTCAGCTTTCTCAACTGCAAAATGGAAATAATAAAAGCATCTATCTCACAAGGTTGTTCTAAGGGCAAAAGTAGATAAAATTGGCAAAACTCAGCACAGTGTCTAGCACCTAGTAGGCACTATATAAACATATATTCCCTTCCCCTTTCTCCTACTACCTGTGTGGCCTTGGTAAGTCCCTTACATTTCCTGATACTGTTTCATCTTATTTAAAGTGAAGGAATTTGACTGTATAACATATAAAGGTTTTTTTTAACCTATAAGCCTATTATCTCATTTGAACTTTTCACCTTTTGAGCTTATCAGGGTATATATTATTATCCCCATTACATGGATTACAAAATATAAATATTTTATTAGTTTTTCCAGATATGGGATACAGTCACCTCTGAAGACCTAAATAAACATGAGGACCATACCAAAGGCAGTGATGAGTGTGAGCTGGCTTCAACGTAGAACCCAGAAGGATTATGGGGAACAGGAGCAAGGAAAAAATGCCATCAAGAAATCTTATAATGTGATTGCTTTGGCTCTTTTCAACAAGACAGTGCTGGATTCAAGGCATCCACTAAACTTGGGATGAAACATGCCATCCCCATCCAGAAAGAGAACTATGGAAACTGAATGTAGATCAAAGCATAGTAATTTAAACCTTTTCTATTTGTTTGTATTCTTTTTCATGTTTTTTCTCTTTTGTTCTGATTTTTTTTTGCACATTTGCATGACAAATACAGAAATATATTTAAAAGAATTGCACATCTATATCAGATTGCTTGCTGTCTTGGGGAGGAGGGAAATAAAGAAAGGGGGAAGAAAAATTTGGAACACAAAGTCATCTAATAATAAATGTTGAAACAATCTTTACAAGAATTTGGGGAAAAAATACTATTGAAAATAAAAAATAAAAGAATTATAGTAGGAAGAAATGACCATGCTTTGTCATGTAGCAAAATTAAAGAATGACAGAGAAAAAGGAAAAATTTTCCTTGGTACCCTGGCAATATCAGGATAGATTAAGGAAAGTTTCCAGCATATCAGATGGCAAATTTCTGGAAGGCATAGACAAAATGGCAGGGGATGAACAGAAATGAATGAGTTATGATCTGCATCATTTGAAGGAATGCCCAATTCAAGATCATAAATTTCTTTGAAAACAGTACTGAACATTTCAGAGAAGAAAACAGAAGCTCAGAGACAACAGGGAACTTGACCAACAGTAAATTTAATATGTAGGCCTTGAATGAAGATCTTCTGATTTTAAGTCCAAAGTTCATTCCATTCAACTCCTATTTCCTTGTCCATTCCCCATCTAAAAACATGGCATGTGAAAATGAACACAATGCTTCACATGGATCTGACTAGTGCTTAAGGTGCAGTATGAATAAATCTGTGCACACCCCTCCCAACAAATGGAAAAACAATTCAAATAAAAAGCCTTTAATGATTATGGATCAGCACTATAATCTTCACAACTGAATGATACTAAATGGTCTTCCCATGGCAGAATCAGTGCACTTGCCTAAGCACTCCACCCTTGATGAAGGACCAATGCATTGAAGCTAGGCTGGGCCATTACTTTCTCTAGAAGTAATAACATTTAAAAACTTCTCTCAGAGATTTTTTTTCTGAATGGAAGGTGGATGTTCACTGAACCTAGGAAGTTTCCCTCCAGCTTTTCACTTAGCATAGCAAGTGGAAACATGGTAACTTAAATAGACATGGAAATTTGGTAATTGAGTTACAAGAAAATAAGAAATGAGGTTTAGTTACCCCACTGGGTTTTTTGCATATAAATGTCTTCTATTTTATGACATTGGAGCATGAACCTATTCACCTTAATGTTATAAGTCATACAAATGTTAGGATTCTAGGGCTGATTTTAGAAATGCCAATCTTACAGAAAATTTATTCTCATTCATTCTTATTCTCCTGCTATCTCTATCTGCTCTTTTTCTATCTGAATACTTGCCTAGAGATGGTAAATACAAATGGTTAGAATACAGTATATAGGACTGCTATAAAATTTTAATAATATTTGTATATTGCTTTTTTGGGACAATTCTGTAAAGAAAGACATAAAAATATTTGTATCCCCTTTTAATGGGTAAGGAAACAGGTACAAAAAATAAAAGTGTCTTGGTCAGAATCACATGCTTAATGGAAATCTAGAATGTTGAGTTAGATCATTAAAGTTGAAACCAGTGCTTTTTTCATCATCCCTTTAGACCCTCTTCTCAATAAAGTACTATTTAATAGGTTAAGAAAGATATGTTTTTTCCTAAAGCCATCACATATGCAAATGAATATGTCTTCATAGTATGTTCAAAATATTCACATTTTTACTGGACTCATAAAATAAGATGTGTTCTAAGAGTGACTCAGAACCAGCTTATTAGTAGAGAAATTATTTGAAATGTCACTCTGAAGCAATTAATTAGAGAGCAGAAACCAATATTGCTTTAAAGGAAATCATTTTAATCAAATATCAAATTTCAACAATCCTAAAGTACCTAATTTTTTTTTTATTCAGGAAAAGTAGGAGTTTAAGTAGATAAACATGCTAGACCTGGATCTAGGGCTTGCCTTAATAGTTTGTTGGGTTGTTGTTTTTTTTGCCTGGCAAATCTTTCAACCTTTCTTAGATTGTTACCACATATGAAAATGAAAGCAGGATGTCAGCCCTACAGAGTGTTCTGGATAGAATTCTATAACATCCATCATTATTGTCATTATTATTATTATTATTATTATTATTACTATGATTGGCTATAATAGATCATTTCACCAAAAAGTTATTGGAAATTATGGAAATGCATATTTTCTCTTCAGTAATTAGTATAACCCAAAGGTCCTTATTTTCTTCATAGATGTGTTACCCATATTTCTCCCAGAACAGCAGTAAACTAGACAATATTAGCTTTGTAGTACAGTGGAAAGATCACTGAGTACATTCAGAGGACCTGTATTCAAATCCAACATATAAGACTGATTATCTGTACAACCTTTGATAAATCATTTAACTTCAATTTGCTATAAAATATAGGAGATTAGACAAGAAAAATATTGAAATTTCTTTCATCTTTAGATCTATATTTTATTCATAATCATTTGCCTCTCATTCTTTTTTGGCATTCATATTAGATAAAATATATGTTTTCCTAGATTTATCAAGATTAGATTATTAGATCAGTAGAGTTGTTTTTTCCCCAGTAAAGTTAATGACTTTAGAATTTTCTGCTTATACTTTCTGATGACCAAAGTCATCTGTTTGTGAAATGGCTGATTGTTATATGGAATTTCATTGGTAATCATAAAGTTATTTTCTGCCAGAAGCTAATGAGCCTGTACAGACACAGAACCCACAACACTAGTTTTCTTTGCACTATATTCTTACCTTCTGAACTGGATAATTTTCTTTTGGTCTACTAAAGACTTGATCCTTTTGCTATTAAACAAAAGTATTCATTATCAATTTTGACTGATGTCAGAGAACTACCACAAAAATTATTTGGTCTATGTACTCATTGACAAAATGAACCCTCCTTTGCATCTGTGAGAAACAACTAAACATTAATAGCCTTTGTAGGTTATACAAGGAGGTGTCCTTTCCATATTTCAGATATGGACAATTGTGCCATTTGAAAGAGGACAGAAACAAGAACAAGTGGGGGAGAATACTGAAAAATTAGCCCCATATAAAAAAGATACTCAGGATAAAGATGGGTAAAATATCCTGCTCCCCCAACATCTAATTTACTTATAACTAACATGAGAAAAACCCATATCCCTAGAACTGTTTGGTGAATATAGAGAGTATGTTGCCTCACTATGACTTAGCTAGTAGTTGGTTTTGATTTCTTGCCAAAAGACAGAATTAAGGCACCTTACTGAAGAGACCCTGATTTGGAGTGGTGAAGTAACTTTGGCAAGATTTCAGAACTGAGAGGTTGGGATAATTCAAAAAAAACTTATCTTAAAAAAGATGTTATCTCAGAAGAGACCTTCCATCTGGTCTAGGAAGACATCCCAGAATCTTCCGCTCCACCAGCTTCTTGGAGGAATTAATTTAAAAAGGAAAGACTACCTTTTCCTACCCTACTATCTATTCTAAACTGAATAGTAGATTGAGAGTTGGAAAATCCCCAGAGCCAATCCAAAGATGTAAATTGTTATAGGAATGGATCTCTGAGAGGGAAGGGGGGAAAGATAAATGGGTGGAGGAGAAGTAGGTAAACTAGAAGTAGATGCTAGGTAAAAAACAAAAGTTATCAATAAAAACTTATTTGTAGTAGTTAATGGAGTTCTTGGCTGATTTGTCAAAGACTTAGGGGGACCTCAGAAGCTATAGCTTGTAAGTAGCCATCTCACCAAAATTCATATTAGAACCCTGAGAGTTAGTTGCTGCCCCTCTGGGAACTCCTGAACTACTAGAATATAAGTATATGTTAAATGAGGAAGCCAAACTAGAGAGATACTGAGGAGGGATCTGCTTCATACTACTACTATATACAATATAGTCTATACAATCTGAATTTTAGGAAGAAACGTACTAATCAGCAAATATAGTGTGTGTGATACAGTGAAAAAAAAGTTTTGGAATCAGAGAAACTGGGTTCAAATCTTACTTCTGTATGCTTAGAAAAGTCATTCAGCATTTCTTTGCCTCAATTTTCTTATCAGCAAAATGAAGGGTTTAGACCAGGGCTTAAACTTTTTCTACTTACAATCCCTTTTTGCCTGAGAAATTTTTATGTGATCCTGGTCATATAAGTATATAAAATAGGTATACAAATCAAATATTTACTGATAAGAAATCATAATTTTGCAACCCCTACCTACATTCAGTTACAAGATCCCATATGTGGTCATGAACCACAATCTAAGAAGTTGGCATTTTGGACTCTATTTCTCTTATGTCCCTTCTTGCTCTAAATTTATGATCCTTACACTATGTTAGTTAACATTTATACAGACCTAAAATTTACAAAGCAGTTTATATGCCTTCTGAGAGCTTCACAACAAATCTGTGGATTAGTTAGCCCTGGTATTATCACCATTTTGTAGATGAGGAAACTGAGAATCAGAAAGATTAATGTATTTATTACATTATTTATTTGTATTTATACAATAATATAAATTGAATTGTATTTATTGATACACAGCTAACAAAAGTCATTGTCCTGCTGATACCAAATCTACCTTTCTAACCACTAGGCAACCCAGATGGTTGAAGTAGGATTAATAGTCCCAAACTACTTGACTAAACATCAGTATTATTTTAAGAGTAATCTCTGCAACATTTTCCAAATCTAGGGAATGATATAATATATTTGATTATCCCAAGCTTACTGCTACTATAAAAGCCTGTATATTTTTACAATGATAGTCTCTTGCTCGTGCTATGTAGCTACAAATCATGGAATACTATGATCTAGGCAGAATTTTAATTTGCAATGATCCAAAGAGCAAGGGAAATATGCATGATGGATGGAAGTGAAGATGGGGCATATTACTAAAGATGACTTGACCAGAAGCTAAGTAAAATATATGGTCAAGTACGTATATGACTAGAAATAGAAACATTACATTGTATAATGAAAGCCAGGGATAATAGAGGGACAATATAAGTGTTGTTCCATAAAGAAGAACAAAATAGTTGTTTTTTAGGTGGTACAGAGGATAGAGGTCTGGAGTTGAAGTCATAAGGATCTGAATTCAAATCCTACCTCAGTCACTTAATTGGGCAATTATTTAACTCCTGGCAGCCTAAGTTTCCTCACCTGTAAAATAGGGCTACAATAACCTCTATTTCATAGGGTTGTTGTAAGGATCAAATGAAAAATATATGTAAAGCACTTTACAGACCTGAAAGGGTTATATAAATACTACCTATTCTAGCTATTATTTGACTAACTATCCTTTCATCTTTCCTTGCCTTTATCTACTCAGCCATTTGACCTCGAATAGGACTAGACACCTTCACCAATTAATTTTGGGTTTGTCCCCAAAGTATATGTTTCCAGTCTGAAGTTTGGAAAGTAAGTAAATCAATCATCACTTTATCCTCTATTATAAACCAGACCTCAGGCTAAGGTATTTTTCCATGTAAACTCTAGTCTTTGCCTCTGATTCTTACTCTAACTGGCCACCAGACCAAGCTAAGGGCCTCTAAGATACAGGCCTCATGAAAGGCAGTAAGACATGGTAGAGAGCTAGTCTATCTATAAGCCAAGATCAGCATCCAAATCCTGGCTTTAACATATATTATGTGTAACCCTGAGCTTCTCACTTAACTTTTCAGGGTTCTGGGTAACTATCCAAGAACAACAAAGAAGGTGCCAATTTGCATTGGTCAAAGGAGTTTCCTCACTTGGGAATTCTCTTTACTAATGAAATCATAGGTCCAAGTCCCAATTCAATTCATGTTTTTGGCTGTGAAGGATATGAAAATTTAATGGCCTATGATTAGCAAACTTACTACTTCACATATTGGCCTTGTGATTCAAAATAAAAGGTTTTCTAAGCAAAAGTTACCTTCTTGTGTTATCACTTCATTTCTCCTTCATACTTTTTCATTTCAGTCTTACCCCTCTCATCTGCTTGAGAACACTCACTTTTGTATGTATTTGCTTTATACTATTACCATTACCTTTAGGGATTTGCCCTTTCACTCATCCCCTATTCCTCATTAATTTCAAGTCACTCCTTATCATTGGTTCCTCTTTTACTGCTACAAACATACTTACATCCCTGTATTACTTTTAAAAAAACTTCACTTGATTCTACAGTCTCCTCAAACTGTCATCCTACTCCTTTTCAAAGCCAAACTTCTAAAGAAAAAAAAAAAAAACCACTTACACTAGTTGGTTCCACTTTATACCACTCACATGTCAAATCTCTTGAAACCAGGCTTCTAACTGCATTTACACACACACACATGCACACACAACTGAAACTGTTCTAAGATCACTAATGATCTCAATATTGCTAAATCTAATTATGTTTCCATCTTCTCATTCTAATTTCATTGCAGCATTTTACATTGTAAACTACCTCCTCTTTCTGAATACTTTCTCTTCCTTGGTTTTCATGACACTTTTGACATTGAAAGGCTTCTCTTCCTTCCTGGAAAACCAATTATTCTCAGACATTTTGTATGTGCATCAACCCTATAGTACCCCAATATGTGAATATACCTCAGGGCACTCTCTTTTTGGCTCTCTGTAAGAATGCCCTTCTCTATTTACACTCATTAATTATTAGGTCTCAAGGATTCAATTATCATTTCTACACAACTAACTACATATCAATCCTATACCTTTCTCCTGAATTCTAAGCTTCATCTCCAACTACCTGCAAAATGAAGATCTCAACTTGGAGGCCCCCAAAGCATTTCAAACTTTTCTAAGGTTTCTTTGTGGATAATTTGTGGAAATACATGGACAAAAATAGCACATGATGAGAAGTTGTAGAAGGTTTTAAGCTGCACCATGGAAGGCAGTACCCATGGAAATTACATAACAAATCTTTTAAAATACCAGTCTAAACTTAACCTCAATCACAATAACTATGCAAGTGTCAAGAAAGCTAGAAAGGATTCCTTCCAAATCAGAAATTATTAATCTTCATAGGATTTAGAGTGCATCCTATATGATGAAGCAAGTAGCAAAGATTTTTGTTAAGTTTTTGCATTCATACAAATTAGTTTTTCTATATTCAATCATTCATTCAACAAATAATTATCATGCATTATAATTTCAAGGAATTTTGTTTGGTACTATAAGGGATTAACAAATGAATAATATATACCCCCTGTCTTAAATGAGCCCCAGTGTATGAGAATAAACAAGCACACAAATACCATGAAAGATGCACACAAAAGTTCTACAAGGCATGGAAAGATTGTAACTAAATTATCACTGAGTTATCAAATGTAAAGAAAGAAGAGAATAGCTCCAAGAAGGAAGACATCACAGTAAAGTGGAGGAAGCAAGGAAAACTTCTTCAAGGTTGCGTTTAAGATTTAACAAGTGATGATGAGGAAAGATAAGGTTTATTATTAGTACAAGCAACAGGAATAAAAGCAGGAAGCTGCATGGGGTATGAACAGGAATAGAAAAGTTTAGTTTGGTGAAACTAAGATATAATATATACAGATAGATAGCTATGGACATAAGTATATATGTATGTATATATGTATGTATAATATGTGTATATATCATTGAAATATGAAAGAAATTTAATTCCAAGCCAAAGAATGGAACATTTTTAATAGATACTGGAAAACCCCTGAAGACTTTAAACAATGGAGTGACATAATCATATTGATGAGTTAGAAATATTATTGTGGCGATTCTATGTGTAATCTTGAATTGAGGAAAGTTGAATACCTTAAATGACTTTCAGAAATTGATAGGCGATATGTAATGGATAAATCCAGTGTTAGGCTTTATCTTTTAATCCTCAAGGACCGGCAACTATAGAGAGGAGAAACAGAGATCAAGACACTTCTCCAAAAACAAAAGAAAGGGGGAGCCATAGGCAATCCTAGAGAACTTTTAAATTTAGCTCTTTATACTATTAATTTTTTTAATTTTTGATCAAGATGCACTGGCTCCAGCAGAAAGGTTTTATAACCCACAGAAGGGCAGTATCCAGTGTAAGCAGCTCCACTATCTTTAGATAATCGCCAGGTGATATGGAGAGATCCAGAAAGTAGTGAATGGAAGGAATCAGATAGGTTAATTGCTTGGGGGAGAGGGTTTGCTTGTATCTCTATAGATGGAGAAGAAATCAGATGGGTGCCAACAAGCCATATTCACCTTGTCCATCGGAGAGAGATGGAGAAGATCTTTAAAATGAAGGCAAAGACACAAGAAACATCTGGTAGTTCCATCTCTGACAACATTATGCCACTGAAAGAACTTGACAGCTAACCCTATGTATATGGCAATTGAACACAAAAAATTGTTGGTGAGACTGCTGTAAGGCTTCAAAACCAGCGGGAATCATTAGATTCCCTGAGACGTGATAAGATTGTTGCAGAGCTTTAAAAACCAGCAGGAATCACTGGATTTCTTGAGACATGAGGAGACTGTTGTAGAACTTCAAAATCTGCAGGAATCATTGGATTCCCTGACATGTGAAGTAATGGAAAATAGATTGGTTTTGGACTATCTCTTGACTGCTGAAGGAGGTATATGTGTGATTTTTATTTATATACCCTCCTTCTAGGACTTACGGACATGTATATTCATATTGTTTGTTATCTCATTATGTTGATTAATGTTGTTTGTTACTCTACTAGTCTGAGTTATATTACTATGTACTTGTATAATACCTCCCATGATGATGAATTTATGTATAGCTGTTTAAATTTCAGCCCAGAGGAAACTTGATAACAATATGTTGTTTGACTCCCCATTTCCCTTTGGTGTTTCCATCTCCCTTCCTGAGAAGTCAGGGAGGGCATGATCACCTCCTTTTTGGTGTTTTCACCTCCCTTCCAGAGAAGTCAGGGAAGGCGTGACCACCTGTGTTCTAAAACAAAAGAAAGCAGGAGATGTAGAGAACTCTGAAAAGATGTACTTGAATCAAGGACAGCAGGGTGCTTATAGTTAAACATCTACTTATTGTGAGATAATGGTTCTCTAAACATATTCTTAATGTGATATGGTGATATAATGGTTGCACATGCTCAGTGTGTTGTAGTGATGTAATTATACTGAAGTATTTTTTTTTAATTTTTTTTAAGAAGGGAAAGGGACCTGTATGTGCCAAAATGTACTGAGGTATTTAAGAGAGTCTCAGACACAGAAGACTCTCTCAGCCACAGACACAGAGAAGACTCAAGATTCAAGATTCCAGATTCCAGACTCCAGACTCCATCTTTGACCAACCTCATGGTGGTTGTCCTGCCTTCATCACTTTTGCACCTAACGACCAAGGCCCATCCAGAGATCCTCCAGAAAGCTAGCCCAGACATTACATTGATCAAGGCAAAACATAGGAGCTTGGAGACGTCAGGGAAAGCATGGTTTTATATTTAAAATAAATAAACTTATTCTTGAAAGATGAGCAGAATTTCAATAGATGAAGACTAAGAAAGAGAAGTATTGTAAGTATAAACAATAGTATAATAAAAGAGTAGAAAGGTTGAAATACACTGGAATAGATTATCAGGAACTAGGGGTATAATATGAGGTAATGCTGGAGAAGCCATCATGACACTCCTTAGTTATTCCCAAACCATGTCATCTGCATACTGGCCATCCTCCTCCCCTTCCTACTTCAACCTAAGCTTAACCCTTACCAAGGGTCCTCAAACTTTTTAAATAGGGGGCCAGTTCACTGTCCCTCAGACTATTGGAGGGCCGGACTATAGTAAAAACAAAAACTTTGTTTTATGGGCATTTAAATAAAGGAATTTCATAGTCCTAGGTGAGGGGGATAATCGTCCTCAGCTGCCACATCTGGCCCACAGGCCGTAGTCTGACGATCTCTGCTAGACCCTTGGTTCCAGCACTAAGCAACCTGCTACTTCCAAAGTATATCCAATCTCCTTACCAGTTTTATTTTATGTGCTTTCTTGATAGTGCCTTGAAGGCATGGAATGTTTTGTTTTTGTTTTATACCACCCAAACTTAGCACAATATCTGGCACACAAACAATACTTAAATTTTTTTTTATTCAACAATTTGAATTGACATTAGATTGTGAAAGATGTTAAAGAATATATCAACCTGAGGAATTATCCTCTAATTAGGAAAGCATGACTTATACAAACCCTATAAGAAATCATAGGAAGCTCTGCCAATAGTGCTACTACTAATAATAACTGACATTGACATGGCTTTTATGATTTGTAAAGTTTATGTCCATTATCCCATTTTATCCTCACAACAACTCTATGAAGTAAGGACTGCAGATATTAATAACCTCATTTGACAGATGAAGAAGTGAATCTGAAAAAGATTAAATTATTTGCCCAGAGTCACACAAGTATCAGAAAGTATCTGGAGCAATTCTTGAACTAAAGTCTTCTTGACCTAGAGTCCAGTGATCTATCACAAAGAGAAGATCAGTAGTTCAGGCAAAAAGAAAAGGTCATCAACAATCTTTCAAATTACCTGATTTCCAAATCACAACTTCCTTTGTAAAGATAAAAATACAAAGAGAGATAACATGACTTAGTGGAAAAATAGCTCTAAACTTGGAATCAGTGGAATTGGATTTGTAATCTTCATTCTTACTCGTTATGTTACCCTGAATGCCATTTACCTATTTTGAGTCTATTCCTTCATCTGTCAAATGAGAATGCAATAATAGTTGCATTACCTATCTCACAGTATTTTATGAGAGAATTACATACATTTTAAAAAGTTCTAGTGAAATATGAGTCACTCCTAATAATGCATAGTCATGATTTAGTTACTTCTTTTGACCACTTCACCTTTTCCAGTTGAAATGTAATGAGGTTTTTTAAATGAAATTCTTATTATTATCATTATTTTAATATCAGAGCATACTAGTCTTAGAATAAGGAAGACTTAGGTTCAAGTCTGCATTTTCTATATATTAACTGTGTGGTTATGGCTTAGTTGTTTAAGCTCTCAGTGACATAAACATCTTTATAAGACAAAAAATTCAAGATGGAGTTTCCAATCAGTCAATAAATATTTATTAAGTACCAACTATGTGCCAGACTCTGGGATAAGTACTGGGGAGTTCTCTAGTCTACACTATTTGAATCACTGGTCTAGATCAAATAATCACCACCATCACAACAAAACTCCTAATCAACTTCCTTTTTATTTTAAATTTTTAAAAAATGAGTACTTTTATCAGGTATTTTTAGTTTGTATGCATCAATGAATTTTAGCCGTGGTTTTCTGGCAGAGAAAACTCAAGAAGAAGAAAACTCAAGTTCTCTGATCCTAATCTTCATACGGGGTCTCTCGCCACCTGATGATTCCTGCCACACCAAGCACGTAGCTTTGCTTCAATGCGAAGAAAAGGAAGCAAACTGTAGGGGAGGGGAGAGACAGGAGGGACTAAGAGGCGGGGACACGAGGGGAGAGGGATGGATGGAAAGCAAGAGGAGGCGTGGCTGGGCTTGAGGCTGTCCTGATAAATTCAGAGAGCTGTGAGCTGAGAGTGCTGGAGAGAATCTGGATCACCTACAGAACGACTTTGAGCAGCACCGTGGACAGCGCCCGGGACTTCCAGGCTTCACTTCTCTTACAGCTACTTGCTCTTTCACCCACCCACCCACACACACACACACACAGACACACACACACACACACACACAGAAACGCACAGAGACACTCACACACACAATCCATCTCTCATACATACTCGTTAACCACTCACACATATATACACTGGCACACACAGAGATCACAGATACAATGGCAGAGTCCCACCTGCAAGCATCCCTGATCACAGCTTCACAGTTTTTCGAGATCTGGCTCCATTTCGACGTTGATGGTGACTATCTTTTTCTGTTGACTTTTTACTATCTCAAGTTGCTCCCTCACGCCCTGTTTGCAGTTATCTTTTTTTTTTTTTTCCTAACTTCACCACCACCCCTAAGGACTGTACAAACAATCCAAAAGTTTGTACTGCTTTTGCCTGAGGGCTGAATGGATGTAGTTATTTTTGCTTTTAAAGTAATTGCAAAACTTTTATCGTCACAAGCTTTTTGCTTGGGGAATGAGAGTAGGAAAGAAGCTGCTCTGGAAGGAGACTTTATCTGGGGGTTGCTATGCTCTCTGCGAGCTCTATGGTTGCTCTCTGGGACTCAATGCATTTTGCCCCCCTTGTATGGATTAAAGTTTAAATATCTTCTACCTTAAGCCTGAGAAATACTCTGCTTATCTTTAACTATCTTTAAGAGCTATAATTGTGCCCTGATGTCTCTGTTGCTTATAAATATAGAGACTGAAAATGTTTTTTTCTGACCAGCACACGCCCGCACACCCCACCTCACCCGCGCGCATTCACACATAAAATTAACCCGAGAGTTGAAGGAAAAACTCAAGAGTACCAGCAAAATGTTTTTGTTGTTTGCAGGAAGTGGTTACCTGGAAGGTAAGGAGCTGCAGAACTTGATCCAGGAGCTGCAGCAGGCGCGGAAGAAGGCTGGATTGGTAGGTTCGGTTCTTTAAAGTCTGGGTGTTATTTTAGTTGTGTAGGGTTTTTTTTTCCCTTCGTTTATTTAAAAGTATATGACAAATCTTTTTTAAATAAATAAATACTTTCGCCACTGGGGGCAAAAATGCATCTGCAAGTTCTCGTGAAAGATCAAATGGCAGTAACTTAATTTTTCAATTAATTTTACATTTAAAGGTTTCTTCACTATTTTAAAACAGTTCGCCAAATATTTTTTTTCACTTCATTGAACGTAAAAAAACTACTAGCTCAAATGTGGCTGCTTTAAAATCATATAGTTTGAACTTGTGATACAAAAATCTCAATAGGAAGAGTTGCCGGTCTGATCCTTTTACACATCAGTACCTGTAACAGGGAATAAGCTGGTTAAGCTAATCTTTAACTCTGCTTTCTTAGTGGAAAGTGAAGGGGGCAGAAATCTGTTTCTGCCCCTTGGTGGTCAGGAAATAGATCTGCAGGTTTCCTATGTAGCAATATGTGCTGTTCTTGTGTTGAAAGGAGAAATGGGTGAGGAATTCGAGCCAAGGGGATGGGGGAAGGACGTGTTGCTCCACCATTTCCAGAAGCAAAAACTGAGCAAAATGCATTCTAACAGTGAAAAAAAAATTAGTTGAAAAGCTCTCAATATTTCTTTGTAAGAGAGTAATAAAAAAGTTAAAGCTGTGAGAAATGAGATGATTATAAGAATCAGAATGTAGCATTATGACTATTGGTGTCAATAATAGTACGTAGAAAATCACCATTGGATGTAAATGCTTAAAAATAGTTATTAAGCAAATGAGGAATTATTTTTGTTACCTAGACAACACTTAAAGGAGGGAGGGGGACATAGTACCAGAACCTAATGTGCCCTCCCATGTAAAGAAGTGCTCTTATGAGATAGTTATGTAAAGGAAAAAAATAGGTTATAATTTCATTTAATATATTGGGATTTATATAAGACTTCATTTCAGTAGGAAAAGCTTTTCGGAATAATTTATTTATTTTCATGTATGAATGACCCTTTCCAAATTCAATGTAGCTTTTTAATCTCCAATCCCTACTTTCTAACTGCAAACTTATGACTTAAATCTACATATGACATATATTACTTTACATCAGTCCTTTAGAGGTCTTCACCATAAAATGATGATTGTGGAAGTCATTGGTCAATTGTGTTCAAAACCAAATAATGCTATAAGGACTATGTTATACAGATATAATGTTACTCAAAACATTTTTTTTTTTACATCTTCGTCATCTTTCCAAAAAAAAAAAGGAGAGAGGAGATCTGATAAGTTTTTCATGTGAATAAATCCATCAAAATGCTCCACTGCAATTCAGTGGTATTTATTTCTACATTAATGAAAATTGTTTTAAATATATACTTAAAGTTAACTTATTTTTAAAATTCAGTTTTCCCATAACATCTAAGAATGAGAACATTTGAGTCAGTTATTCAAAAGGCTGATGGCTTTAAATATGAATACAAATAAATCTGCAGTTTTTACAAAGAAACCAGATTTTCTAGAAACAAACTTAATGCTTTAAAGCTCATTTTGCCTCCTGAAAATTAAAATATTCACCAAGTACTATAAAAAAAGTCTTGCATTCCTCCCACTATACCATTTATATCTTTTTATAGGTTGTGCCTGTATATTATGTTATATTTTGCAAGTGGTTAGTGCTTATTTTTCCCTCTTTGTCATGACTATGTTTCTGGATTATTCTACCAAAGCAACCAAACCCACAATAATAAATTTCAGTATTATCAAGGGATCGATCATCACAAATTTCCTGATATATTGATCCCTAAACTTTTTTTCTGGATTATGATTATACAATATTGGAGATTTCAGATATTAATAATATTTCTGGAAACACATTCATTAGAGGACTATTTGACATATCTTACCTCGTTAAATTCTCCTTTTGAAAATTTCATGTCCTTTTCTGGGATGGAAAGACTGGAAACCTCAACCCCAAAACTAGAATCCTATACCAATTCTGCTTTAGGACTTAAAACGTCACTAAGTCTGAAAATAGTCTTTTCTTAATACTCATGAACTCTTAGATGTTTTATTTATATTAAATATGACCTAAAGTCATATAAGAGTCATAAAGAGTCATATAAAGTCATAAGAGCTAAGTGAATATTTAAAATTTAGTATGTCATGCCAAAATTGGCACTTAGGTAACCAATTTTAACAAAATTTTGATTTAGTTATAATTTCCCTGTATTATTGCCCTGTACTGTACACTCAGTAAAACATTTATTTGGCTGTAATCCTTGTCCAATGAGTTCACATTCTTAATTACAAATCTGTTGCTAAAAATCATTGGTCCCTAATTCTGTTTTCCCAAATGCTAATTTAACATCTACTGCTCTGGGGAAATTAAATTTGCAAATTAGATTCTATCAAAAATTAAGAGTTTTATATTGTCAGTATTCCCACTCTGTGAGTTCTCTCATTTAATTTTTTGACATTTTTTTCTTTCATGTAAATTTAAATAATTGCAAATTGCTTCTTATTGGTAGTCTATAAAGCTGAAATAATGGATTTAGTTTCAAATTGCTTTGTTACCTCACTTTTACTGAAAGAGATATACACCAAATCAAAATTGACTTTGTGATACTACCAACCCTATAGTAATAATTAGCCTCAATATATAACTTTTAAAATTATATTAACTTATTGGTTTCTCTATCAATTTGGGTAAAAGGCAAGTCATACACATTCATCTCATTTATCAGGAAGCTGAGGCCTAATTGATTTTTCCAAGGCCAAAGAGTAAAATATTAGAACATGGTGGCCTATTTAAAATGGGCTTCAGTTGGTGAAATAAGGTTTATTTGGCCCTAGTTAAACACAGAAGTGGGCCATGTTATAGAACTATGTTGACAAAGTCAGCTTCTTGGATTTTAGCCTATATTCAGACGATAAAAAGCCTGTGTGTAATCTAAGTACTGGAAAGCTAACACAACTTAAGGTACAGATGGAAAGACCAAACCAAAGCATGACCAAATAAATTAGAGTTTTTATTCTTAAACCAACTGATAGGATTATAAATTTAAATTTAGAGCTGCAAGAGATTTAGAGATCAGCTATTCAAACTCACTTTATTTTACAGATAAGGAAACTGAGATTCACATAATTTACCAAAGATCACATATAGAAGAAATGGCAGAACTCTCTATGCTCGTATTTTTAATATATGTAAAATAGAAAATTTTGTAGAAAGTAAAGCTGAAAACACATGAACATTAGAAAACACTTCTTTAAGCTGATGCTTCTAGGCAAAACTCTGAGAGCCAACTGTTATCAGCAAGTTAAAAAAAAAAGTCACCCCAGATCTCAGCTGTGGTCTTTCTTAGATGAGCATAATGGTTAAGTATTTTTGGTTCAAGCATATATTGCTCTCATATAAAAATAAATAATTTGTCTTCTTCCTTGTTACAAACATTCCTAACTTTCTTTCACATAGGGGTTTTCAAAGGAATTTTACCTTCCAATTTGTAATTTCTTCCAAGTTTAAAAAAATTAGTGAGCTATGTTAACACATTCATATCTGATAAAATGACAAGATTACATAGTGGAGTTAAAGGTAGAAGTATTCATAGAAGAGTCAGTAATATAAAAATCATAAAGATTAAATTTAGAAGAGATCTTAAACATTATCTTGTCTAAACCCTTAATTTTATGGTTTACAAAGGTTGAGGCCCAAAGAGATTAAGTGATCTATCCAGTATTTAACAAGTAATATTTCTCATTCCAGGCTAATGGTTTCTGAGATACATTGTCTTTAAGTACATTACCAGTTTATATTTTCCATTTAAATGGGCTGAATATATTAGAATAGGTAGTGTTTGGTGGAAAGAATCTTGGACTTGAAACCAGTACAGACAGGAGTCCAATTCTCACCTCTGGCAATTATTAGCTATGTAAACATGAACAATTAACTCAATTCAGATTTCATGTCTGTATAATTATATTTGTAATAGGGTTGTTGTGAAGATCAAATGGAGATATATCAAAAACACTTTGTAAAACTTAAAGTGCTATGTAAAGTGTCAGCTAGTGTTGGATTCAATATTTCTAAATTCTCAAAACTAAGAATGGTAAAGAATATGAAAAATATATTTGAAACTGGTCATCATAACTGTAACATTTTTTGTTTGTTCATTTGGATTTGTAATTTTATCAGCATGGGAAAGTACTTATTCTGGTGCAGATTGCCAACTCATCTTTAACTTAACATTTGAGAATGTTGTCTCCAACCCTAAAGTTAAATGAATTTACCTAATTACACTTTTGAATTACTCTTGATAATAGCTAGGATGGGTCAGAACTTGAACCCAGGTATTCTTAACTTCATGGCCAGTCCTCTGACAATCACAATACACTGCCTTCACATATTACCTTTGAAATCTGTAACAATTCTGTATCAACCAAGTCTTCCACTTCCAAGAGCATGTTTAATAAGGCACATGCTAAATACTATCAATTTTGTGTATTTTGTGCCATATCATGAGCATTAAAGAATAAAATAGTTACAAATTTCTACTAAATAACTTATCTTTTTGACCATTTGTAGGATTTGTCACCTGAAATGAAAACTTTTGTGGATCAGTATGGGCAGAATGATGATGGAAAAATAGGAATGGTAGAGGTAAGCAAACTTCTTTATCTGTGCATTTCTCTGAAAAATAGTTGTAACAAATGTGTTTCATTAGGTAGCTAAGACTGTATGGTAATTCTCCCCGACTCCTAACCCACACTGAGTAAATTATCTTCCATTAAAAAAAAAAAAGATCTGGAATAGAATTGAAAAGTAACTATATAGTTTCTCTGATTCAACTCTTTCACTTTACAAATGAAGAATGAGTGACTCAGATTGGTTTAGATTATTGTCCAATTTCAAATAACCAGTTTGTAGATTTTATACTATGACCCATTTCTTGACACCCCAATGATCTTCCCATTAAACCATGCTACTTTATTTAATCTTTTATCCACAATGAAGCGTCATGTATAGGTTTCATTTCTTTCTCCTTGCATCAAATATGACAGATCTTTCCCTGTTGTAAAGAGAAAACCTTCTTAGATATTGTAACATTGTAACAGGGTTATACCATTGCTTCTAGAATTCAGGCAGCTGACTCAACTCCAAGGGAAAAAAAAGAGGTACCTTTTGTCAACTATCTGATTTTTTTAACATCAGATAGTAATAGTTTTTTCAGAATCTCTAAAAAATTAAAATTGTGAGAGGCAAATCTTACCTTCTGACTAGGAATTTTCTTATTAAGTGTGACTTTCTTTTGACAGTAAATGAGAACAAGACTTTGAAATCCCTTTTGCCTTCTTGGATTTAGGTAGCCGGCCTTTATTTTCTCTCTTCTTTGCCAGATTTTTATCCTATTTTCCTTCTTTCTTTCATGACTCTTCAAGAAATCCAGGGCATGATTTCTCGTTCAAGGGACAGACTTTAAAGTGTTCCAGTGAATCACAAGCATAATTACATTTTTCTTATTTTTAAACTTTAAGTTCACACACTTATTAGACTGTGAAATATCCTGGCTCCAAAGAATACTTAATAAGGGCACACCTTTGACTCGGTTAGTTGAAATAACTTTAAAGAGATCAATCATATATGAAATACACTTTTAAAAAAAAGGAAATCACCATAAATAGAATGTAGGTACAGAATACTATTATTATCAATGTAATTAAATTTTCCCCCAGGGCATATGCTTCTTTTTATGCCTACATGTAACTCATTACTAGATGAATAGATAAATTAATAGTAATGGGACTTACATTGACATCGAGACCAACTAATCTGGAAATGAAATGATCTCAGATAAGAAAATTACTTTAAAATGAACATAAATGAGATGGTAACATTGAATCATTCAAAATTAGCTGGAAATCTTGAAATTAGGAAAACTATAGATGTGGCTATTTCAGAGTTTGACATGCTTTATAATTCTAAAAGAGGAAGAAAGCCTGTCATGTTACACTTAATATATTCCATCCTGAAGAATTCCATGGTTCTGAACTATTATTTCTATCATTTAATTTAGTCAGTAGCACTCAGTTGAGTAGAATATGTAAAAATCATTTTCTTTGCTCCCCAAGATTATATTTGTATGGATATATATGTTTTTTCTATATTATCACATATCTGACTAGTATGTGTACGTGTATTTGTGCATGTAAAATTATAAGGTAAATAGGCCTGCATAAAAGCAAAATTTCAAATGTTTAATCTGATACATTGATCATATTCCCTGACCTTTAGCTTATTCACAGAATGGTTTAGGGTTTATATTAATTGTGTGGCAAGAATCACTTGGCAGGTGTGTCAAGCATTGCATCAAAGAAGGTGCAGTAACTAGAAAATGGAGCCATTTGAGCAAAGAGAAAATTTACCTGTTCATAGAAAAGAAATAGAAAGCAGGTGATAAGGTGGTTTGAGTGCTGAACTTGGAGTCAAAAGTCTTGCCCCAGATACTTACTGACTATATGACACTAAATAACTCATGTAACTCTTTCAATCTCAGTTTTCTTATCTGCAAAATGGGGATGATAACAGAATCTATCTCACAGAGTTATAGAGAGGATCAAAGGAGATAATACATGTGAAAATGTTGGCAGCTAGGTGATACAATGGATAGAGTATGGACCCTCTAGTCAGGAGGACTTGAGTTCAAATCTGCCCTCAGATACTTATTAGTTATACTAGTTTCAGTGCTAAATACTTTGCAAATATTTTTCTCATTTTATCCTCCCAACAACCCCTGCAGGGTAGATGTTATTCTTCTCACTTTATAGTTGAAGAAAATGAGGCAAAGATTAAGTGATTTGCCCAGAGTCAAATAGATAGTGCCTGAGGCCAAATTTGAATTCAGGTCTTCCTGATTCCATGTTGGAAGAATAGAGAAGTCTGCATAACTAACAGAAGACAACTATTGGAAAGTTGTAATAAATAAGAAGATTGAAAAGAAAAGGTGAGGTAAGATTTTAGAGGATCTTAAATGTCAAAATGGAGAATTTAACTTTTACCCTGTAGAAATTAGGCCATTTAAAGTTTTAAATGAAAGGACTGAGATCAAATTGTAGAATCATAGAGTTTAAGTTTCCTGATTGTTGGTAGTATTTTTCCCACTACAACTTGCAGAACTATAATTTTTGAAAACTAGTCTGGTAGTGGTGTGCAGAATAGATTGATGGTCATAAGACTAGAGTCAGAGAGAACAATTAGAATAATTGCAGTTGTCTAGAGGAGAGGTGATAAAGAACTGGTCATGAAAAGAGTTAGAGTGATTAGAGAGAAAGAGAAGAACTAGAGATGTAAAAAAAAAAAAAAGGAAGAATTGCAAGTTTGGGCACAGATCATATGTAGATATGAAGAAAGAAAAAAGTTAATAGAGTGATAAAATGAGAATTACTTCAAGTACTGTAGAAAAGGTTTAGTGAGAAGCTTGAAAGTTTAGAGGTGAGTCTTTGCCTTATTCGATCTGAAATATAATGTAAAAGTCAAGCTAGGAAGGATATAAATGTGTATAGTATATATAATATATATAAACTACATATATCTTACAAAGAAATGGAAGAAGAATGAGAAAGAAACAAAGAGACAAATGAGAGAGAGAGAGAGAAAGAGAGAGAGAGAGAGAGAAAGAGAGAGAGAGGAGGGGGGAGGGAGGAGAGATTCACATATTAAAAAAATGAGAGTCCTTCTCCCAAACTCCCACTCTCTGAAGCAAGGGGAAACAGATGCTTGCTCTTAAGATGAACCCCCTGTTTCCCCCAAAATCGTGATAAGCCATCTAATTATATTCCGTATAGCATTACTTTGATGTTTCTGTAGAGATGTGGAAGCTAAATCTGATGCTATTTAATGCTCATTGAGAACTGGTATTTAAGAGCTCTTCCAGAATTCAAAGTAAACTGAGCAATCATCCTCCTGTTTGCATTAGAAATGAGGACTGAGTCTTTTAGATTGGAATTGAATCTTGTCATTCAAAAGTGGCAAAGTTCCTATCAAAACAGAGGAAGCTGTGTGGTCCAAAGGACAAAGCACTGGCTCTCAAGTCCATTTGAATCCTACATCTGAGTCTTACTATCTATACAACCTTTAGATCTCATTTTTCAATTGTGTCCAATTCTTTGTGACCCCAGTTGTGTTTTCTTGGCAAAGATCTTGTAGTGATTTGCTATTTCCTTTTCCAACTCATTTTGTAGATGAGGAAACTGAGACAAATAGGGTTAAGTGACTCGACCAGGATCATTCAACTAGTAAATGTCTGAGGCTACATTTGAACTCAGCAAAATGAGTTTTCCTGACTCCAGACTGGGCATTCTGTGCACTATGGTGCCACCTAGCTACTACTCTAGAATACAACCTTGGACAACTGTCCATAGCCATGAGCCTTAGTTTCCTTACCAAGATTATTAGACTACTTGGGTTCTGAGATCCTTTTCTTCTTTACATTTATCACTGACATATTTATATAAATTAACAAGCATTTATTAAGAATTTACTATGGGTCGTCTTTGTGCCACGTATAGAGATATAAAGATAAAATGGTCCCTTCCTTTAAGGAGATTATATTCTATTAGTGGATACAACACCCACCCCACACACACACACACACACAATAAGTATGTGAATAATAAATACAAAGTCATTTCAGGAGGGAGACACCAGCAGCTGAGGGGATCAGAAAAGGTTTCATGTAAAAGTCAGCATTTGTAGAACTCCAGGAAATCTAAAGGGCAGAGGAAAAGAAGGAGAGTACACTTCAGGAACGGGAGACAGCAAATATATTGCCTAGAAACATAACTAGAGGGGAAACAATAGCCCAAACTTAAATACTTCTTTAAAAGTTAGCTACAAGAATGTTATACAGATCCTCTCAAAGGCAGCTAAGAAATATCGAGGTTCAGAAAATGATTGCAAAACGTGCACACCAAATCTCTGTGATAATTTAACAAATACCACGACAGTCAAAAATGTTCTAAATATATTCTGACTAATAGCTCTTCTGCAGAGGACGATTAAAATAATTAAAAATGAGGACTGAATGATTTAGCAGCAAAGTAATAGAAATTTCCTCTGTGGCACTCACATTAAAGCACAGAGATCTTTCCTAAGAGAGTGTTAAGTGTGCAAGCTTTTAACTTGGGCTTTTAGGCAGTATGTGGGAACCTAGTATTGTTTCCTGACAAAAGGTTTATGTTTTCCTCTTGATATAGATGCATCTTGTTGTTATTGATTAGTTTCAGTTGGGTCCAACTTTTCATGACTTCATTTGAGAGTTTTCTTAGCAAAGATACTAGTGGTTTGCCATTTCCTTCTTCATCTCATCTTACAGATGAGGAAACTATGGCAAGCTGGGTTAAGTGATTTGTTCAGGGTCTCACAAGTAGTAACTGTCTGAGGCTAGATTTGAACTCAGGAAGAAAAGGCTTCACAGAGATAGGCCCAGTACACAAACACGTAGATATAGGTATCAAGATTGAGATTGAGATAGATGTGTATGTGTTTGTGTTGTGTATAACTTGGATATAGGCAACCTAGCTTAACATATTCTATCTTGCACTTGTCCAGGAATCTAGTACCCAACTCCATTTACAATGGCCTACCATCTTTTTTCCAATTATTTTTATTTTTAATTTATAAAATAACACAAGTACTTTCATAACATAGTAGAATTTTTTAAAAGATGGTTGCAAAAATGCAATTCTCTTATGTCCAACTTGCTTTTCTTTTAAAATATATAATAGTTATCATGTAACTTTCTTTTTTGTTCCCTCTGCTCAAAATGGAGGCCCCAGAAAATTTCCCTCCACTAAGGAAATAGATCATGCTTTATTCTGAACAATTTGAGTTCAAGATGCCTATGTAACATCTAAGTAGAGATTTCCAATGGGTATTTTGAGATGTAGGAGTTCAGAACACTGTATGGAGGTGATAGTTGAATCCATAGCAACTACTAAGATTATTCAGAAAGAATTTATGGAAAAAGAGGGTCCAAGCCAAAGTCTATAGGGATGGAAACAATGACAATGACTAAACAAAAGAGACTGAAAACTGATCCAAAAAATAGGAAAAGAATAAAAAGAGTAATGTAATAAGAGAAAAAGTAGAAAAGGAATATTAAACAACATCAAAAACCACAGTCATAAAGATTAGCCCATCAGATCTAGCAACTAATACATCATTGGTATTATTGGAAAGAGTAGCTGCAGTTGAATGATGAGATTAGAAGTCCAAATGCACTCATCTGAGAAATCATAAATAAAAAGAAATTCCCAAAAAAGTATAATGGGCGATCTATAGTATAATGGAAAGAGCTCTCAATTTGGAGGAACTAGGCACAGATGCTGGCTTTGCTACTTACTCACTATGCAAACCTGAATAAATCATTTAATGTCTTCAGACCTCAGTCTCTTCATCTGTTAAATGAAGTCCCTTTCAACTAAAATTCCCATAACTCAAGAGCAGTTGTGAAATTCTTTTCTCTCTTTTTGGAAGCTCTGAAGTTAAGGCCTCTAGACATGATTTAAGCTGAAGACAGAACCACCTGGCTGTTCCATTCTCATAAGAATTAGGAATAGGAGTTAATAGGACTTAAGAATAGGAGAACCAACTTTTTTTACAGGAATACACAAATATATGTCCATTATATGCTCAGGGACCTTTTGTTAAGGAATTCAAAAAAGTTTTTAACAATTCCACCCCCTTTCTGTACTTCAAAGATGAGTGAGTTGAGGGCCCTAAGGAAGAAGGGACTGGCTGGTCTCAGTTTCTAAAATGGAGATAATCATATTAATATAATCTTAAAAGTTATTAATTTGTGTGCTTTTATATGTGAAGATAGATAAGAGATAGATGCTTATTATTAAAATAATCACAGTAATAATTTATGAGATAACACATCTCAAGCTCTTTATAAACCTTCAAGTATTGTATAAATTATTATATAAATGCTAGCTATTATCACTCTTGTGGAATGCACTTAAAATTGATTTTCTTGGATCATGTTAGTAATTTTTTTTTAGAATCATAGATTGTCAAGTATGAAAAAGGCCTTAAATGTCATCTAGTTCAATTAATATGACATTTAGTAACTGTGAGTTTTCTTTCTATTTTTTTAAAGATATGATTTTTGTGATTACATATGTATGGATAAAGCACCAGCCCTGAAGTCAGGAGGACCTGAGTCACTTAACTCCAATTGCCTCAGCAAAAAAAAAAAAAAAAAAAAAAAATTACATGACATTACATTTAATATACATATTTCAATGAGACCAAAAGAAAAAAAGATTTAGTAATTTGATTTAATGAACTGAACGAGTGTGGTTAATAGATAATATGACAAAATTGCAGTGAAGATCTGAATTCAAATCCTGATTCTGATACGTAACTAATTGTATGTGATCAAGCAAGTCACTTAACCTGGCTGACTTTTGGTGTCCTCACCTACAAAATGGACATAAACAAAATATGTCCTAGCTGCCTTACAGGGTTGTCATAGCATTTATATGTGATAATGTTTCAACAATGCTTTACAAACTTTAGAGTGCTTCTCAAATGTTATAATTATTACTGTTATTCTACAACTCTTATTGTTGTTATTGAATAAATGGCATGTACAAAGAAACACATTTGTCCAATATCACATTTACTATCTTCAGCAAGAACAGACAGAAGATCACAATTCTTTTGATCCAATTGAGCCAATCAAAGTACTTCTATATCATCCATGCATTTATTAACATAATTACATCAACACATTTCCTTTTGCCCATCCTTTCACCCTACAAGAGCCATCCCTTATACCAAAGAATAAAAAGGAAGGGAAAAAATTTCAGCAAAATTAACCAACACATTAAAAGTAGCCGGAATGTCCCAAACCTATAGTCCCCTATCTCTTCAAAGAAGAGGAAAAAAAAGTTTCCTCATATCTTTTGGGGACCAAATGTGACTATTTATTTCAACTTTTTGGTTGTTCTTTCCTTTTACGTTGTTGGAATCATTATGTATATTGCTTTCCTGGTTTGTATTATTTACATTGTTTTTTATAGCAATATTAATTATATTCATTTTCAACTTGTTTAATTATTCCTTAATTGATGTATTATTTCCAGTTCTTGAACACAGATTTTTGCTCCAAATATTGTGGTATATATGAAATATGTCTTTTTATGCTGACCATCTTGAAGTATGTGCCTAGCATTGGGCTCTCTGCATTAAAGAGTTTAGACATAATTTCAAATTGCTTTCCATAATGGTTGGATCAATTTATCATCTATACTCCCATAACTTCTCCAATATCAAAGATTCTCATCTTCTGCCAGTTTGCTAGATATAATATGAAACCTCAGAGCTATTTGGATTTTCATTTCTCTTATTGTTAGTAATTTGGAGCAGTCTTTCTTATGGTTGTTAATAGTAAGCAATTACTTTTTTGGTCATATTCTTTTTTGTTGTTGTTGAGGCAATTGTGGTTAAGTGACTTGCCCAGGGTCACACAGCTAGAAAATGTTAAGTGTCTGAGACAAGATTTGAACTCAGGTTCTCCTGACTTCAGAGCTGGTACTCTATCCACTGCAACACCTAACTGCCCCTTGTTCATGTTCTTTCAACATTTATCTATTAATAAATGGGTTATGTTCTTTTATCTATTATTTGGCTCATTATCTTAGATATCATATTCTTATGAGAGATAATAGATTTATATTTCCTTTTCTCAGTCAAGCTTCTTATTCCTAATCCCACTAATTTGGTTGCCATAATTTTTTCCAGTCATCTCCTTCTTGTTTTGAGCAATGATCTCCAAAATGGACACTCTGTGGCTCAATCTCAAGTAGCACGATACTAACCAAAGAGTAGAAAAACGGATTACATGCAACACATTCCTCTTTTATCAAATGATAGGTCTGTCTTCAACATAAATATTCATCTACTTTGCTTTCTTCTAATCTTGCTAGTCTTCTATGGCTACATTGGGCAAAGGTCCCTTAAGGTAGTCATATCCTAATCTGACTGGGCACCTATAGTAGCTGCAGTAAATTTCCATGACCCACCCTACACAATTTCCATGTTCCAAGGCCACCAAATTAACTTAGTATCAGGCTCTTTGCTTCAGGAAATGACCGGTGAGTAAGCCATCCCAAAAAGCATTCGCACATATGTGCGCACACACATGCACTATATATACATATACACACATATATGTATATTTACATATATGTTCCCCATAAATATTTGGAGGTTTTGGTGGGAAAGAGTGAGTGGCATAGGATAAGAAGCCAGAAATATATTGTATTATAATATCAGAATATATAATCTTTTCCCTAAAGTTGACCCTTCTAAATTTCTATTTCTGCAGAGAGCACAATCATCTTTCCAATATTATAGGTTTTCCTTTAGTCTTGGATCCTCATTTAACTGAAGCTATTTTCTTTAAACTACTAATTGCCAAAATCAATTTTTTTTGCTCCATCTTCATCCTTCTTGTCCTCTTTGTAGCATTTGATACTACTATCCAAATAATTTCTTCTCTGAATTGTCATGACACGCTTAGTTCTCCTTCTATCTGTGGGATCACCCTTTCTCAGTCTTCTTTGCTTTATCATCATCAACATCAGGCCATGCAACTATGGGTTTCCCACAGGTTTCCATGGCCTTTTTCATTATACTTTCTCCCTTGATGATTTAATCAGTTTTCATGAATTTAATTATCTCTGTACAAACAATTCCCAGTTCTACATGTACATTTTTAATCTTTATCTTGAGCTCTAGTCCAACTTTACAAACTGCCTATTAGACATTTCAACTAAATTGTCCCTTAGACAAATAAATTTAGCATGTCCAAAATAGAATTCATTACTTTTGTCCCAAACCCATTCTTTTTATAAGTAGCATATATACATTATATATGCATATAATCAGGTGTGTATGTTTAAATGCATAAATATATACATATGTAGGCATTGGGTTATGTATATGTGTTTACAGGCATGCATATATGTACATACACACATGTTTTATGTATGTTTATATACATGAGATGCATGCACAAAAATATTGTTAAAGTCATGTGATCAAAAAGTTTGGAGACTATTGCACTAAAGAGTTAGGAAAAAGGAGTCCGTGACTCTTTTGCTCCACATTCCTATATAACATAAGAGAAAGTCTTTGGGGAACTATAAAAAGAGTATTGGACACTTATAAAAAAGCATACTTAGTTGGACATAATAGCTACCTTCAAATGTTTGAAGAGCTATCATTTGGAAGAGAGACTTGACATTCTCTGCAGCTCCAGAAGGTACAATTACTGCACAATCTATGACAAAACATAGGAAAGCAGGCCTGAGATTCATATAAGGGATGATTTTTCTAAAAGCTCTGTCTAAAAATGAAATAGAAAGCCTGGTGAAAACCATGATTTATCTGTTCCTAGAAGTGCTTAAGCAGAGAGTATATGACCATCTGTCAAGTCGACAAATTAAATATTTATTAAACACCTATTATGTGCCAGGTATTGAGAATATAAAGACAAAAACAAAAATAGCCTATTAAAGAGTTTACACTCTACTAAAAGAAATGGAACAAGAAAAATAAACTAAACACAAAACACATACAAAGTAAATACCAAATAATTTTAGGAAGGAGTCTTAACAAGTGAGAGGATCAGGATGGACCTCAGATAAAAGGTGGTACTTGAACTGAGCCTTGAATGGAGAAAGCAATTATAAGAGACAGAGGTGAGGAGGAAGAACATTCCAGAGATGGGGGATGACTTTTGAAAGGCATTTGAAATATAATATCACATATTGAAAATAACTAGCAGGTCAGTGTAGTGGGAAGAGAATGTGCCCAATTAGACATTATATTGAACAGGCTTATTCCTTGGGTAATATATTGGATTATCAAAAATCTGGTTTCTTTAAAGTTGAAAATCAGCAATAGCCTCTTTTCATTGGCAGATCAAATTATAGTATGAAATGGAGTAAGCTAACAGGTCAAAAATCTATGATCTCAGCAGCATGGAAATTCAGTATACTCCTTGAGTCCAGATGAAAACTATATCTTAATAGATATGTCCTAGAGAATCTGTAAACTAATAGGTCAAGGATCTGTGATCTCAGTGATGTGGGAACTCAATCTCCCACTTGAAACCAGATGACATAGTTTAATAGATATATCCTAGGGAATCAGACTTGCTCAATGTCACTCAGCTAATAAATGTCACAAGTCTTCCCAAATTCATGTCTAGCACACTATTTTGCTACTCTGAAATTGAAATGAGTTGTTTTATGTAAAATTAGAGTAGTTTTATTTAATGAACAAAAATCTAATTTGGCCTTGTTGATACTATTTTACACTGCCAGTTTAAAATCAATAATTCAATACATCCAAATTTCTTTGCAATATAGTTTGGAGAAAATTAATATGAAAGGTACTTCAGTCAAGTTCTGGGTCTATAAGTCTGTAATTATCAAAAAATGTGTTTCTGCATTAACTTATCACCATTAACATTAATATTAGTAATTAATAGTCATTAGATTGAGACTTGTATCAATGAAATAAGGATACTACAGGCATAAAAGTGCTTTATTTTATGTTATTTTTAATTTATGGGGAAAAACTAAGTATTTCTATAACATAATACAATAAAAAGATGATTATATACGACTTGAAACTGTAAATCTACTATGCACAACTTGCTATTCCTTTCAAATAGACAATAACATTATCATGTAAATTTTTTTCCTATCTCCCCCAGTTATTAGAAATTCATATGCATGTAAAATTATTCTATAATAACAGTTCATATATATATATATATATATATATATATATATATACATATACACATACACATATATATGTACTTCTACTTTAAAAATTACATAATCCCAAGTAAATGTGAAATCGTCTTTTATTTAAAGAACTTCCAATTAGTGGAGTTCTGGGCTTACCTCACATAGAAGTCAGAAGTTGTTTGTAAGAGATGAATGGCAAACTCTACATCATCATTCCCAGAATTCTGTAATTTGAATATTATGTCTAGCAGGCACATTTTTGGAATTACTTCAGAAAATGTTGGAGAAAAGTTTAAACTAAATTTTTCCAAGTTGATATTTGAATAATTCAACAAGAATATAATAAATTTATGACTATGTAAGTATTAAAATAATTAACTGCATAATTCTTAATTAGAACATGACTTCTATAGTTGTTTTGTGTGTACTTCACAATATGTAACATCTCCCTGTCTTAAAAATATCCATTGACCCAAATCCTTCTCATCAAGGATCCTATTAGTCATTCATTCTCCTAATCCACCCAACACTATCATATAAAACATACATATTTCACGTATACATGTGTACACCCAAAATTCTACTTGCTTTTTTGGAATATATCTTACTTTTTCTGTCTTTAAGATTTAGTGATATCTTTATTTTTGTTCCTTCCATTATTTACTAAAGTGATAATACAGACAAAAGGGAAAAGATGTCACTTGGTCAGACCTACATTTTAGGAAAATGATTGTGTCAGTTTTATTTTTTAAATAATTTTTTAATTTTTAAAATAATTACATTTATATTAAACTTTAACACTGATCTTCAATGTTGAACTTGGCTTTGTTCATAGATACATTTAATTTAATTTGTAGTAACAAAGTAGCATTATAATTTAATAGTCACTTCCGTTAAAGTCTCATCAGAATTCTTTGTCAATTCATTCTTATTTATTTCCATATATATGATTGTAATTAGTGAAGACTTCATTCCTTTATGAGTCTTTTTTTTTTGCTTCACATCTTTTTATAAAGGTCATTACATATTTCATTGTATTCCTCACACTTATCATTCTTCACTGTATTATAATACTCCATTATATTCATGCATCATATTGTATTACCCATTTCCTTATTGGATACTTAGGTTATCACAATCTTTTGCCATTATATTTTATGCTGCTGTGAAAATATTTGAACATGCTAGCTTTTTTATGGCTGTTCTTTATGTTTCCAGGGTAAATTTCCAACAAAGGAACTGTTAGCTAAAGAGTATAACTATTTTTTGATAACTTTTACTTTCTACTGCCATATTATTCTCCTAAAAGAATCTACAAGTCTGCAATTCTACTAGAAGTGAATGAATATATCCATTTATCTTATATTCCAGTATCGAATTTCATTCCTTTTAGTTGTTTTTGCCAATTTGGCACATAATCACATCTTAATTGATATGAAAAGCATGCCAAAAAACAAAACAGCCTTGAATTCTTAGGTACTTAGATAAGTACTTGCACTCTCTTATCTGACTTTTCTGTTTCTCCCATCTTCCCTTTGGAAAGGAAGTCCTCATTCTTCCTTCAAGATCAATACTAGATTTGTCATTTGGCAATCACATTACTTCAGACCCTCATTCCCTCTCTTTCAGGCTATTAGAACAGTGTTCTAAAAAGGATCCCAGTCTACACAATTGCCATAATTACTTTCCTAAAATAAAGGTCTTCTTGTATTCCTCCCTTTTTAATTCTATAGCAAAATGCAAATACCTCAACCTTCATTTAACCTTCATAGTGTGGCTTCAGCCTATCTTCCTGATTTATTTCATATTATTCTCCCAATTTGCTCTATTCTAGACAAATTTACTCTTATTAGCTGTTTTTCATATACAGCATTCCATCTATTGCCCTTAGAGTCTTTCTTCCTTAATTGGAATGCCTTTTTTCATCAATTCCACCTCTTAGAGTTCTTTGCTTCATTCAAGAATCAATTCAAGTGTTATGTTCTCCAGGAAGCTTTCCTGACCCCCTTAGTTCTTAGTGAATTTCCTTTCTCCAGACTACTCTGGACATAAATATACATATTTATATGTATATATGTCCTATCACCCCTCGTAGAAAGTCAACTCCTTAAGAGCGAGAGTCATTTTTCATTTTTCCTTCATATTACTATGGTGCCCAACAGAATCATGCAAATAGTAGGTGCTTAATTTATACTTGTTGAATTCAATCTAACTTCCATTGGATCTCAAGGAATTTAAGAGTTTAATCAAAGAAAAAAAATGCAGATAACTCATAATATCCAATATTTGTCATTTAGTCATCAAGGATTTAATTTGTGCTTGCTATCTAATAATAGGAATTATAAAACAAAGTATTATGAGAAATCTGAGAGGAAATATTGCTTATTTCATGATAATCCTTCCTTTAGGAGGGGGATTTGGGTCAGACTTTAAAGGATAGGGATTCAGTGGTAAAAGATAACAGAACATTTCAGACCAAAGAAACAAATGAAGCAAAGTCATAAAAGAATAATTTTGCAGATTACAGGGAGGAAAAATTGTTCATTTCAGGTGAACTGATACAGAGTATCTGACAAGTTAGGCTAACATTAGTTTGTATATGGCTTATGACAAGCAAAGGACTTGGAACTTTACTGAAGAGTTAATAGGGAGTTATGAAAGACTTTTGAGCAGGAATGGTAGTCTGAACAGACTTTTACAACTCTTTCTAGTGACTTAACTCATCTCTATGTGTTTTTATTATATCAGCATATTCTTTCTCCTCCCCTCCCTGTCCCTTTACCCCCCAACCCATTTTGTTTTTCAGGGCTTTGAGATTTTCTTTTTCCTAATTTAATGAACTCTTACTAAAATAATGAGAAACTGGGCCAAGAATATATTCAGTGGTATCATATTCACATTTTTCCATGCTTCAGTTAAGATACTTCTTTCCACAATAAAAATCACAATGTATCGATGCTTTCCCAACCTGCACAACTTTTTTCTCTGTACTCCTCCAAATCCTTCATAAAGAGTTCCATTCACTATTCTGGATATTTTTCTCTAGATCTGCTCAAATAGTATTGATATAAATGGAATGGAATGTCTATTAATTATCCCTCATTTTCATTACATAATCAACCTGCCTTACATTATACGAGTCTCTAATGAAATATTTTATTATACTGCTTTACCTATATCACTGTTCATTCATAGGACATTATAACTTACTCATACCCACCATGCATCTCTCCATTGCCCTTTGGATGCCACTAAACCTTAACTTTTCAAACGCTGGGGTGATAAAATTGTTTCGCCTTTAATATGATCAAGGAGGTACTGGAGACAGGGGAAAGTCTGGTTAATTAGACATTTTGGGTAAAAAAGACTAGCAATAATACAATATTACCAGAATTATGATGTCAAAAAGATAAACCTTTGTTTCAAGAAGCTCAGGATTATTAAAAGCACTGAACAAATTCCCCCTCCAACCTACTCTTCTTCTGTTCATTTCTGGACCAAATAATTTTCTGTCTACAATGTCTGACCGAGATATATAATGAACGAGAACTATGGGTTATCTATTGATCTGATGATCAGTGAAAATAATATTCATTTTTCATTCACTTGGCTTCTTAAGTACATATACATAATTATATATATAATTGTGCATGTATTTGCACAGATGAACAATGGCTCTATTTTGTCATATATGCATGCACATATACATATGAGTATTTCTCACAAACATTCATGTATACATATATATGTGTTTGTGCATGTTTGTGGCATATATGTACATGTAAGCATGTATTATATGAATGAATATGTGTATATGTGACAAACTCTTTTGAGTAATTGTTCATCTTATTTAAGATTATTTATGAAATTTCATGTCTCACGCAGACTCCAAATAGGAGGAAAGTTTTTAGTAGATGCTGAATTGTTGTTGATGCTCTGCAAACAGATCTGAAGAATAATTTACTTTATTTATTAGGAATCCCTCATATTTGGATTCTGAAATATATGTCCTTTTCTTCAGAGCTGTTTACTAAATGCTACTCTGTATATATCTTTATGTACATAGTTGCTCACATTTTGTTTTCCCCATCTGAATGTTAATTTCTTGAGGTCAGGAATCATGTTTTTTGCCTTTCTTTGTACCCCTACTGGTACATACTGCGTTTAAGTGCTTAAATGAGTGACATATTTTTCATAATTGTGGCAAGCATACATCTCTGTTTTGATACTCATTTAATATTAATTATCAGGATAGTTTTTAAAATGTTTATGAGTTTTATATCTTCATGTCTCATGAGTATTTAAGGCAGCATTTTACTCTATCAAATCAAATTTCTTTTCAAAACTAACAAATCATAAGCACAGTGGGATTCTGTGTTCCCTATACCTTTCATTCAGCTATATGACTATAAGTTATTTTAAACTATGGAATACTATCTGAAAAAGCCTGCCTCTTTCCTTTCCATACCTCATCAAGGATATTTTCAATGTATGTGTGTTGATTATCCTAAATAAAATGGATATATGGATGAGTAGTTGTTGATATTTTCTTGGTCTCCTTCCCCCCTCAAAAACTCTATTATTTATTATTTTTTATTTTTCCCATAAATTTAGTATTTGTTCTTCTTACAAATAACTTGAGAATTAACATTTCAGTGCCTTCAAAATTAGGTCACTACTCCTTCCAGCTTGACCTAGCTCTACCCACTATATCTTATTGATTGCTTTTGGCTACTTTTACCATTTTTATTATCTTTAGGACCAATTCTCCTTCCTCAGGCAACATGTTAGGGATTGTGATGCTAGAGTCCCCACCATCATGGAGAATGAAGAAAAGAGTTAATTAAAGAAATCTTTATATATCTTCCCATTTTGGATACACTCATTGCCGCCTTCTAGTTTCATCTTTTTCTGGATAATCTAGTTTAATTAATCAGAGATCAGATTTCTCAACAATTTTTCTGTAAACTTGTTTTTCCCCTCTATTGATTTCACTGTTTCACGAGGTAATACTGCTTATAATCGGCTATTGCTCTATCTATGACTTTAGAAGAGTTTTTATTATGAACCAGTATTGCCATGTCTTCACAAAGAAACCAAGTCTGTTCCAATTCTGTTCTTTTATCCATTTACTATTTTTGTTTTTAACAACTTGCTTAAATAGGTTAAGTTGAAGTTACTTCACTCATACCTTCCTCTTTAATCTTAATCCATTTTTCCAACGTGACATTTTTTTACTTTGTCCTAGCAAGTCAATGGTTTAATGGTATACATGTGAGTGATTTGGAAATGACTATGAAATTAAGTAAATGGTCATTTCTGGTTTATTAAAATATAATTGATTTCTTTTTGCCCCTTGGTGTCTTTTTACTTGTCATGTTCAATGACTCTTAATTTTCTTCTTGAAGAACATATTCAACAACTTTAGGTGTGTGATTTTGGCTCACATCTTTACACAAGAAAGAAAATTATTTCATTATCTTATTCTGTCTCTTGACTTGTCAGAAAAAAAGTGCATGGCTCAGATTATGTTGGGAGAAATAGGGAAAAAAAAAGGATGATGTTAGCAACATAATCATTCTGGCATAAAAGATATAGAATATCTCTGATGGTATCTATTCTTTTGTGTAGCCTATAATTATTAGCAAAATACATCAAGGTAGAAAGCTTATCTATTCCAGTTTTCTCTTTAGCTTTGTCTCTTTCTGTCTCTCTTTTCCCACTCCTCCTCCTATCATAATTTAAAAGAATGAGGAGAAAGCATATAGTATGTATGGCTAGGCAGAAAAACAATTTTTGCAAAGGCTACTTTTAAACCATTGGAAAAAAAAGATTGGGAATAAATTGCTAGTCACATGGGCAAACATTCCGAACAATACCAATAATTCCTAGAGTAAGACACCAAAAAAGATATAACTATTAATAATTTTTTTACCTTGTGTATTTCGAGCTAGGAAGACTAATTCTGGAAAGAAAAATGCCAGGTCTATTGGAAAGAATATTTAATTTAAAAAGAGGACCTTGGTTATGATACTGACTCTGAACCATTTTAGCTGTGTGTATCCCAAGAAAGTTTCCTTATCTATAAAATAGGAATAATGTTTGTATCATCTACTTCATAAGTTGCAGTGAAAGCATGCTTTACACATCTTGCAATGCTATATAAGTGCAAGTCATCCTAGCAACTCAAATGAGAATCTTACTCTTAAGTTTCTCAAAACAACCATAATTTTTTTTTTAATCTTTTACAGTTAGCTCACGTATTACCAACGGAAGAGAACTTCCTGCTTCTCTTTAGATGTCAGCAGCTCAAGTCATGTGAGGAATTCATGCAGGTAACTATGAGGCTAGAAAAGCTCTTTTAGAAGAAATTGCCAAGATCAAGAATCAGCAAACATTTTAGTAACCTACTATATGGCTAAGTACAAGCAATTTCTGCTTCATACTAAATGTGTGACCTTGGGAATGCCACTTAACTTCTCTGAATCTCTGTAAATTAGAGGAGTTGGAGCTCTAAGTTTTCTTCCAGTTCTTAATTTTAATGACCCAATGGTTGATTATTCTAAGGAACAATGGAAATGGCACATGAATGAGCCCACTTTGTAAATCGTAAAGCATGATATAAATGTCAAGCATTATGATTATAATTATTTTACTCAAATGATTGTACATCACTGTTTTCAGACTTGGAGAAAGTATGACACTGATCATAGTGGCTTCATAGAAACTGAGGAACTGAAGGTAAGTGAATGAAAATGTAAACAAGTTTTCCTTTCTAAGAAAATTCTGAAAAGCTAAGGACTGAATTGGGGCAGGGGTTAATCCTTATAACTATAACTATATTTTAGGATTTCTAACTTGAGGTCTGGGAATTTATTTTTAAAAATTTTATAATTGCTTCCCTTTGTAATCCTATGCACTTTGCCTTATGCATTTAAAAACATTACTTTGAGAAGATGTTCAAAGACTTCAGCATTCTGACAAAGCATGTCAGCCAAGGACACAAAAATGGTGAAGAACCCTTATTTGTTAATATTTATTTAAAAGTTAAATACAATATAGAAAAAATAATCACTTCCATGTACATAGTAGAACATGAAAGGGTTTAAAATATGAAACAATACATTTCCATTTCAAGAAGCTTATTTAATAAATACTATACATTGTGTTCAGAGCTGTCAATCTTTTCTTTGGTTCTTTGTAGGTTTCCTTTAGTTCTCTTTATTCTTTTCTCCCTTCCCTCACTCCCAATCAAGAAGGCTATAATTAAGCAAGATACATTTATATATACTTGTATATGTATATATAATATACATTCATATATACATATATGTGCATAAATATACATAGATAACTATAATTATACACATATACATTTATATAAATATATCGATGTAAGACCATACTATACTTATTTGTTCATTGTTTCTCTGAAGATGAATAACATTTTTTCAAAAATTCAAGTTTTTCCATATTTTTTTAAATCCATCAAATCATCATTTCTTACACCATAACAATATGCCAACCTTATACTATCTGGTTACTTTAAATAGTCTAAAATAATGTTGATCCATATGGTTGATATGTAATCTAGTTTCTCTAATTTTTCTCTTTCTATTTTAGCTTTAGTTTTGAGATCAATGATTTCTGCCCCTGTTTATTTATGTAATAAACTCTATTCCTGATCTTTATTATGTTTATATCTCTTATTTTATATCCCCCCTGAATCCTTTGCTTTACTCTACCTGCTACCTTGCCCTCCTATTACTTAATCTAGGATCTCTCCTTTATCCCCCCCTCCAGTCTTTCCCCTTGCTCTCTTGTTTCTATCTGAATTTAGAAGACTTTTATATCCTTCCAAATGTACATATTGCCCTCTCTTTATCCCATTCCTGTAAATCAAAATACCTTTCTATACTCTTACCTCCCCTTAGCCTATTCTTTCTCCCTCTTATTTCTTTTTAAATTTAGAATATTTTTATTCCCTTCTAAATATATATATCTGTATGTTGTTCTCTCTTTAACCCAGATCTGATGATGTGAGTAGGGTTCCTTCTAAAAATTATTCTTATTCTCTCCCCCTTCTTAATCTCTTTACCCTTTTATTTCTTTTTGAATTTAGAAAAGTTTTACATAGAGATTGGGGGAGAGAGGGATAATTAGATAGAAATATAGATAGATAGATAGATAGATAAATAGATGGATGGATGGATGGATGGAAGATAATTTTTCTCTTTAACCTATTCCTAAAGAGAATAGAGTTCTAGAACTACCAGCCCTACTCTCCCAGCATCCCCTGTGTCATTTCTTCCTCTTGCACCTTGATGAACCCTTATTTTAACCTTTATTTTCACATCTGCAATAAGTGCTAGAAAATAGACATGAAAAAAAAAAAAAAAAAAGAAAATAGAAATGAAAATTTTTTGCTAAAGTCCCCCTTCCCTCTTACTGGGATGATGAAAACTTCTTTTAAGGTGTTGCTTCTTATACTAACTTAAAGAAATATAAGAATTGAATGTTTTGCACAAGTACTAGCAATACATCTAAATCATATATGTGTACCCACTAGGCCACATTTATTAATATTTTATGCTGTAATTCTAGAACTTATATTATTACATACTTAACATTTTTTTCTGGAAATACTTTTCCCTCAGAAAAGAAATCTCTAAAATTTGTATCAAACTTTAGGAAGTTTGTACCCTTAAATAAATTTATTAACATAAATCTTATAGTTATACAAAATGCAAATATTTATTAATAATTGAAAGGATTATTCTTCTAGTTATATGGATATCAAGAGTCTTTAGTCTAGACAACCATGTTTTCTTTATCTTCAGACTAACAACAACTAAAAAAAAATTTCCAGAATCATTAATGACAATTTTTGCCAAGAAAACCCTAAATGGGGTAGGACAAGACTGAAAAACAACTCAACTGAATCTATACCTCAGGATACCTAGGATCACATACTGACTTAGTTTTCAAATAAAATGTTACCTATGTTGTTAAAATAAAAAAAAAAAAAGAATCACTAATGATGGTCTATTTCTATTATGAATGGAAAGTGTGTGATCATCCAACGTTGTTTTTTTCTATGTTCACTGTGGTTTAGGAATCTTAGAATCATAAGAACTTAACATAATGACAAACCATGATTCTAGAGGATTGATGATGAACTATTTGACCCACCTCCTGACACAGAGATCATGAATTCAAGATGCAGAACAAGGATGTTTCTGAAAGTTGTCAGTGAGGGACTTGACTATATTTGTTACAAGGATTTTGTATTTCTTTTCTTTTCAAAGGAGTTTGTAGAGAGAGGTGGAAGAAAAAATAACATTAAAATCAAATTTTTAAAAAAGGAATCAGAATCAAAAAGGGATTTCTTTGTATTTGAAAAGTTGTGATAATATAGTGAACTTTTCTTATGAAGAAATGTAGTAATTATTCATTTTAAATGATTTAAGAGAAATAGATTTTAGGCTTTCTGCCCCATATAGATTTGTAGGTTTTAAGTTGAAAGGAACTTTAGAAATAGGATTCTCCTTTCACCTCTCTATCTTTGTACAGACATCTCATGCCCAGGACACAGTTCTTTCTCACATCTTCCTCTTAGAATCACTAGATTCCTTCAAAGCTTAACTTATGCCACCTTTTTCAAGAAACTTTTTCTGATTTCTATGTAATTAGGGTCTTTGTTCCCACCACCACTTCTCTAAGACATATATTTTAGGGTATACTTTACATGAAATTAATTTTGTACATATTCTCCATCTCTCTGTTCTCATTGGAGGTTGGAACTATTTTTGTTTTGACTTTTGTATTCTTAGCATCCAAAGACTAGGTGACTACTTAGTGAATATGTTAAGTTTCTTTTTGAGTGGTATGAGTTAAACTGTGTGAATCTATGAAATTCATATGAGAGAGAGAAAAAGGAGGAAAGAAGAGAGAGAAGGAAAGAGAGGTGGAAGAAGGGAGGGAGAGAGGAGGAAAGAAAGGAAAAAAGGAAGGAGGGAAGGAGAGAAGGAGAGGAAAGAGAGAGATTTAGAAAGTTCATTTTAAGTTCCGCAATTCCCAGGGTTTTATCTTTATCTATCTTTTACAAGATATTTCATAGTCCCACGTTTTCTCCCAAGCTATTCTTGGGACAACTATATTAGCTCTAATGAGGCTCCTTAACCCAATTAATCTTGCACCAAAGCTCCACTGAGTAAAATACACATTTATTTCCAGCAGACGCCTTTGAGTTTTCATGCCTTAGTCGGTTTCTGAAGTCTAATTTTAAAATAAGAATGAACTTCTGAAACTAGGTGAAGTGGCTTTCTGCCCTGACAGAATAAAATCAATATGACCAACAATAGTGAGTACACAATTAATTGTGTACATATTAATGAAGACAATAAATAATTTCATAAATGCATATGACAACTGGAACAATTATTTGCATGTGCAATAAATGCTCAGTTCACCTAAACTTGTATTTGATTCATTAATTTTTAAGAAAATAAAGTTGATTGATTTTTTTCATCATTAAGAGGAATGGGAGCTTATTATATCTTTAACATTTGCCTTGTCATGACTATGGCTATAAAGCTTCTATATCCCACTTTCAAAAAAAATAGATACTCCCTCGCTCCAACTGCCAATTTAATAATCATGTTCTTTCATCTTTCCCACATTAATATCTATTTGATTGTGATTCATATATCCTTCAGGCAAAAAGCTTCCTCATGTGTAATGAATTCTGTTGAACATTCTGCTCTATCCTATTGCCAAGGAGGGGCTTGTGTCATTATAACTTGACTTTACCTCTTGTGAAATTTGCAATTATGCTGGTAGTAAGTGACATGGTGAGTACAAGCTGATGTTCAAGGTGAGGGCCTTTGTAGGATTAGCTAAACAGGCAATTCTGGGGATATTTGTTTATACCTGCTGTTCCCTATAAATATTAAAAATTGTTCCCTCAGGGAAAAACGGGTACTCAGCTCTGACACTGAGTTATCTTTGTGTCTCACTCAGAAGAGAAACACAAATATTTATAGAGTTTTCACCATGTAGCACTACAATTAGTAGACAAGTTCAAAAGATTTCTCTCCTCAGACTTCAAAATAAAATACTGATTTCATTCAAGTAATTATTTAGAGAAAATAGGAAAAATGCAAGAATACTTGATCTAGATTTCATAGAATTTATATATATATGTGTGTGTGTGTGTGTATATATATATGTATACACACACACACACATAAATATATATATATATATATATTAGATATAACATATAGATATATATAGATAGACTAGAAAGGACCTGAGAGAGTATTTCTCCATTTTACAGATAAGGAAATTGAAGCCATGCGAGAATGATTTTTCCAAGGTCACACAGGAAGAGCCAAATTGGAATTTGGACATTAATCCTCTAAGCTCAAAACCAATATTCTTTCCATTATTCCATAATAATGCTCATGCTATAGATAAAGCAAGTCTTGAACTTCATTCAAGTATGATAGTCTATATTGAAATTTAAAAAAAAAAAACACTTTAATGAGTTGGTTTCAAGCTATGAAATGCCTCACTCTTCCTCTTTTTCTTCACCTGTCCTACCCCCATCCTACAGCAGCTTCACTATGTTCAACTTTCTGAAATATAGACATGTAAGATATTTGTTACTGGCCTGCTTTACCTGGATCTCTTTTTTCTTAACAGAACTTTCTAAAGGACTTGCTAGAGAAAGCAAACAAGACTTTTGATGACACAAAATTAGCTGAATATACAGACTTGATGGTAAGATGGGCTTCCAAAACATTACATTGCAAAGATATGAAATATCATTAATGTTTGCATTATTTGTTTTGAGTGAATTAACAGTCACAGTCAAAGCAGTCAGTAATGCACATATCAGGATGTAATTGTACTTCATAAGTAGTAGCCTGGATATTCAATTCTTCTGTCTCATTTGATTCCAAGTAAACCAGAGAAGAACAGTGTTGGTGCTAAAACAGGAGTTCTTATCCTGGGATATGTGGATCTCTAAATATTTCAGGGTGTCCATGAATTTATATGGAAAAAAATGTCATTTTTATTTCAATGTAATTGGCTTCTTTTCCAAGCATATATTTTATCCTATGTGTTTAAAAACATTATTCAGCTTTACTAGATAGTCAGAGGGGTCTATAATTCCCCCCCAAAAAAAGGTATAAAACTCCTATTCTAAAAGAACTTTCTTTTTCTGAAGACTAAAAAGATAAATTGTTATTTTTAAATCACTTTAACTATTTCAGCCAAATTTTGTAATTATTTACAAACTACTCAGATTTTAGCTTAGGAATACTAGAATTTTAGAGTCAGAAAAGCCATTCTAGGTACCTTCTTTTATAAAAATTAAGTAAGATTGGATATGCTCTCCATCTTTCCTTTTCCCTTATTCTATACTATTAGCCTTGTATGGCTATGCAATGATTCTAAAGGATTACCTAGAAATGGCTGCTTTTCAATTCTGGGTAAAAAGATCCAAAGATAAACTGATCCAAGTAAGTAGCCAATGGAAGATCTATCAACTCATCTATTAAACAAGACATTGTTTTTGGACCTCTGAAAAATGCAATTTACTAGTAGGCATTTGGTACAGAAGATAATTCAATTCATTCTAACAATTCACAAGCTTTGAGTTCTCCATATACATTGAATTTGCTTATTTATGTAATTAACAGAAGTATGATTAGCTATCACAATACACATCTTCCTTCTTCCTCTCTATCCCATCTTTAGTAGCATGTAATCTCTTTAAAGGTAGAGGTGGTTGTTCTTTTTTTATCTCTAGGAACTTGCATATAGTAGGTACCTAATAAATATTTGTTAATTTAAATTTTCATCCTCTTCACAATAGCTACTTTTCCAAATGCTGTCCCAAAGTTTTGATTTATCAAAGAGTTCTTGTATAAATATTTAAAATTTAAAATTGGTAACTGAGTTACATCATATTGTTAGACCTCCAATAATAATAGCAGCAAATAATAATATCATTAGGGCTCTAATAATAGCTAATAATAACATAGCACCGATTATGTGCCAGGCACTATGCTTTATAACTATTATTACATTTGATCCTCACAACGACTTTGGTTGATAGGTGCTATTATTATTCCCATTTTAGAGTTGAGGAAATGGAGGCAGAGATTAAATAACTTGCCTATAGTCATGTAACTAAGAAATGTTTGAGGCTAGATTTGAATTCATATCTTCCTAACTCCAGATACAGTATTCTATCCATTCTGCTGCCTGGCTATCCCTAAAATATGACTCTTAACTACATAAATCTCAATATATTTCCCCAAAAACATAAAAAAGTATAGATTAGCTGCCATTTATAAGATACTTTATGATTCACAAAGTACTTTCTATACATTATTCATCACAATGCTTCTGTGATCTAGGTGGTGCACCCTATTTTACATATGAGAAAGCTGAGGTCAAGAAAGGTTAAAGCATTTATCCAAGTGTACATGGCACTTAGTGGCAGAGGCAAGAAACAAATACAGTTCATCACACTATATATTCTTCACTATACCTCGACTCTCTACTACAATAGTTAGCCTTTTAGGTAGTTGTTACTCCTGTTGCTCTTTATAGGTCCCTAACAGTTGTCTTTTAAATGGGGTTCCACTTATATCTCCTGTAAGTAAAGTCCTATTTTGAATTCTCTAACAACAAGGAAAATACAACTAGGTCCCAATTAGTTCTAATAATGACTCTTCCATAGTAAAATTATTCCAATTTACTCAGCATAATTTCATTGGACTGGAACCTTTACCATATTTGACATAATTATAATTTGAATAGTGCATATTTTAACACATGGAATTAGTTTGGGTGAGTAATTATTTGCACTTTTTTGGGAACTTATCTTATATTGTTCATCATGAAATTATTCATAAAGTAGGTTCATGCATTTAAAAGAAAAATGTATTTCTTAATACAAGAAAGTTTCACTGAACCCAAAGCAAGGTAGGGGGGGAATAAATCTTTTTCTACCTTCATTAAGTATGACCCACTCAACTTCAAATATGGAAAAATTATCTTTTTTTGGTGTAATGATGGGTAAATTTACTCTATGGGTAAGAGCTAATATCACATACCTAAAATTATTAATTTCCTATTTTGTTCCAGTTTTAAGTAGTCTATTTAAAGTAAGGACTTCTTTCCAGATAGAGTCTGAGGCTGGCCTTTAAAAAAAAAGAAAGAATCATTCAAATGGGATTTTTTTCCCTGCTGTAATGGCCTGGCATATCTTATTTAGTGTCATAAACCAGTTCAGATTCAGTAAGCAAAATTAATCAAGAACTAATTAAAACAAATGCATATTTTGGGAAATATTTCCCTATGGACAGTAAATTCTGATCTACTTGCCTAATGTAGGAGACTGTGACCGTTATTAGAAATCTTTCAGGGAACTGTAAAAAATAGAAGTTAAAAAAAAAAAAAAGGTAGTTAGTCTGACATTCATTCTGGGGGCTGGCCTACATTTTATGCTCTGTTCACATCTCACTTCCCTTCACATTGATACATTCAAACCAAATCAGATTAGAGGACTTGTCTTTTCTTATTTCTGTGGCTTTGGTGGAACTTTCCCATGACCAGAATGGTCTTCCTTCACATCTTTACCTGTTGATATCTCTTCCTTCAAGGGCAAGTTCAGGAACAATCTCGTCCAAGAAACCTCCCCAAATTCCCCCCAGCAATAACTTTTCCCTTCCTTACATCTCCAAGGCAAGTTGTATACTTTCCTGTATACATAGCATATTATAATTTGTCTAATCTTTTCCTTCTACTAAATTATATACTCCTTACAGGCAGAGACCATGCGTGTATGATATCATATTTGCATTCCAGGCATCAAGTATAGCATACTGCAGGTAGAATACATTTAATAAGTGTGAATTGGATGGAAGTTTTTCTTTAAAAAAAGTTTCTCATTGGAGTTCTGTGCTAGGAAGATAGAAATAGGAGGAAGAAAACTCCAAAGACAGAAAAAACATCCAGATTGTATCATGTGCATATGATCCATATTTGAGGTAAGATAATTATGAGGCTTATAAAACACTGATATATAAAATATTAAAGAAATGGAAGATACAAAAAACATACAAAAAATGTCGCTAAAACTAAATCAATTACTGATCAATTTGCCAACTCTCTCATGTTATATAAAGTCTTTATGAGTATCTTCTATCCATGAAATCAAGGCTATCCCTAAAGAAGTTAGTAGGGAATGAGTAGTCTTTCTCAAGGTTCCATGTACACATTCACAGCACTTATTTGTAGTGCAAAGAACTAGACACAAAAGTAGGTGTCCATTATATGATGGAATAATTAGAGAAACTGTGGTTCATGAATGTAAGAGAATAAAAAACAAAATGAAAAGTCTATCTCCCTCTACACATATACCCCAAGACACTTTGGGGAAACTTTAGCGCACAAAACTCCTAAGTGTGAATTAAGCCAAATTAGATTGTAATTGGGAAGTCTTTAACAAAATTAATAAAAATACAATGAAGATAATGCTTTTGAAAAAGTTTCTTAAAAGTCAGGTATATTAATTACAATAATTCTTAACATGGGGTCCATGAAACTTTTTAAAAATATGCTCTAATAACTTTCAATTCAAGTGATTTCCTCTGTAATTCTATGTATTTTATTCATTTAAAAACATTATTCTGAGAAAGGATCAATATGTTCACTGGATCTCCAAAGGGAGCCATAATACAAAAAACAAACAAACAGCAACAAAATCAAAATGGTTAAAATCCCCTGCTACAGAAATATGACACCACTCAAAGATCTCTGCTCCTGGCTCAGTTACACTTATAAATACCCCAGTTTAATTACACTTTGACCTTTCTTCTCTCCCTTAAATGTGGTGACAGAGTTGATTGTCCAAGTCTAAGCCTTAATATTTCCCTTCCCTTCAAAACAAATACAGCAATACCTTTTGCATAATGTTCCGATCTATAAATATATTTATACATATTCATAATTCATGTTGTTCCTTTTACTGCTATTTTCACTCCTCTTCATGAAAGGGTAAATCAATATTTACTGGCATTATTTTGGAAAGCCCTGAGGAAAAACATCTAACTCTTCTCTCATTTGTCTTTGCCTTCCTATCCCCCTCCCACAAAAAAAAATTCTACACATCAGAATAGCAAGAATATTAAAATAGTAAATCCAAGATTTAGATATGTAAGGCACTTTAGAAAGCACCTAAACCCCAAAGGTTTTTAACCTAGGGGAGAGAGGAGGGAAGGAGATTAATTTGTGTTTTCAAAAACAAACCAAACAAAAACAAACAAAAAAAAGAGGCATTCTTTTCATTAGCCTCTAAATGAAATGTAACATTTCTTTCAATTATGCATGTAAGTAATGAACATTCTGAGAAGGGATCCATAAGCTCTGCCAGACTGCCAAAGGTTAAATCTCTGACCTAAACCATTCTCATTTTATAGGAAAATGAGGCTCAGAAAAAAAGACGACTTATTCAAGGTCAAATAGATTTTTTAAAAAGTGGTCAAGCTGAGATTGAAATCCAGACCTCTTCTACCCTTAAATCAGGATACTCTCTATATATGATACTGTACTATTTATTCGTTTAGTCTCTTTTAGCTAGCTTCACATCCATGCCAATGTATAAAATGTTTGTACTGGAAGATTTCAGAAATGCTGATTTCTAGAACTTTGGTAGCCAATGAAGGCCTGCAACTCATCTTTTATGTTACTTTGAATTTTTTTCTCAATGCAACAAATGTGCTTTAATAACTATAATCATGACATTGTCTTTCAGCTGAAAATGTTTGACTCAAACAATGATGGAAAGCTGGAATTAACTGAAATGGCCAGGTAAGTTTAAGAACTCTGCTAATGTAGTTTCATATCAACTATCACTTAAAAAGAGAAAAAACAAAAACAAAAATAAATACCTAATGCTACAATTTTTTAATCCAAAGGTTGCTACCAGTACAAGAAAATTTCCTGCTTAAATTTCAGGTAAAGTAAAATCTGTAGAGTTTTCAAATTAAAGATATTAACATGTACAGCAGTATTGTAATAATCTGACTTCTTAATGTAATACTCAATCTAATATTTTCCATATTCTCTAGGGAATCAAAATGTGTGGGAAAGAGTTCAATAAAGCTTTTGAGTTATATGATCAGGTAACTTGTCTTCACTGTCTATTTCTCTGTTGGGAACATTTTAAAAATATGTTAGGAAACAATGATTCGCAGATTAAAAGGTATAAAGATTAAAAAATATATGTAGCCTGTTCTATGTAATTCAAGGGTTTCTTATCCTGGTTCTTCATTTTTTTTTCCTGATTACTTTCCTTCCCCTTTATCAATACTTTCTGGGTTGTACTGCTAGCTCTTTCATTTTAACATTGAGACACAGCAAATCACTTAATATCCATGTCAGTTTTGTAACTATTCTACCAACCATATTGACCTCATAGGCTTATAGATTTAAATTGTTTTGGTAAATCTTAGCTCATATTATTGTGAGTTATCTAAGGTTGACTATTTTTGATTTTCTCTCTTTTCAGGATGGCAATGGATACATAGATGAACATGAATTAGATGCTTTATTGAAAGATCTTTGTGAAAAGAATAAGCAGGTAATTTACAATTATTATCGTGGATGTTTAAATAATAGACTTGTTCAAGTCCAATCAAAATAAAGCACTAAGGTACAATTGTTAGATAAACATCATTACTAGTAATATATTTACACATAAAAAGAAGAGTTGTTGTAGGTATATTGAGCTGTTTCTCTGAAACAACATAGGAATTCATTAATAGCTTAATTCAGTGTCTTCCAAGAACCTCACCTTACTGTCTTTGTCCCTCAAACACTTTCAGAGGATTACAAAGTCAAAACTATTTCCATCTGATATGATCATTGATACAACCCAGAAAACAAAAGCTCAATAACAGAGATCTCAATATTTTTTTAAATGTAAAAGAGAATTGAGATGAAAAAGTTTAGAGAAATAATTCTTGTTCTATTTACCTAAGGATGGAGTGTAACTTCCCTTTAAATAGATTGACATAAAAAATAAATAAAAAGATTGTCTTCACTTTTTATTAACTTCATGGGCTTTGGGATTAAAGAAGTATGTCTTCCCTGAACAGGAGCTGGACGTTAACAACATTTCAGCATACAAAAAAAGCATCATGGCTTTGTCGGATGGTGGCAAGCTGTACCGAACAGATTTGGCTCTTATCCTCTGTGCTGGTGATAATTAAAGACCCAAGATTATATCCACTCACTAGTGATACATTGTATCTATACAATAACTGTGCACTATAAGGGAGTAGGCTGTACTTTCTTTTATATCTGTAAATTTACCTGCATATAGATGATTATCCAGGATGTGTGGCACATTCTTTTCAGTTTGTTTCTATACTGTTTGTAATGTACAGTTTTTGTAACTCTATGATCAATCGATAAGAAGAATGTCTCAGTCTGGGTCAGTCTGTAAATTCAATAAAACCACCTAAAATTGCTCTTGCTTCTGATATAGCTGGACAAGATTTCAAAAAGAAAAAAAAAAGCTGCTTAGGGCTATTCTGTAAAAATTATCCTTTGCCATTTCAATTCATGTTTCTCCCCAATTAGAAGCACTGCATGCAATGGACCAGGCAGCCAAATTTTAGGAAGAATCACAGGTCTAACACCCAAAGCATTTATAAACCATATCTACAGTCATAGGGAGGAGAATGCTCTTAGAGTTAACTCATTCATTGAAACATAGATATCTAGGAAAACTAATTATTTAATGACTTATACCTCTACACAACCACAGTGAGAAAAAGGGTTTAATCAACACATCTATTCTGTAGAATGGAGTCCATGACAGCACTACATTTATTCAATTCAATTAGCCCTAATGAAAATTAATAAAAACCAATGAATCAATACATATTTACTAAATACTTACCATATGCCAGGCACTGTGCCAAGTGCTGGGAATACAAAAAGAGATAAAAGATGTCCTCAAGTCGCTTATAGTATATTGGGGAAGCTTGTACCAGGAAGTTAGGTACTAGTGATATAAATATGAAGTGAAAAAGCGGTCCTTGCCTCAATGAGTTTTCAATCTATAAGAATGTATACTCTAATTACATTATTCTCAAATACCCACCCATATAAAGTTTCATCAAACTCTTTATCCCAATTGATTTGGTAATGAGGTGAAAAAAGTTGGCACTTGGGTAGAAACATTGATCTGTCTTATTCTTTAAATGTATTTCTCACCAAGTCTGCCATCAAAGATGAATTTAATTCATTTTCTAAACTATTTTCACATGTTGCAGATTATAATTATTCTAGTAAATTGCTGTTTTTACATCATAATCTGTGTAACTTGTAATTAAAGTTAATATACTAAGTACCCTGGTGTCTAGTTTTCCATACTTCCTGTATTTTCTTCATCTAAAAGTGGTATCATCTTCAACAAATGTCTCTGTTGCTTCTGAAAATATTTCCTAGCTCTAACAATTATTTTACTAAGTAATTGAATTTTAACTAAAGATTCATGTTATAAAAAAAGATGGCTAAATGTTAACTTGTCAATAGTCTAGTTTATGCCATAGGCTCTATATCCCATCTTGTGAAATCAGTATTCAAAATAGTCTGAGTTCTATTTGTATATTGTGCTTAAAAGCGAGTTAAAAATACTGTCATCTGAGGGGAAGATCTATTTCCTTTCAATTACCTTATTAACAAGATAAACTTTACTAACATATTCTTTTATCCATAACTGGTTTACAATATCACATAACACTAGCTGGACCAATCTCTGGTAGTCACTGTTGGACCTTAACAGCATCTGCCTTTTGGTTCTCTAATCATGAGACAGATCTAATGAAAGGCTAAAGAGAGCTATTTGTGGAGTAAACATAAAGGGGTATATGCAGAGAAAACAGTCAGTGATGGCTATAGATTCCATACATTTCAAGTGATTATTTTTTATCCTTTATCTAAATGAAACAAAAATGGTTATGCTATTAACTCGGTGAAAGGTAAAAAGATCTACCAAGAGATATCATATATCAAATTGTGTAAATGAATTGTAGATAAGCTTTGTTCTTAGTGTGTATGTGAACACACAGAATTTAGGCTGAGTTTAATTATTAAGAGCAAATAAAGGGGGGAAATGTCTTCACCTTGTAGTTTTTGTTCCTTCTATAAAGTGTATGACTTTCTATGACCAATCCAGACTAATGTTTTACTACTGTAGCCCAAAGGATTTAAATGAACTACAATCTCTACTATGTATTCATAGAGTGAATGGATACTACAAAGATTTACAAGAAAGAAATTTCAACAATCAAAACTGGAAATGTCATTTCAAAATGATATATTAAAGTAGTATCTTCTCCAAAGTACTACAAATGGACTGTTTTTATTTCAGTCTTCAATCAAAACATTCTTGTTAAAAGCCTCAGGTATTATAACTATTAAGAAAAGGTTCTATGGGGATACTAGCTGGGCAATATGGTAAAGTGGAAAGAGCAATGAACCCAGATTAAAATCCCTCTTTGCAATTTAACAATTCTGTAAATGCAGGCAAATCAACAAACAATTATTAAGTGTCAGGTACTGTGCTAAGGATTGGGGCCAGAAAGGCAAAACAGTCCCTGGCTTTATGGAGCTCATATTCTAATAGGGAATACAATATGAAAACAACTATTTACAGTAACGTTTATCATCTGTAAAATGAGAATGAAACTTTTCTAGATGGCTTTTGAGGTACCTTATAATGCTACTGAAATAAATCTATGGTATTTATCCATTATAGCAGAATTCTTAAGCAATAGACTTTTCAGAATATTTTTTTAAAAAATTTAATTGAATTTCCGTCAAAATTTAGTGAAAACAAGGATGTAGTTCCCCATCTAAGTTCACAAATCCTCTGATATCTATGTATAGATCTGGGGTAGGGGAAGGTGGATGGGTGGGGTTAATGGCCCCAGATTAAGAACATCTGTATCGAGGAGGAAGTAAATTGCTTAAATAGTCCCATTTCAGAAAAAGAAATGGAAGAAGCTATTAATCAACTCCCTAAAAAAAAAATCCCCGGGACCAGATGGATTTACATGTGAATTCTACCAAACATTCAAAGAACAATTAGTTCCAATGCTATATAAACTATTTGAAAAAATAGGGAATGAAAGAGTCCTACCAAATTCCTTTTATGACACAGACATGGTACTGATACCTAAACCAGGTAGGTTGAAAACAGAGAAAGAAAATTATAGACCAATCTCCCTAATGAATATTGATGGTAAAATCTTAAATAAGATTAGCAAAAAGACTTCAGAAAATCATCCCCAGGAAAATACACCACAATCAAGTAGGATTTATACCAGGAATGCAGGGCTGGTTCAATATTAGGAAAACTATCAGTATAATTGGCCATATTAATAGTCAAATTAACAAAAACCATATGATCATCTCAGTAGATGCAGAAAAAGCATTTGATAAAATCCAACATCCATTCCTATTAAAAAGTCTTGAGAGTATAGGAATAAAGGGACTTTTCCTTAAAATAATCAGGAACATCTATTTAAAACCAGCAGTAAGCATCATATGTAATGGGGACAAACTGCAACCATTCCCAATAAGATCAGGAGTGAAACAAGGTTGCCCACTATCACTGTTACTATTTAATATTGTATTAGAAATGCTAGCTTTGGCAATAAGAGTTGAGAAAGAGATTAAAGGAATAAGAATAGGCAATGAGGAAACTAAATTATCACTCTTTGCTGATGATATGATAGTATACTTAGAGAACCCCAGTGACTCTACTAAAAAGTTATTAGAAACAATCCACACCTCTAGCAAAGTTGCAGGATACAAAATAAACCCACATAAGTCATCAGCATTCTTATACATCACTAACAAAACCCAACAGAGTTACAAAGAGAAATTCCATTTAAAGTAACTACTGATTGTATAAAATATTGAGGAATCTATCTGCCAAGGGAAAATCAGAAACTTTATGAGCAACACTACAAAACACTTTCCACACAAATTAAGTCTGATCTAACCAACTGGAAAAATATTAAATGCTCTTGGATTGGGCGAGCAAATATAATAAAGATGACCACACTACCTAAACTAATCTATTTATTTAGCACTATACCAATCAGACTCCCAAAAAACTATTTTGATGACCTAGAAAAAAACCAACAAAGTTCATATGGAAAAATAAAAGGTCAAGAATTTCAAGGGAATTAATTAAAAAAAAATCAAATGAAGGTGGCCAATTGTACCAGATCTAAAATTATATTATAAAGCAGCAGTTACTAAAACCATCTGGTATTGGCTAAGAAATAGACTAATTGATCAATGGAATAGGTTAGGTTCAAAGGACAAAACAGCCAATAACTTTAATAATCTAGTGTTTGACAAACCCAAAGACCCCAGTTTTTGGGATAAGAACGCAGTATTTGACAAAAATTGCTGGGAAGATTGGAAATTAGTATGGCAGAAACTAGGCACTGACCCACATTTAACACCATTTCTGTTTTTCTTCTTAGGTTATTTATACCTTCTGAATCCAATTCTCCCTGTGCAATAAGAGAACTGTTCGGTTCTGCACACATATATTGTATCTAGGATATACTGTAACCTATTTATATACTGTAACCTATATAAAGGACTGCTTGCCATCTGGGGGAGGGGGTAGAGGGAGGGAGGGGAAAAATCAGAACAGAAGTGAGTGCAAGGGATAATGCTGTAAAAAATTACCCTGGCATGGGTTCTGTCAATAAAAAGTTTTAAAAAATTAAAAAAATTTTTAAAAAAAGAACATCTGTATCATAGATTACTATAACTTTGGCCTATATTGTCAATTTTAAGTAATTCAGTATTCCAAATGGTCCAACATAGACAAGTGTGATGTCAACATCAGCCAGTTAATATAAGACAATCATTTTTCTATTAATGAATTTATAAACTTTTCAGATTAGCCACAGCTTCCTCCCCTCCACTGCAAACTTGATCCAAACTACTAACAGCACCAAAGCTAAGGCTTTAGAGTTTAGGACAGACACAAAGGAGATTAAGATCTAAATATACATGCTCATGTCTCCATGTCTATCTCACTGCCTTTATTATCTCTGACTTGTATTCCAAAAATACAAAAAGAAAAATTTTGTTTTGGTTTTTGTTGAGGTAATTGGGTTAAGTGACTTGCCCAGGGTCACACAGCCAGAAGTGTTAAGTGTCTGAGCCCAGATTTGGACTTAGTCCTCTTGACTTCAGGGCTGGTGTTCTATCCACTACACCAACTAGCTGCCCCCAATTTATATGTTTTTTAAATCTCTGCTACTATTTTATATTAAATTCAAATCTCTGTCCCTACTGTAAGCAGGGAAAATAAAAATTTAAGTATATATTTGATATAAAAGATTGCCATACATGTGTGTAAATATATGTGCGCACATACATACACACATATAAACACATACAATTCATTTATAGTAGCCTGAAATGAAATGAAATTAGTTATAAGTAATGTCCTAGTAATCTTATTTTTCTACTTATCTTTTCCTTTAAAAAACAACTATTAGTTTAATTAAACAACTACTAGTATATATTTTTTTAAAAATATGGTAAAATGTAGATGTTCTGCACATTTATTTCCTGTACATATTAGGAAGATGTAATAGTAACCAAATCACGTCCAGAAATGAGATAATGGATGTATTGCCTTGCCAGGGTCTATTGTTTGCTACTATCTAGCAAGGAATACCTAAATGATATCCTTTCATCTAATAAAAACAAGAGGAACAAGGTAATAAGGTATCTAGAAATGGAATTTTTTCCAGTTTAACCCCCAAACACTAAACTCTGATATATAACTTTAAAATTCAAGATAAATTCATTGGATATTTGCATTTGAAGAGTAAAAATAAAAGTAGCCATGTTTTAATGGGTTTTTTTAAAAATTTTTCTCTGAATGAATCAGATGGAATTTGGAATCTACTAGAAAATTCATCATTTTCATGGTTTTATGAGGACCATGAAAAATAAGAATGCAAATTTCTCAGCCCTTTTGAATGGAATCATTTTCTACCTAATCTATTTCTACCTGTGGAATTCCTAGAGTTTATTTGATAGGACTTAAGTTCAGTGATTTTTTTTCATATTCTTCATGACCCTATTTGAGGTTTTCTTGGCAAAGAAACTAGAGTAGTTTACCTTTTTTTCCCTAGCTTATTCTGCAGATGAGGAAATTGAGGCAAACTGACTTGTTCAGGGTCTCACAGCTAGTAAGTGTCTGAGGTCAAATTTGAACTTAGGTTTCCCTGACTCCAGCTCTGGTGCTCTGTCTACTGAATCACCAAGTTAACATTATAAATCAAGATAAAACTGGTTTCTGGAATTAATTGAATAAATCAAAATTTAAAAAATTAATTGAATAAATAAAAATTTATTCAATTAATCACACAGTTGAGTCATATGGATAAAATTCAACCTGTTTATAAAGAATCCAAGAGTATTCAATAACAGTGACATCCAGAAAGCACATTGGGTCAACCACATAAGATTAATTTTTCTGAGCAGTGTTTTGCCAAAAAAAAAAAAAAAAAAGACAGGAAAAGGCACTCTTCACATGTAAACATAAATGGAATTTCAGGATTAGCAAAGAGAACTAGCACATTAAAGGAATGAGAAAGCGGTGTTAGAATACAATGAGTACTATACATAAAAGTGACAATGGCAGCATTCCAGTGAACTGACCACCAGACTCAAGATGACACAAGTTCAGGCTCTCCCCATCCTAACATCTCCTGGCCATGTGACCATAAACAAGCTAATGAACTTTATGTTATGAACCCCAATGGCAGAGTCTGGTGAAGCCTGCAGACCCTTCCTCAGAATAATTATTTCTAATTAATTTAAGTAAATTAAAATAAAATGCAACAGATTGTAAAGGAAATCAATTATATTCAATGACAAATGTAACTTTTTCATGCAAGTCCATGATCCTCCCAAAACTCTCCATGAACTCCAGGTCAAGAACTCCTGCTCTAAACCAAGTTAAAAACTATATGTCAATCTGCATTAGTAAAATGGAAATTTCTTATCTGGGCACTGAATGTAATGATGAAATTTAAGATACAGATTAAAAACAGAGCTCCATCCTAGAAAGCATTTGGATCTCATTCTAATTGTGTGTTGTATTTCTCTTGCTAATGAAGATTATTTTGAATAAAAGCCTATGACCTTGCAAATGGAGCTAGTGCAAATGGAAAAATGATTTATATAGCAATAATTACTATCCGTCTTATCATACTCATGGCCTATGTTACCTTTTCCCAAGATTCTAGTGACCCCCAAATTCAAGGTAAAAACTCAGTATAGATGAAAAGTTTGCTCACTAGCACTATAATGCTTATGGTTCAGGAAACCATAAGATAACATTATAGTAGAACAATGAAAAAGTAAAAATATTATAGACCAAGATATTTGTAAATACATAATTATCACTTTAAAATACTATCAAGTACAAATAGAGAGAATATATGTCTGTGTGTATATATAGATATGCATGCTTATGTATATGTATGTGTCTATGTATATAACAATACGTATGTGTTTATACATACATGAGTACATGTGTGTATATATATATCATAATATCTATGGATCAATATGAATACTATCTTTCAGTCATTTTAATAGTGTCCAACTCTCCAATTCCTATTTGGAATTTTTTAACACAGATGCTGGAATAGTTTGCCATTTCTTTTTCCAGTTTATTTTACAGAAGAGAAAACTGGTTTGAGTGTCTTACTCGGGGTCACATAGTTTGTAGGTATCTAAGGCCATATTTGAACTTAGAAAGAAGAGTTTTCCTAACTTCAAGTTGGCCATTCTATCCCCTAAATCATCTAATTGCCTGATGTGAATATGCTATGAATATAAATAGCATATATATGCATCACATTTTGTGATAATTAACATTACAGAATTTACTATAATCAAAGTACTTTCAAAACTCATTTTATGACCCACAATAATAATGCTCAATAATGATATCATTAGAAAACATGATATTAAAAATACTTTAATACTGTCAATATTTTGTCAACATCTCTCACCTCTCCCCAATTTGCAATCTTCCCCAATGCCTAATTTAAATGTTTTGATCACAGGAACCTAAATTCTCATTGGCTTACACCAAGAAATTAGGAAATTTTGCAACAACTCACATATAAATGGAGAAGAGATTTGGACTCTAATACCAGTCTACCATTAATTAATTAGGAAGTCTTGGAGGTCATTGAACTTCTCTGAATCTGCTGCATCATCTTTATAATGAAACTATGAGCTACAAAAATTCCAGTGGTATAGTAGTGCTAGCATTATTAATTGTAATTCCTACTTGTCAAAGAACTATATTTTACTGTTTTAAATTAGCTAAAACCACATGTTTAGAAGATCTATATAATACCTTCTTAAAAAAAAATTAGACCTGTGGTTTTTGTTGGTATTGGGAGTCCTAGTGAGAAAACTCCTTCTATTAATGCAGACCAATATGATTTATTACCTTAGAGAGTTGCTATGGATGCTGAGTGATTTTCCCAATATCATAAAACTAATATGTGTCAGAACAGGGACTTGAACCCAGATCTTCCCAGGCCTTTTGATTCTAAGACCAGTCCTAGATGCTTTGCTATGATGCCTTTCATTTAGAACTTTCCCAATATAAATAAAAGCTATAAATAATAAATAATGAGGGCAAAGTTTTCATATCAACCTAACCAGAATTGCTTGTCATAAAGTAGAATGAAGAAAATATTCCTAGAGCAATTTGAAACTATGCCCAAATGTCTATCAAACTGTGCATACTCTTTGATCCAACAGTGTCTCTACTGATTCTGTATCCCAAAGAGGTCATAAAAAAGGGAAAAGGACACAAAAATGTTTGTAGCAGCCCTTTTTGTAGTGACAAGAAACTAGATACTGAGTGGGTACCCATCAATTGGAGAATGGCTGAATAAGTTGTAGTATTTGGATGCAATGGAATATTCTTGGTCTATAAGAAACAATAAGCAGGCTGATTTCAGAAAAGCCTGAAAATACTTATATGCATTGATGCTGAGTGAAGTGATTAGCCCCAGGAGAACACTGTACGCAGTAATAGCAATATTGTGTGATGATTATGAGTGACTTAGCTCTTTTCAATAACACAATGATTCACAACAATTCCAATAGATTTGAGATGGGAAATGCCATCCACCTCCAGGGAAGGAACCATGGAGACTGAATACAGATTAAACTATTTTCACTTTTTTGTTGCTTTCCTCGTTCTCATGGTTTTTCCCTTTTGTTCTTTCACGACATAACTAATAAGTAAATATGTTTAAAATGATTGTACATATATATATAATCTATATCAAATTGCTTGCTATCCTAAGGAAAAGGGAGGTGAGAAGAGAGAGGGAAAATGTGGAACTCAAAATCTTATAAAAGTGAATGTTGAAAACTATCTTTACAGGTAATTGGAAAAAATAAAATACTATTAAGTGAAAAGAAAAATATGCTCCAAATTTCATTCCAGGCAGAATAACCCATGGAGTGTCTTTGATACTGATTTTGAGCTGCCATTTTTCCAAACTTTGTTTCCTAATCCAATATTTTTCTAATATATGATGATGAAAAAATCTGAGAGACTAAGCAAAACAGAAAGAAAAGAGGATTTGATGTTCAATTATGGGAGTTACAAAACAAAGTTTAAAACAAAGTGACGTAGTTTGTAGCTAAAGACAGCCAATCTGTAGGTAAACACAGTTTGTATGTAGATGAGGAAACTGAGGCAAAGTGTGCATAAACATTCAGAGAAATGACAAAATAAAAATGGACTAAGAGGTTCAAACAAAAACTAATTGTTCCTAAAGCACACAAATATCTATTCATAAATTTATAAACCTATGTAAAGATGGAACTTTAGTATGCACTCTAATGCATACAAAATTTAAGGATGGAAGATCTGAACCAACAGGAAATCTATGCACAGCAATATGAAAATGGAAAGTATTCATATAGAAATGACCAATGGAAATAGGCCACATATTAAATATAGGGATTCCATCAGTTTAGGAACTCCCTCCATTGCCACAGATTGCAATTCACCTGTATCTTATTAAGACAGTAAATATGAGTAATTTCAGCCCCCCAACTTTCAGCCACCACACTACTTCAATTATGTGGATAATTTCCACAAAAGTATAATTGTGCATTCTACCCAAATTATCTAGAAAGCTAAAGCTATGATTCTTGGCTTCCCATAATCACATATAAAACCATTTCAGTCTCAGGATAACAGGGACATAATATTCAAAGAACACAGACTGGAATTAAACTTGACATTTAAACACCAATCTCTCATGACAAGATTTTTTTTATTGGATGTGTTACATAAAATGATTAAAGAAAATGTAACTAAAATTACTGTTTATTTTGCTCCAATGTTTTCTGCTACCAAAGGATTAAGATGAGGGTACATTTAGGAATCTGTTGTTTTCCTGATTAGTTGTTCTAACACATCCCACTGTTGTGTGGTTACCTAGCATAAAAAGAAAAATACAAATATATGTGATCCATAAAGATTTACTAAGATTTAGTAACAGCATATATGAATATCAGACCTGGGAAATAACATTACCTTCATTAAGCTGTTGAATTCTCCTGACAAAAATACATATTCTCCTCCATCAAATCTAATGATCTAGAAAAATATAATGGAATAAAGTGAGAAGAAACTTGGCATTTCCTAATTTTTTTCTGTTTAGAAAACCCAAATGAGTCTACTCACTCAAAGCCTAAATTTAAAAAATTTGTTTCTTTTAAGTGGTAATGGTGGTAGTAGTCAAAGTAACAATAAAAATGTTAATAATAATAACTGATACTTTACAATTTGCAAAGTACTTTATAAATATTATCTCATCAATAATAATGATGATTACAATAATGATAATATGGATGATATTTCTACTAATGTTTTACTCTACAACCTAACCTGGGATATAGAGGTAACCCCAGGCACTTGAAGGCTCCCACAGCAACTCATAAAGATGGTTTACAAAGGTAAAATGGGAATGTGATCTGCGATGATAGAGTAAAATACTCAGAAAGTCCAGATCACAGACATCACCATGCTATCATTATTATCATCATCCTAGTTAACTTTCATATAACACTTCACATACTACTAGTAGGAATCACAATTGCCTACATTTATACAGCACTTAATTTAATAAATTAAGATGTTTTCATAAATATCTAACTATGAATTGTAGAGACTGAAAAGAGAATATATCAAAACATTTAAATATTTTAAATAAAGTGAATTCTTAAGTTTATGTATGTATATCTATATCTCTATATATATGTATAAAGATGTGTGTATATTTATATAAAGATGTGTGTGTTCATACATATATGTATATGTGTGTATGTAAAAATCTTACATGGCATATTCAGGATCAAATCTCAGCTATTTTTTAAAATAATAAAAAAATAAGAAAAATCAAGCTTACAGATCCATTAATCCAAGAGGCATAATCACTGCACAGGAAAGCAGCAAGATTTGAAATTTCTTCTATAGTCCCTAGTCTGCCACAGGGAAGTCTCTCAATCATTTCCTGTTCAAATTCTCCAGTTGGGTCAAGGCGGCTAAAAGCACCCTTAGGAATTAAGAAAAATAAAGTTAGGTGGGGAAAAGAAAAAGAGAACAAACAAATAAGTCAACTTGTCATTCCCTTTTCAAGTGGGTCAATTAAAAATAAAAATATAAGAGACAGAGAGAGAGAGCATTACACACATACATACAAACACAAATAAATGAATGAATAGCAAGTAAATAAATGGATAAAGACTAAAGAAAGTTTCAAGAATAGATTATTCATTCTTTGAAGCTCTAGAGAAAGAATCAAAGGGTAACTCTTTTGTTAGTCTTTGACTAGAAAGCATATATGCCCTCTATCTGTTTTCCTACTTATTATAGATTTGTTATGACTCAAATGACAGCAGGTACACGAAGTATTCTGAAAACTATAAATTGATCTACAGACACATATAACAGCATTACATAGCAAGAGAGAGAGAGAGAGAGAGAGAGAAGAGGAAGAAGAGAGAAAGAAAGACAGAAAGAAAGACAAAAAGCGATTCAATTCAAATGTGGAAGATTTGCAAGAAAATTTCTTTTCTTCTTTTACTTTAAAGTATAAGAGCAGAAATGAGCCAACCATAAAAGAAAAAAAATATCACCTAGATCCTGGGAAATGGGGGAAAAAATAAAACAGACACTTAAAGAACAATTTCTGATTTAAGTTATGTGGGGGAATTGGCCAAGATGAAAAATGGTTTCATCTCAATCAATAAAAGGCAATAGGTCTTTAGTATACTGGATCCCTAATGTGTGGGTAATGGTCAATGATAATAATAATGATGCAATGAAAAAAAATAGAAAATATCAAGAAATACATCATGTGTTAAGAGTTCTTCTTAAATAAATAATCATTTTGGGATGTGATAATAAGAGCAGTAATAATAATGTTATTTAGTACTTTAAAATCTACAAATTACCCTATGAGGAAGATAGTACATGTATTATTCTTCCCAACTCAAAGATTAGGAAATTTGAGGCTCAGAAAGTTTAAGACATGTAGGAACATGGTTATGCTGGTAGATATTTAACAACCACCTATCTGAAAAAAAAAAGTATGAACTATACAATTTTAAGTTTAATCTACATTACCGACACTCTACCCATTACCTTCTTAATTCTAGATTACCAACGATGCTATAAATCAGCTGTACAATTTGCCAGTTTCCAAGTATATATGCTCAAATTGAAAATTAAATAATTCTCTCTCAAGAGGTCATTTAAGCTGACTCTAGAACTCCCATGTTTAGGACTACAGTTATAAGAGCTTAAAGAAACCTTAGAAATTAAATGGTCCAATCATCCCATTTTATAGATGAAGAAACTAAAGAAAAAACTTAACCTTAAATTTAACCTTAACTAAAGTCAAGAAATTTGCCCAAATTCATATACCTAGTAAGTGCACAGATCTAAACACAATTCTGAATATAATTAGGTATTTAATAGATTCTTTAATGCCATTTCCTCCTATGTAGTTAGGAAATCAATCAGACTAAATATAGTCCATCAGATTCTTATTCAATGAATATAATTAGCTAAAAAGATGGGGAATTAAATGTGTTCCTAGTTGAGTATGGGGTGCATTTAACAATATTCAGTTAAAAAACACCTTGCCCGGAGAATAGCAGATCTAATCTAGAGGTTTTTGAATTGACAAGGAAGGGAAAGACAAAACACTGTCCATACAAATTTGAGAAAGAGGTACAGCACAGGTAAAAAAAAAAAAAAAAAAGCAGAAAAAAAATTACCAAAGCCTAATAAAACACAAGGGAATTGGAAAGAAAAGGGAATAAGCATTTCTATAGCACCTACCATACATGTACAAGACACTATGCATGGTGCTTTACAATGAATAATAATAGTGAACATTTTTATAGCAGCTACTGTGTGTCAGGCACTGTTAAGCACTTTGCAATGAATAATACGATGAAGATGATAGCTAACATTTCCATAACAACCTACCATGTGCCAAACACTGTGCTAAGAGCTTTACAAGTATTATCGTATTTGATCATTACAAGACAGTTGCTGCTGAGGAAATTGAAGTAAACAGAGATTAAGTGACTTGTCCAGGATCATACAACTAATAAATATATGAAGCCAGATTTGAACTCAGCTTTTCCTAAATACACACTCAGTACTCAATTCACTGAACAACCTGGATGCTTTAATATATAAAAAACACAAGAATAGTAAAACTAATGGCACAATGGATAATAAAAAGTGATAGTCCATAAGTGACATGGTTTCAAGTCCCCTCAACATCCTTCATCCCCATGTGGATGCAATCCAGTTTACCAATGTCTCTTTTGAAAGGTGACTTGTATATAATCTTCAATATAATCTAACAGTAGATAGGCTTTTATCAACTCTAGATATTATTCTTCTGCTGAAAGAGTCTAAGTTTGTATTCAATTTTTTGAGAGTCAAAAGAATATTGAACTCATACTGAATTTGCCCACTCGGCTAAAGTCTCCAAATTTTTTTCTTTTAGTTTCCTTTTTTTAACTGAGTTGCTTTCTCTTCATCATTCTGTACTGGTACAATTATTTTTTTTAAACACCCATGAATTATTTTAAGTATATTCTTATTTAATCTCATTTTATTAAAACATTTTATTAAATTACAATTCAAACTTAGTAAGATATTTATTTTAGTACATTATGCTTTGGGACTCTAATTGCCCAATCTATTGACTATCTCTCTTTTTTGTCTTCTGAAAATTTGACAACCATACCATCTATGCCTTCATCTAAGTTACTGATAAAATTCCAATGCAAGGAGACAAATTTGACTTTTGTCAATATCATTAAGCCTAAATGAAAAACAGGGCTCCTGACTAGAAGGTAACATATGAAGAGTAAAACAACAAGAAGTAAGAAATTAAGAGCAGAGCTTCTCCATAATACAATATTTTTTGTATTATGGAACCTGATGGGAACAGAGTGAAGCCTAAACAGGATGATATTTTTAAATGCATAAAACAAAATAAAATAACATAAGATTACAAAGGAAACCAATCATTTTGAAACATGAGTATCAAGGTTTTTTTGAAGTTAACAGATCCCAGGTTAAAAACTCCTGTTTTTGATTAAAGGAGGGAGTAGCAACATCATAGATAAAAAAAAATATATACACATTCATTCATGGGGAGAAAAACATGACAGAGGTCATTTAGATAAGAATCGACTGAAATAGAAAGAAAAATAGCATCGTTTCAGGACTAGTATATACCATTGAAACTGAAGGTGATCTTCATTGAAGACTGTGAAACAGAGCACAGATTTAAGATGGAAAAAGGATATTGTAGTAATGAGAAGATTATAATCACATAGCCGTCTCTTGCTGTTCTTTCTTTGGAAAGATCAGAATAGCTATTCAATTTGTAATTTGTTTTAATGATTACTTCATCCCTCAAAAATTGGAAGTTCTTAATAAGGGGAATTGCAATTATAAAGCTAATTTTGACCAACAAGGAGCAATAGTGTACTACCAGGAACCTTGGAAGACAAGTAAACACTCCTTCATAGATTTTGTGACAGAGAAGAAAGAGTTAATCTGTGAATAGCTTGACATCCCTAGATTTTGGGAGAACAGATATCAAAGTGTTCAGAGTGAAGCTATGTAAAATTCAGGGGCCCATTATTTTGAAAGTAAAGGAAGCCCAAGAGGGATGACAGGAATCTCTTTTAAAAAAAATTACAAAGACATAAACATAAATTATTCCAATAAGGAAGAAAAAGACTGATGTGAATGCACAGAAAACTCGTCAGCAAACTCAGATTTTAAAAAGAGATGTGGAGAAGCTGAATTCCACATGACTATATTGATGAATCTTGCTTTTGGAGAAGATATGAAGAAGAAATGTTACTCCTTTCTCCTTTTGCTGGAGAAATGTTAGGAGGCGGCACTATGGAGATAGAATGTAGCATATTCTATCAGATACGACTGTTCTGCAAAAAAGTTTCCACACAAATAAAGTCAGACTTAAATAATTGGAAAAATATTAAGTGCTCTTGGATAGGCCAAGCAAATATAATAAAGATGACAATACTCCCTAAACTAATCTATCTATTTAGTGCTATACCAATCAGACTTCCAAGAAAATATTTTAATGATTTAGAAAAAATAACAACAAAATTCATATGGAACAATAAAAAGTCAAGAATCTCAAGGGAATTAATGAAAAAAAAATCAAATGAAGGTGGCCTAGCTGTACCTGATCTAAAATTATATTATAAAGCAGCAGTCACCAAAACCATTTGGTATTGGCTAAGAAATAGATTAGTGGATCAGTGGAAAAGGCTAGGTTCACAAGACAGAATAGTCAACTATAGCAATCTAGTGTTTGACAAACCCAAAGCCCCTAACTTCTGGGAAAAGAATTCATTATTTGATAAAAACTGCTGGGATAATTGGAAATTAGTATGGCAGAAATTAGGCAAGGACCCACACTTAACACCATATACCAAGATAAGATCAAAATGGGTCCATGATCTAGGCATAAAGAACGAGATTATAAATAAATTAGAGGAACATAGGATAGTTTATCTCTCAGACTTGTGGAGGAGAAAGAAATTTGTGACCAAAGATGAACTAGAGACCATTACTGATCACAAAATAGAAAATTTTGATTATATCAAATTAAAAAGCCTTTGTACAAACAGAACGAATGCAAACAAGATTAGTAGGGAAGCAACAAACTGGGAAAACATCTTTACAATTAAAGGTTCTGATAAAGGCCTCATTTCCAAAATATATAGAGAACTGACTCAAATTTTTAAAAAATCAAGCCATTCTCCAATTGATAAATGGTCAAAGGATATGAACAGACAATTTTCAGATGATGAAATTGAAACTATTACCACTCACATGAAAGAGTGTTCCAAATCACTATTGATCAAAGAAATGCAAATTAAGACAACTCTGAGATATCACTACACACCTGTCAGATTGGCTAAGATGACAGGAAAAAATAATGATGAATGTTGGAGGGGATGCGGGAAAACGGGGACACTGATGCATTGTTGGTAGAGTTGTGAACGAATCCAACCATTCTGGAGAGCAATCTGGAATTATGCCCAAAAAGTTATCAAACTGTGCATACCCTTTGATCCAGCAGTGTTTCTATTGGGCTTATACCCCAAAGAGATACTAAAAAAAGGAAAGGGACCTGTATGTGCCAAAATGTTTGTGGCAGCCCTGTTTGTAGTGGCTAGAAACTGGAAAATGAATGGATGCCCATCAATTGGAGAATGACTGGGTAAATTGTGGTATATGAATGTTATGGAATATTATTGTTCTGTAAGAAATGACCAACAGGATGAATATAGAGAGGCTTGGAGAGACCTACATGGACTGATGCTAAGTGAGATGAGCAGAACCAGGAGATCATCATACACTTCGACAATGATATTGTATGAGGATGTATTCTGATGGAAGTGGATTTCTATGACAAAGAGACCTAACTGAGTTCCAATGGATAAATGTTGGACAGAAACAGCTACACCCAAAGAAGGAACACTGGGAAACGAATGTGAATTATTTGCATTTTTGATTTTCTTCCCGAGTTATTTTTATCTTCTGAATCCAATTCTCCCTGTGCAACAGGAGAACTGTTTGGTTCTGCAAATATGTGTTATATCTAGGATATACTGCAACATATTTAACATATATAGGACTGCTTGCCATCTTGGGGGGGGGGGTGTGAGGGGGTGGAGGGAGGGAGGGAGAAAAACGAAACATAAGCGAGTGCAAGGGATAATGTTGTAAAAAATTACCCTGGCATGGATTCTGTCAATACAAAGTTATTATTAAATAAAATAAAATTAAAAAAAAAAAAGATACGACTGTTCTAGTTTTGCTTAATTTTTGTCAGAAGGAAAAAGCTCATGATTAAGGTAAAGATGATCATAACAATAAATGTTTGTGATGTATCTCACCCCTATATACTCTGTGATCAGACATTTGTTTCCTTTCTGTTTCTCATACAAAACACTCTTATCTCTCAACTGATCATTTTTACTGGCAGTCCTCTATACCTGGAATCGTCCCCTTCATCTCTGTCTCTTAGCTCCTCTAGCTTCTTTCAAGTATCTGCTAATATCTCATCTTCTGTAAAAAGACAGTGGGCTTAGTGGTATTGAAAAAGATTAAATCAGTACCTTAGATGAAGACATGGATAATAGGATTATCAAATTTGCAAAAGTCATAAAACTGAGAGAGACAATCAGTAGGTTGGGTAACAGAATTAGAGTTCCAAGACATCTCACCAGGTTTGATCACAGAACAGATCTAATAAAATGAGATTAGTAGGGATAAATGTAAATGAGCCATTATTGAGTCCACCTTAATGCTAATGTTTTCCCTCTGTTTCATCTCCAATTGAGCCTAAATGTATATAATTGTTTGTACATTATCTTCTTCCTTGCCCTCATTAGATTGTGAAATCTCTGAGAGCCGACACTGGTTTTACTTTCCCCCAGGTTTACTTAGCTCATTAAGTGACATTTGGTAGGAATTTAATAAACGCTGGTTGACTTGACTAGACTTGATACAAAAAAAGGCATCAACTTAAAAAAAAAGTTTTAAACACATGTTTAGAAGATAGAAACAAAGTAACTGAGGAATAATCTCCCATATAAATCCACTTTATACTTTGTATAAACATGCTTTGTATGTACATAAATGTTAGCACATTGTGTCCTGGCATTAGAATTTGCTTTTCCCTGTATCTCTAGCACTACACAAGGTGATTCACATACTACATATCTATTGGTTGACAGGTTAAATACAAATATGCAGCATAGTCCAAAATGAAAATAGGATAACCAAATCTCAAATGAGCTGAAGGGAGCAAAGAATACTAACATAAACAAAATGAGCTTTTTTATTTTTGTCAAGTACAAAATCAGAATCAAAGAAAGAACAAGGACAGTATTTTGAGTCATCCAAGCTCACAACCTAGATATCACCCTTTACCCCACCATCACTCATTCTCCAATATCAATCAGTTGCTAAGTCCTTTCATTTCTAGCTTTGAAACATCTTTCTTGCACCATCCCTCCTCTCGTCTGGCACTGAGGTGCGAGCTCTTTTTTACCGCATGCCTGAACTTCTTCAATAACTGCTGGTTGGTCTCCTTGCCTCAAGTTCTCTCCCCTTTCAGTCTTTCCTCTAGTCAGTCATAAGACATTCTTGAACACCTTCTATGTGGCAGGCATTGTGCTAACAGTTGGTGATACAATGAAATGTAAAAACAAAACAAAATAAGACAAAACAGTCTGTTCACTCAAGGAGCTCCCAGTCTAATGGAAGAGACTGCACACATCTCTTGTAGATTAATGTAGATTAATTACACCAGGGAAGACTGCAGAGCACTGGGAAAGGCTTTTTGCAGAAGGTGGGACCTTCAATGAGACTTGAAGCAAGGCAGGGAAGCCAAGAAAACAGAGGGAGTAAGAAGAGAAATTACAGGCACAGAACACTATAAATAAAAATACTTGGATTCAGGAGATGGATGTGTCTTGCTAAAAGAATAAGCAAGATCAGTGTCACTGAATTACAAAGTATGTGGGCTAGAGACCATATCATAATCACTGACAAATATGTTAGGACTAGCTGAAGTCTATCAGTCAACAGTAAATATTTATTAAGTGCCCACTATGTGTCTGACACCTTGCTAAGTACTGTGGATGCCAAGAAAGGCCAAAAAAAAAAAAAAAAAGTCCTTGTCCTCAAGAATGCACAGTCCGATGAACTGAAATAACTGAAAGTGAGAACCAAGGGTAAAAACTGAGGATGATTAGCCTGGAGAAATGAAGACTTAGGACAAGATGATTAATCAAGAGCAATAAGAAGAAGCTACAGAAAAGATTTCAACTTGAGAATTAGAGCTACAAAAGAGTGGGCAAATAAATGCAATGGAATATTATTGTTCTATAAAAAACGATAAGCAGGATGGTTTCAGAGAGGTCTGGAGAAACTTGATGTTAAGTGAACTGATGCTAAGTGAAATGAATAGAATCAAGAGAACATCATACACAGCAACAATATTACATGACAATCAATTCTGATGGATATGGCTCTTTTCAATAGCAAGGCGATTTAAGCAAGTTTTGATAGACTTATGATGGAGAGAGCCATCAGCATTCACAAAGAGGGCTACAAATTCTGAATGCGGATCAAAACATAGTATTTTCACCTTTTGTTGTTGTTTGCTTGCTTGATTTTTCTTTCTCATTTTTTCCCTTTTGATCTGATTTTTCTTGTGCAGCATGATAAATGTGGAAATACATTTTGAAGAATTGCTTATGTTTAGCATATATTGGATTACTTGCTCTCTAGGGGAGAGGGCAGAGTGATGAAGAAAAATTTGAACACAAGATTTTGCAAGGGTGAATGCTGAAAACTATCTTTGCATATATTTTGAAAAATAAAAAGCTATTATTTAAAAAAAAAAATAAGAGTGGGCAAGACTGATAGAAGGAACAAGATTCTCCCTCACTAAAGGGCTTCAAACAAAGGCCAGAAAAAATTCTCATTTGGTGTATTATGTAAAGTGTTAAATTTTAGCTGTGGGCTGATATCATTTCCAGTAGAGACACATCTTTTGCCAGTTAGATTCTATGAAGTACCTAATGTTCTCAGCATCCAAGATTCAAATCTGAAAGGAATCATAAAAGAAATCTAAGCATAATGGATGTATTGCTTGCCTCTCAGTGGACAAGGGAAGGCAACAAGGAAAGAGAGAAATTGGGAGTCAACAATTTTTTAAATAAATGTTAAAAATAAACACATATTAAAAAAAAAGAGAGAGAGCATTTAGTTCAAAACTTCACATTTTATAGATAAATAGTCTCAAGCATAGCAAGATTAATTGACTTGCTAGGTTACAAAGAGAGTAGGAAGCACAGGTAGAACTGAAACCTACACTCTCCTGACTCTAAATCCAGCGCTTTTTCCACTAAACCACACTCTTTCCTAAATAATGATAATTACGTCAGCTTTACTTTGAAATTACTACTAAAATGCATGAAATATATATGCATGTAATATAAATTTTGTTGATTCTTCACCTTTCTTTTCATTTGTTCTTACTTTAAAATTCTAGATAACTGAATGTAGCCATTTCAATATTAATATATTTCAATATTACAAGGCAATCAATTGCCCAATGGTCATTTCTATATATCTTAAATAAAAGGGCAGTTATTCAATATTCTTACATTCCATATGCATCATGATGTTACATTAACTAAGACTTACTTTAGTTTTGATAGGTCCTGGTTGTATCACATTGAATCGCATGCCATATCTACTCCATTCAGCTGCAAGAGACCTAGAAATTATCATAGAGAATAGGAAATCAATAAAGAAATTGTCCTTAAAAAGGGCACCGACCTTCCATGGACTAAGCCTACTATCAAGTTATTCTCTTTCCCTCCTCATAGTGCCTTCCCTTTAATAGCATCTTTCTTCTTACTACAGCTAAATCTGATTAGTCTGCTAAACTCCTGTATGGATCTAGCATGTTTAGGCCTCATGACACATTCCTTTAATGGATTCTTCCAAATGCCTTTCTTTGGTACTGCTCTCCCAACTTTATTTCATATTTGCCACTTCTGGTGCCCATTTTATCTCTCATTTTATCTGAAACTTCTTTTCTTAAATAAACCTATCTTTAGGCAAAGGGGAAAAAAGGTACTGATTTCTCAATTGGTGTGAGAGGGTTGAGAGAAAAAGAATTTGGAACTGAAAATTTTAAAAATAAATGTAAAATGCATAGATTAAGTCTTCCTATCTTGCCCAGGCTAGAAATATGGGGACTCACTCACAGACCCAACCCCACTCTAATCAGCACAATGCTCTCTAATTGACCTACCAATTTACCCCTCTTCTCTCCTGAGGGATCACCAAGTAAATGCCAAATTTGTTTTACTGAATCTCAGAACTCCCAAGCACAAGAGACCTTCTTAACATCAGGAAACACAGGCACACAACACCACACCTAGCAAATCTGTTTTCCAAGGATGCACAGTACCTACTGCCACCAAGACAATGGAAGTTAGTACTTTGCAGACTAATTTTCACCAATTTAACAAATTGCTCACCATATGCATAACACTAAAACACTTTGAACTTCAGTCATTTTTTTCAGTCGTGTCTTGACTCTTTTTGTGACCCTATTTAGGTTTTCTTGGCAAAGATACCAGAGTGCTTACCATTTTCTTCTCCAGCTCATTTGACAAATGAGAAAACTAAGGCAGACAGGATTAAGTAACTTGCTTACAGTCACACAGCTACTAAGAGTCTGAGGCTAGATTTGAATTCAGAAAGATGAACTTTTCTGACTTCAGGCCTTGTACTCTACTGTGTTACCTAGCTGCCTCAGTTGATAGTGTACCTTTTCTATAACTACCTTGAAATGCTAAATGCCTGCTTTCTTAATCTCTGTTTGGCCAATGTGTGAAAGTAGATTAGCTCTACAATATGCAGTAAATACATTAAAATTCACTTAGGGCTGCTGTTTAGTATCTATAGAGGTGTCTTGCATCTATAAGATGGTCAAAATGCAAGTAAAAGGAGTTTTAAAAAAGGCTACTAGTACAGCAGGTGCTACTAAATTGCATCAATCAACTTAAGTTGCAGGATAAAAATGATTATTACTTACAGGCTCATTATTTCCACACCTGCTTTGGCAGAAGCACTTGGCACTACAAATGCTGATCCACTCTTAGCATAGATAGTTGTGATAGCCAGGAATGCAGCCCCTGAAATTGTATAAGACAATAAAGCTGATTATTAATAAAGCTATTTCTAATGAGACCAGAAAAACGGTAGAATGAGAAGAAACCTAGCTCTTTTTCACAACTTTCAGCAAAGACTGAGAAAGAGCAACAAACCATGGAAAAGCCAAGAAAAAATAATAGTAGGTATCTTCCAGTCCAGGATAGCCAGAGACAGAAACCTTTCAATATGGGAATAGGGTTGGGGCCTGTAGTTGTGAAACTGAGACAAAAACAATGACCTAAAAAAAAAAAAGCCTAGAAATCACATCTCAAGTAATCATCAATAAAAATTGCCTGGATCTAACAGAACCACTCAGTCAATAAGCATTTATTTAGCACCTTCTAGATATCTGGCACTGTGCTAAGTGCTGGGGATAAAAGAAGGCAAAAGACAATTCTTATCCTAAAAAAAAAAAACCTCACAATTTAATGGGAAAGACATGAAAAAAATTATGCAAAAACAAATGATATACAGGATAAATAATCCACAAGAGGAAAATACTAGAAGTAACAGGAATTAGAAAAGGTGTCCATTTTGCAACCCCTTTTCACCCAAAAAATTTTTACATATTATATAGGTATACAAATAGAAAAATTTACTGATAATAATTCAAAATTTGACAACTCTCACATTCAGTTACAAGACTCAATATGAGGTTGCAACCCACAGTTTAAGAAGGTGGGCTGTAGAAGACAAAATTCAGGGGAAAGAAATTAGAGGGGCAAGCAAAGTGAATGTAGAAAGAATTTACCAATTCTTGAAAAAAACTTTAAAATAAACACCTAAACAAGTAAAAGACAAAATCCAGAGCTTCCAAAACAAAGAAAAAATTAATATAAGCTATCAGAAAGAAAGAGTTCAAGGACCAAAGAGCTGCAATCATTATCACATGAGGTTTGGCAGCTAAAGCTTATAAGATAATATTCTAAAAAGCAAAAGTTAAACATCTGAAATCAATTTTAACTGGCAAAATTAAATCTGATCCTAATGGAAGGGAATGGACCTTTAATGAAATAAGAGGATTTCTAATCATTTCAAATGAAAAGACCAGAGTTGACTAGAAATATAAAAATACAAATAAAAAATATAAAAAAGATAAATATATTTGAGCAATTGGAAGAAATTATCACAAGGGTGAAATAAAGGAATAAATGTCCTTCCAGGACCAAATATCATCAAGGATCCAAAAAAAGGAGTTAAATAAAACAGAAGACCTGGGAAACTGAATTGTATTTTGGTGATCTTAAGAAATAAAAGGAAGGGTAAAAATAATAAATCAGGGAAGAAAAGGAGATAGGGCTTGCTACCTCCCATAATCAACATACATAATAAGGGTTGAAGGCAGAACACACACACATACATAAAGATATTTGTTGTAGGAATACATTGAGCTGAAAAGGGAAACAAAAGAACTAGGAAAGACTATGTAGAAAATGAGAAAAAGGATAAATTCAAGAAAGGACTGATCATAAACAAATAAACTTCAACCTTGGAATATGGATTATGAAGAGGTGTTAAAAAAGAAAGAAAGAGTAAGAAACTGATGTGGGTGAGAGAAAGATAAGAGGGGATACAGAAGAGGAAATAGTATTAATATAGATCAGTGGTCCTGAGCATGTCTCCTCTTTCATCACTTGTATCCTAATAAAGAGACTGGGAGCTAAGAAAGTATAGTCTTAGCATAATCATACAGAGGTAAATACACAATTAATAACAATCATAATGTGAATGTAAATGGGACAAACCCATCCATAAAATGGAAGAGAACAGCAGAATGGATCAGAAAGCAAAAGCTAACACAAGTTGTTTATAAGACATAAAATATAAAAATTAACATAGTTAAAATAATGAACTAGAGAAAAACCTTTCATTTAGGTGAACACAAAAAAGGAAGTAGTAGCTATTATGCTATAAGATGAGGCAATAGTAAAATTAAGTTTTATTAAAAGAAATAAGTAAGCTACATAATGCTTAATGGAATCATAAATAATGAATTAATGTCCAATTCTTCATATATACACACACCAAATGCCATTGAATCTAATTACCCAAAGAAATTTTTTTTAATGTATAGGGAAGAAATAGTAAAACTCTTAATAGTTTTAAGATTTAATGTATCCCTTCTTAGACATAAAGAAATCTAACAAAAAATAAAGAAGAAAAAAAATAAATTTTTTCCAAATGAAATTTTAGAAAGTTAGATATGATAGACTTCGGTAACTGTCTATGTATGTATGTGTGTATAACATACTTGCATATATTATCTATATATACACGTGTGTGTATGTGTGTGTATCTCAGAAGTACATGAAACTACAAAAATTGACCACTGCGCATGTTTTAGGGCATAAAAAGCTCACAAAAAGAGAAAAACAGAACATTAACATAAATAATATTAATATATCTTTACATAGAAAATTATATTCAATCACAGACATTTTGAATAAAGTATTAAAATTTAGCAGAAAAAATCCTAAAGAATTGATGGGAATAAAGAATAAACCATAAAATAATAATAGCTGCCATTTACATAACACCTACAATAGAACTTTACAATTATTATCTCATTTGATTTTCACAACCCTAGAAGGTAGGTGTACTTATTATCCCCATTTTCTGAATGAGAAAATTAAGGCAAACATAGGAATTTACATAGAATTTGAAAAAAGAAAATAATAATATTGTGACAACATACCAAAACTTTAAGGATATTGTCAAAGTAATCCTTAGGAGAAAGTTTGTATTTGTAAGTACTTTCATCAGCCAAATAGAGAAAAAAAAACCCAAATCAATAAATTAGGCATGAAATTTTTAAAACTATCTGAAAAACAAAATATCAATATAGAAACTCTGAAAATTTCTGAAAGTGATGAGCAAAATTAAAAATAAAAATACTGAATTTATATATCAAAATACAATTATATATAATGCATTTCTTAAAATTAAATATCAAGCATTAACTGATTTTTTAAAAAGAGAACAAAATTATTAGCATTAAAAATAAAAAGAGCAATGCACACAAAAAATGAAGAAACACAAAAAAAATTATTTGAAATTATTTTGCCAACAAGAATAAATTCTATGGATAAATATATTTGAAAATATAAAATATCCAAGTTAACAGGACAAGAAAAAACAAGAACATGAAAATTTAAATGATCCAATCTCAAAAAAAGAAACTAAATAAATCTTAAATCAATTGAAACAACAAAATAATTCTATCAAATAATGAAATTGACATGGACTAGATTAGAAATTCAAGTTTCAGAAGCAAATGGATACAGTTAAATATTTAATAAAACCAAAGATCCCAGCTACGGAGAATTCAATGTCAATCTTTTTTTTTAATTCAGGGAAGATTTAATAACATTTTGAAAGAAATTAAGTATAAACTGACATCTCACATAATGTGCTAAGAAAAGCTTCAAATGAATATTTGACTTAAAGGGTGACATCAAAAACAAATTGGAAAAACAAGGAAGAAATTACTTTTCATATTTATGGATAAGGGGAAGAGTTCATGAACAAACAAGAGTTAAAGAAGTTCACAGAAGATAAAATGAACAATTATGATTATATAAAATTAAAAAGGTTTTGCATAAACAAAACCAGTATAGTTAAAAACTAGCCAAGGGGGGGGGGGGGGGGCGGGGAGGAGGATTTACAGCAAGTGTCTCTGATAAAGGTCTTCTATTCAAGATATAGTATAGAACAGATTCAAAATTTTAAGAATAAGAACCATTAAAAAGAAGAAATTCAAACTATCAACAATAACATAAAAAAAAGTCCAAATCATTAATAATTAGAGAAATGAAAATTAAGGCAACCCAGAGGTTCTATCTCAGACTAAACAGATTAGCAAAGTCAATTTTTTTTTAAAGGAAAATTATAATTGTTGGAAGGACTGCAAGAAAACAGATACACTAAGGAGAATTTTGCTGTGTCTATGACCTAGTCAACCTGTTCAGGAAAGCAATTTAAAATTTTGTGTGAAATATTGGCTTATACCTAAATTCTGTCACACTATTGTCCATTTTCCCCCAAGAGTCCCAAACTGTGCATACTTTCTGAACAGTAGCATCCCTAAGATCATGTTCAAAGATATCAAAACAAGAGGAAAATGATTCATGTACAAATAATATATAACAGCTCTTTTTGTAGTAACAAAGAATTGGAAATCAAAAGGATACCTGTCTACTGAGGAATGGATAAAGAAACCATGATTTATAAATGCAATGGAATATTATTATTATTATTAAAGAAATAGATTTGGAGAATGCTGGGAAAATTTCTATGAACTGATTCAGAAAAAACTGAGTAGAACCAACAGAACAATTTATACATTAACAAGTTATTTTAAAAAATTTGAGAACTGAGCAAGGCAATGAGCAACTATGATTGCTAAGGACTGATAACAAAGCACACTATCCATCACTTGACCAATAAATAATTGCCTCAAGATATAGAATAAAGTAAACATCTTCAGACACAACCAGGTTAGAGATTTGTTTTGATTGACTATAAATATCTGTTATGAGGGTTTAATTTTTCTTTTTTCTTTTTCAAAGCAGGGAGGAACTGGGAAAATGTAGAGGAGAATAGGGATAGGGTAGGAGAAAGAAAGATGGATGATGGAGTTATCTTTTTTAAAAAAATGGAAGTGAGAAAACAAAAAAAGCTAAAAGAAGCACAGACAAGCAAGAGAAATTTGAAAACTATAAGTTAAATTTAACATACTTAAATAGAAAAGCAAGTTGCATATAAAAGGGATCTGCAATGTCATGTACAATCTTATGTTCTACTATATAGATATACATATACACATATATATACATACATACATATATATGGAAATGCTCATTTTACTAAATTCAGAATAAATATAAATTTTAAAATAAATAAGATTATCTTATATTTATGTCTCTGTTCAATAGAATAAGATCTCCTTGAGGGCAAAGACTTTTTTATTTTGGTCATCATATCCTCAATGCCTAATAGTGCCATACACAGAGCAGTTTCTGAAAAAACTAGAATATTCTTTCAGTGGTGCAGTGGGAGACAGATTTGGTAGCAGACCAGGCAAGTACTATGCACAAATGCTGACAAGTTCCCCAAGAAGACTAACCTTCATAGTAAGCTGAAAGAAGTTTGTAAAAGGTTTTTCCTCCCAAATGGAGCCCTGTGGCTCTCTTTCAGGCCCAAGTAATGCATATCAAATCATAAAAATCATGAGAATCCAATATCTAATTTGCTTTTTAACATGATTGAGGGAGCCAGGACTTCTCTACTCTAGGGAAAGACTCTTTTAGTTGCTGACTTTAGATTAAAAATATTTAGTTCTCACTTTTCAAGTTAACGTCTTGATTATAAGAGGAGAGCTTTTCTGTTGGTCAGTTCATAAACATTCATTAAGCTGAACGCTATGCTAGATAAAAAGACAAAAACATGGTCTATTGGAAGAGGAATAAAAAGAAAAAACTATGCATGCAAGATCTACATAGTGTTATCTCAACTCTCAAAGGAGAAGGTAATCTCAAAGGAAAAGCCCAAGGGATGGGAGAATAGAAAACACGAGGAAAGATTGCCTTTTAAAAATAGGATTTCAGTTGAGTCTTAAGGGAAGCTAGCTATGTTACATGAACATGAATCACTTCCATGTTTGCCTACACAATTCTCTTAAGAATTCTTTCTCATAAATCTCCTCACTATGAACTTTAACTACAGTTCTCTTTTCATATTTCTCAGAATGCTTAGGTTTTGTTCTCTTAATTTAGAATTCTGACCAGGTTGACAAGTATTTTTGAGTGTTTAATAAAGACTAGGAAGCATTCTCTTAGAAACAACTTTTTTTTAGAGAAGAAAGAATAAGACTCCCTTTATCATACCATACCAGTATTAACTTCTTTGGGTGAAAATGGCTGTTTTTCCTTGTTTTTTGTTTATTTCATGCCATTGCAATATAAACTTACTGACCAACAGGTTTGCTCCAAGGCAAAGCACCCCTAGTCCTCCAATCTTGGGTCAGATGATTGATCACTATCTGGCTCAATAAGAATAAAGACGGATCCAAGAGGAAAAATGGGCAATAGAAAGAGCATCCAAGCCAGTTCACATAATATTACTGGGCCCTTATGGCAAGGAAAGCAAAAATGTTTAGACTGTGTCAGCAGAAACATCACTTCCTTCAATCCCAGCTTGGCAAGAGAACTAAGTGAATCACTCTGCTTCTTTTGTCAACGTAGTGCTGGACAGAAAGAAGGGAAGGCAACTAGCATTTATGATTTCTTCAACTACTATGTCACAGGCCCCATGTCAAGCATTTTAAAATTAACTTACTGGATCCATACAACAATCTGGTGAAGTAAGTGCATTAATATCTCTATATAGATGAGGAAATTGAGATATAAACAATGGCTAAATGACTTAATATAAGGTCATAAATCCAGTTAAGTATCTAAGGCCAAATTTGAATTCAGAGATTCAAGTACTATATCTATAGCTTCAGGAATTTTGCTGGAATCCCTATAGAGGCTGGTCTTAATGGGTAATTATGTTAAATCAAGGATATGAGCCTAACTAATATAGACAAATTCAAATTTAATCAATCTGAGCCAAGAGTACTTTAATAATAGTATCATTTAAGATGCAAACTAATGTTATAATATAAATGCAAAAAAAAAAAAATGTGCTCTATGGATGCCGAGATATATAAATTTCATACTTTTATTCACTCCCCTCAGACTGGGTAAGTAAAATATATTTTGCTTTTGTTTATACAGGGTGTCCCAAAAGTCTCAGTCCTGTTTTATACTAGTAAAAAAATTTTTTTAAGTTTATTTAAGCTTTAATAGCTTAAAATAACAATAGCTAACAACATTTATAGAGCACTTACTAAAGTGCCAGGCACTGTGCTAAGCACTTTACATTATTATCTCATTTTATCCTCACAGCAATCCTGTAGAGATGTCCCAAACCTTTAAGGTTTACATTCCCTGAAGGAATCCAATGGGGTGAGGAGTCTAAAATTCTATTATCCCTCTTTTACAAGAAGGAAAATGTGGCTTACAACGGTTAAACAACTTGCCAAGTTTAGATAATGCATGCAGCTATGGAGCAGAAAAGTATTAAAGTAAAAAAGTGGTGACTTTAGTCTTATCTCATTCACTCAATCCCTGTATAACCTTAAACAATCCCTTCATCTCTGGGTCTCAATTTCCTCATCTATAAGATAAAAATGGGATTATGTGACTTTTAAGGACATTTCTAGCTCTAATAGTGTTCATTTAAGACCTTAAGTTCTTTACATTATATTACAATGCCTTCTCTGACTTGCTAATATGTACTCACAAATAAAGCACTATAATGTCTAAATCATCATCAGAGGATTCCTATGCATTGTTTTTGTGAACATTATATCATAAAGATCCTATGTAATGTTAGATGCTACATATACTCCAAAAGGTATAGACTTCTGCCCCTAGACACACAGATTGCTCATTGGATAGAACACTGGGCTTAGATTGAGGAAGTTCAAATCTGGCCTCAGACACTTACTAGCTGATGTGATCCTGGGCAAGTGATTTAACCTCTGTCTGCCTGTTTCCTCAATTGTAAAATGAGGATAATAATAACTCCCACTCCCAAGGTTGTTAGAAGGAACAAGCTGGAATTTATAAAGGACTTAGCACAATGCCTGGCACATAGTAAGTGCTTAATGTTTGTTTCTTTCCTTCACAAAGATCCAAGATACTATGGTCATGTCTCTTCTATCTAATTGTATCTAGATGTAATGCAAGAGGTTTAAAAAATACTACTAGTAGTTGCTGTAATATAATCACCATTAAAGTCTGCCTCCCTTGATTAAATCTACTCTAGCTAAGGCAAGTGAAGATCCAAGTACCTTCATAAGAATTATTACTGAGTCCAACACCCATCACTGTCTCTACTTTATCCATGTGTTTTATTTTTATTATTGTATAACTTCTTTTTTTCATGTTTTATACTTTGCACAATTTTCCAAAAAGCACAAAAGATCATGTCTAAAGTCATCAAAGTGTTTATCTGATTTCACATATAGTTGAGAAGAATGTATATCTTGAGATCATAAGCACTTGCAGACAAAATATAAATCTTTTCCTTTCTCATTCTTTCATCTTTTGGCTCCCTTTTGATGACACTGCCTCATAGGCCACTCATTTTAACACTGATTATACATTCGCTCATTCCCCCACCTCAATGGGGAGTCAGGGGAATATTCCTTGCTCCCCAGTACCACCTCCAGGTTCCCCCTCTACTACCATGACTCAATAACCTCTCCTTTTTTGAGGTTCACTTAATCCATATCCCCCACCAAACAAGTCTTTTTTCTACTGAATTCCAAGTCTACTCATCTTCCTTCCTCAATGAGATCAGTGAGTGGATTGTAGTCTTTCTCTCCTTCCTAAATCCTTCTTTCATACTGATGGGGCATTGTCTAACATATTAATTTTGTAGATAAGTAAACTGAGGTACTCAAAACTTAAGTGATGTCCTCAAGATCACACTCAAAAGCATTTGTTCTTCAAGCCCAAATCCAATGTACTTTTCACTCCTCAGGGATCTGTTAATATTCCTTTCACTGACAATTCTTATTATGGAATATTTTAAATTTCTTTTTTCAATTTTCTTTTTCCTACATTTAAGGAATAATGTCTCTAAATTTTTTCTATTTCACTGATTTTTTTTTGTTTCTTCCCTTTCCCCTAGCTCTCAATTCTTTGAGCTCTTCTCTCCTGTTCCCCAATACAAAGCCTCCGAATATGTTCTTGTCATTGTAGACAGTAAGTCAATCCTCCAGATTATGTAGGCAATTAAATGCCTACGTGGATGCATAATGATAATATTAATAATAAGACTGTATTTTTAAAGTAATTTTTTGGCTTTTCCAAGTACTTTCACATCCATCATAGATTTTTATTTGTGGCAACCTTATGTGGTAAGTAAGAGGATTATTATTATCACTCCTACTTTGTAGATGAAGGAACAAAAGTAGAGAAAGTTTAAGAGATTTGTCCAGAAGTTTAAGACATTTGTCCAGTAAAGCTTGGGTAAAGGCATGGAAGGTATGCTTATCTAATTTGCAGATAATAAAAAGCTTGGAGAGATGACAAAATTAAGATCCAAAAGGATTTCAACAGACTGGAAAAAAGTCAAAGTTACGCCACTGTGACAGCATGATAATTTCAAAGCAAGAACGAGTAAGTGGTAATCTAGTCCAACTCACACTCAAAAGAACCCACAGTACAAGGCTTTGTTTTGCAAGGCAAAACAAAGACCAATGTGGGGAAACTTTTGTGGTGCAAGGGGCCCTAGGAAGATATGTTCAAAATTGAAACATGACCAGGCTGGGTATTACATATATGGAATCTCTGTTACTGGAGAGTCTGAGGCTAGTCAATTGCTTAATTCTGGTTTAGTGCTCCGGAGCATAAATCAGCTTTATGGATTTAAGCTGGCTCACTTGTATCTCTTTATTCTGACTCTGGCTGTGTTCTGAACTATTTATTTTGGTAATTTTACTCAACTTGTCTGGCATCCTGACTCAGATGTCTGCTCTTGGCCTCTGCATTAGCCTTTGGTGTCGGATACCAGCCACTTTACTCCCCAACCATTACTTTTTTGTTCTCAATGAATAAGATGAAACCATGGTAACAACGACCTCAGAAATCTAAACTAATTTTAATTGCAGACTTTTGTAGTGTAAGAGCGAATAGGCAATAAGAAGATCATAGGTTTAGAGCTCATAGGGACCTTAGAAGCAATCTACTCCAAGCCCCTCATTTTATAAGTGAGTAAACTAGGGGCCAAAGAAGTATAGTAATTAGACTACTTTGAATAGAAGAGCCATGTCTCAAAACCCAATTCTCTGATTCCAAATCTAGCTTTTTTTCTTCCTAACACCTACTTGTTATTGTTGCTCAATTGTGTCTGACTCTTCATGTGCCCATTTGGGGTTTTCTTAGCAAAGACACTGAAGAAATTTGCTATTTTCTTCTCCAGTGCATTTTATTTAAAAAAAAAAAAAAAAAACTGAGGCAAACAGAGTTAAATCACTTGCTCAGAGTCATACAACTACTAAGTGTCTAAGTAGGTGAATTCAGAAAGATAACTATTCATGATACTAGGGCCTGTGCTCTATCCACTGAGCCACCTAGCTTCTACTTGCTGTTATACAATTGAAAACTATAAAAATGAATTGAGGAATAAATGAATGGTGAAAAAATTATTTTAGGCCACTACATGAAAAATAACCTCAATGAAACATATAGTCATATTGCATATTGTTAAACTGGTTAAGAAATATATATATATACTTTTATCAAATATCTTTGATTAGGTTCTAGTGTCTTACTAACACAGAGTGTACTGCTAATAGGAATTTAACTTGAAGATGTGATCAACAAAAACAAAAGGCTTATGTCGATAAGCAATATTCATAGCAAAAACATTATTCTTAGTAGCAAAAAAATCTATGAAAACCTAGTTTTTCAGTAACTGAGAAATGGTTAAACATGGAAGTAGTTTCAAAAGAAATGATAAATATGAATACTATAAAGAAATATGGGGAATAAAAGACAAGAAGCCGAAAGGCTAATACAAAACCAGCTTCAGACCTAAAATATGGTCCACCTTTTAGATGTCTGAACAAGTTCCGTTCAATGAATGTAATAGGATACAACTGTGCTATAAGAACTGATAAAAGAGATGTTGTCAGAGAAACCTGAGAAGATATATATGTGTGTGTGTGTGTGTGTGTGTGTGTGTGTGTGTGTGTGTGTGTGTATATACACACACTGATGAAAATGAATTGAACAGAACCAGGAGAATGATTTATACAGTAACAATATTGTAAACAGACTCAGAAACTTTGACAGACTCAGGAACTCTGATCAATACAATAACCAACCAAGTTCCAGAAGACCATGATGAAACGTATTATCTACTTCCACAGAGAAAAATGATCGACATTGAGCAATTTGATATTTATGTGTATGTTTGGTTTTTTTTGGATGTGGTCAATAAAGGAATTGGTTTTGCTTGATCTTATGTATTTGATTCAGGTTTGGTTTTTTTTTTGTTTGTTTGTTTTTTCAAAGGGAGCAGTTGTGAAGAGAGATGAGAGGGAGAGAATTCAAACCTGAAAATTAAATAAAATTGTACTTTTACAATAATAAATGACCTTTAAAAATATTATGTGATAAAATTATATTCCCTGATACTTTAGCCTTTTAAAAATATGCCTCAATCAATCAGAAATAGGCTTGTTTCCTTAAGCTATGAGGCATGTATAAAACTACAAAATCCTTCAGAACCCAAGAGACTAAAAAATAAATGGAAAACAATGACCTTTCCACCAAAACTCTTTGAGAGGAAAGATCATCTTAATTTTCTGTGTATCCTCAGTACTTTATACACAATAAGGTTTTAATACATGCTTTATCATTCCTTTTCATTAATTCTGATCATAGTAAATAGAACTATGGAAACCTATGTATAACAATGTAAATAGAAAGAACAAAAAATGATGAAACAGAACACTATGTAATAATAAAAATCAAGTTTGGCTTGGAAAAGAGTTAAGAAAAAATACTTTCCTCTCTCTCCTGCAGAGATGAGAGACTACAATTATGAAATTTTGCATATACTGTCAAACATAGTAGATGAAGGGGCTAGGTAGTTAGTTACTTTGTTTTCTGGGTTAATATATATGGTACAGGAAATGATTTAATGGTATGGGATGGAGAGGAAAGAAGATATTCAAAGGAGATGCATTGTGAAAACAAAAAGCATCCATTAAAAATAAATAAGACTTATCCTTGTAAGAACATGCCTCAATCTATTTATCAATCCCAAGCTTTAGACTAAATGAAATTTTTATATAAGTTGATACAGCATTGTGTTTCTTGTAATAATTAGTAAATATACAATTATAACAATAATTGCTTTTTGTTATTATTTAGTTTTAAGTTCTTGTTTCTCTTATTTGCTTTATTTTCAGCTACTTGACAGTTTATCTTGGTTGTTAGAAATTAGAATTTAAAAAGAAAAAGAAAAATATGTGAAGACATATGAGGTAATGCAGAATGATAACAACATACACAAAGTGGAACTATGTTACATTTTTTATTCTGGTTGGTATATTTAAATGTTATGGTAAAATTTTCAAAGAAGATTCATTGCTAACTTGATATTAACAACTTCTCTGCAAACAAATATGCTTTTTCAGAATAAATAGGCTTCAATGATGCAAAATTCTATATAGATTGCAAGGCACTTATGCTTCAGAATTATACTGAAAACATACTGATTTTTTCAATAGTAGAGTTTTTGTCTTTGAAACAAATTGCTGTATAAAGGGAAAGAAATATAATTAGAATTAGTTCTTTAGTAAAGAGGGAAGAAGCACTAAAACAGATTGGTTCTAGATTTAACTCTAGTACTTACTTTGTGACACATGTTCAACTCTCAGGGCCTCAGTTTTGCAATCTATAAAATGAGGAGTTGAAATAGAAAATCTCTACAACCCCTTCCTGAATGTAGGGTCATGAAAATATTCTAGACCAGAAAAAAACAAAACCAAAATAAAATAAATTACACCAAGGAAAACTGCCCTAGTATTCTAGAATCAGAAATTAAAATAGAAATTGAAAGAAATAATTCATTGATCACTTCCTAAAAGAGATCCAAAATTGAAAATTCTAAGGAATATTATAGACAAATTCCAGAAGTCCCAGATCAAGGAGAAAATAGTGGAAGCAGTCAGAAAAAAATAATTCAAATATTATAGAGCAACAGTCAACATAACATAAAATTTAGCAGCCTCTAACTTAAAGGAATAGAAGACTTAGAAATATGATGTTCCAGAAGGCAAAGGAGCTAGGACTATAACCAAAAATCATCTACCAACAAAACTGAGTATAATCCATCAGAGGAAAAAACAAATAAAATAGATATTTAATGAAACAGAGAACTTTCAAGCATTCCTGATGAAAAGACCTGAGATGAATAGAAAATGGGACTTTCAAATACAAACTCAAGAGAAACATAAAGAGGTAAACAGGAAAGAAATCAGGAGAGATACAATAAGGTTAAACTGTTAACCTTCCTATGTGGGAAGATAATACTCATAACTCCAAGAACTTTATCATTATTAGGGCAGTTATAAGAAGTATACAAAGACAAAAAGTCAAGGAGGTTAAATAGGAATAAAATTAAGGGATAAAAAAGAAAGCAATTGAAAGAAAGGGAAAGAAAGGAGAAGAAAAGGTAGAATAGGGTAAATTATCTAACATAAAAGAAATATGAAAGAGCTTTTACAGTAACAGGGAAGATGGGGTTGAACCTTTATCTCATCAAAATTGGATTAAAGCGGAAACAATATACAATAAACAATATACATGCAGTTAGGTACAGAAATTCCACTCTATAGGAAAGTAGGAGAGAAAGGGAATAAGAGAAAGTAAAGGGAAGGATGATAAAAGGGAGGGTAGATTCAGGAAAGTGGTCGCCAAAAGCAAAACACTTTTGAGGATGAATCAGGTAAAAAGAAAGAGAATAGGAAAAATAGAGGGGAAAACAGGATAGAGGGAAATATACAATTAGTAATCATAGCTATGAAAAAACAACCTATGGAACACGTATAAAACTAGAAAATCCTTCAGAACCCAAGAACTAAAGAATAAATGGAAAGCAATGACCTTTCCACCAAACCTTTTGAGAGGAAAGATCATCTTAATTTTCTGTTTCGGCATCAAGTTTCTTTTACAAAGCCCTTATTTTTCTAAATACAGAGATCTGAGTCAAATTTATAAAAATAAGAATCATTCCTCAATTGATAAATGGTCAAAGGATATGAAGAGGCAGCTTTCAGACAAAGAAATCAAAATTAGCTATAGTCATGTGATAAAATGCTCAAATAATACTACTGATTAGAAAAAACATATTAAACAACTCTGAGGTACTATCTCACACCTATCAGATTGGATAATTTGACAGAAAAGGAAAATGACAAATTTTGGAGGAGATGTGGAAAAATTGAGACACTAATTCACTACTGGTAGAGTTGTAAAGTGATTCAACCATTTTAGAGAACAATTTGAAATGAAATGAAAAAGGCTATGAAACCATGCACACCCTTTGTCCCAGCAAAATGCTAGATTTGTATCCCAAAGTGATTTTTAAAAAATGGAAAAGGATCTATATGTATAAATATTTATAGTAGCTCTTTTTTGTAGTGTTCTCTTCTTTTTATAATATATAAAGGTTCTCTCTGAGAACAGGTTTCTTGGGGAGGTTTTCTGGAGGTAGCCTTAGTTTCAGTTCAAAGTAATAATCACTCCAAATGCAGCCAGGTGATAAAATCCAAATGTTTATTTTCTCCTTCCTTGGGCCCGGGTAGCTTTCTTAGGAGCCTCAGTTTTCCTCAGTTCCGAGAGCTCTCATTGATAGTCTTTTGCCTCTAGCTCAACTCCAAATGTCTCCAGCCAGCACCAAGGTAAAAGTTGGAATGAATCTGACTTCACCGCCGAGAGTGGGCTTGTGGGCTTCCTCCCAGAGTGTTCTGTTGCCCTAAGAGCTTCTTGCTTATGTGAGCTCTCTAAAGGTGTGAACACAAGCACTGTTTCTATCAGTTCCACTTAGTACCTCGTTGCAAGTTCTGGCCCATAACATCTCCTTGTAAGATCAGATCAATCATATTGAACCATACTAAATTAGATAATTATTGTCTCTATCAACTCTAATGAGTTAACACTTTGTAAGGATTCCAACATCTCCCGCTTTCTTTTGATTTAGAACATAAGTGGTCATGACCTCCCTGACTTCTCAAGGAGGTGAGAACCCCCCAAAAAGAAGATGATCACGCCTTCCCTGACTGCTCAAAAAAAAGTGAAAATACCATAAAAAGAAGGTAGTCGCACCCCCCCTGACATCTCAGGAAGAGAGATGAAAACACCAAAGGAAATGGGAAATCAAATCAGATGAGCAGGTTTCTGAAGGTGCTCACTTGAAACAGGTATACATAAATCCATCAATATGGGAGGCATTACACATAATTACATAAGCACATAGCAATATAACACAGGCTAGTAGTAATGTAACAAATAACATGGATCAACCTGAGACTTTTGTACATGTCCATAAGTCCTAGAAATAGTCCAAAAGGAATCCATTGTCCACTAGTTCATGTACCAGGAATCCAATAATTCCTGTAAGCTTTTGAAGTTCTGCAATAGTCTCAATTTTTCATCTCAAGGAATCCAATGATTGTTGCTGGTTTTTCAGAACTGAAAGCTGAAGATTTTAAAGTTCTTTTAACAGTCTCACTGTCAGCCATGCTCTTTCAGTGTCAGATGTTTCTTAAATCTTCTCCTTTGTTTTGAGGTTTTTTTCTTTTTCTGTTTCTCTCTAAGGGACAAGGCAAATGCGGCTCGTTGGCACCCATCTGATTCCTTCTCCACCTGTTTCCTTCTCTGTCTGTAAAAATACAAGCAAACCCTCTCTCCCAGGCAGTTAACCTATCTAATTCTCTTCTATTTACCACTTTTGGGATTTCTCCTCATCTGACAATTATATTGGAGCTGTTTGCACTGGACACTGCCTTGCTGGGTTAAAAAGCCTGTATTCTCCCCAACTGTAATCCCTTGATGCTATCTCATTGCTTTTCTGTTGGTTGATCATGTAATCTCTTTATGCCATGTGATTACTTTTAGGCTGATTGATCACATCAGAATCCTGAACTTCTAAAGACTCTCTGGGTAACCTCGGCTGCCATCACGCCCCATCTGTCTTTTGATTGATACCTTGGAGCTGGGCTCCACCTCTCATTTCCCTGTGTCAATCTATATTCAGAGGCCCAGTGAAAGTCTCGGTTGCATTATTCTCTCACCCTGTCCTCTCACTCTATCTCTGTATCTGCATTGGGCTCTCAAATGTCCAACTTTTCCACACTGAAAACATTGACGAGTTTCTCTAGAATTCCTTTGCCAAGAAGGACTCTGTCTTACCACATTCATCATAGTTTGGGCATAATAAGCATTTGTGCCCACTGTGGCACAGTGTCTTATGATCTCCTCTAAAGGAGCATCTTTGTCTAGCCCCCATATAATTCTTTTGCAAACTTCATTGGCATTTTCCTTAGCCAGATGTTCTGGTCATTATTTCTGTAGCAGCATTATCTCCAATGGTTCTTGTTACAGCTGTTTGCAAATGTCCCACAAAATCTGCAAAAGATTGATTGAGACCTTGTTCTATTTTTGTGAAAGCTTCCCCTCGATCTATTCCTGGGAGGGAACCTCGAGCTTTTATTGCAGCCTTAGAAATTTGCTCATACGCTGGTATGGGATAATAAATCTGTTCTGAATTCTTTCCATACTGACCTTCACCAGCTAGTTGGTCAAAAGCTATTTGTACATTAGCTCCTGTTTACCTGTTGCGTTGGGCTTGCATCCTACATAATTCATGAAACTCTGAAAGCCACAATAAATTTTGTCCAGGTTCTAAACATGTTCTAGATATGGATTTCCAATCATTCGGGATTAAGATTTTATAAGACAAATTATCTAGTAACATTTTAACATAAGAGGATGTAGCCCCATAAAGAGTGTAACCCTTTTTCAAATCCTTAATTTTTTCCAAATTAAAAGGAGTGTATCTTCTTCCTTTTTGACCTTAAGAGTCAAGCTCTTCAATCACAGGATATGCATTTATAAAATCAAATATAGCTTCTCCTCCATTTTTTGCCTTAATTAATGCTTTTTCTAATCTTGTCACAGGCTCCTCAATAGGTGGTTCTGATTGCATTACTGCCTCTCTCCCTTTTCGTTCTCCCTCCATGCATGAAGGGTTAATTGAGAGGGGAGGGTCATGAGATGAGGAATGATCTAATTTCTCCTGCTATGAAGTATCACACTCCAAATTGTACTTAACTCCATTCTTATCTAATTCTTCCTTCTTTTCACCTAGTTTAGTGGCACCTCCTCCTCCTGCTCTTTCTTTTTTTTCCCCTTATTTTAACACTTATACAATTTCCTAAAGCCAGTTGTATTAAATTATATGTATTAAGTATGTCTTTGGAAATTGAGTCAGGTCCATTTTTATTATAGAATTGACAAAGATCCTCTCCTACTAATTTCCACTCCTCTAGATCCAATTCTTTTTCCATAGAGAACCAAGGACATATGTGCTTTCCAGTTTCTAAAAGTTCAGTGATCTGCTCAAAAATTATAATCAAACCTTGGCTTTCCATAATTTTGACAATGCTCTCTAAACATTTTCCCTGAACAGAAACAGAAAGCTGTTTTCTAAACATCTGTCCCATCTTAGCTGAAATTCTACTTTAGCTCTTTTAACAAAATTTCTTTGTTGTACTCACCCTAATTTCTGGATTGAGGAGACTTTTCCACTGGATCAGGATCAGAGGTTTTTCCACTGGAATCAGGGTAGGAACTTTTCCACTGGAATCAGGATTTTGCCCCATGTTCGGACACCAAAATGTGGTATTCTCTTCTTTTTTATAATATATGAAGGTTCCCTCTGAGAACAGGTTTATTGGGGAGGTTTTCTGGAGGCAGCCTTAATTTCCTTTCCAGCTGATAAAATCCAAATGTTTATTTTCTCCTTCCTTGGGCCCGGGTAGCTTTCTTAGAGGCCTCAGCTTTCCTCGGTTCCGAGACCTCTCGTTGCTAGTCTTTTGCTTCTAGCTCAACTCCAAATGTCTCCAGTCAGCACCAAGGTGAAAGTTGGAATGAATCTGACTTCACCTCCGAGAGTGGGCTTATGGGCTTCCTCCCAGAGCGCTCTGTTGCCCTAAGAACTTCTTGCTTATATGAGCTCTCTAAAGGTGTGAACACAAGCATTGTTTCTATCAGTTCCACTTAGTACTTCATTTCAAGTTCTGGCCCACAACATCTCTTTGTAAGATCACATCAATCAAACTGAACTATGCTAAATTAGATAATTATTGTCTTTATCAACTCTAATGAATTAACACTTTGTAAGGATTCTAACACTTTTTGTGGTGGCAAAGAATTAGATATTTAAAGGCTACTCATCAATTGGGGGAATGGCTGAACAAATATGATCGTGATGGAATACTATTGTGTTATAATAAATAACGAGCAGGGTGCACTGTAAAAATCCTAGAAAGGCTTACATTAAATGATGCATTAGAATATAAGCATAAACAGAACACTGTACAGAGAAACAATATTGTGTGATGATCAAATGACATGACTTAGCTATTGTCAGTAATATCATGATCCAGGACAATTCTGTCTTAAGATGAAAAATGCTATCTGTCTCCAAATCTCCAGAATCTGAATGCAAATCAAAGCATACTTTTTTCCTTGAGTTTTTTATTTGGTCTATGTTTTCTTAACAAAAGGACAAATAAGGAAATATGTTTTGTATGACTACATGTGTATAATCTATTATCGTACTGTTTGTTTTTTGAAGTTGTGGAGACAGTAAAAGAATTTAGAATTCAAAAAATTTTTAAACTAATGCTAAAATTTGTTTTTTACATGTAATTGGGAAAAATAAAATAAACTGAAAAAAGTAAGTTGTATAATATGCCCAAACAAAATAATGAAATTGTTCATAAAATGAAATGAAATATGTAGACAGAATTCATCTTTGAGAAATAAATTAGTAGCAGAAAATGAGAAGGACAATTCAAGCTAGTTTGACAATGCACCAAATTAACAGCTACCAAATTCTAACAGAAAACCTTTAAGATCAAGCAAGAGGTCATACTTTATAGTATTCTTAATATTAGTGATATGAGACAAAAAAGGAAACTATGAGTCTTGTTTTATTAAAACGTTAAACCATAAAGCTTAATTTTAAAGATACCCAATAGGTCAATTGTAATGGGCTGAGGCTTGAGTTGATGCACTGAGGTCCCAAGCACATGAGGCTAAATAGTAATTGGACCATATTCTATTAATATATTAGCTTGGAGAAAGAATGGCCCCCGCCCACTCTTTGTACAAGTCTTGATGTGTTGTATAGGAAATGACGATTTTGGTGGGTGGAGGCAGGGGAGTGGCAAAGGAAGGGGAAGGAGAGACTTTTGGCATTGCCATTGCCACGGTTTGCTCAGCTCAGATCTCTCTCTGTTAGCTGGCTTCCTGTCGCAACTGCCCATATTGCTATCACAATCTTTCTTGCCTATATTTGCTATCGCAATCTTTATTCACCTCTTCACTTCAATAAATATTGAAGATTTTTCCCTTAACCTGAATTCTTGACTCCAGCTGATTTTAAATACACGGTCATTACAGTCAATGGCATGTTTTCATTTAAATGTCAAATAATCTGAAGATCCAGAATAAGACAAAAATAAAAAAGATGACATACTTGGTCAACCCAACAATTCAGCTCAATATTATATCTTTGATGGTGATGCAAAGAGCTATTTTTAAAGAATATAGCTGAATATGATTTGTAAGAAGAGATAGGCACAAGAATGCAAAACGAGTGTAAATTTTACCATGATAATTGAAGGATGAAATAAAACATTGAAGCACAAATACAATTAGACTATAATCAGGACAATGAATGAATGTTTTTATAAAATATGAGATCCTGTTTCCAAAAAGAAATGAGACTTTGATTATACATGAAGGAAAGAATGAAGGGATAGAGAGAGGGAGGAAGAGAGGAAAGGAAGCAAGGTGAGGAGGAAAAAAGAAAGAAGAGAAATAAGAAAAGAAGCAGGGAAAGAAGGGAGGGAGGAAGAAGAAGAGAGGCAGAAATAAAACAATGAAGAAAGTGAGGAAGGTAAGGCAAAGGAGGAACATTTAAGAAAGTGAGAGAGGGAAGAAGGAGGATAAGAATGGAGAGAAAAAGGAGGGGAAAGAAGCACAAGGGAAGGAGGGAGCAAAGGAGTAAAGGAAAAAAGGGGAGACAAAAAGGGAGGGGAGAGAGGAAAGAAAAAAGAAAGACAGAATATGAAGGGAAAGGGAATTAATATTCATAATCTTGATCTCAAAAGGTAAGGAATGTCCCCCCCACCAATATCAATAATAACAGAATCACCTAATAACCTTTCATATCTTTGTATCATGAATATATCTAAATATTTTCTTGAACATTTTTTTAGACTGTACCCCTTTGTTGAAGTAATCCACTCAAGTTCAAATCTGGTCCCAGACCTTAGGCAAGTCACTTAACCCCAATTGCCCCAGCAAAAAAAAAAAAAAAAAAAGAAAAAAAAAAAAAAAAAAAGAAAAAAGAAAAAAGAAAAGAAAAGAAAAAGAAACACTTGAAAAAGAAACTCTTTAGAACTATAAAACTTTTTTTAAAATTTAAAAATACAAATCATAGAGGAAAGATTGTTATATGATAAGAAGAAAAGATAGTCTTGATCACTTGGTAGAACAAAGGAATGATAGGTAGACAACCAATGTGTTACGATGGTACACTCATAATGTTGGGGGAAAATGAAGAAGACCTCCAAACTCTTTGGCAGAATCCTTGTAGAAAAAATTTTGGGGAATACAGACAAGAGTCATTTAAATTGGGCAGGAATGATTGGGTTGGGACTCACATTCCTGAATGACAGGACTGAGATGGCAAATTCATTTGCGTAAACTGAGTATATGCACATCTTAAGAATTACGTTACTCATTCTATTAGACTAGTTAAAATGTTTATAGTGATTAAAAATACCTTTCCCTGCTTTAATCAGCTCCTTTCCAATTTCCAGGGTGACAAAGGCAGTACCATTCAGAACTATATCAGTTACGGTTTTCCACGCATTAGGAGAGAGACGTTCAGAAAGAGAGATAAAGTTCCCTGCTGCATTGTTTATTACAACCTAACAAATCAAAAATACAAAAAAAAAAGTTACAAACATTTGGGGGAGAGCAGATAAAAATATTTTCTTTCAAGTGCTTTAGCTTTTCATGTAATTTTCTAGATGATTCAATCAATTTGAAGTTTACTGTCTGATAAGAAACAATGTAGTTACATTCTTTGCTAAAAATCTTTAAAAAATTTTTTAAATTATGAAATACTTTTTATTTCCCCAAAGGCTCTGAATCATAATCCCTGGTTCAGTATTAGAGTGGAGACTGGAAGTAAAGGAACAAACATGGATTAAAGATGTTTAAATTTTACTTCAAGGACCCTCAAGAGACGTCTCATGAATCTCTTGAGTTTCCATGAAAGGACACTGGAAAATTACTGCCTGAAACTGCATTTTATAGTCTATTCTGTTTTATTTATCTTGATGATCTCAGCTGGTAAAATGCTATTCTCCTAACTTAGTGAAACATTCTATCCACAATGTCTATAGGTTTCAGTTTATAACCCTTTACCTCTGACAAACCAAGGTATATTTATGAGAAATAGGGTGTGAGGGTAGTGCAGAGAATAGGGAAGGTGGAGAAGAGGGAAGCTCTCCTCCTTTTCATGAGCTAAACCAAGGACCTTCCTTGGCCTCATAAAGACCGTGAATTATCTAAGATGGCTAATATATGCTATTCTTGTTTCACGATCGTATTAAACAAAAGGTAATCAAGTTGTCTGATTTACAAATGAATTTTTTTTTGGTTAAAAATACACATAATGGGATAACTAGATGGCACAATGGATAGAGCACCAGCCCTGAAGTCAGGAGGACCTGAGTTCAAATCTGTTCTCAGACACTTAACACTTCCTAGCTGTGTGACCTTAGGCAAGTCACTTAACCACAATTGTCTCAGCAAAAATAAATAAATAAAATAAAAATATACATAAAAGTACTTATTCATAATTTCAATCTTCTCTAGATATTTTAACATTATTCATAAAATGTATGTTATGAGATAATACTATTAATATTAGTATTAACAATAGCAATAACACATTTACTGATCTTGTCTATTCTTCAAGCCTGCTTAATCATTTTGACTATACTACCCATTTATCTAACCTGGTTCTCAGCACCTAATTAGCTATGAAATTTTAACTAAATTAAATTAAACTGGACTGGGAATGATACCTATTATTCCTAATACAAGGGATGCTGAGGCTGGTGGATCACTTAAGCTCAGGAGTCGGAAGCTTCATTAGGCTACATCAATTGAATTTCCACATAAATCTGGTGAGTCCCTGACAAACAAGGGCCCTGATCCTATGACCACTTGGTATTGTATGACTAATGCAACTAACTGAGTACTGCATACAAAGAAAGCTAGCACTAGCTAGCTTCCTGGGAAAGAAAACTAACTACTTGGAAAGACGGCCCAGAAATTTTCCCTTAGTTCCCTACTACATAAAGAATACAATTTTCCCCTGGACCACTATGGCTTCCCAGCAGTTCAGCCCAGTTCAAAAACTCAGTAGGTTAAAGCTCCCATGCCAATCAGGCATAAGAATGGGTTAAATATAACATTAAATTTTCAGCCCAAGAAAGAAAGGAAGAGCTAGTATTAAAAATAAATAATTATAACTAAGTTGATTATCCAATTCAAATGAAAAAGATTAAATTTAGGGTTACATATAAAAATCTCCCTGCATGAGAATCAAATACAGTTGCTTTTTCAGAGGATTCACAATTCAATAAAAACTTATAAAACATTAATAAAACAATTCTAAGTGCCAAAAATAGAGACAAAATGAAATCTTGATCTCAGGAAGGTTATAACCTATCAAAATGCCCATGTAAATACATACATACACACACACACACACACACACACACACACAATACACATAAATAAATAAAAAGTCATTGAGGAAGGAAGGACAAAATAGTAACATCTATTATATAAGTAAATTAGGGAGGGTTTCACAGAGCAGGTGTCCCCTGAACTGAATCTTGAAGTAAGACAAAGGTTTAGAGATGAAATTGCAGACATTTGCTTGTAGGAAATTCTAGTTTGAATAATAATAGTCCAGACTGATTAGACTTTCGATTATATGATAGGAATTAATATGAAACAAATATAGAAAGGCACATTGGAGCTAGGTTTTATTATAGGCCTTTAGGTTGAAGAGTTTGTATTGAGAAAATTTAATTGATTTTATAGAGATTTTACTGATCCTACTAACAATTAATTGATCTTGTCCTATAACTGTTATGGTTCTTTGTCTTCAATTAGTTCAGAAATTTAGCTGAAGTAATAAGTTTAGAAATCTATTTTTCCTGCTAATCACTGTTCTATTCTTGATTCAAGGAAATCCATCATCCTTGGGGAATTTGGGTACATACTAGGGAGTCTTGTGTAGTATCTTTACATTACCAAAGAATTCTCCAAGGATTTCTGGTTTGTTATCCAAAAAAGTCTGGTCTGCTATCTCTAACCTGACAGGTAGGCTCAAACAAGGAATACTTCTCAGTAACAGAACAGAAGTTGCTGTTGCTAATCCCTTATTCTCAACTTCCAAACAATCATATTGTTCCTCACACCTCAATTATGTAATCAATCATGTCCTCATCCCAGGAATGATGCCAACCCCGTAACTAATTGTTATATACCCTGTCCTTGTTTTATTCTTTAAGTTTATAAAAGGGAGCTGTGACTCAATTTAAAATCTTTGGGCATCCACAGACCCATTTTATTCACAGGTTTATATCTTACTATTATATGTACAACCCATGTACAACCCATATCAGATTGATTGCCACTGTAGGGAGGGGTAAAGGGAAAAAGGGAGAAAAAATGGAAATCAAAATCTTATAAAATTAAATATTGAAAATAATTTTTAAATTTAAAATAATTTTTAAATGTCCCATTGCTTAGAGAAAACTTGCCTCAGTTTACATCTATTTTTGTTGAATTGTACTCATGACCGTATTTTACCATAAAGGTAAGAGGATATCACTAATGTTTTTTGAGCAATGGAGTGATATGATAAAACTTCTAGCTTGGGGAAATTATTTGGGCAGATTACATAGAGAACAAATTGAAGATGGGATAGTCTGGAAGGCAAGGAGATCACCAAGCTAATCCAGGGAAAACTTGGTGGAGACCTGAACTTAAATAGTGGCTAGATGAGTGGAGAAGAGAATGGATAAAAATAGATGTTTAAGGGCAGACTTGATAAGGCTGTAGCAAATCCTTGGATGTGTGGGATAACAAAAAGAGGATGTGATACTTAAATTCAGCAACTTATTTGAATAAATAAACTATAGTCATAATGTTATAATGTAGGAATAGTTAATAAATTTTGTAAAAGTTCATTAGGCATTTTTGTTAGATTTCCAAATTCCAAATCAAGGCCTTCATTAGAAAAATATGACAAACTGTACCCTAGTTGCTATTTAACAGTAAGTTGATGCTTAAAATTAGACAAAAAAGGAAGGTTGTATGTTTTGGTTTTTATTTTTTTCAACTGGAAAAATGAAGAAATAGATTGTCATAACTAGGGCCCAAGGGGCACAATGGGATAAGTCAGACCCAAAATAGCCAGGGTCTGAATGCCAGGCAGTCTTCATTAGAATGGTATCAGTGATGAGTAGAAAGTACAAGTAGACAATAAAAAGTACAAGGGAGGTCCAGTATCAAGTGGTGAAGTCTCAGCCATGGGTTCTGTCATTCAGAGGAAGAACTTAAAAGGATTAGAGGTGAGAGAAGAAATAAGAAACTCAGTCCTATGAAAACTACATTACCCTGCTGAGAACTAAAGTGTGAATTCAGGCATGAAGGGATCAGATGATGACCCAGTTACTGTACTGAATATAAGGCTTGACTGCAAGGATGACAATGTTGAATTAGTAAGCTTCTGGCTTAGGACTAATTATATTTCCCCTACCTTGAAACATAGCTGGTCTCAGAGACTGACTGATGGATACACCCATGTTGTAAAGTAGATTATTTTGGCAGATATGAAGAGAATGAGTAGACTATCAAGAAGGAAACCCACAAAGATAGTCTAGGATCTGAACTTGAATGGTGGCTAGATAAGTGGAAAAGAGAAGATAGATATAAGAGATGCTATAAGGTTAGACTTCATAAGATGTAGCAAATAATTGGATATAAGGGATGACAAATTGAGAAGCTAAGAATGAAAACAAAAAGAGATGAGTATAAATATGGATGACTGAGATAATTGCACTAAGTATGCTTAAGAGAAACAGAGACGCCTCAAGAACAGGTAAGTTTAGGGAAAAGAACTAATTTTAGGAGGAGTCAAGATGGTGGCAAAAAAGCAAGGACTTACCTGAGCTCTTCTCCAAATCTCTTTAAATACCTTTAAATAATGACGGTAAACAAATTCTAGGGAGTCAGAACCCACAAAAAGATGGAAAGAAACAGTTTATTTTCCAGCTCAAGACAATTTAGAAGTTTTATAGGAAAGGTCTTTGCAACAAGCTAAGAGGGGAGTGCAGGCCTGTGCGGCTTCAGCAAACCAAGAGCCATTCCTGGGAGCCATTACATCAGAAGCTGTAGCAGCTGCTTTTGAGGTTCTCAGCCCACAGAGGCAAAGAGTTAACAACTTGTCAGGAGGAGATTACTAAAGGCCTCTTTGCTAGCACTAAAGCAGGACACTATTCTGCCCATACTTGGATCTGGGATCCAGTCCTGGATGGCAGTCCTAAGGCAAAGAGAAGAATTAGCACACCGGAGCTTGTGGCCATAAATAGTAAGAATCCTTATCACAGTTCCAGGACAGAAAAGAGTATTTGAGGTAACTCACAGACCACAGAACAAGTCAGGAAAATAGTAAACATCTCTCCTTAGATCATACCTTGGAAGAACTGAAAATTCTAGAAGTATCTTCAAAAACAGATATAAAAAATCCCTGAAGCCCTGAATCCCACTTCAGCAAAGTTAAAAATCAATTAAAAGATAAGGAAAATGAACAAACAGAAAAAAGATTCTGACCATAGAACAATACTATGGTGATAAGAAAGGTCAAAACGCATACTGAGAAGAAGATAACAAAGTCAAAGCTCTGATATCCAAAGTCTCCAAAAAAATATAGATAAATCTTAGGCCATGAAAGATCTCAAAATGGATTTTTAAAATCAAGTAAAAGAGGTAGAGGAAAAATAGGAAGATAAATGAGAGATTTGCAGGAAAATCATGAAAAACAAGCTAACAGTTTGGTAAAACAGACACAAAAAAGTACTGAATAAAATAACACCTTAAAAAACAACCTAAGCCAAATGGTAAAGCAGTGACAAAAAACCAATGAGGAGAAGAATACCTTTAAAAGCAGAAATTGGCCAAATGGAAAGAGAGGGATAAAAAATCACTGAAGGAAAAAACCATAAAAAGTAGAACTGAACAAAGGAGAAAGGAGGTTCAAAAGCTCAGTGAAGAAAAAATTCCTTAAAAATTATGATTAAGCAAATTTCTTTATGAGAAATCAAGAAAAAATAAAACATAACCCAAAAGAACAAAAAAATAGAAAACAAAGTGAAATATGACCTAGAAAGTAGTCCAGGACAGATAATTTTACAATTCTTGAATTATCTAAAAGTCATGATAAAAAAAAAAAAGCCTACATATCATAATTTCAAATAAATTGTCAAGGAAAATTGTCCTGATACTCTAGAATCAGAGGATAAAATGGAAATTGAAATAATCTACTGATCATCTCCTAAAAGAGATTCCAAAATGAAAACTTCCAAGAATATTAGAGTTAAAATTCCAGATCTCCCAAATCAAAGAGAACAATATCGCAAGCAACTAAAAAGCAACAATTCAAATATCATGGAAGCCATAATCAGGATAACACAGGACTTAGCAGCTTCTACATTAAAAGATATCCTGGAAGGCAAAGGAGTAGAATTATGACCAAGAATTATGACCAAGAATTATTTACCAAGCAAGACTGAGTACATAATCCTTCAGGGGAAAAATGGATAATTAATGAAATAAAGGACTTCCAGGGATTAAAGTCTTTTGACTTTAAAATACAAGATCCAAGAGAAGCATAAAAGGATAAACAGGAAAGGGAAATCATAAGGAACTTAATAAACAAGCTGCTTAAGTTCCTACAAGGAAACTCATGTAACTCCTAAGAACTTTCTCATATATTGACAGAGGGAACAAATATGAGTTGGATATTAGAGGATAAAAGCCAAAAAATAAAATTAAGGGATAAGACAGGAATGTAATGAGAGAAAGGGAAAGAGAGAGAGAATGGGATAAATTATCTCATAAAAGAGACAAATACAAGTTTCTATAGTGGAGGGGAAGGAGGAGTTAAGAGAAAGTGAATGATTGTTATTCTTATCAGAATTGGCTAAGCAAAAGTAAATAATAGTGTAGGACATACATTCTCAATTGGTTATAGAATGAGGTAAATTACTTCAAATAAAACAGGTAAGTAGGAAGAGAAAGAGATAAGAGAGAGATAAGAGATGTGGAGTGGAATAATAGAAAGGAGAGCAGACTAGAGGGTGGAGTAGTCAAAAATAAAACACGTTAGTAGGGACAGGGTAAAAGGAGAATAAGAACAGAATAAACAGGGAAGGGAATATAGTTAGCAAAAGAAATTGTAAAAAAAAATTTGAAACAAGTTTCTCTAACAAAGGCCTCCTTTCTCAAACATTTAGAGAACTAATTCAAATTTATAAAAATAAAAGCCATTTCTCAACTGATAAATAATCAAAAGATACCAACAGTTTTTAGATAAAGTGATGAAAGCTACTTACAATCATAAGAAAAAAATGATCTAGCTCCCTATTGATTAGAGAAATAAAAATTAAAACAATTCTAAGATCCTAACTCATACCTATTAGATTGGCTAAATGGACAGAAAAAGGAAACGACACACATAGGTCCCTCTATGAAGAGCATAACTCTTAGACAATCGAATAGAATATCTGAGAGTTGCAGTAGCCAAAATCAATTCCATCATTATGTAGTAAAATTGGTAATGAACTTCTCTGAGTTTAATTCCACGTGTCCTAGGGCAGCAGTTACAGACAAACTCTTGTCCATACATAGGGCCTTCCCAGATTGGTTATACCACCCTGAAAGCATTTTCAATGACAATTAGTAATTGAGAAATGTCTACTAACACAGCACCCAAGGGCAATAAGTTATACAACAATATGGACAGGTAGAAGACTAGATTTGCTGCCTAATGTTTTCATTAATTTCATTAAAGAAAGATTTTTTGATAAAAATCTCTTGTGTACCGTATCCTGAAACTGGAGATAAAATTATACTCCATGTGGTGGAGGGGAAGTAAGGGAAATGAGATATTAATGAACTGTTGGTAGAATTGTGAACTGAACCACTCATTCTGTAAAGCAATTTGGAACTATGCCCAAACGGATATGAAACCCATGCATACTCTATGACATAGCAATACCCCTACTAGGTCTGTACCTCAAAAGAGATCAAAAACAAAAAAGAAAAAGACCTATATGTACAAAAATATTTTTACAGCTATTTTCTGTGGGCAAAGAACTGAAAATTAGGAGGGTGTCCATCAATTGTGGAATGGCTGAACAAATCGTAGTATATGATTATGATGGAATATTATTGTGCCATAAGAAATGATGAGAAAAACCTGGAAAGACTTCCATGAGGTAATGCAAAGTGATAAGTTCTTTGTACAAAGTAACAGTGATATCATAAGATTTTCAGCTGTGGATGATGTAGCTATTCTCAGCAATCTATTAATCCAAAACCACTCTGAAAGTCTCATAATGAAAAATGCTATCCATCCCCAGAGAAAAAACTGATGGCATCTGAATACAGACTGAAGCATGATATTTTTACTTTCTTTTTTTTTTTTTTTTTGGTCTGTTTTCTTTTACAACATGACTGTAATGGAAATGTTTTGCATGATTATACATATACAATCTATACAGAATTACTTGCCTTCTCAATGGAGGTAAAGAAGGAAGGGAAAGAATATAGGACTCAAAGTTTTAAAAATTAATGTTAAAAATTATTTTTACATGTAATTTTGGAAAAATAAAATATTAAATAATTGGAAAGAATTCTTAATTGTAGGTATAATGAATTTGAGATACAACATTAGGGTGGACTAGATGGCTTCTGAAGTGGTAAAAGTATTAATATTAATAATCTATAGAATATTCACACACTTTAAGGTTGATAAAGCAATTTACAAATATTATCTCATTTTATCCTTAACAAATCTGAATAATAGGCACTATTATTATCCCCATTTTGCAGAAGAGGAAACTGAGGAATATAGGGTTTAAATGACTTGACCAAGATCACATAGTGTAAGTATCTCAGATTAGATGTCAATTCAAGTCTTCCTGAATCCAAATCCAGCATTCTATTCAGTGAGCCATCTAGCTGCCTGTCTCTTCTACCTAGGAAATTATGTGATACCTATGGGATTTAAGTGATCATAGCTTTGAAGATTTAATGCCCAGGCATTCACCACATGGAGTAAAATTTCATCTCTGGTTTCAGGATACAGCCTATTAGAGATTTATATATATATATTTAATCAAATTAATGAAAACATTAAGCAGGAGTCTAGCCTTCTACCTGCCCATATTGTAGTATAACCTACAGCCTCAGGGTGATATGTTAGCAGACATTTCTCCATTACTATTTGTCACTAAAAGTGCTTCCAAGGAATACAACCAATCTGGGAAGGCCTTAAGCATGGACAAAAAATGTTGTCTGTGACTGCTCTCTGAGGACACAAGGAACTAAGCTCAGAGAGGTTAATTACCAGGTTTGCTACAGTGATGGAATTGTTTTAGGCTACTGCAACTCTCCAAAGTCTACTTGGATGTCTAAGAGTTATGTTTAGGAGAACCCACATCTATAGAACTGCAGCTCCTTTAACTACGAAAGTCAAACATTAAATATGATTAATTATGTAACAAAACTCGTGCCACCTAATTCAGAGATTTCTATATATCATGGCCCCTTACTGTTGGAAATGCCCCAGATTTAAAGGACTTCTACTAAGGAAGAGAAACATGGAGATCTTTAGTAAGATAAGCACCTTCAGCAAGAGTCAGAGAGCCTGGGTTCAAGTGTAACTGCTAAAGCTGTATGCCTAGACAAGTCATTTAAGCACTTTGGACCTCAGTTTCCTCATATGAAAATTGAGGGAACTGTACTGGATGGCCTTGGATACCCTTCTGGCTATAGTTCTATCATTCTATGATTATTGATTTCCATGTCTGCACCGCCAAAGTCTAACACAATCAAAAAATTTAATTCGCATTGTTACCTTCTCTAAGAATCATTACTTCTTAAATTGGATCTTTGCTTTCCTACTTCCTAACTTTATGTCAAAGACAGTAATTTACCATATGTATATACTATTTGAGGAGAATGGTCTTATTAAAGGTTAATACAAAAAGATAGAAACTTTTTTCTCTCTGATACATGTGAAGGAATTGAATTAAGAATTTTGTTTAACTTATAAATGTAAGAATTTACTAAAGACCTAGATATTTGCTAAGATTTTGCTATTTGGAGGTATAATAGTTGCAAAAATTAAAAAGTGGCAAAATAATTCTGCATAACAAACTTTTCTTTATTATGGAAAAGAGATCACTTTTTGGCTTGTCTAGTGAATGTATCTATAGTCAGAGTAGGTCATATTTGCTAACACACCAAAATATGTATAAAAACAATTGCTAGCATGTTTGATCTAACTTCTTTGTAATTCTTTCAAAGTGTACCTTTTGCTGATGTATCATCCAGCATTCTATATTTGATGACTAACTCAAATGAATACTTCAAAACATAAAGTCAAAATTCTACACAAACTATTCAATCAAAGGATCATCATCTTCTTGTAATTGAAGATGGGAAAACAAACAAAGAATAGTCTGTTTTTCATGATAATTATGAGGCAGATCAAAGTAATTAACACCAGAAGGACATCAATCACTATTCCAATAGTTTTTGGAAGATTTATACTGATCAGCTAATAAACATTTAATGTTACTAAAGGTTCTATTGTTTGGATGTGGATTTAAGCTCAGGATAGGAATAAACAGCTACAAATGTTAATTGTATTGTGCTTATGTTTTTTGTGGAAGGCAAGGCCATGGGTAGCCAGAAGTGGATACATGCTTGACAAAGCATTATCACAACCATGTTTACATTAATTAATTCATTAAGCATCATCAACAAAAAAAATTAGCTGAATTTGTCCATTATGTTGGTAATGAAACCTTCCTGGAATATCATTTTTAAAATAAGCTTTCATGTGAGGGCTGTGATGTTCTAGCTTTTTAAAAGCATAGATTTAATTTTCTTTAGGCAGTATTGCAGCAACTAGGGTCATTTCTATTATACTCTAGTTTGAGTGATCATTGTAGGTATCCAATTTTATCAATTTATCCTTAGAACACTGAGTCATTCCATGATCACTTATAATGAGCACATCAAGGCTTTTCCCACAATCAGAATGTCTTGAGTTTATGAACAAAGTTATCTATTTCTTTCAATATAGCATTCATTTTCTCCTTATCTTCAGCTCCAAAATTGTGTCCATATGCATCTGGCTCTTTCCAATAGAATTTTGCAAAGATAATCTAAGAATCTCAGCTGTTTCACCATTTGGTAACATTGCCTAATCTCTCTTCAAATATTATTAAATGATTATAGTTCATAAAATAGGAAGGAGTTGTATTGTGGATAACCACATCAGTACCAGGCCACAAAACTGCAGCACTTGTTCCATTTTCCTCAAGCTCACTGGTTACCCAAATGGGGATCATTTCATTCCACCAAAAAGGATCTTTGTCTTTAAATTCTGAAAAACTTTTCTGTATGTCTGTATTGAGTTAGCCATGATACCATGGTTTTTTTCATATAGGCTTATCATTATGCTCTAGTGATTAGGAAAAGTTTTTGTGATAAAAATTTTTACATGTTCTGCCAAAATATCTTTTTTGATAAAATTACATAGATGAAGTTCAGGAGTAAGATAATAGTCCATCTTCCCATTGCCACTGGCCTGCACATAATTTTATGAGAGCATAAAAGTTAATGAATAAAACGCTGGATGTATAGTTGAGAAGGGCAGCTACATAGCACAAGTGAATAGAGTGACAATCTTAGAGTCATAAAGAAGGGCTCAAATCCAGTCTCAGAAACTTGCTAACTGTATAACTGGGCAAGTCACTTAACCTGATTGCCTCAGTTTCCTTATCTATAAAAATAGATAAGAGTGCCTACTTTCCAAGTTTGTTGTAAAGATCAAATGAGATAACCCTAAAGTACTTGGCACAGTGCCTGGCACATAATAAACTCTATCTAAATGTTAGTTATTATTATTATTTGAATCTTGCTTTAGATGCTTATTAGGTATGTGACTATAGATAGTTCACTAAGTCTGAGTTCAACTTTCCTCTTTTGTAAAATAGGTAAAACAAAAGTATCTCCCTTCAAGGCTATCCTAAGCATGAGAAGTGAAAATTAATAAAAAAAAAAAAATCTTTGAAATGCTAACGTGGTACATATGATTACAAGAAGGATTACAGTTAGACAGGATGCCACAGTGGATAGTGAGCTTCAGAGTTAGGAAGTCTAAAAAATAAATATGACAAACAATCAGTAAATGTTGAACTCAAATAGATGATAAATTACAGGGATGGTTTCATGCCTCCATGAAAAAGGCCAAGATATCCTCTCACTTTATCACTCCTCATTTCATAGTTGGCTCCTACAAAAAAAGTTTTTCAGAGCTTCAGAAAGTAAGATTTATATTACAATATCATTTTGTGGATATCCTCACCATCTAATACACTAAAAGTTTTAGGAAACTGCTACTCTTGTACTTACATCTGGATGACCTGCTACTTTGATTAATTCAGAGACAGCATTTTTAACCAAGCCAGGATCTCTCACATCACATTGGATTGCATGAACCTGAAAAATCACAAAAGAAAAGAAAAAAATGGAAAGCTTCTCACTTTTTATATGTTGGTAACATGACACCATCCTAAACTAGTAAAGGGGGAAAAAAGAGTAGTATAGTGAACAGAAGGCCTTTGGTTCAAGATCTGTTTTTGATACACTGGCTATGTGTCTTTTGGCAAGTCACATCTTGGTTACCTTATAAGATTGTCCCCAAGGAATCTTCTAAAAATTATAACTTTCAGAATTGCTGTTCATTTGTAGTATAGAGTATTTCCTACATTGAATAGACCATAGAACTAGACCAAAAACCAAACAATAAGGCTTAAAATATCATTTAAAATAAATTTCTACTATACAATTTTATATAAAAACAAAGCTGAAAAATACCTTATTTCCTGTTTGAGAAGATATTTCTTCTGCAGTAGCTTTCAAAACATCAATTTTCCTACAAACAAATTAAATGATATTCTGTATGAGCCCTAAAAATTTTTATATATTTCAAAGCTTTCTTTTCATTTGGACAAAATTCTTTATATTTCTTTTCTAAAAATACAGACTTTTAGGGTAAGGAAAAGAATAAGGAAAACAATATAACTATGCTGAAACAGCTTAATTTGACTGATTCATTAAAAATGTCAAATTTAAAGTTTAAAGACCTTTTGTGCTTTCCTTGGTCTATAAGTACTAATGGGTTGAATATTTCCATTTTTAACCAAATAATATTGTTATTACATAATAAATTATTTAATTTATTTGTACCTATCTCATTCTCAAGATGAAATTTAATAGGAAACAATTAATCATAGAAGCAATTTAGGGACCAAAGTTTATAGACATAAAGCAAAGGAAACTAAACAATTCACAACCTTAAGGCTATAAGTACAGCTTCTAAGTCTTAATGCCCTCAAGATTAGCATAAGAATTTACATATGGTTTTTTTGAACTCAAGAATGATTTAACCTACCTAAAAAGCTGAGCTCCCACATCATCCTGTGCACTGAAACCTTCCTCAAACTTAAAGACACTAAAAAAGTGTATTATAATTTTTATTTTATTCATGACATATCAGTAATAAATATACATGTTCTGGTATATATTTACTCTTCATTATTATTATTGCCATCCCAGCCATTTATCAAGACAAATATTATTACAATAGTTGTCAATCTCACTGAAAATAGTATGTATAATCTACATAACCCTGGATAGAAGATTAATTATCTCCTTGAGGAGAATTAATTACCAGCACTGAAAGGAGGATAGTTGATTAAAGCAACTTTGTTACTTCATCTGAACTAATTTTTTTTCCAACCTCTCAGTTAAATAGGATGTGTGCTGGATTATTGTTGGGGCAAGTTCTTTGCCAACTCTAAACCACACAAATGTTGACCTATTACATGTTCCAAATTCCATACACATCATTCTCTCCATCTCAAATATCTCAGAATTTTCCTTCAAAGTGATTTTGTACAAATAATCTAATAAAATTCCAAATTTCAGTGTAATCAGGCAAGATTTAAAATATTATTTAACTTCTCATCCACTAACAATGTATTGATATTACAATAATAAGAGAAAGTAAATTTTCATTAAGGACATTTTTACATAAATTATTTACCGACTCGCTATCACGCAGGTTGCACCCAGACTGGAGAAAATAGTGGTCAATCCTTTTCCAATACCAGTACCTCCACCTGTGATGAAAACTACTTTTCCTTTAAAACTATTAGGTGGTAACATCACTTTTTTAAGAGGCTTATAGAATTTAGATCGTTCTGCATCTTGGCTTTTGTATAATCCTTTTGTTCCACAACTGAAAAACTTAAAGAGAAAAATACAACAAAGATGGATAAAAGAATAATTGAATGACAAATGATGTCTATATTCAAAGAACTATGTAAATACACAAAAGTATAAACTACTTACCTTTAAAATTAAAGCAAACTTAGCTAGCAAAGTTTTACGATAAACATAAATTTCATCCTAAATATCTTTTGTTTTTTCAGTAACTATGTAAAATATTACTTATTTCTATCATTGTATGATTCAATAAAATTATAAAATAGAAATATTAATTTTCCTTATAACAATTTGGTGCTAAAACTGGTTTGAATAACTTGGGAATCAGACAATCCAGATGTGTACCATAGCTTGATAAATAATAATAGCTAGAATTTAAATAGCATTTGAAAGGTTGTAGAATGCTTTACATGGATTATATCACTTGATCCTCATAACTACTTTTATCCCCATTTAATAGATGAGGGAATTGTGATGCAGAGAGTGTTAAGGGACTTGTCTAGGATCACACACATAGTAAGTGCCAAGAGAAGGATTTGAACTTCTCTTCCTTACTCTAAGTCTAGCATTCTCTCTATTATACCTCTCTGGACTACAGTGTATTCCTCTGGGTAAAAAAAAAAACAGGGTAGACTATATAATCTCTAATGTACTTTCCAGCTCCATATTCTGTGATTCTATAATTCCATATATATATGGAATATATTTATACATATATATACATATATATATAAAAATTTCCAGCTCTAAAATTATGTGATTTAACAACTCACTCTTTTCTTCCCTTGCTGTTCAATTGTGTGACTCTGTGTGATCCATTTGTGGATTTTTGTGGTTCCTTTTGACAAAGGTACTGGAGTGATCTGCCACTTCCTTCTCCATTCCATTTTACAAAAGAGGAAACTGAGGCAAATAAGATTAAATGACTTGCCCGGGGTCACACTGCTGCTGGTAAGTGTCTGAGATAAGGTTTTAACTTGGAAGAGAAGTTCCTGATTCCAGGCCCCGAGATCTGCCCATCACATCTTTTTAGTACCCTTTTTCTTAACTTCTTCATTACAGTGAAATAATCAAAAGTAGGTAATATCAATATAGATGATAAATTTTCAAATAGATATTTAAAATAAATAAATTTGTCTAACCCTATTTGATCCTTTGGCAAATAAATTCATAATATGTGACAATCTCTACTATGTTCAAAATAAAAAAAAAAAAAAAATCCAGAAAGCCTTAATCAGAAAAAGGAATTGTGTTGGCAATCTTATGGTATTTGTGATAACATAAGATCCTTATAATTTTCAGGAGACTGTAATTAGTAAGAGTTGTAGTTCAGAGCACACCAAAGCTTCCTTTTGGAGTCACGATTTTAAAAGTTTACATTTCTCTCAAATCTCAGGAGACATCCGGTACAGTAGTCCTCTAGCTTCTCTTCTGCATTCACTGTGGATGCTGAATTCCCACCAGGAATTTTGTGGATCCCCTACATCAATCCTAAGAAAGGGTTTCAGGTCACTGAAGACAGTGGTGGTATCCTTACTAGGAATAGGGATAGGAGGAGAACTTGAAGAAAGTGATAAAACAATGTGGGAAATTATCCATGTGTATAGTTTGAAAACAAAACTTTAATTAAAAAAAAAAAAGGTCATTACAAGATTAGAAGGGAAGCAATAAACTGGGAAAACATTTTTATAGTCAAAGGTTCTGATAAAGGCCTCATTTCCAAAAAATATAGAGAATTGACTCTAATTTATAAGAAATCAAGCCATTCTCCAATTGATAAATGGTCAAAGGATATGAACAGACAATTCTCAGATGAAGAAATTGAAACTATTTCTAGCCATATGAAAAGATGCTCCAAGTCATTATTAATCAGAGAAATGCAAATTAAGACAACTCTGAGATACCACTACACACCTGTCAGATTGGCTAGAATGACAGGGAAAGATAATGCAGAATGTTGAAGGGGATGTGGGAAAACAGGGACACTGATACATTGTTGGTGGAATTGTGAATACATCCAGCCATTCTGGAGAGCAATTTGGAACTATGTTCAAAAAGTTATCAAACTGTGCATACCCTTTGACCCAGCAGTGTTTCTACTGGGCTTATACCCCAAAGAGATACTAAAGAAGGGAAAGGGACCTGTATGTGCCAAAATGTTTGTGGCAGCCCTGTTTGTAGTGGCTAGAAGCTGGAAAATGAATGGATGCCCATCAATTGGAGAATGGTTGGGTAAATTGTGGTATATGAATGTTATGGAATATTATTGTTCGGTAAGAAATGACCAGCAGGATGATTTCAGAAAGGCTTGGAGAGACTTACATGAACTGATGCTGAGTGAAAAAAGCAGGACCAGGAGATCATTATATACTCAACAATAATACTATATGATGATCAATTCTGATGGACGTGGCCATCTCCAGCAGTGAGATGAACCATATCTGTTCCAATGGAGCAGTAATGAACTGAACCAGCTACACCCAGCGAAAGAACTCTGGGAGATGACTATGAACCACTACATAGAATTCCCAATCCCTCTATTCTTGTCCACCTGCATTTTTTTATTTCTTTCACAGGTTAATTGTATACTATTTCAAAGTCCAACTCTTTTTATACAGCAAAATAACTGTTTGGACATATATACATATATTGTATTTAACTTATACTCTAACATATTTAACATGTATTGGTTAACCTGCCATCTGGGGAAGGAGTGGGAGGAAGGAGGGAAAAAGTTGGAACAAAAGGATTTGCAACTGTCAATACTGAAAAATTACTCATGCATATAACTTGTAAATACTATAATTTAAAAAAAAAAAAAAAAGGTCATTAGACTTGACCATTAAGAAATCATTAATGGTAGTGGTCTTGAGGCCACCATGACAGTCTCCCCATAATTTTATAAAACTTAGGCATAGAAAAATAATGACAGCAATATTTTTAAGGTGAATATCACCATGTATCCAAAAATAAAATCTTTCTAACCACCAGTGAGCCTTTCCTCTGGTACCTGTTTACCTTAAATCTCCCTCTCCCTCCCAACTTTGATATGCAAATCAGACAGCTCCAGATGGCCACTAAAATCAGGGCTTAAGCATCCCACTCTGGAAGGATAATTTGAAGCACACTTTTCCTTCCTAGGAGCATAATATTTCCATGGGAACAAGCCTTCTCAGCTGGTTCCATGCTTCTGTGCCTCTCAATGCAGTGCTGCCCTTACATGAGTTTTATTTTATTAGCTTGAAGTCTGAGTTGTATTTTAAATTTCTTCCTTTTTTTTAATCTGCTCTTCCTTTGAACTGCTCTAAATTGACAATACATATTGTGAAAACAATAAAAAGTTATGTTCCCACAGCAGAGGAAAAGTGAAAGTCTGGAATCAGAAGTAGTCTAGAGAGGGGAAGCAGGGGGGAGCTCCTAAAACCAGGTGAAACTAGGTAAAACTGGGGAAAATTAGTTGTGTAGTTTAAAAAAAAAAAAAGCAATAGGACCAAGGCCATAGTTTTGCTAGACTGTGTATGCTTAATTGCTTCATAAATATCAATTTCTCCTCTCCAGGAGGAGTAAGGCCCATTTTAATGGTCATGCAATGTTTGTAGCAGAAAGGAAGACATATTAAGGAGTGTATGTTGTAGAAGGATGGGAAAGAATGTTTAACATCACCTCCCCAGCCAATGGGGAGATGGGAGATGTATATCATTGCTGGGATCAAAGATAAAAAGGCTATGTTCTGGCTTCTGTAAAGTGCATAAGCTCATTGTGAGTTTTCACACTCACTCCTGCAGGAATGTATTAAAAGTTTAAATTGTTTCACTCATTTTGAGATTGTTCATTTATTGAGCCCTAACTTGGGATTTAGATTTTGTTTCCAACAATATTACTCACAACATTTGAATTCATTAAAGGATTTGATTTTCCCCTAATGCCTCAAATTTTGCAGAGACCTTTCCTTAGACATAAACTAGGTCCCTAGACAAGAATTTTTACTTATTGTCAGGCCTCAATAATAGAACTCAAAGATCAGTAGGAGAACTCAATGTCCTCCCAAAAGCAACTCACTTATGCTGGAAGCCTAACTCAAAAAAATTCTGGAAAGAGCATTTTGATTGAATGACAAGGTCAGAAGGCAAATTGTAGAGAATTAAAGAGAGAGAAAGGAAAGGAAGTGGAGGTACCCAATGTATACAGCCTTCTTAATGAATTTAGGCATGAAAAGAAAAAAATAAATAGTTTTTAGGGATCATGTGGATTTTTTGAGGATGGCGGCAGACATAAACATGTTTGTAGTGTGGGGAATGGAGAGATAAGGTTAAGAACTTACAGGAATGTTTAAATCTTTTTCTGTATTTTTTATTATTTCTATGTCTCTGTGACCTACATAAGTACAGTGTGTGCAAGCCAATATTTGCTTAAAACTTTAGATATATTTACTTAACCAGAAATGATGACATTTATCCTTGTTCAATGTTATCAATGTTTAGACTATTAGTTTAAATGATGTTAGCTCAGTAATCTGAAGTTTGAAGGTGTAATTGATGATTCCTCTCAGAATTAGGAAAATAAAGCATTCCCTTCTAATCTGCCTTTGGCACCAATGTTTAACATTCAATTAGGAGAGAGGGCACCTATTTCTCAATGCTCCCCAATTTATGATGTAATCCTTTATAACAGAAACTTTCCATTCCAATCTCTCCAAATAGCAACAACCAATTAGATGCCTTCCCCTCCCCTTCTCAATGCTCTCTTACTTGTGATGTAATCTCTTGTATAAAAGCTATGTATCTTTACAACTTCTTTAGCCCTCCTACCGTGAGCTTTCTCTTTCTTATCTCATGATGGGACGACTCATCCTCTGGAGGTTTTCAATAAACAACTTTTCTGCTTTTTACTGAATGATCTCTGAGTAGTCATTTTGGATAAGGGTCTTCTACATCCCTCACAGTTGGCAGTAAGGAAACTGCTAGTAAACAAAGAGATTCAAAATAAATCAAAGAGTGGAGATAACAGAGATATCAATATGGTAGAGGAAAAAGGATGGAATGGTAGGTATCCCTAGCAGAGGAAGAATGGTTTGTCTTGCATGGAGGATGAAAGGGAAAGGGAGGAGGAATTATGTGAATCATATCTAGGAATATAGTTCTCATCATAAAATGGTTTCCTGGGTAGATACATCTGCATACTTAAAAAAAAAAAAAAAAAAAAAAAGGGTGCTAAAGTTAGAGACTGAGTACTTGTGTTCACTTTTCATCATAGCATTTAGAGTCATTTACATATTTAGTTCCCTTACAAGGAGTCATAATTTTCTATTAGTGCTATTCACTAGCCACTTAAGACAGGAAGAAAAAAGGAAAAAAGCAAAAGTTTTTTGAAATTATGATTCTATGGCAGGAGGATCAATCTGATAAATTCTCAATAAACTTGATGAAATTATATGACACAAATGAGCCTTTGTTTACAGGTCTTTTCCAGTTCGTGCCTACTTTAGTGCCTACTTTTCAACTATTCTGCATATACCTTGTTTTACTAGATCCTGAGTAGTACAAATAATGAATCAAGTCAAGTGGGACTACACTGAGAAGTTATGTAAAAATATGGTAATTTTTCAGATCAATATAAAATATGCAATGAGAATCTGAATAATAATACCACTTATGATATTAATTATTTTTACTAATAGGCACCTATCTGTATATGCAAAGTTATTTAATGGTATTGATTCCATTAAAATGTGAAATTCCTTTTATATTCTAGTCTTTCCTTTGTTTCCCAATCCTCAGCTAAAGGCTTGATATATAACAAATTTTTAACTTATGTTTGTTGACTGACTAGAAAGTTTGGGCTTGCCCAAACATACTTAGCTGAGAGTGTTGTGCCACAGTTCTCTTTTATTGTCCTGACTCAGTTTCCCTAAATTGTCCTGACTTAGTTTCCCTGAATTGTTCTGCCTCAGTTTCTAATTGTTCTGCTCAATCCTGCAAAACCACCCCTCCCTCTTAATCATCAGAATATTTGATAAGAATAAAAGATGTTTTATTTTAGAATATCAGAATGCCAGCTGCCCATCCCAATCTATCAGAATATCAAATACTGTTTTATCAGGGGCCTCTCCCCATTATGTCATCCCTATCTCCTGTGCCTCCTCCATCCTGTCAGCGTCCTGTTCTGCTCTCAGCACCCTGACTCCACCCCTGTCTCATTGTACCCCCCGAGTCTGAGCCATGTGTACATATGTTATTGAGAATTCTCATTGTTTGCTGGATTCTTGGAGACGATAGTTGCATTCAGCTCTGGGACCAAACCATGGATCCATTTGGTCCCAGTAAATATCTCCCTTTCAAATAAAATATTAAGTATTCTCTAATCTCTATCTTGCCTCAGTTTCTCTGGCATTACAGAATGAGTATATAGAATTCTCTAGAATGTCAAATGTCCAAGCTCATTTCCCTTTCTAGGGAAGCCAAAAGATTGTCTGAATACTTGGGTGTAACTATAATTGTTCATGGACTTTCTATGTTGAAATAAAGGCTATCCTTTCCAGGGGCTACTTTGGTTGCATGTTTAGGAGCTACATCTCTGTCTCCCACATTTTGTGAAATGTAGACATAAAAATATTATAATTAGAGTGTTTCCAAGCATAATTCTAGCTGGGAGCAATGAACTAAATAAAGAAAATTAATTTTTGAGAGTCAGCCTGACAAGACCTGATCTTGTAGTATGTCCCTATAAAAAAATCTCTATACCCCACATTCAATACTGGATACTTAGAGACAAGAGTCCGATCCAGTCAATTGATTTACTCTCCAATAAATTAAATTATTATAACTCTCTAACCTCTATCTTGCCTCAGTTTCTCCAAGATTTTTTTCCAGGGTGGGGAAGGAAGAGTGAGGGGAGAAGAGTGGAGAAGGGGACAAAGCCAACAAAATCACAGAGTTAATAGTTGAAAGGGACCTTAAAGATTATATATTCTTATTCCCTCATTTCACATAACAAGAAACTGAGGCACAAAAATATGAACTGATTTGTCCAAGGTCAAGAATACTGTCAAGCAAATTACATGATGAGATTCAGTCTTTTAACTCCAAATCCAGTCTGTACTTAGTTTTCATTAACAAGCCAGAGTCTATGCATTCAGTGAATGCAAGGTGTATATCTTAATAACAATGCAATCATAAACTTTGTCTCCCCACTCCCCTCCTCCCCCCTCCCCTCGGTTTGCAAAGCAATTAGAGTGTGGAATAGATGGAGCCTGATCCTATTAAGAAAATGATAAAAGTCAGGGAAAGAAGAAACAAAAATACAATGAATAAAAGCACAGAAAAATCCATTGCCTAGCAATGTTGAAATGAAATAAAGGCACCCTGCTTTTTATACAAAGCAATTTTGGCCTCCGAGGCTAGAAACAGAGAAAAAAAAAAAAAATTCAAAGGAGAAAGGGGAGAGCTGGCACTTCTTAACTTCACATCCCCACCTCCATCCCAAGGTAAAGACACTATGAAAGAGTTTTAATCACAAATATTTCTGTGTCATTATAAGATTTCAAATTTGCTTGACATGTATAATTTCATACAAGTATCTACTATAACATGGCCTATGAGAGGCAGTTCTTAAAGCATATGCAAATATTCTCAACTTTGACAGGTCATGATGAGTCTGGGGTTGGTACTGTGTGATGGTATAAAACCCTTTGACTGTTCTTGAAACAAGAAGAATCAGTGACTTGGAGGTATTGAGCTGGAACTGATTATGACACAAAAGGGGTGCCTGACAGGCCCAACTCTGTCTTTCTCCTTGGGAGCTTCTATAAGGCCACAGCCTTCTTGAATTACCTACCTCAGTTATTCTGCCTCAAACCTCAGGCTATCATACCATCCTTTCCTCTTGATCATCAGAATAATTGATAAGGATAAAAGATCTTATATTTTAGAATATCAGATGCCAGCTCCCCATCTTAATCTATTAGAATATCAGATACTGTAAAAGAGCTGAAACTCTGAATAGGTGTACTTGAATCAAACAACAGAGCACTTAAGGCTAATAACTTATTTGAAATAAGACAAAGACTATTAGCATATGTTTGGATGGCCCTTCTCACCATTGATGCTGGCTCAATGTTTGGTGTAAAGATAATGGTAGGCAAGGATTAGAGGGTGGGGTGACAAAGGCCAGATTTCACTTGGCAGCAGGAAGAGGAGGAAAAAGGTGGAGATTCTGGACTCTAGAATTGAGGAGAGATCCTTGGCAAAACTCCAGGCAATTTGTCTGTCTCCTTCACTTCTCCTCTTAAAGACCAAGGACTTTTACTTATCCTGACTCTGGCTGATCCTGAGGCCTCCAGGGAGCTAGCCTGGACTTTAACAAGATACTTTATCAAGATACTTTATCTTACTAGAATATCAGATAACTTTCCCATCTCAGGTGCCTCCCAATAAGGTGTTTCTGTCACCCTATTAAAAATCTCTATACCCCACATTCAGTACTGGATACTTGGAGACAAGAGTCTGATCCAGTCAATTGATTAAATTATATGACATAAATGAGCCTTTGTTTACAGGTCTTTTCCAGTTCGTGTCTACTTTAGTGCCTACTGTTCAACTATTCTCCAAATATTATTAATGTAATTATTATAATTAAAATAAATAATTAACTATTAATAAATCAATAACTAATTGTTATAATTAAATAAATTGATGTAAATGATTGAATTATTATAAATTAAAATTAATAATAAATTAAATTATTATAACTCTCTAACCTCTATCTTGCCTGTTTCTCCAGCATTACACTTCAAGTGAAAAAGACAACTGGAATGATTAAATAACAATGTGAATCGGAAAATATGAATTCAAATCCTGTGTCTAATGTTAACAGGGAGATCCTTGTGAAAATCCCCAATAAGCTCTATAAAATGCCAAGGGGAGGATGGCAGGACTTGCCCTGGTTCCTGATGAGCACTAGTGATATAAATTGTGTGAGGGGTCCTTGAAACTGTGTCCCCTTTAATCTGTAAAAGAAGGGTGATTGGGGTCTCAAATTCTCCCCTGGGGAAAGCATACCTTTTTCAGACAAAACCCAGTTAAGTGATCTTATTCAGTTGGAGATCTTCACCTGATAGTCCTATTGAGTAGCTCAAACTTCCAAAATAAGTAATCAATCTCTTTTCAATTGGAGATCTAGACCCTGAGACAACTTTGAGTGCAATCTCATTCAATTTCGAATGGAAGCCCAAGCCTCAGACTGCTAATAAAAGACAACTCTGAACCCTGAATCTCTGCAGAAGTCCTGAACAGCATTATGCTTGCCATAGAAGCTCTCTTCTTGGCAAGCTGCCCTGCCAGGACTTTTGCCCACTGTGCAGATATTCTCTTCTCAGCGTTAACCTTTACTATCTTCCTAACAGGACCTTTTGCCCACTAAGAAGTCTGTCTTCCTAGCAAGGCTGGCTTCTCAGTGCAAATAAATCCCTTTTTGCCACACAGACTTCTGATTTGCGAATTCATTTCTCATAGGACCTATGCCTCTGACCAGAGGGGATCTTCCATCCCAATTCTTGCACCTCATCACAACTATCACTAACCTCATCATTTGCATCTCATCATTAGCACAGATGGATTATGATAATCAATCATCTGCTAGGCATTTCTTCAGATGCTATATTGCTCTGGATTCATTTATTTCTTGGCTGCTGTTGGGCAGCCTTCTAATTGCTGTGACTATGACTACTACCTCTGGTGTATTCTGCTAGCACTTTTTAGAAATTATTATTAAAGCTTTTTATTTTCAAAACATATGCATAGATAATTTTTTCAACACTAACCCTTGCAAAACTTTGTGTTCCAAATTTCTTCTTCTTTTCCCCCATTCCCTCCCCCAGATGGCAAGTAATCCAATATATGAATAGATGCAGCCTGATCCTATTAAGAAAGTGATAAAGTCAGGAAAAGAAGAAACAAAAATATTAAAATGTTAAATCCAATATATGTATACATATTTATACAATTATCTTGCTGCACAAGAAAAATTGAATCAAAAAGGAAAAAAATGAGAAAGAAAGGGGGAAAAAAAGTAAGCAAACAACAAAAAAAAGTGAAAATTACTATGTTGTGTTCCACATTCAATTCTCACAGTCTTCTCTCTGGATACAGATGGCTCTCTCCATCACAAGACCATTGGAACTGACCTGAATCATCTCATTGTTGAAGAGTCACATCCATCAGAATTGATCATCATATGATCTTGTTGTTGCTGTACAATGATCTCCTGGTTCTATTCATTTCACTTAGGATCAGTTCATGTAAGTCTCTCCAGGCCTCTCTGAAATTGTCCTGTTGGTTGTTTCTTATACAACAATAATATTCCATAATATTCATATGCCATAACTTGTTCAACCATTCTCCAATTGATGGGCATCCATTCAGTTTTCATTTTCTAGCCACCACAAAAAGGGCTGCCACAAACATTTTGCACATGTGGGGCCCTTTCCCTTTAAGATCTCTTTGGGGTATAAGCCCAATAGAAACACTGCTGGATCAAAGAGTATGCACAGTTTGATAACTTTTTGAGCATAGTTCCAAATTGCTCTCCAGAATGATTGGATCTGGTCACAGTTCCAACAACAATGTATCAGTATACCAGTTTTCCCACATCCCCTCCAACATTCATCATCATTTTAGCCAATCTGAGAGGTGTGTAATGATACCTCAGAGTTCTCCTAAGTTGCATTTCTCTGATCAATAGTGATTTAGAGCACCTTCTCACGTGAATAGAAATGGTTTCAATTTCTTCATCTGAAAATTATCTGTTCATATCCTTTGACCATTTATCAATTGGAGAATGGCTTGAATTTTTATCAATTTGAGTCAATTCTCTATATATTTTAGAAATGAGACTTTTATCAGAACCCTTAAATGTAAAAAAAAAAAAAAAAAATTCCCAGTTTATTGCTTCCCTTCTAATCTTGTCTACATCCGTTTGGGTTGTACAAAAACTTTTTAACTTAATATAATCAAAATTATTTATTTTGTTCTGTTACTACTTCTAATTGCCAGTAAGACCTGTGATGACACCCCAGGTTTTCCAGAACTCAGTTTCCTGGATACGCCTCTACTAACCTTTAAAATAAGGCTGAACAATCTAAGAGGGCTGTTGTGAGAAAAAACTATATAAACATTAATTATTATAGTTACTTTAGTGAAGAAGGCAGAAGTCCAATTGTAATATTTTAATGCATTAACTATTAGGCCTTAAAACTCTTTTATAGACAAAAAATAAGAAATTCTCTCTGTAGCAACCAATTTTTCCTCAGGTTGGAAACCTATCACTATGTTTTCCCATAAAGTAGTACATTTATTTTCCCCCAAGCAAAATATAATCTTTCTGAATACCCTGAAAACTAAGCTGAGAACTCGATAAAATTTAAGACATGAATTTGCCAATATATAATGCAAAAGCATAAGGGTACTATTACTTCTAGTTTTCTGCTGACAAATTTATTCCTCTCTCCCATTTTTGCCTAGGCATGATAAGCAGAGCAACCTACAATAAACTACTTCTACAGAAATGGCAATTTTGCTTAAAAACTGCAACCTGCTTGTCCAGAACTATGACATTAAGATGATGAATCAGTGAGTTTGTGTGTAGGCTGGCGACTGTCATTACTTAGCAAAAATGGAAAATCCTGTTCTATTACACCAATAGCCCTGAATTTCTATTTGTGTGATATACTTTTTGATGGATTGTGGAGGGGGGAAGAGTAGGAGGGGAATAAGAGAAAATTGTTAGCAATGATAACATATTGATGTAACACTGAAAAGTTTAAAAAGTGCTTTTGTATGCATTTTACTTATTTATTTGACACCTTCTGTTCTGTCAGTCCTCATTCATTAAGTGCCTGCAATATGCTAGACACTGTGCTAAGGGTTGGGGATACTGGCCCTCAAGGAGCTTACAAATCTAATCAGAGAGACCATAAGCAAACAAATGCACACAAATAAAAGTATAAACAGGATACAGGATAAACAGGAAACAATTAAGAGGGAAGATTCTAGAATTGAGTCTTAAAAGAAAATCAGGGAAAGCAATAGGCTGGGATAAGGAAGAAGAATATTCCAGACATGGGAGACAGGTAGAGAACATGCCCAGAGCTATGAGATGGAGTTTTTAGTTCCTGGAACAGCAGCAAGGTGGACAGTATCACTGAACTGGGTGGGGAGTATAAACATGAGAAAATGGTAAAGTTCTACAAAGATTATTTGTTATAATTTATTTCAATCTTCAAATGGATTATATTATCAGAATCCCAGATGTGCTTCTGGAACAAGTAGGAATGGTACAGAATAAAGACAGAAACATCTGGATTGGAGCAAGTGCACATAGAGAAGATCTCTGTTGGGCATGATAAAATTATGGGACATTGAGGGACATATACATATACATATAGTACCATAAGTAGGTAAAGACAACAAAGCCATGGGAAAAAAATCTTGCACCTTATAAATACTGGGGAAAAGGATCAAGAGACCATCAACAATTACTGAGCTATTTACCTACTTTCTCATTTATGTAAAATATTTATGAGTCATCTGCACTAAAACTGAAGAAGGCATTTTCGATGAGGATTATTAGTAAAAATAAGCAGGCTTTTACAAGCGATATTCTAAAATGGACAAGTTCACAAACCTCAGGTTAAAAACCCCTACCTAATTTATGAGATCCTGAAGAGTGGGTATGTTGGGTAGAGAAAAAAGAAGAATTGATAAAATTGATACTGGGGCAGGCAGAGAAAAGCCTCTGATAGAGATCTGTTTAGCTCTGTGATGCCATTCTCTGGGCAGGTCCAGTCAGAAATCCAAGTTATGTTCAAACACATCCTCTTTAGAGGTCTTGAGTAATCTCACCTTGCCATGTCCTGTGAGAAATCCCAGTCATGTTCCTGAAGTAAAATTTTCCCTATAAAACCTACATCCCATGGCTGCTACATTCGTTTGGGTCAGCCCACCACAGCATTTTGCCTTGTGGTATCTTTTCCCTTCCCCCATACCTCATGGCATCTTTCCTAATTCCACTATGCTTCCCAAGCCCACTTCTCCTTATAGCTAACTCTTTTAGGGTGTTAAGTCCCTTTTAGGATTTAGCCTGCTAGCTAAGAGTTGCCCCAACCTTATGGCATGTTTCCTTTCTCTCTTTCCATCATTAATTATTAAAAACCCCTTTCTATGGTCTCCTACCTCTATTTCATACTTACCATTCCAAGTGTCTATCATACCTTTTATTTTGTCTGTAACCTCTTCTAAACAAACCTATCTTTTGCCAAAGAGAATGACCATTATGAATTCTTCATGATTGAACCCCAACTTTTGGTGCCCACCATCATCTGGTGTCTACATCGGCCACATTATAACTATGTCTGACACATAGAAAGAATTTAATAAAATAAATTAATTAAATAAAAAAATTTATTGAACTGAAACTACAATGCAATTTTGCCAACACTCATCCCTCCACCTGTCCTCCTCCACTCCTTTCCAATCAATAACCTCAGGCACTGAGAAAGGCAGAATGGGAAAAAAATCTGCCTGACCTCCCTCCCCTGACATCTCAGTCCTCTCCCACTAGGGAAAAGGGCTACAGCAGCAAACCTCTGAGCTTTGGGCCTGAGTCAATAGAGCCGATCCCTATCTCAAAGTTAGGGATCCCACTTGCCAATTATCTTTATCTATATTTTTCTAATTTGCAAGAGACAGTTTACCTTGATAAAATACTACAGAGAAGGGGTGATTTTTAATTAGTCAGTCAGGGATTTTTAGTTTATAATACTAACTTTAGAAACTATCTCCCTCTCCCCCCACAGAACATGTACTTCACTTTCTACCACTATAGTGACTTTAGTAGAGTCAAAAAACACTACTCTTAGAACCTAGAAAATTTTAGCCCTTTGTATTGTTTCCAGCTTGATCAAACTTTTTAAATTCTATACAATTGAGAAAAAATTCTCTTCCCCCTCTCTCTTTTCTGTCAGTCTCTGTGTCTGTATGATTACATGGAAGTTACATCTGAGAATTATGCAATTTACCTCACAAGGCTGTTTTTTAATGAAGTACTAAGTAAATTTAAATTGCCAACATAAATGAATAATTATGCCCCTATGTGTTTCGCATAGAGTAAGCACTTAATAAATGCTTGGTGTTTAGGTCACTCTTTGAACAGTAGCCCAAATACCTCAAAGACAAGATGAGTTTATTCTCGCGTTCACCCAGCAGTATTTTTCTGTTTCCTTCAACTTTTTCCGAGTTCTTAGGGACTTTAGAACCAGAAGGTGAGGAGGGGGAGAGGGGAAGAGGGAAGAGGGACAGAATGAAGTAGGAGAGCGTATTGGGGGTAGAATTGGGAAAGAATGGGGGAAGGGCACACTCATTATCGACACCCACGGGAGAGGGGAGCAGGCGCTCTCAGGGCTTTAAGTTGTTCTAATATTAAATCGGAACACCATAGCCCGTAGGTATATACCTTTCAATAAGAAATTCTCCCCCTTTTCGGCTAATACACGCAGGTCGGCGAAATTAGGGGATAAGGGGCGAAGGCAGGGACTAATGTTCAAGTTCAAGATCAGGAAAATTTCCTTCCCCACCCCCAGCAGAGCTCGCCAGTCCGGCATGCCAACCCTCTCCCCGCCCATCCTGGGGGCCCTCGTGCCCCCGGGCCTCGCTCGAAGCTGCAACGCCAGCTCGGTCTTCTCCTCCCGGCCCTGCCGCGGCCCGGGAGAAGGAGGCCAACCTTACCCGCTGTGGAGGAAAGTCGAAAGCCCGCAGGGCCCAAGGCGCGAAAAAGCGCCCGGTTCGCAACGCCATTTCTTTGCGTTTCAGAACTTGACCGCGGACTATAAGCGAGCGGGGTGAGGGAGACGCGGAGGCCGGTTAAAAGCGGAGAGGCGGAGCCGCAGCTGGCGGAGGTTGCCCCGCCTGGGGCCTTCTCAACTTTGCCCTAGTTCCTTTGGACCAATTTTGTCCCAGAGCTTTTGACTCCTGCTCCCTTAAACGTTTCCTTCCAGTGTTTTATTTTTCCTCCCTAACTTTCAGTTTTCTCTTTCTGGGTTCCCCCAACTCAAGGAGTACATCTCTCGGTCCGTGACTCCCTCCGCAGTTAAAAAGATTCATCTGTTTTCACTTGCATGTGTGATGCTAATAGCTAAAGAACAAAAGATACCCGGTTCGGAGTTGTGTTTGTCTTCTGGTGCCTCTCAAAAACAATGTTAGTACACTTTGCCAATGAAGTAGTGTTGTAGATTTAGTGCTGGAAGAGTCCTTACTTCAACTAGTCAGTTAAACCTTTAAATTTTAAGAGAAGGAAGGTAACTTTCCTGGAGATTGTTGTGCCACAGTTCTCAACCAGATGAAGGGACTTGCTCTGACTCCTTACCTAGAATTTTTCCCACTGCATCCCACTACATACCAAGACATTAGTATTGAAGGAAACTTAACAGGTCTTTCAATATAATAAACATTTATGAAGGACACAAACTAAATGATGTCTGTTGTCAAGGTGCTTCCGCTGGGAATGGGAAGCAAACTTGTGCAAAAGAATCAGGAGGGAGAAAGTGTGAATAACTGAAGACAGCAGGAAAGATATCCTGTCAGAGATGGAACTTCAGCTATGCTTTGTAGGAAGCTCTGGATTTGTGGAATATCGACTTTTCATAGAATACCCAGTCCACCATCACTGAAATGAACGACTGGTTTCCAATGAATTCAGGCTTTGTTGCTTTTAATTGTGGCTTTGCTTTTTCTTTTAAAGAACAAAGCACAAGTAATGACTTCAGTAGCTCCCAGTTACCTCCAGGATCAAAACCAAAATTCTCAGTTTGGCATTCAAAATCCTTTATAATCCTTCTACTTTTCTAGTCTTGTTACACCTTATTCCCCATCCAGTACTGTTATGTTCCAATGATACTGGCCTCTCTGTTCCTGGAATAAGACACTACAATCTCTCTGCTCTTGGAATCTTTGAATTGTTTCTTCTTCCTGGAATGCTTTCCCTCCTCACTTCCCTACTGCTTTTCCTGTCTTTCCTTTAAGACCCAATTAAAATCCCATCTTCTACAGGAAGCCTTTCCCAAACCTTCTTAATTCTGGTGCCTTTCCCCTCTTAATTATTTCTCATTTGTCCAATATAGTTTGTATATTCATTCAACAAAATGCCTAGCAGATTGTAGGCACTTAATGTTTGCTGTTTGATTGATGACCACTTTTTATTTAACCATCCAAGCTACTTGTCTCTCAATGATATATATATATACAAATTAAATCATAAGTATATGCAGCAGTAAAGTCAAAATGATGCATCAAAAAGAGGATTAAAACTAAATCTGGGATTCTACTGATACTATTACAGGTTTTCAACTTTCCTGAAATTTAAAAATTATAGGGAATAGTCTGGAACCCTTAAAATTTGATATAAGTGAATTATCCAGGATTAAAGAGCTAGGATTGGTCAGAGGTAGACTTCAAGCAATTCTTCTTAGCTTTAAACTTGTTATTCTTTCCACTAAATGAAGCTCCCTTATGGCAGACACATTCAGTTTAATACCTAGCCTGTTTACAAAATTTTTCTAATTTGGTTATGGAAATCTTCCAGATTCTGTGCTGGGATTACAGCCTCAGAATCCAGGATAATTTTCCATGAAGATTTGGATGACAACTTTAGCAGAGATTATTTATTCCGATTTTCCCAATATTTCTGAAGGTAGTGATTCTGGCATAATTAGTTCTTCATCAACAGGTTCTAGGGCATAAAATTTCTTCAGGTTTCTTCTAGTGGCTGCAAAATATACTAGATACAAATCACTCATAAGAAAACTTGTCTTGAGTTATAACATTAAATAGTTTTAAACACTAAAAAAACCCTACAATGATCATTAAACTAGATATGGTAATAAAAAGATTCTAAATATCATACCATATTGTAGAGCTAGTACAATTAGGATCAAAGATTTAAAGTTTTAAAAAGCTTAGAGGCCATTTTAATTCAATCCCTTTGTTTGTTAGATGAAGATCTTAAAGCTCAGAGTCAGTCATGCAACTATTAATATGAAAGATCTGGGGTTTAAATTCAAAAGTGATATAATTTTAATTTATGGTTCAGCAGGTTTATTTATTGAAATGGAATTTCACTTTAAACATAAATAACTTCGTTTGGTTTTAAGTAATTACAATACTGCTGTAGCTTGCTAAATTAATCCACTATAATCATGTGTATCTAAAGAAATATCACATACTTTTTAGTTTTTCCAATAGATCTTATGATGATCATTATACTATATGTACGGATGGGACTTTCCTCGTTTATCCCATCTCAAATAAAGCCACTTTTGTCAGCCTGATAGAATCAAACAAATGAAAAGATGGCTTCTACCTCCCAGAAACAATCAAAGCTCTTATGAGAAACTGGATCATGACCTAAATTTCCTTCGAACCACAGAAAGAAAGGGTTTAAGAGTCCTTTCCAAAGCTTGAAGGAAACATGGCATTCTAACACATTGCTTTTTAAAACAAAACTGTAAGCATTTATCTTTCCCAGTGTTTATTCCTTTCTTTCCCACCAAGTTGCATTCATTTGTTTTTGGACACAAAAAACAAAAACATTCCTACTGGATGCCCTCTCTTACCATTCTTTTTAGCTTCCTTTTGTGTGTTTTCTTCCCCCAAAAGATTATAAACTTCTTAAGGCAGAGACTAACTTTCTTTTGTGTGGTTGTACCTCCAGTTTTGATTAATTGACATTATTTAACAATTAACTCATTTTAAGCCTAGAAAGCAATACAGTGACTCCTAAGCTCTACAAAGCTCCCAATTCTTTGATTTTTAGAGTTTTTTTTTTTTTTTTTTTTTTTTTTTAAGACAGGCTAAGAAGGCAACAAATCTTTGTTAAGCATTTGTTATGTGCTAAGCACTGAAAATACAAATAGAAGCAAAAAGACAGTTCCTGCACTAATGGAACTTTATTCTAATAGAGGAACAAACACATTAATGGAACTGAAAAGATGGAAAGATGAGGGAAAGTACCAGTTGGGGCAAGGTTGCTAAGTTCAGAGACCCAGAGGCATAGCTGAAAGGGGACAAATAGTAGGAATTCAGCCAAATTGATGTGAGCTTCCAGTTAAGAATTCCCAACATTTTTGCAGGACTATTTTAATACCTGGCCTCTTCATTATTGAGGCAAAATATGTAATATATATTTTATGTAATTGCAAGAATCATTGGATTTCTTGAGATGAAAAATTGTTGATGAGACTATTGCAGTACTTCAGAGCTTACAGGAACTATTGAATTCCTGGCACATGAACTAATGGACAATGGATTCCTTTTGGACTATTTCTAGGACTTATGGACATGTGTAAATTCTCAGGTTGATTCATGTTATTTGTTACGTTACTACTAGCCTGTGTTATATTCTATGTGCTTATGTATTTTATGTAATTGCCAGGATCATTGGATTTCTTGAGATGAAAAATTGTTGATGAGACTATTGCAACACTTAAATTTTCATGTTGACTCATGTTATTTGTTACATTACTACTAGCCTGTGTTATATTGCTATGTGCTTATGTAATTATGTGTAATGCCTCCCATATTGATGGATTTATGTGTACCTGTTTCAAGTGAGCCCCTTCAGAAACCCGCTAATCTGATTTGATTTCCCATTTCCTTTGGTGTTTTCATCTCCCTTCCTGAGATGTCAGGGAAGGCATGATCAATTTTTTTGGGGGGGTTTCTCACCTCCTTGATAAGTCAGGGAGGTCATGACCACTCTATGTTTTAAAACAAAAGAAAGGGGGAGATGTTGGAATCCTAGTGTTAACTCAACTTGAAACAAGGTGATAACTCAAGCGAGATGTTAGAATCCTAGTGTTACCTCAATGTAATTGATACAATGCTTGTGTTCACACCTTTACTCATTGGAGTTCACACGTTTGGGAGATTTCAGGGTTTAGTATGAGATATCCAAATTCATACCTTCCTTGAAGCTCTTAGGGCCAGAGAGCACTCTGGGAGAAAACCCATAATCCCATTCTCTCAGAAGAGGCATATATAAGCCCAGTTGAGAGAATTCAACTGAATTATATGGAGAGTAGAACAGAAGTGGAGGCTGAAGAAGGCAGAGATAGAAACAAAGGACAAAGCTGCAAGAACTCTTAGAACCAAGGAGAGAGAGAGGCCTCTAAGAAAAGCTAACTGGGCTATATTGGAGATTGAGAGCCAGAAGCCTTCTCTCCGAGGCAAGAGAGATCCATTCCATTTTCTACTTGGCTGGCTGGAGGACTGAAGGACAAACCTTTGGATTTGGAGACATTCAGAGGGAGCTCTTGGAACCAAGCAGAGAGATAGATCTCTAAGCTAACCAGGCTATATTGGAGACTATAAAAGATCTGAACTTTTATCACCTGGCTGCATTTGGGGTAATTATTGATCTGAATACGAAGGCTGCCTCCAGAAAATCTCCCTGAGAAACCTGCTTTCTCCCAGAGAGAACTATTCACATATTATATTTTAAAGAAGAAAAAGATCACAACATTAGTAGAAATATCTGAGTGTAGTAGTATCTGTGTATGGGCAGGTATTGGGAGAAGATGGGGAGAAATAGAAAGATAAAACATTCATTAAACATTTACCATATGCCAAGGCCTAAATACTGAGAAAACAAAATGGTGTCTGTTCTTTAAAAATCTATATTCTAAGGGAGAAAAAAAAACCATAAAAGAGGGAGGGAAACCCTGAAGCTGAAAAATTAGGGTTCTCTAAATGTACCATCAGATCATCTGCAAAGAATTATGTTTACCTATTTACCTCTTTTTATTCCTTCAATTTCTTTGCCTTATTGCTATAGCTAGTATTTCTAGTACACTATTGAATAATAATGGTGATAATGAACATCCTTACTTCATTCCTGATTTTATTAGTCTTTTTTATGTTTATCTCCACTAGAGATGTTGGCTCTTGATTTTAGTCTACTGGGGCACTCAGCATTTTAAGTATTTATCCCTATACTTGCTAGCATTTTTAATGGAAAGGGATGTTGTGTTTTCTCAGAAGCTTCTGCATCTATTGCTTATAATCATATGATTTTTGTCATTTTTGTTACTAATATCAATTATACTAACAGTTTTTCTATGTAACCAGCCCTGCATAACCGGCATAAAATTCTACCTAATCAATGCTTTCAAGAGTTTACTTTCCTTCCTTCCTTCCTTCCTTCCTTCCTTCCTTCCTTCCTTCCTTCCTTCTCTCTCTCTCTTTTTCTCTCTCTCTCTCTCTTTCTTTCTCTCTCTCTCTCTCTCTCTCTCTCTCTCTCTCTCTCTCTGTCTCTCTGTCTCTGTCTCTGTCTCTTTCTCTCTCTCTTCTCTGAGCTTCAGAGCAGCAGAGGGCTCCACAGTTGCTAAGCAATAGACAGAAATAATTTCACTCTTCATCTCAACTTTGCCATAGTATCCTGTACTGTTGTTGGTCACACATATCACTCCTCTAGGATTTATCCCAATATAAAAAACAGAGGTAGCAACATTGACTCTTTTTTGGAGTCATTTATCATAGGACTAGAGATCTACAGCAGGGATTGTCCTCAGAAAAGAGAATATGGCAGCATTCAACAATGTAAGCCAAAGTTTAGGGTTCTATGGCCTATTTTTCCTTTCTTCTTCATGTTCATTTTCTGGGTCCAAATCAGAATCTCCATTTCTTTCTTTTTTCAAGAGCCATGCCTTTCTCCTCACCATTATCTGTGTCCTTATCTATTTCTTGTTCATTACCATAATCATCTTTCATCTTCAACTTCATACTTCTCACTTTCTTTCTCTTCTTCATTCTTCTCCCAATTTTCATCTGAATTTTTATTTGCCATTAATTCATCATCAGACTCCTCTTCAGAAGATAGTAAGCATATAATTCAATTGCTGAATTAAATTGAACTTCACTAGATCTTAGTTGTAGCTTCAGTTCAATTCAAAACATATTTAGGGGCATACTATGTGTCAGGCACTGTGCTAAAGTGCTCCTTAGTGAAGAAGTAACTACTGTAGCATGTAATAGATTTCTGTATATGATTGGTATGCCCTATTACTGTGTGATCTTTGAAAAGTTACTCTCCCTCGCTGGGCACCATGATTCTAATGTGTAAATTGAAGAGATATTGGGAAGTGGCCTTTTAAAGTCTCTTCTGGTTCTAAATCCTATGAAGTAATACTAAACAAAATAAAAACAGCTCTCGCAGTGTAGGCTATTTTCCTTTCTCTAACCACGAGGTGGCAGAGCAATCCTCAACCTTTTCTTTCCCTCACTCCCATTTCTTCCCTTCTCTCCAGGCTCCCGCCCTTCCCGGCTCATTTTCATTCACTCTCTGGACCCATAGGGGGCCTCGTTCTCGGGAGCGCGCACGCCATAGCAATGCGCAAGCAATGCGCACACGTCAGCAGCTGGGAGCAACGTCACTCGCTGGTCGTCCTCGTAGTTCCCGCGCGTGAAGTGGCTCTCCGGGAGCTCGGCTCCCGGAGTCTGGGGAGCGACCGGGCTCATGTGGACGCTGCTCTCCGCCGCGAGCCCGGCTCGAGGTAAGGACGGCGGAAGCATGGCGTTAAACATGCCTAAGTTGTAGTCCACACGTAGGCCCACAGTTCTGCCCCCACTAGCCAAAGGGGAGAACTGGGGAAGCTGGAAGTTAGGGGAGCGGCTGCGATTGTAGGTTGTGAAATATGATCCAAACGCCTCCCCAGTCCTTAGGAAAATTTTTTCTCCAAAAAGTCTCAGTCGCTCTTTTCAGATCCTGTCCTCCTGACTTATCCGATTGGCCAGGTGGCCGGAAGCTCAACCCCTGGGAGAATGGGCGTGGTGTGGTGACTTGACTGTAACCTTCCTTAGTGCTCCTGAAAACTCTTGTGAGCGGGAGGCGTGGTCCACTCTAGGGAAATCCCTGATTCGCTTAGTGTGTGAGCTTGTAGCTTTACTGGGGACAATTTTTTCCTAGAGAGAACAATAATAAATTAGATAGGTTTTATATGGAGCTTTATGGTTTGCAAAACACTTTACAATGATCACATCTTGACAACAACCCTAGGAGGTAGGTGCTATTAGTATTCCTATTTTACAAATGGGAAAACTGAGAATAAGTCTTTTTTACTTCAGGTCTTGTAAGAAGTGTTTTAGAGGAAAGAGAAACTATATAGTTTATCATATCTTACTTGCTTAGGCAACTATACGGTGCAATGAATGGAGAGAGCTGGACTTGAAATTAAGGAAGATCTGAGTTGGAACATCTACAATCAGTGTCCTCCCTATCTCGAACTCCTAAATTAGTGGATTGGACTCATTGGTCTTTAAGGGCCTTCCCAGCTCTAAATCTATTTTTCTGTCTCCTCCAAAAGTGATTTTGTACTCTATGACAGCAGTGTAATTAAGAGCATTCAGGTGTATATATTCTGATATTGGGATGGATTATTTGTGATCTCATCACTGTTGGTCCTCCACTGGTGCAGATCACAGTGCATTCTTACCTTTTCATCCTGGGATTGTTCTTCAAGACTTTCTATTTTTTTATGGATACTTGCTTAGCAAATTCTGTTGTTCCTTCTGTTATTCTTCTGTCAGCCTATCTTCTATTGATAAATTGTTTAAAAATAACAAAGTAGCTTTCCACTCTAAAAACAAAAGAATAATCTTTATTCATACAACATTGTATATTTTATTAGGCCTAATGCTAATTTTTAATTAATTTCTATCAAATCAGTGATAATCTTTGCATTTAACTAAGGTGTTGTGAGGGCATATCTCATTCTGACTCCAGGGCTTATTACAGCTTTATTCTAATCAGTATGGTAAAAGATAATTGTACTTTCATCATTTAGAGTTTGGCCACATAGCCAGAACTTTTAGCTTATTAGATTCTAATTAACCTGATAGTTCATGTGTACTAGTTAAAGCACAAATTAATTTTGCTAAATATTTCAGATAGTTTGCATTTCACTATCAAGTAGGTTAAGACTCATCTTGGGTATTTAGGACTTAGTCTTATCCCTTTAGTTTCACACTTGAGAAAACAGTAGCTGTTGGCAATTTTACTTAAATTTAGGTCATACCTCAAATTTATAGCATTTGAGATTAGAACTCAGTACCTCTGATGCCCTATCCCATTGTGTGTTAATCTGAATTTTAATTAGTTCAGTACTTCATCCTGTCTCCAGGACTAAATTAATGAAGATATTGGTGTTTAAATAGTGAAAATGAAAGTTTAAATAGTGAAATGATTGATTCAAGAGCTCTTCCATGTTCATTTTTTACATTAATTTTTCTTCAAAGTGGCAACACCAAGCATAAATTTCCTTGACTAGCCCCTTGGTCTTTTTAGCTCTTCTGGTGCAACTTGTTTGTTGTCAGTTGTTTGATGTCTTATTTGCTTTAACTTGTTTTCTGCCTATATTAAGGACTGGCTTGATACTGGATACCAGCATATACCAAATATGTCTTTAAAAAGTAGTTTTCTGTGTATTACAATAACATAACCATTTCCACAACTGACCACAAGGTGGCAACAGAAGATCATCTACAAGAAAACTTTAGCAGGTATTTATTCCATCCACTGCCAATTTGGGGGTGAGGGCAGTTATTTCATGTCTTTGTTTAAACAGCTTTTATGAGAATAGCTTTTAATATGTGTCCACCACATTTGTGATTTTAGTTATTGTGAGAAGCTCTCACCCCACAAAGTAGATCTCCCCATTGATTTTTTAATTGCCTGTGTTCATAGAAGTTTGAAGCCTAGTCTTTCTAACTTAAAGGTTAGGCCTTAGGTTATGCTGCTGTGATAATCACTTAACTGAGTTCCTTAAGACCTAAGACTTTGTCTTATCTTTTTATCTCCCGGCCCAGTAGACATTTGGAGCTTTGAATGAAGTTGCATAAAAATGTTGGATATGCCATTGAATAGTTAAGGCAATAGAAGGTCTTTGCATTTGGATTTATATAAAGAAAAGATTTAGATATACTAGAAGGCTGGATATAGTAACGGAAAAGCTACAACCTGAGTCTTCAACACTCCAATACTGAAACCATCAGTTCTAAGGAAGGGAAATACCAGGACAGCCAGAAGGCATAAGCATTAGTTTTTTTTGATTGGAAGTTTAAGCAGCAGTTAAATGATGAAGTTGTCATTAAAGAGTTGTTGAAGGAACTGTGACTTGAGTTGGACCTTGAAGAATGAATAGTTTTAGAGTCATGAGTTTAGAGTCATGCAACCTAACACTATAGGTTGCACACCCACCTTAGAAGTACTTAGGAAGTACTTTAAGAAGGGTTTTTGATTTTTTTGATAAGCATATTCCTTCCACTTGCTTTCTTCTTATAAGTATTAATTAAGCTCCTGTATGAAGCCTTATATAAATGACGCATTGATTGTGCTAAGCACTGTAGGTGCAAATCAGAAAAAGAAAGAGTCCCTGACCTCTTGGAGGTACTAACTAGGGAAAAGATTACATGTAAGGAAGTGAAAACAATTGTCTTTACCTGATATGTGATGGTAGTGTAGTAGAAATCAAGCAGAGCATTGGAAAATACTGGGAAATGAGTACACTTCTATATTAAATATGAGATGGTGTTTCTTTGGCTAAAAAAAAAAAAAAAATCTCCCTGTGACCAGCCTGGTAATGTTTCTTCAAACCAAATAGACTGAAATTTTGACTTAAGGTATCTAAATGTTGCATACTATCATTGGGAAGAAGTTTGAAACATTTGCAACTTTGTAAGAGGGATGCCAAAGTTTGGTCTTGTGACATCCTACTCTCACCTCCATGTTATAATGAAGAATCTATATAGGATTTCAACGGGTAAATGGAAGGTTGGAAAAATAGAGAAGTACCAGGTTCTAACAGGTATAGGTCCTTGAATTTGAACTAACATAAGGAAATCAGTGTTTTAGGAGAATTAATCTGATGTGACAGATGATCTAATTGTGAGGGAGACCATTTTGATAATGTTTCCAAGTCATACAAGATCTCATAATTCTCCTTTTACATATACACATTCTTACCCTAAATGATTCTCTCTCACATTGCTCTAGATCTAACTTGGAAATAGGAAGGTAGGAAAGGTCTTTGGTAGTATAGAAAGAAGAGAAAAGGAATGATGACAACTAAGCTACTATTTTTCAGTTCTTTAATTTAAGAGTTTTGGTATGCTATGGTTCCTGGGGCTTGGCATTGTCAAGTATTTATAATTGGGAATTTCATATAATTCAATAATAGATGTAAAAGTGCTTTAGAAAGTTAAAAACATGAGGTAATGTTTGAAGACCAAGGTGCTTAGTTGAGTTCTAATCTTCCTTCAGACATTTACTTTAGGCTAGTAAGTCACTTGACCTCTCAGATCCTCAGTTTTCTCCTCTTTAAAATGTAGGTAATACAAAAACATACATCATTTAGTTGCTGAATATTAAATATAGCTTATTATGTACATGTATATGTATCCCCTATAAATGTGCATTCACACACACATATATATAGTACTTTAAGACAACTAAGTATAGTGTAGGGTAGAGTGCTAGGCTTAGAATCAGAAAGAAACTGAATAAGTCTGCAGAGTGCAAATTTGGCTTCAGACACTTAATTTTTATGTTGCCCTAGGCAAATCATTTATTAACCCTGTTTGCTTCAGTTTCCTTATTTGTAAAATGAGTTGGAGTAAGAAATGACAAATTACTCCAGTATCTTTACCAAGAAAATCCCATTGAAGATATGAAGAGAAGACAGGACTGAAAAATAACTGAACAACAATAAAAGACTGTTTTGTAAAACTTAAAGCATTATATAAAAGTTTATTATTATTCATTTTATTGTATTTACAGGAAAATGTTAGTGGCAGTCAGATTGTAGTTAATTAGCTAAACACAGTTAGCAAATGGTTTAGTTTTTTCCGTAATCTACACAAAGAAGGGTTCATGCTGAATCTTCCCACTCCAAGTTACTATTTTATAAACCAAATGTTACCAGTCAATAATACTAACATTTTAATATTCATTTTGAGGTGTTAATTTAGTCTGTGTTTTTCTTTAAAAAAAATTACTTGTATTAACTGTATACTTGATTGACAATAGCTAAAATTTGCCAACATTTGAAAGAATATTTTATACCATATTTGAGAAACTGGTTTATAAGTTGAATCATTTAAACTCAACAAAGCTGGATTTTTTTTTCCTAATTACATTCTTTTTTAATGGTTATATATCTACATTTTTAAAAAACATTTCCTTATGAATCATGTTGGGAGAGAAAAATCAGGAAAAAGAAAAATCACAAGAGAAAAAAAAAAAACAAGGAAAAAAGTGAATAGAGCATGTGTTGGTTTACATTCATTCAGTCTCTATAGTTGTCTTTCTGGATGAAAGTGGTTTCCATCTGAAGTTTATTTGTATTGCCTTGGATCACTGAGAGAAGAACCAAGTCTGTCATAGTTGATCATCTAACAGTCTTGTTGCTGTGTACGTTTTCCTAGTTCTGCTTGTCTTTTTCAGCATTAGTTTATGTACATCTTTCCAAGCCTTTCTAAAAATCAGCCTGTTTATCATTTTTTATAGAGCAGTTATATTCCATTATTTTCATAAACCATAACTTATATAGCCATTCCCCAATTGATGAGTTATTTAGTCATCTTCTAATTCTTTGCTATCAGGGAAACAGGTGCTGCAATTTTGCACATTTAGGTTCTTTTCCCTCTTTTATGATTTCTTTGAGATGTTGACCCAGTACTGACATTGCTGGATCAAAGGATATGCATAGTTTTATAGCCCTTTGGGCCGAGTTCCAAATTGCTTTCCAGAATAGTTGGATTGTTTCACAGTTCCACCAACTGTATTAGTGTCCCAATTTTCCTATATCCCTTCAACATTTATCTTTTTTTTTTTTTTTTCATCTTAGCCAATCTGAGAGGTATGAGGTAGAATCTCAGGGTTGTTTTTACATTTCTTTAATTAGTAACGAATTAGAGCATTTTTTTGTATAACTAAAGATAGCTTTAATTTCTGAGAAGGCTATTTAAGAGAACTTTGTAATGGAAGTAGAAAAAAAATTTTTAGTGTAAATAACTTCTTTCCTTCCTATATTTAAATTTTATAAATTAGCTTTTTTTTGGTATAATGAATTTTTTTAGAATAGAGTATATATTTTTATTGATCAAAGAAAATGACTTGAAGTACTAAAGGATGACAGTTGGACAGTCTTAGTACTCCAGGGATGTTCTCTTCATGTCAAAATGTTGAATGTATGGACAGAATTGTCACCACATTAGATGTGCATGGATTATGATCCTCATCTTTGGAAGAAACATCCATATTGATAAGATCACAGATTGATTGGAGTATTTGATAAAGAAATGCTACTTAGCAGTATATATTCTTATTAATTTTTAATTGATCACTTTTTTTATTATTAACTTCTTAACCTCTCAATGATTTTTTGATTATTAATTTTTTAACCTCTCAATCACCTAATCAGATTCTCTTTATCTGAAGTTCCCTACAGGTCCTGACCAAAAATCCCAATACCTGAAAAAACTGATTTGAGTAGAGAATTTTAGTAGTTTTAGCTAGCAAAAATAAAGTTGTTTCTTTAAAATCATTGCACTAGAGGGACAAATCTTTGTCATTAAATCAATGTGTTTATGATTTCCTTAGGAGACCCTTATCGACTTTTAGTTGATGTTGATTATATCGTTGGAAGAAAAAATTGTGGAATTCTAATTGAAGATGATCAGTCAATCAGTAGAAATCATGCTTTGTTGACTGTGAGACATTCTGTGACAAACCTGGTATGCTTCTTCCTTTATTATCATAGTTTTTGTTAGTTGAGCCATTTGTTTGTGAATACATAAGACTGTTTTGAAATTGGAAGAAAAGATTTTGTGGGGCTTTTTTAAGGCAAAGTGGTCTCCTTAATGATAGAAATAATTATGCCTTGTCAGAAGTGACTAATTATATTCTACTCCATATCTTTATTAAGCTTTCAGAAATTATACAAATAAACAACGTATATATATACTGAAATTATTATAATTTTGCAAAAAGTGTAGTATCTGTCAAAGCAGTTTAAGGATTTTTTTTTGTTTTTATATTCCATCATGACATCAATCACTTTGTGTACCTTCCTTCATAGGGATTAAAATGCTGAGTCAGTGGACAATTACAGAATTATCCTTAAGATTCAAGATTTATATTGTTTTGGTTTCTTTGTATTTAAAAAAAAAAAAAAAACCATAAATCCAGTTCTGTGATAGCTTAGAACTGCATGAAGTAGAGCACAGTATTGTGGGAAAATATAAACATAGGAACATAGATTTAGAGATAATTATTGTCTTGAGAGAAAAAGAGCATCCAACACTTAAATAGTGGGAGTGAGGTGAGGAGATAACAGAACATGGACAAATTAGAGCTACTTGTAAAGTAAAGCAAATGTGTTTGGGGAAATGGTGATTGATAAAGATTGGAGAGTGGGTATAGAAAGTATTGAAAAACTTGGAAGGGTAGAAAAGATAACATACTAGAATTACAAAGCACTAAGATCTGAGACTATAAAGTCAAGGAATGCTGAAAATTTTTCTGATTAAAGAAGAGCCAAAGCTGATGGAGAGGAGGTAGTCTGAGAATTGATGGTTGGGTGGGAGAGAGTTATAAAAGTGCTCGGAAGAAAAAGTAAATTGCTGACTAAGGACGGTATTTCCCGAGAAGAATTAGTAATGATGACTACACTGTCTGGTTTGTCGTGAGGTTGGCTATCATCTTAGCATCTTCCTCAGCAAAGTTTATTTGATATCCCTTTTCATGAAAATTAATCTTTGTTTTCATAGTATTTTAGCTATTGATATTACAGATATGTATTTATAACTTCATATGTTAAAAAATTTAGTAATATTTTAAAACGCATTTTCTTAGGGGCAAGAAACATTAATGCATGTGTTCATTTCTAGAGTCAAGCTTCTGAAATCCCTACATTGACAATAAAAGATAATTCTAAATATGGCACGTTTATTAATGAAGAAAAAATGCAGAATGGGATTCCACTGCTTTTAAAGACAGGCGACAGAATTACCTTTGGAGTCTTTGAAAGCAAATTTAAGTGAGTCTTTTGGATGAATATTTAAGTGGACAAATTTTCTCCCTGTAACCAAGTTTTGTTGTTTTCTTTTAAACCTGAGTTGCTGTTTATTTTATTTTTGATCCCCAGAGCCTGTAGGAACGTACACACAGTTTGTCAAAACAGAGCAGAATTGTACAATGCAATACGAATCAGAATCATAGAATCTCATTTTGAAGGGATCTTTGAATCCATCTCTAACTCAAAGACAATGCTAACAGTCAGAGAGCTAAAACAAGCAAATCATAAGGATTGTGTTTGTATTCCACCAATAGGAAAAAAAAAAGATGAGGACTTTTCAAAATGTCTATTTTCAAAATGTCTCTTAGAAGGGATCATTGCTCTCAAATTTTAAAGGTAGTATGGTATATTCAAGGATGAAAAATTGGAGGATAAGTTGTTTGTTTGAAGTAGCATTGATATTGAAGTGTATTTTTTAAGCTGTTGAAGTATCACTTCCTATATTGTTTTATGTTTTGGGTTTTTTCTTTTTTGTTTAAATTTAATGGATTTTCCCCCCAATGAACAAAACTCTATTTTATCTCCTTCCTATCTTCTCCTTCCTTCTTTCCCTCCCCCCCATACATTCCCACACTGATCATGACCATTGTATCCTACCCCCCATAATCTCCTTTTATACCCTCAGTCCTACACATCTATGTCAAGATGTAGGGAGCATGCTTCCTTACTGATCCTCTGGAGTCATTGTTCATCATTGATTGCACTAATCCAAGTTCTCAAGTCTCAAGAGTTGATAAAAATAAAAGTGGATCATTAAGGCTGTTGATTGTAGTGGTTTTTGGTTTTATACATGGTGAGATTTAAAATAACTTGACTCTCTTTGAATTGTAATTAATACATTTGAATTAAATAAGAGGGAAAGAGCTTTTCTTGGAATTAATCAGTTTCCTGGTTGATTAGAAATAGATCTTGTTTAGTCTTTATTAAACAAACAACCATATTTTCCAGTTGGTCTATTATATCCTTATTAAGTCCATAATAAAACTTGTGTAACTTTTTACTCCCTACAGAGTGGAATATGAACCATTGGTTGTATGTCCCTCTTGTCTAGATGTGTCTGGAAAAACCGTTTTAAATCAAACTGTTTTACAACTTGGAGGACTTGTTGTAAACAACTGGAGGGAAGAATGTACTCACCTTGTCATGATGTCAGTTAAAGTTACTATTAAAGTAAGTTGAATATACTCTAGTGTTAAAAATTCAGTGAAGCTTAAATTTCTAGTTTCCAACATTTTTATTTGCTGTGCAAAGTCAAAGTCATCATGAAGTTTTCTGATGTGACTTTGGAGTTTGAAAGTTTGTCCAAATAAAGTACTGTTTTAGGGTATCACTTTTTTTTTGAAAATTTTATCAAGCTCTGGATTATAGAGAAGAATTAAAATTACATTGACCTATAAGAATTGTACTAGTATCCTGACTAGGATATCGTATAAACAATAAATTGTTTCAGAAACAAGGAGACATCAAAGGAAGAAAAGCCATGAGTGAAGCAGTGATGACCTTCATAATTGCTAGATGATACCCACATGCTTATGTTTTTAGGTAGAAAAAAATCTCTGGGAATATCACTCACTATATATTCTTTTACCTCCTAGAAATTTTATTTGGAGACAGATAAGGCTGTTTGGAAGAGTGGGGGTCTTTTGTATAGGTTTTGTGAAAGACAGGTTGCAGGGTCTCTTTAATTCTGATCTTAGAATTGCAGTATCATAGATTTAGCAAGCTGGAAGGATCCTCCTAGGTTACCTAGACATCAGTAGACATCGGAGCTTCTAAACCTTTTCCACTCATCACTTCTTTTTGCTCAAGAAATTTTTACATGATCTTAGGCATATAGTTATGTAAAATAGGTATACAAATCAACTATTTACTGATAGCAAAACATAATTTCGTGACCCCCTCATTCAGTTACGAGACCCCATATGATATCTTGAACCACAGGTTAAGAAGCTGGTAAGAAGACCAATCCCATTATTTTATTTTGTTTTGTTTCTTTTTTTGTAAGGCAGTCAGGATTGACTTAATTTGTCCAGGGTGATACAGTTCCTACTTTAAAAATTGAAACTCAGAGACTAATTGACTTGGCCAAGGTTACATAGATAAGTAGTATCACAGTGCTGGGAGTTGAACTGAAGTTTTTAACATCAATTCTAATTTTCTTTTCACTGCACCATATCTTTGCAGTCAAATTATACATGGAATTTTCCACAGTATGAATACTGGAAATAAACAGCAGAAATTGATTCCAGTTAAGTTGATTTTCTTCTTTCCCCTCTAAATAATCTAAAGGAGCCATACAATTAAGCCTTTTTTCATATTTGATGCTTTCTAAAATTATCTAAATAAAGTTACATATGCATTATTTCAAATAGAAGTTAGAGCCCTTCTTTTCTGTGATATCTTGAAGCCTTTACAGATAGTAAATTAAGTGTTAGTATATTTATTAAAAATATTCTAATAAAAAAATTATATCCTAAAATGTGACATGTCATTGGCTTTTACTACTCTCATTAATGAAGAAAAGTAGGCTATATGGTTATCTTGGGAATAGCCTGTTCTCTATTGTTGCTATTGAGGAACATGAAATTGAAGATCTTTTTCCTCAGATAAATCTTATCTCTGTCATATACAAATTTGGTATGCATTAATGCTCACTAGCCACCATTATTTTTTTGTGTGTGATTATAGCTAATAAATTTATTTCTTTCATTTTAGACAATATGTGCATTGATTTGTGGTTGTCCCATTGTAAAACCAGATTATTTTACTGAATTTCTTAAAGCCATTCAGACAAAGAAACAGCCTCCGAAACTTGAAAGGTAAAGTATATTTTCATCATCACATTCAAGGAAAGGTTGACCTAAAATATAATCTCAGATTTAATTCTTAATGAATGAAGATATAAAACTACTAAGTGACAATTAAGATTTGAGCCCAGGCTCTTTAACTCTGAAACCTATACTCTGCCATATAGCAGAACCATGTTTACCACAATATAAAGGAGTTTCTTATCTTGTTTTTCTTGTGGTTTTAAAACATTTCCATAAAACAAATAAGTGAGTACTTGGTAAGTTGGAAAAAATAAGTTAAGGGATGCATAAGGAGATATGTTAATTACAAAAGTATTACCTAAGACAGTTACATGGGCTTTTTCAAAACCCTACACTTTTAACAGAATTTGGATGGGATTTGTATAGTGAGGTGGTAAAACAGTAGATAGTACAGTGAACAGAGAGTCCAATTTGGACTTGGATTCTAGTCTTATTTGGCTAAATGTTTAAACGTTTGTTGACTGATTCAATTCCAATTATCTTAGAGGAAAGACAGCTTTGAAATACTATAGGTTCTATTCTGGGAATCTCAAGATCTTATTTGGTAGCAGATTGCTTGAGAAAATATAGGAGAACTAGGAATTATTTTCTTGAACTAACAAATGATCAACTTAGTTTAATTTCATGTTTGTATTCTACAAAGCAATTTGTAGCGCTTCATAATTTGTTTCTGGCCTAGGCAGGCTTATGAACTATAATTTTAATTTTTTAGTTGTTCTCCCACCTAAATCCCAGGAGGCAGGGTGCATCCTATATAAATAAATCTGCATGTATGTGTGCTCTTGATACTCGTGTGATGCATGTATATGTGTATGTACACATGTAAATGTAATACACATACGTATAGATGTCTTTAAAAATTTGTCTACAAATTAAATTTCAGCCTATCAGATGAAATAGCCACATTTATTATAAAGAAAATTTTATCTCCAGTGTGCTGTTTTTTAGTATAAAATAGCGATTATTCCAATTTGCTCCTTAATTCTCAACTAAAATCTATTCTACAGGAAGTCTTTACTAATCTTAATTCTAGAATCTTCCTTTGCTTGTTTATTTCCTGTTTATCCTTTGTGTAGATAGTTTGAATATATTTGCTTGCTTTTTGTCTTCCCATTTTTGAGAGCAAGAACTGTGTTTTTTTCCTTTGTTGTTTTTTTTTTCAGCATTCAGCACAGTACCCAACTCATAGTAAATACTTTAAAATGTTTATTTACTGATTGCCAAATAGAAAACAGGATTTGATTCTTTGATAGGGAGATGAACATTTTTTTGATAGGTAGCTTAGTATAATAGAATAGTTTCTGGGTTTGGAATCAGAGCACTTGGATTTGTATCCAGGTGATATCACTTATTGTTTTTATAGTCTTCAGAAAGTCATTTAACCATTCTGAGCCACAATTTCCTCATCTGTAAAATGAGCAAGTTGAGATACTCCATTAAAGCTCTAATATGTATTATACATATTCTCCTCCTCTCCCCCAGATCAGTGAATAAGTAAACTAAATGCCTGCTATGATTAGTCACTGTGCTGAATGTTGGGGATACAAATACAAAAAAACAAAGAGAGTTCCTGCTCCCCTTAAAGAGCTTATAGTCTAATAGGGAAGATAATGCCCAGAAGAAAGATGAAAAAAAAAATGGGGGTTAAGAGAAGGGGACCAAGGGAAAAATGGTAGAATAGTTCCAGCAGATGATAAATGAGATTTTTCTGGCCTGGGTTTCATCCTTAAATAGAGATTTTGGAGTTCATGGCTCTACCCTCCAAACTGAGGGATAAGAAGTTACTGATGAAGTTGAATTCTAAAGTTAAAGCAGTCTTACAAGATGATGAAGTTTTTTCTAGTCATGAGCTTCCTCAGACAGTGAAAAATTCAGTTCAATTCATTAAACATTTATTAAGCACCCACTAGATACCAGGCACTGTGCTTAGAGCTGAAGATACAAATATATGAAAGAAAAAAAGTCCTTGCCTTGTAGGAGCTTACAATCTAAAGTGTGTGAGGAGGAGGGGGAGAAAATGAAATACAAAAGGCTGCTGATAGGGATATGTGGGGTGGGAGTCCTATTTGATTCCTAGAACATCATTTTCCCTGGATTTGGAATTAAGCAGAGCTGCAGATAGAGAGTGAGCTGAGAAGTCCCAGAATAGTGCAGCCTGGAGATAAATGAGGGGGTATCTAGACAAGCTAATAAAAAATTCCATTTTGATAGATTGAAAGGCAAACAGCAGGATTCATGATTGATTCAGTAATGGTAGTTGCTAAGCAACTACCAAGCATTAATAGAATTTGCTCATTATATACTGAGTCAATGTTAAACATTAAATACTTTCACATACTCCAGATAATTTGCTTAGTGTTTATACTTCTTTAAAAAGGTGTGAGCTTGTTGGCAGGGCCCTTGCTTTTCTTATTCTTATATTCCCTCCCCTTCAAACATATGGAACAATGTATTGCTCCTTTTTACTTACAAGTACTTATTGAATGAGTAAATGAATGTATATTTTTAACATGTATTTTGTTTATTGTAGACAATAAGCTTCTTGGGCAGTTTTTTAACTTTTAAACTTCAGTAACTTAGGTTGCATATATCCTGTCAGGACATGATTAAAAATACTGTAACGGCATTTAAAAACAAACTGAAACCTCTTTACACCTCAACTTAGAAAAGCCATTAAGACATTCTCTGAATTCAAAGAAATAGGAGAAGAGATTTATGTGGTTTTAAAAATACTGATTTTGCTACTTTTCCTATTCTGGGAAGAAAAGTACAAGTTATTGGGAAAGTGGAAGTTTGCAGAAATGATGATAGAATGGGGAAAACGAATACAAAGAAAGATTGCAGAGGCAAGAAGAAATCCAGGGGACAGCATAAAGAAACAAACAAATTGGTAAAAAGGCAGCTCATTTATGTGTTTCCCGTTGTCTTGGTTTACTATTTTTCCTTAATATTTTCTGATCATTTTTCTTTTAGTTCAAACTTATATCTCCTCGGAGGAAGTATTTTTACTTACATCTATCACATGATATGCAAAATCTATATCTAGCATCTATCATACATATGTAAGTTATTATGCTGGGTTTTTTTACACAGTGTTCTTGGTGATCATGGCCCTATTAGAAGTAAAACCATCTTATTGTTTAGATAGTCATAATTATTTAGCAGTAACAGTGTATTATTTAATATACTAATTTAATTAATTTAATATAATAACAATATATTATTTTAATACAGTTTTCTTTTTCTTACAGTTTTTATCCGCCCATTGATGAACCTGCTATTAATAATGAAAATCTTGATCTATCAGCACGTAAGGAAAGAAAACATATATTCAGTGGGAAAACTTTTATATTCTTAAATGCCAAACAGGTAATACCAATGAATTTTTGAGCAAAAGGTCTGGCCTTTGATTTTAGTGGCATAGGAAACTTCCTTCACTGAGATAGCTGGGGAGTTGTTCGACAACTTGGAATCATCTGAGTCATTAATAGGTTAAGTGACTTGCCCAGGCTTATGATATGGGGGAAACAGGACTTGAACCCTGGTATTTCTGTCCCAGGGATTGTATAATAGTATCCCCCATGCTATGTTGCCTATATCTGTTAGCTTATTAGGGGAATAAAAACAAAGTAATAAGATTCATTTCCATATATTGGTAATAATAATTTTTATGCATGTTATAAATGAATTTGACATTTTATAAGACTTGATAAGAATTGTTTTTGGCCTCATCACTAAATCAAATTTTTGATAATTATTAGTGCTGCTCCATTTTGAGCCTTTATACAGTATAGTCATGTTTATTAATACCTGTTTTTAAACAGACTCTATAAAAGAAAAATATTGATAATGGGAGCTTTATGGTATAGAAAAAAAATAACAACTAGATGTCAGGAAATTTGAGTTCTCATCATTTTAGTTACTAAGGGAAGTCACTGAATTTCTTTTAATCTTATTTTCCTCATCTGTAAAATAGAAATGAAAATAGTATTTGGCAGACTGTGTAGCTAATGAAGTGGGGGGTGGGAGGGAGAGGTAGGTAGCCAAAATATTTATTTTAATAAGTAATTATTTGTTGTACCAACTTTGAAAGGTTATTGTGAGGTCAGATTAGGTAATGGATATAATATGTTTAATAGTATTATGAAATTCTATACCAGTACAAAATACTACTTAACTCTTAATTAAGCTTCTCTAATTTTTTTTTTTTTTAAGATTATCATTAAGGGTTGCCAGATAGTTTTTCAGAATTCTGCAAAAATTATAATTATAGTTTGGGGCCCTAAGAGAAATTGCAATTTTCTAAAAGCCTTTTTGTTGGTGGTATTTTTTCTTTGGGTTTTTTTAGTCTAAACCTGTGGTAGAAGCTCTCTTCACCACTGCAAATTTATTTTTTTAAGGCAACTCTAAAATTTGCCTTAAATACTGAGAAGTTACGTGACTTGCCTAAGGTTAGAACAGCTAAAACTAATCAAAGAAAACACTTTCAGGTCTCCTGAGCATTTAAGGCCAGCCTTCAAACCTTTAGGTCATGTTGGTCTTATTGTTCTTGATGAGAGCTGTAAGAATAATATATACCCTAAAGTAAAATACAAATGCAACAGAAAGTACCTTTAATTAAATTTAGAGGTAACTATAACTGAAGTGATAGTCACATCAATTGAACAGTGGTTATCAGATGAATATTGGCCACATTTCTAAAAAAAAGAGCAGAATAAAGATTTCCTATTAGAATGTCATTATTTTAATGCCAAAAATAGATATAATGTAAAAATATTGAACAGGAATGAACTAAAATTAGCTTATTTTTTTTCCTCAAAAAATATAAATTTCAGCATAAGAAATTGAGCCCAGCAATTCTTCTTGGAGGTGGAGAAGCTAAATTGTCAACAGAGGAAGATAACGAAGCAGTTACTTCTTTTCTAACTCCTGGAACATGTATTGTTGATGTAGGAGTAACAAATTCACAGATTTTAATTCCTGATTCTGTGAAAAAATGGATTCATTCAGTTATGGATATGCTTCAAAGGTATAAAAAATGCTCTTTGATAATAGAACAATAGACATATATGAGATCATTGCAATTTTGCTTTAATTCTCAGTAGAAATTTAGAAAGAAACATGGGATTCAATGAAAGGCCTTAGAACTAGCAATTTAAGCAGTTATTCTGCAAACATTGGCATATTTTAATATCACAAACATTTTTTCTTTTGTATTGTAATGTTCTTTATAAACTCTGGCATGAATCCAAAAAGTAGATGAATTTTAGAGGAACTTAAAACTTTTTAAGTTTTAGGGTAGAATATATAACAATCAAGGAAAATTATTCTATTGAAAGCCCCAAATTGGAGGCAAAATTTTACTTGAATTTCCTTATTAATAATGTACATTTGTTTCTCAGTTGTCATTATTCATTGGGAAAAAAATTCTTAACTTATAATCAGTACAGGCAGAAATGAGAAGCATGATGAATAATGAAGTTGATATCTTGAAATAGTGTTTATCATCACTGTGAGGAAAAGTAAGTTGTAGACACTAGGTGGTTAGTGATGTTGGAAATTGTGGGAGATCCTATCAGAATGGAGAGAGGATCCCCCATGATAAATCTCTCTCTTTAAGTTTTAGAAAGCTCTTTCCTCAGAACTACCTGAGATAGTACAGGTGTAACCTCCTTTTTTGTCAAATGAGGCAATTGAAAGTTTAGGGAGATCAATCCACTTCCATAGTCATACACCTTAATTAAAATCACTGATACTTATAAAATATCATTACTATTATTATTCTTATCTTTAATAGCCAGCATCTTAGAGCCATCCCTGAAGCAGAAATTGGATTAGCAGTTATTTTCATGTCCACAGAGACTTATTGTAATCCTGGTACAGGTAATTGAATCATTATTTAAATTTTTTAAAAATCTTGTTTGTGAAGTAAATTCTTTTGAGTTTGATACATTATTCCTCTACTTATAATGAGATATACCAGAAAAATCTCATAAAATTGTACTAAATGAAGGGGATATACCAGCCTAAATAATTGAACAAGTTCATTGTAGACTATATTTTTAAATATTGTTTTATTACTTAGGATCATGTTAGTAATTTGAACAGGTTAATAGTGCTTTTACCAGAATATTTTGCTAAGCAGATATTTGGATCTGTTTTTAATGAGTATATGAAACTTGCTAATCAATAATTTATCTACTTGTAAATGGTATATTACAAAAGGGGAGACTCTTTCATTAACTGTTTGTTGCTCTACTTAAAGCAAATTCTTACCAAAGTCTGGATTACAACTGTCCCCCGCCCCAATGTCCTATTAGTTTCCCCCTTTTTTCTTTTGCCTTTTTCTCCTATTTTGTCCATTGCAGCCCAGCAAATACTGTTTATTGAAATGCAAATGAACTTCACTATATTTAAGAAAGAATACCAGGATATACATTATAAGTATAATCTCAGGTTAGCTTTATATAGATTTAAATTATTAAACATTCCCTTCTCTATAATGCCTTTGCTTATTTCTTCTGTTTTTGAGTTCTTCCCAAAACTTACTGTCACTCTGGGCAATCTGGCCTATTTTCACCAAGTTTTAGGATAGAATCCACCAAGAAACTAGTTAACCATGTTAAACAGATTATTACTGGAATGAACTAAGTATTGATTTGTTTTCTTTTATTTGGTTAAAATAAATCCATTCTTATTACCAACCAGTAAGAAGCAAAACCAATGTCATTAGCTTATGCATTTGTCTGTACCTGGGGTATTAACTCCATGAGTGTGTTGTCTGTCAGCTTGTTAAAATAAAGGAACTATGAAGTTATGAAGAAATGAGGTAGAGGTATTCATTATTCTATTTCTTTTCACATGTAATTTATAGGATTGACTCCAACTCCAAGACCAAGTCTTTCTCAGAACAAAATGGTAAATGAAACCTTGATGCCGGGTGCCACAGTATATATACCTGACACAGAATTAGAAAATGCAGATACTTGGTAAAGTTTCTTTGTAAATGTTCTAGATTTCCCCTCCCTGCCTTCTCTGAGTTGCTATTTTATTATCAAATTAATGTCATATGCAAGAATTTTCTAACCACCCAGAATAACTAAGTTGCTAATACTACTATGTAAATATTCTAATCTCTTTTAACCTGGTAACTTTGTCTTTCAGAAAATAAACTCTAGGAACACACACAACAGATAGAGAAACTGATGAAGAGAAAATTTTTTTTTATTATTTGAAAATATGTGTATTTCATTAAGGCTATAAAGTGATAAAATTGTTTTTTATGAATAACTTGTAGAATGTTTCTTTATATATCTGTATATAGTGTTGAATATCTTAATGCCAGATTTATAACTGCACTTTTATTTTTGCAATTAATATTTTCTTTATTAGATACTAATGCATTTTATTTTAAAATATTCAGAAAGAGGGAATTTGTGATTAAAACTAATTCTGAAACTGTGGATGGGCAAATTTTAATTCTTGCTAGTTAATTTTATTTCCATTAAATTTTGTTTTAATTTTTTTCTTTCATCCATTGATTTGATATTTTGACAGATACTGATTTGACAGCTTTAGCATTTGGATGGAATAGTGTTTTAGGTACTATCTGAACTTTGAAAATCCTGAAATAGAGAAGCAGTATGAAATAATGGATTGAAAACCAGCCTTAGAGTCAGGAAAAACTGGGTTCAGGGCTTGCCTGTCTGCATGATTCAGGGCAAATCATTAATTTTTCAGTGCTACCTGCACCTCAAAGACAAGTTGCAGCATAATTACTTAATTATATTGGAAGAGAGAGTTTTTCTCACCATGAGTTCCCAAACAAAGGTCCCATGTTTGCATCAGACTTCCTTCTGCTGTTCCCATTCTAAACTTGCCCATGTGAAGTTTTGTCACATGAATTAATATTTTATACTATTTATACCTTAAAATTGATTCCTATTAGCCAGTGTATATCTGGCAAATCCTAATGCCATATATTTCTGAAGAAAAGTATTTATTATGATTTATATATTTATTAAGTACCTAATATGTGTTTAGCTCCACAGAGTGCAACCACATAGCAAAAGTATATGTAAAAAATAGGAAAGAAATTTATTTTTAAAATTTCCTGTTAGACACAATGTATGTTATCAAAGAGCATTGATGAACAAGAGTAATACATTTTTGTGATGTTGAATTGATAGTGTCCTTTGAAATCGAAAAATTATTTTGTATTATTGGATTATTACCTGCTCAAAGCTTTTAACAATTTCTGGAGAGAAATGACATACACAATTCTGTTTAAAGCTCATTTTCTCTGTATTGAGTTATTCCTGTTAAATTCATCCTAATCTAGGGTGTCTTTTTTTTTTCAGCATGGATTTAACTCAAAGTCCAAAAGAGAATGAAACTCCCCAGATGGAACAAAGATCCAAAGTGTCTTCACAAGAAATATTCACTATAAAAGAAACTCCTAACATGAATTGCAGTGTTAGTTTGGGGACAAATCCACTTAATCATACTTCAGTAAAAATTTCAAAGAATCAACTTTCCCCAACTCAGATTTCATGTAGAAGGAAAGAACAAGCTTCTCAACAACAACAAACTAACTCCATTAAAAACTATTTCCAATCAGTTACAAAGAAAAGGTACATTTCCAATAATTCTGCTTATGAGACTCAACATGATTTTTTAGTCATTATTTGGAATAAATATATGTTGATCTGTTATAGTTAATGTGTTGTGCTTGTTCACCATTAAGATTTAAGGTGTCTTTGCCAGCTATTTGCCTGAAAAAATAAAAGACAATTCTATTTTCTTCCACCTCAGAGAAAGAGGTGTTTCTATTCTGAGCTAACCCTTCAATTTGTACCCTTGAAGTCATTTACTCTCACCTTTTCTCTAAGTCATTTTTACTTAATGTACTCATTCTCCAGTAACTTTAGTCTCTCCCTACCATTTTGATTACCTTTTGCTTTTAGTTACTATCTTTCCTTCTATTCACTGTTAAACTCAAATGAATAAAGAATTGGTGATTAGAATAGAGTGCATAGAGCATTGGAATTGAAGTCTCTGTACCTTTAAATACTTTTCCAATAGTGGTCTCTCTTGAATGAATTTAAAAAGTACTTACTGTGAGTAAAACACTGTGTGCAAAGGACTAGGGAATTCAAATAGAAGAATTAGATTGGCTACCCCCTCAAGCAATTCACATTCTAACAGGAGAGACAACACATATGGAAGGTTTTAGTTTTAAGTCAGGTGAAAAGATCCATTAGCCCTTGGGGGTTGCAGAGAAGCAAATGATAATGTCTCTTTAAAGTCATAACAATTTCTTATGTTGAGCCATTTTACAATGTTGAAGACTTCACTGGCAAGTATTTTTCTGAGTCTTCAGTAATTATAGTTGGCAGGCTATATCTGCAAATGAATTGTTTCCCAGGATGATGACAATGGGAGTTTTTTCTAATGGAGTCTTTAGATAAATGGTAGTCAAAGTAGTGGTGGTTTTTATTGGTTTGACATATCTGGCATACATTGCCTCCTATCTCTTCTTCATAGTGTCTGCCCTGTGGGTGACAGTTGGCAGTTGGTAAGAAAAGCTAGCCTCTATTCACAGTGTTGCTTTCTCAGATTATGTATATGAGAGCTGGGCTGGAAGCAGGACCCCTGGTCTTTGGTGGGGAGGGATGCTGCTGTGCCCAGGGTTCTTGTGCTTCTCTGCTGTTGATGAAGAGTTGCTCAACAATTGTTGCCAGTACTTATTAAAAAGGTAGATTCCCTCATTCACAATGATTTCTCCCTTCCATGATAGCTTCACAAGGATTGGGCTTTAAGTAAGACTATTTTTTCCTTTTAGAAGGGAAGGGGGGAGTTGACATATTCTTTGTTTTCCAGTATTGCCTCCAAATTCTTTCTCTGCTATGGTTAATCAAGGACTTCTTTTTAAATTCATGCTTTCAAATTGTCATACAACCTAGATCCTGATTCATTCATCTATTAAACTCCAGGATACACTTCTTCCTTCTTCAGTTTCTACCACACCTGTTTCATAGTCTTTCATCTTCCTCGAAATCAAATTCATCTGTTGATAATTCTATCCCATTGTCCTCTCAATTCATCCACTGCTTCAGTTATTGTTACTTATCTTCACTTTATCTCAACTGTCCCTTTAGCCTGGTATGCAGCTACCTCACCATTAGTAAAAGTTATTCTAACTCCTGTATCCATTATCTTGTAGTTCCTTTCCATGATGGTCAAAGCAAAATGAAACGAAAATGTTTTCTGGGTTTGGAAGATTCTTTCAGAGATCTTGTAAAAGGAATTTCTTCTTTGAGGAGGAAGTCAGACAAAATGTCCTCAAAGGTTCCTCATGTGCAACAATATTATTTAAAAGGAAATGGCTATGGATTATATATAGTGTATAATTTACCTAAAAGAAACCAATTGGCATTGTGAATAAAGTACTAGATTTATAGATAGACATAAATTTACATTCTGCCTCACAACTTAACCATCTGTGACATGATGAGCAAATCACTTCATATCTGGTACTCCATATCCATAAAATGAAGGCTGTGATGCTTCTAATAACTACCTTAGGGTTGTGAGAGTCACATTAGATAAAAGTATATAACACACTTGGAAAACTTTAATCCTTTAACATAAAAATGCCAATTTTTATCTGCTATTTCACAATCTTTTTTTTTTTCCATTCTAAATCTGTCTTGTTTTTAAGCCCTTTGGCTATTCTTCTCACTATGTCTTACTACATTGAAGATATTTGCTTCTGCCTCTTTCCTCTGCTGATTTCACCTTTTCACCTTGATAGGAAAAAGAAAGTGACTTTGATGCTGAGTTTCTACAGGATTATTCACTCCTATGCAGGAATTGATAATATATGAAAGATCTATAGTGTTATATATCTGAGTAAGTGAATTACCTGTGCAGTTTTTACCTTAAGTATAAAAATCTACTTTGCTATTGTTTAAAATGTTTTTAACTGTTAAAAGTACGTTGAGATGTGGCAAATTCAAGATTATATTTTTTTTTCTTTTTATCTCAGGGAAAGGAAAGAAGAAGAGCAAGAGGAATCTGTTTCCAAATCTGCAAGGATAGAACTGTCTTGTTCTCTTTTAGATCAAACAGAACCTACTACTTCCTCAGTGTGGAGAAACCAAGAACAGCACCAATCTCAGAAAGGACCATGTACTTTGGACAGAAAAACAGATGAAGCATATAGAAATGTTCATCTAAAGCCTAATGTAAACAATCTTGTTGATGAACTTCTTAAGCCCAACCTGAGAAAGAGGAAAGAAATGGATGATTTAATTATGGAAAAAGAGGTTTTAGAACATTCATGTCAAGGGACAGAACAAGAACAAGAGGTTGAAATTGGAGTTCAAGAACCAATGACTGAATTCAGTTTACCAAAAAAATTGAAAATGGATATTAAAAAAAATGGTTCTGAGGATAATGAATCAATTCAAAACAGTTGCAAAGTAGCTGTAAGTAATATTTGTTTGATATTTATCTTAAATTTCTTAGGAAAAAAGAATTTAGGAACATCCCAGTAATGATGAAGTTTTGTGTCTATTTAAAGAGAATCTTGCCCACTACCTCTTTTCTAGGACTAGTGAATTCCAGTCCATTCATTTTATAATCTAAGAAAAGCTGAAAGTCCATAGGAAAAGTAAGTTGCCCAACTGGGGCCATATAGCTAATAAAGTGCCAAAGCTGGAATTGAAATCCAGGTCTTATAAGGTTAAATCTGGGGCTGTTTCCATTGGGTCCCATTGTTCATCTTAAGCAGCTATTAACCAAGGAATAAACAAAGTAAAGATGGGTTAAACAGCGAGTTGTATTATGTTACCTTTAAAGAAAAAGACATGGTTTCATTTGGTTTCTCAGAAGCTCCCTACACTTTCATTTAGTTAAAATAGCAAATGGTCTTTGTTCAAATTCCGTATTAAGGAATGGATTATCAAGGATTCCAAGAGACCATGTTATGCTTAGGATGGGAATGAGTCTGTCACATGCAGAAATCTGGCTTTTTATCTTAGTTAATTCTGGCAAAGCTAAGATGAATAATTCTGTTCTTCATAGGAGTAACTAGTATTCTTTTTTGCAAAGCTCAAGACTGTCTATCATATATGGGTCTCTTATTTACTCCAAGGCCCAATCTGTCCCCACTGTACCATGCCCTCTCCTTTAATATATATGAATGATGAAAATGATTTGTTTTGCTCTGTTCTCTTTAGGAATAATTACTGAAGCCAGCTTCTTCAAAGAGAAGGCAGAATCTCAGGGTTAAAATGGATCTCAGTAACCATCTAATCTATCTTGGACCTGAAAGACAGTATTTCTTCTATTCTGCCAAATTGACTCATAATAGTAGAACCACAGGAGTTAACTTAAAGTGGATGAATCCGAATGACTAATCAGCTAAAAATAATTATTTTGGGGTCTTGAACTACTGCTTGAAAAATGCTGCAAAGGGTATCCTTGTAAAAAAGCAGCACATTATTTTAACATGTAGCACTTTTGATATGGAGATTTGGATTTCTACAGTTTTACAGAAGAAGGGTAATGGGAACCAGTTATTTTAATTAAATTGTTTTTTGTATGGTCCCAGAACAAAGAATGGAGATCAGTGATTTAAAATTGACGAGAGGAAGATTTTAGCTCTACATTAGTAGAATATTCCTTAATAAAACTTCAGAGAGGCAGCTAGGTGGCACAGTGGATAGAGCATTGGTCCTGGAGTGAGGAATACCAGAATTCAATTCCAACTCAGACAAATTACAAGCTACATGACCCTGGGCAAGTCGTCTAATCCAATTTCCCTTTCCTCTCTCTCTCCAATAAATAGAGCTTTATAGAAATGGAGTGTGGATTGCCTTGGAATAGAGTTGACTCTTTGTGGAGACTTTTTAAATGAAGTCTATATAACCAATATCTAAGAATACCTAATGAGGTATTCTGTCAATGAGTAGTTGCATCAGAAGATTCTAAGAGCTTTCCCTGCTCTGAGATTCTGTGACTTTTGCCTTCTCTTTGAAGCTTTGGTAATAACTCCCCCTAAGTGAACAAAACAAAACTATGTTTCTGTGTACTTGAGATATGGAAGGGTACAGTGGATTAAGTACTGCCCTTTTAGTCAGAGATCTGAGTTTTGTGACCTTTGTTAAGTCATTTAACCCAGGGCAACCATTGCCCTGAGAAATGCTGAAAATTGCAGAAGCTGTTGATCATCTTTACTGAGGTTTTCCCAGTTGGAGTTACCTATGCATAGGATGTGCGAGGTCTCAATATTCTGTATCCCACCAATGAAAAAAGAAACAAATATACTTAATATTTCGATGGAAATTACTGAAGTTTTGTTAAGTTTTTATTTGACAAGGATCCTATTTGCCTTGCATTACAAGGGATTAAGAATGTTAGGTCCATTTTTGAATTTGATATTTTCTAGGAGTGAAACTGGTTAATCAGTTGTCATCAATGTCTTAGGAGTGGGTCACAATATGGAAAATGTTATGTTATCAGAACTAGGTCTTTCGTAACAGATTTGAATTTGTTTCTTTTATTCCTTCTATATTCTTATTCTGCTTTCTTTAATTTTTTTTTTAACTTATTTCCTACCTTCCTCACCTGTGATACTTTATTTTTCTTCCTTTTGCTTTTCAGAACTAGGTCTTTTGAAATAGGTTTAAATTTTTCTTCTGTTCTTTCTATGTTCATATTCTGCTTTCTCTAAATTTTTTTTTTGGTACTGCTCTCCTACCTTCCTCTCTCATGATACTTTATTTTTCTTCCTTTAATTTTTCCCTGACTTTTCCTTATCTTAAAGCATCTAATAAGAAACCACTGTTCTGCGGGCAACAGATACTTGAATCTTAAATAGTTGAAAAACCATTCAATAATCTGTATTCCTTAACTAAGACTTTGCCTTACATTTAGCAATTCCTAGGATTAAAGCATAACAAACAACTTGTGGAACTTTGGGACTGGTTTGTTTGGATATAGGAGAGTAGAGAAGAGAGCCTTAAACATAGATTTGGGGAACACTAATACATATTATTTCCATAAGGCTGGAAAACTGAGAAAAAAACATAAAGTAGGCAATCGTGGGCTTTCTTCCTCCTCAAGTTATTTAGTTTTCACTTATCTTTATAAATGTTATTGCTATTCTAGTTGCAACTCCCTTCCCTACCTGCCTGAGAATATAAGCTTTTTGAAGGACAGGACTGTTTCATTTTTGTCTTTATTGTCCCTGAGATTTAACCAATGCTTTGTACACTGTCCACTCAGATATTTCTCAGTGCCTTTTAAGTGAAGGAGTAAATGGAATGATACTCCCTGGAAGAAAAGACTAACATAAAGGACAGGTGATGGTAACATTGAGGTGGTATCAGCTATAGTAGTTAGGAAAGAACATTTTTGATAGATTGGTAGGCAAATTACAAGGAGATGGTAAAAAGTAAATGATCAGTGAGTATGCAGAGAACAGGAACAAGGCTGAGAAAGCAGCATATAAACTATTCTAAGATGTTTCATGGAACAAATGAGGACACCAGTTATAAATCTTAGTCATTTAAAATTCTTTTAAAAAACTCTTACATTATGATTTCTGTGATTCTTAACTTTTTTTTCTAACTTCACTTTTCTATTTCAGCACTCATAATCTCTTCAGCAATGTAACTGAAAGCAAAACTAGTATGCCTTTGGAGAGAATGCTCACTTTGATTATGAATTAGTAACATTACTATAGGAGAGTGTTTATTATATATTGAATTGAATTGATTTGTCTTAAGATGGCAAATCTTAAAATCAAAAAAGATTTATTGTCATTTTTGTTCATTCTTGTCCCAAGAAGGGAATCTGATATAGTGCTAAGAAATTAGAGTTAGGATTCTTAGATTTGAAATTTTGTGTCCTTGGGTACATTACATAACCTCTCTACAGCTCTTTATCACTATTTTATAGAATAATAATTTTTGTACTACAGTATCACAAAGTTATTTGGAAGATAAAATGAGATAAAATCAGTTTTTAAACTTTAAAGGGTTAGTTGAAATTTTTAATTAATTTTAAATTCTTATTTTCCAAAAATAATTTGTGAAGTCAAAACCCTAGTCAGTTTATACAACCAGTAGAATCACACTCAGTTTCACAAATTGAAGTGTTATGAAGGTGCTTTCTTATGTCTATGAGCAAATAAAATTTCTCCTTTAAAAAAATTAAATTGCAGTTTTACCTTAATGAAAATGATTTCCTGCTTTTCATGCTATGGTCCCTAAAATACACTTTTTTGGAAAGGCAGTACATAGAATAGATGAAGATGTATCTTCATGTATTTTGGGAACTAAAAAATTAGTTTATTCTGCTTATATTTATTTTTCATGTTAAAACTAACTAAATGGTTACTTTTCAGTCTCCAAATGACTACTGGTAAGTGACAATGATCCTCTAATTAATGCTTGAGCAGCCTGTTTCTCTTCATATCTCACTTAATGAAGTAAATACTGGGTAACACTCTCATTTCCCTTTGCAATCAGTGCTACACTCCCTGTGATATGCCCCAGTGATACTGAATCCTCATAGTTGGCTTTCCTTTCTATTTTTACCTTTTCTCATTTTTTCATTCTTTGTGGGTGTAGGCAACTTCCATCAGCTTTTCTACTGCCTATACTGAATCTTATGTGCTTGAAGCAGATACCAAAAAATAAAAACTATTTACTCATGCTCCTCTTTCTCTATTCAGGATTGCTTCTGAATTCCATTTTAGGTATATAAATTCATTGGGATCTTTATTGTAATGTCACCATTAATTCAGTTTTTATGGAACATTTATAAAGGAATTTAATATTCCTATAAGTTCCTTGAGAGCAGGGACTGTTGTTTGTTTCTGTATTTCCAACACGTAGTACAGTAGTTGGCATGCAATAAGATGCTTATGCTTGTCAAATTGAATCAAAGGGCCAGAAGGAAATTAACATTCTTTTGGATAGAATATGATGAAGAGGTCTGGGCATTAAGGCTAGTATTATAAGGAGGCTTTAGTTTAAAAGGATAGCTAAGGCAATGTTCCACTTTGTTAGGCAGAGTTGTTTAAAAAAGTGTATGGATTAGAGCTACTTTTCCATGTATTAAGTGCAAAAAGATAAAATGTTTTGTGTAAAATAACATGCAAACCTGCTTTTGTTTTAACAGCAAGAAAATAATCTGGGGGAAAAATGGGAAATAAAGCAAGAAACACTGTCTTCTGTAAAAGAACAGGTAACTAAAGGAAATATCCAAGAATTTCAGTTAATTTTATAAAATAAAATTAATATTTGATAACTTCTGGTGCCAAGAATAACAACAAAAAGACAGTTTCCTAAATCTTCCAAGTCGTGATTTTAAAGTTATGCATATGATAGCTTTTGAATATTTTATTAAATAACTTAACAGTATTGTAGTGCTCATGCAATCAGATATATAAAACTTCCCAAAATTTTTCATAGTTTTTTATGGTTTTGGGGTTGATTTGTAACTAGATGCTTATTACTTAATCTTTCTCAGGGCTAATTGTTGAGAAAGAAATGAAACAATTCATTTTGCAAACTTTAACATACTTTATAAATGTCAGTAATTATTCATGTATGCACCACCACAATTTGTTTAGCCATTCCCCAATAAATTTACACCTACTTTTTTCCAGTTTTTTGCTACCACAAAAATGCTGCTTATAAATATTTTTAATAAATTTCTGGTACCATTTTGGAGTACTTGCTCAACATTGAGCTAGATTTCTAGTTAGAGGGAATGGACAATTGAATGATTTTTTTCTTGCATAGTTTCATGTTGCTTCCCAGAAGGTTTGATCAATTCACAGTTCTGATAATTATTACTCTCTAATTGTAGCTATATCAACATTATCTCTGTATTCTATCAATCTTTGCCAAAGTTATACATGTTAGGTTATACCTCAGAATTGTTTTAATTCTGTCTCATTTCTTTTTTGTTTGATCCTTTTTTTTTTTTTTTTACATATTTATTGATAGTTTACATTTAAAATTTGAGCCCATGTATAAGACTATTTATCTCTGATAAAATATCTTTTTCCACCCATGGAAAATAGACAATTTTTTTTTTTAATTAAGGCTTTTTATTTTCAAAATATTTTCATGGATAATTCTCAACATTCACCTTTGCAAAACCTTGTATTCTAAATGTTTTCTTTCCCTTATCCCCACCTCCTCCCCTAGATGGCAAGTAATCCAATATATGTTAAACATGTGCAATTCTTCTGTATATATTTCTACAAATTTCATGATGCACAAGAAAAATCAGATCAAAAAGGGGAAAAAATGAGAAAAAAAAACAAAATTCAAGTAAATAACAACAAAAAGAGTGAAAATACTAGTTGTGATCCACATTCAGTTGTCACAGTCCTCTCTCTGAGTGCAGATGGCTCTCTTCATCACAAGACCATTGGAACTAGCCTGAATCATCTCATTGTTGAAGAGAGCCACGTCCATCATAATTGATCATCATATGATCTTGCTGTTGCCATGTATAATGATCTCCTGAGTCTGCTCATTTCACTTAGCATCAGTTTATGTAAGTCTCTCCAGGCCTCTCTGAAATCATTCTGCTGATCATTTCTTACAGAATGATAATATTCCATAACATTCATATACCATAATTTATTCTGCCATTCTCCAACTGATGGGCATCAATTCAGTTTCTAGGATCTGCCACAAACATTTTTGTACATGTGGGTCCCTTTCCCTCCTTTATGATCTCTTTGGGATACAGGTCCATTAAAAACATTGCTGAATCAAAGATTATGCACAGTTTGATAGCCCTTTGGGAGTAGTTGCAAATTGCTCTCCAGAATGGTTCAATCAGTTCACAACTCCACCAGTAACATTCATCATTTTCTTTTCCTATCATCTTAATCAATCTAAGAGGTGTGTAGTGGTACTTCAGAATTGTCTTAATTTGCATTTCTCTGATCAATAGTGATTTAGAGCATCTTTTCATATGACTAGAAATGGTTTCAATTTCTTCATCTGAAAATTATTCATATTCTTCACCATTTATCAACTGGAGAATGGCTTGAATTCTTATAAATTTGAGTCGATTCTCTATATATTTTAGAAATGAGACTTTTATCAGAACTCTTGAATGTAAAAATTTTTCCCACTTTATTACTTCCACTCTAATCTTATCTGCATTGGTTTATATAAAACCTCTTTAACTTAATGTAATGAAAATTACCTATTTTTTATTCAGTAATGTACTCCAGTCCTTCTTTGGCCACAAATTCCTTCCTTCTCCACAGATCTGAGAGATAGACTATCCTTTGTTCTTATAATTTACTTATACTATCACTATGTCTAAATCATGAACTCCTTGTGACCTTATGTTTTATTAGGGTCATTAGGTATAGGTTAGTGCCTAGTTTCTGCCATACTAATTTCCAATTTTCCCAAAAGTTTTTGTCAAATAGTGAATTCTTATCCCCAAAGCTGGTGTCTTTGGGTTTGTCAAACACTAGATTACTATAGTCATTGACTATTTTGTCCTGTGAACCTAACCTATTCCACTGATTGAATACTGTATTTCTTAGCCAGTACCAAAGGGTTTTGATGATTGCTCCTTTATAATATAGTTTTAGATCTGATACAGCTAGGCCACCTTCATTTGCATTTCTTTTTCATTAATTCCTTTGAAATCTTTTGCTTTTTTGTTCTTCTAGATGAACTTTGTTATTATTTTTTTCTGGTTCTGTAATTTCTTGGGAGTTTGATTGGGATGGCACTGAATAAATAGATTAATTTAGGTAGTATTGTCATTTTTATTTTATTAGCTTGGTCTGTCCATGAGCACTTGATATGATTAGATCTGATTTTATTTATGTGGAAAGTGTTTTGCAATTATGTCCATATAATTCCTGACTTTGTCTTGGCAAATAGACTCCCAAATATTTTATATTATCTACATTTATTTTAAATTGAATTTCTTTTTTGTATCTCTTGCTGCTGGACTTTGGTGGTAATATATAAAAATGCCGATGATTTATATGGATTTATTTTGTATCCTGCAACTTTGCTGAAGTTGTAAATTGTTTTTAGTAGTTTTTAGTGGATTCTCTAGGGTTCTCTAAGTATACCATCATATCATCTTTGATTTCCTCATTATCTACTTAATTCCTTTAATTTCTTTTTCTTATTGCCAAAGCTAACATTCAACAATATTGAATTGTAATGATGACAGTGGGCAACTTTTTTTCACCCCTGATCTTATTGGGAATGGTTCTAGTTTATCCCCATTACATATGATGCTTTGCTGATGGTTTTAAATAGATGCCATTTATAATTTTAAGGAAAACTACATTTATTTCTATACTCTGTAGTGTTTTTAATAGGAATGAGTGTTGGATTTTGTCAAATGTTTTCTTGCATCTATTGAGATACTCATGAGTTTTGTTAGTTTGGTTATTGATATAGTCAGTTACACTAATAGTTTCCTAATATTGAACCAGCCCTGCATTTCAGATATAAATCCTACTTTTTTTATGATTTGCTTCCTTTAATTATTTGCCTAACTATACAATCTCTGGTCCAGAGAGTTTCCTCTTCCTTTTCCACTTTTTCATTACTTTTGATTAAGTTATACATTTTTTCTTTGCTTTTACATTGAAGTTTTTCTTCCACATTTAAGGAATATTTCAATCTTTCTAAATAATTTGAATTTTTCAAGCATCTTCAACCAGGGAGACACAGCTACACTTTGAATTTAGATAGCAGTTACTTAGCCATGGCAGAAAAATAAACATTGTGTGCTCTATGGTAATCACTGGAAGAGGCATAGTATAGTGGGTTTAAAGCCAGGAAGATCTGAGTACAACTTTTGCCCCTAATATATCTTGGATATTAGACTGTAGGTCTGCGTTGATAGAAGAGAGCAGTCGCTCTCTCTGAGATAGTCACTGAAAGTTTTTTCTCTGTCTTCTAGAAGCATAATCCCTAGTCACTAACTTTCCAGTTATTCAAGTAGATATTTAGTAGTGATTAGTTAGACTAATAATTCAAATTAATGTTAGGTTTTTTAAGCTATTGAAGATAAGGAATTTGTTTTATTTATCCTTTGTGTGTTATCTATCAGAACTTAACCTGAATAGTAGATGTTTAAATAATCAGTTTCTTAGTAACCATGGGTATTACTAATAGGCCTGTGATATAATAAGGAAAGGAGAACATACTCACAAAAGGGGAAAATGAGAAGAATTTTGTTAAAGTTAAAAACCTTCTAGCTCCTGAACTGAGTGTCATTCTCTGTCCTCATCCATGCATTTCTAAAGTAATGCCAAATAAGTAAAAAGGCATGAATAATTGGTTCTTAAATCTAATGAAAAATTGAATTCTGCTGATTTTAATTTGTAGTTACATATTTAGATATTTCTCCACATACTTATTAAACACCCCTAAGTTTATGTTTTCATGTCTAAAAGAAACTTTAAAAATAATTACATAAATTCTTTCTTTATATGTCTTTTTTTTAACCCCACTTAAGAATGATAAACTTCAAGATGGTTGTGAGATACTTCCCAAGAAGCTTTTATTGACTGAATTTAGATCACTGGTGGTTAGTCATTCTAGATCCAGAAATACATCCATTATAAGAAATGATTATGGACAGCCAAACTTTAAAAAATTTAAAAAGGTAGGTACTTAGTTTAATTTTATCACGAGAGGGCACTATTTGAAATGCCTTAGTAAGCCGTTGCTAATGAGTAAAAGCAATGTTATGCTTTAACATTGATCTGCATTGTAATTTAATGTCTAACTTGTTCTATATATCTACTGCTAATTTGAGTGTTTCGGAATTACTACTTATGATTGATTACAACTTTTCTTCTTCCAGTCAGCCAATCCATAAGCTCAATGTTTGGATGGGATTTTTTTTTTTTTTGGGGGGGGGGGGTGAAGATAGAGGAGTTGGATATAGAATAGATGTTTTATAAGCATTATGGATTTATGTGTTATTGCTTAGTTATGCTCTCAGTTGTATGCTTGAATTGTATTTCTTTCTATTTTGCTTATAATAGCATCTGTTTTAGTATGTAAAATACTAAAAGTCACTTACTTTTTTGGAGTTACTTATAACTTTATGAAATATTATTCTCGTAGTACTCATTTCAGGGAATACGAACATTTTGAGAATCAAGGCTGAAATGTTTTAGCCTTTAGAGTAGAATCAGCACTTGAAATTTCATCTTCAAGTGAATATATTTTTATTCTTGAATGCTTCATGTTTCATCATGTAATCTCTGAAGGTACCTTTAAAGAGTAATTGCAAATCAAGTTTAAACAAATGAAAACACTGAAAAAAATTTTAATTGAAAATCACATATTTAGTTGTATCACATATCATATATCACAGATTAAAAACATCTAGTAATACTAATTTAATCAAAATGAACAGATGATATAAATTTTTACAATAGTAGATGCACAAGAAAAAAATTGTTTCTCCCTAAGCTTATCAGAAACTATATGTTCTGAATTGCTCTACAAAAATCCCACATTGATTGTCAGTAGTTGTAAAATTAGCAGCAATTTGAAACCACTAATAGAAAAATTCATTCTATAAACTTTACAGATATCAGTGTTATAAAATATTCAAGAACTTTTTTGACTACTGGAGATTTAGTATTTTGCCATTGATTTCAAATGTTCTATAGAATCTTAATCTACAGTTTTTCAGAATAACTGAAATAACTTCATGTACATGGCTCTTTGTAAATAATATCTGGTTCTTTTGAAAATATCGATCTCACTTTGATAATGCATATTATTATTATAAAAATATTGAATATTTTTGAACCTTTTCTACCTAATAGGTAGCTTATCCTGGGGCAGGAAAACTTCCATGCATCATTGGAGGCTCTGACCTAATAGCTCATCATGCTAAAAAGAATGCAGAATTAGAAGAATGGTTAAGACAAGAAATAGAGGTCAGTAGTCAATCATGTTATATATATATTTATTTTCATTTTGTTCCTGAGGTATTCTTTGAGATTAAAAAAAAAACCTAAAATTAAGTGATCTATATTATTTTCAGGAAAATGACGTAAATTTTAGTGCAATGAAATTAATGCATGTGCTGGAGTGGTGGCACACATTTATAATCCCAACTCTTGAGCTGTCAGATCTCTCCTGAGTTACAGTGGGCTGTGCCAATCAAGGGGGTTGGTTGGCATCAGTATAGTGATCCTTGAGAAGTAAGGGGCCACTAGGTTGCCTCAGGGACACAGACCATTGTAGGTAGAAACCACCTCCCATGGTGATCATTGGTAGAATCGAGCCCTATCAGTAGCCCCCAGTTACAGGCTGGGTGAGATTGGGAAACCTTTAAAAGTATTTATTAATGCTCACCAGATAAAAAATGTCAAAACTATGATCCGTCATTTTATTTAGACAATATTTACAGCTGTAAGCCATTTAGGTTAAGAAAACTACAGCAAAACAAGTAAACAAAAGCTAATATTGCCTGAAGTATAAAGATACCAAACATGCTTATCCTAGCACTTAAGCTGATTTTCATAACAACTTTTCATCAGTATTTATTACATGTAAGGAACATGATATAAAAGCAAGTCAGTAGCATCCTGTTACTGATTATCAAGTCATTCTGTTAATTTACAGATTTTGATGTAGTGTGATATAGTCTAAGAACTGTTAGACCAAACATATAGGGCACAATATCCTATATCCTCTTAGCAGTCTGATCTACCAAGTTCTGACTTTCCTTGGCATCCCTAACAACCATCTTTTCTCCTCTGTTCTCCTTGCTGTTATTTATCTCTCTTATATCTTCTGAAGTGGTATTTTGACATGTTTTATTCCTATGTTTACAAGCTCTATTTTTCTGAGTCATTATTTCCCAATTTTGGAGTGGCATTTCCTGTGATGATTGTGCTGGGAGCTGTTTTGTATACTTAAATTCCTGCTAATTTGCTTCACTTATTTAGTTTTTATGATTAAAAAGTTATCTTGTAGCATAAAGTCTAAGCTTTCTTTATATTCAGAGGAAGTTACAGTTTAATTGTTTAAATAAAACTATGCAACTTCCAGCCCTATTGAGTCAAGCAAGTTAATGTCACACCTTTGAAACAGAGAAGAAGCAATGTTATATTTTTTTATCTACAGCATTAACAAGTGTAAACAATTTTTATTCTTCTTAAATTGAGGGGCATTTTATTCCTGCCTATTTAGAATAAAACTTGACATTATTGACAAAATAAATGTTTTATGATTATATTTCCTAAAAATACATTAAACTGCTTTACAGCTTTGTGATTAAGCATTTGTCTTTTCACCACTCACTTGCCATTCTTCAATTTATAATGAAAAGATTCCATTCTTTAGAAAATATATAACCATATTATTACCCTATTAGGGGATAGAGAGATGAATGATGGCAAGATTGGAAGATCTGGAAGTGGCATTGTGGAGAAAGAAGTATATGTACTGTTTCTGGCCCCAGTGTTTCAGGAAGCATAAGAGAATAGAATTTATTTCCATTAAAATAAGATCACATTTATATTTTGACAAATGAGCTGACATCAAAGATTCTTTTATGATCCATATTCACTCTTTGTACCCCTTTGTACCTCTGACTGAAATACATTATTTTAAAATAAATATTGGTGCTCTGATATAGCTGTTTAGTTCTTGTTTAGAAGTTTTTAAAATAAAAACTAGCCATCTATTTAAGCCAGTTATCCTTTCTGAATCTTAATACCATATATATTGATGAACTAGTATTTTATTCTTTCATTAGAACATCAGATCCTTGTCTTTTTCCATTAAATATATATAAATACAAATTTCTCAAATGTTATACAACTGTATTATAATTTTCTTTTTGTTTCTCATTGTAGATATTTTGGATGCTATAGAACTACAGAGTTGACATACCTAATATATCTAGCATCCTTCTGCCATTTTTTCTTTAATTTTGAATATAGTATAATTATCTTAATATCTTACCACCTTTCTCAGTTTGTGTCAGTTATTCCCAGCTATTCTTGCTGTTGTATATCCTATTATGGTTTATCTGTTCCCCACTTCTCATCTCCTTCCATTGATCTAGACTTTTTAGCTACTTGATTGGTTCACAACTTTAATGAATTTTAGGGCCATTTTATTCTCTACACAATCAAGTGTAATAATTCTTGTTACTTACATAATGATCGATTTCAGTTTTGAATATTTCGGGTAGCCAAAGCACTAGCATTTCTCTTCCCCCTAAAATAAAAAGCAGTTTCTAGAGAATTGCCATTACATGAGTTCTGTTGTAGTATATAAAAATAAAACATTTCTGGTGATGTTTGTGTTCAGTACATTATGAAATAATTTATTAATGTTCTTTTGAATGTACATTAGGAAATAGTGGAAAGATATGATAAACTGGAAGGAATATTGATCAGAATTAATAAATTGAATATTCACCATAGGGCAAAATTTTTTATTTTTTATTTTTTTGATAGGTACAGAACAAACATGCAAAAGAAGAATCACTTGCTGATGATCTCTTTAGGTAAAATTTTATTTCAAATTTCTAGTGCTTTCTTATGTTATTTTAAAGCAAATACTTAATGCATATGAGCCTCCAATTAGTAACCTTTAAGTAAAGTGTTGTGTGCAGATCACAAAAGTAATAATGGTTTACAAATATGTGTGTGTATGTATGTGTATGTAGAAACATATACATACACAAATTTTCTCTTAACTATCATTAAAATAGAATTGTAAAAGAATATGCAGAGGGAGTATTATTTTACAAGGTTTTCTAAACTATATACACATACATTTCACATATGTACATATGCTTATGCATTTTTTACATTATACATTTATAAAATATATTCACATATATTTTCTAAAATACATATCCAATATCTTATACACAAGCTCTTTTTTGAGAAGATATTTTTGTGCACAGTTTCAAGAATTCACCAGTGTGGTCTGTTTTCCCTTTCTGAAATTGTGGATAAATTTATCCATTCTTCTCTTTTTCTGCTTAGCCCAAGTTTAAAATAAAAGCAAGCATCTTTTAGATTTTGGAGCTTGGTATATGTCACATCTTAGATATATCTCAACTTGAGATATATAAATTATTATCTCTGCCACGACATACTTTAAATCTTTGTGTAGTGTAGCGCCCCCAAAAAATAAAATAAATGTCACAAGCTAACACATTTAGTCTACTAGTAATGTAATTTGGCTGATGAGTTGTGACATTTTCAAGCCTAAGCAAAACCATTAATGAATGAGTTTTGACTTAAGGCAAGTTAAATGCCAGATCCTTTGTTTAGTCTTAAGTTGCTCATGCATGAAAAGAAAAGGCTATATTAGCTTTTGGTGGGGAGGGATTTAAGGTTGAATGTGATTTAATTCCTATTCAACACATTTCAATGGGCATAGTACAAATTTAAAGTAGACAATGATAGACTGTGCAGGGAGAGTATGAAAAATATAGAAAAAAATAAATACTTTTATTTAAAAAGTATGTAAAACTTGAAAAAAGAAAACATACTTCTGATTTTAATTCATTTCCATGTAAATTATTTGTGGAGATTTTGTGGATTTTTTTTTTTAACCTAAAGGAATGTATAAAGGGGTATGGGGCGGGGGGGGGGGGGGGGGGGGGGGGGAGGTGAGGAGGTGTTAATAGTGATTGTTAAAATTTACAAGCAGTGGAAACACAGAAAAGTGGACAGATAGATGACTATGTTTAGTTAGTAGGGAAGGCATAGGAATAGGGAGTGGTCCTGGGATTTGATTTATATTGAGAACTCTCAGAAAAGAGAATCTTTCTTTACTAGTTCAGGTTAGTGATTCTAACTTAGACTGGCCTCTCTCTCCCTCGCCCCTCTTCTTCCTCTTCGCCCTCTTTCCCTCTCCTTCTCTCTCTCTCTCTCTCTTTTTCTCTCCCCCCCCCCATTCTTCTGCCTTTCTCTTTTTCTCTTTCCCTCCCTCTTCCTCCCCCTCCTTATCTCTCTCCCTCCTTCTCTCCCTCCATGACAAAAGCAAAATTAGAACTCCTTCCTTGCTTACCTATTGAAAAACTTCACTTGTAATAGATTTTTAAGTTATTTTGACTTCTTTTTTTACAGATACAATCCTAATGTAAAAAAGAGAAGATAACTGAAGAGTTAAATAATGAAGCAATTATATGGCAAGCATTTACTTGAATGTTTACAAGGTTATCGTATAATATACAGAAGAGATTGCAATATAATTTGATAATTTACCTTCATCATTAAATAAAATACAAAAAATGTAATTTTTTTATTCATGTGAAATAGTTTTAGTTTCAAATCTTCCAAGAACTTCTTCCCCCCTCCCCCCCCCAAAAAAAAAATGGTTACAGATATAAATTCATCAGTTATGGTGATCTCTTTGATCAACTATGGGGGCCAGCCTTAGAAAGTTAAGCTTTTCACAGATTCCTGTCTTAAAGATGTAAGCTCTCCTACTTTGCCTATCTTATTAAATTTCTTGCATGCCAAAACTGAGGAAGATAAAATTCATATTAGTGGCATATTATGTGTTCCATTTAAATTGAATAAGAAGCTTATTTTAGAACAATTTTAGAACAAAGGAATTACATACATTTTGTAATCAGGTCTCTTAATTTTAAAAATGAAGAAACTGACAGAATTAGTTACACAATTCAGGGATCCTAACTTCAAGTCCATTGTTCTTTACTAATTTTTTTAAAACTTTAATTCAGTTAACTCCCCTAGTTAATGATTTAGTCATGTACTCTCCACATTTAACCTTTTATTATACCACTTCTATCTAGTTAGCTTTCCCAGATACTTAAGACTTATTTGTTGTGAATCTTTGTTTTTATTGTCTCTAATCAGTTACCACTTCCTTATAAAATCCCCTGGAGGAAGCAAAAAAGAATGTGGTGTGTATGTGTTTAGGGTATTTTGTAACTGGGAGTCTGCTTGTGAATTGACTTATTAAAGTCTAAGTATGGCCGTACTATAATGATCATTTCATGTTTATAGAGATGTTTAGAATTTGGTTTCCTTTACAAATAATTCTCTAATGTTTGACTGGATATTTGATCTTATTACTGTGAGTTTTTCTCTAGTGATATGATTTATGCCTCTTCATCTTCTGTAGCTCTTATCCATGACTTTCGATAAATTCACACTACAGTGAATTTTTTACCCAGTGTGCTAGAGATCTTCCTAAGGTTCTTTTGACATGGCAAGAATATTAGCAGAGCATGTATATATTCTATTGGATATCCAATTCTCCTTAGGGAAATGGCTCATTTTTTAAACTCAATACTTTGATAACATCCTTTACATCATTCCTTTGCAATTATTTGCTAGTTAGGTAGTACCAGTTTATAAACTTTGAGGATCTTTGCCTTTATCAAATTACATATCAGCAAATCAATTCTGGTTAAGTGCATCATTTTTCATTCATAAAATTTAAATCTGTCCTCAGAGAAACAATTTAAGATACTTTATAGTTTCTCTAATAGATCATCTAAATTCAAGAAGTTAGCCTGAAATAAAACAATACTAGCTTTTGTGTTGAAGGTTTTTTTTTTTTTTTTTTTTTTAATGCTATTCTATTTTTCCCCCAGTTACATGTCAAGGAAATTTTTAGCATTCATTTTTACAAGATTTTGAGTTACAAATTTTTTTTTCCAATTTTCAGCATCAACTTATAATTAAGGGGCCCACTGCCTTGTGATTTCTATAATGGGCCCTAGAAAAGACTGAAAGTTATACTAGAAAAGAGAAGGAAGAATGAGACTTTTTTTAAAAATTTTTTTTAATTAATAAATTTATTATTATATATATATATAAATAAAAATAAATTTAAAATGTTTCAGCTCCAAGAAAGTGCAGGAAGGATGGAGATTGTTAACCATAGGGATTACATTCAAATAGAATTGATGCTAATTGCAGTCTTGATACTCTAGTGTCTTCATTAATGGCCATTGTGCATCACAGTTTTAGAGGTAAAATAGCTGTACACAAATAAATTGGTTTAATTTTAATTTTTTTTAAAGCTGATTATCATTATATACAGAGTCATTTATTTATGACTATTAGGAAAATCAGATTCTGCACATGAATGCAGAAAGTAAAAAGATTTGAGTGGGCTTTTAGAATGTCCCTTTTTAAGTTGTCTTATAATAGTAACCAGAATTTACTTAGTTGAACATTGAAGTCATTTCCCAAAACTCAACATTCACAGATTTAAACCTGTATTTTATAATCTTAACTATCATTACAATCATTTATTTGAAACTTAAGTTTTGGCTGATCTAAGTGGGGATTGAAAAAATACACCAAACTTTGGCCTATGGTAAATTAGCCAGAGAAAAATTCTAACGTGGAAGGGCATAAGTAAATTTATTGTAATTTATTTACCCTATTTAATAGGGTAAAAAAAAATTTTTACCCTATTAATAAGGGTAAGTTATTTACCCTTAACTTTTCTTCTGAAACTTCAACTTTTATCTCTTGTGTTCACCATAGGGGGGGCTTGTTACATGATTTTGTGACAAATTTACATTTGTCTGAATAGTGTTAAAAAGCATATACTGTAATTGCTTAAATTGGATCCTGTTGGGGAAAAAGAAACCTATTATAACATGCAGTTTGTTATTAATAACTTTTTAAAACATGTTTTTTCACATATCTTTGCAAATGTAATAAAAAATCCCATCTTACATCACAAACCTTTTTGTTTTATATTTTTCACTGGGGAAGTGGAGGAGGGGGGGTTTAATTGTAGGGAAGACAGATATTTTTCCTTTTTGTATCAAACTTCCCTTGTTTTCAGTCAGCTTCCTATATAACTGAAAGTTTTATATCTTTTGAGAAATTGAGGGCTAGTTGTGTCTCACTAGGCTGACTTTTGATATTGGCATCCTTAAGAAATAATCCAGTTAAATACTGTTTGGATCATTAAAAATTATCTTTGTATCAGGAATAGGTATGGATGGGTCTGCACTGTTCAAAGTAATGCTCACATCAGATCACAGATCTGTTTGCATGTGTAATAGCTTACAAACATTTAGTATTTTGCTACTTACAAAATAAGCTAGTGTAAACTGTAGGATACCTAATTTACAGATGATGAAGATAAACCTCAAAACTTAAGTGAATTATTTAGTTTCATTGCTAGTTAGTGGCAGAGTTGGGAGTCAAACATTGTCAGATTGTAAATACAACACTGTCAATATTTTATTCAATAACATATTAGGTTCTGGCATTCTACTATACAAATATAACAAAGGTCCTCTTAAGCAGATGTGTCAAACACAGGAACAAGATTAAAATGTAATTTGGAAGTAAAATACAGACATTACAAATGTGACAGCTTTGCTTTTAAGGAGCATATAAATTCATGGGAATGAGGGAAAGTAAAGACAGGTCCACAAGAAGGTATGATAACAGGTTTGAAGAAAGTGCCATAAGAAATTTGAAAAAAAAAATCTGAAATATAAAGTGAGGGAATGCTTTGGAGAGAAGATTCATTGTTTGAACCTTAAAGTAATGTCAATATAATAAAGATATAACAGGTGAGAAGTCTGTTCCATATATGGGTAATTTCATGAGCATAGACAGAATAACAGGCATTAAAATGGGTCCCAATGTAGAAAATGTGAGTGGGGAGTACTGTTAGATAAGACTAAAATTAGGTGAGAGCAGTTACGAGTTTTGGAATCCACTGAAGGGTTCTAAATACAGAAGTGACATCATGGTGGTGATGAAACAATTATATAGGCAGCAAGTGTGAAGAAGATAGAAAAGGCAAAAACAATTTAGTGGTTGTCATTTTTGCTCCATTTAGGTTTTTCTTGGCAAAGATACTTTAGTGGTTTGCCATTTCATCTGCAGCTTCTTTTACAGATGAAGAAATTGAGGCAAACAGGGTTAAGTGACTTCTGCAGGATTAAACTACTAGTATCTGAAGCCAGATTTGGACTAAAGATGAGTTTTCCTGACTCAAAGACTGACATGCTATCTGCTGTTCCGCTTTCCTGCATAGGATTTGAACTCTGGTGATTGTAGTGTAGTAGACAAGAGGTTCCTGATGTGAGAGAAAAGTGATAGGAATTCACATCTGATTGGGTGATATATACAAGATGACACCAAAGTTTTTATCCTAAGATGTTGATCTCATTGAAAGAAGTGAGGGTGAAAAACAGAAAAGATGAGTTTCATTTTAAACATAGACTGTCATTAAGTATATAGGCTTAGAGTTCATGGAAGTCGGAAGCGAAGATAGTAAATTTAGGAGTGATTTGTATAGTTACAAAAGTCAGAAGAACAAATGAAATAGAGAAACACATACAACACATATGCATATAGAGAATATTAAGGTATTTAGGACAGAACACTGGTAATTAAAAGCTGAAAATGAAGAGCCAGAAAAAGAGTAGATTGAAAAGTCCTCCACATGGAATGGTTACAGAAGCATGGGAACCTAGGATATTAAGAATGAGGATGTGTTCCAGGATGTTGTGTCAGAATAATGTACCATGAAAGAATGACCATTAGATGTGCTAAAGAAATTAAAGTATTTGTGAAGAGCATGGTTTAGGTAAATTGACAGGAAGGAAAGTCAACTTGCAAAGGGCTTTAAAAATGAATGGAAAGTTTGTCCCTAGGTTAACAAGATGATTGCCTGAAGGAATTAGGTTTTATTTTAGTTTTGAGACAGGAGCCTATCTGTAGGGTGATAAGAACTAATGAGTTTGCCAATACCTTGAGGAGGGAGTGGCAGTGTGGTCTACAGGATAGACTACTAGGCAAATCTTGTGTCAGCTGTGTAGACATGGACAAATCACTAAAATTCTCTGCATTTTAGAATCCCCATTCTAAAATGGGACCTACCTCACAGATTTGTTGTAAATATCCTTTAAAATAAAGTAAAGAAAATGTTTTGGAAACTTTAAAGTGTCATGTAAATCAATTATTATACATCAAATTTACAGAAGAAACCTCCTCAAAGTCCAATATTATGTTCTATTGGGAGAACAATTTCAGAGAGACTCTTGATATAAGTTCAACACATCAGCAGCTGTTAAGGTGGTTCTAAAATTGATCTTAACTACAGTTTCTAGAATTCCAGTTCCATATTTTCGCTGATTAAAGTTCGATTTCATGTAAGATTTATTTTACATCAATAAACATATTTTAAGGAATTGTACCTACCAGAGTAGTACAATCAGATGACTTCAGTACTAATTGAATCACCAAAACCAAAAGTAGTTTTTAGTTTCCTATAAACTTGGAAGGTCCTAACATTCTGTTCTTGACTCTATGCTGGTGAGTGCTTTTTTATGGGTGACGTAGGTAAAGGCAAAGGTGGCTTTCTTGTCCAATTTTCAGGGGACTGAAAGCTAAAGAAATAGCTACTAGGTTAAGTGACAGTCCAGCCCCCAAAAGTTCTTGCAAGAGGAGAATGTTGGACTAAAACTAGTAAGAATAAATTGAATAGGAAAACTGTAAGGTCTTTGATTTCAATTAAAAAAAAAAAAGCTTCAAGGATAAAATTAGAGAAGCATGGAAATACTTAAAAACAAAATCCTGGCGATCTAATATATAACATGTAATATGAATCAGTGGTATGATTCAGCAGGCAAAAAGTTAATACCATTTTAGGCTACAGCCAGAAACATGGTATCCATTACTAAGAAAAAGCTCTGCCCAAAGGAATATAAATTTATTCATTAGATTACTGAAACCTCCCAAGATCCCTTGGGGTGTACTAACTAAATCCCTTTCTTAAAGAGCATGCCTTAAACCCAAATCACTTTCTCATTGATTGATCAACTATAGGTCCCTGGCAAACCCCCATGTGGTCAATAGTTTGGACCCAATTCTGAGTGAATGTAAATAGCAATTGTTTTTGTTTTGGGCAGGAACCCTAAGGATTTCCCCCCTCCCAGATTGGACTTTTTTTTGGGGGGGGAAGAGGGATTTGGTAAGAGAGACCACTTTTTGCCTCCTCCTATCTTAGCTAGCATTAATCACTTGTTAAAGACCTTAGCTTAAAAATAAGGCCAAGGTTTCACACAGCAGTCATAGCCATCTCTAGTTCTCTATCTTCCTATTAGTCTTGCCTCTGGAGGAGAAAGGAAGCTGGTAACTTTGCATAGCCCACCTTCACTTAAATCCAACTCACTTGTTTGTCACAATATCACCTCCCGGCTATCATGATCCTCTTCTAGAAGGCAGGATAAACTACAACAGAACATTTAAATGCTTGTCTTGTCTCTTATTCCCTCCCCCTTTTACTCTCCCATTAAAGTAGGAGGCAAAGTCCTCTACTGAAAGAATTACTTTGAGGTAAGTTTAAGGAGAGAAAGTATAATTTGAAATAATTTCTTGGTGTAAAGAGGAGTAAATAGATTCTTCAATAGACTGAATTTGATTCAGGCCCCTTATAGTTTGTCTAATATTGGAACAAAGTGAGACACTCCCAAGTTCATCCCAACTATTAACAAAAGATTTACTTAGCCACAGCACATCTCCCCAATAAAAAGTGGAAATGAGATGTCAAGATTATAATATACGGTAACGTTTGGAGGAAGTTTAGAATAAGTAAAATTGAATGCTATGCTATACTCCAAAAAAGTAACTCAGAGCTAGTGTGTGAAGGGTTTTAAATGCCAGAGAAATTTGTGTTTTATCTTAAGAGGCAATGGGGAGTTATTGAAGCTCCCTGAACAACAGTAATGGTCAGATCAGAACCTTAGTGTTATTAATATGGCAATGATGCAGATGACCAATTTTGGGGGAGGGGATGACTAGAAAACTTATCAACAGAAAACTGATCAAGTTTCTAGTAATTAAGAGACTAAAATAGATGTAAAAGGGCTGTGAGCCTATTTGCCAGATTATCAGAGCATGTTTTTCTATGTCAACATGTAGCTGCAGGGATTTGTTAACATTAGATTGGGGCAGGAGCTGTCTTATCTCTTTTTGTATTCCTACTACTTAGCACAGTGACTAGTATGTAGCAAGTACTTAACAGTTTATTTGGAATTAAATTAACAAGAAAAAAATTTCTTAACAAGTAAAGCTGTCCAAAGTTTTTTAGGTTGCTGATGGAAGACAATACTGCCTAAAGTTTTTTAAATAACATGACTGGATTATCACTTAGGAGAAGGGAAAGGAGATTTTTTCTGGGAAAAACCTAGTCTTTGAGCTCCTTTCTCAACTCCAAAATTTTAATTGTTTTCCATGGCATTTCTAATTATTACCCATCATTGAAAATATTAGGCCAGTTAACAAATTTAAATGATTTTAAGAATTTAACATATTTGAAGATCTCTCAAGTGGAAAAAGGTAAGGACTGGATATTTGATATGAAGTTACCTTGGAAATGGGAAAGCTCTTACATCTTTCCATCTAGCAATTATAATTTCTTAAATATGTTTAGCAGACCAAAAGCCAAAAATGATTTATAACAAGGTTATTAAAAACAGCTTTATTACACAGGCTTGTAGAAAGCATTTTTGTCCCAAGTTCCCTGTCTCAGCATAATTCAGTTACTGTAAGACACCACTGTGTAGTGGGGTGTACACTGGACTAAAAGTCAGGGAAACCAAAGTTGAAGGGCTATATACTATTGACACTATGTGACCACGTTACAACTTCAAAGTTTTGTGTACTCACCTGTAATATTTTATGTATTATTACGTATTTCACAGTATTGTACGGTTCAAATGAAATAAATAATGTATTTATAGCACTTTGTAAACTTTGCTTAAAAAAGTATATTATATAAATGTGAGCTATTAAAATTATTAACTATTCACACGGTAATAAGAGCACTTTTATAAGCAATTTATTGTTGTACTTCCATCAAAGTATTACTGGAAAGCTTTATAGAAGTCTGGTAGAGAGCAAACCTCCACAAAATACTTTGATTTGTCTTGAAATGGCCAAATTTTCAAATATTCCAACATTAATCAGCTGTCAGATTATTATTAGAATCTAAGATTAAGAAGTCATAAGAATTAAACAAAGATTATTTGTTTAAAGACCATCTTAATCTTAAGTGACAAATAAGATTTACAAACTGATGATGTGACAAAATAAATAAAACCTTTTTTAAGAAGTGTTTTTTCCACATAACATTCTCCTTGAGACTTGAAATTATATAAAGTCAACTTCCTGGGTTAATCATCTAATTTTATAGCTTCAAAGCAGTAACATTTTGAAAATTATACATAAGCAACAGAAAAAAAAAATTAATTGAAACCAAGTCTTATTGAAATGACATTACAGTGCTTCAGTTAAAATGAAGGTCTCAAGCTGGCCAGACAAACTGACAAGTGGTTTCTATTCATCTGAAAATTACCTGGTGGTATAAGGTAGTATTAAATAAAGAAAACAAGTTCTTACAACATTTCAAAAATGAGTACAATTGTATACCTCCTTGTCAAGCAATATAACCCCAACAAAATGGGACTGCAGATCGCTATAAAAATGCTGATGGCAAGCTGTCCACATGAATTAGTTATAAATCATTACTTGTAAACACAAAGGCTTTATGCTACACCATCCCCACCTCCTCTTTCAACAATTAAATGTTGTTTCCTCTTCTGTCTAGTAACTAGGCAGCGAACAACACCCAGTGCTCCACCTTTTAAAAACCGTACAAAATTGTCTCCAACCAAAGGCCCCAAAGCAAAAAGGTTAGCTTCTTTAGTACACTCATATGTGTATGGATCAATTTCCACAGGATTACCTTTACATGTAATTGGCTGGTTTGAATTATGGCCCAAGTCATACCCTTGTTCCTTCAAAAAGGATAGATTAGGATGGGAACCTATTAATACCACTGCTGCAGATAATTTGAAGATTTTCTTCAATCCAGAGACACTCTGAAGAACACATTTCATGTCAGTCTTAAATGAAAGCACATGGTGCTCAGGAAAACTGGTATAAGCTGATGAAAGATTAGAGTCAATAGAGTATGACTGAGTACACATCATATGGTAGACTTTATGGTATTCAGGATAAAGCTTTTTGGGAAGTTGTTTGAAAATTAAACTTGGGTCAGTAACCCGTTTCCGAAACACATGGATTACAGGAATATTATTATTGTAAGCACATAGCACAGCATCAGCTGCAGTAAGTCCAGAACCTACAATTAAAACTGGGTCCACTTTGCCATGTAACTTTCCTTTGCTAATGGCAGCTCCAAATTCTGGCATTGAATGGAATACAAAGGGAAAATCTTCCCCTTCAACTTGCAAATAAGTAGGAGAATCCAGAGTTCCAGTTGCTAAAGCTACATTCTCAGCAAAGAGACAAAAAGGAACATGTGAGCCATCACCTATTCTTTGATAGCCTCTTATCTCCCAGTTTCTTTTGATAAATGTTGACTTCTCCATTTGTAATTGTTGTGTTGAAATATTATCACTGTCCTGATCATCATCCTGACCTCTGTAAAGTCTTGATATAGAGGTTATATAAGTATTTTCTCGGAAATTCTTCTGAAGACCCATAACTTTGACATAGTGCTTGTAGTAGCAAGCTATCTCCTCTGGTGTAACTCGATCACTCTTTATGTTCCTGTAAGAAAGGGGGGATAGAGAATGAATCTTTATATTTAATAGGGCCTAAACATGCTGCTTCCATATGGTGTAATTTTCAATTATTCTTGAATTTAGCTAATACTGTTTATATATCATTCTAGCATTATAGTATGTTAAGAAAAAATTACTTCAGGAAAAGTCCTTCAAACAACTATAATCACTAATATTTTGGTTTAAAAAAAAAAGGCAACCTGAAAACAAAAACCAAAACCATTTTTTTAATGACTGCTGACTCCTCAAAAATAATGAAATCACACAATCTTACAATGATTTATTTCAGAAGCCCTTTCTAACTCTTAGCTCCCTGAAGCATTAAATTCCCTAAAAAAATTAAGAGAATATTCACATCATTCCCATGAGAATATAATATATAACATATATATATATACATAAATATAAAATCATCTGTTAATGCATACTTCTGTGTATGCCATTTAAAGCCCTTTCACAACCTGATCACCTGATCGCAACAATTATGCATATACGTGAAAACTATTAGCCTCTATTGGCTGTATGACATGACTTACAGACTTTCAGCTATCCTGGGCACTCCCTCTCTCCCCACTATAACAATTTCACTGACTCTCTTGAAAGGTGATGTCTAAGAACTAACTGTATCCCAGGTGGGATGTGACAAATTCTGCAACATGGTATTAAAGAAACACTTAATAAGCATCTAAAAAAATAAAGATAAATAACCACAATGACAGCATGAAGAACAAGTCATCTTAGAAAAATTCACTTCAAAAAACAAAAACCTTACTAGACTGACAGAGCAAGAGCTTAAAACTTATCCAGATTTCAAGAAAGATTCTTTCAAGCCATCCTTGTGACATATGAGCTATATAGTTTTGAATGGGAGGCACAGTCAAGATGGCAGAGTAAAGGCAAAGACTTGCTGAACTCTCTCACCCAACACAAATGACAGGAGTGGAATATCTTCCAGTTTTAAGACAACTCAGAAGGTCAACAGGAGAGGTCTGTGGCATCCAGGTGGTAGTCTGTGCAGTCCCATTGCAGGTCATGCCAGTGTGGGCTAGCCCTGACCCCAACCTTGGCCCTGGTGCCAGCAAAGCAGAAATGAGCCTTGGATCTTTAAATCAGCAGCAGTACTGTTGGTTTCTAGTCTTCTCAAGCCCAGAGACACCAAAGACAACTTGAAAGGTCAGCAGAAAAGGTTTATCAGTAGGATGAGAAAGGCCTTAAGAAACTAGAAAACCTGGAGTGAGTGTGGGCAGCAGTGGTAGTGGCACCTCTAAAGGCCTCAGCTAACAGGAAATCTCTAACACTAGGAAGGACTCTGTTACTTTAGCGCACTAGAAGTTACAGTCACAGTAGAGCAGGGACAATCCTCATAGTTCCAGGGCAGAAAAGAGTGCCAAGTCCCTAGAAGGATCTATGAAAACAGCTTGGGACAGCACACCCTCCACCATGGAAACAGAACCCTACTTAACAAAGAATTAAAAGCCAAGTAATAGACTGGGAAAATAAGCAGACAGCAGATAAAGATTCTGACCATAGAAAATTGCTACAGTTAAAAAGGAAGATCAAAACACAGAAGATAAGTCAAAGCTTCTATATCCAAAGTCTTCAAGAAAAATAAGAATTAGTCTCAAACCACTGACAAACTCAAAAGGATTTTGAAAACCAAAAAAAAGAGAGAGAAGAAAAAGTGGGAAGAGAATTGATAGTAGTACAAAAGGAAACACAAAAAGCTAATGAAGAAAAGAATGCCTTAAAAATCAAAGTTGGCAAGGAGTTACAAAAACTGAGGAAAATAATTTTCTACTTGAAAATCATGGTCAAAAAAAGAGCCTACACATAATCTTTCAAGAAATTATCAAGGAAAACTGTCCTGATAGTTTAGAGCCAGAGGATAAAATAGAAATTCAAAGAATCCACCAATCACCTCCTAAAAGAGATTCTAAAACTCCTAGAAATATTAAACCAAATTCCAGAACTCCCATGTCAAGGAGAAAATATCACAAGTATCCAAAAAGAAACAATTCAAGTATAGTAGAACCACAGACAGAATAACACATTACATTAAAGGACTGGAGGGCTGGGAATATTTTACTCCAGAGAACAATGGAATTAAGATTACAACCAAGAGTCACCCAAAACTGAGCATACTCTTTCAGGGTAAAAGGTAGACATTCAATGAAATTGAGGATTTTCAAGCATTCATGATGAAAAAACTAGAGCTGAACAGAAAACCTGATTTTCAAATACAGGACTATGAGGATTGTCCCTGCTCTACTGTGACTGTAACTTCTAGTGCACTAAAGTAACAGAGTCCTTCCTAGTGTTAGAGATTTCCTGTTAGCTGAGGCCTTTAGAGGTGCCACTACCACTGCTGCCCACACTCACTCCAGGTTTTCTAGTTTCTTAAGGCCTTTCTCATCCTACTGATACACCTTTTCTGCTGGAGATACAAGGAGATAATCAGGAAAGGAATATATCATAAGGGGCTTAAGGTTTATCTATTTACATTCCTACATGGGAGGATGACACTTGTAATTCATAGTAACTTTCTCATTATTATGGCAATTAGAAGTATATATAGATGAAGGGCACAGATAGGAGTTGAATATAACCATTAATGGATAGTAGCTAAAAAAAAATAAAATTAAGGGGTGACTGAGGAATGTAATGGGAGAATAGGAAAGGAAGAGGTAGAATGGTAAAAACCATTTGCCATAAAAGAGGCAAGATAAAGCTTTTATAGTAAAAGGGAGGAAGGGAGAAGAGAGTGAGGTAACTCCCCTAAGAATTGGCTCAAAGAGGAAATAACATTTATACTCAATATGTGTTTAGAACTCTATCTTACAAAGCAACTAAGTGGCGCAGTGGTTAGAGCACCAGCCCTGAAGTCAGGAGGACCTGAGTTCAAATATGGCCTCGTACACTTAACAATTCCTAGCTGTGTGATCCTAGGCAAGTCACTTAATCCCAATTGCCTCAGTAAAAAAGAAAAAGAAGAAATCTATCTTACCCTGCAAGAAAGAAGGATAGGAAAGGGGGAAGACTGTAGAGGGCTGCGAAATTCTGGATAAGTATACTTGAAATAAGGATACTTATAACAAGGTGTTAACTCAGTGGAATTGATGAGATGATAGTTCTTTGGTATACATATACTTAGTACTTAATATAGTAATGTAATGGTTCTCTAGTTCACACATAATCAGTATGCTGTAATGATGTAATTGTAATAAGGTATATAATGACTGGGAGGACTGGAAATGAGATTCCATTTTTGACCATCCTCCTGGTGCCTCTCCTGCCTTCCTCACTTCAACTAAAGACCAAAGCCCGTCTGCAGGTCCTCCAGAAAGCTAGCCCAAACAATACAGAAGATAACGAGGCATGTTGGGGTAGAAGGTGCCAGTAGCAAAATGCTTTTAAAGAAAATCAGTGTAAAAGGAGAGACAGAGAGAATAGAATAAATGGGAAAATACAATTAGCGATTCTAACTGGGAAAAGAATTTTGAAGCAAGTTTCCCTGATGAAAGTCTCATTCCTCAAATATAATGGGAACTGAGTTAAATTTGTAAGAAAAAAAGCCAATGATTAAAAGATATGAACTATACCCAAAAAGTTATAAAATCATGTATATCCTTTGACCTAACAATATCACTACAAGGCATAAATTCCTAAAGAGATTTTTAAAAATAAAAGGAAAAGAACCTATATGTACAAAAATATTGATAAGAGCTCTCTTCTCAGGGCAAAGAATTGGAAATCGAGGGGATGCTCATCAATTTTGATATATGATTATAATGGGATGTTATTTTCTGTGAGAAATGATGAGCAGAATATTCTCAGAAAAGCCCAGGAAGTCCTTCATGAATTCAAGCAAAGTGAAATAGCAATGTCATAGGGATGACTGACTATTCTGAAAGACTTATGATGAAAAATGTTATCCATACCCAGAAAAAGAACTGATTATGTGTAAATATAAACTGAAGCATACTATTTTTTTTTTCTTGAAGGTTTTTTTTTGGGGGGAAGGGGGATTCTGTTTTCTCTAGGTTAATGTTTCTCTATGTTTTCTCTATAATTCTTATGAAAATATTTTGCATAAAAGTTATCAAACTGTGCATATTCTTTGATCCAGCAGTGTTATTACTAGACCTATATCCCAAAGAGATATTAAAGAAGGGAAAGGGACCCACATGGGCAAAAATGTTTGTGACAACCCTTCTCGCAGTAGCTCGGAACTGGAAATTGAAGGGATGTCCACCAATTGGAGAATGACTGAATAAATTGGGGTATATGAATGTTATGGAATATTATTGTTCTTTAAGAAATGACCATCTAGATAATACAGAGAGGTTTTGAGAGACTTACATGAACTGATGCTAAGTGAAATGAGCAGAACTAGGAGATCATTATACACTTCAACAACAATACTTCATGATGATCAATTCTGATGGACATGGCTCTCTTCAACAATGAGAGGATCCAAATCGGTTCCAACTGATCTGTAATGAACAGAACCAGCTACACCCAGAGAAAGAACACTGGGAAATGAGTATGGACCACAACATAACATTTCCACTCTTTCTGTTATTGTTTGCTTGCATTTTTGTTTTTTTTTCTCTCAGGTTATTTTTATCTTCTTTCTAAATCCAATCTTTCTTGTGCAACAAGATAACTGCATAAATATGTATACATATATTGTATTTAATAATTTAACATATACTTTAACATATTTAACATGTATGGGACTACCTGGCATCTAGGGAAGGGGGTGGAGGGAAGGAGGGGAAAAGTTGAAACAGAAGTTTTTGCAAGGGTCAATGTTGAAAAATTACCCATGCATATATTTTGTATATAAAAAGCTATAATAATAATTTTTAAAATCAACAAAAAAAAAGAAAAGAAAAATATTTTGCATAACTTCACATGTGTTGTAAATGGAGAGAAAGGGAGAGAATCTGGAACTTAAAAGTTTTAAAAATAAATGTAAAAAATTATTTTATGTGTAAGTGGGGAAAATAAAATATAAATATTAAAAAAAAAAACTATTTGAATGGCTGGATCCCAAAATAAGTCAATCTCTCAAAGCAGACTCAATGCCGATTTACAGAAAGGGTTACAACAAAATATCCTAGGGATCTGCCCTTGGCTCTGTACAATTGGACATTTTTATCATTTATCTAGATCAATAAACATTTATTGAGCTTTAGATGCCAATTTAAAGCACTGGGAATACAAGGTTTAAAGTAAAACAGTCCTGGGTCCTCAAGGAAATTATATCCTACTGGAGGAAACAACATAAATATGCATACATATATACATATACATACACATATATATGTACATATATATATTTAATCCATACAAATGAATACAAGGTAGTTTTTAACAGAAGTTCACTAAGAATTAGAGGAAATCAAAGGAAGGCTTCAAGGGGTGCTTCAACAGAAGACCAAGGATTCTAAGAAGCAAAGGGAAGGGGAAGAGAGAAATTCCAGTACAAAGGAAGTTTGACTGTCTTGATTAGATCACAGGGCTCAAGAAAGAAAGAAATGTGGACGAAAATAGGAAGGTTGGAAGGGACCAGCTGTGAAGAGATTTAAATGTCAAAGGGAAAAATTTATATTTGATCCTAGTATCAATAAAAAAATCACTGGATTTTACTGAGCTGGATGAAGGTCTATGTGTATCTCATGAACAGATCTTCACTTTAGGAAAAATTGTTCTGATAACTCTATAGAAGATGGAACCAAACAGCAAGCTACTGAAGTAAACCAGGCAAGAGATGAAGAAGGCATGGTCTAGTGCAGGGCCTTCTTAAACTTTTTTCCACTCGCAATACCTTTTCACCCGAGATATTTTAATACAATCCCGGGATTATAAGTATATGAAATAGGTACACAAATCAAACATTTTCCAATTAATAAATGATAATTTTGTGACCTCTCACATTCAGTTACATAGCCCCATATGTGTTATAACACATAGTTAAAGAAGCTTTTGTCTAGAGTGATGGCTGTGAAAGTGGAGAAGACCTGATGATAATGCTGAAAGAATATGGAGACAAAAGAGAAGTCACAGACCCAAGCGTTGGTATATAACTACAATTAGTGGATGCTGAATATGCAAAGGGGATTGAGAACATATGGTCAATAGGTAAGAAGAGCCCAGGAGAGAAGAGGATCTTGAAAACTTAGACAGGAGAGGATATCCAGCACGAGGGTGTGGTCAACAGTATCAAATATTACAGTGTGGTCAAAAATTATGAGGATTTGGAAGAAGTCATAAAATTTGGTCACTGAGGGATCACGGGTATCTTTGGAGGGGACAATTTCAAATATGAGGCTGAAAGTCAAATTCAGGAAGAAGTGAATAAAAAGAAATTAAGACATTAAGTAAAGATAAGAGTTTGCTTTGAGAAAGTGAGGAGAGATATAGTGAAGAGAGAATATAAAGCTAAGTGTGTACAAGGCTATAATGGCAAAGTTGGGGAAGAATTTGGAAGTCATGATAGGTTAAGAGTTATAAGGCAGAAGGATAGATGGAAAGAAAAGATTATGATCAGGTATAGGAGTTTTGGAATTCATGAACATAAAAGTGAAACAACGATGATGGCAACATCAAGGATATGATCATCTCTGTGTTTAGCTAAGAGTGAAGAAGTAGGTCATGTGAGCTAAGTATATTTAAGGCATAGGAAAAAAGTGGGTTTGAGAGAAGATGGATGTATATGTAAAAATCCTCTAGGATAAGAGTAACATTAAATCAGAAAGACTGGGAGCTAGGCTTTGAATTCACTGAAAAAGAAAGAAAAGTATCCTGGAGGGATCGAGAAACAAAAGCTCCAGACTGGATGTTGTATATGAACCTCAAAACCCTACAGTTTTTCTGTACAGTATATGCTGTGGTCATACTATCAATCAGACTATAGAATATACATGAATTTCCTTTTTCAACCTTCCTAACTGTGATTTTTGAAGACCAAAAGAGTTTTTCTGCCCAACAAGGGCACTCATTTACTCAGTAGAAGCAGGATCTAAAGAATGCTGTAATTAACCGAACAGGACAGGTCTCAATCAGAGTAAGCAGAAGGAAAGAGTAAGAAATAAAAAGGTTTAAGATCATCTAAATCTGGAAGGGATTTCTCAAGAGGCAAGCAAGTCAAGCTCCCTTTATTTTATACTTGAGGTCACAGGCAGTAAGGATCTGCAATAGGATTTGAACCCAATTCCTATGACTCCACAATTATATTTTTTCCACTTTAATATGTTTTGTCCTTTGGAAATTAGTCTAAAAAATCCTTGGGTTTACTGGACTAAAAGTTTCACAGGAATCAACATTCTAATATGACAGCCCCCTTATCCAAGACTTATGCCTTTGAGAAGAGAGGCCTCCAGAGGGCTCTTGTTTAATGGAAATGAGAATTTCACTAGTCAGACCACACCTGGAGAATGGAATTTAGGGCACATTTATAAGAACACTGATAAGGTGGAAAGCATCCTGAGTAAGATGAATGGAAATGATCAAGAGCCTCAAGATCAAGTTATTGAAAATTCAACTAAAGGCAGTCCATATTTAGGAAGAACTTGATTGTATTCAAATATTTCAAAGGTATTTATATGAAAAGAGATTGAGATTTGTTCCACTATGATCCAAAGGGAGAGTCAAGGACTTAAAGAAAGAAATTTAGTCTTGAAATTTAATAATAAGCAAGTAAAAATTATAGGTGCTTTCTAAAGGCAGAATAAGGGAGGTTGATTAATTTTTTTTCTTCACTTGAGATCTTTACATGAAGGCTGGATAGCTTTTTGTTGGGTCTATTGAAGAGGGGATTGCTCATTGAGAGACAGTTTAGATTAGATAGTATAAAAATAGTTCTCAAGTGTTTTCTGAAGATCCCTGGAAGTTCACAAGATACTTTCAAGGGGTCCATAAAGTCAAAACTATTTTCATAACAATATTAAGATAATGTTATTTGCCTTTTTCCACCACATATCTGAAGCCTAATTTTCTTTTAACCAAAACAACATATAACAGATTGAATGCAAAAGATATGAGATCTACTAAACCAGATATTAAAGAGATTTGCAAATATATAAAGTAATGCCATTCTTATGATTTGGGGGGAGCAGAAATATTTTTCATATATGTATGCCTTTCTGCAGTTGATTGTAAGATTTTATATCCTAATATATGATCAATATTTTGTATAAGAACCATGTAACAGTGAGAAAGTGTATTCCTTTCTGTAACGACCGCGTATTTAAAATCAGCTGGAGTCAGGAATTCAGGTTAAGGGAAAAATCTTCAATATTTATTGAAGTGAAGAGATGAATAAGGATTGCGATAGCAAATATAGGCAAGAAAGATTGTGATAGCAATATGGGCAGTTGCGACAGGAAGCCAGCTAACAGAGAGAGATCTGAGCTGAGCAAACCATCGCAATGGCAATCCCAAAAGTCTCTCCTTCCCCTTTCTTTTCCACTCCCCTGCCTCCACCCAACAAAATCATCATTTCCTATACAAACACATCAGGACTTGCACAAAGAGTGGGGCGGGGGCCAAGCTTATATATTAATAGAGTATGGTCCAATTACTATTTAGCCTCATGTGCTTGGGACCTCAGTGCATCAACTCAAGCCTCAGCCCATTAGACTTTTCGATCTCCATTCAATTTTTCTCCAGAAGTCTTCTCATATCTCTTCTAAAATTCTATTTACCTCTTAAACTTTTCTTATTTATTTTCTGATTATTTATCTAATTCTGAGAGGGAAAGGTTGAGGTCCCCCATAGTTTAATGCTATCTAATTCTTCTATTAACTCACTTAATTTCCTATTAACTCACTTATCTAAGAATTCTCTTAGAATGCCTTGATGCATATATTTAGTATTGCTATTACTTCAATGTCAATGGTACCTTATAGTAAGATGTAATTTCCTTTCTTATCTCTTAATTAGATCAATTTTTACTTATGATTTGTCTGAGATCAGGATTGCTACTTCTGCTTTTTTTTTTTTTACTTCAGCTGAAGCATAATGTATTTTGTAGTTGTGTACCTTTTTCTGTGTGTATCTCTCTGCTTCAAATGTGTTTCTTGTAAAAAACATATTGTAGGATTCTGTTTTTTAATCCACTCTGCTATCTGCTTCTGTTTTATGGAAGTTTGTCTCACTCACATTTACAGTTATGATTACTATGCATTTCCATACATCCTATTTTTCCTCATTATTTATACTTTCCTTTCTCCTTTTACCCTGTCTCTCCTTACCAATTATTTTACTTCTGACCCCAACTTCCCTCAATCTGGCCTCCCTTCTATCAGTCTTTCTCCTTTTACTTTGGCCTTTTCTTCTAACAGTCCCCTCTCAATTCTCAAGAACAATTCTCAAGAGTTATAGTGATGTTCTTCCCTTATAGGGACGTAAAATAATTTAATTTTATTGTAAAACATGTTTTTATTTTTTCTTCTGTTTACCTTTTTGTGCTTCTCTTGAGTCTTATATTTGAAGATCAAAATTTCTGTTCAGATATGGTCTTTCCATCAGGAAAGTTTGAGAATCTCTTATTTCATTGAATGTTCATCGCTTCTTCAATTATGCTAAATTTCTTGGGTAGTTGATTCTTGGTTGTAAACCTAAGCACCTTTGTCTTCTAAAATAGCATATTCCAAGCCTGCTGATCATTTAATGCAGAAGCTGCTAAGTCCTATGTGTTTCTTTTTAGCTGCTTGCAGTATTTTCTCTTTGACCTGCTAATTCCAGAATTTGTCTACAACATTCCTTGGAATGTTCATTTTCAAAATCTCAGGAAGTGATTGATAAGATTCTTTCAATGAACCATAGGATAAAAGTTATGTAGTTTTCTTCAGTCCAATGTGTGTGTTTCCTTTTCCAAGCTGACTCTTTTTTCATAATTATGTACAACTCATTTCTTTTCCCAGTTTTTCTTCTACTCTTAGTTAATTTAAAAAAATTTTTTTGAACTCTTCCAAGAGAACTTTTTGGCTTGAAACTAATTCACATTCCTCTTTGAAGTCTCACATGTAGGCATTTGACAGTGGTATACTCTTTTGAATTTGTGTTTTGAGCTTCCCTGATGCCAGAGTAGTTTTCTATGATTGGAGCTCTTTTGTTGTTTTTTGCTCATTTTTACAAGTTGAGCTCTGCTCCTAGGATACAGGGAGCACTAACCCAAACTTCTTATGCTGTGGGGTCAGGAGCCTGATCACTAGCTTTCCATGGTGGGACTTCAGTTGCTGTCTGTTTGCTCACTACACTGGAATGGCCCGGCCTAATTGCACCTGTTGTGTGCTGGGTTCCAATACTGACAGTATGTCTTATTGCTGGGGCTGGAGGGCTCACAGTTGGCCTGCTATGCTAAAAGACTTACCTGTAGAGGGCCTGAACTCTGGAGAAGTATAGTTGAAATAAGGTGTTAACTCAGTAGAACTGATGAGATGATGGTTCTTTAGTTCACATATATACTTAATACTTAGCATGGTGATGTAATGGTTCTCTAATTCACATATATTCAGTATGCTGTAATGATGTAATTGTAATACGATATATAAGAGCTGACAAGAACTGGAAATGAGACATTCCATCTTTGACTAGCCTCTGGTGGCTCTCCTACCTTCATCACTTCTCCACTAAGACTAAGGATACTGCTGTGGGTGCCTCTTTTTTTTAAGGGTTTCTGAGTAACTCTTTCAACATAAAGCCAATTCAACCTCTCTCAAAGCCTCTTGAGCTTCTGTGCTGGGGGTAAGAACTGGGTTCCCACCAGCTTTCCCCTTTCTTTTCAGAAAGACAGCTTTACACTAAGCTGGGGTTGTGCTCCTATATTACCCAAGTAAAATAGACCTTTCCTGAAGTTCTTCTAACTTAACATATGCTAGAAAATTGTTTCACTCCTATTTTGCGGCGTCTGTCAAATCCATTTAAAAGCTTGAATGAATGTTGTTTCTGAGAGAAACTGGGGAGAGCTCAGGCAACTTCTTGGCTACTCTGCCATCTTGGCTCCACCTCCAATTCATCAATGTCTCATTGCTATAAAATCTAACATTTTTTGCCCTGAAATTTCATTCATAAATCTTAAGCAAAAGCACCTTACAATATGCTCCTCTGAAACAAAAAAGTATTTTCTTTTATTTACCACAAACATTCAAAGTAAAAGAAACATTTTATTTTCTACTTTGGAAACATAAATATCTCTAATTTGCAGTAATAACCTGACATTTTTGTGGTCTTTTAAAAGTTTGTGTGAAGCACTTTTCATTTAATGTTCAGCCAGATCCTTACAACTATCCTGTAAAATAAAACTCTCTTTATATATACACACACACACACACACACACACTCTCCCATTTTACAGATTTAAAAAAAAAACAACAAAAGCTCAAAAATGTGTCTTGCCTGTTAAATATCTAATATAGAAATTCAAACATATATCACTTCTTTATTTCTATCATTTCTTAGCCATGTTATAATCCACTGGAGCAAATAGCAATGAAAATATCTTAAATGACTTTATGACATTATATTAATATACTTTTATGACATTAGCCTAATGTATATTTTAAATAGGGACCTATTTACATCTAAAATGTCATCTGATTTAAGTTTAGAAATCTAGTATTGGAACTTAAAATTCAAAAGACTAAGTTAAAAATCTACTTGCTACCTAGAAAATAATAATTTTCTTAAATTATTCTAGATCCATAAATATGAGGATGAAAACTTCTAAAATTCAACTTTAAGCTCTTTTATTCTTACATCTCAGGCAACAAAGAAAATCAATATAATGTACAATTTCACTGACTTAAAGCTACTTACATAACAAATTTCTGGATTTTCAAAAGGACAATATTTTTAAAGCTTATGTCATAAATTACCCTATATTTTCATAAATCATTAAAACAAAATACTTAGACTCAAGGTGAAATAAACCTCATAAAGACAGGGATTAAATATTATTCATATTTGCATCTAGTACAGTGCGTATACCTATTAAGGACACACCATTATTTTCCAAAGTAGCTAATTTTCCAAACTAGCCAAACATTTGCTGCTAATGTGATGACAGTACTAGAAACAGCATTTTTGTAAACTTAAATATTAGGTGATCAACCTTCTTCTTCATGGATTACTATTGCTATTGTTTCTGCATTTACAATCTCAAATTACAAATTTCTAGGCGTTAGGAATTTATATGCACCCAAGCATTCACTATCCTAAAAACGGTCCCTAATGGTTTCCTATATTTCTTCTCTGATCATATTTTGTTTTTTTTCTGCACCCTCCCAAGTATGGATTCTAACCTTTCACTATTTTAATTTAAAATTTCAGCTTTTCAGCATCTCCTCTTATCTTTCCTGCCTAGGTATTTAACTCAGTTAAAGGCTTACTATCATTTGTCCTGAGCATTCTGCCAGCATTCTCATTTGGCCAATTATATTTCCTTCTTTCCTCAGATCACATTCCTGTTCTACACTTCTCAGTCATAAACTATTTACACACTTCCTTCTTAGCCAGAGAGATACCCATATTCTCACAGCCAGATACACACATATAGTAATCCAAGTAAATAGAAAGGTGAAGGTAGCTATTGGGGAAGGGATGAGTCTCGCCAGATAGATGGAAAAAATAAGGTTTTAGAAGAATCAATACACAGATGCAGAGAAAACTGGAAGGAAAGATATTATCAGTGATCAATAAAAAAACCCACATAATCCCCTGTATCATTTTGTTATGCTATTCAAGTTTTCATAACATCATGTAATATAAATCAGCCTATATGAATTAATTCTATAAAGATATCTTTTTAGTTGCAAATAATAATGACTGCAATAAGTCTTGGAGCATTTACATAGCTTCCTAAATGAGAATTAAAAAAAAAAATTTACTCAGTAAATTTCCACCCAGGAAAGACTCTATACAGTACCTATTATCTACATTATGATATGCAGATGGATGGACAGCCCAGAAGGTTATCCATTAGCTTATATATCATGTCAGATACAGTAGATAAACACGAAACAGCCTATATTAGTTAAGGAGGAAAAGAATAGGAGAAATTACATATGAAAAACTGTGTCTTACTTCCAAAAAAAACCAAGTTTGGCCCTGAAGTAAAATTCTGTCTTTTCAGTATTATGTTTCCAGGAATATATGTCAAGTACCAAATTCTTCAATGAATCAAAAATGTTGAATCCTTCTAAGAACAGTGGAGAGACGATGGGCATCAGAAGACTTGAGTATATTACTAGTGATAAACTATATTCAAGAAGCATAATAAAAGTTATCAAGAGGCAGCTGGTGGCACAGTGGATAGAGCCCTATGATTAGAGGAAGGAAGACCTGAGTTCAAATCCAATCTCAGATACTTACTAGCTGTGTGACCCTGGCAAATCACTAAACTCTGCCTCAATTTTCTGGATTATAAAATTGAAAGAGAAGAATCTACATCTCAGAATTCCTGTGAAGCTCAAAATTAGATAATATTGTAAAGTACTTTGCAAACCTTCAAACACTATATAAATACTAACTATTCTTATAATGTCTGAAAAAAAAAGGGATTAGTCATGTAATGAGAATGAGATGACAAATGGGCAGGCACATATTGCACTGCTACCTATGCAACAGCAAAAAATCTAGAGCAAGCTCCGCCTCCTTTCTCCCATACCCTCTCAAGATTTACAGGAAGATATGGACAAAGAATAGCATGGAATGAAATGTAGTTTATGATTTGCATGACTGAAGAAGGACCTACAAAAGAGATTACCTGAAGTATTTCAGTACACAATTAAAGTACTTTCTCTAAGAGTACATATAAAGTGTCATGTTGATTTAGAACTTAGAAGAATTCCTAGAGGATCACGTAAGGCTCCTTAAAGGAACAGTATCCCTGAAGGAGAGGCAGAAAGAAGTTGGACAAGTGAGAAAAAGTGTCTCCCACAGAAAAACTTCTAACAAAGGCATGGCTGTGTGACTTTGGGCATGTCACCCAATAGCTTTGAGTCTGTTTTTTTCATGCATCAAATGATATGGCTAGACAATATGATCTCAAAAGTCGCTTCTACCTATAAGATGCCATGAAGTATTGAGCAACTTCAAATGAAGCCTTACCTTCGCTTGGTAGCCACCCAATCCTTAAACTTCAGTCCAGGCAACTCCATCCAATTTCCAAAGCTGATTGTCAACATAGAACCTTCCATATGCTATTTGGGAAAAAAAAAAAAAAAAAGTGAGACTATGTATTTGAACAACTACCTTACCTTTCTTTAGACTGATTAAACACCTTGAACTGACTATTTTAGACTCAAAAGTCTTCCAATATGTACGAAAAATTCCTAGTTTGCCTAGTAAAATTTTATATGCATAGCACCATATGATACGACCCACATATGTCCCTAAATTACACATTTTAAAAAATTATGTAACTGTTAATATTCCAGACAATGTTTTGATCTCAATTATAAGTTGTTCCTGATCAATATATAATTCTTATACTCATTTTTGGGAAATAAGAAAAATATATTTTTTCTTTTAAATAAAAGAAGTTTAATAACTGTTTAATACCTTATGACTTAAATCGATCTTAGTATCAAGTTATCTGAAAAGTTTAATAAAAAATAATTTCCTGTACAGTTATAATACAATATTCATTCCAAAGGCTGGGCTAATTTGCAGGCAACATCTTCTCCAGGAGCAAAGAAATAGACCATGATCCTATAAATAATAGTGATCTGCAACTAGAAGCAGAATGGAAGAGATAATACTGAGCCCTTCACAATCCCACATCCTAATTGTAATCTATCCTGCCTTAACTTAACACAGAATCAGTCTAAAAACAGGGTTATCATGCCCACAATTTCTGTGCTGTCTTTATAGCCATTACCTCCCCTTGGTAAATCAAGAACTGCAACTTCTTGCCTTTCAAATCACTCCACCATGGTCCTCAAAATGGCTCAATAGTGGGAGCACAACTGATGAAATTCATGACTGAAAAATAGTGGAGGGAGGGTCTATCAAAGTAGTAGTCACATTTGCTGTTTTGGTATAATCTTCTAGACCTACTAAAACTGAAGCCAGAACCAAGAGGCTGGAATATTGGATTTGCCAGATTTGGAGCTGCTATAATTTTTTAAGCATTTCATAGAATAATAGAGTCTTTCATAGCTTGGAGTCAGGCTTTATGCAATGTTTGAATTCCTAGTCTAGTATACAATGTAGTTGCCTGAAAGTCAAAGTTTGTGAAACAAAATAAATTCTACCAATGATCCATAAGTTTGTTCAGTACAATTAAAGCATAGCCATATTTTAACCTCAATATGAAAGTGGGAAATTAATTTGTACGTAAAATATAAGATCTGACCAATTATTGCCTACAGAGTTTTAGGTTCTCAACAGAAAAAATAAGACTACATAAACTACATAAAACTTAAGAAATTTCTGGGCTAGAGTAATATCAGTATGATAATGAAAAGTACAAACTCTAAAAAAGTTTTCAATAAATATTATACTATATATAAGATAATATTCCCTCTGATATGGCTGATCACCCTCTTCTTGATATATTCTTCTTTTTTGTGACATTGCTCTTCTCTTGAGTCATATTCAACACTGTCTTGATCTCTTTTGTTAAAGTTCCATCTGGGTTATGCCCATTAACAATGGGGATCTCCCAAGGCTCTGTCCTGACCCTCTTCTCTATTTTACTTGGTAATCTATTAAGCTTTCATGGATATTATCATCAACCCCATGCAGATGATTTTTGGAACTATTTGTCCAGTCTTAACCTCTCTTCTGATCTTCACTTATATCTTCAAATGCCTCATGAATAGTCTGAGCTAGTTGTAAAGTGAACATGTCCAAAACTGAACTCATTATCTGTTCCCCTAAATCCTTCTCTTTTCTTTCTAGTTACTCAGCCCTGCAATTTAGGTGTCATCATTAACATTTCAATTTACACACACCACACACACACACACCCCTCCATCCAATCAGTTGCCATATGCAGCCAATTCTTCATTAACTTTTCTTATATCTGGTCCTTGTTTTCCTCTCACACTACAATCTAGTACAAGCTTTCATCACTTTACCCCCAGACTACTACAAAAGTCTTCCAATTGGTCTGTTTCAAGTCTTTCCCCACTCTAGTATATCTTCCACTCAGCTGTCAAATTCATCTTTCCATTAAATAAAATGTAGTAGCTCATATTATCTCTGGGATTATATATGAAATTTTTTGTTTCTTTTAAGTACTTCAAAATCTGACTCCTTTTACACATTCTCTATGGTCCAGGGATACTGACCTCTTGGCTATTTGTACTCCCTGTACAAGACACTTCATCTCCCGACCCTGTTCATTTTCACTATCCCCAAAAACTGGAATTCTCTCATTCTTCACTTCTATCTCAAGAATTCCTTCAGACTCCATCTAAAATGCCACCTTCTCCAAGAAGCAGGTCTCAAGATTATCTTCAAAATATTCTGTACATCTTGTTTGTACAGTTTTTTGCATGTATTGTCTTTCCCTTGCCAGACTATGAGATCCCTGAGAATATGAGATGTTTGCCTTTCTTTGAATCTCCATAATTAGTACAGTAAAAGGTATTAAGTAGAGACTAATAAATGCCTATCCACTTGACTTGTTAAGTGACTTGTCCATTGTTACAAAGCTAGTATGTATCAAAAATACAAGCTGAAGCCAGGTTTTGCTTAAGTAAAAGCACTGCATCTCAGAAACACTGATATATACCAAAAAAAAAAAGACATTACTAAAACTATATATAAAATAGATTAATATTCAAATGGCTAAAGTAATGAAAATAATTCACATTCCAAAAGAATTTTTTTAACAACAGTCAAAAATTTGTTAGATTATTTTAGACCTAGAAAAACTCTGGAATAGTGCTTTACAAATAAAATGCCAATGATTATTATTTTTGATCATTACTATTAGTTCTATAAATATTTATCAATAAACAGATTCAGTTCAATTAAAAATAAAAGCTCTGGGAGGAAGAAAGCATTTCTAAATGCACTAAAAGTAAAAATCATTATATAGAGTATATGTACTCTATAATTCCCAATTTTCATTGTTATATTGGCTTCCCTTTCCCACTAATCTTTTAAACTTGTAAGATTTTAGCTATATTTATATATGCTGTCTTTTTCTAAGAACTACCATATTCACAGGCAATAAGTGACACAATGCTATCCAAAAAGATAAACTCAGGTACAGATTTTAAGCTGGATTCTTCTTACTTGCAAAAACAGAACAAGAAATTATCCCAACTTTGGTTTTATTTGATAAATATATATTTATCTGATTTGTGACAAAATCAAAAATTAAAATTTAAATGTTTTACTATGAAACAAATTTCTGAAATATTATTCATTTAATTCTCACCTAATAGGCCAGACTGAATATATTTGATTGCATTAGTAATCAAATTAGAATTTATCACTATTATGATTAATTAGGTCATTTGAAATTATGAAAATGCCAAACATTAAGTGTTATTTTAGTATTACTGTGTCAGTGGTGGTATAAATTATAGATATAGGAAATTTTAGCTGTGTAGCATTTAACATAAAAAATAGATTATCTAGGACTATGCAAATGTCTTGTAAATACCTAAAGGTTTTCTTCTTTTAGGATGGCTGTGTCTTGACTCTACTACTTCAATGTTTGAGTTAGAGTTTATCACATTCCAGATGCCAAAATGAGTGCAAAAAGTGTAAAATTTCTGAAAAAACAGAGATAAAAGAGGGGCAAGGTATCTTGTATATTTCTAAAAATAGACTTCTTTGTTGTTATCAGAATTGAGTTTTGAAATTATTGTTCACTGAAATCATGGGGGCTCATTTAAGGAATGACTTTGACTATCCAGAGGTTATAATAAAGAGGGTAACGAGGATGGTGAAGGAATGGAGACCATGATAAGAATCAGCAGAGAGGAAAAAAGGATGTTTGTTTGAGGGAAGACTCAGACTTTTTTGACTGTCTTTATATAGTTGAAAGGTTTTCATGCTGTTTTTTTGTTGTCTTTGGTCTCAGAGGACAGAATCAAGTAGAGAAACTTAGATTCACTGTAAGTAAAAACTATTTAACAATGAGAGACATACAAAAATGAATAAGGCTGACTCAGGAGAGAGTCTACTTGTTCTTCATTAGAGGGCTTCAAGCAAAAAGACTTGCTGACCTCTCGTCAAGGATACTGTAGAAGAGATTCCTATTCAGATATGGGTTGAAAGATGGCCACTGAGATTTCCAATTTTGAGATTTTGTGTTTCAGTTTTAAAAGTCAAGCAGGTATATCCACAGCAAGATCACATGCAAAAAACTAGATATTCATTTAAGACATTTAAGACATTATATAAAGTAAAATATTACTTACATGCCAAGCCCCACCAGGTGGTCCTTTACCAAGAACCAAGTGAGGAATATAATGATGCTGTTCTAATTTCCAATGCAAAACTGATGGATAATCATATCCAAAGTCAGCATCTGGATGAAGAAGTGTGTCAAGTAGTATTGCAACTGGATTAGAGGATCGGCCTTCAAGACCTTCAGACAAGTACTCTAAATCCTAAATGAGGTTTTTTTTTTTTTTTAAAAAAGAAAGACAGCAGAGTTGAACTGAAAGAATCACTATTCATTTTCTTTTGAGAATACAGACAATGTATAGGAAATACTTAGCATTTAATATAGAAAGTTAATATAAAAAAATTATTCACTGTGATGCCCTTCTATACAATGGATCTTCAACTTAGAAATAATATACTAATAAAATAATCCAAAACTAGAATGTGAATCATGTCACTTGCACATTTTAATGAAAAATTATTTATGCTTAGGAAACCATACCTGATCAATAATGGAGAGATGCCTTGCTTCTTCTAATTTACTATGCAAAATTGGATTTGGATGTACAGCTTCTGAAGATAAATATGGTCTGTATCCTGACAACATGTAAGAAAGGCAAATGCCTGAGGGTCCATTTCCTATAAAAAGCAATAGTTCATTATACTGTATATTAACAATGGAAGTCTCATTAGAAGTCAAATCCTAGCCCTTCAAAGAGCTGTTCCAAAATATTTTGTTAGTTAACAGTCATTGAATACCAATTTTATGAAATGAAATTTAGCTGTAACTTGGAAATACATTCAGAATATGAAGACATAATTGTTTGCTCAGAAATAGGACGTGACCCATGTCGATATAAAAAGCATAGATTATTCAGTCAAATTGACTGAAGATATTATGACAGTATAAACAAGTTTAAAAAATAAAATATTTCTTCTCAAACCAATTTTATTCTAAAACTTTCAATCTAAATATGGAACAAATCTTAAATAGCTCCAGGATACACAAATACTCAAACTGTACTTGAAACACCTCAGTATTATTAATGACAACTTGAAGAATACCAAGGTCAGCGGAGTGGTACAGTAGATAATGCATAGAGCTTTGAGTGAGAAAGACCAGATTTCAAACCCAATCTCAAATTTCTATCTGTGTCTGCCTCAGTTTCCTTGACTATAAAATGAGAAGGATCAAATGAGATATTTGAAAAAATGCTTGGCTCAGTTAAGGAGGCACTTACTAAACCCTTATTTCTTTCCATTCCCCCATCTAAGAGAGAAAAGTCAAAATAATTCCATTAACTTGTTCTGTCCTTCCTTTATAAAGTTTTCAGCTGGAGAGGTATTTATTGCTGGAAATTTAATACATTAATCATATTTTATTACACGGAAGATTCTCTTGGTATTGTTAGTAAGAAGCAAAATGGTGAAGTAGTCTTTTAACCCCAATTTTCAAATACCCCTAAGCATATGTTGTCAAACTATCTCTGAAAGAATAAGCTACACAAAATTCAGCAAGTTCAGACTCACAGAGTATTCATTGGAAAATATTATGGCACTACTTAAGTTAGTATAATCTGAAGGCATGAAACAACAGGATAAAGGCAGGATTTTGATTGACCATACTATATACTGTACTATATTCTAATGTAGCTATCAAAATAAAAAGGAAGCTAGAAAGAAACATCTGCTATATATAGTAGGCACCGTGTTACATGCTGGGGGGGAAATAATACATTATATGACCCTGAAATATAAAAATAGTGAGGGAAGGCAATATGATGCATCAAAGTACTTAAATCCATATTAATAGATATATACTACCTGGAACATAGGCACTTGATAATTGAGTGATTGATATTAAACCAAATTTTATCTATATTAGCATTGAAATTTTAGAAGAATCACAGAATCACCACTTCATTTGGAAAGGATCTCAGAAACCATATGGTCTCACCTGTACATAAAAAAAATTACTTCAATTACACCATCAGAAATAGTCATCCAATATACTGTAACATATTTAACATATATAGGACTGCTTGCCATCTAGGGGAGGGGGTAGAGGGAGGGGAAAAATCGGAACAGAAATGAGTGCAAGGGATAATGTTGTAAAAAAATTACCCTGGCATGGATTCTGTCAATATAAAGTTATTATTAAATAAAATAAAATACAAAAAAAAGAAATAGTCATCCAATCTAGGGCTAGAGTGCCTCCAACCAAACTTTTGAGGGAACATATTCTTTCCAAGATAATCTATTCCTTTCTGGGGTAGTACTTATTGTTAGACTTTGGGGTATTTGTTTTTACATCAAGCCTACATGTGTTATTTTAAAACTTCAAACAAGCTCAAAGAATATAATATGGGATAACAGTAAATCAAAGCACAGAACTGCAATGTATATTTACTAGAAAACCTACCATATATCCCAGAATCTAAAATCACACTCAAATTATCATAGTGGTATTGGATTATAGCTCTTAAACTGGCAAATGGTCTTCACATGCAAAGAGTATCTTTTTAAGATCTCCAATTTCTATAATGGAATGATAATATTAGAATAAGCCACAGCCTTCAGCTTAAGGGCAATGTAAAAATGTCACCCACATTTTGGCTGGCACAGAAGAGTTCTTAAGTGGTAAAAAAGAAAAAAAAAGGATACTTCCTGCTGAATTTCTATTGAACTACACAGCCTTAAGACTACATTCCTTCTGTCCTCTGACAAGAATAAAATAATAAGTAATAGCTTTGCATTTCACCCACCTCTGTAATCAAAAGTTAGGACCTGCCTGTGTAGAAGTAGAAATCAGAAGGAAATTTTTTGAGTTAGATTCTACCACTGCTAACTCCATGACTACTATAGTTGGCAGAGATTGCCAGAGTAGGTTTATAAACTCACTTTTTCTTCTTCTTTAATAATCACCCACATCCAGCTCTAAAGAGCAGGCAGATATTCCCTTCTTCTTTATAATATCCTCTGCCAGCCCAGGGAATGCAAAGGTCCTTAAGCTGTTTGACCTTGAGACCAAAAGACAGTTTATTCACCTCACCAAACCTTCCTGTCCCTGTCTAATTCTATATCCAGTTTCACTAGATATGTGCCACAAAAAGAGAGGATTAAATCTCAAACTGGCAGCCAAGTTATTAAATCCATGCATTTAAGGAAAGACTATCATACAGAAAATGTACTCAGTGAAAACTGAAAATAGTAGATTAAAACTATAAGCATAAGGTAGAGAAGAATGGTTTCATTCACTGTTATTTGTATTCCCAGTACCTAGCATACAGTAAGTGCTTAATAAATACTTCTTAATTGCTATGTTTAATATCATTAAATATGGTTGGCATATATATTATTTACATGGCTTTTTTGCTTAATTGAGGGTGCAGTCCAGATAGCTTTGAGGTTACATTAACTGTCTATATTCCAACAGTTACACAATCACTCCACAAATTTACTAGTTTATATCTGGCAAGAAGTTTTTTAAAGAAGAGTACTTCTTTTTATATCATGATACTAATACTTTTTTTTATATATGATTCCTTAACTAAAACATTATAAAAGTCAATCATAATTTCTCACCTACTTAATTATAATTTCACAAATATTAAATATATTAAGGGAATAGTATTTTAGACTAAGAAACTTAAGTTTCCAGTTTAAATTTCATATAATGCCCTCTAGTCAACAGGAGCTTGAGCTACCTTTAAACAGATGAGGGGTTTTACCAAAAAAAAAAAAAAAAAAAAAAAGCCAGTGGCTTTAAAACACGAAAATTGAAATAACTTACCTACTATCACCACAGGCAAAGTCAGTGATGAGTCTTCAGGTAAAGAAATTTCTTCAACTAATGGCATCGCTTTAACTTTTCTGCTGAAACTTTCACCAAAATATTGTACTAAGGAATTCAAAATCTGCCCTTCAGTTTCAGGATCACTATAGTTTCTTTAAGAAGAAAAAAAAAAGAATAAAAGTTGCAATTAATACAATCTTCATGCAATTACTTATACTCTGAGAAACTCTCAGGTTTTTCTATCATTTATTCTATCACTGTTAAATTAACTAGGATAGGAGGTTGTCCTATGATTTCAACAATCATAGACTCTCTACTGAGCAAACTTCTAATAACAGCTCAACACTTTCTCTACAATTTATACTCTTAGAGAACTGTCTAGAGCACTGAGCAGTAAAGTAACTTTCATTAGGTTATACAAATATGTCTCAGAGGCAAGACATTTTTGATTATTCTGAAATGCAAATATATCTGTATCATATTTTAAAATAACTTAGAAACATACAACTTAAAAATTATGCAATAAGATAATTTGCTAACTTTGTACAGGTATGCACAAAACCTGGTTGAGTTTAAAATATTCATTGTACTCCTTGCTAATATACTAATGTAGGCAACTAATCCCTGTTGAACACACAACTCAAGAGCTAATCTAACATCTTGTATTTTGGTTCTAGCAGATGTCACTGTACCCAGGGATCATCATCTAAAACAGGGAGGGTCTCCTGAAATTTAAAACCTAGATTCATATATAAAATGGAAGTAAAGGAATCTTAAGATCAACCAAAAGAATTTATTAACCATTCATTATGTATTAAGCACTAAGGTTACAAAGACAGAAACCAGTGTGTGACATATCAAGAAGCTTACACAGTACAGTGGGAAGACAACATGTACACAAAGAATTATATACAAAGTAATGTTTGAGGAGGAAGGCACTAGTAGCTGAGAGGAAATAGGAAAGGCCTCATGGAGAAGATGCTGTTTTGAGTTGAGTTTTGAGGGGAATTTAAGGTTCTAAAAGAAGGTAGTGAGGAGATAAGCTAAACAAAGACACAAATAAAGGAAATGGAGTATCATGTGTGAGAATAGTAAGAAGGCTTGTTTGGATTGACAGCAGAATGTGTTAAAGAGTATATAATGAGACTGGAAAGACAGACTGGGGCCTCTGTGAAAGATTACCCAGTCAGACCTTGGATTTAGAAGAGATGAAGCAGAAGCAAAGTAGGAGACTACTAAGCAATATTTGATGAACTTAATGTAGTGACTGTGTGAGTAAAGAGATTAGGACAAAAATGAGAGATGCTACAGAAGTAGAATCAACGTGTGCTAAATGACTGGTTATATGGAATAAAGGAGATAAGGAGATGTCAACAATGGCACTGAGGCCAACTGAGGTTGGAAAAATGATGGTGTCCTCAACAGAAATGGGGAAGTTCAGAAAGGGAGTGTTTTAGGAAGGAAAAAAATAAAGAAGTTAAATTTCATAACAGTTAGGTAATCTCCCAAGGCTTTCCTGGGCCTCTTCTCTTTGTTGTCTCCTTCCAATTGTTATTTGTTCTTCATTCTCATGAGGACTTCATTCTTCTTCATTTTCAAAAGGACAATAACATCAAAGAGGTGATATCATGATTTTTTTTCCTGAAAAAAACTGGGCCCATTAACTCTTCTATTCCATGTAGTTTCCTTTATGATTTCTTAAAATGCAGAGACTCTTTCCAGTATATATTACCCATTACTATGGTTTCAATGTATCACCTGAACAGAGATGACTTCTATATCTTTAAATATCCAAACCTATCTCTCCTCTATCTGTTGAACATTCCCACTTGTACCTAAGCTTACATATCCAAAGTAGAATCCATGAAAAATCTATCCACCAAAATCTGACCCTCTTTAAATGTTCTATTTTTCTGTCGATTTTATCAATGTATATATATTGTACATTACCAAAGCTCAAAACCTCTGGAGTCATTTTAACTTTTCCTCTCCTTAGTTCTCACTTCTGTTCATTTAAAGTCTTATCAACCTTTATGTAAAGTATCTCTTTTGTTCCATCCCTGTTCTTTTCTACCCTCATTCTTGTAACTTGACCAATTACAATAGCATATGACCAGTATCCTTTCAGTCCTCACTTTCTCTAATCCATCCTTTAAATATATGCTATGATTTTCCTAAAGAGTAGATGTGACCATGTCATTCTCCTGCAAGAAGCTTTCCTACTGTTTATGGGATAAAAGACAAATGCCTTAAACTGACATGTCAGGCCCTCCACATCCAAATTTCTTCCACACTGCTCTTCTTTGCTCACTTGAATTGGCTGTTTCCCAATTTATCTCCTCCCCACCTTGCCTCTATACACAGAAATCTCTCTTCCTTCAAGCCTACATTCAGATTCTGGCTCATTTCATGAAGTCTCCTCTAATTTTCCACAAGTAAAATGTGGAATCTCTCCTCAAATTTTCTTACAACACTGGATTTCCTTGTTGAATTCTACCTTATTTGTTATTTATGTGTGTTATTCTTCCTATTGGATTTAAGCTTCTTGAGGGTCAGAGATTATATTTTCTTTTCCATCCTTATATACTGAGCACTTGACAGGGTGCCTACACACAATTAATAAATGTTTGCTGATTTAAGTGACTTTTCCAGAGCTAAGTTGAAGAGTCAAAACTAGAAACCTCTCACTCTAAGTCCTTCTTAGGACTACTATTCTTTCAATAACAACCCCCGCCTCAGCCCCCTCCCCCACCACACATACACACACCTTGAGTCTGAACTTGAGACTTCCTCATTGGAAAGAAACCAGTGTAGAAATGACCTCTACCAACATAGAGTTACAGCACATCTGTAACTGAAAAGTCTTGGAGCCATAATGGTGCTCAAAGTGTGGTCAGGGGACCTGGTAATTCTTAAAGAATCTTTCAGAGTATTTGTAAGATCAAAAATATTTTCCTTAAGACACAAAGACATTTTAATTTCTTATGCTAAATATCAATAGATATAAGCTATAATAACTTTTAAAAGTATAGAGAACAAGAAGTTTGAGAAGTGACATCTGAGAGAGTTGCTAGAACAACGAGAGGTTAAAAGTGGTTTTTTGCCCATGGTCAAACAACCAGTATGTTCCAAAGCCAGGACTTAAAACCAGGTCATTCTGACTCCAAGGTCAGTTCCAGCCAAGTCATATAGCTATAACAACACTCCCTTCTAAATTTGTTTTATTAACAATTAGTTAAATGTTCAACTATAGTAAGCAGTATTCTAAAGGACAGAATACTTCTTTGTACTGCTAATATTTTTGGATAATAGCTTTATATAATCAATTGGTACTTTTGTTATTTCTGCTTTGTAGACAGGAAATAAATGTTATTGCCTTGTTAACACAATGCTTATTTGTTGTCTATACCATTTTTTATCTCTATTCCCTGATTTATTTTAAAAATCACTTGCTAAAAGAAATACATTTAGGGAAAGAAAAGGGTACAAACATTTATAAAGTGCCTACTATGTGTCAGGAACTCTATGCTAAGTACTTTACAATTATTATTTCATTTGTTTTTCACAATGCTACAAGGTAAGTACTAATCATGAACACCATCTACAGTTGAGGAAATTGAGGCAAAGGTAAAATATCTTACACCTAGGATCAAATAGCTAATTTTCAACTAAGGTCTTCTAAACTCCAAGCCTGGTCCTTTATCACTTGCCATCTAGCTGTCTTTACATTTACATAAAAGCAATATTAAAACATTTATTAATATATACCTTTACAAAGTTGATCATACTTTTTTACACGGTCCTTCTGCACACTTAAAGTGTATCAAACTCTCTCTCGGCTTAACAGAGAGGGAGGGAATTTGGAACTCAAAATTTTAAAAAATGGATTTTGAAATTTGCTTTTATACATATTTAGGGGAGGAAGTAAAATGTTAAATAATGTTATTTTGTTTTATTTTGCTGAGGCAAATGGAGTTAAGTGACTTGCCCAGGGTCACACAGTTAAGTGTCTGAGGGCAGATTTGAACCCAGGTCCTCCTGACTTTAGGGCTGGTGCTCTATCCATGGAGCCATCTAGCTGCCCCTAAATAATTTTTTAAAAAACATTTTAAATGGCCCTTATTTTCTGCCAGATGTGGAAGTACAACAGGAAAATTATTTTTTTCTTGTTTACACATAACTATCACTAGTGGGGGAGGAGGGGGTAAAAGACAAAATTTAAGATATTTAATAAATCGTTGGATGAATTCATGGATATTTTGAATAGTATCAAAAAACTAAAAATATTAACAGGAAAACAATTAGAGTGAATATAAATGAGTATCTGACATCTTTTAAAAATAATTAATTCTGTTTAAAGACCAACAATATTCAAAACTCTTGGAATGTTCCAACATTGGAAAAATCTAAAGGTATAAGCCATGAAATATTTAAGATATTCATCTTTTAAGTGCACTGCAGAACCCCAACATGACAGATATTCAAATATATCATATCTTTGAAAATGGTGAATCATAAGATTGTTTTCTAGTTAAAGCCATTCTTAGATTTGTTTCTAACAGAATACAAGAGTAAAGTTCTAATATAAGTATTACCTTTTTCATGAGAATTCTGTCCCTGCAAACATTAAAGGCTGAGAACACAACTTATGCTTTTAAGCCTAAGGTTATAATCTGCTTGATCATGCTAATATTCTAACAAGTTCGAAAGCAGTCTAGTTACCAGCAAAAATGTTTCTCCCTCGTGGCTGATCAGTGTAAATAAAAATTCTTCAAAATACTTTCCTTTCATTCAAAGTCAAATATATTGAAGTACTGAGAGCAGCTCAAAGTTTTTACTTTCCATTTTTAAATAAAAATTTTGCCTTACCTAACTACAAATTAAACTTGGTTACAGAACATCATGAAGGTCATCTAATTCTGAATTTCAAGCAGAGTTGAAATATTCTGAAATCAGAAGTATTGTTGACTGTTATTAGTTTTGTAGTACCATATAAAATACCAGGATTCTGTTCAATTTAAGTGGGATGCTTGCTAAATATACAGAGATCTATAAATTTGACTGGAGACAAGAAAAGAACAAAATAAAACATGAATAAAACAGTACTGCTTGATTATTCTTTATAAATTAACAAACAAGAGTTAATTTTTCAACATAAAAATGTTCCTAAATATCCTATTATAATAGTAAACAAGATAGGAAAAAGCAGAAGCAGGAAAACAATGTGTACAATGGCAACAATGTAAATAACAAGAAAGAACAGTAAGAGGAAAGAAACCTAAAGCTGGTTACAATGACCCATAAAGACCAAACTTGAAACTGGAGAAGATATTAAAAAATATTTTTAATGCTTTCACTACAGAGGTTGAAAACTGGGTATATAGGAAACTGCCTATTCCAATCTAGCCCATAGATATGTTGTTTGATTTTATTGTACTGTCTTTTCCTCCCTTTTCTCTTAATCTTTGTAACAAAGAATGTCTCTCATGAGTAGAAGAAAAAAAGTATATTATCTAGAAATGAATGTGATGTAAAAGCAAAAGACATCAAAAATGTTAATTTTAAAAAATAGAAGATTACTTTCCATTTTGTATCTGGGTTAACTATGCTTTCTCTATTTAAGATAAAGGGCTACATTTGACTTACCAATATTAAATCAATTCTTCTCTTTCAGTCAACTTTGGGAATTTGCTAATTTACAATCATGTATATCATACCCTAAGAATATTGACAGAAAAAAGAACACATCTTTATTAAAAAGTCAACTTTGGTAGCAAATATAGATGTACTAGCTTTTGAAAAAGTAATCACAATTATATATTGTTGCCTGTATTATTATGTGAGGCAATCCTCCGACTTCAGCATATATATATAGAGAGACCCTTTCAGTAAAATGAAAAATAATAATTTCTCATTTTCAGGATAAGAGTTTTTCTCCTTTGAAAAATCAATATATAAAGAAGTATTCCTCTTCCAAAGTGCCATGCACATCTAAACTTTTTATTTTTTATTTTTTTGCTGAGGCAATTGGGGTTAAATGACTTGCCCAGGGTTACACAGCTAGAAAGAGGTAAGTGTCTGAGATCAAATTTGAACTCGGGTCCTCCTGACTTCAGGGCTGGTGCTCTATTTACTGTGCCATCTAGCTGCCCCCCTCATCCAAACTTTTAAGAGAAATGAATCCTTTCATTCTTAAAACAATCCAAAAAAACCTTTGAAATTTTTTACCCAGGTTTCGAAACTAGAACTGATTTCACAAAAAAGCAGTGTTTTTCCCCAAAATTATAGGAAGAAAAGGGTTTAGTTTATGTTCACTCCCCTTTCCTTCCCACTTGGTCTAGCGATAAAAATATATATATATATATTTTTGGGGGGGGGGGTAGTTCCATGTTCTTTTTTTCTGCTTTCTCTAACAAAACTGCAGTAAAAAGTCAAGGAATTTCCTGACAGTTTGATTTTCAAATATTTCTAATTTCTTTGAAAAGAATGTTTATCCTGAAAAATGGAATTAAATGGGTTTAAGTTTCAAGTTATGAGGTATGCAGAATGTAATGACTGAAGAAAGCAAGTTTTATCTGAAAGCTGTCCGGGTGTTCAGGAAGTTTCAAAGTTAAGTTTCAAAGTTTTTGATATGACTTACAAGTTGCTTTCTAGGCCTCCCTGGAACAGACTATGTCCTCAAATATACTACTATTCTCTCAATAATAGCCTGGAGTTATCTGTAGATAGATCTGTTGAGTTTCTGAAAATAAAACACTATTTTTATTTGACACAAATGGTGTTTATATCTCACTTATATGGAAGGCAAATGGTAGGAAAGCAGATATCTACAACCAAAGGACCTGGGTTAGTATCTTTAAACCAAAGCTAGTGGTGTAGTGGATTTACTGTCAAAGGATCTGGGTTTGAATCTCTCTCTGCCTGAGATTACTAACAGCCCTACTACTTAATGCCTATGTGATATGACTATGACCAAATCGGTTAACTTTTCTGGGTCTCAGTTTCAAGTATAGAATGAGGGAGTTGGTGGAGTGACTATTACCTAACGCCCAAGTGATTAGCCAAGTCATTTAACAGCTCTAAGCTTCAGTTTCCTCATTTGTAAAATAAGATGGGTGAGAGGCTTTAATCACCTTTTCTAAATCTCTGGGCAATGGGAATAATACTTATACTACCTCCTTACAGGTTGTGGGTTTGAAAAATGCACAAAATATATATAAGGTTGAATTATTATTACTGGAAAATATGAAGAGCTACAAAATTCACCTGAAGATAGATTCTTAGTTTAAATATAAACTTTGCCTTTACAAAGTTAAAATTATTGCACTTCTAAAGTCATTTTTTTTTCGTGCTAACTAGCCGAATTCTTTTCAAGTTTACTATCAAATTTAAAGGTGTCCTTTTTTCTTCCTAAAGGTAACTGTTTACTAAATTTTTAATGGGTTTAAATTTCAAGTTGCAAAGCAAGCAGAGATATCAAAAAGGGCTGTTTTTAGAATAAAAAATCGCTTGTTTGAAAATAAAAGTCTTCTATAAGAATAAAATCTATAAACTCTAAAATTTCCTTCCAAAAGTAATTTCTAAGATTAAAGAGGATTCCGGGGAGCAGAGTTAGTGTTTCAAGTTAACTAATCATATTTTTAATTAGGGGGCTTATAAAGCGGTTGGAAGCTAACCCTGTGCCCTTTCACAGATGGCAAAGTTGCCTTCGGAACATCTGAAATCATTCAAAGGGAGAAGAGGGCCTGGAAAGGGCCCTGCCTCCGCCCCCTCTGCCCTCGCCTTTAAAACTTTATCCTGAAACTCCAAGGGCAGGACGACCCCCCCTACGCGGCCTTCCCGTTCTCCGACCCATCTCTGGCCCCACGCAGCGACTGCCACGGGAGTCCCCGCCCAAAGAGCCGCACCGGAGGTGGAAGAGCCTCGTCCTGCGGCCCCGGGATGGGGACCATGGCTCTCCGCTTCCTTGGGCTTCTCTTCCGTATCTCTCACATCTCTGCCTCACCCTCACGCTCACCTGAAGTGACCGGCCAAGGAGCACCGGCAGCACCACACCGGCATCGAGCGGCTCTGGAGCGGGGACACGCCGCCGCTCCTCCGCCGGCCCTATCTTTACCGCTGCCCGCTACCTCGCAGCCCCGGCTCTCTTCCCCGGCGCTGCGGCAGTTGCGTCCCTCGTGCCAGCCGGCTGACTCAAGCCGCTGCGGCGCCGTCTCCACTGGAGCTGGAGCAGGCGCTTCCGCTCCCGCCGCCGTTTAGGGACAGTGCAGCCGAGACTGAGACGGCAGCAGCGGGTGAGGTGACGACGGGGGCGGGGATGATCTCGGGGCGCCGGGGTTGCGGGGGGCGGGAGGAGGACGCCGACAAGACGGCTGGGCCGCCGGGGCTCCTCCTCGCAGGTGCGGTGTTGGCGGCACTAGATGGGGATTGGCGGAGAAGAGACCGGCTGGTGGGGGCGGGGACTGACGGAAGAAGAAGGCCGTGACGGGTGGAGGGCCGAGGAGTCGCCTAGCGGAGGGGCTCAGCAGGAGGCGACTTCCGCCCTCCACACCTCCCGGGTCCGGTACCCGGGATCGTGAGGAGGCGCGAACCGCGACGTCTGGGCTCGTGCTGCTGTGGCTGAGGGCAGCGAGGGCTGGGCGCACGCCTTTGCGGCTGAGTTCATGCTGCGCTGCTGGGGGCCGCGAGGTGCGGGTGGGGAGTGGTTTAGGTTCGGGTCGCACTGCTTCTGTGAGCCGCGGGAGAAAAGGTGGAAAAGGAAGAACTGTGTAAGGGCTGGAGAAAAAAAGGGAAGGTAGGAAAGGAGCTACTTTCTCCCCTGGATTGAATGAGAGGTGCTGGGAAAACCGCCTTGCTCCTTGGTTGCACTGTGGCAGCTCCTTCTACATTATCCCATTGAAATCTCCCTTTGAGGATCTGGTTCTTTAGGGACCTACCCAGCTAGTGATGGGGCATCAAAGTGAGCAAGAGGAGCTTGCTTCGCCGGTATACACTGTGAGCTGAAGTTATTAAATAAGTAATTCAACAAGTACCTAACCAGGACCATCCTGCTGCTGTTCCACTTGTTTCGATTTGTGAAACCAATGCTGACCCCACACAACATCCAAAAAGTACTTAATAAATAATCTTAAACAACGACATTTAAAACTATTGCTTTACACTTCCTGCCCAAAATGGGCCTCGAAATCTTTTTGGCCTAAAAATGAGGCAAGTGTGGTCTTGTAGAGCACAACACTGAATGAGATGTGAGTTTTAATCTGGCCTTTGCCACCAACCTTATCTGAGTACATGTTAATTTCTTCCCCATTTCATTTGTCTCCCTGTGAAATGAAAAGGTTAGACTTAATATTAATAGCCTCATCTCTTTCAGATTTATAATTCTGTGACTTCAAACAAACTATTAAGTGCCAGGTTTTTATTTTATGGTTAGAAGATAATCACAGGAAGTTTTACAATATAATTTTAAAATACACCAAATTGTTTTCACTTTTAGGCCTCTCTCGAATCTTGACAGCTTATGTTTGTTTTCATTTGCTCCAGAAACGTGTGTGGTTCAGAAATGGTGAGGGGTCACCAAATAACAAAAAAAAAAGCTGGAGAGATCTCTATAAGCAAAGTAAAGTTTATTATATATTCTCACAAGAAGGGCATCCCAACCTTCCAAGCAGACAAATGGAAGAGAGGAAACACAGTCAGGGGCAGGGTCAACACTTTTAATCCCTAAAGCAAAGACCCCCTCCCACCACTGACCCTCATCCTTATTGGCTGAGGATCTTGCATTCTAACTTGAGGAACTAACCAAGAAATTGAACTTGACCGATAGGTACAGAGTTGCCCATATTTGACTGAAATAGGGAGACACTGATGTCATGGGAAGATAGCAGGAAGGCAACTTAGGTATGCCCTTGACTCAATCTTCAAAAGTCCTTCAGGCCTACTCAAACTCTGAAGTAGATGAAGCCTTACTCAATTTTCACAACTGTCTTGAAAGATCTCACCTCATCTCATTCACATGTTTGATATTCAAATTTAGTTACCTTTAAGTAGCCAAATTCAGGAAACTTAAGGCCACTTCACAAGAGTGTGTATTTTAAAAATCTAGTAAGGTAGGATAACTTTATTTGTGGGAATTTTGTATGTACTTTTATTTTTGTGGTTTTCAAGTGTCATTGTGCAATGGAAAGAGCTATGAACTTGGAGTTTTTGGAACCAGAACTCATTAGCTCTTGCCAATTGCTATATGACTAGGCAAGTAACCGCTTCTCTTCACTGAATTTTCAATTGTAAAATGAAGGAATTAGATTCAATGATTTCTAAATTTTCTTCCAGCTCTAGTTCTAATATATTTAAGTTTCATTTAAAAAAAAAAATTCAAATGATACCTCTTTTCCCCCAAAAAAGGAAGTACTTCTAGAGTCATATCACAGACTTTTGAATTTACTCAGGTGTGAATTAAAATCTCACTTGATTAATCCTGTGGAAATGAAATCTAATTCACAAAGCTGCTGAGGTTGGGAAGATCATCCCCTTTGCTAAATATTTCTCCCAGAAGAACCTTGATTTCCCTGATTGAAAATTAATTCAGTAGGGTTTTTCCTTTGTGTTAACCCAGATACCCATAGAAGGGCAGAAGATTTAAGTCAGTAAGGAGTAGACTGGAGATTGGGATACTTCAGTTCAAGTCCTATTTAGCAAACCATTTAACCCCTCAGACAAATCTTTAAAACTAAATATTACAGATAAGTAACAGCTACTGGATTTCTGAGAGAGTTTCTACCCAAAGAATTGGATAGATGGAATCACAGGTTCAGGAGGGGAAAAAATGTCTCAGTAACTATCCAAGTCAACTAAGAGAAGGCCCTGGGGAGCCCCTAGGAGAACTAAAATGACTTCTATTCTATTAGTGTTGGACTTTGAATAAGGTAGACCTGGGTTCAAGTTTGGATTTAGACACTAGCTCAAGAATTCTAGAAAAGTCTTTTTGCCTCTGTTCATTTTCTCATCTTTAAAATAGGGGTAATAAAAATTGCTAAATAGTATTTAATTCCCCAGGTAATTGTGGTAATCCATTGAGATAATGTAAATAAATAAATTCCTTTGCAAACAAAACCCTCTATTAATGTATTATTTCTGTTCAAAATCATATGACCCTCAGAGGTAACAAGCTCACAATGAAGAGTTCTCTGAAGGAACAAAATGTTTCTTTTAGTGTTTATGTCACATTTATAATTGGGGTCCCCATTTTTGTTTATATAAACTGAGTATTTCATGATTTACGCTTATTCTCTGGCCATACTGGAATGCAGCAATGAATGCCATTAAAAACACTATTTATCAAGGGATACAATAGTGAAAATAATCTGTTTTGTTCACTCTGTGTGTACATATATGCATATACAAAAATGACAGAGTTAATAGAGTTGGCAAGAGCGCTATCATTTTTGTCTTGAGAGGTGTTTGCTTGCATGTCATAACGATACTCTGCCCAATCCTGATACATTAAGTTTCTTATATAAAATTTATTCATCCTAACAGTATATTTATATTAAATACAGTTCCTTTGTGTAGACATAGTAAATATATAAATTTAATGGTTTATCAAATAGAGATTTTAATTAGAGGAACATAAAAAAGTTACATGTAGAATTTCCTAACTTCAATTTCCTTAATTTATATTATTATAATTATAAAGTTGGATTTCAAAACAAATCAAAACAAAATACTATTTATTATGCCAAATTGATTTCTTTCAATTAATAGAATTCTAATTATGTGCTTTTCTTATCCATTTGAGTTAAGCAAAGTAAATAAATGTGTAACCCTAAGCAATGTTCATGAAGAAACATGATCAAATGAAAAGTATTGAATGTCAAGTAAGGAATAGATCAGATTTCCTTTCTTTTTCTATAACTATCCTAACTCTTTTTGGGTCTACTCCATGATGATTACATTGTCTCCTAATGAGAACAAAGCATCTCCAGTGCAAAGCATCACAATTAGTAAAAGGGAGAGAGAGATAGAAAACCATTTTCCCTCCTTCTCTTCCCTACCTCTCCCCTCTCCCCCAAGCCAAAGTGCCTTCTAGAAATTCATTCTCAAGAGCTACGCCTTCTCGAAATTGCTAGAGATCACATTCTTTGAAGCTGCTTCTTGACTCAATGCTATTTCCAGAGTTTAGGGGTTAAAGACTATCAGGAAAAATGTCAATGGTAAGAGTCTTGCTTATTCTGTTATGCCACAGTTCTCTTTAACTGTCAGTTTCCCTGCACTAATTTCCCTTGTCTCAGTTTCCTTAACTGTTCTGTCTCAATCCCCTAAGTTGTAACCCCCACTCTGGCCATTAAGACTGAGGACCATTTGCTCTAAGGTTATAAATTGTTAGCAAGATAAACAAGAGAATAGACCTCCTGACTCTTTTCTGTCCTCAAGAATTTACAATATCCCTCTAAAATATTCCAAGATATCTCTGTGTATTCAGACATCCTGTCTCTGGGTTTTTTTTTAGGATTTATGGCCTCTCCCATCCTGACAGCTTCTTACCCCTTCCTTTGTTTAGAGAAAAGGTATTAAAGAAGTTGGGGTTCCTCCATTCATAGCTGGAGGCTGGCAGCTGGCGGCTGTATGCTAGACGCTGGATTCTTTGGGATGACAGTCTCCTCCAGCCCTGGGACCAACATGGATTCCTTGGTTCCAGTATATCTTTATCTCTGTCTGACTGGATAATTTGAGACGAGAGTCCTGTCCAGTCAATTTTACTCTCCCATTAATAAAATATTAAAAACTCTCTAATCTCTCTCCTGCCTCAGTTTTTCCACCATTACAATTCCTTCAGGGGAAACATGTTCATATTCCATTAAAGGGAGAAAAAATATTTGTCCTTGTTTTAATATATTAACATTTTTGTTACTTTGATCATTACTTTCTGTGGTTACATCAAGTGGGCTTGAAGAGATTTAATTTGTCAGGGGTCTCCTAACTCAATTCCCCTATGTAAAATATGCAAATATGTATGTATGTAAAATAAGAGGGCTTAACTTAATGTCCTTCCCACCTATAAATCACTGAATTTCCTGAGCCATATAATCCAATGTAAATAAGGAATAAAAATTCCCTATCCAACATATTCAGCTAGTTATCATCTAAGTAGACTACTAGGATTGTATGGCAAAGAGATCATAAGAAGGGAAAACAATTTAAATACTCAAAAATATTTATGGCAATTCTTTTTGTGGTGACAAAAAATTGGAAATTAATTAAAAATTAGGAGATGTTCATCAGTTGATGAATAACTGAACAGGTTATAATATATGAACATAATAGAATACTATTGTGCTATAAGAAATGATGAGCAGGAAGATTTTTTAAAAACCTGGAAAGACTTTCATGAACTGATGCTGAATAAAGTGAGCAGAAACAGGAGAACATTGTACATAGTAACAACAACATTCTATGATGATCAATTATGAATAACTTAGCTTTCTTCAGTAATACATTGATACAAGACAATTCCACAGAACTCATGATGGAAGATGCTAACCAAATCCAGGGAAAGAACTGATGTAATCTGAATGCAAATGGAAGTATATTATTTTTATTTTTCTATTTTTTTTCCTGTTGGTTTGTTTCTTCTCTCACAACATGACAGATATGGAAATTATCTTTACGTGATTATACATATATAACCTATATCAAATTGCTTACAGTTTTAGGAAAGGTATCTTTATTTCATAATCCCATTAGGTAGCATTGTTTTTAAATTATTTTGTGTGATATGGAGTTAAAATTCATTCATATTACATTGTTACAGAAACTTTTCATGAATTACTCATGAAACTAATAGACTCAAATCCAATATACCATTTAGTCATTTAGTCAATATTTTCCTCAAAATTTTAATAAAATTTAAAATTGATTTCATACTAATACACCATTTTATCTACAGATTTGGAAAAATAAAATGTTCACATAACAGCATGAAAATCAATGAAATTTAAACATCACCTTAAATATTTAGGATGAGCATTTAAGCAGGGACAGTTAGGTGACATAATGGATAAAACAGTAGGCTTTGAATCAGGCAAACTCATCTTCATTAGTTCAACTCCAGCCTAACATACTAGCTATGTGACTTACGTCACTTACTCCTCTTTGCATCAGTTTCCTCATTTGTAAAATAAGCTAAAGAAGGAAATGGAAAATCACTCCAATATCCTTGCCAAAAAAAACCTCAAATGACAGTCACAAAGAGTCAAAACTGACTAAACAACAACAAATTTAGGCAACAATGTAGTGAATAGAGTGCTGGATTTCTGATTCAAAAACAAACAGTACAAATCCTGTACTCTGTGACTCTGAGCAAGTCACTTAACCTTTATTACTTTTGGCAATTTAATAGGGCTTTCTACATCTTAGATTTATTGTAAAAAAAATCATCTATCCTTTGTACATTTGTGTACCTAAAATTCTCAAATTGTGGAGAAATAAGAAGGAGGATAATACAGGGTTCCTCTCCTTCAGGGTTATATAATAAAGTAAGGTAGTTCTCTACCTTAGCACTCAAGGAACTAAGATAAAATTGTTGTTGTTATTGTTTTATAAATTTCAGTCTTGTCTGACTTCCTTCATGGTCCCTTTTAGAGTTTTCTTGGCAAAGATACTATATTGGTTTACCATTTCCTCCTTCAGCTTATTTTACAGATAAAGAAATTGAGGCAATAGTAATTTGCCCAGGATGACATAATAAGTGTCTGAGGCTAGATTTGAATTCCAGAATATGGTAAACGCATAAGATGATTACAAAGTTCTGCTCAATAATCTTCAACATAGCATTTGGTTGAAATGTTGAACAGACTGTATACAACAGGAGGATAGGGTCAGGATGTAGAAAGTCTAGAATGGAAGTTTAACATTTATTCACCAGGCATTGGTGATCCATTGAAGTTTTTTGAGCAGAAATGTTACATTGTCAGATCTATGCATTTAGAAGAATCATCTAACAGTGGTGTATAGGATAGAACAGAAAAGGAAAAAACAGAAGGTGGGTAGTAGACCTGTATCCCAGAGAAATCAAATAAAAGGGGTAAAGACCTATATGTATAAAAACATTTATAACAATTCTTTTTTAAATAGTGGCAAATAATTTAGAAATTGAGAGGATGTCTATAAGTTGAAGAATGACAGAAGAACTGCAATATATGATTGTGATGGAATACTTTTATGCTATAAGAAATGATAATGGGTTGATTTCATAAAAACCAGGAAGGCTTATATGAACTTAGTAAAATGAAGTTAGTAGAACTAGAAGAATATTGTACAAAATATCAGCAATTTTGTAATGATGACCAACTGTGGAAGACTTAGCTGCTTTGATTAATAAAATTACCCAAGACCGTTCCATAGGATGCATGATGAAATGTAATCCAGAGGAAAAAAGTGATGAATTCTCAGTGCACAATGAACTTTTTCCACTTTCTTTTTCTTGCTTTTTTTGGCAACAGGGCTAATATGGAAATAAATTTTGTGTGATTTTACATGTATAACTGATATCATATTACTTCTCAATGAATAAAGGAAAGATGGGAAGGAGGGAGAAAATTAAGAAATCAAAACAACTTTAAATGAATGCTAAAAATGAGCAAATAAATATTGGAAATGGGAAGATTGGTTAGAAGGCTATTTTATGAGGATCTAAGGAAATGAAAAAGTGAAGGGGCAAAGGAGAAAGATATTTTTTGGAGGAATTGACAGAATAAGAACAGAGCTACTAACTGTTAGATATGGGGATAGGAAGAGTTCAAAAATATTTTTGAAATATAAGTGACTTGGTGTAATGTCCTCTTCTTTTTTTATAATATATGATGGTTCTCTGGGAGCAGGTTTCTTGGGAAGGCTTCTGGAGGCAGTCTTAGTTTCCGTTCAAAGTAATAATCACTCCAAATACAGCCAGCTGATAAAAGTTCAAATCTTTTATTGTCTCATCCAAAATAGCACAGTTAGCTTTCTTTGGTTCCAAGAACTCTCGTTGCTAGTCTTTTGCCTCTGCTAGCTTCTGCCTCTAGCTCAACTCTGACTCCTGGCAATCTTCCGAACTGACTGACTGACTGACTGAAGCTCTCTTTATGCTCTTTTAGAGGTGTAAACTTAAAGGTTGACTCCTCCTCTGAGAGTGGGATTATAGGAAGTGTAATTTTGTGAATCTCCTGGACTTGAGAACACTTGTGAATCTCCCAAACTTGTGAACTAATGTATGAGCTAATGTGTGGACTTTCAAAGGTGTGGAAATAATCGTTGTTTCTTTTAATTCTATTGACTTAACACCTTATTTAAAGTTCTGGCTCATAACAACTTGGAAATAGATGGCAATATTAAGATAGGAAGGAAGTCAAGAAGAGGAGCAAGTCAGGAGAGTAAAGATGATGAGTTTGCTTTTCATTTCTAGTATCTGGAGTCTGAATATTAAATTAAAGTACTATTGAGGTAATAGCACACATCAGTTTTTAATGGGGTTATCATAGTATGGTATCAGGAAAGTCTATGGTAAGACCCGCTTATGACACATACTGATTGTAAGGATCTGGCAAGTCTACTAGCCTTTCAATATCCTGATCAACTTTCTGAGACTATAAATTTCAGAAGAGTTGCTAGTCTCCTTTTTCCCCCCTCTCTCTTTTACTCCAGTCTTCACAATTCAGAAACTGTCCAACACAACCCTAACTCCTTAGCCACTTCATACACTCTACTCTTGAGGTTTTGCAATTCTTCATAAAGTACTTTACAGATGACAGAAAAAATATATAACTAAAGGATCTCAAAAAACTCCCATTCTTTTTTAGACTATCATTTATTTTTATACCTGAATAGAGATTCCCTCTACAACAGTCCTGGCAAGTGGCCCACCAACCTTTGCTTGAAAACCTGTAGGAACTAGAAGGTCACTGCTAGTCCATATTAAGTTCTGATCACCTTCCCCATCCTCTTTTTTTTTAATGTGTTATAACTTTTTCACAATACTAAATGTGCCTCCATTGGTCTTTGAGTTACTCTTGATTTCAGTTCTTTGGAGTCTACTGTATTTTATGATTTGAAGCTAAATAATATTCCTGTAAGAATATCAATATTAAAGAAGATGGGTCTTTGTTTTGGAGAGAAGCTTTGAGTCATGAAATAACTGCAATTTCCTCAAAAACATTACGATAAGAAAACTTATCTTATTAAATGAATCCTCAATTATATTTTGATGCTTGGCATTTAAATCCTTTTGTATACCTATAGTATTAACAGGAACTGTTGATCATAGCAGTGTAATTATGTTGCTATGGACATGGAGTTTCCAGGTATAGTTGCTAGATCCATTAGAAAATGTAGAAATAATGCTATAATCACCAAGACTGAGATAGAAACTTGTTAGAAATAGTTCAAACATGACTGATATTAATGAATAAACAGAATACCCTTCAGAAGCCTTGATATTCCAATTTAATTTTAAATTTAACTTCACAAAAGAGAAGCATTTCCATGTTTTTATAGAACTTTTAACATCTGGTATTCAGTTTTTAAAAAAACAAGAACTGAGAGAATATTTTGCAGAATTTCTTATGGCATTAGAATATCACCATTTGAAAGGGTCAAGGGACTTTTATTTCATAATGATTATGATTTTATCTATTTACCTACTTATCCACCTATCTTTCAAAATATTTTTGAAATTATTTTCAAAATTATTTTTGGCATCACTTTTGCTAATAGTTTCCAACTGACTGCTCCTCCAATTGCACTAACTTTCTTTAGTATCCCTCCTTTCAGAAAAGGACACAAACTTCTTATGCTTTTATTTCTATTACTAAACTGTACTTAGAAACACAAATAGATTTCCCATAATGCTGTACCTCTGGAACTATTGTATGAGTTCTAAATATCTTTATAGCTCAAGTCTTCTCTCAATTAATTCTGTAGCCTGACTCAATTGACTTTTGAATTTCTCTTTTGTTGGGGCTATGTTATTTTCTTTCTGTTAGTTATAATTAATTTTAAAATAATTTTAATAAATTTTCTTATTTAATTTTCTGAAATATAAGAGCCTCAGAAAACCAAGTTTCAGAAAAATTTGCATTGGTAGAAGGGATTTTCTTATTTGGGAATTCTTTATATTAATGAAATCACAGATCTCTGAGCCTATCAAATTCTCATTCTGTCTCTGTCTCCCTGTCTCTCTCTGTCTCTGTCTCTGTCTCTCTCTCTTTCTCTTTCTTCTTCTCTCCTTCCCTCCCTCCTTTTCTTTTTCTGTCTGTCTTTGTCTTGGTAGGTATGGTTTTTTTTTTCAGTTATCAAGCATTTCCCCCTCCTACTTCTATTTTTTGTGTTCCATTAAGGATAAGGAAAACTCAAACTTTTATATAAAATATGCCTAATCAAGCTAAACAAATTTTCTTATTGGTCAAAAATGTGTGTACCATTTATCATATTTAGTCCATTATATCTTTGTCAGGAGATAGGTAGCATTTTTTCATCATTGGTCTTCTATAATCATTGATTACTTCATTTAGGGAGTTCTTGAGATGTTCATTTTTATAATGCTGTTATAAACATACATTTAAATAGAAATATACTAATATACATACAATAACTATACAATATATAATATACAATGCTATTATAATATGAATTTTTCTCCTTGTTCTGTTCACTTTGCTTGGCATCAGTTCATATAAATCTTCCCACAGAGAAAGAATAAAAAAATCATTCCAAAGAAGCTATTAGTCATTTCTTATGTAACAATAGCATTCTATTGTATTCATGTACCACAATTTGTTCAGATATGAATGCCTGATGAACATGATGAGAATCTCATTAATTTCTAGTTCTTGGTCATTACAAAAAGAGATATTATAGATGTTTTTGTACACACAGGACCTTTTCGTTTTTCTTTGAACTCTTTAGGGTGTAGGCTTAGTGGTGGTTCAAAAGGTATATATGGTTTAATTAGTTGAGGACGTAGTTCTAAATTACTATACAAAATGATTAGACCATTTTATAGCTCCACAAATAATACATTACTATGCCTGTTTTCCCACAGCCCTCCCATCCGGTTGTCCTCTTTTGTAAACTTTTCTAAGCTGATGGATATGTAATGGAACCTCAGATTTACTTTTAATTTGCATTTCTCTAATTATTAATTTCCCTAATTATTAGTTGCAACTTTTTTACATGGCTATAGAGAGTCTGGATTTCTTCCATTGAGAACTACTTCATATTCTCTGACTATCAATTGAGGAATAATTTTTTTCTAATAAATTTGCATCATTTCTTGTGTAATTTGGAAAGAGACCTTCACCAGAGAACCTTGTTGCAAAAATTTTTCCCGTTTAACTATATCCCTTCTAATCTTTGCAAAATTTGTTTGTGAAAACCTTTAAAAATTTTTATGTAATTAAAATTGACCATTTTATCTTTTGTGATCCTATCACTTGTTTGGTCATGAATTGTTTCTTTATGCAAAGATTTCTTGATCTTTGTTTATTTTGTGACCTCTTTCTCTAGGTGATGTATCTATTTGGGGCTTTTCCTGGTATGTGATGGTGTGAAGTGTTGATCTAAGCCTTTTTCTGTCCTACTGTTATCTAGTTTTTCCATAAGTTTTTATCATATAGTGCACCCTTGTAAGTAGGATCTTTAGGTTTATTGAACACTAAGCTCCTAAATTAGTTTAATCCTACATACCATATACCTCATCTGTTCCACTGATCAAGTTCTTTAATTTTTGAGAAGTAACAAATCTTTTTGATGATTACTCTTTTGTAGTATTGTTTAAGATTTGTACTAGAAAACCTCTTTCTTCCCATTATTTTTCTTGAAATTCTTGACCTTTTTTTCTTTCCAGATCAATTTTCTCATTTCCTTGAGATAATTTACCTTTTCCCTTCCAAATCAATTACCTTCTTATCATTTTGTGATACTTATAAATACTTTTAATAGTACACCTAATAAAGGCTTATAAAAATGCATGTATTCGGAATCTTACAAATTTAAACAAAAGGATTTTTGCTTTTTGTAGTTAAACTACAAAGGATTGTGGGAGGGAGATTACCTATATAAATCCCCTAACATGGAGAATAGCTGCTGTGAAGGAAGGAAAATAGCAGTTAAAACACCTAGTTCAAATTGGATAAAACCCAAGTAAGTAGCTGGTTGTAAAAACAAACAAACAAACAAACAAACAAAAAACACCTGACTTTGAATTCCTCAAATTGAGACATCAAACAAAGTCCTAATTCAAGATCACATATGTATCATTCAAACTTGACAGAATGAAACTCATGACTAGATTATGATTCTCAATGGGTATGCCTTATTCCTAAGAAGTGGTCATTAAAAGGAGTTATTGTATATTAAAGCGTTATTACATATTAAGAAAGTGTACTTAAATGAAAAAATTCAGGAGCGAGGAATGGAACATAAATGTAAAGACTAGTGGAGGGAAAAAAGAAAAGTAACTTTGTTGCTTCACATATACCATAAACCAGTTGGATAGAAAGAACTAGGTGAATTTAGGAAACAAACCATAAATATGACATAGAGACATGATATAGAAGTATGAGAAAACTCAGTTATCTAAACATCTCTTGGAACTCTCTGTCAAAAGCAGAGTATCTAATAACTTCTTGACTTACTTATTCTTCAAAAAATGAAGGAATTGAACAAAAGGGAGTTTTTTCTAGATGATACTCTCCATAATAAAGAATTATTTTGTTGGACTTTATTCTGTCACCAGTTTTCTAATGTTCCATAGACAACTTAAACTCAACATATATAAATTTAAACTCATTATTTTCTGCCCTAAATCTTCCCTTCGTCTAAACTTCTCCATTTCAGTTGAAATCATCTCTCCTTTGACACTGATACATTGTTGGTGGAATTGTGAACACATCCAGCCATTCTGGAGAGCAATTTGGAATGATGCTCAAAAAGTTATCAAACTATGCATACCCTCTGATCCAGCAGTGTTTCTACTGGGCTTATACCCCAAAGAGATACTAAAGAAGGGAAAGGGACCTGTATGTGCCAAAATGTTTGTGGTAGCCCTGTTTGTAGTGGCTAGAAGCTGGAAAATGAATGAATGCCTATCAACTGGAGAATGGTTGAGTAAATTGTGGTATATGGATGTTATGGAATATTATTGTTCTGTAAGAAAAGACCAGCAGAATGAATACAGAGAGGACTGGTGAGACTTATATGAACTGATGCTAAATAAAATGAGCAGAACCAGGAGATCATTATATACCTCAACAATGATGCTGTATGAGGATGTATTCTGATGGAAGTGGATTTCTTCAACAAAGAGATCTAATTCAGTTTCAATTGATCAAGGATGGACAGAAGCAGCTACACCCAAAGAAAGAATACTGGGAAATGAATATAAACTGCTTACATTTTTGTTTTTCTTCCCAGGTTATTTATACCTTCGGAATCCAATTCTCCCTGCGCAACAAGAGAACTGTTCGGTTCTGCACACATATATTGTATCTAGCATATACTGTAACCTATTTAACATGTATAGCACCACCTGCCATCTTGGGGAGAGGGTGGAGGGAGGGAGGGGAAAAATTGGAACAGAAGTGAGTGCAAGGGATAATGTTGTAAAAAAAAAAAAAATTACCCTGGCATGGATTCTGTCAATAAAAAGTTATTTAAAAAAAAAAAAAAAGAAATCATCTCTCCTTTGCCTGAAGTTCATAATCTTAGCTTCATGAGTAGAAGGAGAAAGAAATTTTCCCAGCCTTGTCTAATACCACTCCCTTCCACATTCCTAACTTATGCTATTTCTTATTCCTTAAAATGTTTTCTGTCCTACTAATATCTTTTTTATTTCATTTTTATTATTATAACTTTTTATTTACAAGATATATGCATAGGTAATTTTTCAGCATTGACAGTTGCAAATACTTTTGTTCCAATTTTTTCTGTCCTTTCCCCCACCCTTCCCCCAGATGGCAGGTTGACCAATACATGTTAAATATGTTAAAGTATAAGTTAAATACAATATATGTATTGTCCAAACAATTATTTTACTGTACAAAAAGAGTTGGACTTTGAAATAGTGTACAATTAGTCTGTGAAGGAAATCAAAAATGCAGGTGGACAAAAATAGAGGGATTGGGAATTCTATGTAGTGGTTCATAGTCATCTCCCAGAGTTCTTTCCCTGTGTGTAGCTGGTTCAGTTCATTATTGTTCTATTGGAACTGATTTGGTTCATCTCACTGTTGAAGATGGCCACGTCCATCAGAATTTAACATTATATAGTATTGTTGTTGAAGTATATAATGATCTTCTGGTCCTGCTCATTTCACTCAGCATCAAGTTCATGTAAGTCTCTCCAGGCCTTTCTGAAATCATCCTGCTGGTCATTTCTTACAGAATAATAATATTCCATAATATTCATACACCACAATTTATTCAGCCATTCTACAATTGATGGGCATCTGCTCAGTTTTCAGTTTCTGGCCACTATAGAGAAGGCTGCCCCAAACATTCTTGCATATACAGGTCCCTTTCCCTTCTTTAAGATCTCTTTGGGATATAAGCCCAGTAGTAACACTGCTGGATCAAAGGGTATGCACAGTTTGATAACTTTTTGAGCATAGTTCCAAATTGCTCTCCAGAATGGTTGGATGTGTTCACAATTTCACCAACAATGTATCAGTGTCCCAGTTTTCCCACATCCCCTCCAACATTCCGCATTATTTTTCCCTGTTATTCCAGCCAATCTGAAACGTGTGTCGTGGTATCTCAGAGTTGTCTTAATTTGCCTACTAATACCTTTTAAGACTCTGTCCATATTTTAAGACCAAATTAAAGGCTACCTCTTGCATGAAGTTTCATGAAGCTTTATCTTACTCCCAGTCAGAAATTGTCTTTCCTTTCTCCTTTTTCATAAGAACCACAACAAAGCACTTCATATATGTCTTATACTCACACGTATATATATATATATATATATATATATATACACACACACACACATATGTATTACATCACTATAATACTATTTATTTGTGTGTACCATATTCTTGCTTATAAACTTTTTGAGGGTAGAAATAAAGTCTTTATTTTTGTATCACCTGAAATACCACCTGAAATACCTAACTTGAGTGCTTTGTCTTTAAAACACATCAAAAAATGACTATTAAAAAATGAATAAATGTTTGCTTTCCCTTGTACGAAAATGAAACATTTGGAGAATAGTAAAAGTTGAGAATAGGAGGAGGAATGGTAGCATGAATATAGAGAAAACCATGGAAATTAAGAGAAACTAGGTTCAAGTCTTGATTCAATAATAATAGTCGCAATACTTACAAAGCACTTACTATGTGCCATGCACTGTGCTAAGGACTTTACAATTACTATCTCATTTGATCTTTACAACAACCCTAAGAAATAGATACTGTCAATGATCCTCATTTTGTAAATAATGAAACTGAGGGAAACACAATTTAAATGATTTCCCTGGGGTCACCCAGCCAGGAAAATGTTTGAAGCTGGATTTGAATACAAGTTTTCCTGACTCTGGATGTAACCCTGTGTGTATCACTTAGTTTCTCAGTGCTCAGACAAATCTCTGAAACTACAAGCAAAGGTTATATTGCAAAGCAAATGCAGGATCTGCAGTGATAGGAGTTTCCTCCCTGGGAGCTACTTATGTCCATCAATCAAGCCTGCTTAAAAGAGGGGGAGATAGGAGTTAGAATATATGAAGTTTGTAGTATGAAAAATTTTGAGAACATCTGTTCTCATACTGCTTAATATTGTTCCAAGCAAGTGCCAATATTATAAAAACAAAAACAAAGCTAATACACAACAGAATGTAAATGATAAATTTAGAAATGCTCTTTTCTTTCTAAAGCTCACAAATGTTAATATTATTACATGTAAGTCAGACTCAACTCTGAAACAAACAAATTTTTTTTGGCCATTGGGGATGGGATAGAATGAAGAGAAGAATATCTTCTGGGAATTACTTTCCACCCTGAGTTGAGTCAAGCTTAGTGACTCATTGTAACTGCTTTCAACAAAATCTGCAATTAGGTAGCCATAAATAAACAAATGAAGAATTGAAATAAAGAGAAGGTCATTGCTAAAGAAATTCTCAATTTTAGTTTTGTAATCATTGATGAAATTCTCTTTTATAAAAGGGAAATCAGTTGTTCATATAAAGTTCAAATAAATGTTTAGAATTATATGGCAATCATGCTAACTTTAGAGGATAACTGCATAGAGGGTAGCCTATATTATCTGAAAGAACTCATAATGACACATTCCTCTGTTTACATAGTCTGACACCAGTTTGTGAAGATGTTTCAAATGTTCATTTGTCAGCTAATTAGAAATTAAAAGACATTTTCTTGTAGAAAATAGAGTTTCAAGTGGTAGGTCCCCAATATAATTTAGTTCATAAATTCATACAATATATCAAATTGTATGAATATAGAGTACCAACTCTATATAAAACCCATATAAAGCTCTGGGCAAACAAAGATAAAACAAGCAAAATAATCTCTTTCTCAAAGATCTAATATTCTATATTGTGGTGAAGCAGGGGGAAGGCATGGGATATAACATGTATGTATGCATGCATGTATGCAGTAACAAAAATCAGCATTTTCTCAATAAACATTTATTAGAAAGATATGCTTTGTGATAGACATAATCCTAGACCTTTAGAATTGATTGTATGACATGAAACAGTCATAGAATCTCCCACTATGGCATGCCTTTATCAGAGAAGAGGCTATGTTCTATAAGCAAAGCAGAATTGAATTAGTCCAAAGGAAGCACAAAATGTACAAAATTAGAGAAGCTATCCCGAATGTTGATATGGACTATTTGTGCCCAACCTGTGACAGAACATTCTGAACTCATATTGGTCAGATACGTTGTAACTCAACTCTAACATAATGATGTCTTTTTGGTTCTCTTTGAAAACAAAGGACAACAACCAGGTGCTAGAAATGTGAAGGAAAAAAAGTTCCCAAAGAGATCATAAAAAGGTAAAAGGACTCACATTTACAAAAATATTTGTAGCAGCCCTTTTTGTAGTGGCAAGAAACTGGAAATTAAGTGGATGCCTATCAGTTGGGGCATGACTGAATAAATTATAGTACATCAATGTAATGGAATATTATTGTTCTATAAGAAATATTGAGTAGACTGATTTCAGAAAAGTGTGGAAAGACATTCATGAACTGATGCTGAGTGAAATGAGCAGAACCAAGAGAACATCATACACAGTAAAAGAATATTATGTAATGATCATCTGTGATAGACTTGTTTTTTTTTTCAACAATGAGGTGATTCAAAGGCAAGTTCAACAGACTTATGTGATGGAACATTTCATCTGCATCCAAAGAGAGAAATATAGAGATTGAATGTGTATCAAAGCATAATATTTTTATCTTTTTGTTGTTTGCTGGCTTTTTTCTTGTTTTCCCTCTTTTGTTATGTTTTTTTCTTGTACAGCATGACGAATATGGAAATATGTTTAGAAAAATTGCATATATATTTAAGCTATATCGAATTGTTTGCTGTCTTGAGGAGGGTAGGAGGGGGAAAGAGGGGAGAAAAATTTGGAACAGAAAGTTTTGCAAAGGTGAATGTTGAAAAACTATCTTTGCAGGTATTTGGAAAAAAATAAAATACTATTTAAAAAAATTTTAAAGTACCTACTAAGGGTTTTATAAATATTAAGTGATTTCATCTTCACAACAATCATCTATGGTAGATACTATTATTATCCTCACTTTAAAGTTAAGGAAACTGAAATAGATTGAAATTGAGAGATTTAGCCTTGTCAGGGTCACAAAGCTAATAAATGTTTGAGACTGGATTTGATTTCAGATCTTCCTGACCCAGTACTCTATCTATTATGTCACTTGGGTACTTTTGTACATGGAAACAGAAAAATTAGTGCAAAGTATATTCAGAGTAAATACAAAGTAATTTCCAGGGGCATATGGTCAGATATGAATTGGGGAGTGTAATGGCAACTATGAGGATCTAAGGTTAAGCCTTTTTGTAGGAGGCAGTGTTCAAACTGTCTTATCCTTGAAAGAAGTTAAGGACTTTATGATGGTAAAGAAAGATTATATTTCAGATATAGGGAGGGAGGTAGGCACCAAAATAGGGGTTGGATAGTTATGTCTGAGAAATAACTAAATTAGGGGAGTTTGGCTGGAATTGAGAGGATTTATATCAAATCCTAGAGGGAGCCACTGAAGTTTACTGAACAGAAGAGTGATAGGGACACACCAAAGCTTTCAGAATATTAACATGACATTTATGTGGAGGATGGATTGGAGAGAGAAAGAGATATGAGACAATTGTTTTCAAGTATTCTAAAGATAGTGACACTGGCTATCCTGCTGTTGTAGTTTCCATCTTCTAATTTCAAGCTTTTTTAATTGGTCAAAAATGCCATGTTCTCTCACCTCTGCCTCCTAGACTTTCTTGAAGACTCAAACCAAATCTTGCCTTCTGTAGAAAGTCTTTCTAATTCTACCCCTTTCCCTCCCTGCTTGTGACTTCCTTCTGAGAATACTTTCCTCTTGTATATTGTATATGTCTCGTATGTAAAGTTTTTTTTTTTTCCCATTTTATCTTTCTCTTTATAATAGCAGTTCTTTGAAATAAGGGATCTTGCTTTTACCTTCCTTGTTGAATTTTGAGATGCCTTTGGGACTATAGAAAGATAGGACTGGATAAATAAATAGATAGATTGAGGAGTCATCTTTAGAGAGATAGTTAATTATGATGGCTTATGCAGAGAGGAACAAGAAAAATTTCCAGCAAAGGAGGTTGAGGAATGGTTATAAGGGAGAATCACCAGGAGAAATTGTATTCCAAAAACCCAGGGGAAAAAGTATTTAGTAGGATATGTTGTTGTATTTCTTTAGTGACTTCAAACATGTTTAATCTTTCAAAAAACCTTCCCTAGACCCTTTCATCCTTTCATACTGTTAATCTATAGATCTTTCTCCTTCCCTTATTAGCCAAACTCTTAGTAAAAGCTGATGTGGACTGAGATGTTTTGGGGAGAAATGATCTTTGGGATGAGTCTTGGGGCTGTCCGCCTTCTCGGGGGAGGTTCCTGGATCTCAGACTCTCCTCTGGGGAAGGCTCCGTCCTTCAGGGAGCCCAGTTGAGTGATCTCATTCAGTTGCAGAGCAGGGCCAGGGATTTGGTCGCATCCTCTATTGAGTTGAAGATTAGTCTGGAACTACTCCCAGTAGCTCAAATTCCCAAGAATCTCTTTTCAATTGGAGATCTAGGCCTGGGACATTGTCAATATTGAGTGAATCTCATTCAATTTTGAATGAAGCCCCAAGCCTCTGATGGCTAATAAAAGACAACTCTGAACCCCAATTTGTAGATGTCCTAAACAGGACCTTGCCCACTGTTGAAGATATCTTCTCCTGTAACCAATCTTTGCTATATTCCTTGCCCACTCAGAAGTCTGTCTTCCTAGAAAGCTGACTTCTCAGTGTCAATAAATCCCTTTTTGCTACACAGATTTTGCTTTTGCAAATTCTTTTGCATAGGACCTGCTTGCTCCCACAGGGGATCTTCCACCCCAATTCTCCTACCTCATCATTTGTACATCCCTCATTCTACATTCTATTTACATTTATTACCTCCATTTCCTCTCTGCTCATTTACTTGGTTACTTTTTGCCATCTGACTTTATCCCTCAAACAAAACTTCTTATTCACAATTTCCAATGATCTTTTAATTGCTATTTTTTTTCCCTGCATTCCTCATCCTATTTGACCTATCAGTTTCATTGACACTACTGATCATTCGCTCACCTTGGATATTCTATGCTAATTTTCCACTATATGTCTGATCACTTCATAGTCTTCTTTACCTCCTCCATATCTTGTCTCCTAACTGTAGATCCTTGGTTCTATTCAACAACTTGATATTCTTTACTTATCAATGTTCCATCTCATCTCTCAAGGATACCTTTTCATAATTCCCTTCTTTCCTCTCACCTCCAATTATACCCAAATTCCTCCTTCCTCCTTTCCCCCTTTCCTTCTTCCCACTTCACTGAAGAGACTGATAATGAATATGAGTTATTGTAGCCCCACTACTGCCATTTTTCTGTCACCACATTTTCCTTTTCCATTCCATTCCCCAAAGAAATATCCCTTCTCCTCACTAAGGTTAGTCCCTCTGCCTTTGGTCTTGTTTTGATTCTTTCTGGCTCTTAAAGGTGTCACTGCTACAGTACTAATCCTTACCACAGGCTCTTTGTTGTTGTTGTTGTCAAGTATTCATTTATTACAATAGTTTCCTTTGTGACTCTGAATTAGCTGGTTATTCAACAACACTGCTATTGATGTCAGCAATGACATCATAAGGATGCCTGCTGTCAGATTTGCCTACCACAGACTAAATTATTCCAAACTTTAATGGGTCCAAGGAGGGTCTCTTGATAGGGATTTTCACTTGATATTTCTAGGAATGTTGATAAGTGAATTCATCAGGACTTGCATTTCCACTATGCTTGATAATTTTTGGTTTCTTTCTGTCCTAGGGAGAGTCTTTCAGAGTTTGGAAATGTCTGAAGCAGAGGATGCAACCTCAGTGTATATCTGTTTGTATGTTTCATTGTGCCTTAGAGCTTTCTACTCACTAGTTGTCATGGAAAGATATTTGCCAATCTAAAGAGACAGGTGATTTTTAGGTTGGTGATTATCTAAGGGACTAATTTTGGGAGGGCCAACACGAGGGGATGCCAACTTCATACCACTGCATCTCAGCCTTATTAGGATCGAACTTGATATTGTATCAAATTGGTGGAATTGAAAAATAGGGATACTGTCTATACTCCTGTGTGATATCCAATGTCCAAAAAATCCAGGTTTAGATAAATTGAGTTGTTCCTTTACAATCCATGAGCTAGGACCTAAGAGTACAGTGTGTAGTTTCAATCACATTCTTTGCTTTAGGTTCTTTACTTATATTCCTACAAATGTGTTCAGGTCTCCCCAGTTCTAAAAAGAAAATAAGAAACTTTCCCTTTACCTTTTTAATCTATCCACAGTAAATATTCCATTCCCTTCCTTCCAAGTTAAACCTCTTGAAAAGTTTGTCTTTGACTAGCGTCTCTACTACCACTCTCTTTTGAACCTCTTATAATCTGTATTCTATTCCCACAACTCTACTGAAATAGTTCTCTTAAAAGTCAGTAAAGACCTAATTGCTAAAGAGACTTTTTTCAATTCCTATTCTGTATGGCTTCTTTGGCAGTTTTTGACACCATTGACTCCCCCTCTTAGAAAATAACATTTCTTGATTTTCAAGATAGTACCTACCATCTGTCTAGATAATTTCAATGAGTGGATGAGACAATTTCAATAAATGGGTGGATGATAAAGCATTTATTAAGGCTTATGGGGACTCAGTGAATAGAACACCATTTCTTGAAGTCAGGGGAACCTGAATTCAAACCTGGTCTCAGACACTTAACACTTCCTAGCTGTGTGACCCTGGGCAAGTCATTTAATCCCAATTGCCTCAGGGGAAAAAGAAAAAAAAAAGCCCCCCTTCTACAACAAATCCAATCAGTCTGCTGAAAAACAATCAGTACTAAAAGGAACTCACTATTAAGTGCTAATTAGGTGCAAAAGATTGTGCTAAGTGCTGTGGATTCAAATAGAAATGCAGATATAGATAGTCCAACTCACAAGAAACTCAGTCTAATGGGTAAGACAACATTTAATAGAGATTCTACCTACTAGTCAAATTTAATGGAATTTAGAGTATAATGGCAAAGAGTAATGCATCTTCCTTCATGTCATTTTCACAGATACAATCCATTTGATAGTGCCAAGGACTTTGATGTCAAGAAGCTTCTTTTCTGGGTCTTCAATAGCTATGGTGATTGAGAAGGCAGGAGCTTTAGAAGTAGTTTCTAGATCACATATTCATGGGGTTGCTATCTGGCATAATGACTTTGGGGCTAGGCAGGAAGCTGTAGTAGTTATCTGGGGGTAGAGGGATCCCTTCTCCTGGAATTATTCAGCTTACCTGACTATCAGTGGCAGTTGGTCAGTTGTTATTAATAGTATTGCTGAAGAAGGTGAACTCCTCTAATGGTCTCCTGATATTTCTTGCCCTACTATTTTCTCCCTACTCCAGATCAATTTTCTCATTTTTGCTGGAGATCTTATCATGTCACTCCTATTCAGGGACAAAATTCTTCATTGACTTTCTAATGGCTAATGATTAAAACTTAAACATTCTAAGAATTCCTTCCCCAGTCAGGTGCTTTCTTCACATTTTAGCCTTATATTACTAACCCTTTCCTCATTTCTGCCATCATGTACTCTATGCTGCAATTAAAATACATCCTGTCTACTAAATATGCCAGTGTTCTTTCCAGTGCCTTTATTTATGCTGTTTCTTGTGCTTAGAATGCTCCTCCTCTATCAGTATTTCATTTTTGTCTTTGTAACCCCAGAGCTTAGCATAGTGCTTGGCAAAAGTAGAGTTTTCATAAGTGCTTTCTGAATGCATGAATGGATACTGTAGAATAGAGTTCTTGAGTTGGAGTTAGGAAGACCTGGGTTTAAATTCCACCTTAGGCATTTACTAGGTGTGTCATCCTGGGCAAATCACTTAGTATCTTTGTCTTTATTTTTTCATATGTATAATGAAGGTATTACACTTGATGTCTTCTTAGGTCCCTTAAAACTCTAAATCTATGATCTAAGAATTCCTATCTTTAAAATCAAATTCAGGTTGGATTTTCCTCTCAATCAATGAACAAGCATTTATGTGTTAGGTACTGTGCTAGGAATTAGATGTACAAATGCAAAGAATAAAATATACCCTACTTACAAGTAGGTTATATTGTAATGGTAAAGAAAATAAGTACCTATTATAAATTTATACAAGATACAGAATAAGTACAAATAAACACACATGTAGATTTAGCTATAGATATACTAGTTTGGTACAATATAATTTAGGATGAATGGTACCAACAGTTAGGGAAATCAGATTGGCTTTAATGTACAAAGTGATGCTTGAGCTGTGTCTTAGAGAAACAAAGGGATTCTATGAGGCAGAAGTGAGGAATGAATACATTTAAGATATAGCTGACAGATAGTTTAGAGAAGGGAACATAAAGCAAAACCTTAGAGAACACCCATAATTTGAAGCTCTGGTATTGATGAACCAGAAAAGTAGATTGAAAAGGAGTAATTAGACAGGTAGGAAGAGAACTCAGAAAAAGTAGTCATGATTGCCCAGTCAGAAGAGAATATCTTAGAAGAGAAAATGGCCAATAGTATTAAATGCAGTGTACCTGTCAAGAAGGAGGAGGACTACTAAGAAAAGACATCAATTAAATCTTTCCTGATTCTTCCTCTAAGAGCCTCCCTCTTTGGACTTAATAAAAAACTTGGATTTGCAACTTTTTAGTGTATTTATATGATAGTGCATATTTTCATTATTTGTGTATTTAACCTCCTAATAAAATGTAACTTCCATGAGTGCAAAGTCTTATTTTTGTATCTGCCCTATCTCCTAGAATAGGATTCTGCATGTAAGTGCTTAATAATTTAAAAAATGAATTTGTCATCTAATTATTCTCCACAACTTTCTGACAATGAATGTGAATAAAAGAATGGATATGACAAAACAAATTTTTGCTATTAAAAACTAATTGTTATTTAATGTTTTAGTCTTGTTTGACTCTTTGTGATTCCTTTTTGGGGTTTCTTGGCACTAGAGTGGCTTGCCACTTCCTTCTCCAGCTCACTTTACAGATGAGGAAACTAAGGCAAACAGAGTTAAAGTTGCCTAGGGTCATATACCCACTAAATGTCTGAGGCTGGGTTTGAACTCAAGTCTTTCTGACTGCAGTTCTAGCACTCTATTTACTGCACTACCTCGACACTCCATAAAAATTCATTTTAATTTTTCATTGCTACTCAATTTACCAAATCTAGAGTTCAAAAAATATTTTCTTCTTTCTCTTAAAAGTAACAGTTTTGCTTCAGTTTATATACTGGCTTATCTATTCGTTTGTAAGAGTGCATGAGCTAACAATTTACTTTTTTAGAACCAGTGGAACTGCTTTGGTAATATAAAAGAAAAATGTTACTCTCTGGATGTATTAATGGAAATATTTAAACAAATAAATGGAAAGTATATTGAGTAAGAACACATTGACCTTGATCATCTGAAAAGACTTACTGACTATTCTTAATTTTTGTATTGACTTTCCTAATATGTATTGCTCCTTTATATAATGCTTTTGATTATATTTGTATCAATTATAGGAAAATATTAATATATTATTTCATTGTATTATATCGAATAATATTGATGTGGGAAAGATTAATTTCTAGATTCCCATCCCCTTCTAGTGAATGTAATTACCCTTTGACTCACAAATCCTGGTGCCTTTGAATTCCAGTAGAAGATCCCGACTTGTCCCAGCCCCACCCGGATCTGAGCCAACTTTGGGGCTACACCCAAAAGCCCCTAGAGCTAAGTCTCCTATTATAAGGCCACGCTGGGAACCCCTCTTTGCAGAGATTCCAAACATTCCAGCCATGGGACTCCCTGTTCCCCAAATCTGCCACTAGACTGCAACTAAACCCTAATTTCATTTAGGTACCCCAAATCTAGACCTCAACAATATGAGTTGCTGATACTGCTACCACCCTGGTGCTGGCTCCCATATCCCCTCATATCAGGACTATTGCAATATCTCCCCTTCCAGTCAAATGTCAAACTGATTTTCTTAAAAGTACAACTCTGATCATGTCACTGTTGAGGAGTCAAGCAAAGCTCCCCTGCAACCCCCGTGGATTTGGCACAAGGATACTGCGGTAAATGGGCTCTAGTAGCAGCGCGAGTTCCCAATAAAAGCATTTATTGGCCCGAGAGCTATATTGATAAAGGAAGTTTACTATTGGGTTTGGAAGTAAGGAGATAGGTGAAGATAGAGATAAGGAGGACACTGGACAGAGGGTTCAGTGGACAGAAGGTCCTCACATTGCTAATGTGTGAGTCAGAAACCATTAATAAAAAAAGACTGGATAGATCTCTAGAAGCAAAGCAAAGTTTACTATACCTTCTCAGGAGAATTGGGGTTCCCACCCATCGAGCAGACAATCGAAGGGAAGAAGCACTGTAGGGGGCAAGGTCAAGGCTTTTAACCCCTAACGCAAATTCCCCCTCCCACCACTGACCCTCATCCTTATTGGCTGAGGATCTTACATTCTAAACCCACCAACTACCCAAGAAATTGAATTTGACCAATAAGTACACAGTTGCCCATATTTGGTCGAAATAGGGAGGATAACAAGAAGGGGGCTTAAGTATGCCCTTAGGGGGATAACAGGGAAGAGACACTTTAAGTATGCCCTTGACTTAATGCTTAAAGTCCTTCAGGCCTACTCAAACTTTGAAATAGATGAAGCCTTACTGGATTTTCACAACTGCCTTGAAAGATCTCACCTTATCTCGTTCAATAGCATGTTTGGAATCTCTGCCAAGAGGGGGTCCCAGTGTCTCCCTTTTATAATGGGAGATTTAGTTCGAGGGGCTTTTGGGTGTAGTTCCAAAGTTGGTTCAGATCTGGGTGGGGCTGGGACAGGTCAGATTTTCTATTGGAATTCAAAGGGACCAGGATTTGTGAATTAAAGGGTAATTTACATTATTAACTAGGAGAGGATGGGAATCTAGAAAGGAATCTTTCCCACATCATCACCTCCAATCCCACCCTAAGTTCTGGTGATTCCCTATTATTTTTAGGATCAAATATAAAATTTTTTGTTTAGCTTTTAAAGTCCTTCATAACCTGGCCTCTTCCAGTCTTTCCAGTCTCCTTATGCTTAACTTTTCTCCACTTCCTCTGTAACCCAGTGATAGTAGCTCAAATTCTAGACGTTTTGACTGTGGTCCCCCATGCCTGGAATGCTTGCTTTCATCATCTCAACATCTTTTTACTTCCCCAGTTGCCTTCACATCCTAGTTAAAATCACAACATTATCAAGAAACCTTTATCAAATCCCCTTAAAGTTAGTTCCTTCTAAGCTTATCTCAACTTTATCTTGTCTATATCTTGTTTGTACATAGTTGTTGGCCATGTTTTCTCCCCCATTAGACTGTCAAATGTTTGAGAGCAGGAACTGGACTTTTTTATCTTCTTTTTTTTTTTGGTTGGGCAGGGTATTCTCAGTGCTTGGCACAGTGCCTGATGCATAGAAGGCACTTGATAAATGCTTCTGGACTTGTAACAACAAGATGCATTTTTTTGATTAACTTTTCCCTTTTAAAAATAACCCAAAAAAAAATTAATTTCTCTATCCATATGAATATAAGGAAACTAAAAACTAAAGATATTGCCTTTAAGCCAAGTAGTTTTCTTGTTCAGGTTTAGTAGATGAAGCATAAAATCATCCTAATAGGATAAAGAAAGGACACAACATAGAACAGTGAAAGACTGAGGGCAGGAATATTTTGAATCAATCTTGGAATACAATAACATGTTTTCATCTTTCTTGTCTGTGGGCCAAATAAGATATGAGTTTGGATGAAACAATTTCTATTGCATCTCATCTATTTTCCAAGGTCTATTCCAAGGTCTTTTTTTTTTTCCCCTAGGCGATAACCAGTCCACAAACAACAGTGCTGAAGTATGTTACCTAAGGTCAAAAGGACTCATTAGTGTTTTCAGTGATGAAATGTAAATTAAAAGTTAACTTGTTGACTAGATACCCCTAATTTTAATAAGCTTTTAGGTTAACAGGGTTCTTATATATGCTATATCTAGGAACTAATAGTTTATTGAATATCATAGCAAAGCACATCAGGCCCTTCTATTCTCCTCTATCTCTCAAAAATCTGTTCGGGTTCATATTTATTGTTTTTGTGACACTTTCTATCCATCTTATTCTTTGTTAACCCCTTTTCTTTTGCTTTTATCTTTTCCAACATTAAGATCTTTTCCATTGATTCCTATCTTCTCATTATGTGGCCAATGTATTTAAACTTCAGCTTAAGTATTTGATGTTCCAATGAATACCCTGTCTTAATTTTTTAAAATATTAATTGATTTGATCTTGTTGTTCAAGGAATTCTCAAGAGTCTGCTCTAGCACTACAACTAGAAAGTATCAGTTCTGCAGCATTCAGCTTTCTATATGGTTTAGCTCTGATAGCTTATGTTGCTACTGGAAAAAATACATAATTTTCACTATATGACTTTTGTGGGCAAGGTGATGTCTCTGCTTTTTAGTATGCTATTTAGATTTGCCATACCTTTCCTTCCAAGAAACAAATGTCTTTTAATTTTATGATTGCTGTGCCATATGCAATGGTCTTTGAGCCCAGGAATATAAAATCTGACACTGCTTTCATTTCTTCTACTATTTATCATGAAGTGATGAGCCAAATTACCAAGATCTTAGTTTTTTTGATGTTACATTTCAAGTCAGCTTTTACATTCTCCTCTTTTGCTTTAAGAGGCTTCTTAATTCCTCTTCACTTTCTGTCATCAAAATGTATCATTTGCATATCTAGGATTGCTGATATTTCTCCCAACAAACTTAATTCCATCTCTTGATTCATCTGCTCTGCCATTTCACATGATATACTGTGTATTTACATTAAATAAAGGTGACAGTATACAGCCTTGTCATACTTCTTTTCCAATCTCAAACCATAACTGTTGTTTGTTGGCCCACATATAGGTTCCTTGGGTGACAAATAAAATGATCTGGTGTTCCTATCTCTTTGAGGACATCACATTTTGTCTACAGTCTTTGTTGTAATCCACGGTCAAAGGCTTTAATGTAGACAATGAAACAGAAGTAGAGGCTTTTCTGGAACTCCATAATCCAAAGAATGCTGACATTTTTAAAATTAAAAATGTTTTATTGCTTAAAAATGTCAACCATCACTTGGATCTTTAGCAAGTCATAATCTTTTTGCTGGTCTAAGGGCATAATAGAATTTTTAAAAGGCTGTTTCCTTGGTCATTTAAGAGTAGTGTAGCCCTTTAACTTGTACTCACCTGCTTAATTCCTTTCTACTAAACACTGATTACACAAAAGATACTGGTTACATTTAAAGAATAGGAAGTATATTAATTTGTCTAAGCAAACATCACATTTTTGTTGTGATTCAGTTGTTTCAATGATGTACTCCCCCCTTTCTGATGATTTTCTTTTTTTTTTTCCTCCTGAGGCAATTGAGGTTAAGTGACTTGCCCAAGGTCACACAGCTAGGAAGTATTAATAGCCTGAGACTATTAATTAATTAATGGTCTGAGACCAGATTTGAACTCAGGTCCTCCTGACTTCACTGCTGGTATTCTATCCACTGTGCCACCTAGCTGCCCTTTCTGATGGTTTTCTTGGCAAAGATACTTATAATGATTTATTGCCATTTCTTTTTCTAGTTCATTTTACAGATGAGGAAGCTGAGGCAAAATTAAGTAACTTCCCCAAGGTCACATAGATAGTAAGTATCTGGAAGCAGATTTAAACTCAAAAAGAGGAATCTTCTATAATTTAAGTCTGGGGTATTCTATCCACTGTACCACCTAGCGTTCAAATAGAAAATAGCAAGTTGATTGGAAAAATTCCATAGACCAGGATGTACCAGAAAATAGATGAGTGAAACTCTTTATTTGAAAGCAAAAGGAAATTTCAGCTCAGACCAAGAAAATGGGCCCTATCTTTCCCAAAGAAAATTTCTCTGTGTGTGTGTGTGTCTCTGTGTGTCTCTCTCTCAAAGAATTTCTTAACCTACTCATATTTTTCTCCTAAACATCCCTAAAACTAACTTTACTCCTTCTATATGTACATAGCCACTTTTATATTCTCTGCACTAATTAGAAATCACCTCTCCACATATAAGACTATATATAAAATAAAACATCCTCAGTTGGAAGCCTAGTTATCAATATTAATGCAGTGAAGGAGTAGAGCCTAATATATGTAATAATAACTTAGATCAATAAACCTAGTTTTAGAATTCTTTGACTTCAATAATTTTCTATATAACCTCAAGTTAATTACCAAATATTTTCTTCCTTACCTACTAAAATGTTGTAAAAAAAAAAAAAAAAGGTGGGAGGGAGGGAGTAGGGGAGTAGAAGGGGAATGAAGACTTCCCAATGGTATTGCTTGTATTAAACTGACAATATTTAAGATGCTATTTAACAACTGTAAAGTTTGGGCTAGCTCCCCAGAGTCAGAATAAACAAAAGTCCTTGGTCTTTAGGGGAAGAAGTGAAGGAGATGGACAAAACTGCCACAAGCTCTCCACCAATCTCCCTTCTCCTGGTCCTTCTGCAAAGTGACTCTGGCTTGTCTCACTCTATCTCCAAATCCCACCTACGATTATTTGTATACACCAAAAGATTGAGCCATCATGGAATGGTGAGAAAGGCCATTTTTCCAAGCATATTCTACTAGAGTTATTGTCTAATAGGTAATTAACCTTAAGTGTTTGGTCGTCTGATTCAAGCACACCTTTTAAGAGTTTCAGCCCTTTACAGACAACCATATTTTATTCACCTACAGAAGTTCTTATGAAGGAAACAGTGCTGTGTGGTCATTAAAATCCATTGTACTTTGAATCAGTGAGTAGAATTGGACTCGGTGCCTTCCTTCAGTACTTGTCAGCTGTGATTCTGTGTGACTACAGGCAAAACATTTAAGGTCCATTCTTTACTTTATCAATAGATATTACAATGAACTCTGATTATCCTAGGTCCTTTCTGCAACACGATCTTTAAAAACAATAGCTATCCAAAAGGAAGTCAGGTTCAATAGCCACAATTCTTCATATTCCAAGTCACATCAGCCTAAGATTATTACTCTTTATTATATCACATTACAAAATACATCTTTGCCTACAGTTTTTGTTCTGGCATTTGCCTGACCTGAAAGTATTTGTTACTAGCAGATAAAAAATATAGGACAAATACACTTTACTTACCAGTCTCTGTATGGCACATTTTGCACGTGTTGTAGAAATTGGGGTGAGGTAGTGAGATTGGGAGAAGAAATAGAAGTATTCAATTTTATTCAACAAATACTTTTAAGCACTTAGAGGAAGACAGGCTGCTAGTTGCACAATAGAAAGTAAGCTAGATCTAAAGTTAGGAAGGCCTGACTTCAAATCCATCTTCAAATGGCAGTTTACTAATGATTCCAGCCATCTTCTAACTTCTGCCTCAGATTCTTCATCTGTAAAATGAAGATAATACTTACCTCCTAGAATTATTGTGATGTAAAATGAAACAATATTTATAAACTACTTTTACAAATGTTAGCTATTATTATTAGAAAGAATATTGAATTTGGCATCACAGTATTGGATACCTACTACACTTGAACTATTACTTGTCTCATTTTACTAATGAAGAAAAGGACACTTAAAGAGATAGAATAATAGATTTAGAGCTGAAAAGAACCTCAAAAGTCTTCTCGCCCAATTCTCTTATTTTCCAGATAAAGAAACTGAAACTTACAGAAACTAAGTATCTAGTCCTATACTACACACACAAGAAGCACCAAAATTTGGGTTGGTTCAAGGAACTGACTACAGATCAAGCTATAACAAAAGTGATAGTTTATAATAATACTTAGCATTTATATAATATTTAAGATTTGCAAGTGATTTACTAATATTTTACTTTATCACAACAACTCTGATTGGTAAGTATTATTATTATTTATTGATTTTATAGATGAGAAAACTGAGGCATAAAGATTATAAGTGGCTAATTTAGGGTCACAGTGCTATTATTTGTCTCAGGCTGTATTTTAAGTTCATGTCTGTCCTGACTCCAGGTCCAGCAATTTATCCATTGTGTCACCTACCTGTATTATGCTTTTAGTTATATAAAACTAAAAAAGTAAAGTTATAGTCTGGTAATGAACTAGACAGAAAGCATATGGATTGAATTATAAGGTTTTATGTGGGTAGAAGGGGAAGGCTAAGTGGGTCAGTGGATAGAGTGTCAGGCCTAGAGTCAGGAAGACCTGAGTTCAAATCCAGCCTCAGATATTTCTTCGCTGTGTAACCCCATGTAAATCATTTAACTCTATTTGCCTCAGTTTTCTCATCTGTAAAATGAATTAGAGAAGGAAACCAAGCCATTCAAGAAAACCTCAATGGGATCACAAAGAGTTGGACATGATTGAAACAATTGCATAACAAAAATGTAGGTAAACATTTCAAAATTTCAAGTTGCTTGAGTTTTGTGAATTGAACAATTATATTTTGTAAAAAAGCAATAAATTAGCTAAAACACAGGAAAAAAATTGCAGTAGCAGTCCCTCATCTGTAAAATCAAGGAGCTGCTCTGTAACAATCTTTATCTAGAATCCCAGAGATAGATTTCAGGGAGTGCATAAACTTGGATGGGATAAAAATAACATCTTTTTGTTTTTATTTGCAGTCCTATATATTGCACAGTTACATTTGTTATCATTTAAATTTTAATTTTATTCATTTAAAATGTTATTTTGAGAAGAGGTGAATAACTTTCACCAGATTGCCAGAGGATTCTATAACACAAGAGATTAAGAATCCCAGGTCTAGATGATATCTTAGATCCTTTTTAACTGTAAATCTTAGATCCTAAATCTATCAACATATGAATATATGCTAATCTTTAAAACAGAAACATTTTTCAGTTCCACTCAGGCAATGCTTCTACCAGAAAAAAACAATCAATCAACAAACATTACTAAATTCCTGCTGGGCCAGGGAATAGGGATAGAAATAAAGAAACAACCTAGTGATTTCTTCATGTTTATGATATTCAATTCAACAGACAAACATTGTGTAATCTGTGAAATGTTTTATGAGTTGAAACTATAACAAGTTTGATGTAATTAAAGAATTTTCAATTTTTATGATCACAGTGTTATTCAGCTGACTAATATAGAAAATGAATTGGAAAAGCTTATCCTTAAGGTATCTTCCAGTTCTATAAGTCTTTGATTTTAAGTGGTGACATAATGGAATGGTGGGCATGTAAATAAAAAATAATTTTTTCCACATTGCTGAATACCTGGAGGAGACCATGATCCTACTCTCCTATGATTGTCTGGTTATACAGCTCTGGTACCCTTAAAGTTTAAATCATACCTAATTAGTTTTAGTTAAAGCTGACTGCTGAAATTCTTCAGTAAGCTTGCTTACCTATAAGGCACAAGACAATTCCACCTTCTTCCTCCTGTGTAGGCCTTCCTAATTAATTTTTAGAAATTCCCCATTTGCAGTTGATATATGACAACTGATCCCTTTACTCATAGGCTACCAAACAAATTCTACAGTAGATCCTTTGTCTAAAAACCCCACTTAAACTCAGGCCCCTTAGGTTGCTGGTGTAAGCCAACATCCAGTACATTATTGCATGGATCAATGGGGCAATGGAGGCCACATATCACTCAAACCTTGGGTACCTTTTCTATACCCTCCTCTGCTGTATTGGGCTCTATTGATAAACCATTCTACAAGTGTGTGGTAGATTCAGCTTGTACTGGGAAAGCCAGTTTCAATATAAACATTTACTCCTAGAATTTGACAAATTCTAGGCTTGAATTTCTGTCTGTTGTTGTTTATCTAAACTTAAGAAAGTAATGGGAAAAAAAACTTAATAATGCAGATAAAACTTAAAAGTGGGTCTTGCCTATAGCACTCTGCCTATTATTAAACATATATCAGCACACCACAAATTTTAATCCATCCTCAAGGTAGCCAGTCATTTACCAAATGTTGTCTCAGTTAAAAAAAAAAAAACAACAACTTATTGACAGGGTATATCAACTGTGCTCAGAGGAGGGGTTCTTAATCTTTTTGTGTGTGTCATGGATCTCTTTTTAAGTATTGGAAGTCCAGGGACTCCTTATCAGAATGTGTGGTAAGGCATATCCAATTTACAAATACTCAAGGATATCTCAAGTGAAGAATAGAAATGTTTATTCTAGAATCTTGCAAGAAGCGAACTTCTCTAAACTGGGGTTCAGCCAGTAGAAAGAGGTTCATTTCCATAGAGAATGAAATGAGTTATATAGTTGTCACCACAAGAATAATGCTTGGAAGTAACATGAACTTGTAAAATTTTGACCTGAATTTTATGATGGTCAGTTTCACAAGGTTTATAACTATTTGCAAGTATGTTTTATAGTGATCAGTTTTGCAACTGCTTACAACTGTTTACCCTATTTCATTTTCCCAAATTCCCCAGATAAACTGAATATAAGTTATAAATTCAATCTACCTTAGTTAATGATTATATAAGAAACCATATAATCTCCCACAAAGAGGAGATTTGTTTAGAGGTAAATAATTCATTAAACTAGAATAACCAAGGAGACTTAGTTTACCTCAGGCTTCCTCAACAAATAGAGATTAGCCAATATATAGACCTCTTAGAATATCTCCAGGCCATTAAATAGTTAGATTCTTCTTTAAACAGTTAAGTAAAGGTCCAGGAATTTATACTTATATTGTATTTAATTTGCACTTTAACATATTTAACATGTATTGGTCAATTTGCCATCTGGGGGAGGGGATGAGGGGAAGGAGGGAAAAATTGGAACAAAAGGTTTGACAATTGTCAATGCTGTAAAATTACTCATGCATATAACTTGTAAATAAAAAGCTATAATAATTAAAAAAAAAAAAAAGTAAAGGTCCAGGAGATCAGATATTTCTACCTAGAAGAGCAATTCTTTTGTTCTCCTTTCCAGAAGCAACTTTGAAATTAGGTCTGAAATTATTTGAGATGAACTCAGTTTCCCGTTACACTCAATAATAATGTTTTTAAATGCATAAAATAAAATAGAACATATAGGATTAAGAAGGAAATTAATTATATTGAAATAAAATTATCTTTTAAACCAATTTCATTCCCTGACCCCACCATACACCCTAGTTAAGAACACATGATAGCTTGGAGATTTATATTTAAAAAAAACTTTTCTATTCCTCTCCTCAGAATCATATTAAAGAAGTGTCTAAAAAGTCAAGAATTGTCACTATTAGCTATGTTGATACCTTGCTATTGGATTATTTGAGAGCTTTTTAAAAACCTGGATTTATGATTTAGAAAAAAATTAATGCTGGTTCTTATATTACACTGAAGAATTTTGGATAGTGTAATTATAGAGTATCTGGGTTCAAAGGAATCTGAGAAGTCATATAATCAAACCCCAAACCTCTCCCATAGCTCTGTTAGCTATTCAGTTAAAAACAAGCATTTATGATTTCAGTGATGAATGAGCTCATAATCTCATGGGTGAGCCTGTTCCATTTCTGTATAGTTTTAGTTAGGGACATTTTCCCTTGATTAAACTTAAATTGTACTTCATATAACTTCCACTAGTTGGTTTTAGTTCTACCCTTTGTATTCAAGAAAAATAGGCCTAATTCTTTTTCTTAATGACATCTGTTCAACTATTTGAAGATAGTCTCCCCAATCCTTCTCCAAATTAAACATGTCCATATCATACAATTGGTTCTTGTATGGCCTGGTTTCAGCAGCTTTTGTTTGCCCTCTTTTGAATGCAATCTTTCCTATCCATTGATCTCTACTAAACTTCAGTGCCCAGATCAGAACACAAAATATAGATAGATTAGGATAGAGTATTTGATTTTCCCATTCATTCTGTATACAATGTTTATCCTTGCCATTACTTATCATATACTTAGCAGCTCAGATTCTCAGTGTAAATCTATTTAACACGTTATACATGTATATTTGCCTGTGTATACACACACACACACATATATATTTTTAAGCATAGTATCAGTTAAAATTTGGACAGTACCACATTTATTTTGGATAATTTTACCTCCCAAAATCCCTGAAAAAAATCCCCTAACTAGACAGTCCAGTACTCTGGCACGAAGAGTCGCAAATACATTGGCTATAATACTTGGAAAGAAAATTGTAGGCTCTTTAGGTATTTGTCCCAATAAGTTCACAACAATTATCCAAGTAGATGTTTCATAAGTGAATACATACAAATCAGTTTGCTTTTAAAATATCCAATACATAGAAAAATATCCTAAATTGCATATTGTTCATAATAGAAACATTTTCAAAAGGACAAAGAAAAACTATTATTTTTAGAGGCCCTTTAAATAACCTCAGGATGACCCAATACAATCAATTTAAAACTTATACAGTATGTCCAAATACCACATAAGAGAATCTGAAAGATTCTTAAAATAGCAATTAAATTTTTAGGAATAATTCTACCAAAGTATGGATCACCTTTATGACCATATTCCTCAAACAAGAAAACCATTATGTATCAAGAAACAAATATTCAGTCAATTAACCTAAAAGTAAGCCTGTCCCTTTAAATCAGTTTGCTGCACTGGTAGTGACTTGATTAAAAAACATACTTAGCGGGGGTGAGGGGAAGAAGGGATTCCATGTGGCCACCCTTCCCTCACTCCTGAACTCCTGGACAAAAATTTCCTCAGGTTCCCCTCTCAATTTCTTACATGGGAGTCCTTCTCAAGATGTAGCCCATCAGTTATTTATTTTCTGCCAATATCAAGTTTCTTCCCAAGTCCACCAGTTTCCCAACTTTCTCCTTTTCTTATGCTACATATTTAAACAATCTCCAACAACTTTAACTAGATACTCTACTGCTAAAGTAGCAGGAAGCACTGTGGGTGGGAAAGGGGGGGGAGGGGTGAGTTGAATCTTTATCTTTGAAGACAAAGGACCCTCTTCCCATTTTTCTCTCCCCCACCTCTTCTTCCTACTGCCAAAAACCTTTCTCTTACTTCCTAAAATCATGCAATCCTTTAATTGTTCCCACAAACCAATCTTTCATAAATCACCTGCATTCTTTCCAGTTCTCTTCAAAACTTTTAAGATTCACAATATAGTGAATAGCTAGATAACTCCATAAAACATAACTTACAATGTTAACAAATAAACTGAATCAAACCAAAATTATTCTTTTTTTTTTTTTTTCCTGCCTGAGTGTTTGTCTAACCACAATTAGCATCTCTCTTATCTGTCCAGGAAGAGCTTGAAGTGTATTGCCCTTTCCCTTCCTCTTTAACTAAATCAGGCTGCCCTTTTTTTTTCTTTAGTAATAAAGGTATCATTATTTAAACAAATTCCAAGATCTTATCCTCAGAATAAACAGATCTAGCATGCACTCACAATTTTCAGAATCATCCCATAGTTCCTAATCATTTTTTTCTTCCTGAGTGTCAATCAGATAAGGTTTTATTGCCCTCTATTCTAACAGGCTCTGAAAACTTCTTTAAAGGAAAAACTTTCCTGTCAGTTTAAAATGGCCAAGTTTCATTTACTTACAAATTAGTAGACAAATCACACAAAATACATACAAGTAGAATAGTGTCCCAAAAAGGTGCTCAGAATTAGATCAGACTAGATGTGTCCAGATTTAGACACCCAGGACCATCATACAGCATCCTGTGGAGGTCGGCAAGGGGCCTTTAGTGCTGCATCCAGCTTATTCCACTTGCTACAGATACAGGAGTACTCACCAGACCAGACAGGTGGCTGCAGTATAGTTAGGCAGCTGCAGGAGCCCCTCAAAATCTTATTAACCCAAACTGGCTTTTAGGATGCTCTGTGCCAATTTTGCACCAAATTCAAAAATTTGGGTCTCACTCTCCTGGTTTGCAGAAAGAGATTTCTGGAAACTGGAGCTGAGGAACATCTCTCGGGGGCCATCCCCTAGGATCCATAACCTCTTTTTGACCACCAGGGAGAGGGACTGGCTGTCAGACTGAACCAAAGGCTTATCTCGGTGGGAACCTCCAAATGAAAAGGACAGAGCCAAGATAGACAGCTCAGACCAGATTAATTAATTTAAAGCATCCTTTATTGGCTGACTCTACTAGGACAGGCTAGAAGAGATCAGCCCCGAATCTTTAGTGAGGTACACTTTTAAGCGCATCTGCCACATCCTGGTACAGCCTTGAGGTTACAAATTTCGGAAATCACTGACACAGTTTCTCATTTACAATAGGGAAATGTCTGGATGGGAGTGAGCACACAAAGGAACCTGTTGACATGTTTTGCAATGTTGTCCTGACTCTGTTAGGTACACCCTTCTCAGAGAATCCGGGACTTCAACCTTTCTCGGAAAATCTAGGGTCTCATAAACCAGGGGATGCGGCCTAGTCTGAACATAACACTTCCCTTAATTTAGTTTGAGCAATATTTGCCTATAAGCCTGAGAACCCTTGACCCAGAAATGAGGGGACCAGTCTTTTGTCCATTTCATGGCATCAAGATTTGTAGTTTCACTCACAGTCCTAGGGTCCTGTCTTTGTGATAAGTCACTGTTCCCATGACTAATGATCCAACTGTGGTTCTCTGCAGCTCAGTTAGCAACTCCTTTCCCAGGAATCTTCTTGAAGTATCTTTTCATAAAATGTCTTCTGAAAGCCATCCTTCGATGGTTACTTACTCTCTATGGTTAACCTGGCTCTGGTCTTGGGAGACTAAGTGACCTCCTCCTGTCCCAGCTGAGTTTGTAGATCTTCTCAGGAGAGAATGATTTAAGCAACCACATATCTCCTCCAGCCCAAAGTAACATCCTTTAAACTTAGTCTTTCAAATTCTTATTTTTCACCCCACCAATACAAGAAGAAAATCTTTAGCACAAATGTCTTGAACTAATCCTCATTCATTGTCTTCAGAAACTAGGACATCAGGAATATTCTCTGCTTGAGGCAACATTTCTCACTTATGGGGTTCCACCAGCCAATTCTATTGTTTTCCTATTTGTTGATCTAAAGCATTTAGATAAAATTATTCAAATCACTCAAGGCTACCTACTATCTGTACTAGTTATTAGCTCTACCTCAGATAAGGAACAGTTTTTAATAGTTCCTAAAGCATGTGTGTGTGTGTATATATATATGTATATATATATATATATGCATACATATGTTTCTAAAGCAATTTAGGAACTCCCTCTCCCTCTCCTTCTCTCTTTCCCCCTTTCCCCTCTCCCACTCTCCTCCTTCTTCTCCTTTTCCCCTCTCCCCCTCTTTCCCTCTCTCCTTCTACCTCTCTCCCCGTTTACCCCTCTCTCTTTCCCTTTCATTATTACAATTCTTTTCTTTGGGGTAAATAGGCTGTAAAATCTCTTCCATAAATAAAATTAATTCTGAATACAGGGATACTGGATATTGAAATAACAAAAGAGCCTCATAAGAAGACCTTACTTACAGCCTGAGTTCCTAAGGAGGGCAGTAGATCAAGGCACCTTGTGTTTACTCTGTGTTGGTATGTCTTTGTGTCCCCACCTGTACCCAGATCACAGAGTCACAGAATTTGAAAGTTGGAAGGATCTCAGCAGCAATCTGGTCCAAAAGGAATTCCCATCATAGCATACCTGGCTTGTAGTCATCCATCAGCATCTTGAAGACTTCCAAAGATGAAGAAGCCACCCTCATTTAAAGCAGCCCATTTGACTTATGGATAGCTCTTGTTAGGAAGGTTTTTGTCCAACTATCAGGTTAAATTTTTTTCTTTGCCGTTTTCACCCATTGATCTTATCCTAGTTTATCCTTCTGGGATCAAACAGAACAAATTCAATCTCTCCTCCATATTACTGTCTCTTAAATATTTGAAGGCTGCTGTATCCACTCAGACCCTCTCCCACACCTTCTTTTCTCTGGATTAAATTTTGGTGGGTGGAGGCAGGGGAGTGGAAAAGGAAGGGGAAGGAGAGACTGCTCGCATTGCCATTGCAACGGTTTTCTCAGCTCAGCTCTCCCTCTGTTAGCTGGCTTCCTGTCACAGCTGCCCATATTGCTATCGCAATCCTTCTTGCCCATATTGCTATTGCAATCTTTTTTCACCTCTTCACTTCAATAAAGATTGAAGATTTTTCCCTTAACCTGAATTCCTGACTCCGGCTGATTTTAAATATGCGGTCACTATAGAGGAGTCTGAAGATGTCTCTTTATCCTTTTAGTGAATGAAATTATGTCATAGATATTTTCAGAAATGAAATATTTGGGGCAAAATCCAAAAAGGTAGTTGATATCTAAGCACAGCTAGATGGTGTGGCAGATAGAGTATTAGGCCTGGAATCAGGAAGACTCTCCTTTGAAAATTTAGATCTGGCCTCATATACTTAGTAACTGTGTGACCCTAGGAAACTCACTTAACCCTGTTTGCCTCAGTTTTCTCATCTGTAAAATGAGAAGAAAATGGCAAACTTAATATATTTGCCAAGAAAACTCCAAAACAGAGAACTGGACATGACTGAAAACACTTGAACAACTACCAACAGAAATAAAATTGCTTCGGAAACTGTTGTATCCTGTTTTATTTATGAGTAGTACTGAACATTATTGAACAATATTAAAAGTATTGTCATTCCTCTGTTTTACATTAAAGAAGACAAAAGGAGCTAAAGCCTTTACCAAATCCATCAAGGTAGATTAAGCACACTCCAGCTACCTCTGAGTATAATAGGAATGATTAGGCCAAGTAATGATAAACAGAAGATGATCCATAAGTCCAGCTTCAGAGAATTCACTTGATGGATTCCTACAATGGCTGGGGCAGCTAAATGATGCAGTAGATTATAGAGTGCTGGGCTTGAAGTCAGGAAGGCTTATCCTCCTGCATTCAAATCTGGCCTGAGACATTTGTTAGCTGTAGGACCCTGAGCAAATCACTTAACAAATAAGTGAGCATGAAATGGCAATTTACTCCATTGTCTTTTCCAAGAAAACCCAAAATGGGGTCACACAACTACAACCAAGTAACTCATAATTGAAATGATTCCACAAGTCATTCTAGCTATTTCTGCTTACTTGGTGTTGGGATAGTGATATTATACTTCTAAATAATAGTGTAAGAGACCTAACAATCTTGTATCACTTAACTTATATTTGAAGCTCTTATCTGTATCTTCCCATTGTCTGATGAGGGTAATGAGTACTAAATTTAGTTATCTTATTATATTTGCCAACATAAAGTTGAAAAGTAGTGAATAATCAAATTTATTTCTCTGTACCTCAGTTTCTTATACTAAGAAAAATCTCTGAAAAAGCTTTTCAATGGAGACTTTGACATGAAAAAGTACAAGTTTTATTATATAATTCCCAAAAGTTCCTATGAAAGAATTTGGTACTCTGCTGTATTTTCACATCTGTGTCCTATGAAAATAAGAAAAACAAGTTGGTTAAATATTAGAAAAGTTGTGACAAAGTTTTTGACCACCCTCAAGCTATGTGAGGCTAATTTTGTGTATTTATCTCCAAATTAAGTGGAATTTGGACTACAAATATTTGTAGCAGTGGGAAGAGGAATTCATGAAAAGGAAGTTATATTCTTTTATATTGTATAGTTCCTAGAAGTTAGACAAAAATATTTAACCATCATTGGTGTTTTGACAAAAGAAAATTTCATTAATCATTCAAAATATGAGTCAACATACATTTATTAAACATACACTATGTATGTATGTGTGCTATGTTCTGGAGATAGGAGAAAAATAAGTGAGAGTCTCTGTTTTCAAGGAATCTACATTCAAACTGGATAGTGCTCATCTGAAGATTAATTTTTATTTGGGGACTAAAAGGGAAGAAAACAAGCATAGTCCCAGGCACTGCACTAAGCATTTTACAAATAGGACCTCATTTGATTTTCCTAATATCTCTGTGATGTAGATGCTACGATTACTATTTTTAGAACCAAGAAAATTGAGACAGTCAGAGGTTTATTGATTTGACCAGGATAACACAATAATGAGTGCCTGAATCTGGATTTATTCTTATATCTTTCCAGCTCCAGAATCTCTTTTCTATCCACTGAACCAACTTGCTGTCTATAAAAATTAATATTTCCATGTTTTTGATTACCCATTTTTCTAACCAGATAGAACATGGATGAATAATTGTAAATACAAAAAAGTTAGTACAAATAAAAATAAATTATTTCTGAAGTTTTATATGTGTGTATGTATATAAATGTATATATATATATACACATACATATGTGTATATATGTTTTGGTTTAGAAAACAAGTAAAATATTTTAACATCAGAAGAATAGGAAAGAAAACCAGAATAAACAGAAACTTTGAATGAGGAATGAAGAGTGTTTAAACTATAAAATTTCAGACTATTTAAGAAAGTAATCTGTGGACCCTTACCCAAATTGAAATCAGAGACTCTTAAGTAAAAAGCAAAAAGGACTTATTATAACCTCATGAGAAAGAGCAACTTCCAACAGACAAGCTGTCATCAGTAGAGGAGGGCAAAACACAGAATACAAACACAGAATTATATAGACCCTTACTTGAATTGTGTTGATGGCTTCTACTGATCACTTGCTCTGCTAATGGAAATTTTCTATAAGGGAAAATCAGGAATGTGATTATAATAGCATCAAAACTGGTCCTTCAAGCCTCAGCCTTAGAACATATACACGACAGGATAAAACATCCTTAGCTCAATTTTGCAGTTGACAATCAATCTTGCAGTAACAATTCCACTGTAGAGTCAGACTCAGAAATAATCAGGTGGGTTTTTATTCCAAGGGACACAGTGGGGAAACTGAGTCAGAAGGATTCCACCTTAAGCAAGGGCCAAGGTTGTTCTCAAGTCTTGTCCAGATATTAACCTCCACCTGTAACAATTCAGGATCACATTCCTTTGAATGGCTCGTGGCATATTCCTTTGAGATGGTGGGATACTAATTGAAATCAGTAATCACACCTGAATTCAAAACTCCAAATAATATCAGTTACAGTCTTAAGAGATTTTATCTCAAATAGCAAGTCTCATTAATCAAAGGTTCATGTGAATTTAGCTCTCCAGGATCACATATTCTAAATAAATATTGACTATAATCTTACATTGATAACATTAAGAGATTCATCTTAGAAAATTCACAATTTATTTTCATACCTAAGTAGATGGGTTTAAATTCAACATTAAACAAATCATTGTACTTTAAGATGTTCAATAAGCAATCTATAGCAAAACATGTTCAGTTATTAACCAGGTTCAAAGGCACAAAGACATAGACCACTGTTCTCAGATTCCCTCTAAACAATGGGAATAGTTTTCAGATGACTTAGTATAACTAATTGAAACTTATATAAAATATAGAATATGCTGTCCTAATGTCATATTAAAGAACCCAATCAGAATTAATATTAATGATTTCTTCATCCAAAAAAATGTTAATTCAACATCCTCCAATCAAAGAGTCTCTATAAACTTTTCTGGAAATATAAACACCACCAATATTGTTAAAATTCATCCAAGCACAATTACTCTCTCCTCCCAACAAAACATTCTTAATTGTCATGGTACAAAGTCAATTTTAGAGGTTATAAATTGTCCTTAACAATTCATTCTTGAGGTTCCACCACAGGTGCTTTAACCTTAGTGTAATGAGTCCATCCTTTCTAAGTCTGGAATAGTTTCAGTCATCAGTCACATCTGATAAGGTCCTTCCCTTCTGCTCCTTCCAGGACTTAGTAAGTGTCCAGTCCCTAAGTGCAAACTCCAAAGATAGTGTCTGGGTAAGCAATAATTGCTTCCTAAGGGCTGAAAGGGATGTGATCAATGCCAATATCTAATTCCTTTAAAACTTATTCTTTGTTTCAAAAGAGAGTAATTCTCTTTCTCCTCCCAAATAAAATAAACCAAATAGCATCTCATATGGGGAAAGTTCCAGATCACTTCTGGGGACAGTTTTAATTCTTTAACAAAGAAATAGGCAAACATTTGGTCCAAAGCAATTTAGTCTCTAGCATAGTAATCAGTTTCTTAAGAATCTGATTCATTCTTTCCACTTTCCCCAAGGAGGACAGATGTCCAAGTATATGGAGTTGCCAGTCAATTTGCAATCCCTCACCATTATTCTTGTAAAACCTTAGCAATAAAGTATGTTCCATTATCAGAGTTAATAGTCTCTACCAATTCATGCTTAGGTACAATTTGTTCCAATGTTATTCCACTAACCCCTTTTAAGGCAACAGAGCTCAGGGAAAAGCTTCCACTCATCCTATCAAATGGTCCACTATAACCAGTAAATATCTCAGTTTTCCCCTTGGTACCATTTTAATAAAATATAACTTGAATATTCTGGAGTCAGTTTCCCTTCCTCTGGAGGGAAACTTCCTCAATACCTTTTTATTTATGTTAAGACATATTACACACACCTTTCAGATATTTATTTTGCAATTACACATATTCCTATATGCCAGATTTTCTTGCTATGCTGACACTAGGCCAGGTTTGAGAGTGGGGCTGCGCTGTACCAGGATTGCAGGCTGGACTCCCACTGATATTATAGACCTTTTCTGCTAATCTTCCAAGTTGCCTTCAGCTAGAAAATGTTCTGCTCATTTTTGGGGTGTTTTTACACTCCAAAATCTGTTCAGAGTTATCACCCAAAGAAATTTGGAGTGACCTGGGGAAGAGGTCAGGTGAGCCCTTGCCTTTACTCTGCCATTTTGGCTCCATCTTTCCAAATTTTCTTAAAAAGACATCACACATTGCTTGAGCACCATAATGGCTTCCTTAATGCAATGCCACTAAAATTTCCTAGTCATGGCCTTATTTAACATTCTTCACTCATCAGATAACTGTCAATATTCTTCATTTATTGCTTCCATATCTTCCAATCCTTTTTCTTCCCTTTGTAAACCAAGAAAGGCTGTTTGCTGCCAGAATTTTTAAAGTAGTAGTGCTTTTCTGTTTCCCTAATGATCCCCAAACCCTCAGATCCTTCATTCACACTCTTTCCTTTCTAGTTTTCTTTCTTATTCTGATCGCTTCCACTTGTTTTTTTAACATCTTCACTATGCTGAATGTATTTCCTTTCCTTCTCTATCCCATTCAATCCTACTTGCAACAAGGAGTGGGGGTAGTAGGGCTTGGAGAGAGAAAGAAACTTTTCCTTCAAAATCTCCAATTTTATCAATTGCTTTATCAATCAATCTTTCTTGCTTTTAAACCACCCTTTCTTTTGAAGGGAGAAAGCAAAACAAACCTTACAATTCAGAATATAGATAATTTCTAAATAACTTTGGATCAAATTTCACAAAATTTATACCATTTATACCAGGGCTGACAAAACATTAAAGCACAGCTCAAACATTTTTTACAAATTGCCCAATATATAATTTAGAAAGCAACATGGTACCTTAAATATATGTAATCTAATTAGAAGATACAATCATGAGATCTCTTTAGGTAAGTTACCAGACAACTTTGTTTTAATACCCATTTTTTTCCTTAAAATGAAATCAAATATAGACTTAAATTTCTCTAGCAATACTTCAATATCAATGGACACAGATTTCTAGCAGCTTTTCCTAACTGTATCAATTGAAAGCAATTCTAATTATATCAAATTTAAATTTAAACACACAAATAAGTTACATAAGACTTTTCCCCTTCAAAAATTTCACCATCCTAGGTTCCCAACATTTTTGCAGTAGCTCTTATCTTCTCCCCAAAATTCTTCCTTAAATCCATGTGATAGGGAAGAGGGAAAGATTTTATTTCCCTAGATTTCCCAACTCACTTAGAGATAGACCACACTTTTACAAGACCAGAACTTTAAAATCCTAAATGACCAGATCTTTTCTCTTTTCCTTTGTAATTCAGCTGACTGAGAGAAACATAGAAGACAAAACACAAGTGCTCTCTCTCTCTCTCTTTCTCTCTCTCTCTCTTTCTCTCACTTTCTCCCTCTCTTTCTCTGTGTGTGTGTGTTTCTCTCTCATTCACACAATACACACACACACACACACACACACTCAAGAGCTGCTTTTAAATATTTGCTTAAATATTTTAAAATTTGCTTAAATATCTGAAAAGGGCCATGAGGAAAGAAAATAAACAATCAATCAAGCTTTTGTTCTCAGGCCCTCCTTGGGAATGAAAGTGAGAAGGGGAGTCCCAGAGCCACAGCCATAACAGTGGTGGCTGGTGGGACACAGGGGTGGGGGGTGGGGGGTGGCAATACAAACTATCCCACAGTCAGCAACTACAAGGCTACTTACTCTCCTCAGTATCCAAGAACTCCTTTGAATTTACATATAGAGTCAATTGTTGGCACACCCAGGCCTCAGGGCAATCACTACTTTGGCCGAATTCATTTCCCCTGAGTGCGGTGCCAGCCCAAACAATACAGCAGTATTTAGTCATTTTCTTTTTGTACTTCCCTGCAAAGTTTGATATTTCATCTCAGTTCTTCCTAAAGAGCTATTTTCTGGGATATTAGATAGGTTTTTAGGGTCAGCTAGAGTGTTCCTTCCCCACCGTTCAAAGTATCTTGTCCCCTTCGATGAAGCACTCACCTGATCTTACCAAAGGGAAATGGGATTACTCTTACTCTAACCACTTAGAGTCTCCCAAACCCAAAGGGAAATTGGATCACTCTTATAGACTTAAACCCCTTACAGTCTTCCTACAGCAAAGTGAAATAGATATATTCTTATAGACTCTTAACTGACTCTCCCAATCCCAGTCACCCAGGCAGTTCCCCAGTTCTTGTCCAAGGGGATGTACTTTTACAGGCTCTAACTGCTTAAAGTCTCCCCCTCACTCACCAGTTTCTTGCCCTACTTGGATGGTACACACAACTTAAGTGACTGATTCCAAACTTTTCTTCTCTGGCATATTTCCTGAGCAGAATTAATCCTCTGTCTTCACTAGTCCACTTCCCTTTCTGCTTTCTCCAACTGTCTGGAATTTGTCAGATCAGAACAGGAGTTCCTAAACCAAGTTCAAGAACCACTGAAGAACACTCTGGAGGGTGCCCACCCAAGGATTCTGTTCTCAAGAACAAGAAATGTCCAGGAATGAGCCCCCAAAGCTGTGTGGGACAGTGACCCTTCCCCAAATTAAAACCAGAGACTCTCCAATTAAAAGGCGAAAAGGATTTATTACAGTGTCATGAGAAAGGGCAATTCCCAATAGACGAGATCGTTAATGGAGAAGTGCAAAGCACAGGATAGATCATAAAGTGGGAGTCCTCACCCCCTTCTGACCTTTTCTGACAATGGTTGGGAGGATCTAGGCTTACATTCTAACACAGAAATCTACCCAGAGACTAAAAGCCACCCAGAGATAAAGAATATTAGCCAATGACACACTCTTTACCATATTAGGAACTTAATATTAATTGTGCCAAAAAGAGCAGGAAGAACAGGAGTAAACACCCACAGCTTTTGGCTGTAGCACAAATAACAAGTTATTATTAGGCTATAGATTGAGGCCACATTCTTAGGAGAGGTCTTCACTCAATTTATTCCATTCAGTAACCTATTGAGAGAGATTTAGAAATAAAATAATTTGGAGGGCAAAATGACTATAAATGGCTCCTGCTTTGATAACATGAAATAAGTAATATCACAAAGTAAAACAGATACTGAAAAGTAAATAAAGTAGGCTTATGCAGACTTCCAAGTTAGAAGAGCTGAATCCAAATCGTACCTCTCATCATACTTCTCTGACTGTGGACAAACTATTCAACCTCTCTGAATCTCATTTTCTCATCTGTGAAATATGGGTATTGAATAGTTGCCACTGAGGTGTCTTCCTCCTGTGATTACCACAGAAGACAATTACTCTCCAGTAGTCTATTGTATGACTTGTCTTTTTCATACTTCTTTGTGAAAAGAATTAAGAACGACCTGCCACCTATAATATAATTAATCTGATAAACCAAGTTCTTAGGAGTTTTATTAACTTTTTTGTATAGGCCATCTGAATAATAATTTCTATAATTCATACTAATATTATGTAGTTTATGTGGAAACCTTCTTATTGTAGAAAATCAGATTTATATGCAAACAGTCTGGTGGAAAATGTGCATATTTGTTTAAGACAAAGTTCCCTAGCCTATAGACTGGCATGTACCAGTAGCACTTAAAGCTTTGAATGGTGCCATTCTTTCATTATAGCTGTTGTGGTATATTGTTATATTGATGCTACTTTTTTTGCTCCATATAATTCCTACAAGTCTTCCCATTGACTTGTGCCCTAATGCTTGGCATGATGCCTAACACATCTTATTCAGTTTATGAATATATTATGATAAGTTACTATTTCTCTCATATATATTATTTTAGGACCAAGATCTTTCCATTTTTCTACTTCTTCATTCAGAAACCAATCAATATAGGGAATTTCTCTTAGAGACTTAACAAGATTAAGATCTAATCAGACAGTAAAAGAAATTTTAAGTCTTAGTTAATGGATATATTCCTGCTAATTGTGTTTGCTCAGACAGATTCAGGGAAAGGTTGATTCTCATTATCAAGAAAGGTGATATTGATGCCTCTTTGACCAAGATTTGAGTGACCTAAGTCATGTACCCCAAGATCTTCATTTTAATATAGACCACATCTCCCATTGTGTTAATTAATCCAAGTTGATTTCTGTCCCTCAGTATATGCCCTATCTTTGAAGGGCATATAAACTGTGACCACATCACCATTAGAGGTCTTTGGTCTGGGAGAGATGGCCATTGGATATCCTTTTAATAGTAATCTGTTGATCTTATTAATAAAATTATTGAATTATCCAAAAACTATATGTTTTGAGCCTTTTTAATAGTCACAATATTATTGATTAATATTTCTCTGAATTCTCTTCATATTTGTAATTTCATTTTGTATAAATAAGATTTTATTAAATTCATCTTTACACATTCTGTTTGGTCATTCATTAATCTTTGTGTGTTCATTTGGTTTGCATTTTTTTTGCTATCATAATGCTATCATAAAACATGAACATTTTCATTATTCTCGCCCCATGTATTCAGTCAGTTGCTAAATCTTGTCAGCTCTCTCTCCACCACATTATTACATACCTTTACTCATACATCTACTATCCTAGTTCTTTTCATGACTATTGCAAGAGATTCCTATTTAGTCTATATGGCCTCATTTCACTCCATTCTAATTGATCCTCCACACACACATGCCAAAGTGATATTTCTGAAGCACAGATTTGATCAATTTACTCTTCTACTCAATAAATTCCAGTGGTTCCCTCTAGGATCAAACTCCTCTTTGACATTTAAAGTTCTTTCCCTACCTTACCATCTACTTTCATATTATTCTCCTTCATATTCTCTGTGACTCAGCCATATTGGTCCACTGGCTATTGCACAAATATGAAATTCTGTCTTTTCTTTTTATATTTTTTGATTGTGCACCATACTTAGGATGCTTTCCATCTACACTTTTGTCTTTCAGAATTTCTAGTTTCTTTCAAGATTCAGCTCAAATCTCACCTTTGTCAGGAAGTCTTTATTTATCTCTTCAGCTTCTTGTGTCTTCTTCTCCATGATTACCTTATCTCTGATTTGTATATGACTTGTATAATCAACATTTGTATATATTGTCTTCTCCATTAGAATGTAAATTCCTTGAGAACAGGAAATGTTTTCTTTATTTTGAGCATTTAGAGGAAAAACCTAACATATAATATGTATTTAAAAAGTGGTTGTTAATAGTATACAGGATTCTTGTGATATATGTATATACACATATGCATACATATACACGCAAACACACCCACACTATAAAATATACTTATAGACAAATAAAGAACCAGGAGAAGAGCAAGAAGTTGATTATAAAAGGATGTTTCATTTTAATCATAGATACACAGTAGGAGAAAACAATACTTAGTATTACAGACACTTGCACTATATTAAAAGATCTCAAAGACTTTTTAATTTTAAAAAAATTTATTTACTTAGAAGCATTCAGAATGTCGACAAATTGTAACTTTTTCTTTTTTCTTTCTTTCTTTCTTTTTTTTTCTTTTTGCTATTACAAAGTAGTATTCAGTTAATGGAATAATAATTATTTCATATGCTACATCAAAGACAACTGAGATGATAATGAACTATATCCTCATATATAATTTGTTCTGTGTACCAAAAACTTGCTTTAAATGTTCTTCCAATTTATGATTCCTATACTAAAACAGGTAAGGTAGCAGTTACTGAAAATGCCACTGAAAGAAAAACTATCTAGAGATACACTTGACAATATATTAATAACTATGTAAGAAAAGACCCCGAATAGTTTAAAAACTAATATTACATTTCATTTTTTTTACAAAAGGAGTAAATTGTGTACAAAGAGGCAAAATGCTCTATAGATAAGGAAAAAACTGCTCTAGAACCACTATCATCTTCCTCCTCATATTCATCTGTTTTCTCATCTTCATCTTCTCATTTTCTTCCTCCTTTTTCTTGCTATATTCGGGTTTGACAACTTTTCCCTTTTGTCCAGTATGTAGTGATACCCTTTTTCATATTTTTCCTGTAGTTTAACTGTCTTTTTCCCATAAAGTTGCTTGTCACCTGCAGCAGTATTATCACCTTCCCCCCATTTTTATTCTTTTGTCACATCTCCAATATAAAGACCAGGATGCTCTTTTTTTGGACAATACTCAGAACAGAGTAAGAAAAATACTTAACGAAGTGTTTTAGATTAAACCCAAATTCGGTTTTAGTTTGTTTGTTTGTTTCTCCTTTAGGTCATATGTAGGTCTGCATTCCTTCATAACAAATTGTATCAGCTTTTGTCATGTCCTCAGATTTTCCTTTTTCTTTTACAGACTTTGTCTTCACCTTTCTGAGCATTAAAAAAAAAAAAAACGTATCTAGACATTTCTTCTTATGTTCCTCTGAACAGTTTTGAACAAAGAAGGTCTACAGAGACATTTATCCCTTAGCTTCTTAGGATTATTTTTGTCCGCTTTTTTTTTTAAATTACTTTTCTCTAGTGCCACACAGAGTAACCCAGTACTGTCTAGGCCTTACTTGCCCCATAGTTTCCATGGAGCTCAATGTGCTGCAATGACTGTGAAAGCGCCAGCCAGACGCCAAGATTTGAAAGACTTTTAAGGGAATAGAAGGCAACAACTCCCAACTCCCAAGGATGACCTAACATCTTTTTTTTCCTTGATTTATGTGTATTTCAAAGAATATCTAATTTGGCTTCCTTTTTATGATAGTTATCTTGTAGGAAGCTATATATCTCTGTTTGAACTTTTGAGGATGTTTGCAGATAGGAAAGTCTTTTTATAGTTGACTACTAAAGTGTATATAGGTGAAATATTTGAAAATCACACATATTCACAGAATATTGGAGATGAGAAATTGAAAATCATTTAGTATAAGCCATTCATTTTATAGCTGAGGAAATGAAGCACACAGTGAGTAACCTGAAAAAAGTTTGAATTAAGAATTTATACTATCTGGGACCAAATATATAAAGTTATTATTTAACTGAACACTTCTAATTCTAAACCCAGTATTATATAGCAGATTCTCTACAGACAATCCACTCATTGTTTATTAGACCAATTTTGCTTGTAAAGTACCTGGAGTCTAATAATAGATAATTGATTGGATTCAATCAATTCAAATTCTGTATTTAGTTTTTAAAAACTGATAATAACTAAACTATATTAGACACATAGGCTATCCAGTGAGCTACTTTCCTTTGTCTTTTTTCTTTTTTCCTTCTTTTGTGTTTTTTACTGCTAAAACTTACTTCAGTAGCTATATCTAAATTATGCAAAATATTGGGATTAAAATGAATGCTGAAACTTTTTTATATCACTTAAATTTTAATCAAGAGTATTTGAAAGAAATTGATTTTATTAAAAAAGAAACTTATTTTAGTTATTTGTCATAGAACCAATACATGTTATTTTTGTTTGTTAAAAAAAATTATATTAACTAGGGGAGAAAGATTAACTATCTTAATTAGGAGCGTTAGATTCTGAGATCCTAAAGTAAGTTTTATTGAACTTTTGTGTGAAATCAGTTCATGTTATCTAAGTTAAACTAGGCCCTCACTAAAGCATGACAAATCTTTTACACTTCTTTAATTGATTTATTAGGGATAGGTAGGTGGCACAAAAGATAGACTATGGACCTGGAGTTAGGAAGAGTGATCTTTCTTAATTAAAATTTGGCCACAGAAACTTTCTAACTATGTGATCCTGGATAAGTCATTAACTCTGCTTGCCTTAGTTTCCTCATCTGAAAATGAATTGCAGAAGTGGCAAATCACTCCAATATCTTTGCTAGAGTCAAAAAAAAGTTGGCTATGATTAAAAAATGACTGAACAACAAAAAATTGATTCATTAACTCACCACAGAAACAATTCTAATCTTCTTTCCTATTCACATCTCCCAAGACATGATCTCTCCATACCTAAGGACCCTATCTATAACATTACAAAGAAAATTAAGATATTGAGAACTTCCCTTTTCTCCTCTTCATCTAAAATCCCCTTATGATCATTATCCCGCTCTCTCTCCTCTCTTTTCTCATTCTCCATAATAACTTTTCTTAACTCCAGGTCTGATTATATCTATCCCCCCTACTCAATACATCCCAGTGACTCCCTATTGTTTGTAAGACAAAAGTATAAATTCTTCTGTTCACAATCTTGTCTCAGACTATCTTTTCTCTGTTTCTATCTCTCCATCTGTCTCCATTCTTGAAATGTGTTCCTTGTAATATCATACAATCCTATGCCTCCAAGAATCAGCTCAAACGCTTCCTTCTATATGAACTTTTTCCTGATCCCCCAGTGACTAGTTCCATCCATCTTAAAGTATCTTATACTTACCTAGTTCTTGTTTATTTATATTTATTTTCTTTATGTTCATTCTATATAAACCTACCTATGTACTTGTAATTATATAAGCTTGTTGATAGTAGAACTTATTTAATATTTTTTGTACTTTGTATTCCGGTATCTAACAAAATGCCTAGAATTCTGCAGTTGCTTGAAAAATGTTTGCTGATTTATTGATTTAGGATTTGGACAATCTTGGGACTTTTTTTTTTTCAATTCTTCCTTCTTCCCTTCCAGTCTGACTATATTTTTTTAACAGAAATTGTCATTAGTAAGAATGAAAAGCAAACAAATATATAATTCTAGTCAAGAAGCTCCCCAAAGTTTTTCAGATTATATAAAGGAATCAAGCCAAACATTCCTTTTAAAAATAAGTTTATCTAAGGTGACTTATTTTCTACTGGAAAATCAAGTTTCTGTTATCTGGCTGCTAGAGAATCCTTGAAATCAATTAAATAGCTTGAAGAGACTATGTTGTTTTACCCTTTAAAGAGTGAGCTTTAAGTAAAACAAAGGTGTTTTTGAAAATAAACAGAAGCACTAGCAGGAAAAAACCACTTAAAAGGCAAGGAAGAGGTCAAGATACTGAGTTATCTCTAGATCTTTAGAAAAAATATAGAAATATATGAGAAAATTATATGTCATTACTTCTAGATATGTTGAGAAGGAAAATAGAGAACTTTTGACAAAAAAATGTGAGCAAAGGGAAAGGGATCTTGGAATCCTGTCTGCAATAAGAGTAGCAGTCATGATTTTACTTGCTTGGTTATTCATATTTCAGGAATTGAATTTTTGGCCCTTGGTGACTTGGGTCACCTCAGGTGCTTCAAAAGTATCTCTCTGTGATGGGAGAATGAAGAAGCAGAGCTGAGAGCTCTGGGACATTCTCCTCCCCATCAAATCAAGAGCTAACTAGGGGACTCATTGGGCATGGAGTGACTTGAAGGCAAGGTCAGTGTCATCTAATAATAATAATACCAATTACATAGCATTTTAGAGTTTGCAAAGCATTTTACATATGCTATCTCATTTGATTTGATTTGATTGCCATGATTTCTCCAGGCATTAGCCCCGCTTTTCTTCTCTTATCCCATAATTTGTTAAAGCAGATGTAGAAGAGAACTCTGGCAGGAAAGAAGAGGATATAAAATAGTGAGAAGTTATATTATATTACTTCAGGAGGAAGATAGAGGGTGTGATTTAGAGATCAAAAAGTTGCATGCGATTCTTTTGCATTCTAAGAGCAGGTGGCTCTTTGACCTCTGGCTAGGTTATCGCTGTCCCCATACCCCAGCTCCCTAAATCCCCAGTGTTTAATACCTTCCTTGGATACCTACTGCTCGTACCTTTGTACTCTTAGTGGAATGCAGCAGCAGTAATATATTAGAAGAAGCAAGATTAGATAAGCAGTTTCAACTAAAGGTAAAGTTTGTTGAACTAATCTCTCTCTCTCTCTCTCTTCTCTCTCTCTCTCTCTCTCTCTCTCTCTCTCTCTCTTTCTCTCTTTCCTCTCCTTTTAATCTTCCTCTTTCTTCTTCCCTTCTCCTTCCCTTCTCTCCCCCTTCCCCTTCCTTTCTCTATCCCCCTCCTATCCCTTTTCCCCTCCCCTCTTCTCCTCTTCTCTCTTTTGCTCTCTTCTCCCTTATCCCCCTCCCCTCTCCTCTTCTCCCCTCTCCTCCTCTCCTCTCCTCTTTTTTCCTTCCTCTCCCGTCTTTGTCTGTCTCTCAATATTGAAATTAGAAACAATACTTCTACATAAAAATTAGAGATTTTATTAATTTTCCTGAAGGCAAACTCAAACAGCTGTGACATCTGGCCAGAATGGCTAAATGCCCTTTCTTCATGGTTACTATGCCTTTCTTTCTTTTCTAGCACCATGTGCCAGAGATTATTAGCTGGACATCCCTCAGGATTATGTTATTGGGATGATCTGAGTAGGGTAGATATATTTCATTGTGAAGCTCACTGGATACATGTACCACCAAAGCAGCCCCAACTGTGTCAATGGTGGGTTTTGATAGAATTGTGGAGAGCAATTTCAGCACCAAAAGATGCAATTTGAGAGACATAAAATGTTGGGTTTTGGTCATGTAAAGAATTCACAATAGCCATTCTCTATGGTAAAAGGTGGGTTTATTTAGGAGAAGAAGTTACAGACAAAATGAAGAGGTCAAATAGGCACCAGGAGTGGTAAATATGAAATAGAGTTGGGAGAACACATAGTTAGCAAGGAAAGGAGTTTTAACAGTTAATGATGAAAAGATGAGATTTTCAGTGGAACTCACAATTAAGGAGGAGAAAGAGAACACCTCATGAGATTGGAATATGCTCTTAGAAAGACACTACAATGGGAATGAATGGAGAGACACCATGAAATACAGGGATTGGTGAGAAGAGAGACACCATGAGGCATGGAGAGTGGGGGAAACCGGGCTGGGGAGGCAGAATGCTGAAGGGGGCAGACCCAAAAGGGATTCAGCAAAGATTGTGGTAAGCCATGGACAGATTTATAGAGGAAATTTAACTTCAGGGGTTTGATGTAACTTGAATTTCTAACTGGATGACCTCCACAGTGGGTGAGACTATAATGTTAAACTAATCCCCATCAGTACCCTTCCCTGCTTGCCTCAGGCAGTAATTACATCAATACTTCAGTCTTTCTCTGCTGACCTAGTTACTCAGGACTTTTATCAGTTTGACATAACCCCATTCTCTGCTTAACCCACTGCTCTCCAGTGGATTATGGCCATTACATCTGACTAGTTTCCTTTTGACTATTTAATTCACTGATGACCAGTAATGGACTAAAAGCTAAATTAACCTGGGATGAAGTAGGAGAAGATCATCAGAGAATAAAGATAAGATGGCACAGTTGGATTTCTTGGTAAGCTTTCAATAAAGAGGATTTGAAAATAGATTGTCCTGATCTTAGTGAATGTTAACCCATTCTATAAAAAAGTAAAAAAAGCAGGTAGAAGGGAATTATCCATCATATGGCTTGAAATCACAGTAATTATTTTAAAAAAATTTTTTTGTGCTTAGTGTTGTTCAGATTTAAAAGAAAAATATCACCTCTGTTTCCTTTTTTTTTGCTTAGGCAATAACATATTGGGCATAACAATGTGAGACCACATTTGAACCCAGATCTTCCTGATTTAAGGGCTGGTGCTCTACTCACTATGCCACCTAACTGCCCTCTAGAAGCTTATATGTTTCTTTCTTTCTTTCTTTCTTTTTTTTTTTTTTTTTGTTGTTGCTGCAATTGGGGTTTAGTGACTTGCCCAGGGTCATACAGCTAGGAAGTATCAAATGTCTGAGGCCCTATTTTAACTCAGGTCCTCCTTATTTCAGGGCCAGTGTTCTATCCACTGCGCCATCTAGTTGCTTCTGTTTCCTTATAACAATCTAAAAAAGATACATTGGGCATTTTATGATATGTATTAGAGTAGGACTTCATTAATAAACAATGGATTTAAGATTGGAAGAACTTAGATTTGAATCACTGAGGAAGTCACTTGACCTTCCTAGGCCTTCCTTACCTTATCTGTAAAGTAAGGAGATCTGACTAAATGGTTTCTAAGATCCTTCCAACTCTAAATTTTATGAAAATCACTTTTGAAAAAAATTTTTCATTTTATTACATCTTATTTTCTTGCTTACAATGAATTGTTACAGTTACCTAAAAGAGGTAGAAGTAGGAACAGAACAGGATGACCATTTTTTATTTCATTGATCTTTATTTTTTTCTTTACTAGTCTGAGATTCACTTTGCTGCTATTCATTCCTTATAGTTTCTCTCAAATCCTAAAACAAATAAACCTTATTGTCCTTTTCTAAGACTTCTCTTCCTATAATGAGTTGTAACTGTAACTCATTAAATATTTGCTGAGATTTATATTTGTTTTTGTTTCTCTGATAGATGGATCTGCATGCAAGGTCAGAATTTAGATTTTTATCTTGCTTAAAATTGCTACTTTATCCTTCTTATCTAAACCTTCTATTTAAAGCATTCATATTTCTTTTCTTTTCTTTTTTTTTTTTTTTTTTTTTGCCAGGCCTAGTTTTTTGTTTTTTAACAAAGCGTCTTTGCTATATAAGCATGATTGTGTAATTTCCTTATTTTTTTCTTGATCAAAAAGTAACATGTTGCTAATATCAATCAATTTGAATTTGTTTTGATTCTGTTGCCCTTTGTTATAGTGTAATCAAAGAAGCATTGAACCTTCCATTTGGAAGGAATCTCAGAGATCACTTCCTATAACTTACATATAAGCTATGATGATTTCTATAATCCAGCTTCTTAAATGGTGGTTTGATGCCATATGGGGTTTCATAACTAAATGTGGAAGTCATTAAATTATTATTTATTATCAATAAATGTTTGATTTGTATATCTTTTCTTATATAACTATATGCATGGAAAAAATTCTTGGATGAAAAAAGATCACAAATGGAAAAAGTTTAAGAAGACCTGATCTAGAACATCCCCATCAAATATTCATCTAACCCTTCATATAAAGACCTTCAATGATAGGGAGGTCAAGACTATGAAGGGCAGCTCGTTCCATATTTGAACAGCTCTTATTATTAGGACTTTTTTTTTTTTAATCAGGCTGAAATCTGCCTTTCTGAAATTTCTACCCATTGTGTCTAGTTTTATGTTCTGGAGGCAAATAAAACAAGATTAATTCTTTTCCCAAATGATTACCTTCCAAATATTTGACAATTCTTATATTCTCCTTGAGCTTCATAGTATTTAGGGCTAAAAAGGAACTTGAAGATCATTTACTCTCTTGTATAGATGATTAATCCAGGATCCAGAAAGATCAAGGTACTTGTCCAGAATTATGAACAGAACTGAACAGGAGAGCTGTGATTTGAATAAAAATTTCTGACTGCAAGGTCAGTGGTCTTTTCATTGAATTATGTAGCCAGATTCTCTCCATTATCCTAAACATACTCTAGCAAATAAAAAAACTCTAGCCTTCTCTCATTCTGGTCACCTTCCTTTGGATTATTTAAACCAAAACTTTAAATTGTGGGTCATGACCTCATATGGGTTTGTGTAACTGAATGAGAAGGATCATGAAATTTATGATTTATTATCAGAAAATGTTTGATTTATATACATATTTTATATGCCTATATGCCCAGCCTCATATAAAAATATCTCACTTAAAAAGAGATCATGAGTAGAAAATGTTTAAGAAACCCTGCTCTAGACCTTATCAATGCCCTTAAAATGTGCTACCTAGAATTGAAAACAACAGTCTAGGTTTACTTTAATCAGAGCTGAGAACCCAGAGGGAACCTCCTTTTCAATCTGGACACTATGATTATATTAATTTTTCCTAAGAACACTTTCATCTTTTTTGGTGCCATTTTATACTATTTATGACTATATTGTTGGTGTTTGTCCTTTGTTCTTAAAGATGATCATGACATCAGGAAGGTGATGCCATGATATTTAAGTGAATTGAATCTAAGTGAAGGAGGACTGGGCAGGATCACCTGCCTTGCTTTCTACTCTGGAACCATCTGGTTCCAGTGGCCAGATATAGATCAGGATGCCTGGCCATGGCCCTGGATGCAGGGAGAAACTTTGAGCTTTTAAAGTTAAAGTTTTTAACAGATCTTGTAGTGATGAAGAGTAGATAAGAAATGAGGCAAAGAATGGCCTTTTTAATCTAGTATATACGAACAAACAAAGAAATATTTAGATTTATTTATTTAGTCATATTAAATTTTCAAGTCTCTACTGTTGTCCATGTGTCTCCCCCTTCATGTACTTAAAACAATAAGCACAATAATTATCATTTATTTAGGTTGTTAAGATTTATAAAGCCTAATAATATTGTGAGGTGGGGAGTAAAAATGCTGTTTTATTCTCACTTTATGAATAAGAAAATTGACTCAGAGGTACAGCATGACATAACGAAAGAACTCTATACTTTGAAGTCAAAATTTGTGTTCAAATGCATTAGCCAAGGGATCATTGGCCAATAATTTAATCTCCTCTCTGACTGACTTTCCTCCTCTGTAAAATAAGGATAATAATAGTAGGACTTGCCTTCCAGGATTTCTATAAGACTAAAATAAGATAATTATTATATTAGTTAAAGGACTAAACTTCACATAACATTTGAGTGGTCAGAAAAGCTTTATGTTATTATAAACTATGCCAGGAAAGACTGATAGCCAAGTGAGTTCCAAACACAATTTATTACATGTATATAAACACATACAGTATATATGTAAACACATATATACATTCACATAGTATAGAAAAATGGAGAACTATCAGTTTGAATCTGCTGTTGACCTTGGAGGTGACATAGAGCCCAGCTCCTTAAATTGTGGTTGGCAACCCCACATGGGGTTTCATTACTGAATATAGGGGTAATGAAATTATGATGTGTTATCAATAAATGTTTGATTTGTATATCTATTTTATATACTTAAATATCCATTATCACATGAAAATTTCTCAAACAAAAAGGGGTCACAAGTGGAAAAAGTTTAAGAAACCTTGGTAAAGTCTCAATAATCTGGCATTGGCCTCAGGTTAGCAGAATAAGGCCATTTTCTTTTGTTTATGACTCAAATAACAGAGGGACTGGAGAAGAACAAAAAATATACACATAAGAAAGAACCTAATTGCTCATTTTCACCAAAATAGAGGCTAATGTAATGATACAGTTACTTACACCAAGTGAGAGAGGATATGAACCCTCTCCACTCCTCACTCCACTTTTGCCTCAACTTGAGATAGTTTTTTAACTTGAAACTTAAAAACTTTTTAACTTTTCAATTTGAGATAGTATTTTAAAAATTGCTTTATTAAAAAAAAGAAAGAAGAAAATGACTCAACTATCCAGAGTAACATTTTAATTTGTGTCCTCCCTAAATCAAGTATCTAAAAGATTTCCAGAGTTCTTTTGTTTAATAATGAATGCTTAACTCCAAATCTGATTTCATTTGGGCCCCAAAATGTTCAGTTTCAGAGAAAAAGTAAAAAGGCTGCAAGAGGTCAACATTCTATTTAAAGATTTTAGCATTTATAACCTTGAATATATTCCTGAAGTTTCTAGCCCCAGAAGTACATTGTTGTGATCCTTGTGTTGGATCTATTTTATTACATCAGCAAGATTTCCTTCTGCAAAAAAGGATCATGAAAGTAAGTGTGTTCTGAAAGCAAACCCATGGAGCAGATCAACGTGTCTAAAAAGCCTCTGTGCTTAAATGATGTGTTAATGATAGTTTCAAGGACATTTTTTTAATGACAGATTATATGATATCATCTGAGAGCAATTGATAGCATAGTAGATAGAGTCCTGGACCTACAGTCAGGAACTTCTGAATTTAAATCTGGTCCCTGGAATCTAGCTAACAAGTCTCTTAAATACTTTTTGCCTTACTTGCTTGCTTGCTTGATTTATTTATTTATTTTGGGAGGGGTATAGCAGAAAGGAGTTAGATTGCATGTAACTATCTTTGACCAGTGCTACCTGTGTTATCATTCTTGAGTTACTGTTCTGGTGCTATCTCTTCATATTGTTGTTGTTTAATCATTTTTTAGTCATGTCTGACTCTTTGTGACCTCTTTTGGGATTTTCCTGTTAAAGATACTTGAGTGGTTTGACATTTGTTTCTCTAGCTTGTTTTACAGATAAAGAGCCTGAGGCATGTAGGATTAAATAATATGTTCAGAGTCACACAACTAGTAAATGTCTAAAGTCAGATGAATCTTCTTTACTCTAGGCCCAGCATGCCATCCACTGTACCATCTAGATGCTGACTCCTGAAACCCAAGATAATTAAGTTATTGAAGTAAAGTAGAATAGATTATAATCTTAGAATTTAAAAAAATAATGCAGTCCAAACCCCTCATTTTCATATGAAGAAATTTCACTCAAATTCAAAAGAAAAAAAAGATAACCTTTGGTTAATTGAGGTATTTGAATAGGCATGCAATGAATATTCTGGAGCTACTATTTCAACTTCCACTTGCATTTAGTTGGGCCCTCAAGTGTGGCTACTATGTAACTTTAGTGCTCCAGGAGGAGCCAAGGTTCCAAAGGGGATGTTCTTTTAATACTATACTTTTCACGATGATTATGGGTTGATTATCAATAGTAAGACAGATTTATTTGTTTTTTAGAGAGGAATATTTATTAAGGTTGTTTAGCTGGTAATTAATATACATTTGGGAAATTTAAACATCTCTCCCAAAAGCATGTGACCCATTCCCTCACAAGTACGTAGAGAGTCCAGAGAAAGTGGGCTCAAATTAAGAAAGCAAATATAACAAAGGAATAGCTCACAGTTCCTGGAAGTTCTTTTGCTAAGATGTTCTCCTCAGTCATAGTATAGATCAGAGGTTTCAAACACATGATCTTCAGGCAGTATGTATAGCTTGCAACATTTCACCCACCCACACCAAATTAAAATGTAATTGGGGAATAATTCAACAACAACAACAAAAATTAAACATAGATAACATTACATTTTAAAACTAAATCAATATAGGCCTTCAGGTATCCTTATGTATGGATAAGGGGACTCTGTTTCTATTTGAGGTGACACTCACTGATACAGATTATTTTTACTGGATTCTTTGAATCTTCATTAGGCAGTCTTTGGGTCCCAATGTAGATACCACTGATAGCTGTTCTTGGGATGCTATGGGGATACCAGGGGGAAGATGGAAAAACCAAAATTCTCCAGACTCTTTATGGTTTGAGAGAGAATGAATGTAAGAAAGAGGCCAAGGCCAAAGACTCTCTTCTTCTTATCTTCCCCAACCTGACCCCCCAGACCTGACCTGATTTGATATTTTATAGATGACCCACAGATGTGCCCAAATTTCCCTTAGATAGATCAAGCACATTTTCCTGTCATTATCTCTCTAGTTAATTCAATGGCTTTTTGCTCTTAGTCAAAAACAGGTTCCTAACCTGGGGTCCATTGGCCTTAAGAGGATCCGTGGTTATAATTCAGTAGGGGGAAGTTCTGTGAACTTGGATGTGGAAAAAAAATCTATCTGATTTAAATATAATTTATTTAATTTGCAATCCTATGTATCTTATTTTGTACATTTAAAGACATTATTTTGAAAACAGTATCATTGATATTATTGTTATTGTTCAGTTTTGTCCAACTCTTCAAGACCCATTTGGGTTTTCATGGCAAAGGTACAAGAGGGAAAGAGGGTTAAGTGACATGAGAAGGGTCATATAGCTCATAAGTGTCTGAGAACAGAGTTGATCTCAGAAAGAAAAGTTTTCCTCACTCTAGTCCCTATAATCTATTCAGTGTCCCACCTAGCTATTTCACAAATATTTCACATAGAGAGAGTTAAGAGCTCCTTTTAAAAAGTTTTTCATTGTTTAGGGGTGTTTGATTTATCTTTTGTTCTAACTGCTGATTTGATTGATTGGTTTAATACAGATATGTTCATACCTGATGAATATATTGGTTCTAAATGGCATGAAGTGATTTCATACAGTTTCAGGAGAAGTAAATTCTAAATAATCTTATGAAAAACATTTCAACTTTATTAATAATTAAAGAAATTCAAATTAAAACAAATGTGAGATATTATCTCACACCCACCAAACTGGCATAAATAAGATATTAAAACCTCCATGTTAGTTGGATTGCTGAAGTAACAGGGAGATAACTAGACTGAGATTACTATGTGAAAGGTCTTAGAGGACCTGCCCATCTATCTTAACAAATACCCTAGTAAAGATCTAAGCCAGAAGACCAAAGAGGAAAAACATTAAGTTTCCCATATGTAGTCCAGGGCTGCACTAGAAGCCAGCTAGAAACCAAAGAAAATTCAGAGAAGGAGAAATACTGAGGGTGGAGTAGAAACCAATGTAAGTTCTATTCTATGAACTCTGTTAAATGGTTCCTGAAGTCAGGATCTCATCAATGGCCTGTTGAAAGCATAGTGAGGGACAGAGATATCCTTCATAAGTTATTGTCCAAAGAAATGGGACTCAGCAATGCTCACATGCTTGAAGTTCTCCAAAAGACTGGAATTCAGGACTTCTGTCAGAGCCATAAAGACATTCAGGATTAATGCAGCTCATAGACAGGTTACAAACTAGGAGAGGGATGATCCTGCAAAAAGTCTAAGATTAGCACTATCATGTACAACATCCAGTTGGGGTCTGTTAGGGCCACAGCAAGGGAACAGAACTGATTCTGAGTTGAGTATTGTGCAAAGAGGAGACAAAGACAGGATAAGCTCAACATCAACATTAAGTCTTTAAGAAACAAGAGATAGAAGCAAAGGATTATGGCAGAGGATGGATCTTTATGAATTAACACCAAAGGATAATAATCATTAAAATGCTCACTCATCACTCTTCCTCTACTAGCTCCTAGAAAGACACAAACAATCAACCCTTGGGCTTATTCCTGGAACTCATATTGATATCCCTTCTTGCTGCAGAAACTTTGATGGCCCATTTCTCCCCATTTACCCTCTATCTCACAAAACTGATTTTGCCTAGCCATGTGGGGAGGGGGATGTCCTTTTATTTCAAGTTCTCTCAGCCTTAAATACCTTAGTACAATTACATCACCACAGCACACTGGGCATGTGCCAACTATAGTACAATTACATCACCACAGCACACTGAGCATGTGCTAACTATAGTATGATTACATCACTATAGGATGCTGTGCATGTGCTAACTATAAGCACTCTGCTATTACTATGTAAATGCATCTTTACTACAAGTATCTTTGCTTCAAGTAGAACACAGGTTGTCAATCTACCCTCCCCCACCCCACAGCTGAGATGCCCCTAAGAAGAGATGAGAACAGAACCAGACATTGTCAGCAGGTTCCCTCTGGGCTGAGTTGGAAAGGAGGTAAGTACCTTAAGAACTATGCTGATAAGTTTAAGGGGTATATTGCTTCTCACTTTCACTTCCACTTACACCTGAGCATGTGCCCTTAGGATATTTCCTAACTCCTGACCCTCCTTCCTCAACTCCACCTTCATGGGTGGGAGGAGGAGGAGTGGGAGGGACAATGACATTGTCACTGCCCATGCAACAGTTTTGCTCATCTCTTATATTCCCATTACAAGAGTCATTGGTTAAAGCAAAGGAGGAAGAAGCATATACTGTCATTGAAGAGCCTGATTCTTCAGGTCAGATTAGGAAAAGACACTCCTTTTAATCTGGAAATTATCAAAGATCTGAAAAAGGCTTGCACTCTTTATGGCTCTACATGGCTTATCAAATTTTAACCCCTAGTGACTGGGAATCTATAACAAGGACATACTTAGAACCCGGACAAACCTTGTTGTGGCTTTCTGGGTATAGTGAACTCTGTAGAATACACACCTAATGAAATAGGCAACCTGGAGTTAATGTACCAGTTAACTTTGACCAACTAGCAGGTGTAGGTCCTTATGCAGACACTTTAACCAAGATCAATTATCCTTTGCTACATATGAGCAAATTGCTTCTGCCTCTACCAAAACATGGGAAACCCTCCCAGGAAAACAAGATAGAGGGGAAGCCTTCACAAAAATAGTGCAAGGTCCAAATTAACCCTTTGCTGATTTCGTGGGATGTCTGCTGACAGCTATCATATAAACTGTTGGTGAAAATGTAGCAATAGAAATTATGGTAAAACAGCTTGCTAGAGAAAATGCTAATGAGTATTGTAGAAGAGTTATACTAGGACTTAAAAAGGATGCTCCATTAGATGAAGTGCTATGCCTCAGTGGGCACAAATACCTTTTATGCCCAGACTATGATGCAGGCTTCTCAAGATCTGAATATGGGAAGACAGGGTTCCTCTTGGGAAGGAACTTCCAAAGGGACTTGTCAATGGTTTCAATGTGGTAAAGCGCGACATCTGAAAGCTCAGTGTTGGCAAAAAGATAAAGTAAAAGAACAGGGTGGAAGAACAAGACCCAAAATCCCATGTCCAAAATGGAACAAAAGCTTCCACTGGGCATCAGAATGTAGATTGACTCAGGAAAACAGGAAGTGGGGCTCAGTTCCAGGGCCCCAGGCAAAAAACACTTGGGGTATGATGGCAGCTGCTGTTACAAACCTAGAGACTCCAACATGATCAGTCAGCCGAGAAGCAACCTGATGGGGGAAAGAGATTACAATTGGGGAGAATAGAGTTGTATGCAGCTGGGACTACTGAGATATCCCTTGGAGAGGTAAAATCTGTCCCTGTCCAACCTATAAATCTTTTGCTTCCAGGCTTGACCATTTTACCTCCTGAAAGTGCTTTACAAAACAGTGTCCATCCATACACTGAAACTGGGGAATGTGTAGCTAATATCCCAGTCACTAATACAGGTAGACAATGTGTGATCTATCACTCAGGAGAAATAGTAGCATCAGGTTTACTGATACAGACTCCTAATAGGCAATCTGATAATATTTACCCAGATTTTGACTCCCAACAACAGAATCCAGGAATATTCTGGACTGCAGGTGTTACAGCTGACCATCCTATGCTCACTATCTGTGTAAATGGCATACCATTGAAAGGGTTGGTAGACACAGGTGCTGATCATACAGTCATTAGAGGTGCCAACTGGCACAGTCACTGGCCAAAGATTATGCATGTATCTGACATAGGAGGATCAATAGCAGCTGAAATTAGTGCTACCCTTTTGAGATGGAAATTTGAAGGTAAAACAGGAGTTTTTACTCCTTTTGTATTAAAAAATATCCCCATCAATCTGTGAGGAAGAGACATCTTACAACAGTTAGGATTACAAATGAGTATTTTGGTTTTTTAGGCAGGGCTGCTGTTGAAGGCCTGCCAGCACTCTTACCTGTTCCCATTCAATGGAACCTGATACACTTAATGTGGGTAGAAGAGTGGCCCTTAGCAAATGATAGAATTCAGGCCTTAGTAGACATAGTGCAAGAGCAACTTGATCAAAGACATTTACAACCTTCTCTAAGTCCTTAGAATTCCCCAGTATTTGTTGAAAAAAGAAATATGGAAAATGGAGGATATTAACTGATTTAAGAAAAGTAAATGAACAGATGGAAACTATGGGAACTTTTCAGCCTGGACTTCTATCTCCTACTCAATTGCCTAGAAAATGGTTTCTTTGGGTTATAAACATTAAGGATTGTTTCTATTCTACCCTTAGGGATAAGGAGGATATGAAAAAATTTTCCTTTTCAGTGTCCAGTGTTAATTTATCTGAGCCTTATAAAAGATATGAATGGACAGTTTTGCCACAGGGAATGAAAAACAGCCCTACTATATGTCAAATGTATGTGGCTGCTGCTCTTACTCCAGTAAGAAAAGCATTTCCAAAAGTTATGCTATTACATTATATGGATGCTATCTTGAGGTGTGCACCTGAGGAGCAAATGTAAGAAGCATGTCTACAAAAGACCATAGAAAGACTAAGGAACTACAAATTGCATATAACTCCAGAAAAAATTCAAAGACACACTCCTTTGCAATATTTAGGATATGAAGTATACCCTAAGGTGCTTACAATACAAAAAACTTTCTTTAAGAGCAGAGAAGTTGAACACCTTAAATGACTTTCAGAAATTAATAGGAGATATCTAATAGATGAGTCCAATGTTAGGCTTAACTATATATTAATTACAACCATTGTATGACATTTTAAGGGGAGACACTGCTTTAGATTCACCTAGCCAGCTTACAAAAGAAACTCAAGAGGCTTTGAGAGAAGTTGAACTGGCTTTATCCAATGTGGTTGAAAGAGTTACTCAGAAAGAGGCACCCACAGCAGTTCTTCATCAATTAGACAGTGTGATCAAGTGGATGACCCTCCAAGCACAACCAGACCAAAGCCTTACTCCTTACCCAGTGTTTGTGGCTAAAATCTTATTAAAAGTTATTGAGTAATACAATTATTTGGGATAAGACCTGACAAGATATACACCTTTTATATCAATGCACATATTAATGTATGCTGTATAAATAAACATCCCAGAATGGCAAATTTTATTGGCCACAGCTCCAAATTTTACACACAGGACCACCTTAATGATAACCCAGCTATTACATAATTGGTTATCAGTTTTTGAAGAAAAAGTTTCTAAGGTTCCTTTAAGGACCAATCATCTTTATAGATTGGTCCAAATGTAACATTTGTGCTGTATACTCTCATGACTTACCTATAAAAAAGAGTAGTCAGAACTTCCTTTTAGTCCACTCAGCAGAATGAATTGTATGCAATCATTCTAGCTCTTACTTATTATCCAGGAGATGTAAATATAATATCTGATTCGGTCTATTCAGTAGGTGTGGTACAAAAATTGCCACCGCCCAAATAAAATTTGTACCTTCTAATATATTTCAGCTCTTTAAGAAACTTCAAGAGCAAGTCAGAAAAAGTCCAAGTAAGTATTATATTTTACATGTTCCCTCTCATACAGGACTTCCAAGTCCTATGTTTTATGGAAATTCAAAGACAGTTCACCTTCTAACTATGTTGGCCAATACTCCTTTATTTCAGGAAGCCCAAGAATCTCATTCTAAATATCATCAGGCTGCTCAAGGTTTACGTTTGCAATTTGGGATAACAAAAGAGGAAGCTAGAAGCATAGTAAAAGCCTGTACAACTTGCCTTCCTTTCCTCGCTCCAATAAGTTATTGGACAATAACTTATGAAGGCTATCCTCTTGATCTGAGACCCAATAAAATTTGGCAAATGGATGTGACCCATTATAAATTTTTATTTTATCCATGGATAAATTTTATCCATGTTGTAGTAGACACCTTTTCAAGATTTACTTTTGCAATACTAGCAACAAAAGAGACAGCCCAAGTGGTCACTGAACTCCTTATACAAGCTTTTGCCATTATGGGTGTGCCACAAGCAATAAAAACAGATAATGGACCTGCATATACTTCTAAACATTTTGCACATTTTTGTGCACAGTATCAGATTTTACAAACCACTGGCATACCCTTTAATCCTAAAGGACAGTTGTGAAGACCAAGTTAGCACCCTGGATACCTTAGAATCAGCCAGAGTCAGGATAAGCAAAAGTCCTTGGTTGTTTATCCTTGGTCTTTAGAGGTAGAAGTGAACAGGATGGACACAGGACCTTCTTTCTCTTCCTCTACCACCAAAGTGATTCTGGTTTGTATTACTCCACCCCCTAATCCTTCCCACAATTCTTTGTATACACCAAAAAAATTGAACCAGCACAGAATAGTGGGAAGGGCCATTTTCCAAGCATATGCTAGTAGAGTATTGTCCAATCAGTAATTAGCCTTAAGTGCTCCGTTGTCCCACCTCATCGCATCAACTCAGAGTTTCAGACCTTTACAGACAGGCAATAGTAGAGAGGAGAAACAGAGACATCAAGATGCTCTTCCAAAAATCAAAAGAAAGGGGGAGTCACAGGTAACCCTAGACAACGTCTAAATCTAGCCCTTTATACTATTAACTTCTTGATTTTTGATAAAGATGCACTGGCTCCAGCAGACAGGTTTTAAAACCCACCAGAAGGGCAGTGTCCAGTGCAAGCAGCTCCACTATCTTTAGATAATCACCAGGTGATGTGGAGAGACCCGGAAAGTGATGAATGGAAGGGACCAGATAGGCTAACTGCTTGGGGGAGAGAGTTTGCTCATATCTGCATATATATCTGTGTGTATATATATATATATATATATATATATATATATATATACAGCAGATAGAGAAGGAATCAGATGGGTGCCAACAAGCCATATTCGTCTTGTCCATTGGAGACAGACAGAAAAAGAGAAAAACCTTGAAACTAAGGAGAAGAGCCAGGAAACATTTGGTGGTTCTATCTCTGACTACATATGGCACTGAAAGAGCATGGCAGTTAACCCTTTGTGTATGTCAATTGACTCATGAACATCAAAAATAACTGTTAAGGAGTCTATTGCAGGATTTCAAAACCTGCAGGAATCATTGAATTCCCTGACACATGAAGCAATGGACAGTAGATTGGTTTTGGACTATCTCTTGGCTGCTGAAGCCTTCTTCTAGGTTTCATGGAAGTCTTTTATAATACTATGTTGATTCATATTATTTGTTACTTTACTACTTGCGTGTGTTATATTATTACTCACTTGTGTGATACCTTGCATGTTGATGGAATTATGTATACCTGTTTCAACTAAAATAAAAGAAAGTGGGAGATGTAGAAGGCCACAGACAGTGGGGGAACTCTCAGTGAGATATAAGACCTTTCACACTAGAAGGAACTTGCTGACAAAGTCTGGTTCGGCTCTCATCTCCCATTGGAGGTGTCTCAACCTTACTCAGAGGTGTGACAGCTAGTGTTCTACTTGAAGCAGAGATACTTGCAGTAAAGATGCATTTACATAATAATAGCAGAGTGCTTATAGTTGCACTGTGGTGATATAATTGTATAGTCTTGAAACTCTGAAAAAATGACAGGCACTAACTCATCCCAGTTAGAGAAAGAAAAGTTAAAGTCAAGGAAAAAACTGGAGTAGATGAATAGTTATAATAGACCTGAAAGAAATGAGACTGAAATCCAAGAGGAGTAGTTTTGTTACCCCAACTGCCACTTAGGGAAGAGACTCAAGTTGGTTGGTATAAGATCTTCCAATATGGGAGAAGACTGAAGTATTTTGCAGCCTAGGGAGTTGTTTCGGGGGAAAGAGGATGTATCCATCTTAAAAGAGGAAGGATTCAGAAAGTGAATGATTAGGGAATATGGAGCATAGAAGGAAAAAAAAATAACTTGAAGATAATTCAGTAAACATGCAAAGTCCAAGTAGATAAATCAACAAAGAGGACACTAAAGCTAGAAAGAAGAATAAGTAATAAGCAAATATTACAAGATAAAGGAAAGTGAATCAATATGTGATGAATCAGAACCCTGTGGAAGTACAAGAAAACACAAAACAAGACAACATTCCAAAATGGCTCAAAAGAAAAAAAATAAGAGAAGAAATAGGGATTGATTTTAGGTCAAGAATTATTAATCTCAATGTTATAATAAAAATCTAATTATTAGATTAGAAAAAAAATGAATCCTAGGGGATGTTTTCTCTTACAAAGCAAAAGAGGGAATAACAGATTTGAAATACCAAAATGTTAATTTGTCATTTTCTAAGTCAATATGCTACCTGCAAGGATTATTCCTATCTGACTTTGACATGAATGCAGTATATAATTTAAGAAAATTACTTAGAATTTTTGAATATTAAAAAAAAACACCAATTGAAAGACTACCCAGAGACTCTCAAGAACCCCCTCTCTCCCCCCAAAAAAAGACAAACTTTATGCTTTATATTCATAGGATAATAGCTGTAGAGCTAGAAGGGATCTTAGAAGTCAATGAATCTAATTGCCTAATTTTATAGGTGAGGAAACTGAGGTTCAGATACATCACTTGATAGTAAGTCACAGAAACAGGATTTAGACCCCTGTCTCCCTAGCATTCTATCCACCACACCAAGACATATGGTGGTTAAATTTTATAATTCTTATAACAAATAATAAATTCTGCAATAGAAAGCAGAAAGACCTTTAAATATAAAAGAAAAAGTGAAACTAACACAAGGCTACTATTCTACATCTTTAAGAAATTGCAGAAGGAAATGACATAGTATTTCTGACAAATTTAAACAACAATCCAAAATGTCACCCCTACAACAAAAGTGAGCTATTTGAGGCATTCCTGCTCAACTTTCTTTCTTTCTTTCTTTCTTTTTTTTTTAATAACTTTTTATTGACAGATAAAAATCTGTCAGGGTAATTTTTTACAGCATTATCCCTTGCACTCACTCCAATTTTTCCCCTCCCTCCCTCCACCCCCTCCCCCAGATGGCAAGCAGTCCTTTACATGTTAAATAGGTTACAGTACAGTTTTCTTGTTGCACAGGGAGAATTGGATTCAGAAGGTATAAATAACCCGGGAAGAAAAACAGAAATCCTGCTCAACTTTCAACCATGCCATATACTAGAAATATAAGAAAGATAAATAAGCCCAATTACTAAGGAAGTAATGAAACAAATCACTCCATTTTTAGAGATCATTTTTTAACAAAAAAGGAGAAAAAATGGCCTCTGTAGCTAAAAGAAAGCAATAGCAGAGAACAAGGAAATCATCAAGAAAAACTACTCAGAGACTCTCAAGAACCCCCCTCCCCCCCAAAAAAAGACAAACTTTATGCTTTATATTCATAGGATAATAGCTGTAGAGCTAGAAGGGACCTTAGAAGTCAATGAATCTAATTGCCTTATTTTATAGGTGAGGAAAGTATTATGGAATCTTATGAATGAGACAATTGAAGAATATACATTTTTTTTCAAGGTACTTCAGTTTTGTTTCTTAACTTTCCTTTCTAAGTTCTGCTTAAATCATTATCCCTTATATGCTTTTTAAAAATCTCAACTCCACAAAGTACCTATATAAAATAGATTAAATATTAGGGTGCAGAGAAATCTCAAATCAATGTAAATAAATATAAAACATATCCTTTAGAGTTCAGACTATAATTAAAATAAGAATTGATATTGGAAATATAAGCAAAAGACACAGGTCTAAACTGAGTCTCAATAAGTAAATCCTAAAAAAAGATAATGAAAAAAGATAATAATGCAAGAAATTACATTATAATTAAGGGGACTGTAGTGTATGATATACTATCAATTCTTAATATATATGCATTCAACACCATAACAACTAAATACTTATAGGAAAAGGTAATTAAAATAACAAGGAGAAAGACAGTAAAACTGTAGTAAAGACATTAATGTACCATTTTTAGACCTAGACATATCTAACAAATATATAGAAGATGCTTAATAGAATTTTAGAAAAATTAGCTAACATAGATCTCTAGTAATAACTGATTAGAAATTTAAAAAGATATAAATATTTCTCAGATTTACAATGCACTATATAAAACTTGGCCAGATGCAGGGGCATAAAAACTAATAAATGAAGAAATATCAAATATCTTTTAAAATACTCTATCATAAATTTATTTAATTTCTTCATCTGAAAATTGTCTGTTATTCTTTGACCACTTATCAATTGGAGAATGGCTTGTATTTTTATAAATCTGAGTAAATTCTCTATGTATTTTAGAAATGAGGCCTTTATCAGAGCCTTTGGATGTAAAATTCCCCCCCCCCCCCCCAGTTTTCTATTTCCTTTCCAATCTTGTGTGCATTGGTTTTGTTTGTACAAAAAGAGTATTAAAAAAAGCTTCTTTTACCCCCAAGAGAAATGTTATATGGCTCTCTGCTCAGACAGAATTTATAGAAGAACTTTAAAAAGAATTTAAATATCACATGACAGACATTGAGGAAAAAAAAAAAAGATTATGAAAAAAAGTTAACTAACTAGAAAAGGAGATACAAAATCTTGACAAAAATAACTCTTTGAAAATTAGAATGGATAAGGGAAAGGCAGTGAAGTTATGAGATACCAAGAAATAACAAAACAGTATATAAAAAGGAAAAAAGGAACAGGATGTGAAACATAAGAAAAACAATAGATCTGGAGAACAGATCAAGAAGAGAAAATATAAGAATAATTGGACTATCAGAAAGTTGTGACCAAAAAAGAACTTTGACACAGTAATGCAAGAAATAATCCAAGAAAATTGTCCTATAGTGATAAAACATGAGGGGAAAGTAGAAATAGGAAAAAAAATCCACTATTCACCATCTCAAAGAGATCCTTTGTGGAAAACACATAGGAAAATTATTGCCAAATTTCAAAATTCCCAGATCAAAGAGAAAATTTTGCAAGAAACTAAGGAAAAGAAAACAATTCAAATAGGCTAGAAATGCAATTAGAATTGTATCAGCAACCACAGTAAAAGACCACAGGCTCTGGAATCATATATGCTGGCAAATAACAAATTAGGCCCACAGCCAAAAATATCATATCCAACAAAATTATTCCCAATATTAAATTAAAGATATGGAATTCAATGAATTTACAGATTTTCATTATTTTCCTTCATTCAAACCTGAACTCAATAGAAAATTTAACATAGGAGAGCCAATATCAAAGATCATTTTCAAGGAATTTAACATGGACAAATTGTTTATATTTTTTACATGGAAATGTATACCATATGTTTCAGATTTGTATCAGCAATTGGGTAGCTCAAAAGAAAGACTGGAGCAGAGTTGAGTATAATCTGATTGTAAAAAGCAAAACTATTTAGAAGAAGGTAAAACTAGTAATTTTGTTATACAAATTTGGTACAAAGGAAAAATAAACTCAGAGGCATTAGAGAGGGAAGGAGGCTTGTGGTATATATATATATGTATATATATATATATATATCCATATCTATATACCCTCTGTCTATATAAATATATATAAATGTAAATCAAATACATATACCATAAAGGGTGTCCTTCAGAGGTCTGTCTCTCCAGATCTATAAAGAAATAAGAGAGAAAGAATGGAAAAACTGGGAAGCAAAAAGTAGGGGAAGAAGACAAAAAAGGAATCCATAGGTTAGAGGGAGGTTAAGTAATAGCAAGGCAAGTTAAGAAGAAGAGTTAGTAGGGATAGGAAAGAAGAGATATATACAAACACTACAATAAGAATCAGGAGTAGAATTTATTAGAAAAAAAGTACAGCTAGTAATCATTGATCTTAGACAAAATCAAATTTAAAGATTCAATCAAGAGAGAAATCTACATTATGTATCAACCACACTAATATTATTTTAGATGCATATTTATATATGAGTGAATGCATGTATATATGTATGTGTGTGACTACATGTATATATGTATTTCCCAGTTTGTTGCTTCTCTTCTAATCTTGTTTGCATTAGTTTTGTTTGTACAAAGGCTTTTTAATTTGATATAATCAAAATTTTCTATTTTGTGATCAGTAATGGTCTCTAGTTCATCTTTGGTCGCAAATTTCTTTCTCATCCACAAGTCTGAGAGATAAACTATCCTATGTTTCTCTAATTTATTTATAATCTCGTTCTTTATGCCTAAATCATAGACCCATTTTGATCTTATCTTGGTATACGGTGTTAAGTGTGGGTTCATGCCTAATTTCTGCCATACTAATTTCCAGTTATCCCAGCAGTTTTTATCAAATAAAGAATTCTCATCCCAAAAATTAGGATCTTTGGGTTTGTTAAACACTAGATTGCTATAGTTGACTATTTTGTCTTGTGAACCTAACCTATTCCACTGATCAACTAATCTATTTCTTAGCCCATACCAAATGGTTTTGGTGACTGCTGCTTTATAATATAGTTTTAGATCAGGTATAGCTAGGCCACCTTTATTTGATTTTTTTTTTCATTAATTCCCTTGGGATTCTCGACCTTTAATTGTTCCATATGAATTTTGTTGTTGAAAATAGAGTACTTTCAAAGAGAATTTCTAATTAAAAGGTCAGAACTGAATAAAAAATCTGATCCCCAAATACAAGGGAAACAAAAGAGAAAGAAAGGAAAAGAAACAAGAGAAAGTATTAAAAATCAATAAGGTTAAATTGTATTTATATGACAAGATTACATTTGTAATTCTTGAGAACTTTATTAGTATAAGAGCATTTAGAAGGAGTCTATATAGAGGGTGTGGATATAAGGGGACTTTGGTGGGATGATACCTCCAAAAAACAAAATGAGTTGAAAAAGAAAATTGCACTAGAATAAGGAGGCAGGATTGAATGGGATGAATAATTCCATATTAAAGAGGCATGAAAGAGCTACTATAATGGAGGAAAAAATGAGAGAGGGTGAAGGTAAGCAAAAGCTTACTCTCATCAAAATTGTCTTAAAGAGGGAATAATAATTATTCTCCATTTGGATATAGAAATATCCTATAAGTAAATAAAAAGGTACATGAATGATAGAAAGTAGAGAGAATTTATTATGCTTCAGCTAAAGGAAAGAAAATGGATAGCAATCCATGATCTCCTTCAAAACAAAAGCAAAAATATATCTAATTAAAAGACATAAAGAAATCATGTATTGCTAAAAAATACCATAGGCAGTGAAGTCATATCAATACTAAACATATATGGACCAAATGGCATAACCTCAAAAAGTTTTGAAGGAGTAGTTGAATGAGTTACAAGAGAAAATAGAAACTAAAACTGTACTAGTGGAGGACCTTGTATTTTCCCTCTCACAACTAGATAAAACTTACCAAAAATAAAGAAAAAGGAAGTTAAGAAAGTGAATAAATTTGGAAATCAAAACTCTAAAGAAAAATGTTTTTTAAAAAAGAAAAGAAATAGGAATGTCAAAATGGTGTCTTTGCAATGTGACTCAACTTGTTGTATATCAATTTGATCATTCATAATGAATTATAATGGTGACTATTAAACCAATAATTCTACTACTTAAAATAAACCATAAAGATTTTATTTTTAAAAAACAATATTAAAATGTTATTTCTAGAATTATGGATAATAGTGAAAAACTGAAAATTACCTTAATGTCCAGTGGTTAGAGAATTATTGAACATGTTTTGATAACATTAATATAGTATTATATATACATAATTATATATATGTATATACATATATATATATATATATATATACAAACCTCTGGTTATGTTTACTAATATTTTTATCATGAATATTTCCTCATTTTAGCACTTTGAGGTTTACAAAATACTTTATTCACAACAACTCTGTAAGACTAGTAATTTTTTTCTCCTTACATATTTTATATAGAAGGAAACTGAGGACAACAAAACTAAGTGATTGGCTCATGGTCAGATAGCTGTGTTCAGGCAGAAATCAATGGATTTCTAGTACAGTACTCTTTCTTCTATACTGTGCTGCCTTCTTGACATCAAAAGGATGAGTTAGGCAAATTAGTGTGATCTGACTCCTTACAAGATAAGATACTAACACATTTACTCTTCTTCATCTGCTTTTAGGATCTCTGGAACAATGATAAATGATAATAAGACAGAACTGCTCAATTCATAGGTATGTGTATATATAAAAATATGCATGTATGTATCCATCTTGCTTTTTTAATCCAAGGAGAGTAATCTTGGAATTGGAAAGGAAGGAATAAAAATAGCTAATTAAGAATTGCTACTCAAAGTAAGTAGCAAAGTTTTAAGAGAGCACTGAACTGCTCTTGATAAATTCAAGTTACTAGATCCCAATGAATTACATCTCTAGTTATAATAAATAAACAAATAAACTAGAAGATATAATTTCAGAGTTTCTGTTAGTAATCTCTGAAAGATCCTGGTAAAAGAGAGAGATACTTCAGGATTGGAGAAGGGTAAATATTTCCCAATTGTTGCTGTTTTTAAAGGAAGTAAAAGGAGAGTTAGTGAGCTTGACTTCAACTTTTGTTTAAATTCTAAAACATATTATTAAAAGGTTCATTAAAGGATATTTTAAAAAAGATTGGTGATCACAAAGAACCAGAATGACTCATATAAACTAGGTTGTGAAAGGCTACTTTTTTTCTTTCTTTTTGACAGGTTACTAACATGGCAGATCAAGGGAGTGTATTTAATAAAAGTTCTCTTGTTACACTTGTGGAAAACAGGAAAGATAAAAAATATTTGATAGTACAGGTAGGGATTTAGAACTAGTTGAATGGCCAAATCTATTAGTGGTTCAATAGTCAATTGAGAATGTTAAGAAGGTCTGTTAAGAAGGATGTCTCTGGGGGAATACTTCAGGGATATGCTCTTTGCTCTGTGATATTCCATGTTTAATGATTTTATTAAGGATCTGGATCAAGGTATTAGTTGCAGAATCATCAATTTTTTTAGATGATATAAGGCTGGGAGAGATAGCTAACACTGCATAACATCAGAATATTAAAAAAAATCTTGGCAAGCTAGATCATTGGACTGAATCTAATTAGATGAAATTGAACAGGGATATTCATTATATTTTATCTCTATTTCAATAAGGATAGAAGTTAAGTCTTATGCTATGTTTCAAAATATCAACCTCACTATATTGTAGGAATATATTTGATGCGTCAAAATCTGGAAATTAGATTTTAATTCTCTTGGACAAGAAAGGCTTTATGCTATTATAAGTATAGTATAGTTAAGAGTTCTATAGGCAATCATATTTAAATTCAAACAAATCAGTGATTAGCAATTTTAAATAATTTTCTGCATGTTAGAATATTTTCGTATCTCTAACATGTTTAGACAGCCTCTCTCAGTCAGCAGGAAAAACAATATAAAACTGAAAGGAAAGAAGCCTAGTATTATGGAAAGAATACAGGATTTTTAATCACTCTATCTCTACTATTTAGTCCTTATATGACTTTGGGCAAGTCACTTAATTTCTCTAGACATGATTTGTCATTTGTAAAATTAGGAAGATAGAGAAATTGATCTTAATGGTCTCTTTTGGCTCCAAGTCTTATGATTTTTTTATCCTGAATTTCTCTAAAAATATTCCCTTAGTTAGACTTTCAAAGATTTAGATTCATGTTCTTTTAGAGTAAGACAAATTCAAATGTTTAAGTCAGAATCATATGTAGTTGGTTTGGCAGGGAGAAGAATGCCCCAAGAATTCATTTACCATGATACTTAAATTCTGTTAAGTATCATTCACTGAGAAAATTCCCCCAACTCCATTTCCTGTGAGTCTGTGTGTCTGGGAGCACAGTGACTCTGCCATAAAGGGAAAAAAACAACCTTCTGAAAGGTTGGAGGGTTTTTTCAAAGGAACTATTTTAAAAAGGAAAGAGGATAATACCCAGAACTTAATTCTGGAGAATGTGATGAGTGATAAACTAGCGTTTCAGTCAACATGAGCAAGCAAATGAGATTTCCTTAGTGGCCCTAAATCTAACAGGCTTTTCAATATCTTGATGACCTCATATAGCCTAGTTGAATGGCTGGCTGCAGCACCACATGCTGACTGACCCAAACAGAGAGAGAGAGGTGGAATTGTGACAATTTAGACAGAAGACATTTTTTAGTTTCAGCACGAAGCAGGCTGCACAAGAGCAAATTCTACTGGCATGTGCATTTGTAAAATACTGAATTCATTTTTGTGGAGGAATGCAACTCTGTGAATGTTTTTGTTGATTAAATTTCCCCAGTTACTCACTTTGAAATTTTCTCCTGATCAAGTTCTTTGCTGTTTGATTTATACATTTTGTCTGAAGGTGACCTTGAGAGTCATGATTTTTTTGTCTGATCTATTAATATAGTAGTCACAGAGTGCCTAAATTTGAGCTTGAGTTTAGCAGTTCCCATATTATTCTGGGATGAAGGATTAATAATAATGATAATGCCTTTGAATAGCATTTTGTAGATTTTAAAATTTATGAAGTACTTTATCAACATTATGTCATTTTACCCTCACAAAAATCCTCAAGAATAGGTGCTTTTATAGTCCTTATTTTACAGATGAAGCAACCGAGATAGAAAGAGGTTAAGTGACTTTCATGAGGATCCTAAAACTAGTAAATTTGACTGTATTTGAACTTAGGTCTTCCTGAATCCAGACACAGTTGCTCTATTCATCGTGTCCCTTCCTTATTTGGACCTTATGAAATATAGAGATAATTGTAATTACCAAATTATTCCTACCCTATGATTCTAGAGTTAAGTGGTATATTACAAAAAGAACACAGAAAATCCTCACTCAGAACTTGAAGTATGCAGGCAGAAAAAGTCAGAGGAAAGAAAGAGAAAGCCAAAAGGGGAAAAAAAGTGAACCTTTAAGAACTTTTAAGTCTAGAATTCCTAAAATCTGAGTGACCCAAGAAAAAAAGGCCCTAGACTAGCCATATCTCCTGAATGTCTCCATAGGACCTCAAACACATTTTGCAAATTATGTATGGTTCTTCTATTTACTGTTGAACCTGATTCTCCTTTTAATGTCATTATTTCTGAAAGTGGTACCTCCATTCAATTGATCTGCCATGTTCACAACCTTGGGCTAATTTTTTATTCTTCTTTCACCTTTTATTCCCTCATATCTAATAATAAACTTAATAATGTTTTAGTTTTCATTTTTGCAGTACTTCCCTCAATCATCTCTATTTTTGCTATCACCAAATCAATCAATCAATCAATCAACCAGTAAGTATTTATTAAATATCTACCATATATAAGGAACTATGTTAGATACTGAGGATAAAGTACAAAAAATGAAAGCATTCCTAATCGCAAGGAATTTACCTTCTAATGGGAGAAGCAAGTACATATATAAAATATGTACCATAAATATAAAATGAAAATTTGCATATCTATTATCACAACTTCATCTTTGTCTTTGTATCCTTAGTGCCTAGCATAGAATACAGTGCACAATAGGCCCTTAAAATCCCTGTTGGGTGATTGATAGCAGCTGGGATGTGCATATGTATATATGTGTGTGTGTGTGTGTGTGTGTGTGTGTGTGTGTGTGTGTGTGCTGAAAATTGTGATTGAGTTGAGTTTTAAAGGAGAAAACTTTATTTGAAGTAGAAGAAAGGAGCATCCCTGACATGCCTGTGTGTAGTGTTCTGGTTGGTTTTCTGGAGGTCTTTGGACCAGCCTTCATTTCAGCAGAATAATCACCATGAGAATAGCCAGGGATAAAATCCAAATTCTTTATTATCTCCTTCAAAGTCTGTCTCCTTCACTTGGGACCTGGCCAGCTTTCTGGAGGCCCTTCAGACGGGACTTGGTTTCAGTGGAGAAATGAAGGGGAGCCACGAGGAGCCTAATCGAAGATGGAATGTCTCTCTGAGTCCGAGGACTTATGCTCTAGCCTCCAGTCACCACAAAGGTGGGAGATAGAATGAATGTCTCTGGCTGAGTTTGTCCCAGCTTATATGCAGTATACTGAGTATAAGCCAATCATTATATCGCTAAGGAATTTTTTTGTTGTAAGATTAATTATTATAACATTATTTGTTGTAAGATTAATTCAATCATACTGAACTAGAGAACTATTAATCACATGCTAAACTAGATAAGCATTGTCTTATCAATTTCACTAAATTAACACCTTGTTTATAAGAATCCTTGCCTAAGTTTATTTCCCCAGAGTTCTGACCCATTACACCTGTGCAAAAACTGGAATATAGGAAATGGAATGTTATATTTGAGAAACAGAAAGAAAGATAATTTGTTTGAATTTCAGAGTATAGGAATGGGGAGGTGGTATTCAATAAACCCAAAAAATTAGTCTGGGGACAGATTGTGAAGGACTTTATAAGGTAAATAGAGGAATTTATATTTTGAACCAGATGCCATAGGGAGTTACTAGGATTTATCACAGAGGGGAATGTCATGGACAGATTTGGATTTAAGGAAAGTCACTTTGACAGTGGTGTGGAAGATGGATTGGAAAAAGCAGAAACTTGATACAAAGGGGTCATTGATTATTTAATCAATTATTTAATCAAGGCTAGAGGTGAAAAGGCATTCAATTAAGAAAATATCTGTGTGAATACAGAGAAAGGGCCAGCTGTATGAGATATTATGGGGATAAAGTGGTAAAATCGAATTGTGGAGTGAGAGTTGAGGATGATGCTAAGGTTACAGAATTGGGACACTAGAATGATGGAAGTACTTTTGCTAGAAACAAAAAAAATTGGAAGAAGAAAGATTTTGGAGGGAAAGATAAGTTCAGTTTCAGACATGTTAAGTTTTAATATTTCTGGGACTTCTGATTTTAAATATCCCGTGATTTTATAGGAATGAAACTCAGAGGACAGACAGTAGGCAGATTTAACCGTATTATATCTATATGGATGATTTTCATAGGCTCTTAACAGATAATTCACCTTTCACTCTCTCTCCACTCCAATTTATCCTCATACCACTGTTAGTCTAATTATGCATAGACCTGATTTTATCATTCTTCAACTAAAAAAAAAAAAAACTGTAATAGCTCCCTATTATCTCTCAAGTAAAGTTCAAATTCCTTTACCTAGTATTTAAATATTTTTTCTCATGAATCCTGTGGTCTAGGAAACCTATTCTGCTCAGTGTCCTCCAAGCTATTCACTTTAAGGTCCTTTAATATTTGCATTCATTGTACCCCATGCCTTGAATGTCCTCCCTATTCTTCTCTGTAAATGTGGTTATTATGGTCATTCATATGTTGAATTATTACCCATGTTTTGAAGCCCAATTCACAAACTACCTCTTTCTTTCTTTTTTTTTTTTTAAATAACTTTTTATTGACAGAACCCATGCCAGGGTAATTTTTTACAACATTATCCCTTGCACTCACTTCTGTTCCAATTTTTCCCCTTCCTCCCTCTACCCCCTCCCCCAGATGGCAAGCAGTCTTATACATGTTAAATATGTCACAGTATATCCTAAATACAATATATGTGTGCAGAACCGAACAGTTCTCTTGTTGCACAGGGAGAATTGGATTCAGAAGGTAAAAAATAACCTGGGAAGAAAAGCCAAAATGCAAACAGTTTACATTCATTTCCCAATGTTCTTTCTTTGAGTGTAGCTGCTTCTGTCCATCTTTGATCAATTGAAACTGAGTTAGATCTCTTTGTCGAAGAAATACACTTCCATCAGAATACATTCTCATACAGTATCATTGTAGAGGTATATAATGATCTCCTGATTCTGCTCATTTCACTTAGCACACATACTACTTCTTTCAAAAAGCTTTCCCAACCTTTCTCCCTCCATTACTCAATCTGGATTAGAACTGATACAGCACTTGGTTTTATACCTTTTTACTATATATATCATGACTTTGTGCTTCAGAGATATACTCATTTGTGTCTTATTCTTCGAGGTAAGCTTCATGAGTGCAGGATCTGTGATTTATCTAAACTATATTTGCCTCAGATTATATTTGCACCAGATTCTGTACCCAGCAAAACACTTAATAAATATTTGTTGAATAAATGTTGAAGTTGTCTAAGCTAATTTAATTTGTTTTCTGACTGGTTTAAATGCTTTTGATTTGTTCTTTCTTATCATATTGAAAAGGAAAATAAATATTTTTCCATCCTGGAAACAAGTATTGGGAGCTGAATTTTGCTTAATTTTGTATAGTTTCTAAAAGTTTATTATAACTTGGGTGCAGGAAAATATTGTTTTATTTTTCCTTAAAAGGATGAAATTAGCATGTTTACAGGCTGGCATGTTGAGTGTGTATACAGTGAATAACGTATCAGCTCAAAAAACCCATTTTTTTTTTTAAGGCTATAGTATTGCTTTTGCAGTAAAAACAAAAACAAAAACAAAAAACACAATACATTTCATGTACATTCTAATGAAGAAGACACTTTAAGAAATGAAGTGAAATGGACAAAATATGAGAACACATTTTTGTATCTTCCTCAATATCTAACAGAGTGTTCAACATGCAGATGTTTGAAAAACATTTATTGGAGCTTAATGAATATGCGAAGAAGAGTTTTGTGGACATTCAGGTATTGAAATCTAATGTCTTAAGACCATTAGACTTCAGATATCTGGAGTTTCAAAACTTCAATTATCTTAATTTTTTGGATTGATATCATCAGCCTTGAGCATTTAAATTCTGTAGAACCATATCCACTGCCTGTAAAAAAAAAAAAAAAAAATTGACACACCCCATCTTTTCCCAAGATTTAACTGATTCAAGTCAATGTGGTTCTCCTAGCAACTTGGAGAATGAAACCTCAGTCTGAAAGCCCAATTATAAATAAATTAGTTCAGATACTTCTTAGTTCAGAACATTTTTCAGTCTCCAGGGTAGTCTATGGAAACAGAAGGGATTATGTCTCCATAGTGTCTCTTGTTCATTGACTGAATGGCAGTAAATCAGCTTCTGATTTTCTTGTGTTTTTTTTTTTTCCTAGAATAAATGTGATCTTCAACTTCATTGTGACATTATCATCTCTTTTAGTAACTTTTCTAATGACATTATTGTTACCTCCCTTCATTTGGTACTTATTCATTTATTTAATAATCATTTGTTATATATCTCTTCAATACATGGTCCTGGAAGTATTAGATCTTCTTCCTTCAGGGGACTAAATATTATTGTGAATTTCTAGGCTATTGGGTAGATCTATAGTTAAGTTATAGGGGCAACTAGATTAAATAATTTAACCAAGTTAGTTAATGCAGTTAAATGATTCAAGCTGGCCTCAGATACTTATTGAAAGTATAACCCTGAGAAAGTATATATATTTTGCTGAGGCAATTGGAGTTAAGTGACTTGCCCAGAGTCACACAGTTCGGAAGTGGTAAGTATCTGAGGGCAGATTTGAAGTCAGGTCCTTCTGACTTCAGGATTGGTGCTCTATCCACTAAGCCATCTAGCTGCTCCCTGAGGAAGTAATTTAATCTCTGTTTAATCCATTGGAGAAAGAAATAGCAAACTACTCCCATAACATTGCTAAGGAAAATCCCTCAAAAGGGGTCATGAAGAGTCAGATATGACTGAACAACCTTTTTAAATCTAAAAATAACAGCATGTTACAATGCCAAATTAATCAGTCTTTTAAAAATTTTTCCTTATCTTTTGTATTATTTACCCAATCTATAATTAGTCTGGGGTGACCAAGGTTTTATCCCAGGGCACCAAAATTTGTAAGATATTGACAGTACTTTCTTGTTCTTTCAGTTTTCAGAAACAACCAAATTTAATATCTAATGAATAAGAATAAGAAGTTTCCATATGGTGGGACTCTTCACACTTGTTTCCCAAATGAGAGCCTGACCTGACTTTCCTCTGCTCTGCTCACTTTCCTGGTGAGGGGCTCTATCTAGTAGCCCCACTGATGTCTACCCATATCTCTATGCATGGGTTTAGCTTCCTAGGAGTTTCTTTAATCTTTCTCCTTATCCCTCACTAGAGCAGTGTCTTGGTGTCTTTTCTTGAAGGGCTTTATGTTCGGAGGTCTGAAGTCTCTTCCCAAGTCTCTCTACTACTTCAATGGAATTTCTCTGAAAACTATCTTCCTGTTTGCTCAGCAAGCCAGGTTGGCTAGTTATAGCTCAATTTGTACCATATTTCTATGTTCTTTTAAGTCCTCCTACAAGGTTTAGAAAAATTCTTCAGACCTTTGGAGATGAAGGGGAATCTACACAACAATATTTTGGTTAGCTATTTGTCTTCTTTAGTAAATTATATACTTTTCAAATGGATAATACTTTTCAAATGTTGTTTTTAAAATGGTAAGATTTAAATCTCCTCCAAAATTAGTTTCATAGTTTTGTCTGGATTTTTAAAACAAGGAATGTCTTGCCTTACTTGGTATGGTGGCTAAATTCAAGTTCATGATTCATTTCTTTGCTATTAGGAGTCCTTTTTTACAATTTAAAAATGTCTCTTAATTCAAAACAGTTTTCACTGAGGGAAATTAATTCTTATCCTCTTTCATTCCTAAGGCCAAATGACAGCTGTAACTACTTTAGTGGTTCCTAATACTTTAGCAAAGTTGGTACCAACCTGCATTATTGCTTGAAAAATGAAGTATAGTTGCCAAGTTTATTAGCAAGTTTGATTAAAGTATATGGAACATCTAAGTCGAATTTGGGGCTGAATGTGAAGAAAAATGTTGAACTAAATTTTATTTATGGGATAATCTCATATGGAAATAGTGGCAGATTTATTACCAGAGAGACTTAAAAATAGTTTAAATCAAATCCTATAAGATATAGTAAATACTCTCCAGTTGTTTTTCCAAGTCTGAACAGTCTGATTACATGTTGATGATATGATGAGCAGCTCCTCCTGTTCCTGGATTTAATCTAGCTTTTCATCTTCTTTCAATTCAATCCAACCCAATTCAATTCAAAGAATCACTATTAAATGCTTTCTTCACAAAGCAGTATGCTAGGTGTTGGAGACATGATAGCCCATAACATTTTTTTTAACCAACCCATCCCATCTATTGTCTTCTTGTTAGTATTTCCAATAGTATTCTACCTGCTGAGGGTTTGAATTATGTTTGCTTTTTGTGGAAATTTAAAATGATTAGTAGGCTGAAGCTATATAAGATGGTTTATGAAGATTTAAGATCATATACTATTCTATATCATGAAGCTTTTGCATGCTAAGAAATAACATTAGTGGCTAGTCTTCTTGAAAGGCTTTGATTTTTAAGAATACTTCTCATTTTTTTCTTTTCAAAGTAATGGTTTAGTAATTTTAAAGTACTTATAGTGGGAGGAATGGTGAAAGTAATAAAAACCACTTTGTATAAAGATTGTTTAGCTTTAGAATCAAATCATTTTATCCTTTTAATAGTTGTAGTTGGTTGCTACATACATAAGATTTGATTTGATTTTGTACCGTGGAACTTGTATTAACATTTTATTTGCATTTTAAATATTTATATTGTAACAGTATATTAAAAATTGGTAGTCTTATCTCTACCCTGTTCAACCTACTTTTTTTTTTTCTTTTTGAAGAATTGCACATGTTTAATATATATTAGATTACTTGTTGTCTGAGGGAGGGAGTGGGAGGAAAGGAATGAGAAAAAAATTTGGAATGCAAGGTTTTGCAAGGATGAAGGCTAAAAACTATCTAGGCATATGTTTTAAAGACTTTAAAAGGAAATACAGTTATCAAAATATTTTTTAAAAAACCCCAAAATTTATAGATCACCGGCTAAGAATCCTTGGACTAGATATCTAAGATCTCTTTCAGCTTCAACAGTCTGTGAATATAATTTCATGATAAATTGTTATAGTAGAAAAACAATGGGGAAAACCATATAATTATTTTCAATACATTCTATGAAAGAAATGTATTAGTTTTTTGTTATTGAAAAGTCTTGATAAATGCAATTTGTGAATATCATCTTTTCTGTTTTTATCTTCTTTAGCATTTGATTGGAAAGCAAAGCTCCTCTGAAAGCCACTGATCTGTGAATTTTTAAAAAGAAATTGGCCTTGAGCAGTTTATTGCTGAAAAAGACTGTATTAAGTGATATGAACCCTTGGAAAATCATCCTGTGGCTTCCCAGTAGGATAGTGTTATTAGATAAGCTAACTAAGGTCATGCCATATCCAAGTCAAATATTTCTCCATAGAAAATATTTTTAGGGAAATAAAAATAAAATCTCTTAAGTTTTACATAAACATTTATTTTTGAAACCTAAGCTTTATCTCAAATAGGGGTTCCAGGAATTGTCTCTAACTCTGGGTGATGACTCTTCCAAGAGAGATTGTTTGAAAAGAGCCAAGAGTTTCTTTCATACCAGAACAGAGATCAGCTATGTGGAAGAGATGTTGCCAGTGTTGGCAGACTGAAGAGGGAGGGCTGGAAAACTTATTAATTGTACCAAACACAAAGGATTGTTGGCATAATAAATTCTCTTGAATGAATAATAAGTGGATCTTCCATTTTGGAGCTAAACTTAGTGGCTGCACAATCGTTCCAAACTGTGAGAAAGATACTTTTTGCTCTTACATTGGTAAATTGAAAAAAAGGCTTATACCCGGTGAAAATAATTGCCTTAAAATTTACCTTTGCAGGGCTTTTTTCCTATGCTTATACAAAATGAATAGACCAGTGTCTAGCTATAAAGAGCACTGGGCTGGCTTCTAATTTAGGATATTCTGTTACATGGGTGTGTAGATTTGGGCTAGTCACTTAAGCTGTATGAGTCTCTGTTTGCTCATCTGTAAAATGAAGAAATTCATCTAGAAGACTGCTAACTTCTCTTATATTTCTAAAATTATTTAATTTATGATTCTTCTTCCAATCAGATATTTATTCATTCAACAAACATTTATTGGATACATACTACATACAAAATAAATTAGCTACTGCAGAAAACTGAAGTATACATTGTAAACAAAGTCTTGATGTTCAAGATACAGTCATAGAAAATGACTAGAAAATTCACTTTTATTTTTCTACTAAATGGTTTATCCAGTGTACTTTTCACTTCTTGAGAAGAAAAACCCCAAACTAGGGAAGAGCCTTCAACTCAGTTGCTGTTACATTGTGTCTCCCCCCAAAAAACAACAACAAAAACCCAACTATTGTTTAATGGGAAATTGCCAGCCTTGTCTTGAAACCAGGCAACAATAGGGAATGGAGCCTCACAGTAAAATTTCTTTTCATATATAAATCTTATTTCTCCAAGTTCAAATTCAGTGAAGCAGAAGAAGACCATGGTACTCTAGAGAAAATTTTAGTGCTCACTTGCAATCAGGACAGAATTTTGTGGTGGGTGACTAGGAGAAAACAAAATTCTTCCAAGGAAATGCAGGAAATTGAGTTCAATGGAAGAAAACATCGATTAAGCATCTGCGAGAGCACTATACTAGGCACTAACCAGAGTAGTTAGTGCAAAGTTTTAAATAAGGCATAGATCTTATAGTCTAAAAGGCAGGTCTAAAACAAACATAAATACCTAGAATAAAAGTAATTCATGGCCTATACATAAAATATATGTAAACAAAAATCTATGGGAGCTATAGGCTTTTCAATGATGGTCAAAATGCCCCTTATATCTATTTTTTAAAGCATTTCCTTGAAGTTTATCAAAGCTTTAAGATGATTTTTTTTTGGGGTGGGGGGGAGGCCACACATCATTTGTCAATGGGACAAATAAAGAAATTTTATTTAATTAAATGTTTTGTTATTTGTTTTCTGATAATTTGCCTGATCTGTGGTTCCAGTCTGTACTAGATAGAGGTTCTAGGGATGGTATGTATCTCTTCCTCTCCCAAAACCTTATCACACCCTGGGGAGCTACAGAATGGAGTAAGAGAGGTTCCCATCACATGAATAAAATAACCACAATATAACATAACTTGAGAAGTGAATGTGAAAGTGATAAAGTGATATATGGGAGGTCTGTTGAGACAGTTATTTTGGATGGTGGGTATGGAATTTGAATCCTGCTTTAAAGAATAATTGGAATTCAACATGTGCAAGTAGACATGGAGAACAGTGAGAACCAAAGACACCATTGAGGCAAGAAAGTACAAGGAATATAACTTGTGTCCCACATGGTCTTCTTCCCATTACTGCCTTGGGCAATAGTCTCTTCTGATGCTATTTATTTCCATTAACCAAAAACAACAACAAAACTGATTACAAGCATAGTCAATCTACCTGTATGTAGGAAAGAGATGGCAACAGGGGTGGAAAGCATTTCTCTCCTTCTTTTCTCTGTGTAAGACTGTAGAGAAGGAAACATACCAGCCCTCCTTAATTTTAAGATCATCCTTTATTTATTTTAAAGCACATAGGGGAAATTAGGGTCAATCTGAAACTTATTATTTAATATGGTTCAGTTCTGTTATGGGTGCTGCATGTTCCACATAGCTATTGCCTCCAGGATTTTTTTCTTTTACAAACACAAATAGAAATCAGATAAAGATGCATGCATTTTGGGAATTCTGAGAAGCTGATTGGTCGGGCACTGGCTTTTTTTTACTTCTGGGGCAAAAGGCAGAGGTATGTGGGAAGGTCCCTAAACTCCCAGCTAACTCTCAGCTAACCCTTTGCTATTTCTCTGATAAATCTCTGAGAGAGGACTGAACTACAATTCTGATTCTGTTATTAAAGATGTTTAACCTTTTGTCTTGAAGTCTTTGGGCTAATCAATTAACCAATTTACGAGTCAGATTTCCCATAGCAAAGTTGGTATTTGTAGGTTCTCACCTGTGTATTTGGAAGACTACTAGGTTTTGCTTCCCAGAGAGAAGAAAGCCTTCTCTCAGTACCAACCTCAGCAGCAACATGAATGGTTTCTATAAACATAACTTCAGGAAGGTGGAAATTTACTCTAACCAAAAATGATACAATTGCCCCTATTCAGATTCTTTTCCTACTACATGCTCATAGTCATCTAAAGACATAAGCCCTGAGGCATAGGTACAAATTCTTTGCCCAGAGCTTTATTACTTGTGGAAATGATTAGGAGAAAGTCTCTCGTCTCTCCACACTTACTCTTATTCTCTTATATTCTCATATCTGTTCTATCCAGCAGGAATCCTTTGTGTCACTCAAGTTGACGTATTCATTTTCTCTTAACCATGGCATGGACATTACCACATCCACACCTTTGACTCTACTCTTCATTCTTCCGGAGAAACCTTTCTTCCTCTCTTTGCCTTCCTTCCTTCAAATGCCCAATTCTTGACCAACCAGCTCACAGACTGTCCTTTCTCCAACTTCTTATGGTTTGTATGACTCATTTAGGATAAAGTCATAGATTGCTTTTGATAGATAGAAAGAGACAGCAGGTGCTAGTGGCAAGAGATAGTCTTAGAGTACAGGCTAGTCATGAGTTCAAATCTTATCTGTGGCATATACTGACTTGGTGAATGACCACAGAGAAGTCACCCATCTGATTCCTTCTCCATTTGTGGAGACACAAGCAAACCTTCTCCCCCAAGCAGTTAACCTGTCTGGTCCCTTCCATTCACCACTTTCTGGATCTCTCCTCATCATCTGGTGATTATCTAAAGCTAGTGGAGCTGCTTGCACTGGACACTGCCCTTCTGTGGAGTTAAAAAGTCTGTATTCTCCCCAATTGTAATCCTTTTCTCCCATCTGATTGCTTTTTGGCTGATAGATTATGTAATCCCTTTCTTCCATCAGATTGCTTCTCTGCTGATTGATCTTATCAGAGTCCTGAACTTCTAAAGACTCTTTGGGTGTAACCTCAGCTGCCATCATGCCCCACCTGTTTTTTGCCCGGGGTCCTGGAGCTGGGCCCTGCCTCTCATTTCCCTGGGTCAATCTACAGTCTGAGGCCCAGTGGAAGCCCTTATTGCATTTTGAACATAGGATTTTGAGTCTTATTCTCTCACCTTGTCCTCTCATTCTATCTCTGTGCCTATATTGAGCGTTCAATGCTCCACTTTACCATACTGAAAGCATCAACGAGTTTCTCTGGAAGTCCCTTGCAAGAGGGACCCTGTCTTTCCATGCTCTTCATCATAGCCTAGGTATAAAAAGCATTTGTGCCCATTGTAGCACAGCATCTTATGACCTCCTCTAAAGGAGCATCTTTGTGTAGTCCTCATATAATTTTTCTACAGACTTCATTAGCTTTTTCTCTAGTAGTTTGTCTTATCATAAATCCTGTAGCTGAATTTTCACCAATAGTTCGTATGACAGCTGTCTGCAGATGTCTCATAAATCAGCAAAAGGTTCATTTGAACCTTGTTCTATTTTCGTGAAGGCTCCCACTCTATCTTTTTGTCTTGGGAGGGAAATCCATGCTTTGATAGCAGCAGCAGCAATTTGCTCATATGCTATGCTATCAAAGGATAATTAATCTGTGCTAATGAGTCTGCATACTGACCTTCACCTGCTAGTTAGGCAAAGGTGATTTGTATATTAACTCCAGTTTGCTTATTGCATCCTGCATAGTTCACTATACTCCAAAAGCCACAACAAGTTTTGTCCAGGTTCTAAACATGTCCTTGCTATGGATTTCCAATCACTGGGGGTTAGGATTTCATAAGCTAAATTCTCTAATAACATTTTTTAAAAAAATAACTTTTTATTGACAGAACCTATGCTAGGGTAATTTTTTACAACATTATCCCTTGCACTCACTTCTGTTCTGATTTTTCCCCTCCTTCCCTCCACCCCTTCTCCCAGATGGCAAGCAGTCCTATACATGTTAAATAGGTTACAGTATATCCTAGATACAATATATGTGTGCAGAACTGAACAGTTCTCTTGTTGCACAGGGAGAATTGGATTCAGAAAGTATAAATAACACGGGAAGAAAAACAAAAATGCAAGCAGTTTACATTCATTTCCCAGTGTTCTTTCTTTGGGTGTAGCTGCTTCTGTCCATCATTGATCAATTGAAACTGAGTTAGGTCTCTTTGTCAAAGAAATCCACTTCCATCAAAATATATCCTCATACAGCATCATTGTTGAAGTATATAATAATCTCCTAGTCCTGATTATTTCACTTAGCATCAATTCATGTAAGTATCTCCAAGCTTCTCTGTATTCATCCTGCTGGTCATTTCTTACAGAACAATAATATTCCATAACATTCATATACCACAATTTGCCCAACCATTCTCCAATTGATGGGCATCCATTCAATTTCCAGTTTCTAGCCATTACAAACAGGGCTGCCACAAACATTTTGGCACATACAGGTCCCTTTCCCTTCTTTAGTATTTCTTTGGGATATAAGCCCAGAAGTAACACTGCTGGATCAAAGGGTATGCACAGTTTGATAACTTTTTGAGCATAGTTCCAAATTGCTCTCCAGAATGGCTGGATATATTCACAACTCCACCAACAACACCATCAGTGTCCTTGTTTTCCCATATCTCCTCCAACATTCCATATTATCTTTCCCTGTCATTCTAGCCAATCTGACAGGTGTGTAGTGGTATCTCAGAGTTGTCTTAATTTGCATTTCTCTGATTAATAATGATTTGGAGCATCTTTTCATATGGCTAGAAATAGTTTTAATTTCTTCTTCTGAGAATTGTCTGTTCATATCCTTTAACTGTTTATCAATTGGAGAATAGCTTGATTTCTTATAAATTAGAGTCAATTCTCTATATATTTTGGAAATGAGGCCTTTATCAGAACCTTTGACTGTAAAAATGTTTTCCCAGTTTATTGTTTCCCTTCTAATCTTGTCTGCATTAGTTTTGTTTGTATAAAAACTTTTCAATTTGATGTAATAAAAATTTTCTCTTTTGTAGTCAGTGGTGGTCTCTAGTTCTTCTTTGGTCATAAATTCCTCTTCCACAGGTCTGAGAGATAAACTATCCTATGCTCTTCCAATTTATTTATAATCTCATTCTTTATTTCTAGGTCATGAACCCATTTTGACCTTATCTTGGTATACTCTAATAACATCTTAACATAAGATGATGTAGCCCCATAAAGAGTGCAACCCTTTTTCAGGTCTTTGATAATACCAGATCAAAAGGAATGTATCTTCTCCTGGCTTGACCTGAAAAATCAAATTCTTCAATCACAGTGTATGCATTTATTTTTAAAACAGATATATCCTCTCCTTTTTTTTTTGCTTTAACTAGTACCTTTCTTAATCTTGTCATAGGCTGCTTTATAGGTGGTGCTGAATATGTCACTGCCTCTCCCCCTTCTCCTTCTCCCTCCACCCATGAAGGGTTAATTGAGGGAGGTAGGTCAGGGGTTGGGAAATGCCCTAATGGCTCCTGCTATGAAGCACCACACTCCTTAATTTCATCAGCATTGTATTTAATTCCTTTCTTGTCTAATTCTTCATGCTTTTCACCTAATTTGTCAGTATCCTTCCCTTCCTGCACCTTCTTCTTTTTCCTTATTCTATAACTTATATAATTTCCTAAAGCCAATTGTATTAAGTTATATGTATAAAGTGTTTCTTTAGGAATCAAATCAGTACCATTATCATTGTAATATTCACATAATTGCTTTCCTAATTTCCACTCCTCTGAATCTAATTCCTTTTCATTTGAGAAATAAGAAGATGAGTACTGTACTGTTTCTAAAAGTCCAATGATCTGCTCCCAAGTTACAATCAAACCTTGGCTTTTAATGAGTTTTGATACGTTTTTCTTGAAGTGGAAAAGATTCCTTTCTAAACATTTGTCCCATTTCAGCTAAAATACTAGTTTAGCCCTTTACAAAGTTTCCTTCTTGTCTATTTTTGTACTTACCCTAATTTCTGGGTCATAGATTTGGTTCTTAGCTCCACCTTAGAATGCCAAAATGTAAAGTTCTTTGGTTTTCTGGAGGTCTTGGGAGCAGTCTTGGCTTCAGTTGAGGAATCTCCACAAGAATACCCACGTGTTAAAGTCTAAAACCTTTATTATCTCCTTCACAATCTAGTTTCCTTGCCTGGGGCCCGGGCTAGCTTTCTTGTGACCTTCAGAGAGGACTTGGTTCCGGTGGAGAAGTGCAGGAGGCCAGGCCAGCCAACACAAGGCTGATGAAGATGGAAATGAATTTTTCTCTCCTTGGCTTCGAGAACTTGAGCTCCCGCCTCCAGTCTGCTTGTCTTCTCTGGCTCTGACTCTGGCTGAGGCTCCCAGCTTATATGCTCTCTTATAATTACATTATCACAGATGTGAATCTTGTAGCACTATATTAAGTACTAAGTAATGTACTGAACTAGAGAACTATTCTCTAAACTAGATAACTGTTGTCTTTATCAATTCCACTGACTTAATACCTTGTAAGAATCCTTGTTTCAGAGTTCTGGCCCATAACAATTTACTAGCTGTGTGACTGGCTAAACCATTTAATCTCTGCTTACCTTAATCCATGGGAGAAGGAAATGTTGAGAAACCCTCCTGGACAATATTGAAATAATAAGGTCCACAAGGTCACAAAAAATAGGACATGACTGAATGACTGAACAACAATGTGCCAAATACTGTGATGGGTACTGAAGATATAAAAACAAAAGTGAAATATTCTCTGCCATCAAAGAGTTTACATTCTAACAAGGAAATAACAAGCACATATATTGGTGTAATAAGGATAATAAAGTTGATCCTGTTGTTGGCTCCTTCTATTAGACCCAATGCTTGGGCCACTTCTGGTGACTATTTTGCTTTGTCTATTTAATAATAGGCTACTGGTTAATTACTTGATCTCCATGCTGTGAATTATGTCCACGAACACTTGCGTTGGCTTAATAACAAAATGACCTCTCTCTCAAGCTCTCACATACCCTTTAGTCAGTTGGGTCTCAGGGATTTTCTTCTTTATACTTCTCATGTGGGAAAGAGAGGAGCTCTCTTTTTTCCTTCATGGCACCAATGGTAATTACATACCAATAGCAGAAAAAAAGGTATATAGAAGATACAGAGGAAGCAGATATCATCTTGGAGGGGAAGGCACTAACAATTAAGGGGACTATGAAAGGTGACACAAACTTTGTCTTGGAGGAAACCAATGATTCCAAATAGCAGAGGTGGGGAGGAAAAGCTTTTCAGTCATAGTACACACAGAGACGTAGGGACAAAACTAAAGTGTGTCTAAGGAGCAGAGAACAGTCTGAAACATACACACACACACACACACACACACACACACACACACACCAAAGAAAGTTTTCATAGGGGTAATGTTTAAGAGAACTGGATTCAGAATGACTGTCTCCTTTGCCTAGTTTTTCATCTCTATGAAAACCCTTTTGAAAGTGATGTATACACACACCAGAATATGATAATGGAAGAGCTGGAATTTCACTAGTGATTGTCTAGAGCATATTAGAGATCACTGCTTCATAGTCACACAATGTTTCTTTGTGTTTTTTCAAAAATATTCACACTTTTATTAATGAATCTTTTCATCTATTAATTAAAATAGAGGAAAGGAAGAAAACACTTAGTGAGTGCTGGGAGCTCAGAAATGTATTTCTATTAGACTTGACTTCTTTTCTTCAAAAGGTCCCTAGAGCCTTGTGTCTCACACAAGTGTGGTCTCTTGAGTAATACACTTGTAACTTGTAAAAGGCCACATAATATTTGAGAGAATGCAAGATAAGGCTTTGTTTACATCTATTGAACAATTTGGAAGTGTTCTCATCTGAAAGATTTATCAATCAATCTTCATGGACTTGCAATTTATACTCTAGAAGAGGAGTTCCCCTCCTCAACACTTTTTTTTTTTTTTGTTATTCTGACCTTATCAAACAACAGCAAATAAGAATATTTCCATTTATAAAGAAAAAGAATCATGTATGAAACTGAATTTCCATTTTATAAAGCTTCTTTAAAAGTATATAATACATTCAACACATTAGACATCATGTGCCAGGCATTAAACTAAGTGCTAGGAATCCAAATATAAGTATAAACTGAAAAAAAGATTCCAATATAATGGAAGAAGACCTCAAATTAACTCTGTGTGTGTGTGTGTGTGTGTGGGCATGTAAGCTACCTTCCCAAAGGGAAAGGTAAAATTCTGGAAAGTTAGAATTAGAACCTAGTAGAGAAGGAGTTCTTAATCTTTTTTTTTTTTTTTTGAGTCATAGCCACCATTAGCAGTCTGATAAAACTTTTAGATCCTTTCTCAGAATCACGTTTTTAAATGCATTAAATAAAATACATAGGATTACAAAGAAAAACATATTGAAATGAAGTTACCAATATTTGTTAAGTACCTACTATATGCCAGATACTCTACTAAGTATTGGGCATTTTATCACTTATTTTAGGTGGGGTAGGTTGATTTGAACTCAGTTGATCATCAGTAGCTAGCATAATGGCATCTATATAATTTTATAAATATTTATCTTCATACTAACACTAGGAGATAGGTACTATTACTTTAAAGATGAAAATACTTTGGGAAAAAAAGGTTAAATGATTTGCCAAGAGGAAAATAATTATTAATATGTCTGAAGATAGATTTGAACTCAGATTGTCCTAACTCCAAGTCCAGCACTATCCTTTAAAATTTGCGTGATGAAGTGCTTATTCATTTCCATATTTATATATGTCTATGTTTATCTGTGTTTTTATCAGCTATCCATCTTTCTATTTTTCTCTATCTATCCATCTATCTATCTGTCTCTGTCTATCTATCTATCTATCTATCTACCTACCTATCCATTTATCTGTCTACTGCAGGTCCAGAAAAGAAAAATACTGGCTAAGGGCAAAGTTTTAACCCCAAATCAATTAAACAAAATGTCTCCTCAAATAAGGTATCTTATGCATATGTAAAAATTCTGTTATATTCCTTGATAGAAGCTACCACACAGATAACTTCATTCACAGATTCTTTGACTGTCAAGTTAGGTACAAAACAGGAAGATGTTTCCTCTCTAGAAGTATTCTCTTTTGTTATGGAATATGTCCTTTGCACAGGACATAAAACTAGGAGAGAAATCATTTATAACTAATGAAGTCCTTTGCATGTTAAAATTATGTTTGATACTGGCTTATTATATTGAACTTCCAAATACTACAGGGCCTCCTCAACAAGATTCACGATTATTCAAAAGAAGGAAGCTTATAAATCCATATAGGAATGCCAAAAGGATGAATAAAAGTCTATTTTTTTGGCATGAAGTTTATGGAATAGGACATTGAGCTAATTCATTAATTTAACTATCTGATAGGTACTTCAGATGTATAATAATCTGGGCCTAGAACTGAAAAAGAGGAAGGAACACTGAATAGTATTTGAAAAATGTAGTGCTTTTGGTGGTCCCAAACTACTTTCTAACATAAAAATATTATTTAAATATTCTTTTAGTAATGTTAATTGACTGGAGCTTTAAATATTTAAAACTGCATGTGACCCAAAGGGCAAAGAGAAACCCATGGCAAGTATCAATAAGTTGTAGTATATTATCAATGATGACTTTTAGTGAAGAAATGTTATTAAAAATATACCCTAGAAATGTATGATTGGAAAAGGAGGTGAGCTAATCATATCTTGAGAATATGGGAAAACAGCAGGATAGTTTGAGTGCCTCAGTAGTATCCATAGAATATTTTAAATAGAAAGAAAATATTTAAATAGAAAGCATATTAGGTGGGTTCTCTATAGAATATTCACAGGAAGACATAGATAAGAATTGCACAGGATGAGAAATCATGGATAATTTATAATCTACACCATTAGAATGAATACTAAGATCACCATTATACTGAAATAATAAAGCTAATTTCTTATAGTTTATATCTTGGTTTTCCCAACTAGATTGTAAATTACTTACACAATTTACACAAAGGAGGCAGTCAATATTTATTGTTCAGTATTGAAGGGGCTCATTGAATCTGTATTTATATTTGTTTATCTCTAGCTCTATCATTTCTATATTTATATACATAACTATAACCATATCTACATGATGTCAGTCATGACCAATCATTATATCTATATCCATACCCACATCTCTGTATCTTTCTCTCTCTATCTACTCATCTATCCATTAATTCATCCATCCATCTATGTATCTATCCCACTTATATATCCATTTCCTTCCTCCTCTCCCCACTTCTGATTCCTAATACTTGCAAGCCTATAAAAGAAAAGTGCCATGTAAGGGCAAAATTTTAATCCTAAACCAATTAAAATTCTCATTAAAGATTTTCTCCGGAAAAGAGTAGTTCTCAGGTCAATCTCCTGCATGTGCTATTTTTCTCCAAACTCTTTTTGCTGGAATTTGCCTTGTTAGAATTAATTAGAATTCTTTTTTTCTTCCTCCTTCGCTTATGTTAGACAACCAGAAAGAGAGAGAAAATTTAAGCTGTTGATTAAAGGCTCTTATAGGTTAAAACAAACAAAAAAAGAGCAAAAAAATCCATATAAGAAATAAATTTCTCTACAGAAATATATGAATCTCTAAGAGTTCATTACAGTTATATAATGGACTGTAATTCAATTGTTACTAAATTGTCCCCAATTATATTTTTAAAGATAAAAATGACAATTCTTTTCTTTCAATTAATCAACAAATATTTCTTATGTATCAACTATATATGAATCACTGGGCAAGTTACAGATATTTTAAAAAATTAAATTATTCCTACCCATAAGAAGCTTACATTCTTTCAAGGAAAACAGTACATTTCATATACAATTTCATATTAAGTCCCAAAAAACTTAATGAAGTTTTTGTGCTTTAATAGCTTAAAACAGCACACCAAAATTTTTTTGCATGCAAAACAGATGCAAAATAAACACAAGGAGATGAGAAACTGAGTAGATCAGAGAAGGCTTCTTGTAGGAGGTGGTATTTGAGTTGAGCTTTAAAGGAAGTTAACAGTTTTTAAGAAGTGCAGGTTCAGAAGGAATACATTCCAGGTATAAGAGCAACTCCTGCCAAAGAGATGGGAGATGGAATGTCAGGTGAGAGGAACTGCAAATAGGCCAGTTTGTCAGGATTGTGGAAGTGAAGAGGAGGAATGCTTAATATATCTTTAAAGATAGGCTAGACCAGCCTATAAAGGATTGCAAATGCCAAATAGTTTATATTTTTATCCTAGGGATAATAGGCAATTACTGATTTATTGAGCAGTGGAGTAACATGGCAGGATTTGTGCTTTAGAAATACCAGTTTCCCTGTCAGATGGAGAAGGAAGGACTTTATGGCAAACAAGAAATAGAGAACATTATAAAATACAACATTGATAATTTTGATTACATTAAATTAAAAAGGTTTTGCATAAACAAAACCAGTGTAGCCACGATTGGAAAGGAAACAGAAAGCTGGGAAACAAATTTTATAGTCAGTATTTTTGCAAAGGCCTCATTTTTTCTAAAATATATAGAGAACTGAATTGAATTTATAAGAATACAAGTCATTCCCCAGTTGATAAATGCTCAAAAGATATTAACAAGAAATTAAAGCTATCTATAGACTTGTGAAAAAATGTTCTAAACTACTATTGAAAAATGAAAATTTAAACAACTCTGAGGTACTATCTCACACCTATCAGATTGGCTAAGAAGACAGAAAAGAAATTATAAAGGTTGGAATGGATATGAGGAAACCTATGAGATTGTCTAAAAAGACAGAAAAAGAAAATTATTAATGTTGGAATGGATATGAGAAAACTGGGACTCTATATTCATTGTTGGTAGAGTTGTGAACTGATCCAGCCATTCTGGAGAACAATTTGAAACTGTGCCCAAAGAGTTATAAAACAACACTACTAATCAATCATCTCTAATTGAGATTATCACACTCCAAATATGTTAGAGGCTATTAATTTTAGAATCTTCATGTCCAGAAGTTTCTGCCTTGGGTTCAGTGGACTTGTTTTTAAAAATATTTTGATAACTTTATTTCAGGATAATTGGTTTCCTTTGTAATCCTTTTAAAAATGTGCTCTTAAAAACATTATTCTTAGGAGTCCAAAGACTATCATATTGCCAAAAAAGACACACAGGAAAGATGAGAATCCCTGCTCAAGCATTTACCAGGAGAGCATCTGAAGTTGAGCTCCACTAACTTAAGGCACTACAGAGAAAGAAAGAAAAGTGGAGAAGTATGAGAGAGAGCAAGCGACAGAGAGATAGACAGAGATAGAGAGAAATAGAGACAGAGAAAGAGAGAACAAAATGGGTGAGTGGGAGAAACAGAGCCAGAGTCAGAGAGCCAGAGCCAGAGAGAAACAGAGAGAGAGACACACAGAGAGAGGAAGGGAAGAAAGGAGGATGGGAACAGACAAAAGAAAGAGAGAGACAGACAGAGAGACAGAGACAGAGAGAGATTTAATGATATTATCAGACACTTGAATTGTAAGAGAAATTCTTTCCTCAATAATGATTGTTTTCAAAAGTATAAATTGTGACCTTTTAAGTCCATGTACTATTGGAATAAACCTCTGCTCAATGCAAACAGAAAAATCATTTTTTAAAAACTGCCTATGAAATGAAAGTAGAATTTTTAACAATAGTGTTAAAATATTTTCCTACCAGTGAATCTTAGTGGGCATTCTCTTTAGGGATGTGGATCACAAGTCAAACATGTCTTTTCTTCCTGTGCAGCTTTTACCCCTGTTCTCTGATAAATCTTCCTATGACATCTTTCTCTAGTGCACAGAAACCAGAAGGTTAAGGCTATTGACAACCTCCTTTTCTGATAGTACATCTTAAGTGGTGTGCTCGGAAATGTTTAAGAACCAGCACTCCAGAATTTTTAAAAAAATGTATGCACAATATACTGTCATATTGAATCTGCACTAACAAACATTTTTCCATCATTTTCTTAAATCTAGACAACAACAAAAGTCCTCATTGGTATTATTTGCTCTCTTTCAAGATGCTCAGATCAAAATTTAACAATCAGCTCTTATGAGCCAGTTTGAGCTGGCTCTTGCATATCACTTTCAGAATCTTTCTGATGAGATTCTTTATGCTGTGAAAAATCAATGAGGCAACAAAAATTTCTTGGTTAATATGATAAAATTTGTGCAATTTATAGCAAAGAATTTGAAAAATAAAATGAAGAAATATGTTGTGGAATAATGGAAAGAATGCTAGATTTAGAGTTAGGAAGACCTATGTTCAAATCCTGTTTCTGACATTTACTGTGTCTTTAAAATGTTGATATTAAAAATTAATGTTCAATAGATGTTCATATGAGTTTATATGTTAATACAACTTGGACAGATACTGCAAATGGACAATGAATTGGACCTAAAATAGAAAAGGGTGAGGAGAGCGAACTGAATTAGTTTGGGAAATTATAAAGTTCTTTTAGTGATCCCAAGATTCTTCTTGAAACAAAGGCCTATATTTTTTTGTTGTTTGTTTTTGGAGAGGCTATGGGGGTTAAATGACTTGCCCAGAGTCACAAAGCTAGTATTAAATATCTGAGGCTGTATTTGAACTCAGATCCTCCTGACTCTAGAGCAGAGTTCAACCCATTGTGTCATCTAGCTGCCCCAAAGGCTATCTTTTAATTCCATTTCCTTCCGCATGGATTTAATATAAGGTTGTAATTCATGGAATAATAGTTTCCAAAGACTTGTATTTGAGGATCACCCAGAAGGAGACAGAGAGTGTATAGAGATCACACTGAAATGCAAAGCATTACAAACAAAACATTATGAAGGAAAAGTAGTATAAATAATATAATAAAAAATTGTATCTTAGTGTTAGAGAATACAGTGAGAAATAACCAATGAATAGCCTTAAGGTTATATTAATATTCTTATCATTCAAGAGAAAGTGACAAACCCCTCCCCACCCACAACATTGATTGGATCATCTGTGATCCAATTTATGGAAGGAGCTAGATAAGACAAGAAGATTACACGGGAACAGTAGGAATGAATAGTTGCTATCATCTTCACTGGAAATAATTACAGTAGTGAGATCACAAATCTCACTATTGAATCTATGAATCTCTATCTCTCAAGATGTTTTGGTGAAATTCAAATGAATTAATGTATGTAAGGAGTTTTAAAAACTTCAAAATATATTAATTCCAATTATTATTATGAACAAATTATTTAAAAGATTATGGAAAGATTAAAAAATCTTTTAATAAAATGATATTCATTAGAGATAAATATAAAGTTTTATACTCAAGTATTAAAAAAAATCACAAATACAAGATGGCAAAAACATGGTTAGATAGCAGTTTGAAAATGGTCTGAAGGTTTGGATTCAATAAACAGTGTGAAGTGGCAGCCAAAAAACTAATGTGATTTTGAGCTGAATTAAATGACACATTCCTTCTAAGAATAAGGTCACTGTGGAAAGTAAGAATAAAGTCTTAGGTATAAGATCACTGAATTCTGCCTTCATTGTGGAGTACTTTTTAGGTTCTGGACATTATAGTTATAAAGACAAAGAGATCTAACTCAGTTTCAATTGATCAGTGATGGACAGAAGCAGCTACACCCAAAAAAAGAACACTGGGAAATGAATATAAACTGCTTGCATTTTTGTTTTTCTTCCTGGGTTATTTATACCTTCTGAATCCAATTCTTCCTGTGCAACAAGAGAACTGTTTGGTTCTGCACACGTATATTGTATCTAGGATATACTGTGACATATGTAACATGTAAAGGACTGCTTGCCATCTGGGGGAGGGGGTGGAGGGAGGGAGAGAGGGGAAAAGTTGGAACAGAAGTGAGTGCAAGGGATAATGTTGTTAAAAATTACCCAGGCATGGGTTCTGTCAATAAAAAGTTATAATTATAAAAACATTAATAAGTTACAGAAGGTCCAGAGAATGGCAACCAAGGTTGTGAAATCTTTGATTTCTTGTGTGGATCAGAAATTGGGATATTTAGCCCAGAGAAGTGACAGCTGAAGGAGGACATAACATATCAAGAATTTGAAATTTGGTTATTATGTGGAGAAGTTAGGTTTTTTTTTCTCTTAAAACCTAGACGATAGAGACTAAAGTAATGCTTGAAAAAAGACAAATTTAAGTTTGATGTCAGGCAAAAGAAAAACAAAACTTCCAACAATAAGAGGAATTCAAGAGGTGTTAGGCTCCCTTTCCTTGAAGGAGATTTCAATAAAAGCTTGTGGTATAATCATTTGTCAAGTATGTTGTACTTGAGACATGTAGGAAGTATGATAGATGGAATGCCGGCCTCCAGCCAGGAAAGTCTGGGTTTAAGTCCTGTCTCAGAATGGGTTGACAATCTAAAAGGTTTCAACCAAGTGATTTGAAGACAGCAGTCACAAAAGAATTGATATATTAGACTATATTGAGAGAGAATACCTGAGACTGGAGAGGTCATTGTGCTGTTGGACCCCTTTCTGATCTTGTAACTTCTAGTATATTGTGTTTAATTCTAGACATTAGAGTTTAGGAAGGATATAAAGTAGAGCACATCTAAAGGAAGGCAACTCTGTTATTCATGGCCTTACACAACATATCTCTGGGACTCTAGCATAGCAGATATACTTTTAGAATTATATGTAATTATTTATATATATGTTGATATTGGGTTAATACAGAGACTAGAAGAAATTGAGAGTCTGATCTCTTGAGTTTCCCTTTTTGGACAAATAAGATTAAACACTCATCTTCCATACTGAATATGGCTAACCATCTTGGCATTCAGTATAGCAGTACCAAGTCTAAATTCATCATCTTTTGAGAACTTTACCTACTTTGTTGCTGGTGGTTCACATTCATGTTTCTCTTGAGGTTGGAACTTCATATGATCTAAGATTATTTACAGAGATACAACAATGTCCTTTTCTGGGTATTAATTCTAGTTCCCAAATCCCAAGTATATAATAAATTTAACATGTAATTTTCAAAGGCGTCCTGCTTGTCTGTCTTCTGTCCAGACTTCTGTCTGGATTTCTTTCTGTTTTCTTCGATATAGTTAAAAAGTGCTTCAGTTGCCCTCTTGAAAAAGGAATAGATAAATCTAGATTCTAGTCATGACTGTGGTACTAACTAGCCATGTAAACCTGGGCAACTCCCTTCAACTGTCTGATTTCAGTTTGGGGTTTTTTTGTTTTGTTTTTGCATTCTTAAACAAGGAGATTGTTTATACTCATGTTTTCTGAGATCCCTTCCAATTATATTATATCTAAAATTCCAAAATTATGTCTAAAATTCTAACTTCTTGTTTTCTATGATTACTATTACTTCCCCAAAGAATTTATTCTTTATAACAGTCCAAGCAAACTTTATGCCCCATGTTCCATCCTTTATTCACGCATACCATTGCAGGGGGAATGACCAACTTTGGAGAGAGACTTTGGCTAAAAACACATGGTATTAAAACAGTGGCGCCAGGGATAAGAATGCATTTTGTACTTGCCCAAATTAGCGTGAAAGGCATGGGGGCAGATGTTTTATTTTCTAGAGAAAATGATGATGATGGTTTATTTGGAAGCTCTCACACATAATGCAACAGAATGCAGAATTACAATGCTGATGAACAGGGTGAATGGCTATTTCTGAATACAGATTAATTGCTGACCTCCCTCTAGTGGTGATAGAGGTGCACTTGAAGCATTGTCCTTAGAATACTGAACAGATGGTGCTTCTCCCCTTTCTTTCTCTGGTTGGTTTCCTTGTGGAGTTGTAATAAAAATCTCAATGAGTGATCACAGACATTGACAATAGAAGTGATCTTAGAGGTCATCTAGTTCAATCCCTTCATTCTAAAGATGAGACAAGTGAGATTCAGAGAGATTACCCAAGGAAGATTAACTGGCAGATTAAGTGGCAGAGTTAAGTCTTGAACCTAAGTCTTCTCATACAATGTTAAACTTCCCACACAAAATTTCACTGCATTATATTAACATATACCTTTAAAAAGGGTCACCAAATAACCTAACAAAGTAAAAGGTGCAGAAATCTAATTGTTCAATTATTGGATAAAAGAGGAAAATTCATTGTTTCCACAAATATCTACTTTTAATTTTAGCTAAATGTCATACATTTTGGTAGCTTGAATTCTATCATAATTTTCTTTTAACCAGCACATTTTCTTCTTTCAGTCAGCAGACTAAACAGATTAATTTAGAGTAGGAATTTGAAGTGTGTGAAAGACATGGTTCATTGTTAGAAAGAATTCAAAGAGATTTTCTTCAAGTCATAAGAGTTTATTTATTCCATAGTTGATGGCCTAGCCTCTAGGAAATTAGAAATTAGAAATCATTCAGGAAGAGCTTTATATACTGAATATTTGGGGTTTAATTAGCAGGCTAACAGCCTACAAAGTTGTAAATTATACACATACATACATATATACATGTACATACATATACACATATACATATAGAATAATAATTATATATATGTGTGTGTGTGTGTATATATATACATGAATTATAAAAAGAAAGATGTCTTTTCATCCAGATAAGGAGTATGAATGTCTTTTAGCAAGATATTGTCAATCAGACAGGATGGGTTTTTTGCACAGAACAAATAAGGAGCAAGAGATGAGAGGTTTAATTGCTCCCCATTCCTTAGATAGATATGCAGTTTTGAGTAGATCCTCAGCTTTGACCTACTGGGGTCGCTAATTTTTTTTGTGTCATGGGCCCTTTTGGCAGTCTGGTTAAATCTTTGTATCCCTTTTCAGAATAAGTTTTAAAGTGCATAAAATAAAATATATAAGATTACAAAGGAAACTAATTATATTAAAACACATTTATCAAAATATTTTTAAAAATCAAGAAGCTTAAACTAGATATGTCATCTATGCCCTGAGGTTCAAAGATTAAATAATGAATAATCCTTTTCTGGGAGGAGCTTAAAATGTAAACAAAATAAAACAGAATGCAAATAAATGCTATTGAATATGGAAAGTGATTAAGAGGGAACCAAAATGTTCTCAGAGTCATAAGACACTTCCTTATTGGAAAGTCAAGAAAGGTTTCTTAGAGGACAGTTTCTTAGCCAGACTAAAAGAACGGAAGAATTTTAAAAGGCTAAGATAAAATCAGAAGCAGGATGCCAGATATCAGGTGGGAAAAAGAAAGATTAGATCTGGGAACAGGTAGTTTTGCTTGGTTGGAATGCAGAAGATGTAGAAACTTTAGATAAGATTGGAAAGGAACATATGAGATGGATTTTTGAAGGCTTTGAATTCCAGGGACAGGAGATTACACATTATTCAGTAATCAAGGGGAAACCTATTGGATAAAATTTTTATATTTTTAACTCAGTGGGTTATAATTCAAATCAGGTAAAGATCACAAGTTCAGTTCCCCAAAATTATGTCACCTAGTACAGAAAAACACTTTGCTCATATTACTTGATAGTCTTATTAATGAAAAGAATAGCATGTTTATATAACAATTTATAATAACAAAATCTAACTTGATCATTGTAGCATTCTAGGGAATGTGCTAAATGTATTATTATTTTCCCTATTTTACAGAAGAGAAAACTCTTAAGAAAATATAAAGAGGTTAAATGGCAGAATCAGAATTCCAGCACAGATTTTTTTGGACTCAAAATTCAATTCTTTTTGTCACTTTGCTTATTCTTTCTTCTTGCAAATGAAATTTACTGACTATAGAAGAGAGGAGAAAAGGGTAAAATAGATACTGATACCACTATTTTAAAAACAACTCAAGTTATTCTAATAACAATGTCATCTACACATATGAATGGCAGGATATTTGCAATTTTTATACAGATTTAAAGGAATCAGAGTTATACAGGTTATATGTGGCATTATAAGTATTCTCATATAACAGTAGTTAGAATAAAATCCTGAGCTTTCCAATACAACAAATGTTTAATGCATATCCCCTATCTATAGACAGAAATGGTACAGGATATATTGGTAAGCAAAACAGCTTCTAACTTCAAGAAATTTATAATCCATACTAAGAGGTTCATAGATTGTAGAAGAAGCCATAAGATTAGTACAGTTTGCTCTAGGAGGGAGTTGGGGAAAATATGTGAATAGGTTTTTAAAAGGAGGAAAGGACTTTTAAAAACTAATGTTCTGTTAAAAACAATGTTAAATAGCAATCCAAATCATATTCCCTTAGAATCTATTTGCATTACATATAAAGTGTCATAACAAATTGTCAATTATTCTCCCCCCTTAAGTTTTCATTGATTCTTTATTCATCCACTCATTTTCATTCACTTTCCTTCTATATGATTGTATTTAGTGTGTACTCCTTTGTATTCCTTGTGAGACTTGGACAGTTTCTTTTTACTATTGCCATTAGTTCAACACCCCCTCCCTTTCCACTGAATTCTTTCCCTGTTTTAGCAGTCCAGTGAATAGCACCCCAGTTCCATTTAGCCACTTATCACTGATTAGATATTTACAAAGGGATATTTACTTCCAAGCTATAGTAAAAACAAAAATACAAGCGTTCTCAAATCATAATACATTTTTTTCCTCTCTCTTATCTTGGTGTCTTGAGAATATTTTACCCTTGGTCTTTGGGGGAGTAAACTTGTAATGCTGGAGAAACTGAGGCAGGAGAGAGATTAGAGAGTTTTAATATTTTATTAATGGGAGAGTAAGATTGACTGGACAAGACTCGTCTCAGATTATCCAGTCAGACAGAGATAAAGATATACTGGGACCAAGGAATTCATGTTGGTCCCAGGTCTGGAGGAGACTGTCATCTCAAAGAATCCAGCATCCAGCATACAGCCAGCTGCCAGCCGCCATCCTCCAGCAATGAATGGAGGAACCCCAACTTCTTAAATACCTTTTTGGAGACAAAGAAGAGAAAGGGAGGGAAAGTTTTTATCAGGGAGGGGAAGCCATAAAACCCTAAAAAATCCGAGACAAAGAAGTAAAGATATCGTGGGTTATTTTGGAATATTTTAAGGGATATTGTAAATCCATAAAAGAGTCAGGAGATCTACTCTTTTATCTTGCTAATTTATAACCCGAGAGCGAATAATCCTAGTTTTACTGGGTCAGAGACAGAACAGTTAAGGAAACTGGGACAAGGGAAACTTGTACAGGGAAACTGAGTCAGGACAGTTAAAGAGAACTGTGGCTTAACAAACTCATAACTTAGTTCATTTCCTACCTAGCATTGGTTCCATCAAGGTCAGAGCCAAATATAGTACAACTGCAAGATGAAACAGTATTTTACAATTGACCTAGGGTCCTTTGAGTGTATCTCAACTATTGCTCCTTATTCCTAAGTGCATTAATTCTGTGTTGGTTGTGAAATCTGTCTTGAATTCTGATTCCCATATTCCTGTGGCTTTATGAAATGCTCAAGCTCGACATGGCTGTCATCAGAAACTATGAGCTAAGTAATTCTCAAATGGAGATTTAAAAAAATGAGGTAAAAGAGACAGCAGAGGAAGCTAAGAAGCCCTTTTATAGGCAAAGAGTCACTTCTTTATGGTTAGCCAACCTGCCTCATTACACAATGTTTACACAAATTTCATACAACATAGGTATCCAGGGAAGAAAGGTGTAGAGGCTACTTATCTCTGATAGTAAAAGACTGCTGTTGGCATTTGAGGCAGTGTACATTATGGATAGTATAATATATTGGACATGCATGAGGGAAAACAAAGATTTAAATCCTATGTCAGACACTAATTATGTGATAATAAAGGTTGTAGTGGGGATCAAATGAAATAATATATAAATTGTGAATTTAAAGTTCTGTATGAGCATCAATAATTATTATTCAATCATGCTGGACACCCCATTTTTACTCTTTGCAAGGCAATGAATTTTTGCTATCTATTCGAATTTATGTCTTCTTTTCTGTATCTTATTGATCTCCAGCTGTGGTATTTGCTCAACTAATCTCTGCTATCTTCTGTTGTTCTTTTATTGCTCTAGGCCTTCTTTTGCTTCCCATTATTCATAGCTTAGGGGCAATGGTGGGCTAGTAAGCCTTTCTCCTTCCAGAAATGCTAAAGAACTTTTCATTCCACAAAGCCTAGTTTTTAAGGACCATATCTGGATGAAAGGACAAGTCAATTCTCCTAGAGCCTCCACAGCTGTGGATCATAACATCTGAAGGAGTTACAAAGCAGCCTTTACTGGCACAGGTGTTGCTTGTGGACTGGGAATGAAATAAATTGGAGGCAGAGAGAAGAAGAGAGAGATCAGAGAATACAACTGTCTCTCAGTCTCCTTATATTATTATCATCTTCTCACATGAAGGGATCCATACTGTTGGTCTGAGTTGGATCCCCAGCAGCCACTGGAAGGTGACTCCCATAACATCCAGCAGCCATTAACAGATTGCTCCCTTAAAACCTAATGTCCTATTGGCAGCACATAATCAAGCAACCAATAGAATATTTTAAAGGCAATTGTGGAAGAAGAATTATATTTATTCTCTGTGACTTTGGAGGGAGAACTAGAATTATTGGGGGGAAAGTATAGAAAGCCAGTTATCAATTTAATATGCCTTTTTTTTTTTTTACCTCTGTAAAAATGGCCTTCAAACTTATCAAGGGTGTCCTTAAAAAATACAAGAACAGAAGAAGCAGTTTTTGACAAGTGAATTTCCAGAGGAAAGAACAAAACTCATTAGTGTTTATATTTTATATTTATATTCACAAAACTGATTTAGTAGTGTATGGAATATAAAATCCCAGTGTATTTGTTTTTTGTTGATTGTAAAAAAGTATTGCCCTCAGCAGAATTAAATTTTATCTTATAAATTTTTCTTTCACAAGGTATTTTCTATTGGTATCTTAAAATAACACAAGTTTTAAAATTTATTAATAGGTCAAACCACAGGGATGATTTTGTTCAACAATCAAGCAAGGGGTATTGGAGAGATACTTTACTCTCCACAGATATTCAATAGGATCATGGGAGATATTTTACCCAAGATCCAAAGGGAAGGGATATTTCTTATAGAAGAGGAGGTTCTTCAGATGCATACGGCTTTTGCAGATATTTTTGTTCAGAAGGTATCTGCAATTTTGCAGGGTGTCCTTCTTGAGACCTATGGTTTCTCAAAAAGGGTTGACCTAAAAATCTGCACAAGGAGAAAATAAATGGACAAAGAAAGCATATTACCCACACTTTGACTGACATAATGAGATGGTTTTAAAAAATCCTAGGCTTCTCTTTCCCACAATAGTCCATCTTTTAAAATAGTACTATTCTTTTGACAATGTCATGTGGAGGCAAACCTTTTTTTTTTTTTTTTTTTTAATTCATTGTTTTTCTTTTCTTTTTTCTTTTTTTTTTTTCTTTTATAATAACTTTTTATTGACAGAATCCATGCCAAGGTAATTTTTTTACAACATTATCTCTTGTACTCACTTCTGTTCCAATTTTTCCCCTCTCTCCCTCCACCCCTCCCTTAGATGGCAAGCAGTCCTATATATGTTAAATATATTAAATATATGTGTGCAGAACCAAACAGATCTCTTGTTGCACAGGGAAAATTGGATTCAGAAGGTAAAAATAATCTGGTAAGAAAAACAAAAAGGCAAATAGTTCACATTCATTTCCCAGTTCCCAGTCCCTTACAGAACAATAATATTCTATAACATTCATATACCACAATTTACCCAACCATTCTCCAATTGATGGGTATCCATTCAATTTCCAGTTTCTAGCCACTGCAAACAGGGCTGCCACAAACATTCTTGCACATACAGGTCCCTTTCCCTTCTTTAGTATCTCTTTGGGATATAATCCCAAATAGTTCACAATCATTCCCAGCATGATTGAATAATAATTATTGATGCTCATATAGAACTTTAAATTCACAATTTATATATTATTTCATTTGATCCCTACCACAACCTTTATTATCACATAATTAGTGTCTGACATAGGATTTAAATCTTTGTTTTCCCTCATGCATGTCCAATATATTATACTATCCATAATGTATACTGCCTCAAAAATTTCCAGAAATTTTCCCAATTTCTAGGATTTGTCAACACTAGATTGCTATAGTTGACTATTAGGTCTTGTGAACCAAAATTTCTCTTTGTCAAAGAAATCCACTTCCATCAGAATACATCTTCATATAGTATCATTGTTGAGGTATATAATGGTCTCCTGGTTCTGCTCATTTCACTTAGCACCAGTTCATGTAAGTCTCTCCAAGTCTCTCTGTATTCATCCTGCTGGTCATTTCTTACAGAACAATAATATTCTATAACATTCATATACCACAATTTACCCAACCATTCTCCAATTGATGGGCATCCATTCAATTTCCAGTTTCTAGCCACTGCAAACAGGGCTGCCACAAACATTCTCGCACATACAGGTCCCTTTCCCTTCTTTAGTATCTCTTTGGGATATAAGCCCAGAAGTAACACTGCTGGATCAAAGGGGATGCACAGTTTGATAATTTTTTGGGCATAATTCCAGATTGCTCTCCAGAATGGTTGGATTCATTCACAACTCCACCAACAATGCATCAGCGTCCCAGTTTTCCCACATCCCCTCCAACATTCATCATTATTTTTTCCTGTCATCTTAGCCAATCTGACAGATGTGTAGTGGTATCTCAGAGTTGTCTTAATTTGCATCTCTGATCAATAGTGATTTGGAACACTCTTTCATATGAGTGGTAATAGTTTCAATTTCATCATCTGAAAATTGTCTGTTCATATCCTTTGATCATTTATCAATTGGAGACTGGCTTGATTTCTTATAAATGAGCATCAATTCTCTATATATTTTGGAAATGAGGCCTTTATCAGAACCTTTAATTGTGAAGATGTTTTCCCAGTTTGTCTCTTCCCTTCTAATCGTTTGCATTAGTTTTGTTTGTACAAAAGCTTTTTAATTTGATATAATCAAAATTTTCTATTTTGTGATCAGTAATGGTCTCTAGTTCATCTTTGGTAACAAATTTCTTTCTCCTCCACAAGTCTGAGAGATAAACTATCTTATGTTCCTCTAATTTATTTATAATCTCGTTCTTTATGCCTAGGTCATGGACCCATTTTGATCTTATCTTGGTGTATGGTGTTAAGTGTGGGTTCATGCCTAATTTCTGCCATACTAATTTCCAGTTATCCCAGCAGTTTTTATCAAATAATGAATTCTTATCCCAAAAGTTAGGATCTTTGGGTTTGTCAACACTAGATTGCTATAGTTGACTATTAGGTCTTGTGAACCTAACCTATTCCACTGATCAACTAATCTATTTCTTAGCCAATACCAAATGGTTTTGGTGACTGCTGCTTTACAATATAGTTTTAGATCAGGTTCAGTTAGGCCACCTTCATTTGATTTTTTTCCCATTAATTCCCTTGAGATTCTCGTCCTTTTATTGTTCCATATGAATTTTGTTGTTATTTTTTCTAGATCATTAAAATATTTTCTTGGAAGTCTGATTGGTATAGCACTAAATAAATAGATTAGTTTAGGGAGTATTGTCATCTTTATTATGTTCGCTCGGCCAATCCAAGAGCACTTAATATTTTGCCAATTATTTAAGTCTGACTTTATTTGTGTGGAGACTTTTTTATAATTTTGCTCATATAATTCCTGACTTTCCTTTGGTAGATAGATTCCCAAATATTTTATGGTATCAACAGTTATTCTGAATGGAATTTCTCTTTGTATCTCTTGCTGTTGGGTTTTGTTGGTGATGTATAAAAATGCTGAGGATTTATGGGGATTTATTTTGTAGCCAGCTACTTTGCTAAAATTATGAATTATTTCTAATATCTTTTTAGTAGAATCTCTGGGGTTCTCTAGGTATACCATCATATCATCTGCAAAGAGTGATAGTTTGGTTTCCTCATTGCTTACTCTAATTCCTTAATATCTTTCTCGACTCTTATTGCCGAGGCTAGTGTTTCTAATACGATATTAACTAATAATAGTGATAGTGGGCAACCTTGCTTCACTCCAGATCTTACTGGGAAAGGTTCCAGTTTTTCCCCATTGCATATGATGCTTACTGATGGTTTTAAATATATGCTTCTGACTATTTTAAGGAAAAGCATTTATTCCTATGCTCTCAAGTGTTTTTATTAGGAATGGATGTTGGATTTTATCAAATGCTTTTTCTGCATCTATTGAGATGATCATATGGTTTTTGTTTGTTTGGTTATTGATATAGTCAGTTATGCTAATAGTTTTCCTAATATTGAACCAGCCCTGCATTCCTGGTATAAATCCTACTTGGTCATAGTGTATTATCCTGGTGACGATTTTCTGTAATCTTTTTGCTAATATTTTATTTAAGATTTTAGCATCAATATTCATTAGGGAGATTGGTCTATAATTTTCTTTCTCTGTTTTCAGCCTACCTGGTTTAGGTATCAGTACCATGTCTGTGTCATAAAAGGAATTTGGTAGGACTCCTTCAATCCCTATTTTTTCAAATAGTTTATTTAGCATTGGAGTTAATTGTTCTTTAAATGTTTGGTAGAATTCACATGTAAATCCATCTGGTCCTGGGGATTTTTTCTTAGGGAGTTGATTGATAATTTGTTCTATTTCTTTTTCTGAGATGGGACTGTTTAGGATATTTACTTCTTCCTCTGTTAGTTTGGGCAAGCTATATTTTTGGAGGTATTTTTCTATTTCATTTAAGTTGTCGAATTTATTGGCAATAAAATGGATTTTGAGAGAAAACGTGGAACTTACACAGCTATGTGCCTTCTCTCCACCATCTTGGCCAGAAGTCCATGTGGAGGCAAACCTTAAAACACTGTGACCTCAGAAGAATTAAGATTTCATGTTACTCAGAGGGCAATAGAAAGATGGGCACCAGTAAACTTCAGCATCATAAAAATCATTAATTTAGAACTTAAAGGGCCTTAGTGGTCAAGTCCAAGTCTTTTATTTTACAGAGAAGAAAACTGAGATCCAAAGAAGTTAAATTATTTGCTCCCAGGATCACATAGCTAGTAAGTGTCTGAGGTAGAATTTAAATACAGATCTTCCTGACTCCAAATCCAGGGCTCCACGCACTGTACTCCTGATTAGCTCATTTTCTTGCCTGTCCTCTTCCTGACTTTCTGGACTTCAGAAACATGTTTTCGCTATTGCTGGATCATCCTGGAACATGCTCATTGTCTCAACTTCCTCATCCTAAAAAGGCCCACTATCCCTGTGGTTTGGTCCTCATAGAATATTCCTCTTAAAACCTGTACCATTTCTCCCATTCATGAATTCCTCCTAGATTTTCCATTTTGAGTAACTTAGGTCAGCCATCCTTCATTTTTCCTTTCATTTCTGTTTCCGACATTCTGGACCCCCTCCATACTACTCACTGATCCCTCCCCCTCTAAATTTTCAAATCCCTTTTGTGTACAGTTATTTCTTCCACATTGTGGGCAGTAGGAAGACAAGAATCCTTCCATCTAGGAAATTCATGTAAAACTTTTTGAACCTTCCTTCATATCAGAGAAGTCTTTTTCTTATCCTTTTATAGAATCTTTATAGTATTTTACTGTAAAATTTGGGTTAAGTATTTAATCAAAAGTTCTTGTTGTCAGATGGCCATCACATATATGCAGCTTCCACAAAACTTGTCCCAAATTCCCATTTAATTACTCTGCTGACCTATGATTTAGCAAAACTGCGATGGGGAAAGTTGCAATGTGGAAGGGCTAACCGTGGTATCTTTTCCTGTTGAAATGTTATCTCATTGAGGGCAGGAACTAGCTTTCTTTCTGCTTGGATTTGTATGCTCAGCACTTAAATTGCTTGACATATAGTGTTTAATAAATGCCTGGCATTTAATAAGGGCTTAATAAATGTGTGTTTCCTTCCTTCTATCTAGTATGGAGGCAGAAGTTTTAGAAATCAGTTCCCAATCCCAGAGGCCTCATAAAGTTTTTTTTTTTTTTAAATCTAGTTCTGACTTAGATCTAAGTTACATCTTCATATTTTTTTGTATAAGAAAGACTGGACTTGAATTTCCAGTTCCCCTGAATTGAAAAGGAAGCAACTGAGCCTCCCACATGAATCTAACCAGTAATTGGGAAATCTAATGAGAAAACTTACATTACAGTTTTTGTAGGACACAAAACTCTAGAATTGGAAAAGATCTTAGAGGACATAATGTCTAGTCCCATCCCCCCATCTCCACTGCTACTCTTTTGCTTTTTGAAACATGTTTTTCTATTTGTTTGAAGAGCTTTGGTAAATTGGCAGTTAAAGGAGAGTCTGGCCAGGCTGTGTATTTTCCTGTGTGGAGACTTGAGATTTGTCTCCCTCTGCTGTCTGCATGAGCCATGATCAATTTGTATGGAAATTAAAAGACCCAGATGATTTAAAAATATGTAAATATATATATATATATATATATATTTCATTTCTTGACTTTTCAGACTTTTTAATTGGTATTCTCACAATGCATCGAAATATAAGAAAGCTACATATAGAATGTGAGATAAAAAGGCCCTAATTGCTATTCTTATAGATTAAAAAACAACCCCCACACAGTTGCAATTTTATTTCTAGCCAGTATGTCAATGTTTGATAATTTTTAAGGGTTTCATTGCAGATACATAAAATATTCTGCAAATTTTAAAGTGTTATATGATATAATATGATTTAAAATAATGAAATAACAATCACAAATAGTATTCACAAACTGCCCAATTTTCAAATAATTACAAGTTTCTACATAATTACATGGATAAATTGTTGTTCATATTGAAGTAGACTTGTGATTTCATTTTAGTAGTGCTCTGGAGTTAGCCTGGGATTACCTATTATTAAATTTACAACTCAGAAATTGAATTCTAAAAATTAGGCACTGATACATTTTAATTTTTTAATTGTCTAAATTTAAGAAAGTGACAGAAAAAATGTTTGTTGATAATACAATTAAATTTTTGGAAAATATATTTTATTTATTTCATTAAATACTGCACAATTACTTTTTTGAAAAAAAGATCACTATTTTAAAAATTGTTGAATTCCAAATTCTTTCCTTCCCCCACTTTTCTTCACTCCTTGAGAAGGCAAGCAATATTTTATTAATTGTATGTGTGAAATCTCCCCATCAGTCATGTAAACAGATTAAACTTAAAAGCATTTTTTGGAAAACATATTTTAAAAAACACATCTGTGTATGCAGAGAATTCCTAATGAGGTAGAAACTCCCCCTACTGGTATAGATTATCTAGTCAGTGGTAAATTAGTTTATGGTGGTTTCAGATGGCTTATGTTGGAGAAACCATGACTTGAACCCAGGGAGGCCTTCCATCCACTATACTGTGTTGCCTATACTACAAATAAATAAATTATGAAAATTGTGAAACTGAGTAACAAGATAGATGATGGTATTTTTTTTCAAAATTAATTCTTTTATTTATATGATATTACATATGTGGCATTTTGCTTTATTATAGTATTGATATTTATAGAAAAGACAAATATACTATAGAATCCAATAAGGGCAGTAGCCATCTTTCAAGATGATGGTATTTTTGACAGAAATAGGGATATTTAGAAAAGCAATGACTTTTGAAGGAAAGAAAATGAATCTTGTATAACTACACTGTTAAGTTTAATATATTTATGGAATATCCATTTGGAAATGTTCATTACCCAGTTGGTGATGCAAAACTGGAGTTCAAAACAGAGACTAGAATTAGATATATCATTTTGGCATTAATCTGTATGGTGCTGATAATTAGTTACTTTTTCCTGTTCAATAAAGTTTCATTATATTCACATACCATAGAATTATTTGTTCCTTCAGACATTCTCCCACTTGATATGTATCTGCTTTATTTTTAGATTTTTGATATTACAGAAGATGTTTCTTTGAGTATTTTGGCATAGATTGTCCCTTTAATTGTCCTGGATTTCCTTGATACTCTTAAGCCGGTTTGCTGGATCAAAGTGACACTTCAGTTAATTAGCATAATTCTGAAATGAACTCATTTCATACCTTTACAAGTGGCGAATTAGTGATTTTTTTCCCTATAACCAATATTGATTTCATTTTTGATCACTTTTTGCCAATTTGCCTAATGTGAGTAAAACCTTAGGCTTATTTTAATTTGTATTTTCTAAGCATTAGTAATATATTTCTCTGATCATTTAATGTTTTTAATTCTTTTTTTAAAACTCCGTATGTTTTGACCACATATCCATTGGGAAATGACTCCTTGATTGTCCAAATTTATATATTTTGGATATTAAACTTTTATCAATGATATTTGCATTAGATTTATTTGTTTGCCTGTTATTTGTTTATTCATTCATTCGTTTGTTTATTGTTTGTTTTTTCAGTCACAATTATTTAGAAAGAGAGAATTACATGAAAAGGGATGGAAATATAATGAACATGAAGGAGCAGGCAAAATATATATAATCAGTTGATGTCAGGGATGATTGTGGTTGGACTGTGGAAGCATTTTTATTCTAAAGAGGAAATTCTGCTTTGGCTAACTTTGGAATATCTCTCCAGTACAGCTTTTGGCATAAAGGTATGTGTCTCTAATGGACTAATAATAAATTAATTAATATTAGGAATAATTGCTCTTACTAAAAAGGAAAATATATTTTTTCCAGAATTATTTTGCATATTGTCTATCTCCATTCAAGCATGAATTAATCCAAGAGATAAATGAATCTTGTAATTATAATGGTATTCAGAGGATAGCACAACTTATAACGTAATTTATAGATTATTATTAGACATAGGAAGAGATCTGTAAAGATTGAGGTTCAAACAGGGAAGTATTTCTTTTCTTATTCATGCTAGTCTGGTCCCCTACTAATTTTGTTATTCAAATACTTTAGTATGCACATAGCCTCTTAGAGCCAGGTTACCTCATACCCAAATCAGTTCACCAGCTTGTACACTTTGATGTGATTAGTCTCTTACCAAAGTCTGTCTATTATGTTTTTCTCGGATGCTACATCATGGTATCAAGTTGACCTTGGGTCCTCAAAGTCTCTTGGTGTTAAAAAGAATATAAGTTTAACCATGTTATCAAAGGTGAAAGGACTGAATTCAGAATTGGCACTGGGAAATGTATCTAACCTCCCAAGTTCAACCTTGCAAAATAAGGTTATGCTCGTCATTAGAAGTTTGGCCAATTGGTTTGGACTGGCTAGTGAACTGAAGAGAACCACATCAATGAAATTATGAGTCTCTTTAAGTGTAGGAGCTTCCTCCTGGTCTGACAGCCTCAAGATACCTTTGCCTCTGCTTTGATGACCACAATGTTATAGAATTCTTTTAGATCAGTTTTCAATCTAGATTTAGGGGAGGGGGGATGCTGAACTCAGATGAGAAAACAAATAAAAAAAACTAGGAGATTTTTTTAGATTTAAAATAGTAATAACAGATAAGGGGTAGCTAAGTGTCATAGTGGATAGAGTCTGGAATCAGAAAGACTAATCTTCTTGAGTTCAAATCTGACTTCAGACCATATTAGCAATATAATTCTGGATAAGTCACTTTATTTACCTCAGTTTCCTTATCTGAAAATGGGCTGGAGAAGGGAATGGCAAATCACTCCTGTATTTTTGCCAAGAAAACTCAAAATGGTGTCCTGAAGTGTCAGACACAACTGAAAATGTCTGGACAACAGCATCAATATAACATAAATAACTGTCATATGTTATCTTAGACATATAAAATACCTAAATAAATAGAACAAGAAGCAGAGAATATACATAATTCAATCTCAGAAACTAAAATCAGCTATAATAACTAATATATTGGAACTATACTAATATAATATATAATTAATATATGAATAATAATTAATGTATTAATTATCCCTACAATATTAATTATAATAATATGATATAATAAAAGTACCAAATTATAACTAATAATAACAATGACTAATGTAATGATAATAATAACTAAATTAAATAATTAAATAAAGCCATAAATGAATCCTGAAAGAAAAAAAAAATCCCAAAGTCAGTACAGGGTAGATTGTGGCCCTGAAGTGGCACAATAGACATAGTCCTGGATGTGGAATTAGGAAGACAAGATTCAGTCTTTGAATTAGATACTTAAAAATTGTGTGATTTCGGGCAGATCACTCCTTTTTCAGCCTCAGTTAACTTTGGAGAGGCAATGTAGCATAATGTATATAGATCACTGGACTTTTGGAGTCAAGACTGAAGCTGACTGAAGCACTTACCTCCCATAGCAAGTCACTTAACCTGAATCTTAGTTTCCTTAACTGTAAAATAAAGGGTTTGATTTAATTACTTCACAGGCTCCTTCTAGATCTAAAATTACGATGCTATGATTTACAAATGAATTCTGTTAAAAATTCAAAGAATATTAACTTTAATATTAAACTGCTTATTAAAAATTATAAAAAGAAGCATATTATCAAATTGCTCTTATGTTACACATATGGTATTGACATCTAAACTAGAAATAGATAAAATAGAGCAAGAAAACTCTAAACAAAAGACACAACAAATATTACCAATGGCACAAAAATTCTTAATTTAATAATAGCAAAACGGCTTTGGGTAGCATTGGAGTCCTAGACCTGAAGTCAAGAAGATTCATCTTCCTGAGCTGACATCCGGCCTCAAACACTTACTAGCTATGGAATCCTGAGCAAGCCACTTAATCCTGTTTACTTCAGTTTCCTCATTTATAAAATAAACTAGAAAAGGAAATGGCCAACCATTCCATTATCTTTGTCAAGAAAACCACAAATGGGATCATGAAGAATCAGATATATCTGGAAAAGTTGAACAAAAACAGTTGAACAACAAAAAGTTTTCAACAACATATTAAAAAGATGAGGTGCTTTGACCAGGTTGACTTTGACCAGGAATTCATTCAGGATTGGTTCAACATTAGAAAAACTATAAATATAACAAGAACAATGAAAATCAAATTATTATTTTAATGGACATAGAAAACATTTTTTTAAAAAATGCAATTCTCACTTCTGTTAAAAAATTAAATGTATAGAAATATACAGACCTTTTCTTAATATCATAAGTAGTACAATAATAGCATTTATATGATGTTTTAAGATTTATAAAACATTTTATATACTTATTACATACAATTTACATACATTATCTTTTTACTTTCACCTTGTATAACTTGTAAGGGTTTGTACTCACCTAATACCAAGAATCTTTGAGAATCCAGTATCATCTCCACACTATGATAAAATATGAGAGAAAGACTTTAGGAAACAGATTTTGGTAAGAGGCTATATTACATTAAATATATATAATTTTATTTTTGATTATATCTGATACTCGCCAGGAACTTGGCATATGTAAGTAATGTTATTTTATTTTTCCCCATTTTTGATAATGAATCTGAACTCAGGTTTGAATGCAGCTCTTCCAGACTATAAGACCAATACTTTATCTAAGAGCCAGCATTATATGTAAAGGAGAAATACTAGCAGCCTTTCCAATAAGATCAAGAATGAAGCATGGATGTCCATTGTCAGCACTCTTATGTGATATAATTCTAGGAGTGCTGACGCAATGAAGCAAGAAAAAAAATTGAAAGCAGTAACAGGCAAAGAGGAAGCAAAATGAACACTTTTGTAGTTGATTAATTGATCTGCTTAGAGACCACTATGAAATGGAAATAATTTTAGCAAAGATGTAGGGTATAACTTCACAACTCTCAGATTGGCTAAGATGACAGGAAAAAAATAGTAAATGTTGGAGGGGATGTGGAAAAACTGGGAAACTAACATATTGTTGGTGGAGTTGTGAGCTGACTCAATCATTCTGAAGAGCAATTTGGAACTATGCCCAAAAGGCTATCAAACTGTGTGATACCCTTTGATCCAGCAGTGTCTCTACTGGGTCTGTATCCCAAAAAGATCATAAAAAAAGGGAAAAGGACCCACATGTACAAAAATATTTGTAGCAGCTCTTTTTGTAGTGGCAAGAAACTGGATGCCCACCAGCTGGGGAATGACTGAATAAGTTATGTCATATGAAGATAGTGGAATATTATTGTTCTATCAGAAATGATGAGCAGATTTCAGAAAAGTTTGGAAAGATATGAACTGATACTAAGTGAAGTGAGAAGAATCAAGAGAACATTGTAAATAGTAACAACAAGATTATGCAATGATCAATGGTGATGAATTTGGCTCTTATCAACAATGAGTAATTGAATCAGAGTAATTCCAATAATCTTGTGATAGAGAGAGGCATCTGCAACCAGAGAGAGACTATAGGGACTGAATATGAAAATGTATTTTCACCTTCATTGTTACTGTTTGCATGCTTGTTGTTTTCTCTCTCATTTTTCCCCTTTTGTTCTGATTTTTTTTGTGCAGCATGAAAAATATGGAAATATCTTTAGAAGAATTGCACATGTTTAACCTACACTGGATTACTTACTATCTAGAAATGGGGAGGGATGGAGAAATATCTGGAGCACAAAGTTTTTGCAAGGTGAATGTTGAAAACTATCTTTGCATGTATTTTGAAAAATAAAAAAAATATTATTATTTTAAAAAGGTGTGAAGGTACAAAATAAACCCATCCAATCCATCATACTCTCTGTATATTATCAGCCAAACATAAATCTCACTCAAAATAATCTCAGGAGAGCACCAGCCCTGAAGTCAGGGGGACCTGAGATCAAATGTGACCTCAGACACTTAATACTTCCTAGTTGTATGGCCTTGGGCAAGTCACTTAACCCCAATTGCATTGGCAAAAAAACCAAACCAAATCAAAACTACCCCCCCCCCAAAAAAAAAACCCACAACAACTTCAGAAAGTCTAGCAGGACCAGTATATTCAAACTATATTGCAAAAAGCAATCATCATCAAAATGATTTGGTCCTGCTTAAAAAATAGAGGCCCCATCAGTACACAATATACAGAAGTAAATAAACCTAATAGCTGAAGGTTTTAGCTTGACAAAAATTGCTAAAACAGTTGGAAAGCATTATGGCAGAAAATGGAATTAGACTAACACCTCACATCATATACTAAGATTAACTCCAAAAGAATATATGACTTAGATGTTAAAAAAAAAAGTAAAAAAAGCTATATCATAACCAAATTTGAAGAACAAGAAATAAATGTCCTTTTAGATCTATGAATAGATGAGTTTTAACACCTCAAAAGATAGAACACAGAATATAAAATGGACAATTTTGATCTCACAAAATAGAAAATCTCTTGTACAAACAAAAATTAATTGTAGATAAAATTAGAAGAAAAACATCTAATTGGTGTAACAGTTAAAATTAAATTAAAATTAAGACAGGCTGGATTCTTTGAGATGACAGTCTCATCCAGCCCTGGGACCACATGAATCCATTTGGTCCCAGTATATCTCTCCACTTAATAAACTATTAAATTGGTCTCTAAAAAAAAAAAAAAATTAAAAAAAATAAAATTTAAACTGAGGCACAAAGTTCTAATCACAATCATATTATTAGTAAACCACAAATTTACTAATAAATAGAATTTCAGCTTCTCCAGCCTGAAGTGGGGAATGCCTATAACCTTTTTAATAATTTTTGGGGAAGTGCAAAACAATAAGCAGGACTTCTTTGGCAATGAACAAGTTATGACTGATAAGTAATTAAGAAGAAGGGGCCATCGCCTCCTTCCCTCTTACAACTAAAAAATGTTCATTGTATGAGTTCACCCTCAAGATTAGAGAGAATGACCTTAATTCTCTGGATAACAGACATCCTTCAAAGGTAATAAATTTCCTTGATACTAGAATAGAAAAATGATTAACAAGAGAACTGGATTTCTAAACTTAAGTAATAGATTTTCTTGACAGAACAACAAGAATAGAACAGAGATCAATAAGAGAAGTAATTTCTAAACTTAACTAATTATTCAATAGCTGAATTTCTCAATTAAATTCAAAGACAAAAACTGTGACTTAGTTATTAGATAAAATCAGTTCATAGGATCAATAAAAAGGCACCAAATCAATCTGATTATTTCAATGAAAAAAAGTTTGTTCTGTCAAGTTTCTCTAATAAAGATCTGACATTATAAATATATACATGTATGTTGTATATGTGTATATATATATATAATATGTATATATAGGAACTATTTCAAATATATAAGAAATATAATCAGTAGATGAATTATCTAAGAATATAAACAAGCAATTCTCAAGGGAAACAATCCTAACACTTAATAGTCATATCAATAAATGCTCCAAAATACTAATAATGAGATAAATGCAAATTAAAACAATTCTTAATTTCCACCTTACATCCATCAGATTGTCAAAAATGACCAAAAAAGAGAAAATGATAGCTTTTAGAAGAGATTAATGCAAGATGTGATGGAATTTAAGATTGCTTTAGTTTTTATAGAAAGCAATTCGGAGCTCTACCCTTCCCCCTCCATCATTAACATATATTTTGACCCAGAATTATCACTACAGAGCAATGAGATAAAGAAAAGATGGCTATGTATAAAATATTACAATAGCACTTTTTTTTTTTGTTGCAAAGAAGTAGAAACTAAGGGATGTTTAACAGTTGAGTACTGACTAAACAAATTATGCTATACAAATAGGATATAGTATTGTGCCATAAGAAATTATAAAAGGCATAATTTCAAGAAAACTTGAGATTACTTATAAGAACTGATAAAGAATGAAAGGAGTTGAAGAGAAAAAACAGTTTGTACAGCAATTGTAACATTGTAATGAAAAATAATTTTGAAAGGCAAACTATGACCTCTGGCCAGTGTAATGACAAACTTCAACTCCTGATCAGTGAAAAAGAATGGTTCTCACCTCTTAACAGAAAGAGAATAGGCTAGATATCAATGATGGAATATACATTTATGTACATTGCAAATGTGTGGCTTTGTTTTGCTTGATTTTGTTTATATGTTAAAAGTGAAGTTTTAAAATAAATTGGGAGGCGAAAATCAAGGCAAAAAAAGGAAGCAAGTGATAGTGATACCAAATAATGAAGAATGCTAATTATGCACTTTTTTTTTTTTTTTTTTGCTTTTGTGGCTGCTTTTATAGCTTTTTCTTAATTTGTGCCTCTGTTATGTAGCTATGATTCTGAAGTAAAGAAGTTAAAAGGCAATAATTTTTCATTTAGAATCTGAATTCTCATTTGACTTAGATTTGTGCTTTCTTTCCTCCTTCCCTCTCTCCTTCCTTCCCTCCCTCCCTCCTTTCTTTCCTTCCTTCTTTCCATCCTTCCTTCTCCCTCCCTCCCTTCCTTCCTTCCTTCCTTCCTGCCTTCCTTCCTCCCTCCTCCCTCCCTCTCTCCTTCCTTCCTTCCTTTCTTTTCTTCTCCCATTTTTTTTCTTTTTATGTTTCTTTTTCCTCTTTATGGTTCTTCTTACATTCAGATCATTTGAAACTACTTCTGTCTTCTTCTTAGGCAGAATTCTCCAGTAGATTCATTGAAGGGTATATTGTCACATCTTCTCCATGTCCCTTATTCTCCTCTTTGATATCATCCATGGTCTTCTGAATAATCTTAATTTCTGTTTGCCTTTGATCAATAATGGACACTTTTTATCACCTGTTCTGGGTAATGTGGCAAATGTTATATGATCTTTACTTCTTTTCCTCAGAGGCACTCAGTATCCTTACTTGGAGCTTAACCAGAAATTCTCTGCTGAGTTCATTGCCGGGTGATATTCTCTACTGACTTAGTCTCATCTTCCTTGTTAAATTCAACCAAAAATTTCCATAAAAAGTTTCCAGATACTTGAGCTATATATCATAGCCTTCTTCATATCTCTCTTTCTGCATTTCTAGAGTAAATAAAATCCTGTGATTCAGTAAATGAAGTGATGGGTTTGGACTCAGGAAAACCCGAGTTCAAATCCAACCTCAGGTGCTAGGTGTTTGAGTTTGGAGAAGTCACTTAAGGTCTTCCTGAACTATGAATAGCATCTACTTCACAGGTTTATTGCAAGGATCAATGAGATTGTATTTGTAAAGTGCTGAGCTTAGTGTGTGGCACTTAATAGGTTCTTAATAACTTAGGTTCCTTGTTTTCTTTGGGAGAAAGAGGATGAAGGACAGAGGGAGAAAAAATTTGGAATACAAAGTCTTACAAAAATGAATATTGAAAACTATCTTTACATGTATTTGGAAAAATAAAATACTATTGATTGAAAAGGAAAAAAAAATAGTATACAGAAGTGATTATATAGGATGTTGAAAAGATTTGAAATCATACAAATATAAAGATCTAGAAAAGGAACTGATGATGTTTAGCCCTGAGAAGAAGAGACAAGAAGACTTGAAGAGCTGTGATAATGATCTTCAAAATATTTGAAGAGCTATTATGTGGAAGAAAGATTTCATAGAGGCAGCTAGGTGGCACAATGGCTACAAACCTGAGTTCAAATCTGAGCTCAGATAATTGCAATTTGTGTATTCATAAGCAAATCCACCTCTGTTTGCTTTAGTTTTCTCATCTGTAAAGATAGAATAAGAAAACACCTACTTCCTGCAGTTATTTTGAGAACAAAATGAGATAATATTTGCAAAATTGTTTGTAAATCTTAAAGTACTATAGAAATACTAGCTATTCTATGTGCTTCTAGGGGATTGAATCATATATTCAATTAAAGGAAGTTTCATTGAGTCAATTATTAAGCTAGATACCTATTTTCTAATCTCTGTGACAATGGGTTTTTAAACTTATGGAGGATGTTTATAATAAAGACAGAAAAAAGAGACACCTTGACAAGTGATTTTCCACAGGAGATCACATTTTTGCTTTCACATAATTGACCTAGTAGGAGGAGAGAATATAATATTGTTTATGTTTTGCTGATCACAAACAAATTTCCTTCAGCAGAATTAAATTTAACCTTATAAGTTTTCCTCTTACAAAGTCTTTCCCTTTCATATGTTAAAATCACAAGATTATTTATTTCTTAATAGATTAAACAATAGAGATGACTTTGTTTGACAATGACTTAAGGGGTACTGAAGAAAGATTAGATCATAGCTTTCCATCAGAATAATGGGGGATGCTTTACTAAGTAAGAAAGGGATTCCCTATAGATGATGAGATTTTTTGACAAGAATGAAGTTTTTAGATGTCATTGTTTGGAGTGTATTCATGGAATAGTATGTAATATCCTACTTGAGATCTGTGGCTACTCAAAAAGGATTTATCGAGCATTCTTCAGAAGTAAAATACAAGTATATATATAGAGAGAAAGCATGTGATTCACATTTTGACATGTATTGGGATGCTTTAAAAAATCCCAGGCTTCTCTCTGCCACAAGAACCTGTTTTTTTTTTTTTTTTAATTTAAAAATTTACTATCGGTTTTAAATTATCTTCCTTCTTCCATCTCCTCTCATCCATTGAAAATTTAAGAAATATGATACTCAATTTACATATGAAGTCACGAAAATATATTTTCACATCATACATATATTTTAAAAAGCAAGAAAAATAAAGTGAAAAATATAGTTCACTCTGCTCTGGGTCCATCAGTTCTCTATCTGGAGGTAGATAGTATTTTTTCATCATAAATCTTTAGAAGAGCTGTGGATAATTATATTGATCAGAGTTACTAACTCTTTCTTGGTTGATTATTTTTATCATATTTCTCTTGTTTTTAATTATGTTTACTTCACTTTGTATCAGTTTATGCAAGTCTTTCCAGTTTTCCTGAAACCATCCACTTTATCATTTCTTATAGCACAATAATATTCCATTATAATTATATATCACAACAAATTATATATCTATCATTTCCCAGTGTTGAATATCCTTTCATTTCCCAATTATTTGTCTCCACAAAAAGAGCTACTATAACTATTTGGGTAAAAATGAGTCCTTTTTTTCCCTTTAATATCTATGGGGCATAATGCTAGCAGCAGTAAAATTGGTTCATATTTTGCAATTGTATTGTCTTTTGAATATACTTCAGATTTGTCCTCCAGAATGATTGGGGGTCCACCAATAATGCATTAATGTACTTATTTCCCTAAATTCCTGTTAATATTGTGCCACACTTTCCTTTTATTGCTCTGCCTCAGTTTCCCTAAATTGTCCTACTTAAGTTTCCCTAAATTCTCCTGCCTCAGTTTCCCTAAATTGTTCTGCCTCAGTTTTTTGAATGGTTCTGCCTCAATCCTTCTGGTTGCAGCTCTCCTTCCTGACCATTAGGATTGAGATAATTAGAGCTGGGAGCCCTGATCATTTATTTCATAGAGCCATAAATTGCAGATGAGTTACTGGGAGATATACTTATATATTTCTAAATTTCAGACTTTCTGTCTCTAGTGACTTCCCCTTTCACTCCCAGTTTATCAGAATTTATGGTCCTATCCCCAACCTGTTAGAACTGAATTGATATTTCCTGCCTGGAAATTCCCATTCTCATCAATACTCAGACTCCATTCCTTGCCTTTGTCTCCCCTGATCTTAGAGCCAGATGTAAAAATTATTGGAATCTCACATTCGATGCTAGATTCTTTTTTTTTTTTTAAATAACTTTTTATTGATAGAACCCATGCCAGGATAAATTTTTTTACAGCATTATTCCTTGCACTCACTTCTGTTCCAATTTTTCCCCTCCCTCTCTCCATCCTCTCCCCCAGATGGCAAGCAGTCCTTTACATGTTGAATAGGTTACAGTATATCCTAGATACAATATATGTGTGCAGAATGGAACAGTTTTCTTGTTGCACAGGGAGAATTGGATTCCGAAGGTATAAATAACCCGGGAAGAAAAACAAAAATGCAAGCAGTTTATATTCATTTCCCAGTGTTCTTTCTTTGGGTGTAGCTGCTCCTGTCCATCCTTGATCGATTGAAACTGAGTTAGATCTCTTTGTCGAAGAAATCCACTTCCATCAGAATACATCTTCAAACAGTATCATTGTTGAAGTATATAATGATTTCCTGGTTCTGCTCATTTCACTTATCATCAGTTCATGTAAGTCTCTCCAAGCCTCTCTGTATTCATCCTGCTGGTCATTTCTTACAGAACAATAATATTCCATAACGTTCATATACCACAATTTACTCAACCATTCTCCAATTGATGGGCATCCATTCATTTTCCAGCTTCTAGCCACTACAAACAGGGCTGCCACAAACATTTTGGCACATACAGGTCCCTTTCCCTTCTTTAGTATCTCTTTGGGGTATAAGCCCAGTGATGCTGGATTCTTTGAGACAAAAGTCCAATTAAGCCCTGGAGGCAAATGGATTCTGCCATGCCTCCACACTATCTTTTCCTCTCAGAAACCCAAATAAAATATTAAAAACTCTCTAATCTCTATCTTGCCTCAGTTTCTCCAGCATTACATTTTGGAGACTCCACCAAGATATGAGAGCAGGATTAGAGATTAGAGACCTAGCAGTATCAATGTACTTATTGAAACAGAGTTGTAAATTGTTCTTGTTACATGCATTCTTCACCAAGATTATCCTAAATTTATCTTGAGTATGTCTTTCATTCATTGTTGTGCGAGATGGTGAGCCAATACTTTGAGTTAAGCCTTTACAGAAAGCAGGTTTCAAGTAAAACCTGGACTAGATTCTTTCTGTTCATGGACATATTCAAGACTGATCCTCTACATCTCCCCCTTTTTTATTCATAAGCTTAAGCCTATGACCTTCAGTTCCCATAGATGACAATGATTGAAAAACATACTGAAAAAGAGAAGGGTTTATACCAATAAATGTAAGAATGACACATGCAAGAGGAACAAAGTACAAAAGCATAGAATTTGGATTATTAATAGGATTTTTCTTTTGAAACCACTCAAATATCTGGTTTGCTACTCTATTAGGATCAATTTCAGGGGCGGTATTTTCTAAAAGTTTATCCACTGAAGCAACTAACTGAGATATATCCTAAGTATATTTCTATTTATTCTATTCCTTATTTGAATCCATGTCACATTGGTGGTATCATTATCCCATTTATATGGAGTTATACATACGCGAGTAAATCTATAATCTCAAGCTAATTGTAATTGAGTTTTCAGATTGTTTACATGTCCCCTAACCACATTAATAATTGTTCCATAAAGTTTAATTCCTTTTTTTTTTTTTAACTCTTTGTCTATATTAATTTGTTCTTTGGGAACTACATTTTTTGCTAATTGATCTGCAAAATAGTCTGAGCAGATTCTGTTAGAGTTGTTGCTAAATCAGCAAGTAAAGAAATAATCACTATTATTAAAGAAATAATCCAATAAATCTTTTCCTACATCTATTTTTTTCTAGTTTTCTTTTGATGTTATCTTAAGCCTGTTCACTTGCTGATATGTACCAATTGTGATTGATCTTAGTAGGCACCATCACATTAGATGGGTAATAAGAACTATAGGCAATGAATTAGAAGACATTGAAATAAAACATGATTGTAACATTTTACAATATACTCTCCTGGTACATTCATGATTTGGATTTTTGTGCCATTTCTTAAAATGGCATCTGTAGTTAGAAACATCTGTGAATATTTTAAACATGCCTGTGCAGTATATTCCTGAGGAGCCTAAAACATCATGAAATCCCATATCTGAGATGTACAAATTTGTCTCATCCCAAGTCCCAAATACATTATAACAGGGAACCCTACAAGACATTGGATAATTTAGGGCTCATTCACTAATCAGTTCCAATTCCTTCCCAAACCATTGGGTACAAAGTCCTATGGGGACAGGGGAGATGATTTCATTTTCTGAAACTATTTCCTGCTGAGAATGGATGTAGAGCTGAGTCATCTATAGGATCCCATTCTTTTTTGGAGGGGATGGGAAGCTGGAACTGATTGAAGCATCCAGTGGTTGATTCAGTTATTTGAAGATGGTCAATGCAACTGTGATTGATCTAGAATCGCAGTTTAGGACTAGATAATTTTTTTTTTTTTAAGTTTATTAGAACTTACACACATGGGAGATTTTATTTAACATATTTTATGTTTAAATTCATCCTGATACAAAGGATTAATTATTTAAATAAGCTTATAGATTCTTAGTAAACACATTCCTTGTTTAGAAACTATATATCCTAAATAGGCTTATTTCTCAAGGCTGATGACCTTGCTTATTCTGATGGTTTCAAGAAAACTGGCAAGCTTACAAATTAAAGGGAGTTGACAAAGACCTCAGAGAAGGAGCTGAGCTTGCTATTATGTACCCCAAGTATTCTTAGTCTTTTCATGGGCTGTTTGATACCTCTCCAGACTCTGTAAAGGAGAAAAAAAAAAGGTGTTGTACACCCTCATACTTCAAGGTAAACTGAAAAGGCTTTCATTTTATCCCTCTTATTCCACACACACAATAATAACAAGTTTTAGATTTAACATGATGACAATAACTCCATATAATTCAGTTAATGGTCTTGGAATTTTCCTAAGCAATAGACAAATTGTCTTAGCTGTAATTTTATTTTAATTTTCTAGCAAATTTTAATTCCTTTAATTACATTTACAAAACATTATAAAAAGGGATTATCAACGTTAAATAAACTTTATATCTTCTTTTTATTGTTACAGTTATTCTGACTCCAAGCTATTGAACTTTGGAAGTTCTCAGGGATGATTTCCATTCCCTTAAATAAATTCCCTTTTGTTGTAAGGAGAAAACAAGACACTTTTTAAAACTGAGATAGAATAGATTTTAAAATTGACTTAAGTTTAGTTCATAAGATTCCTTAAATTCTAATTAAAGGTCCAGATAAACTGAATTGTCATTTGGTTATTTTCCAATTAACACAAACTATTTTTCTGTTGTGAACCAGAAAAGTATTAAGATACCAGTTTTTTACTGACAGGGCTCTCAAAAGTCTGACCCTATATAACTTAAAAGCAAGATGTTTATTTCCAGAGGTTTTTTTTTTTTTTTTTTTTATAGTAACAGGGAACTGCTTTCTGTTTTCCTAATTCCCAAACTCTTAAATCTTCTGTTAATATAGTGCAAATAGATTACAATTTACATATTCCTTCAGTGGGCTCTGATTAGAGCTCCTTTAAAACTGCTTTTACTATCATATCTCAATTAACAAATTTCACTTAACAGAGTATATTCGCTTTTTCTCCCTCTCATCCCTTCATCGATATATCTCTCTTGCTGTCAGAGAATAAGGGAAGAGGGAAGAAAGAGAGAGACCATCTTTCCTCTATGCACTATACTCCTAGTGCTGGAGAAGCCTTAATTTAAGTTAAATTTGCTTCCAAATTAGTTTCACACACACACACACACACACACACACACACACACACACACACGAATCATTTACCTCAACATTAGCATTGTATATTGGTCACATCTAAAAATCCATGTAAAGTTAACAAATATGAAGCAATTATATCCAATAAAGAAGTTAACATTCATATAGCATGTGTTTTATGCTAAGCAGTTTTGCAGTCATGTGATCTTCACAACAACAATCATTATAATTTTTCTTTACCAATTAGAAAATTGGACAGAGATAAAATAATTTGTCATAAATTACATAGCTAATACATACCTGCAACCTAAACAAAGAATGATGGGCTTACCAAAAGCAGAGGATGACTGGCTTTCCTCACCTCACTGCCAATCTTCTGTCAGGAATACCTGAGTTCTTCCCAGGGACTTGCTGAACAGAACCTGCTGAAGGCTGGGGTAACTGGTTCTAGGATCTCCCTTTCATGGTAGTTTCAGGTATCAGGGTTCAGGGAATACTGACCATGGGGTCTGACTCCTACTCCATCCCCACTTCCCCAAGCTGGGTTGTGGAGATGTTTGGGTTAGGTGTATGGGATCCCCATGGCTGTTGCTGCTTCTCCCATTTCTACAGATGAGGCAGAATTTGAGTTTCCCTATACTTCTTCAGCATTCTCTTTTCTTAATCTTATCTGATATGAGAAGGGTTAGGAAACAATATTGATCATGTTAGCAATCCTCACAACTGAATAGCACTCAGGGCTCTGGAAAGTGATGATGAGCATGATGAATGATCAGCATTGTGGAGAGGGTTTCTTAATATCTTCTGAGGTACTTTCATAATGGAGCAGAAGAAGACTCCAGACAAAATAGAAGTCAAAGAAGGGTTAGCAAAAAGTTGTTATTTACCTAGTTTTAAAATTTTTTTTGGCTATCTTAGAATGACTAATTGCCAAACTTAACTATTTCTCTCAAAACCTTGAGAATCTGTTAAGATGTTATTTTAATTGTTCTATAATTTTAGTTTGCTAACTTTATTTCTATAGCCCCCAGCTTGGCCAGAACTTGGTCCACAGGAAAAAGTCAGGCGTTTTACCCTTTTAAGATGAGAATCAAAGATGTTAAGAAATCTTTCCAAGTAACAAAATCTAGCTCACAGAACAAACATGACACAGACATTCTACGTAGAAATACAGACACAGACAAAAATGACATGGAAGAAGATTGTTCCTTCTTTGCCAAAAGCCATAAATTTGAAAAATAAAAACAACTATTCAGTTATTATCATGATGCAAACATAAACCATTATTTTAAACAATAGAAACAATTAATGTCAAAGGAATCTCATTTAACCAGCAGAAGGTCTAGGGTAGAGGCTGTTTCTATATTATTGACCACATAAATAGCATATTTACTATCTGAAAAATGTTGAGGTTCTTGAATAGTATACAATGCAGTAATAATTGCATATAACTCATTTTGCTGTGTTGATTCAAACCAGGTGTCAAAAACAAATTTAGTAGTAGGTGGAATATATAAAGAGGTTAATTGTTTATTACTAGCATCTGTAAATACCATCTATTACCTGCTTCTGATTCTGTTTCCTTCCTCAAATTTTTTTTTTTTTGAATTGGGATTAGAATCTTATAAAATTTCAAATAATTTTGTCAATTCATGTGTTTCCAAATTCAAATATGGTCTAATCCAATTAATATCCCCCAATAATTTTGATAATCATTAGAGTAATTAAATTATCCCTTCTAATTTCTATTTTAAAATTGGCCTAGAATCCAGAATGCCTCTTTTCCTGTATTCCCAAAAAGCTTTACTACTTCAATTTTAAAAATATTCTTTTCCTACTCTTTTGTAAGGTATCATTAATAATTGTGCTACCCTCCCCTCCCTTTTTAATTAAAATATCCTGGTGGGGAGTGACATAGTAAAGAATGCATATTTCCCCTAAAGAATCCGAATCTACTACTCCAGCCACAACCATAAGCCATAGCAATGATTGTAAACTACATCCTAAAATGAGATCTAGCTACCAGAAGGAAGAGACCCTGAGACTCCCGTGAGGAGAGAACATATTCCCATGTTGTCAGTAATTGGGTATGACACCCAGAAGGAAAGTCAAAGCCAGTACTTCCTGAGATAGCTTGCATTAAATCCTGTAGTTAGATTTGAAGTATTGTTTACAGCTATCGTGTTGAGGGGGAATAAAGGAAAGCATAGTTCCCATTGTTTGATTGGGCTGGAACTGGCCCCAAGAGTAGTTTCTTGATTACTTTCCTTATTCTGAGAGGACATTCAGAAGCTCAAAGTCTGCCCTTAATGCTTTTTGGACATAAAGTCAAAGGTTAATTAGCATTTTCAAGGATAAGTTATCTCAATAACATTTGAACTGCCTCTCTATCATTGATAGAACACTGAATTGCTATTGTTAAGTGACTGACAAAGTAAGCCAAGGTCTCATTGGGTCCTTGCAGTTTTGTTTATAATGTCCCCATTTTGTTTACAATTACCCCATTCTGATTCAATATGTGCACTCCATTGATCTCAATGAGTTTTATAACTGATTAGTCCTCCTGTTAGCCTGGTGATAAACTACTTTCACCTCTTATTCTTTTTATTCTTTGAGCTCACCAAGCGGTCACTCTCCTTTGTCAGGGCATTTGAGTTCCTCTCTGTTCAGGTGTCACCTGTAAGAATCCAGCTCCAATGAATAGGATGAATATGGAAATAAAATGAAAATAATGAGCCAGGTGGGATCTGTCTAAGCAGTCCGTTAATAGTTTTGAGAAGCAGAATTTATGTATTCTTTAAGCTAGTGTTGCATTAACACCAAAATTAAGCTAATGTTGCATTAACACCAGATGTCTCCAGGTGGCACTGTGTCCATTCCAGGGTTAATGTATATGACATACTTTGATATTTCAATTTGACATTAACTTTAAACAATAAGTAGTAGTAATAATGTACTTATCACAACAGTCATAAGTAGCAGTAACTAGCAGTATCAGTGCACTTATTGTATATTTTGTGATATCTTGTTCTTGTTATGTACATTTTTCACCAAGATTTTCCTAAATGTATCTCGTGTTGGAGATGTTGGTTAGTGTTGGATTGAATTGTATTTGTCATTACAAGAGATGTTTCCATGGGAATGCTATAATTTGAAAGTGCTAGAATTATTTTTTTTAAATCCCTAAAGCTTAAAAAAGGATGCTATTGGAGATGTGACTTTTACTGATCTTGTGACACATTTCAATATAAGTAAATTCCTTGGTATTTTCTGTTCCCAAGATGTTAAGTAGCTAGGAAGCATGATTTAGTATATAAGACATACTCAGGGAAATAGATCTGCAACTCAAATTATTTTAATTCTCTGGAACTTCTTTTCATCATATGGAAAATAAAAAGTTTTGGCTAAATTATCTCTAGGCTCCCTTTAAACTCTAAATTTGGACATTTCTTTATTATTCTCAAAGCCTTATTTGAGACTTAAAAAAATTTGGGAATAGAATTTTAAAGTTCTATATTTAAGGAATAAAAAAATTGATTTCCATTCCAAAACATTTTTATTAGAATTTTTCTGACTGTCAGAGTCTTACATTGGATGACTAATGCAGCTTATTTACAATATTTAGTTATTAATTTCATAAGTGTTTCACATAAATATGTTTGTACAATCCTAAAATTCATCTTTAGTAGCTTTTTCTGAACACATGCATGTGCTTTTCTCCTCTTTGTTCACACAAACAGGAAGTTGAGCAACTTCTGAGAAATCTGGAAGTCACCTTTTCCAGATACTGTAACACAAGGACAAGCGTCACTGAAATGGGAAATTCTTTCTCTCCCATTTATGCTTAAAAAATGGCCAAACAGTGACTTTAGATCTGTTTAATGCCTAAGGACAATAAACAGTTCCTAGTTATATTTAAATTGGTTTGATATTCCTTGATATCAGTTTTTCCTTAAATTCTTTATAGTAATTACATACTAATTATACTTGTTGATTTTCCCCTCAAATCCCAAACTAAAGACAGATCACAACACAACAATATTGAGGTTAGAAATATTTTAATAATATAAATACTTAAAACTCATTGGTATACATAACTGATATAAGCAGAGAAAGGGTTGATATAAAAATATAAAAAAGAAATTGATGCAAAGAATCAAGGCTGTAGTTTAATCTCAAGCCATCAAAATGTTATAAATTGATAAATCTTCAGCAAATTCTATTTGGCTTTTTCATTACTTTTCTCCTGTTTGCTATCCAAGTCTGAAAAACAATAATGGCACAAAATCTGTATGTATTTTGTTTTTGAGACTGCAACATATCTGGACAAAAAATGACATCACATGATAAAACTAATTCTTGTAAAATATTACCCACCTGCATTATGAAACTAGGCTGAGTATTGTATAGATCTGGAGATGTGTAAGGTTTTTGAACTGACCTATTTGCCTTGTATCTCAATCATTCCATCATAATATGAAAATATATCTCATTTAAAATTATTTCTTGGAAAGCCAATTCTATTCTTATTTCCTCATGAATCCATCTTCTACACCTGTCAAGGTAGTTTTTCTAAACATAGACCTGAAATTGAGACTTCCCTACTTAATACATTACAGTGATTTTCTATTACTTCTAAGATCAGATATAAATTCTTATTTAGTCTCCACAATTTTTTTCCAACCTTATTAAACATTATTCCTCTTCCAGTCAAACTGATCTTGTTGTTTCTCATACATGATGTTTATTGTCCTGTTGAAATACATTTCCTCCTTCTCTTCCATCTTTTGGATACTGATGTTTTCTTAAAGATGCACCAGAAGCACAATCACCTACATTTATATTTTTATTTCTATATTTTCATTTACATAAAGGGAAAGGGAACAGTATATAGAGCATTGGCCCCGAATTCAAGACCTGAATTCAAATCTGGTCTCAAAAACTTGCACTGTGTGACACTGTGTGACCCTGAGCAAGTCATTTAAACCCTAATTGTTTCCCTCACCCCTCTCTTCCCAAATAAAGGGAATTAGCACTGGCAATTGTAAATTAAGGTGTGATATAAATAATGCTGAGGGAGCCCAGTTGAGTGATTTGTTCAGTGATGATATTGTGTCATATAAAACAGCATAAGGACCCAACAGGAAGGTAAGGACATTGACTTCTTGCACTTCCAGAAGCATGAAAAGTCTTGGTGAAATGTATGCCTCATTAGCAGTGCCTTCTACATAAGGGCTATCTTTCAAATGCTGCTGTAGAGAGTGTGCCCCAGCATTATGGGAAGAATACTTCATAGTTACTGTTTTCAATATTTCTCAACAATTCCATTGTTTTGTGTTAATGGATTCTTCTGATTGACTATTTTAAAAAGAAAATGCACTGAGAGGGATTTGTGAGCCACAGTTTTATGGGTTGTTTGTTGTTGTTCATCCCTATCATGTGATACTGACTTGCAAGTGAATCAGATTTAAATAAGGCATAACTGTGCACTTATCAGCCTTATTTTCTCCTCCAGTTTTTGGAATCCATTAACAAGACATAAGTGAGGAAGACAGGTGATAGCTTTGGATGTATTGGAGAACCCTGACGGTTTTAAGCTAAGGTCTTTCCCAGGTCTCAATTTGTCTGAGGCAACACCCTTAATTAAAGGGTTAAAGGTTTAAAAAAGATTAAAGATTAGATAAGTATTGAAGCAAAAGATGGTCCTTTACCTTCACAAAATAATTAGTCGGGAAAGGGAAGACCCTCTGAGTTTCTGGTTTGAACAATTGCTGTCTATATTCACTCTAAGCATCCAAACAAATGAAGTTTAGGCTTGGACTTATTACTAGCCAATCAGTGAAAGCCAGAGTGATTTGTATTTAAAGGCATAGTCAAGTAGCTCTTTTTGAATCATAATTAGGAGTATATATTATGTTCAGAGCACCCTAAATTGAGGAGGAGACATAATTACCCTCTTGAGCACCCAATTTTCAAGTGTTAGATAGAAAATAGTTACAGAGGAGGTGCTTCATCTGTTCATTCTCATTTAGGCACACTGGCCACAACTGAATGTAATGTCTCTGTGAGAAGGCACTGTTTGCTTTATTTATTTATTCCTTCATTTACTTATTTGTTGGTTTGTTTATATTTATTAGCCCTAAGTCTAGCAGAATGTCTGGTCTATAGAAGTCACAAAAAGCTTGTTGATTGATTGATTGATTTTCCTTAATAATTAAGTCTTTGATCAATTTTACCTTATTTACCTTAAATGAATTATTTGTGAAATATTAATTTGTCCAATGTCCCATGCTAGATGTTGGAAGTGATTCAAAAATAAATAATAGAAAATCTCTGACTTTAAAAGAGTTAAAAACTTGGACCTTAGAGTAATATACAAATAGACACAATACACATTAGAATAGAATAGCATAAAAATAAAGTATTAGTTGACAGTATCCTTGAATACTTGAGTCTGTTCCTTGAGTTCAGAGATTTTTGAATGGTATGATAAAGCCCAAGTATTGAGAAGATTGTTCTAATAACAATATGTAAGTGTATGTAATAGCAACCCCTAATTCAAAATTCAGAGATATCTTAAAATGAAGAACATAAGTTTTAATAGAATTGTAATGCCAGAGAAACTGAGGCAAGATAGAGATTAGAGAGTTTTTTTTTTTTTAATATTTTATTAACTGGAAAGTATAATTGACTGGACAGGAGTCTCAAAGTATCCAATAATGAATGGGAGAATCCCAAGTCTTTTTATACCTTTTCAAACAAAGAAGGGGAAAGAAGAGGGAAATTTTTTTACAGACCTATTTGGTTCTATCAGGATGGGGGGAAGCTATAAATTCTTACTAAAAGCCAGAGTCAGGATGTCTGAATAAACAGAAGTGAAGGTATCAATGAGGTATCCCCGATAATCTTATCTTTTGGAATATTTTAGAGGGCATAGTGTCATAAATTCTTGAAGGCAGAAGGAGTTAGGAGTCAGGAAGTCTGAGCTCCCTCTCATCTTGAGTCTCACATTAACAATTTATAACCTTAGAACAAATGGTCCTCAATTTTAGTGGAGGGGGGAGGGGGATTACAACTAAGGGGATTGAGGCAGAACAGTTAAGGAAACTGAGATAGAATAATTCAGGGAAACTCAGTCAGGACAATAAGGGAAACTAGTGCAGGGAAGCTGAGGTAGAACAGTTCAAAGAGACTGTGACATAACAGAATCTCAGGAGAACTGAGCAGTCTGCTCACTGGAGAGGAGAGTCGTGGATTACAGAGTTAGAAGCCATTAAATAGTCATAAAAACCCCTCCCTGTATCTGGTTAATTTTCACTGCCTGCTTAGATGGAAGTAGCATAGGTTTGCTAGATCCTAGTCAAGCCGATATAGTTAATTTATTGCAGAGGAGATGTGTTTGTAGCTGACCACAGTAAATTTAGGCAATGTTTGTAAATGCTTGCTTGAGCTGATATGAGCCCTCCCTTGTAATATTTATACAAAGAATTTCATTTTCCCAAAGCCATCAGACCTTCATAAACTCAAATTTAAGTTATAGGTTCAATCTATTTTAATGATTTTATGAGAAATACATAATCCCTTACAATAAGGAGATTTATTTAGAGGTAAGTAATCCATTAAGCCAGAGGAGTTAGAAGGTTTATAGAATAAGCAAGTAGATTTAGTTTACCTCAGGCTTCCTCAATCAACAAATAGAGATGGCTAGTTTGGAAACTTCTTGAATATATCCAGGTCATTAAATAATTAGTCATGTTTTTCTCTAAGCAGTTAAGTAAAGGTCAAGGGGGTTATCTCAGGTATTTCTGCTAGAAGAGCAACTCTTTTGCTTTTCTTCCTGGAGCCTTAATGATTAACAGACACTGTGTGCTGAGTCTTGAATTATCAAAGTGATTATTCTGAGAAGTCCTCAATTTCCTGTTTCTGCTCATAAGGATAGATTGAAGGAGAAGGAGACTATAAGTAGGGGTATTATAGTAATCTAGGCAAAAGGTTACAAGGACCTGAATTATAGAGGTGGCAGTGGGAATGGAAAGCAAAGGACTGATATAATAAATACTGTATAGATACACGTGGAAAAACTCAAAGACTGATGTGTGGAAGAAGGAAGAGGGAAAAAGTTTATGTAACTAGATAACTGGGAGAATAAAGATGTCAGAAAAGATTTAGAGAAAAGATGAGTTTAAAAAAAATTTTTTTTTTGATATTTTGTGTTTTGAGTTTAGGGTGCTAATAAGAAATCCAGATGAAGACGTTTGATAATCAATTGAAAAGGAGAGTCCAAAGTTTGGAAGAGAGATCAGTGATGGAGATATAAATTTGAATCGCCTGCAAAATGATGATAACTTGGTGATAAACAAAATCATCAAAGGAGAGATTATGGATCAAGAATAGGGCTGGAGTGAGAATCTTGATGACTGCCCCAATTTGGAGGACAGAAAAAGCAGCCAATGAAGAAAGAAGAAAAATAGTTCTAAGTGGGAAAAGAATTGTGAGCATGTAATAAACTAGAAAAAAAAAGGATTAGGAAATTTTAAAGAGTTGTTGGCTAAAAGTATCAAACATTGTAGGTTCAGTGAGGACAAAGTTTAAGAAATAGTTACTGGATTTGGCAATTAGGTCATTAATGACCTTTCAAAGAACTTTAAATAGAGTTCCCTGAAAGGAAATGAAAGTGAAAGAGATTAGGAAAATTAATGACTAAATTCATTCCTTCCTGCTTTTCTCATTCCTCCTGCCCTTTCATTCTGCTTTACTTTGCTCTGTTCTATTTCTATGACACTAACTATCCTCATACTAGTTTTTAAAAATACTTGTTACCATGCATTCCTAGAATCAATTAGGAATGATAAACAGGGGTATACCTATATATATATGAACAATTTTTAAGGAAAATAATATAATACTCTTAACATCAAAGCTATATAGAACATAATGTAATCTGCTTTTGACAATAAAGCCTTGGTTACTAATTTCCTATATCTCAATAAAAAAATGAGTGACTAAACTGATTCTGTGGTAAAATGTCCATGGAAATGTACTATTCATTCTTAGACATTTATGAAGGTAAAATAGATTATTATTCCTTTAATGCCTAGGAAAGAGTTAATTTAGTTCTCCCTCTTAATAGTGATTGAACCTATTTTTAATTAATTCCCTCAATCACTTCCATATTTTTCCTTACTATCTATATTTCTCATTATAAGAGGATTAGAGAATGGGCTCAGCCAAACACTATTTAAGTGAATATAGCCAATTTTCCATATTCTTCTCCTTTCTAAATCTCCTTCTCCCCCATCCACCTTATTTTTTTTTTACAGTGATATAAGAAGACAAATGGTTGGCCATTCTTTTCATATATTTTGTTAAATACCCTATGTTTTTTATTAACAAACAGGCTTAGAAACGATATAGAAGCATGCAGGGAAGCTAATTGTGAAAGAGGGTAGTGAGCAGTCACTCTGTAAACACTTATTACGTACCTACTATATGTCAGGTATTATGCTAAGCAAACTCTGGTGATACAAAGAAAGGCAAAAAAAAAAAAAAATCCACTAGGGCTTATAGACCTTAGGAAATTACCATCTACTAGTTACCTCTTTTCTCCCACAGGCTCTCACTCGTGTTTCCTTCCTATATCTCAATGAATACAATGTAGGATATAACATTGATTATATAAATCAGGGAAAAACCCAATGGATTCATAAATGTTATATCCTAGAATTGGAGCAGCTCTGAAGTCTAATTTAGATTATAACTGTCAAAGTAATCATGCGTCAAGGAAGATAGCTTTAAAAGAACTGACTGAAAAGGGAGTCAGTCAAGGAACATGTATAGATCTGAATTCACCTTATCAACACTGACATTTCTAACTTAATTTTTAATCTCCCCTTAAAGGTAGAGATAACTAGGTGATGAGAAAGATATAAATGATAATATATTTATTATAATTAAGAAATAAAAATCATTTGTTGATATATTGTTACATTTGTTATTTCTCCTTGCCTCTGAAATCTGAGAACAAAAATAGACTAGGATTGCATAGTGTTGCTATTTAGTCTATGAAAAAACCTGGATAAAATTTGCATAGTTATTACTAAAAAGGTTTAATATGTTTAAAGAAATTTAGATTTAAAAGTATTATTCTCCTAATAAACTTTGGAAATGATCTTTTGCATTACTATCTTACCACAAAAGTGATATATAATTAATGGGAAAACAAATAAAGCCATCCCTCAGAAGGAAGAAATAACTGAAAGATCACATGCTGTGCTGTCAGTTTACTTAAAGTGGTGCCTGAGGCAAATGACTTATATGTAGTCACATGGCTAATAAGCTTCAGAGGCAGAATTATTGACTCCAAATCCACCATTGCTTCCATTATGAAATATTTTTCAGTCTCATTACTGATGCATGTAAGCAGTAAACTGAAGTAGATATCTGAGCAAGAAACTAGCAAACCAATCCCTCTCAGAGACAAAATCATTTAGCTCTTCCTAGAAATTTTCTTTAGTTTTAGTAGTTTTTATTTAACAACTAGAAGTGTTTAAGGAAATGAAGAAACTGTAGTATATATGGTATTTCAGTATCTGTGACCATATTATCTGGTATTTAAGGCATCTTGAAGGAGATAGAGGCTTCTTTTCTTCTTCAAGTTCATGACCTTATTCTTCTATTCTTTTCTCCATATTTTCTCTTTCATACCCCATTGTATTCTACCCTATTCCTTCACATTCTTTTATTCTTCCTTTCAAAACCCTATATCTGTGGTATAGTTTCCTTTTATTGCTTTATTTCCTTATAGGCTTTTTTACTATAAGATATCAGGAGATGGTAAGACTTATGAGAAGAAAAACAAGGAAGCCTGGAATGCAAAATACATGGAGGAAATAAGATAAGAAAGACTAAAAAAATAGAAAGAGGAGGACTCTGAATGGCAAACAGGATTTTATATTGATCTTAGAGGTGATAAGGAATTACTGGGGTTTATTGAATGGGGAAAGGAGATTTGGTCAGATCTGCACTTTGGGAAGATAATTTGACAGCTAAGTGGAGGCTAGACTGGATGAGGTAGAAACAAACCAGTAGGTTATTGTGGTAGCTCAGGGTTGAGGTGATGAGGGTCCGTACTAGGATGGTATCAATGTCACCTAGAAATGATATCGAACTATATGTATATCTGAAACAGATAGTATCAAGCACCATAAAATTGAGCTCAGAAGGGAATAGGGATAGGAGAGGAGAATGGATTGCTCTCAGGAAATTTCAAAGCTCTTTCATTGACCCCCATGAAATCAAAGGCTCCTCTTTTTAATTCTAACATTTTTTTCCAGAGCTGCTATGTTACAGGAAGTCAAAAAGCACCACTGAAGAACTAAAAAGGAGGATTGTGGAGAAAGCAATGATAATAATTGTGATGTAGCAGCATTTACATAAGCCTTAAAGGGTTGCAAAGTGCTTGATAAAAATTACTCATTTTGTTATGCCACAGTTTTCTTTAACTGTCCTGACTCAGTTTCCCTGCACTAGTTTCCCTTGTCTCAGTTTTTTTTAACTGTTCTGTGTCAATCCCCTAAATTGTAAAAAAAAAACCCTCCCCTCGCCCCTCCTTTCCCTCTCTCCCCCTCGCCCCACCCCCCACCCCAGTCTGACTGAGGACCAATTACTCTAAGGTTATAAATTGTTAGCAAGATAAACAAGAGAATAGACCTCCTGACTCTTTTCTGTCCTCAAGAATTTACAATATCCCTCTAAAATATTCCAAGATATCTCTGTGTATTCAGACATCCTGTCTCTGGGTTTTTTAGGATTTATGGCCTTCCCCATCCTGACAGCTTCTTACCCCTTACTTTGTTTAGAGAAAAGGTATTAAAGAAGTTGGGGTTCCTCCATTCATAGCTGGAGGCTGGCAGCTGGCGGCTGTATGTTGGACACTGGATTCTTTGGGATGACAGTCTCCTCCAGCCCTGGGACCAACATGTATTACTTGGTCCCAGTATACTTATCTCTGTCTGACTGGATAATTTGAGATGAGAGTCCTGTCCAGTCAATTTTACTCTCCCATTAATAAAATATTAAAAACTCTCTAATCTCTCTCCTGCCTCAGTTTCTCCGGCATTACAATTTGATCCAAATTGTAGTGACTCATGAGGATAAGATGTCCACTTTGATTTTAGCATGAATATAATGAACCCTCAGAAGGGGAGGTGGTCAAAGCTTCTGTACCAATCAGAGTAGTTTTGTGAGTAGCCCCTGAACTTCTAGCCAGGATGAGATAAGAAGACACAGTCTTTAAAAAAAAAAAAAGAAGTTGATGAGATCATTGATCCATTTGGATATCACTTATATAATTAATAGTTCCTGTGTTATCTCTTGGTAGAGAATGCCCTGGATAGGGGGCTCAAGCTCTCTTTGCATATATGCGATTCCTGCAAACATTACCCACCAGATCTGGGGGAACAAAGAGTGATAGAACCATATGTGACTCATATTACACAAGCCTATTCTTGTATCTTTCCCTCCTATCTAAAATGCTTTTTTCCATCTTTCTTGCCAACTTGTCTATCAACTCCTTCAATGTCTAAATCAAAATCTACCTTTTGGAAACCATTCTGGATCACCTCAACCTTTTTCTGTCGTCCCTCTTGGGTTTATGCTTTAATTTGCAGAAGACATCAGCTTTAGTACATTATTTGCAACTATTTGTCATGTCATGTAGCACATGTATGCTTTGTTTCTTTGAGATAGACATTTAACCCAGATCTGAGACACACATTAAAGAGGAAGCATGGTAGTGGATAGAAATCTGATTTTATCATTAGGAAGATCTGGTTTCAATTTCTACTTCTGCTTATGTGACTGGATAAGTCAGTCAACCTATTAGATTATGAATTTCTTGGGCACAGGGACTGGCCTCTGTTTTTCTATTCCTTGCTTTCAGCACAGCCTTAATTCATATTTATTGATTAATTAATTAAAATAATCTCCATATGACCCAAGAAATTCTCTAAGAACAACTGTTGATTTATATGAATATAAGAATTATCCTTACTGGAAGTTCTCTCTCCAGAATAATAAGAGATCTGAACTAAAACTAGATGAATCTTTTTTTTCAGGGCAGATCATGTTTTCTCATTTTTTTAGTCTTTTTTTTCCCTCTAGACACAATAGCACCAGTACCATACTCTGCATAGAGAGGAGCTCAGCAAATGTTAAATAATTATTTCTGTATTAATAAGAAGTTCACAAAATGAAAAATTCCCTATCACTAGTGGTTCTAAGAGACATATAGTAGGGATAACTTTAATCTTTTCTAAAAGAGATACTAGACTACTGGAAAGTATAAATTATAATTCTCTATTACACAACACAACCGGGTAGAAGCAAACACTGAAATTTCAAAATCTATGTGGATGACATATGAGTCACAAATCTAAATTTCCTCATGTCAAAAGGGAATATGAAAGGCATCTGCTTTGGTTTGACAAATCCCAGATGACCAGAATAACTTGCTTTAAATGCTCCTGCTAAAGGGAAGACATTTATATTTATCTTGGTTAAAAAGAATTGTGATGTTCTTCAAATAGAAGTAAAACCAATGTCAAGTACAAAGGACAGCTTAGGAGCTACCTTCCCCTCCTTTTAAGGCAGTTGGGGTTCAGTTTCTTGCCCAAGATCAAACAGCTAGTAAGTGTCTAAGGGAGAGCTACCTATATATTAAAATATATAGTCTTTATTTCTTTTTTCAGTTGGCAGATAATGTAAGGGTATGGTTGAATAAGCGAATATTTACAACTTCTTTTTTTGTTACTTTGTGTAATTATGTGTGAAATTGTTTATTCTAGGATTGATTTTATTGGAAGAAATAATTACATTTATTCCCTTAAAATTGATGATATTCCTTAGTTTCACATGTCAAATACAGAAAAAGTAAAATTTCCCAATTATGAAAGCTGAGACAGTCTTCGGGGAGTCCAAATCTGTAGAAAATGGGCTGAGTTGAAAACAAAGTCACAAATCTTAGAGTCAGGGAATAATTTTAGAGATCATGCAGTCAAACCTGTGATTGTAACAAGGATCTTCACTATAGTATCTCAAACAAGAGGTCATTTAACTTTTGCTTGAAAATTTAGTGATAGGATATCCAGTACTTCCCAGAGAAGACAATTTGCATTTATAGTATTTATAGGGATTCCTTTATAGATATAGATATCTATATAGGCAGTTAGGTGGTACAATGGATGGAGCATTACGCCTGGATCAAGGAGACCTGTGTCCAAATCTGCCAGACTCATTATCAGTGTGATCCTGGACAAGTCACTTAACACTGTTTACCTCAGTTTCCTCATCTATAAAACGAGCTGGAGAAGGGAATGGCAAACCACTGAGAGTCAGATTTGACTGAGATGGCTGAACAACAACATATGAAAATTTTCCTTATGTATAGCTATATCTGCTTTTCTGTATAATCCAACTATTACCTCCAATTCTGTCCTCTGGGTCCAAGCATCACAAGTCATATCTCTATTCTAAATGACATAATTTTAAATGCTTGAAAATATCTATTTTATTTTCTTAAGTCTTCTCTTCTCCAGGCTAAAATAGATGCTACTTCCACTGATGTTTATCAAACATGGAATGCAGTCCCCACTCTATTTCATTACTCTTCATTCAACACAATTCCATTTTAAAGTGCCTTTTCTAAAATGTGCCATATAAAACTGGATACCATGTCCCAGGGGTAGTATGATTCTGGCAGAATACAGTAGGATTATAATCTCCTTTGTTTTGGATACAATGCTTTCGTTAATTAAAGTCTACAATCACATTAGCTTTCATTGCTTCCATTTCTCACTGTTGACTCACATGCATAAAGGAAGCTTGTTTCCTGTGCTGGAAAATCCACTGCAGTGGAAATAAAGCCTATAAAAGGCCTTGTGTTTAAACTGTATTCTTCTTGAATCCAGACTATTTAGAAAAATCATATTCTAAAGTTGCAGAGAAAATTCTCCAGACAGTTTTTAATTATTCCAAGGCATTACTCTGTGTAAGGTAGGAAGAAAGGTCATAGAATTTGGAATCAGATGTAAGATTTCAAATATCAGTGTTACTGCTACATAATTTTGGGCTAGTCAGCCTCATTGAGTCTTGATTTCTTCATCAATAAAACAAAAGTAGGTTGCTTAAATGATTTCTAAGGCCCCTTCCATCTCTAATGTATTACAATCCTATAAATGACTGGAAGATGTCCAAATCAAAGGCCATGTATATGCATACATCACCACTGGCTTCTAGTTCTCTTTCATACAGACTGAATCATGAAGTAACTTCTAACTGGTTCTATTTCAGAAAAGGATGGCTATAGGTGACTTGGGATGCATACTTTCTGAGAATGGTAGGCAGAATAGTTACACAGGCAGGAGTATTTGCTCCATTGAAGGATTTGTTCAGTTATTTCACTCATATCTAACTCTTTGTGACTCCATTTGAGATTTTCTTTGCAAAGAAACTAAAGTGGTTTTCCATTTTCTTCTGCTCCTTTTACAGATGAAGAAACTGAGGCAAACAGGTTAAATAACTTGTTCAGGGTTACATAGCTACTAAATGTCTGAGGCTGGATTTGAACTCAGGTCTTCCTGACTCTACACTTGGTTCCCTGTATACTGTGTCACCTAATTGCCTGGCTCACCTATTTATGCCTGTCCATTATCCTAAGCACATTAAGTGAATGAGTTCAGCTGAAGGTCTTTTATACAGGTTTTTTTCCTAGAAAGAAACCCAAGAAGAGAGCCAGGCCTAACATGTCTCTTATTTTTTTGCTAAATTAAATTTATTCCTTAATTTGAGATTATTTCTTAATTTAATTCTCAATTGAAAGAAAATAAAGGGGTAAAAGTTTGTAAAAATATGTTTTATATAATATAAGAAGCTTTTTTTACTAATGCTTCTTGTTGAAGAGAACAGGAACTGAGGTGAAACAATTGACATGCATCATACTCAAGCTGCAAGGGAAGTGCACTTTTCTTGAGCCAATATATAAAACAGCTTGGAAAACAGGTAGGAGGATTGGAAGGCTTGGTTTGGCATTCATCAGCTACTTAAAAAAGCCTTTCTTTTTTACTTGAATTTAACAAACATGAACATTTCAACTCACAAAGGACTAAGGAAAAGTATTGTAGATGAAACTATAAATTATTATATGGAGTTGGGTTTTTAAAACAAAACGCCACATAATATATTTATTTAAAGAATGTAAATTTAAAATGTAAATTACATTTATAGAGGCAGTGTGTTGTACTGGATAATGTAAGGATAGGGAGTTGGGCTGGATGTTCAGGTAGACTTGGATTCAAGACCTCCTTCCATATGGCCCTGCTGTATGATCCTGACTGAATTACTTAACTTCCTAGCTGCAGAGGAGGTACCAGCGGGCAATGATGAGTAAGTTTCCTCACTCTGTAGTTGCCCCTGCCAATGAAAGAAATCATAGGGTCCATTTCCTATCATTATGTTAAATATAACACAATAGTAACAAAATTGCTTGTTTTTGTCAACTTCTGAACTTTAGTGTATTTTATACATTGAAAATTGATTCTCTTCCCCTTTATTTTTCATTGCTATCTTTGCCCATCAATCCCCCTCAAAATGTTTAATTTGCATCATCACCATTTTCTCCATAAACTTCCTTAAGTCTAGACAATCAACAAGAGAAAACAGAGATAGAATCAGAGAGAGAAGAAAGAGACAGAAAAAAACAGAAACAGAGAGAGAAAGAGAGACACAGAGAGAGTATTTCATTACTGAAAATATGATATCATCAAACTGGGGACTCCCCTGGAAGAACAAATTCCCTTTCCCAGTGCAGATCAGCACCCAAAGCACTAAGATGCTTCTCCAAAATTACAAAGCCAAGTGTATGAAAGAGTCAGGATTTTCTTGTCTCAGGCTAACTCTCAATTCATCATTCTACCCCACTTCTGCTTTTCCTCTTTCTGCTTTTGTAATATCTCTCAGTTAGCTAGATATTATTCAATTCACTCTAAATTTTCTCAGCGCTTTTTGAAAAAAAAAAAAGAAAAACACCAATAAACTTTTTTCATTTTGGTCCTTTTTTTTTTTGGTCATAATTTATTTTGTGTTTAGTTACCTTTAGTTACCTGATCCAGTCCTAAAAGGAATATCATAAAATAGCTATTTTAGGAATTCGTCACTTTTTTTATATCCTTTATGCCTTAGGCAGTCTGGTTAAGCTTTCAAAGAAAAATAATTTTTAAATACATAAAATAAGCTACAGAGGAATACAAAAGGAAGTACATTAGACTACAGTTGTCAAAATACAAAGAGGGGGGAAGAGGGAGGGAGAGAGAAAAAGAGAGGGAGGGAAAGGGAGAGGAAGAAGGAGGGAGGAAGAGAGGAAAGAAAAAAGAAAGAAAGTCCAAAAGAAATAAAGAAATAAAAAAGTGACTGATTTCCTTCCTGTCCTCTCCCTCTCCTCTCCTCATGTTAAGATGTCCTGAGCTAGATATTTACTTTGGAAGAAACAGATAGAGTATGAAGGAAAGTATTATGAAAAAGGTAGTTTAGAACCTGATTGATTGAGTTTTAAAAGTTAGGATAAGAAATTTATATTTTATTCTTTAAGCAATAGGGAGCCTAGGGCAGCTAGGTGGTGCAGTGGATAGAATGTCAAACTTTAAGTCCAGCAAACTAATCTTTCTAAGTTCAAATCTGTCCTCATACACTTAGTAACTATATGACTCTGGGCAAGCCCTGTTTACTTCTACTTTCTCATCTATAAAATGAGCTGGAGAAAGAAATGACCAACAACTCCAGTATCTTTGCCAAGAAAATTCCCAAATGGAGTCATGAAAAATTGGACATTAGTGAAAAAAACCGAACAACAAATATAAAGCTTCTGAAGATTTTTAGCATGGAATTAACATTTGTGATTTAAGGATTTTCCTTAGCAGTTGTGATTTGGCGGGGATAAGATGCAGAAAAATGAATTGAGCCTCTCTCATCATGAGATATAATAAAATGGTAAGGATCTGACTAGGCTAATGGCTAGACATATGAATTGAAGGAACAGATATGAGAGATGCTGAAGAGAAAGAATTGACATGACTTGTTAACTAATTGAGGAGCTGATGATGGGGAGAAAAGAGCAAAGGATGACTCTAAGGTTGCAAAACCAGGTAGTTGTTAGAATGGGGCTGATCTCAATAAAATATGAAAGTTTGGAGTACCGGCATCTTTAGGAGGAAAATAATGGATTCCATAATGGCAACTCACATTTGAAAACTCACTACTACTATAACATCATTTCCCAGAAACTGCTGGCATGTGCAGGACAATATGGTAAGTCACATTAGTCAACAAATACATGATGGTTAACAGTGATTATTGATGTTCCAATTGCTAATGGTAGGTTCCTAAGAAGAAGAATATAAATGACACAGTAATTATAATTATTTTTAACTAATAAAGAATATTTAATCAACATTTAAGTGATTACTATATTTAAAGTAATATAGAAGATATGGGATAAAAATTTAAAAAGCTCTCAATCTAGTAGAAAGAATAGCATATAAAACATATGACTATATTGAAAATTAGGATGTGACAAGTCAATAAGAAATGTAAAATAAAAGGTAAAAAGTTTAGAGAAAGGAGAGAACTCTTATCTGCTGAGCAGCTCAAGGAAGGCTTCATAAAGAAAGAATATTTTAATTAAGCCTTGAAAGATAGGTGACTTAAGAACTCCTACCACATTAGACATGCAGAATTAGTGCAGAATAAGTATGTATGAAAGAGAATCTATCATCTGTCATCCTGTTTGCATCTAACCATTCACCAGGCTCTATAATCCTCTGCTCTCAGTTTCTACTCTGACCTCTGACTTAATAACAAAGTCTTCTTCATCCTATACACCTTCTTTCATGTTTTTCCCATTTTCTTACACTTCTCTGAAACCAAGCCTTTTCTACTAGACACTACATTTCTTGGAACCTTCTCTAAAGCTGGCTTTTTTCCTCAAATACCCCTAACATACAACTGTAAGATTTGATATACTCCTCCTCCTTACCATATATGTTACTATCATTCAGCAATCATCTTTCCTCCTTTAAAAGTGACTTAATCAGTAGATATCATTGTTGGAATTTGTAGTTATGATTCTGTGATTGAATCAAAATTGAGACAGAGGTGATTTGTCCAAGGTCACATACTAAGTAAGAATCTGTACCTGGATTTGAATTCAGGTCTTCCTGACATCAAATCTGCCTCTCTATCCACTGCACCACTTACAGAGGGCTAGATGAAAAATTTTTAGACAAAAAAATTTAGAAAAAGCTAGTTTAAAAAAATCCAAACAAAATAAAACAAAAAATTGTGGGTTTAAAAGGAGCTTGTTTCAAGTTTTTCAGGAGAGAATACTAGATTTGGAGCCAACAACACCTGGAATCAAATGTCTTCTTCACCTCAAATACTTGCTAAGTGTGTGGCACAAAGCAAGTACCTTTTCTGAATGGATTTAATGACTTTTAAGATGACTTCAAGTGCTAAAGCTCTGATGTTATCATTCTATGATTGTTGATTATTTGCGATGTATCCTGCACTTCTAGAAGGATCAAATGGACCTGAGGGACAAATATGGAAGAACAATATGAAAGCATAGTAGGATTCTAATAAAATTGTGTCATGAGTTAATGCAGATAGAGAATGATATACACAAAATAAACATTTCTGAACTATACTAAGGGGAATAAGATTTAAAATGTTCAGAATCATTGTTCTGAGTAAAGATACAATAATTACCAACAATATGAATGAGGTTTTTGTTTTGTTTTTACCAAGGAAAATTAGTTTAAACCAAAATAGGACTAAAATAGTTAATACGAACTTGAAACTCAAATAGAAAAATAGTAGAGAGGACCTAACTACTACTGATGAATTCACATCATCAAACCCAGATGAACTATATTCCAGAGTACTAAAAGAACTGACTATGATAGTTTTTATTCTAGCTGGATCTGAGAAAGAGAGGCAAGAAGTAGAGAAGGGGTAACATTATTATTATATTTGTTATTTTTGTTGTTGAGTCGTTCAATTGGGTCCAACTCTTTGTGACCCCATGGACCATAGGAGGCAAGGCCCTTTTATCCTCCACTATCTCTTAAGGTCTGCCAAGCTCATGTTCATTGTTTCTGTGACACAATTTATCTCTCATCCTTTACCTTTTGCCTTTCTTCCTTTCCTTTTGCCTCTAATCATCCCTATATTAGAGTCTTTTTCAAAGAGTCTTGTCTTCTCACTATATGATCAGAATACTTCAATTTCAGTATTTGACCTTCCAGCAAATAACCTGAATTAATTTAAGTATTGATTGATCTTATCTCTTTGCTTTATCTCCTTGCTCAAAAGTCTTCTCTAGCACCGTAATACAAAAACATCTTTCCAAATATTCCATGTCCACTGCCTCTTTCCAAATGAAATCTATCTAGAAAATTTGGGGATTAAACAATGATTTCCAATTGCAAAAATTACAGAATGTCCAAGGCAAAGTATTTTAGAAATTCGTATAATTTTAGGACTTAAAAGAAATTTAAAAATTATATACTTCACACCCTTCATTTCATAAAAGAGAAACTTGCAACTCACATTTTGGAAGTAACTAGGCCCAGGACATACACAGATACACAAAACACAAAGATAAAAACCCAAATCTCTTAATGCCAGATACAGTGATGTATCTAGGACCTTTTTATTTCCTCGATGTTTATTATACGTTTTATTAATATTCAGAGCCCTAACTAGTGCTTCCAGCTACTGTGGTAAGAAAAGACAACAGGGGCAAGTAGTATACTAATTAACTTTGTGATTCATGATGTGACAATAATATAAGGAACAATTAGGACAAATTTGATTGGGTATGGGAGAAAATTAGTTATCAAAGTGATAACTCAAAATTGGAAGGAACCCTAGAGGTAAGCTTGCCCAAATTACAGGATTTGGATGTTATTTTTATTCCATCAGAAAGGTTTTCCCAAGTGTCCATTATTTAGGAAATGACTGATGGGATATGATTGTGATAGAACAATATTGTGCTATAAGAAATGATAAGGAGGATGGGTTCTGAAAAAACTATGAAGAAATATGTGAACTGATGTTAAGTAAAGTAAATAGAACCAGAATATTGTTTACAGTAATAACAATATTGTTAATGGTGAAATACTTAGGTAACTGATCAATGCAAGGACTCCTGATAAAAAATGCCATTTACCACCAGACTGATGAACTTTGAATGTAGATGGAAGCTTGTTTTTCCCCCCCACTTTGTTTATTTTTATCTTTTTTTTTTAACATAGATGATATGGAATTATATTTTGCATGATTTCACATGTGTAAAGAGTATTATGTTGTTTTCTTTCATTCTTATTTATTTATTTATTTTTAAATAACTTTTTGTTGACAGAACCCATGCCAGGGTAATTTTTTTACAGCATTATCCCTTGCACTCACTTCTGTTCCGATTTTTCCCCTCCCTTCCTCCACCCCCTCCCCGAGATGGCAAGCAGTCCTATACATGTTGAATAGGTTACAGTATATCCTAGATACAATATATGTGTGCAGAACCGAACAGTTTTCTTGTTACACAGGGAGAATTGGATTCAGAAGGTATAAATAATCCAGGAAGGAAAACAAAAATGCATTGCTTTCTTTCTTAATGAGAGGAGGGCTAAAGGAAGGGACAGAATTTAGAACTCAAAATTTTTTAAAAATAGAAAAAAAAATTAATGGAAAACAAAGGAAAAGCTTTCCAAAGAGGATCCTTTCTTTAAAGCCTGGGGGAGAGAAGTTAGCATTAGTATTATTATTCACCTTCCTAAGGGAAAGTGGAGATATTAGTGGAGCAAGGAAGCAGCAGCAGAAAAGGTAAAGAAATCCCTGAGGAGGGGAATGGACAGGAATAGGCTAGTTGGTGATCTCTTTATGGAATGAGCAAAGAGAGAGGAAGTGAACAAGTTTCAGTGCAGGACTCCAGAGTAACAAAAACAAACTTCCTTTTTCTAACACTCTTCCCCCCCACCTCCTCCTTTCCTTGGCTAGCTCTTAACTCCTCTTAATTCCTAATTTTCAGAATTTTAACTCCTAAATTTCAGAGTATTTGTATTACATTTTTGTGCCATCTAATGTCTCCACTCTAAGGCAAAACTCTAGCACTCTCATCTAGTTCTCATCAGTTTTTACAAAAGGATCTTAGTATGACTCAAGTTGTATAGAATTTTTGTGCTTTAAAAAGGAAGGGTGGTTGTAGTAATTGTTGTAATTTTACCTAATAAAATACTCTTCAAGGTAACTGTAGTCTTTATAGTTCCTTGCATGCAATAGGTAAAGTTTTTTTTTTTTTTTTTTTTGGTTTGTATGTTTTTAAATCTGAGTCTCTGACTTAATTTATCTAGGGAACTCCCAGGAAGGAATCTCCTTTAAAAAAATTAATGAACCGGGGTCCAGAATATTTTCAAGAATAACATACATATAATAATTGACCTAGCTTTGCCTTTTCGTTGCTCTTCTTTTAATTATTCTACCTACATGTTTGATTTTGTTTACTCACATCTGCATATTCAAAGTTTTTTTTTTCCCTTACCTTTACAAATTTAATAGAAACCCATAGATATGACCAGGATGAAAGTCAAGATCTTGGCATTTGTGAAAATTTCTTGCACTTCAGTTCCCTATTTCACACTGATGCAATTAATTAGTATTAAGGAGCCTGTGGAGGAAATAAAAATGTCTTAAGGCATCTTTGAAGAAAATGTAAATACAACTGACATAACTGTAAGCTGTAATGTTATAAATTTTGTAACTTACAATACATGAATTATCTCAATAAAATCTCCTAACAACTCTCAGATGTATTTTGGAGACAGTAAACGATTAATTATCCAAGGTCACCCTGCCTCTGGGTGTTGGAAGCAAAATCTGAACCAGGAATGTGCTGTAAAATGCTTAACAACTACTTAGGCAGGAAAAAAAAGTGTATGTATATATATATATATGTATGTTATATGTATATGTAAAAGGTGTTTTTATGAATATAATTTCACACAATAAATATAATAATGAGGAAACTGAGGCTAAGGCAAGTTAAGCAATTTGCGGAGTATTATACATCTAGCAAAAGTCTGAGATATGTCGATCAAAATGATTATTCTTTCTCTGGGCTTTTTTATCTCTTTGCTTCTTTTTCCTGGTCATCTCCCCCCAGTTGTGCTGCATACCCTTGAATGTAATATTCCTAAGAGTATAAATAGAATTATGGTACCATGAGATGTCTGAGTTGGAAGATACCTTAGAGATTATTTCATCAGTGTTAAGTGTCACAGGTTTAGAAAAAATGGTGATATGTAAATACTCGCTACTACACAATCTATTATTTGGGTTCATCAATCTTGAAGATCAACTGTTTAATCATTTTTTTAGTTGTATTTGATTTTCATGACCCCCGTTAGGGTTTTCTTGGCAAAGATTCTAGAGTCATTTGCCATTTCCTTCTCTAGATTGTTTTTACAAATGAAGAAACTGAGGCAAACAGGTTAAGTGACTTATCTAAGGTTACATAGCCAATAAGTGTCTGAGGTGAATTTGAACTTAGTTCTACTTAACTTCAGGCCCTGTGCTCTATCTACTGCATACCACCTAGTTGCTTAGAGACTAATTAAGTACATCTGAAGATTTTTGTAGCTCATACAATAGTTCTCACAACCTAAGCTCTTCATTTTATAGATGAAACAACCGAGGTCCGCAGAATTTAAATGACTTGTCCAAACTATTAAGTAGCAATTATAGGATTTGAAACAAATCTTTGATTCCAAATCTGTTGTTCTTTCCCCTACAACAAATTTCTGAAAACTTTAGTGGCACCTCTTTATGACATTTTCAGTATCCAAGAATATATCAAGGCTATGTCTTTTTAAAAATCTTCCAATCTTGGCTAGAATGACAGGGAAAGATAATGGGGAATGTTGGAGGGGATGTGGGAAAACAGGGACACTGATACATTGTTGGTGGAATTGTGAACACATCCAGCCATTCTGGAGAGCAATTTGGAACTATGCTCAAAAAGTTATCAAACTGTGCATACCCTTTGATCTAGCAGTGTTTCTACTGGGCTTATACCCCAAAGAGATACTAAAGAAAGGAAAGGGACCTATATGTGCCAAAATGTTTGTGGCAGGCCTGTTTGTAGTGGCTAGAAGCTGGAAAATGAAAGGATGTCCATCAATTGGAGAATGGTTGAGTAAATTGTGGTATATGAATGTTATGGAATATTATTGTTCTGTAAGGAATGACCAGCAGGATGAATACAGAGAGGACTGGCGAGACTTACATGAACTGATGCTGAGTGAAATGAGCAGAACCAGGAGATCATTATATACCTCAACTGTTTGAGGATGTATTCTGATGGAAGTGGATCTCTTCGATAAAGAGAGCCTTAATTGATCAAAGATGGACAGAAGCAGCTACACCCAGAGAAAGAACACTGGGAAATGAATATAAACAGCTTGCATTTTTGCTTTTCTTCCCGGATTATTTATACCTTCTGAATTCAATTCTCCCTGTACAACAAGAAAACTGGTCGGTTCTGCACACATATATTGTATCTAGGATATACTGCAACCCATTCAACATGTAAAGGACTGCTTGCCGTCTGGGGGAAGGGGTGGAGAGAGGGAGGGGAAAAATCGGAACAGAAGTGAAGGGAAAAATCGGAACAGAAGTGAATGCAAGGGATAATGCTGTAAAAAATTACCCTGGCATGCGTTCTATCAATAAAAAGTTATTTAAAAAAATAAAAAAACAAAAACAAACAAACAAACAAACAAAAAATCTTCCAATCTTAAAATCCCAAACTAACAATTAGTATTTTTTTTTTTGGTCCAGAACTATGACTTATATAAGGCTAATCTTCAAATAATTGGAACCAAATTAGGCAGAATTCATTTTATGACACATGGTTAGAAGCTGTATGATAACATGACTTTGTGAAAGCAAATTTAAGTCTCACAGGAGGAAAAGATTTTGGGATATGAGGAGAATGTCTCCACAGCAATCCCTCATAAGGGCAGGAAGTGACCTTTACTTTTTTTTTTTTTTTTTGTAACCCTAGCACTTGACACAGTGTTTAGCATATAGAAAGTATTTAATAAATGGCTATTGATTTATTGACTGATTAATATATAGGAATCAAACAGGCAGGGTCATCAAGGAGATGGGGCCTAAAGGAGAAAACTCCTTGTCTTCTCTACCAATTCATTCGTCTAGAGAATGTGCCATAGAATATAAAGGGAGCTTAGCTTCTGTCAGGGTCACACATCCTGCCATTGTAGCTAAGTTTCTGCCAGTGACACCTTTGTTTTCACCCTTTCCAGTGGGTTGGCTGAATGCTGAAAGACATAATGCTATGGGATGACACATCAAATCCTAAGTGTGTCTCCCAACAAGTATAACTAGGGAATGGAGTAAAGAGGCTGCTTCAGAGCTATGTCAGAGAGGAAACTAACCAGAAAGAACTTCCCACTCAGTAGGCTCTGAATGAAGTAACTCCACCCTCTGTCCCCCTTTCTCTTCCTTCCTCAGTCGGAAATTTGTGGCAAGTAGCCAAAGATTTTGAGATAGGATACTTCTGGCTTTGGATTCATTCTTAGAGAGTCTGAGTACTCAAGAGCTATTATATCCCACAATAGAAGCTGAGAAGCAGTTTTAGCAGGATTTTACACTGCCACTTTCTCAGAGAAAGTTACCCCTGCAGGAGGAGACTCCCCAAATCTTGGTCTGGCTTGTCAGAAGACATGGAGATGGAGGGAGATAGTGTTAAGTCTAGTAGAAAGTCTGAACTGAGTAGACGACACAATATTGATTCAGCAGTCCCATAAGGTGCTTCACACTTTGATAATATTAACCTCCCAAGGTAGTATAATTGTAGTTATATGTCACTGATGCTTATTTAAGTTTTTGTCAGTGTATTCTTATGAGTCTTTAATTTTTATGGAAGAAATAAGTAGCACGTGTAAAGTGCTTAGTATAATGCTTAGTACATGGGAGAACTTAATAAATACTTCTTCCTTTCCTTTTTTCCCTTTCCTTTCTTATACCTGATCTATGGCATATAGATTACTTTTCTGTTTCCATTTTTTTTTGGGGGCAATCCTAGATATGAGCCAAATTTAAGCGGCAGGTGATTCTCTTGAGGGTTCTACAATAGGGACATAAAGAAATCCCTGAACTCAATCCAGCCCTTAAATGTGGGTCCAGAGCTAGGGACCCCTAGAGGAAGAGGTAGAGGGGGATTTCTTTCCATCTTCTCTGGGTCTGGAGTCACTGTTGTGTGTATTGTTTAAGGAGATTTTTTGGGTATAGCTATCATTAATTATCTGTGGGGAAACCAAGGAGAAAGAAATTAGAATTCTATTTGAAGACAGAACTTAAAGCTGAAGCTAAATGACTTTCCCAAAACCTGTTAAATCAAAACAATTACTATATATTCTCAGATGTTAGAGTGAGATTGGAATTCACAGTATACATGAATGCAATCTGGGATAGAGCTGGATTTCAGGAGACCTAAATTTTTGTCCTAGTTTCATTAACTACTAACCTAGGAACCTGTCAACTGGAAGATGTGACTTAGATCAGAGCTAATATGTTTTATTTTAATAATATTTTCTTTATCTATTTATTATGAACTTAACAAACATGAGTGTTTCAATATAAAAAGAATGGAAAAGAGGACTATTTGTTAAATTGTGGACTTCGATTATATGTAGTTTTAAAAAAGTAAATATATCATAGTAACAAAACTATTCTGCTTTTCTGTGTCCCTTCTTGAACTTCTTTCTGCTTTCTTCTATGTATTTCAAAATGTTTCATCAATCCTCTTTTCTTCTTTTTAATCTCCTTTTTTTGGCATCATTATTACTACCTCGCTAGTTCTCTGCAGCCATGTATACAAGTTTAACAGAAAAAAGTAAAGTGATACATTTTCATGTTACACCTTCATTATTGACATTTTCTCCATTAGTTTCTTAAGTTCATTTTAAATTCTTTCTTAAGACAATATATAAAACAAACCTGATTTGTAGTGCTTGCTAACTTCAGATCTATGAATGCTCAAACTGAATATTTAATAATCATCTCAGAAATGACTCAAGTTGGTTCTAGTATATCCATGCAAATGCTTCCCTCTAAAGTATGCCCTCCCTTCCAATAAAAACAACCCTCCCAATGTCTCTTTGAATCTATAAGTCTCATTATTTGCTGTTAGGTCATTGCTTCTCTGTCAAGAGATCCTAAGTATTTTCAATTACCTTCTGATACATTTAAAATAAATAAACGTGTCTCTCCAGAGAAACAAATAGATTTTCCCCATATTTTGTATGTAAACTTATATTTTGAAATTGAATCGGCCCAATGTGAATGAGAAACAAAATGGAAAGAAAACTGAGTTCATATTTAAGTTCTGACATACTCTCTGTAATCATGGGCAAAAAAAAAAAATTCCCATCTGAGTTTCAGTTTCCAAATCTGTAAAATAAAAATTATTTACACTAAGTACCTCAAGAGGGGCATTGTGAAGAAAGCTTCTTAAGCTTCATAATTGTATATAAATGTGAGATTTGTTTTTTGACTAGATTTATTATATTATCAGGGTGGGAAGTTCCTAGAAAGACCTTCTGTTGACATTGAAGATGGGCACCTGTTAAATTTCCTAGAGCACTGAGAGAGTGAGTCATTCTCTAATCCACTATGCTTTGTTGCTTCTCATGAGTTTATATTAATAATTAAAAATCTCTGACTAAGGAATTTTTAAAGATGGTCCATGAAATCACCTTGGATAAAGCAAAATAGAAATAGAAAACAGGAAAATAGAAAAAAAATAGAAATAAGAAAGCTAACAGCGTATGGTACTCACATATGCACGTAGCTGTAAGGCCTCCGACAGCGACATATGGGGGTTCACAGTGTAGAGAAAGGGATTGAATGATATAATTAAGAAATGTAATGGCTATGACAGCTTGTGTTATTGACTCAACGATGAATAAAGATGACCATAGATTAATAAAGTCTATAAAACTGCCAAAGGCGATCAAGATGTAGGCATCACTTGCTCCAGACTTTATGATGATGGCCCTAATTCTGTATAGTACAAAGCTCCAAATTATGAAAAAATCCCTTCAAGAATCCAAATAATCAGAAAAAGTCCATAAGAGGCACTATGCTTTAGAACCCCTTTGGGAAACATGAATATCTCAGAACCTATCATGTTTCCCATTATTAAAGAGATGCCATTCAACAAGGTGATGTTTTGTTTCATCTATACCTTCATCCCTTGTGCATTATCTTATTTCTCTTTTTCTAACTCCATTATTACATGAGGGATGTTTTCTGTAGCAGAGAGCATAAGAATGTCTCATCTTTTGTAGTTCTCAGACTTTGTGAAGGAGGAAAGAAGAATCCTTATTAATAATATAATGTTAACTTGACATAGGGATGAACTGAATGTATAGAAAAATTGAAAAGCAAAATTTACACACACACACACACACACACACACACACACACACACCCCTACACACAAGACAACAACAACAAAAAACGATCTGGCCATATCAGTAAGAGTCTTGGCTGAGCAGAAGCTTGATACAATGGAGAGGCTACTCAGCTAAGAGTCAGAGAACTTCAAAAACATGCCCCGGTATGTACTAATTGTGTGACCTTGGAAATCACTTAATTTTAACTTCAATTGATTTTTTTTCCATAATCAGGGAAATATGGATTATATGTCCTTTGAAGTTCTTTCTAAATTTATGATTCTGTGATAAGATAACCATGAAGCAGGTTAAATGCTTCCTTGTAGCAAACCTATAAGGATCGCACAATCTATATTTTGTAATGGAGAAAATAAAATAAATTCTGACATTGACTACACCACTTGTGTATGTGTTTTGAACTGTTGGTAAAAGTACAATTGAACACATTTATTAAGTACCTACTAGATACTAAACATTGTGCTAGATTGGGGAGAAAGAAAATAACAATGTTTGTTTTCAAGAGATGTTATATATTGAAAGGTGACATAAAATATTAAAATTTTTGCTGTTGGGGACTTCCGGCCAAGATGGCGGAGAGGAAATACACTTCTGTGTAACCTCCGTGTTTTTCTCTCACTATCCATTTCATTTCATGCCTCTGAATTAATGCTCGACTGAAAAAAAACCATACAATTACTTACCAAGAGAAACCATCCTTGAGACTCGTCAAGAAAGGTCTGTTTTTGCGCGAGGGCGGGGACGGTATTTGGAAGCAGTCTGCGGGCAGCAGCAGCTGCAACCAGAGCACAGATAGCAGCTCAGAACCGGGTAGAGCGGAGAGGGGGTGGGGCGTGATCGCAGCCGTCTCTGCGGGGAGAGCTTTGCAGCCCAGCAGAGAAGCTAAAAACACCGGGGGTGAAGAATACAACCCCAAACAGCTGGAGTCTCTCGGGACCTGGCCACCCCTCCCCCACAGTGTCTTAGCCCGCTCGGATCTCAGCGCGCAGGCGCCATAGCACAGTAGGACCCGTGCCTCACGAATACCCTGCCCCTCCCCCAAAGAAAGCAGCCTCCATTCAAGGGGTTTTTTTCCTTCTGTTTCTTTGATAGTTTGTCTTTGATAAATAGACAGAATGAGCAAGAAACTGAAAAAGAATCTAACCCTGGACAGCTTTTATACAGATAAAGAGCAGACTCCAAACCCTGAGGAGACTAAAAACAAACAGTCCCCAGGTGAATCCCCGAAGGAGGAGATCTCATGTCCCTCAGCACAGATGAATCTCATGGAGGAAATTAAAAAGGCTCTCACAAGGGAGCTAGAAGAAAAATGGGAAAAGGAGAGGGAGGCTCTGCAAAAGGAGAGGGAGGCTTGGCAAAAGAGCCTGGAGAAGTCAGTTAAAGAGAGAGTGGATAAAGAAACCAAATCCTTGAAAAATAGGATTGGTGAACTGGAAAACAAAATTGGCGAAATGGAAAAAAATTCCACAGAACAAAAGAACTCAATTGGACAATTAGAAAAAGATCTTAAAAAAGTGAGTGAAGAAAATACCTCACTGAAAATCAGGGTCGAACAATTGGAATTGAATGACTCGAGGAGACAAGAAGAATCAGTCAAGCAAATCCAAAAAAATCAAACAATGGAAAAGGATGTGAAATACCTTCTGGGGAAGACAACAGACCTGGAAAACAGATCCAGGAGAGACAACCTGAGAATCATCGGACTTCCAGAAAAGTATGATGAAAAAAAGAGCCTGGACACTATCTTCCAGGAAATTATCAAAGAGAACTGCCCAGAAGTCATAGAAGCAGAAGGTAAAATAGACATTGAAAGAATTCATCGATCCCCTACTGAAAGGGATCCTAAAATCAAACCACCAAGGAATATAGTGGCCAAATGCCAGAACCCTCAGGCAAAGGAAAAAATACTGCAAGCAGCTAGAAAAACCCAATTCAAGTATCAAGGAGCCACAATAAGGATCACCCAGGATCTGGCAGCATCCACATTAAAGGATCGAAGGGCCTGGAATATGATATTCCGAAAGGCTAAGGAACTTGGTATGCAACCAAAAATAACTTACCCAGCGAGATTGAGCATCTTTTTCCAGGGAAGAAGATGGACATTCAACGAAATAAGCGAATTTCATCTATTTCTGATGAAAAAGCCAGAACTTAACAAAAAATTTGATCTACAAGCACAGAACTCAAGAGAAATCTAAAAAGGTAAAGATTAATCTTGGGAACTATATTTCGGCTGTAAAGATGTATAAAGAATACATGTATACCTTGTTCTAGAAACTAGATGTGGAAAGGACATTGTACTAGAAAAAAGGGAAAGTGGGGGTACTACATTTCATGAAGAGGCAAAGAAAACCTAGTATATCTGAGAGAAAGAATGGAGAGGGATGAAAATAGTGAGTATTTAATTGCTTTCAGAATTGGCATTAAGAGAAGAATTTTAGACATATTCAATCTATGGTGAAACTTCTCCCACCTCATTGAAAAGTGAGAAGGGAAAAGTGAAAAAGGAAGGAATAAGCTAAGTGGAAGGGAATACGGTAACTGGGAGGGAAAGGGGCAAGTTGGGGGGGAAACTCTAAGGGGGGGGAGGGATACTGAAAAAGGGAGGGCTGTGAGAAGCAAGGGGAGCTCACAAGCTTAATACTGGGAAGGGGGGTAAGGGAGTAAGAAGGGAGAAAAGCATAAACCGGGGTTAACAAGATGGCAAGTAATACAGAATTGGTCATTTTAACCATAAATGTGAACGGGGTAAACTCCTCTATAAAGAGGAAGCGGTTAGCAGAATGGATTAAAAGCCAGAATCCTACAATATGTTGTATACAGGAAACACACCTGAAGCGGGGTGATACATGCAGGTTAAAGGTAAAAGGTTGGAGCAAAACCTACTATGCTTCAGGTGAAGCCAAAAAAGCAGGGGTAGCCATCCTGATCTCAGATCGAGCTAAAGCAAAAATTGATCTAATCAAAAGAGATAAGGAAGGGCACTATATCTTGCTAAAAGGTAGAATGAATAATGAAGAAGTATCTATATTAAATATATATGCACCAAGTAGTGTAGCATCTAAATTCTTAAAAGAGAAATTAAGAGAGCTGCAAGAAGAAATAGACAGTAAAACTATAATAGTGGGAGATCTCAACCTTGCACTCTCAGAATTAGATAAATCAAACCACAAAATAAATAAGAAAGAAGTCAAAGAGATAAATAGAATACTAGAAAAATTAGATATGATAGATCTCTGGAGAAAATGTAATGGGGACAGAAAGGAGTACACCTTCTTTTCAGCAGTTCATGGAACTTATACAAAAATTGATCATATATTAGGACATAAAAACCTCAAACTCAAATGCAGTAAGGCAGAAATAGTGAATGCATCCTTTTCAGACCATGATGCATTGAAAATTACATTCAACAAAAAGCCACAGGAAAGTAGACCAAAAAATAATTGGAAACTAAATAATCTCATACTAAAGAATGATTGGGTGAAACAGCAAATTATAGACATAATTAATAACTTCATCCAAGAAAACGATAATAATGAGACATCATACCAAAATGTATGGGATGCAGCCAAAGCGGTAATAAGGGGAAATCTCATATCTCTAGAGGCCTATTTGAATAAAATAGAGGAAGAGAAGGTCAATGAATTGGGCTTGCAACTAAAAATGCTAGAAAAGGAACAAATTAAAAACCCCCAATCAAACACTAAACTTGAAATTCAAAAAATAAAAGGAGAGATCAATAAAATTGAAAGTAAAAAAACTGTTGAATTGATTAATAAAACTAAGAGTTGGTTCTATGAAAAAACCAACAAAGTAGACAAACCCTTAGTAAATCTGATTAAAAAAAGGAAAGAGGAAAATCAAATTGTTAGTCTTAAAAATGAAAAGGGAGAACTCACCACTAACGAAGAGGAAATTAGAGCAATAATTAGGAGTTACTTTGCCCAACTTTACGCCAATAAATTCGACAACTTAAATGAAATAGAAGAATACCTCCAAAAATATAGCTTACCTAAACTAACAGAGGAAGAAGTAAATATCCTAAACACTCCTATCTCAGAAAAAGAAATAGAACAAACTATCAATCAACTCCCTAAGAAAAAAACCCCAGGACCAGATGGATTTACATCTGAATTCTATCAAACATTTAAAGATCAATTAACTCCAATGCTAAATAAACTATTTGAAGAAGTAGGGATTGAAGGAGTCCTACCAAACTCCTTTTATGACACAGATATGGTACTGATACCTAAACCAGGTAGGCTGAAAACAGAGAAAGAAAATTATAGACCAATCTCCCTAATGAATATTGATGCTAAAATCTTAAATAAAATATTAGCAAAAAGATTACAGAAAATCATCCCCAGGATAATACACTATGACCAAGTAGGATTTATACCAGGAATGCAGGGCTGGTTCAATATTAGGAAAACTATTAACATAATTGACTATATCAACAACCAACCAAACAAAAACCATATGATCATCTCAATAGATGCAGAAAAAGCATTTGATAAAATCCAACAGCCATTCCTAATAAAAACACTTGAGAGCATAGGAATAAAAGGACTTTTCCTTAAAATAGTTAGGAGCATATATTTTAAACCTTCAGTAAGCATCATATGCAATGGGGAAAAACTGGAACCTTTCCCGGTAAGATCTGGAGTGAAGCAAGGGTGCCCACTATCACCATTATTATTCAATATTGTATTAGAAACACTGGCCTCTGCAATAAGAGTCGAGAAAGAGATTAAAGGAATTAGAGTAGGCAATGAGGAAACCAAACTATCACTCTTTGCAGATGATATGATGGTATACCTAGAAAACCCCAAAGATTCTACTAAAAAGCTATTAGAAATAATTCATAATTTTAGCAAAGTAGCAGGATACAAAATAAATCCCCATAAATCCTCAGCATTCTTATACACCACCAACAAAATCCAAGAGCAAGAGATACAAAGAGAAATTCCATTCAAAATAACTGTTGATAGCATAAAATATTTGGGAATCTATCTACCAAAGGAAAGTCAGGAATTATATGAGCAAAATTACAAAAAAGTTTTCACACAAATAAAGTCAGACTTAAATAATTGGAAAAATATTAAGTGCTCTTGGATAGGCCGAGCAAATATAATAAAGATGACAATACTCCCTAAACTAATCTATTTATTTAGTGCTATACCAATCAGACTTCCAAGAAAATATTTTAATGATTTAGAAAAAATAACAACAAAATTCATATGGAACAATAAAAAGTCGAGAATCTCAAGGGAATTAATGAAAAAAAAATCAAATGAAGGTGGTCTAGCTGTACCTGATCTAAAATTATATTATAAAGCAGCAGTCACCAAAACCATCTGGTATTGGCTTAGAAATAGATTAGTTGATCAGTGGAAAAGGTTAGGTTCACAAGACAGAATAGTCAACTATAGCAATCTAGTGTTTGACAAACCCAAAGATTCTAAATTTTGGGATAAGATTTCATTATTTGATAAAAACTGCTGGGATAACTGGAAATTAGTATGGCAGAAATTAGGTAAGGACCCACACTTAACACCACATACCAAGATAAGATCAAAATGGGTCCATGACCTAGGCATAAAGAACGAGATTATAAATAAATTAGAGGAACATAGGATAGTTTATCTCTCAGACTTGTGGAGGAGAAAGAAATTTGTGACCAAAGATGAACTAGAGACCATTACCAATCACAAAATAGAAAATTTTGATTATATCAAATTAAAAAGCCTTTGTACAAACAGAACGAATGCAAACAAGATTAGTAGGGAAGTAACAAACTGGGAAAACATCTTTACAATTAAAGGTTCTGATAAAGGCCTCATTTCCAAAATATATAGAGAACTGACTCAAATTTATAAAAAATCAAGCCATTCTCCAATTGATAAATGGTCAAAGGATATGAACAGACAATTTTCAGATGAAGAAATTGAAACTATTACCACTCACATGAAAGAGTGTTCCAAATCACTATTGATCAGAGAAATGCAAATTAAGACAACCCTGAGATATCACTACACACCTGTCAGATTGGCTAAGATGACAGGAAAAAATAATGATGAATGTTGGAGGGGATGCGGGAAAACGGGGACACTGATGCATTGTTGGTGGAGTTGTGAACGAATCCAGCCATTCTGGAGAGCGATCTGGAATTATGCCCAAAAAGTTATCAAACTGTGCATACCCTTTGATCCAGCAGTGTTTCTATTGGGCTTATACCCCAAAGAGATACTAAAAAAGGGAAGGGGACCTGTATGTGCCAAAATGTTTGTAGCAGCCCTGTTTGTAGTGGCTAGAAACTGGAAAATGAATGGATGCCCATCAATTGGAGAATGGCTGGGTAAATTGTGGTATATGAATGTTATGGAATATTATTGCTCTGTAAGGAATGACCAGCAGGATGAATACAGAGAGGCTTGGAGAGACCTACATGGACTGATGCTAAGTGAGATGAGCAGAACCAGGAGATCATTATACACTTTGACAACGATATTGTATGAGGATGTATTCTGATGGAAGTGGATTTCTCTGACAAAGAGACTTAACTGAGTTTCATTGGAGAAATGATGGACAGAAACAGCTACACCCAAAGAAGGAATACTGGGAAATGAATGTGAACTATTTGCATTTTTGATTTTCTTCCCGAGTTATTTTTACCTTCTGAATCCAATTCTCCCTGTGCAACAAGAGAACTGTTCGGTTCTGCAAATATGTATTGTATCTAGGATATACTGCAACATGTTTAGCATATATAGGACTGCTTGCCATCCTGGGGGGGGGGGGAGGAGGGAGGGAGGGGAAAAAATGAAACATAAGTGATTGCAAGGGATAATGTCGTGTAGAAATTATCCTGGCATGGATTCTGTCAATGCGAAGTTATTATTAAATAAAATAAAATTTATATATAAAAAAAACAAAAAAAAATTTTTGCTGTTGAATAATCAAAAAGGAAGAACCTTAAAACAGATTTCCAGCATCCCAGGAAAGCCACAGTACACAATGATTTGGGTCTTTTAACACCTTGGATATCTGTCAGAGGCTAGATTTGAATCTAGGTTTTTCTATTTCTCCATTCATTTTGCTGAGATATCTGTTTAAATTTTTATTTTTCTTGCTATTCCTGACACTTAGAGAATAGTTTTGAAGAAAAAAAATCAGCTCAGAATTTTGAAAAATAATATCACAGTCGTCCTCTTAAATGATAGGATATACATTAGAATAAAATCAATGTGGTTTTATTAGATAAAGTCTTACAAAACATTTCATTCAAAAACAAGTCAGCTCTCCTTTCCAGACATGGACAAACTGCCAGTTCATCAGTAAACACAGGGTCACAAGAGATACTTTGTGTCCCTGACAATGGACTTAAAAAATCAGACTTTAAGACTTCTAACTGAGCATGAGCTTCTGCTACAGAGTAAATTCAGCCTTTGTGATGAGTGCTCTGAGGAACTACAACCAACTTTACAATCATGCAGAGAAACCAAATCCTCTTAATTACTGGGGGAGAATCCTCAGGCAAGTTGTTGTAAAGTTAAGAGTTGGAGAAGAAGAAGAGCAGACAAAACCTGAATAGACTGAAATTGAAAAATTAAAAATTTCCAACCCTATGAAATGAAGCTCAACTTCTGGTCACATCAATATTGCGTATTAAGTCTAAATCATTGTGTTTTCAGTTGATTTCCCTTCCCCACCCCACTCCCAGTACAAGCAGTGCCAAGTTCTGTTGCTAGGTAAGTCCAGTGGGGGCTCTTGTAAACTAACCAAGTGATCACTTGAGAAAAGAGGGAAACATTAGAGAATGCAGAAGCCTACCAGCAAACATTGGCTATGTGGCCTTGTTTTGGAGAAAGGCTGTTGTAATTTCTGGAAGTAAAGATTATGACCCTGTGTCCTATCCCTGAACAAGAGAATGAACAGCTGCCTTTCTGTGCATGGTAATTAAGAGCCATCTCCTCAGTAATTATACAGGTCTGTCTCTTTTTGCCACTTTAAAAAATTTTGAGAATACCAGCCCTTAGAGTCAAATGATACTGGTTTGGGACGCTGTTCTGGGATAAACTGGAATAAGCTCCAACTTGCTTGAGCTGAACTGTGTTATCCCACTAAGGATGATGATGATGATGATGGTAATGACAGCTTTTATATAGCACTTATGTGCCAATCCCTGTGCTAAGCACTTTACAATTTTTATTTCATTTGATCTTTATGTAAACCTGAGGGTTGGGTGCTATTTTTATTCTCATTTTACAGATGAGAAAATTGAGGCAAACATAACTTAAGTGACCCACCTGTGAGGTAGGTGCTATTATTATCTTCATTTTAGCTGATGAGGAAACTGAGGTTAACAGATTAAATGATTTGCCCAGGATCCTATAGCTAGTAAGGCAGGATTTGATCTTAGAGGTCTTCCTGACACCCAGAATCCTATCTATTATTCAACTTATTTACTATGGAGGTGGGGAATGTAGGAAGAAGAAAGTTTAGGATGCAGGAATACAAAGGAACCACTAACCAATTTAATCTTTACCTAAAGAAAACATTGTCAGTGAATAACTTTTAAAATTATTTTATTTTATTTTAAATTTATGGACTAAAAAAGCATTTACATAAGTTACATAAAATAACAATAAAAATGATTGCACATGAAACTGCAAATCTGTTATGTACAACTTTCTAAAATCCTTTAAAAATATAATAAAGTTATCATGTACATTTTTTCCTTCCATTCTCTTACCCCATTCTAGAGATGGTTACCATTGAATATAAATATATGTGTATGCATGTACGTTTGTATCTATATGCATATTATATGCATTCTATATACACTTCTATTTATCAGTTCTTTCTCTAGATACAAATAAGGTCTTCCTTTATGATTTTTTAAAGGTAATTTTGTTATTTATAATAGTCAAAATGACATTCACGCAAAGCTGTTAAGATAATATGACTGTTATTGTATATAACATTCTCTTGATTCTGCTCATTTATCTCTTCATTATTTCATCCAAATCCATCATTTCTTATAGTACAGCAGTGTTTCATCATGATCCTATACCACAACTTGTTCAACACTTTCCCAATATGGTATATATACAATATAGTATAGGTTCTTACCATACTGTCAGGGAAAAAAAAAAAAACTAGAGGAAATGTTCTATTCTCTACTGAGGGAGCCAAATGTTGGTCTTCTCTTCTGTATCTTTTTGTCACATCATCTCCTTTTATTCTGTCTCAATCTGTAAATCTCGTTCTTTGTCCTATTGCTAAGGCTGTTTATGTCCTGTTACAGTGGATGCTGCCATGTTTCCATTTGGAAGCATTACTTCATGTCTTGAGGGAGCTTTGTCCTAGTTTGAACCATTTAGATTTCCTAAATCTGCTACTTCTTCACATTTGTACTTGGTCAGGAATTAGAGAAGGCTGAGAGGCTTTTTAGCCCAACTATCATTGAGAGGATTTGCTAATTCATATAGAGATTATTCTGAGTTTCAGGAAATTTTGAATAATCTCTGTATTATTTGGAAAATTCTTTCAATTTTCTACTAATTTCTACTAATTCTACTATCAATTTTAATCAATTTTGCAAAATCCCTATTAAAGTATAAAGATTATTCAATGTTTCAGTACAGTATTCTTCAGTTATGTCAAACAAGAGTAAGAATAGAATTCAAGAACTTTAGAAATAAAGAAATGAGACAAATGCTATGGATATCTTAAATTTTATTTATCTTATTACTACCAAGAATCTAAATGGTGTGAAGTGGATGGAAGATTGGACCTGGAATTAAGCAAGACTGAGTTTGAATCAAGCCCTACTAGATGCAAGACCCATGGCAAACTATTTGACTTTTTCGGCCTCAGTTTTCTCAGCTGTAAAGTGGAGATAATATTAGCATTTACTTGTCCATGCCTAGAATTGTAATTCATTTTATGAACAAAGTGAAAAAGTGAAAGATATTCACTATATAAACACAAATATTCTGGAATCAAAGCCTAGCATTCAATCAATACTATACCATGCTTCATTTCAGTATTTGTTTTTCTCAAAATCAAGCATCTTTTGTGTTCTTAGTTTTTTTTATTATCATAATATATCAGCCTAACTCCTTAAAAAAGCCACCCACACTTGGTGAGTCTATACTGCCTTTTTTTCTTCTTCTTTGTTGTTGTTTAGCTGTTTTAATTTGGATCTAACTTTTTGTGACCCCACTTGGGGTTTTCTTGACAGAGATATTAGAGTGTTTTGTCATTTTCTTCTCTAGCTAGTAAGTATCTAAGGTCAGGTCTTCCTGACTCCAGGACTTACACTCTATCCAATTTGCCATTGGCCTTTGACCTCATAGTTCAATTGAAATTGTTTTCTCCAAAGTTACCAACAATCTTTTAATAGCCAAATTTAATGGCTTTTCAAAATCCTCATCTTTCTTGACTTCTTTGCTGCATTTGGTATTGCTGACAAATCCATTCTCCTGGATGCTCTTTTTTCTCTGGGTTTTTAATACACTGCCTTTTCAGTTCTCCTCCTGCTGGTCCGCTTATTTTCTTTCTCTTTTGATTCTGCAGACTGTAATTGTACCCTGGACCATCTTCTTTCTTTCTCATTAATTTCCTAGAGTTTAATCATCATTTCAGTGCAGGGGAATTGCAGATGTGTATAAGTAGTCCCCATCTCCCTCCTGCTTTACCAGCCACTTCTTAGACATTTTAAACTGGATGACCTAAAGTCATCTTCAACTCAACATATCTAAAATAGTATTCATTATTTTTTCTTTCCCTCTACTTCAAATTTTCTCCTTTTCCAAAGACACCTCTATTCTTCTACTTATACATGATTCCAATCTAAATGTTATCCTTAAGTTCTCATTCTAATTTACTCTATATATTCAATCAGCAGCCAAAATTACACTTTTATCTCCACAACATCTCTCATATTCATTCCCTTCTCTCCTGAAGCTAATACTCTAGTTTATGTACTTATCACCTCTTGGCCAGACTATTGCAATAGCTTCTCTCAAGCATAGTTCCCTCTCTCAAGCCTCTCTCCATTATAATCCATCCTTCACACAGTTGCCACAGTGATTTTCCTGAAGCATAGGTATGATCATGTCATGATTCTTATTCAGTATAACCCGGCTTTTTCCTAGATTTTCAATCTTTTGATAGTTTACTCCAGTGGTTCTCAAAGTATGGTCTAGAGAATCCTGGGGATCTCTGAAACCCTTTTAGAGGTTTACAAATTCAAAAATAGTTTTTATTTCCAATATGGTAAATGTCTATAAATATAACCCAGATAAACAAAAAGGCTTTGGAGAGATCCTCAATAATTTTTAATAGGATAAAGATGCTGAAAACAAAAGTTTGAGAACCACTGGTTTACTCTCATCACTTCCTCAATACATTCTGCAATCCATTCATACAAGCTTAATCACTATAACACACACACACACACACACACACACACACACACACACACACAAACTCCTAAACTCTTGGAATTCCTGGTTTTCTTCAAGGTTTAGCTCAGGTTGCACCTTTCCTGCCTCCCTTTCTCCATATCCTTTATTAATTTTATTTATATTCTACATAGAAAATTTTGTTGTTTCTCTTATTGCAATGTAAATTCCTTGTGGGGTTTTACTTGTGTTTCTCTAGCTTCCAGCCCTTAGTAAATAGTTGTTTTTTTGTTGATAAATTGATAAGTAACTTTTAATCCTGAAAGGATCATCATAGTGACTGTTTTTAAAACATTGTTTCCAAGATTTCTGGTAAATTCTACTATGATTCCTTGTCATGGCATGGAAATGATTTTTTTCAAGTCTATCATAGGGAAAACTGTAAAATTTTTCCATATTGGAAAGATTTTAAATCTTATCCTTGAGACAAACTATATCTGCTATTAAAGAACCAGCCTACCTATGCATTGAGAGGTTCAAAATCAGTAGCTGATCACTAGATAAAGAATTCTGACCATAGAAACATATGAAACAAAGGAAAATATCTAATGTCCCTCTGTCTTCTATAGCAGTTCTGCTTGATAGCGATGGTAAGAGTGTTTGAAAAGGGAGTAGAGGGGACCAAGTATTACAATTTTAGACTATCTTTAGATATTAATTCAACTGTTGGTAGTTTGTAAATGAGATCTTTTTTTCAGTGACCAATGAATCCATATAACACTCAAGGTAACTAAGAGTTGAAAAGATCAGAACACTGCATCTGTGGTAAGGAAGATCTGAATTCATATCTGCTTCAGACACCCTGAAAAATTAAGCGTTATTAAAATAGATGTTCTTGCTATAAATCATGCCAGAATATATAAAGAAGTTGCAGCTAAGTAGCAGAATAACTTAAAATTCTTTCTTTTTAAATTTTCTTTATACTTCCTTCTTGAAGAGAGAATTTATATTAATAATTATTGCAGAGGATGAAGAAAATGGTAAAGAAATTCTACAAAGAACTTAACAAACTCTTGCAAACAAAATAAACATATAATGATAGAAGAAAGAAACAGGGAGGCAGACAAAAGATAATGTTGGAAAATATTGATCAAAATCAAGAAATGACAGGACAACGTATAACCCTAGACTATTCAAAATGCCTCATGGTAACTTTATGTCATGCATATGTAGCAAGGGATTATACTAGGGATGTGGGCTAGACAGGAGCTCATGGGCACTTTGAGTTCCATGCTTCTCTGATTTTTTTTTGGAGATCTTCAAGAACCATTTTGGGGTAGTTTTCATATAACAATATTTGGTATTGTAAGTCTACCAAAGTAGAGTAAGACAAAATTTCTGAAAAAAGATATGGATTCTGAGATTGCCTCTCTGCTGAATCTGCAGAGATTCAACAGTGGCTTCTGATTCGTTTTGGAGATGCTGGGTCAGGAACTGCATAACCAATTGATTAGTCACTCAACAAGCATTCCTAACCACTTTTTATGTGCCAGACACTGTGCTGGGTTCTGAGGATACAAAGATAAACTTGAAACAAATCCTACCCTGAAGGAGCTTATATTCTTTTAAAAGTAAATAACTATGGATGCACCCTGAACTACCCTAGAATGAAAAAGTGCTTCTTACAAGGGCATTCCCATACCCACTTGAAGAGAATGTGGGACCTAGTTATGCTAATATGCAAGTTAAATTTCCTTCCTGAGGAAAGGGAATCAATTTAAATTCAGGTATCCCTGAGAACTGACGTGGACTAATATCTGGAATAGGGTGTAGGGGGATAGAATGTTAAAGTTAGAGTCAGGAGGATTTGGATTCCCATCTTGCTTCAGTCATCCACTAGATTTGTGACATTTATAAAGTCATTTTAACTTCCCAGAGCCTCAATTTCCGCATCTATAAAATAAGAAAATTGAACTTAATGATTTCTGTGGTCTCACATATCTCTATATGTAAGATTCAATGATCTTATAGGACAGTTGAATAGAATAAGATAGGAAAAAAGTAGAAAAGGAGAAATAGAATAGGATAGATAATAGAAGTAACACGTTATATGAAAACATATTTGAGGAAATCTAAAAATCAGGGAAGAGAAGTGTATTGAATGGATCAATAGAAGCAGAAAGAGAAGCAATATTGTCATCAGGAGCAGTTGGGTAAAATGAATAAACAAATGAAAAATGAAGTAAACATCACAAGCTTTACATAGGGGCTTATATAGATATTAGAGCTCTTGCTTTCCCAGGAGCAAAATGACTTATAATTTTCTGTCTTATTTTAACAAAAATATCATCCTTCAAAAGGTGGAGCATCCAATGAGGGAAATTCATATTCTGGGATTCATTTTCATTATTCTGGAAGAAAACTCTCTTGGCTCCAGTTCTGATCCCTTCCTTCTCACCTCCCTTTCCCTTCCTTCTATTCTTCTGTTCTGTCTCTTCTCTTCTTCTTCCTCTTTTCTTTCTTTTCCTCTATGGTCTTATCACATTTTTGATGAATGAATAAATTAATATTGATGTTTTTTTTTTTACTCTTTGAAGAACATTTGGGTGATGATCAACAGGGGTGGGAAAAATGTTATGCCATCACAATGTTCTCTAACCCACCTACAACAACTTAACTGGCAGAGGATTTATTGGTCTTATTGACCAATTTTTTTCTCAAAGCAGGCATTTCTTCTGTGGCATTCCTCATAGATACTAATATAACCTCTGTGGAAATATCTTCAATGATAGATTGCTTATTGCCCCCTCCAGACAGCCCATTACATTTTTTCAAAAAAGCTCTAATTGCTTGAAAGTTATTAATCAAGTAACCCTTTTATTTGCAGCCTCCAAGGTCCCAATTTATTTTCTAGGACTTTTATCACATCATTATATTTGCTCCAATTGGAAACTTGGGATATATCCTTATAATCTGTATTTAAAAGTATAGAGTTTAAGTGACTAAATAACTAAGGCCAATAGTGGTTCTCTTTCCTATAGCACCATTTCTCTCCTACTTTCCAACCTCACAAACCTCAACCTCTTTTTGTAGTTCTTTTAAGGTCATTTGAGCCTACTTCCCCATATGGTCTATTATTTTGGTAGCAGTTCTAATGATACTTCCTTCTTTTGAAATCTCTGCTGTGGGGGAGGGAGGAAAAAGAGAGTTATGGATGGCCTAGACCAAGGTTCATCTGTAACTTCCAGAACTCTGCAGATCCCCTAATTATGTACATGCTTTAAGAGTGCAGACTGAAGATTTTCTCAATCTAATGAAGACAAACTCTTCCAATCACAGATTCTGGCCTATGCTCAACTAGTATTTTATATGAGTGTACATGTTTATATTCCTTTCAAACTCTGCAACTCATTATAGATGCTGTTTATATGGCATTTACATCCTGCCTTATAGTATATTTGTGTCTTGCTTCATAGATTATGAAATTATGTGTCTTATAAATCTTTGTATTTCCCCACAATTCCTATAATAAAGTTCTCAATCTCCAGCATTATATGTTTGAATTATTTCCATTTGAGTAAGAGTAATTATCCATTGATAATTTTTTTTACCTTTAGAAATATATAGTCATCACATCATGAATGCCTATTCAAATAGGATTTCAGTGGTAATCGTTCCTTATAAATAGACATAGAAATATAGATGATTTGAGTGGATCTAGTGAAGATAAATGAATTAGTATATAAAGGACATCTTATAGTCCTTTAAAAATGACTGCATCACAGAATATTAGAATTGGGAGGTACTTTAGAGGTCTCCTCCATTCATTGCATGTCTGACTAATAATCACTTTATCATCTAGTTGATTGATTCTAGTGACATCCTTGTTTGATTTGTCTATTGTACTTGCTCATAACCAGTTAATGTTACCTGCATCAAGGGTTTGCATAGTCAATTCTGAAAATCTTGTGTGATGCTTGGAATCCTTTCTCCCCTGTGTGTTAAAATTCTATCTGACTTTAAAGGAACAATTCAATTGACTACTCTCCATAAAGCATCTCAGATCCTTTAAGCTGCATGGCATCTCATCCTTGGCTCCTATTTTGCCTTGATTTGGACATTTTCACAGTCTGTTTTATATTAAATGTACCTGATCATTCTTATGTGCTATATCAGAAAGTGAGCTAGGAATGGGACTATGTCTTATTCTCCCGTGGTTATTGTGAGATTGAAATAAGATAATGTCTCTATATGTACAATGTACATACAATGTATGTATATGAGACAATATGATGTAATGGTTAAAAAGCTGGCCATGGGTTCAGGAAGACTTGATGTGATCCCTGATTCTGATATGTACTAATTGTATGATTTGGGATGAATAACAACATATTAGTGCCCCAGGATATTTTTTAAAATGACACTGCAAAAAGGTATACATCTAGTGCCAATGGAATCAAAGACTGTCTTTTGTCAATTTTTATGAATATATCATTAATATTATTTGTTTTTCCTGAGGATCAAGCCCAGTGCCTTTCCCATGATATGTCTTCAGTCCTAATCCATTGAACTTAGTTCAATTGGAGATATTATATTGCTGTTTGTTTTCTTCTAAACAAAGTGCTGAGGATGTGACATAAGGAAGCCCCAAGGAGGAAGAATTTTTTTAGAAGTCAAAATCTGTCCAGAGGAGTAATTATTTTAACAGCAACTTTTATTTATATTAATCCTTTTTTTATTTTGAGAAGTTGATGGGTTTAAATGAACATTGTTATTTTAATCTGAGCAGCATCAGTGAAGTTAGTGTCATTATCTACCTTCTCAAGAGGGTCTTTGAGTAAAAGAAATCAGTCAATAAATATTTATTAAACGCCCACTATATATCAATACTTTTGTAAGTATTGAGACAATAATGAAACAGATTATTTCCTTAAGAAGCTTACCTTTTAATAAAACAATATAGCTAAGACTAGAAGAAAAACAAAAAAAAAAGGGGGGAAATTTACAGACAGTTTCTCAGATATCTCGTATCTCAAACATACAAAGAGCATTGTCACATTTATAAGAATGAGTCATTTCCCAATTGATAAATGGTCAAAGAATATGATCAGGTAATTTTTGGATGAAGAAATCAAAACTATATAAGGTCCTATAAAATTCTCTAAATCACTATTGATTAGAACAATTTTGATTAGATTAAATTTTTTTGATTAGATTTTGATTAGAATTAGAATTAAAAAAAACTTATGAGATATCATCTTATGCCTACCAGATTGACAAAAATGATAGAAGGGGAAAATGACATGCTGGAGGGGTTATGGAAAAACTGCAACACTAATATACTATTGGTAGAATGGTGAAATGATCCAACCATTTTGCCACTTAATAGGATTTTATTTTTTCTAGTTAAATATAAAGATAGTTTTTAATATTCATTTTTTTAAGATTTTGAGCTCCAATTTTTTTCTCCTTCCTCCCTTACCTCCCCCTCTCAAACACAGCAAGCAATCTCATATAGAATATACATGTACATAAACACGTTTCCACATTAGTCATGTTGTAAAAGAAAACTCAGAACAAAAGGGAAAAAATGAAAAAAAAAGTGGAAATAGTATGCTTTGATCCACATTCAGTCTCCATAGTTTTTCCTCTAGATGCTGATAAGGCATTATATATGTTTACAAGAATGAATCCTAAATTTTCTGGGAGTGTGGCAAGCTTATGGCAGAGTTCTATTGTAAATAACCACAATTATCTGGGAAATACCTTTGTCAGGTCAAATTATGTCCTCTGTCAAGGTAAACAAATGCCTTAGTGATGACTGTTAAGCTATAGTTTTTGGAGTACAGACATATAATGTGCTGTATCTCTGGTCTGTCCTCTGAAGAACCCTGTAAGGTGAGGAGATAGAAAAAGGGATATTACACAAAGTTAATACAAGCAACAGCTTTGTGGCTCAGTGGAAAGACTGGTGGACCTAGAAATCTGAGTTCAAATCTGGTCATAGATTCTTTTTTTTATTATTGTTATTATAGCTTTTTATTTACAAAATATATGCATGTGTAATTTTCAACATTGCCCCCACTCCCCTAGATTGCAGGTAGTCCAATACATGTTAAATATGTTAAAATATGTTAAATCCAATATATGTATACGTTTATACAGTTATTTTGCTGCATAAGGAAAACCAGATCTAGAAAGAAGGAAAAATACCTGAGAAGGAAAATAAAAATGCAAGCAAACAATAACAGAAAGAGTTGTGGTCCACACTCATTTTCCATAGTTCTCTCTCTGGGTGTAGCTGATTCTCTTCTTTACTGAACAAGTGGAACTGGTTTGAATTATTTCATTATTGAAGAGAGCCACATCCATCAGAATTGATCATCGTATAATCTTGTTGTTGTGTACAATGATCTCCTGGTTCTACCTATTTCACTTAGCATCAATTCATGTAAGTCTCTCCAGGCCTTCCTGAAATCATCCTGCTGGTCATTTCTTACAGAACAATAATATTCCATAACATTCATATATCACAACTTATTCAGCCATTCTCCAATTGATGGGCATCCATTCAATTTCCAGTTTCTAGCCACTACAAAGAGACCTGCCATAAACATTTTTGCACACTTGGGTCCCTTCCGTTCTTTAAGATCTCTTTGGGATACAAGCCCAGTAGAAATACTGCTAGGTTAAAAGGTATGCATAGTTTGATAATATTTTAAGCATTGTTCCAAATTTCTTTCCAGAATGGTTGGATTCATTCATAACTTCCCCAACAATGCATTAGTGTCCCAGTTTTCCCACATCCCATCCAACATTCAACATTATGTTTTCCTGTCATCTTAGGCAATCTGACAGGTGTGTTAGTGGTATCTCAGACTTGTCTTAACTTGCATTTCTCTGATCAATAGTGATTTGGAGCACCTTTTCATATGACTAGAAATAGTTTCAAATTCTTCATCTGAAAATTGTCTATTCATAGGGTCATAGATTCTTAACTAGCTATATGATCCTGGGAAAGTCAAAATATTAGTCTGTCTCTGTTTCCTTCTCTATAAAATGAAGATAATAATAGCATCTACCTCCTAAGTTGTCATAAGGATAAAATGAAACAATATTTACAAAGCACTTTGAAAATCTTAAAGTGCTATATAAATGCTAGTTGTAATCATCAGCAGCATCATTAATGGTGAGGGATGGTATTAACTGCTGGAAAAGTGAGTAAAGGCTTTATGTAGGAAGTACCAATACAGCTCTATCCTATAACAGTCTAGGGGCTCTAATTGTCAGAGGTGAGGAGACAATTTATTTTAGGGGGCAATCTGTGCAAAACCCAGAGACAGGAGATAAAATTGTAGATAGGAGGACAATGTCTTATCCATTAGGTAACTAAGATAGAATTGTATTTAGGATAGCATGAAGACCAGTATGGCTGGATCAGATGATTAGTTAAGTGGAACAATGTACAAATGATAAGTCTAGAAAAATTAGTGGAAACCAGATGCCAAACTATAGATGCCAAAGAAGATTTGATTTTGATTGAAGAGAAAAGTATATGTTTACTTCACCCTCTCCAGAGTAGTCAGTTTTCCTGACATATTAGCAAGTGTTTCTGCTACTTTATTATAATCAACAGTGAATATGTTTCTTACTTGATGGGTTTGTGGAATAATAGAAGGAAATAAGCATTTATTAAGTACTTACTATGTGCTAAACACTGTTCTAAGTATTTTACAAATATCGCATTTTATCCTCACAACCACCTTTCCATTCTTTTTCAAGGATCATCACAACATAATTTTTTTTTAAAATAACTTTTTTATTGACAGAACCCATGCCAGGGTAATTTGTTACAACATTATCCCTTGCACTCATTCTGTTCTGATTTTCCACTTCCCTCCCTCCATCCCCTCCCCCAGATGGCAAGCAGTCCTATACATGTTAAATATGTCACAGTACATCTTAGATACAGAAGGTAGAAATAACCCAGGAAGAAAAACCAAAATGCAAACAGTTTACATTCATTTCCCAGGGTTCTTTCTTTGGGTGTAGTTGCTTCTGTCCATCATTGATCAATTGAAACTGAGTTAGGTCTCTTTGTCAAAGAAATCCACTTCCATCAGAATACATCCTCATACAATATCGTTGTTGAAGTATATCATCATCTCCTGGTTCTGCTCATTTCACTTAGCATCAGTTCATGTAAGTCTCTGTATTCATCCTGCTGGTCATTTCTTACAGAACAATAATATTCCATAACATTCATATACCACAATTTCTCCATTCTCCAACTGATGGGCATTCATTCATTTTCCAATTTCTAGCCACTACAAACAGGGCTGCCACAAACATTTTGGCACATGTGGGTCCCTTTCCCTTCTTTAATATCTCTTGGGATATAAGCCCAGTAGTAGCACTGCTGGATCTTTTCCTGTCAGCCAATCTGACAGGTCATCGCAACATAATTAACTAAGATCTGTGTCCTCTATCTATATAAACTACTTCTAATTATCTTTAAAATGATTAGGTTCTTAGGAGTTATATTTTTCTATTTAGGAATATAAATAGGTTAGTCATATTAATTTACTTATGATTTCTCTTTCATGTTTACCTTTTTTATGCTTTTCTTGATTCTTATGTTTGAATATTCAACTTTTATTCAGTTTTGGTCTTTTCATCAAAAATGCTTGAAAGTCCTCTATTTCATTAAATATCCATTTTTCCCCTGAAGGATTATACTGTTTTCTGAATAGGTTATTAAAAGTTGTAACCCTAGATCTTTTGCCCTGTGGAATGCCATATTCTAAGTGCTCTTCTCTGTTAATTTGGAAGTTATTAAATCTTTTGTGATGCTTTCCATGGCTTCAGTTTTTTATTTTATTTTATTTTTTTCTGGATGCTTACAATATTTTCTCATTGATCTGGGAGATCTGGGCTTTGGTTATAATATTCACAGGAGTTTTCATTTTGAGATCTTTTTTAGGAGATAATCAGTGAGTCTTTCAATTTTTATTTTATCCTTTGGACCTTAGATATCAGTATCAGCTTTCCTTGAAAATTTCTTGAAAGATGATGTCTAGATTCTTTTTTATAATCATAGCTTTCAAGTAGTCCAGTAATTCTTTTTTTTCCCCTGAGACCTTGGGGTTGACTGACTTGCTCAGGGTCACACAGCTAGGAAGTGTTAAGTGTCAGAGGTCAAATTTGAACTCAGGTCCTTCTGACTTCAGGGCTGGTGGTCTATCCACTGTACCATCTAGCTGCTCCTAGTTCAATAATTCTAACGTTATCTCTCCCAAATCTATTTTCCAAGTTAGTTGTTTTTCTGATGAGGTATTCATATTTTATTCTATTTTTTCATTCTTTTGACTTTTTAAAAATATTCTCATGGTATCATTAGCTTCCACTTGTACAATTCTAATTTTAAAGGATTGATTTTCTTCAGTGAACTTTTGTACCTCTTTTACCAAGCTGTAAATTCTTTTTCCATAATTTTCTTGCGTTTATTTTGTTTCCTTCCCCAGTTTTCTTCTACCACTCTTATTTGATTAAAAAAAAAAACCTCAATGCTCCTTTTAAAAATCTTTCTTTTTACTTCTAGAAATTCTTGGTGAGCTTGTGCCCAATTTGCATTTTTTAGAGAGGGGGTTGCTTGTAAGTGTTTTCATATTGCTGTCTTCTGAGTTTGTTTCTTGAACTTCCTTGTTTCTTGACTTTGAACTGTATATTTGAGTTGGTTTCTGATCATTTCTGAAATTGAGATGGAGACCACTGTCTCAAGCTTCTGACTTTTTTGCTTTGCTATTTTCACAGATATTTCTAGGGCTCTGTAAATTTCCAATGTTTCCAAGGTGATGTGATCTGTGGAAAGAGTCACTGCTCTCTTGTCTGCATTCTAGTCCTTAATCACTACGGACATCCCCTGTAAGCACAATCATTAATACTTCTCTCTCTGCTCTGGAATTGCTGCAAGAAATTAGGAGCCCTCCTCTGTCTCTGTCTCTGTTTCTTTTTTTCTTTCTCTCTCTCTATCTTGGAATGGGGACCAGATCCCCTGCTCCCTTGAGATCTATACTAGAACTAGGTAATGGGCAATGGAGTTTGCAAGTGGAACTTGGTCCTGCACCCAATGCTGGCATAGGGGCTCCCTGCAATCTCTTCCTGACCAATTGTCCAGTCTCTCTTATTGTCTCTGGCCAGGGGGAGCTCCCAAGGATGCTCCTATGGTTGCTGCTGCTGTTGTTAGAGCTCTCTGCTGCAGTCTCCAATGTCCACAGCTGGAATTGTTACCTATGTCCTGGGCTACTTCCCACTCAGTGTCACATACTTCTCTTTCGGACTTGCTCAGTTGTGTTAGGCTGGCAAAAATGTCTCACTGAGACATTTTATTAGTTTTATTTATTTATTTATTTATTTATATTAGTTAAGCTGCTCTAGAATTAGATTTTCCATATTATTTTAAATATTTTTGGAAGAGAATATTGAGTTGGACTGGAATGGTCTCTCAAATCCACTGTCTTTTTTCTACCTCTCCAAATTTTCTTTCTTCTTCTTCTTTTTTAAAGGAGATGTTATCTAGAGCTTAACTTTTCTTTTTTTAATTGAGGGCAAATCTTAGTTATATAGTACCATAGCTAAACACATTACAGTTTATCTAGAGAGGGAGGAACCCTGGTTTGAGACTATTTTCTTTGTCAATACCCACTAAAAAATCTTGTTACAGATGTGGTTTATTTTAATGGGAGGAATGGAGCAACTGGGTAACTTAGAACTCTGAACTGAATGTGGAGAATTAGTAGCCCTCTGATGCTTACATTACTTGTGGATTTAGATAAGTACAAAGAGTGTTACGAAACTACCATTCTCTTGAAGATTTTACAACAGTATAACATTACCCTGGGGAAAAAACATTTCCTGGGTTTATGGCTTTCATTACTGCTAAAGGCCGAAAATAGTATGTGAAACTTATGATTTATTTCCTTGTGGAAAGAGTTTTATTTTTATTAATTCTCCAAATTGCTCTTTACCAAAAGAAAATCACATGTGTGGTTATTTTTGGAAATTTAAAGTCTCTCCCCATCACCCATCATCTTTTTTTTAATCAAAAGCATATAAATTTAGACAATGGAACATAGGACCATAGTATGTAAAAATTGGAAAACACCTTTGAAATCAGTCCAGCTCTTACCTGAAACATGAATCCATTCAACAACATTATTTGTGAATTGTTATTTGACCTTTTAATGTGAAAGGGAACTCACCACCTTAGGAGGCAGCTTACTCTAGTTAACTATTTTCGTAGATCCATCTATTTGTTAGCATGTAAACACATTTATGTATAACACACATTAATGAAGTATCTACTATGTCCTAGGCACTGAGCTAATGTGCCTAGGTAGTTACAGATTATAAATCCTTTATATGTTTCTAAATTAGAATGTGTGGAATTGCTCATTTCATTTTAGAATAGCTAAATAATTTGATACTCACTGTTATTGAATTATCCAATAATAAAGTGATTTATTGAAGGGATGTGTTATATTACTTTTCTTATCTTCCAAATCTCCTCATAGTCCTTTTTGCTAAGAAGCAGAAAATATAGCATTGGATTTGTCATCAGGAAGATTTGAGTTCAAATCCTCCCTTAAGGCATATTCTAGGAATGTGGCTCCATGAAAATAATTTAAAATGTTTTTATTAATGTTATATAATCATAATTTCCTCCCCTTTCACAGTCAACCCATATAACAAACAATATTTAATGACATAAAAAAGAAAGAAAAAGAAAAGGGATATCAATATAACTGATTAATACATTGGAGTAAGTCTGGAAAATGTGTAATGTGGATCTTCCACATATTTTCATATCTTTTCTTACAATTAAGACTTTCTCTTTATAATTTTGAAATATTTACATCATGTATGTATATGCATATGGATGTGTTTATTCTTTTTTTCATTTCCATTTGTTTTAGCTATTGTGTATGTTGTTTTCTTATCTCTGTTTACTTCACTCTGTATCACACAATAGAGATTTTTCCAAGTTTCACTGTATTCATCACACACATCATTTCTTACAGATCAGTAATATTCATGAACTCATAATTTGTTTAGCCAATCTTCAATGAATAGACATCTTCTTTTCTTCCAATTCTTTGCCATCACAAAAAGTCCTGTTATAAATTTTTGGCTTGAATATAAGGACTTTCTTTTTATCTATGACCTTGTTGGGATATAAGATTAGTGATGGAATCTGTGGGCTGAATCAAAAGGAATGGACATTTTAGTTACTTTATTTGCAAAATTCCAAAATGTTTATGAAAATAGTTGCAGTTATTCACAACTCTACCAATTAGTGGTTCTAGAGCAACCCTTCCAACACTGATTATTCCCCTTTTTTTGGTCATCTTTGCCCATGTGCTGGGTATTAGGTGAAGTCTCAGGATTGTATTAATTTCTTTCTTTTTAGAAATTTTTCAAATAGCTCTTTCTATTAAATGTCCATTTTTTCCTGATTAATAGCCAAACTTAGATTCATAATGTTATAGTTACCTTGGGTTGCCTTTTGAATCTCTTTGCTTTTTGGAATATAATATTTCATTCTCTCTAGTTTCTGGCAAGTGCAGAATAGTCTTGTGTTTATTTAAATAACTATTCCTTTATATCTAAAGGTCTGTCTCTCAACCCCTTGAAGCATGTACTGTTTGTTAGTTGAATTGTTAAGTTTAAACACAACATATCTTAAGATTTGTATCACAGAGTTTTTTCCTAGAGACAATCTATAGATTCTTTCAATTGGTATTTTCTTTGATGTGTGCAGAAATTCTGGGCAGGTTTTTCTGGGTATTATCTCTTGCATTAAGATGTTAAGATTTTTTTGACTTGTCAAATTCTTCTGGGAGACCTATAATCCTTAGTTTGTCTCTCTACATCCTGTCTTTGAGATTACTATTTTGCTCATATTAGCTCATTTTCTTTCAATGTTAATGATTTTTGCTTCTTTTCTTCCAGATTATCTTTCACTGTTATATATTTGCACTTCCAGTTATTCTCTCTCTCTCTCTCTCTCTCTCTCTCTCTCTCTCTCTCTCTCTCTCTCTCTCTCTTTCTCTTTTGGCATTGCTTGCCACTGTGAACTCACTTTTTTCTATTTTTATCATTTATTTCTACTGTGTAAACCATAAATTCTGCTTTCAAAATTGTTACTTCTCTTTTAAACCATTCAGATGTTTACTGCTAGAAAGTCTTTTGCTTCATCAGTTATTGATTCATTTTCATTTATTTTTTGTATTGTATTGTATAAACCAGCTGCTGGAATGTGTTGGCCAGTGCTGCATGAGTATTATTAATAGTTAGGGATAGGTATATTTCTCTATTGTTAGTTCATACCATTTTTATCTGGGTTCTATTTGGGTTTGGGTTCTTTCTTTTGCATTATTCCCATTTTGGAGAGGTTTGAGAGGTCATGAGGATGAGTGCTCCAACTGATCCTCCAATAGTGTTGACTTGTTATTTAATTGACGAGTTATTTAATTGTTCTGGACCTTAATTCTTTCGTCTATAAAATGAGAGTATTGGCCATAATGATGAGTAAGATCCATTCTGGTTCTAAATCTTCATTTTCTCACTCTCTCTTCTTAACCCTTTACAATCTGGCTTATCATTTCACTGACATGACTCTCTCCAAAGTTACTTATGCTTTCTTAGTCATTAAATTCAGTGTCCTTGTGCTCCTTGATCTCTCTGGGCCTTTGACACTCCCGATCCCTTTCCTCCTTGATATTCTCTCCTCTCTAGGTTTTCAGGGCCATCTCCAGTCTTCTTGATTTTTATCTTGCAATTGGATTCAGATGGCTTTGGAGGGGAAAATGAGACAGGTGACATTGTCCAGCTCTCCCTCACTTAAATCCAGTTTACTTGAATCACCCTCCTGATGTCATGGTCCTCTTTGAGAATGAAGAACAAATAACATCAAGGTTTTCAGGATACCACTCTCTCCTGGTTCTCTTCCTATCCATCCGAATGCTCCTATTTTCTTTCATTTGCTGGATCTTCTTCCAGATCATGCCCTTTAACTGTAAGTATCCCTCAGGGATCTATCCCAGGTGCTTTTCCTTTCTCCTTCCTTTACTTGATGATTTCATCAGCTTCTATATACCATCTTTATGCTGTTTTCAATTGTTTTTGGTTGTGTCTTACTAAAGATACTAGACTTCCTTTTCCAGCTCATTTTACAGATGAGAAACTAAGGAAAACAGGGTTAAATCAAGCTCAGAGTCACACAACTAGTAAATATCTAGTCCTTTCCTACCTTGCCAATGTTCTTATATTTTAATACCTGGTATTTACCATTCAATGTAGTGACATTGGTCTCCTGGCTATTCCATGATCTTACTCCATTTCTTGGCTCTGGGCATTCTTTGTGGCTTTGCTCCATACTTCAAGCACTTTCCATTCTCTACTCTATCTTCTGACCTATCTTGCTTTCTTTAATTCCCAACTAAAAATCTCCCCTTCTATACTCTCTTCCCTAGGTTCTCTTAATTTCAGTACTTTTCCTATCTTGCTTCACATATGTTTGTTTACACATCATCTCTTTAATTAGATTGAATGTGTTTCCTCCATCCAATTGTTTGCCTTTTTTTTTTTTTTGGCATTCTCAGCACTTAATACAGTTCCTGCCACATAGTAGGTACTTAATAAATGTTTATTGATTGATAGCATTGTAAACTTCATTAAACACATGTACTTATTCAACAGTTTCCTGAGTATCTTGTATATTGCTGCTCAAATAATGTTTCCATGTTAGTTGTCAATTCCTAGAAAGCAGACAGCAAGTCTATTAAATTCACTTGTAAGGCAGCACTTAACCTGGCATAACATGCACAGACTTCTCAATTTTTCAAGAATATGTGATTTTGTACAGCTGAACAATTGCTCTGCCAAAGTGCATTGCAACCCTTCTTTGAAGTGGTAGCTTTCTAGTTTTGCTGTGATACTTCATTATTTTGTCTTTTAATATGCAAAACAACATATCAACTGAAGCCCCCAAAAAACAAAGAACTGTTTTTTGGAAGGAGGTTGGGCAACATTTCTTTTATAAATATTTCATATTCCAAACAACTCAATTAAGTCAACCAGACTGGTTGCAGATACATTTGCAATTAGAGATTTCCTGATGACAACCTATTTTGGAGACACCCTGTTTCCCAGATATAAGGCCCCAAAAGAGGTTGTGTCTTGAGTTTGGCATAAGAATAATTCTTTGCTCTGGGGATGATCTCATCCTCTGGCAAAGTATGTTGCTTTGACTAGTACCAGGTTTTCAATGAGGAATAGTTTCCCCTATTTCCCAGGAATCCAAGAGCTGTCCATCACACCTGTTGATATGCTTACAATCCCTATTTCTTGTAGCTACCAGAAAACCAAACCAAATACTGCATTCCTGTTTCTGCCACACTAACTCTAGTTTTATACCCTCCTGTGACACAATCAACTTGGAAACCATTCCCATAGAACCCTGAAATGCTCACATTGTTCACACATGAGCCTCCCTGGGTAGTGCTACTCAAGATCTAAGAATGATAATGCTATGGTCCAGCCCACTTTTATGTACATAAGACACTAGTTTTGTCCCAATATGTTAAGTGTTCCCAAACATTTTCCTCACTTTGAAATTAATCAAGCTTCTGTTTGATTCCTACCTTTCCTGACTCTACTGCTCTATTCAGCTCTAGGTTAGAGGCTGGGTCTGGTTTGGTTGATATTAACAAGTCATTAGGATGATGTTATTTCCTTTTTCTTCTTTAAAGGTTTTTCTCCAAGAAGTATGGGATGGAACAATGACATTGCATTTTTGTTTGTGGGAAACCCTCTTAAGAAGTTTCTGTTTAGTGTACTCTCAAAGACATCATGACTAGTGCTAAAAGAACCAAGGTTTCAAACAGCTGACAAAAAAGGACTGGTATCTCAACTATCAGTTTGGATTCAGAGCATAATTTACATTGATGGATTTTTTGGGGATCTTAGTCCCAAATATGTTGAGATAAAGCTAAAGAATGAAGCTTGTGTCTTCAATCTGGCCCCTACCTTCCTATAGTCAGATATTTAGTGATGTGATGTGTAGGGCAAGTAGTCTATGCTGCCTTTCAGGCTTTCAGGATGATAGTGTGTCATTGTATTAATTATCCAACAAGAACATACAATGGCTTAGTTGCCCATCAAAGAAGGACTTTCCTGGAGCCACCAGTCCCAGTATTTTCTTCTGTTTCTTCCTGAGGAATGCACAGGGGAAAAAAAAATTCTTAAAAGTTTGTACCCTAGCAAGAAACTGGAAACTGAGTGGATGCCCATCAATTGGAGAAAGGCTGAATAAGTTATGGTATATGAATATTATTGTTCTATAAGAAATGAGCAGCAGGATGATTTCTGAGAGGCCTGGAGAGACTTACGTGAACTAATACTAAGTGAAATGAGCAGAACCAGGAAATCATTGTACACAGCAACAACAAAATTATATGATGATCAATTCTGATGGACGTGGCTCTTTTCAACAATGAGATGATTCAGGCCAATTCCAATGATCTTGTGATGAAGAGAGCCATCTACACCCAGAGAGAGGACTGAGTTTGGATCACAACATAGCATTTTCACTCTTCTTGTTGTTTGCTTACATTTTATTTTCTTTCTCATTTTTTCCTTTTTTATTTGATTTTTCTTGTTCAGCAAGATGATTGTATAAATATGTATGCATATATTGAATTTAACATATATTTTTGCCATGTTTAACATATATTGGATTACTTGCCATCTAGGGAAGGAAATGGGGAAGAAGTGGGGGGGGAACTGGAACACAAGGTTTTGCAAGGGTTAATGTTGAAAAATTTTCCATGCATATGTTTAGAAAATAAAAAGCTTTAATTAAAAAAAAAGTCTGTATACTAGAGGGCCTGTCCTCCCTCACTATCAAGTCCATGGTTACATAGGATACTAAATTTAGAGACAGGAGGGACTTCTGAATCCATGGAAAACAAGCCTCTCATTTTATAGATAAGAAAGTCAAAGCACAGACACATTAATCCTAATTAAGGATGCCCCACTCGAGTCATTATCTCAAACTTTTTTTTTTTTTTTTTTTTTTGGTTCTCTCTAATTTTTAAGAGAGACATCACAGGGTTCCACTTGTACCTGTAGCACAGGGGATGAGTGACAGGTAGATTCCACTCCTATCCCAGGATCAGAGACTGGAAACAAGGAAAAGCAGGAAAACTAGGGAGGAACTATTAGCCAAATCGGATTTACAGCTGCTGATAATTCAAAGAGATAAAGGCCTGATATGAATAAATTAAACTAAAACAGATTAGCCAAGGCTGTCCACTATCACCCTTGTTCAGCGTTGGAGGGTGCACACTTGCTCCAATGCCACTTTGCTATCCCTGTCCCCTATTATTCTATTAATCTTCATATCAAAACTTTAAGAAACGACTGCCTACATTTGCTACCTTCATGTTTTACACATTTTAAACTCTTATTCATTTCTCAACACTTTGAAAAGGAAACTACTCTCCTAAAGAATACTTATGATGGCTTTATTTGCTAAGTCTGATGGTCTTTTTTCCATCTTAATCCTCTTGGATCTCTCTAGAAGTTTTGACAGGTGACCATTCATAGCTACTGGATATTCTCTTCCCTTGGATTTTTAGATACTATTTTTCCTTTCTGTCTTACCATTCCTTTCCCTCCTTCTCCTTTATCTCCTGCTCCCTTGGTATGGGTATCTCCCAGGTCTTTGTCTTAAGGACTTTGTTCTCCCCTCTTTTTCTCCCTTGTAGATTTCTTGAGCTCCCAAGGATTTGATTAATTACAGTTGGGTCCTGATAAGTACAAAAAGTGATCATATTCTTATGAACTTATAATTATATCAATATGACAATTGTTTCCAGTGCAATGGAAATATTCAGTACTAATCCAAATAATGTTTCTACGTCAGGAGATCTGAAGCACTCAATTCATTTTTGAGCTAAATTGTTAAAGCAGTTTCAGAAATCCATTTAAGAAGTTGATATTTCTAAAAGGAATCAAGACTTATTTCATAATATACCAACAAAAGAGGAAATTAGATGGCAACTTCCTTTTCCCACATAACTAAAATTTGAAACTAGTATATGATGAATTTGAAATGAGTTATTTTAAAGATGAAACAATATTTTACAGGAATAAATATCATCATTGGTCTGGTGTAAAGCACTACATTTTGAGATCTGGCTTCAAATCTCATCTCAGTCACATGAACAAGTCTTTTAGCCTCTCAGTAAATTTTCTCATCTGTAAACTAATGAGTCTGGACCAGATGATCTCTGAAAGTCTCAGATCATGAGCTTGTTGATAGGAAAGGTATTTCCAAGTGTTAAGGGACAGGTCAATTCTCCGAGAGCTTCCATAGCTGTGGATCATGGCATCTGAAGGAGTTGCAGGGCAGCCTTTGCTGACACAGGTGTTGCAGACTAGGGATGAAATGGGTTGGAGGCAGAGGGAAGAAGAGAGAGGTCAGAGAACAGCAAGTGCCTCTCAGTCTCCTTGTATCATTCTCTCACTAGAGGAGATCCATTCTGGGTTGGGTCTTCAGCAGTCACTGTCAGGTGGCTCCCCTGTATTCCAACATCCAAGTTGTTCTACTACAGAGCTGCTCTAGTGTCTCATTGTGATGCACCCAGTCATTAATGCCTAACATAAGCATTTATTAAGTGCCTGCAATGTGTCGGACTGTGTTAAGTGCTGGGGATTCAAAAAGAAGCAAAAGGTAATTACTATCCTTAAGGGCTTCAAAATTTAAGGGTAGGCAACAAAATGCAAACAAATATATAAAAATGAGCTTTATATAGGAAATATATAAGTAGGAAATAAGCTATAGAGGGAAGAACTAAGAGGGCTTAGGAAAAGAAAGATGGAAGGATATTGAAGGAAGTCAGGGAAGTTAGAAGAAAAAGCATTCCAACATGGGGGACAGAGAAACTATCCAGAACTGAGTGATGGAGTACCTTTTGGAGAAGCAGGAGGCCAATGTCACTGGATCAAAGAGTTCATTTTGGAGAGTAAGGTATAAAAGGAAAGGTGGTGGGGAGGGATTATATGAAGGATTTCAAATGCCAGAAAGATGTTATACTTGATCCTAAAAGTAAGAGGGACTAGAGCTTGCCCCTGGATTTTGGAAGCTATGCCAGGAAAAATCTGAAAACTCTTCCTAAGATGGAAAGTTTTGAGTATCAGCTTAGGGTTGGACTACCTAGAGAATCACATATCTAGAGCTAATAAGTATATTAAAGGCCTGTTAGCCATTTTGAAGATAAAGAAATAAAGGATTACACAAGTATAAAAAAAGTGTGCGAAAATGTTTAGAGAGCCCTTTTTTTTAATGGCAAGGAACTGGAAACTGAGTGGATGACCATCAGTTGGGGAATGGCTGACCAAGTTATGGTATATGAATACAATAGAATATTATGAATCATCAGGATGATTTCAGAAAGGGCTGGAGAAACTTACATGAACTGATGCTAAGAGAATTGAATAGATCCAAGCGAACATTGTATAGCAACAACAAAATTATGTAACAATCAAATGTAATGGACTTAACTGTTTTCAACAATGAGGTGATCAGATCAATTCTGATAGATCTGTGATGGAGTCATCAAGACCCAGACAGAGAACTATGGGGATTGAATGTGGATCCTAGCAAGTATTTTCACCATTTTTGTTATTATTTGCTTGTTTTTCCCCATCATTTTTCCCCCTTTTGATCTGATTTTTCTTGTGTAGCATGATAAATGTGGAAATGTTTATAAGGACTGAACATGTTTAACCTATATTGGGTTACTTGCTGTCTAGGGGAGGGAGCTGGTAGGAAGGGAGGGAGAAAAATTTGGAACCCAAGATTTTGCAAGGCTGAATGTTGAATGCTATCTTTGCATATATTTTGAAAATAAAAAAGCTATTATTCTGAAAGAAAAAGAATCAGAATTAGGTTGTAAATCTCAGATCCCCTGACTTGATAGGATGTCTTTTCCCTGTGCTACAATATGATCTGAAGTCCAGACTAATCAAATTCAAAGAACATACAAGATGATGACTTTTTTTTAAGCCACAATAATAATAAGAACTATCTAAGAGAGGTAGTGTGTTGTAGTATATAATACTAATTACACCATCTAGTATATATAGCACTTTAAGGAGTTTTTAATCATGTTTTGACAATTCTTTGAAGAAGATGCTATTTGACACAAATGTAAACTGAAACACAAAGAGAAGTGTCTCACCCCCAGGATCACACAGCACAGAAGTGTTCAAGTTGGAATTCCAATTCAAGTCTTTCTGACCCTAAAACCTATATTCTTTCCATTTTGCCATCTTGATGTATTCTAAATAAATTGTTTCCATGTAAGGAAGGCCTGATTCAAATCTCAATTCTGATATATAATTATATTGTGACTCTGAACAAATCACTTAACTCTCAGTGCTTCGAGGAATACCTTCCAACTATTACAGAAGAAATGAACTATTGCATTTGTATAGGGAGTTTCCTTATCTAGGAGTTTTAAAAACCTAAGAAATTAATCACAGATCTGATTTTAAAAAACAAAAAAACAAAACAAAACGTCCAAGCCCCCTAAATTAAAAGGTAATTTCCATCTTGTATTAATGATGAGAATGGTCACATTTCCAAGACAGATCCCTGAAATACTAAAATACTTTTGTGCTATTATTTGATGTGGGGTCTGGAAAACTTGAATTCAAATCTGGCCTTAGACACTTATAAGCTGTGCAGCCATAAGCATGACATTTATTCTCTGTTTGCCTCTGTTTTCTCATCTTTAAAATGGGATAAAAACAACACATACCTCCCAGGATTCCCCCCCTCCCCAATACTTGGTATATAGTAAGTACTACATAGATGTCAACTACTAGTACTCTTCTTACTTGATAAACAAAGAAATGCTTTTTGAAACCTTAATGTATTTTAGGCAAATAATAAATACTTCACAAAGCTAGCAATTATAGAAATGGCTTACATCAGAAAAATACAGTACTGAAACCTTAGTGTATTTTAGTCAAGTAATAAATCCTTCACAAAGCTAGCAATTGTAGAAATGGCTTACATCAGAAAAATATATCATATAACACTTTTTATGAACAAATACAATTACTTTATCCTTAAAACAACATAAATTTACAAAATACAACAACATAGTAAGGTACCTCCTACAGTGAAAATTTTCCACTTTGTATTCATAAAAAAATACTTTGATGTTCTATGGGGTTGAGTCCAGAAATAATTACAATATCTTTAAAAGAGATCTCAGTGATACACTTAATTTTCAAAATATAGTTTATAATTGTTATAATATAATTTTCAAAATATTGTTGTAGCTGAACCATGAGAGAGAAAAAATGTCTTTTCATAAAATGACTTTCCCTCCTGGTAAGTAAACACTTAAAAGCTTTTATTCTGGTATAAATTTAAAGATGTTCCCCTAGAAACCACAGATATTTCTGGGTATGGCTGAAGACCCAATTGTCTGTTATCTTTCAATTTCTGTATTATAATTTTGGCAAACTCTTCTCCTTGGATGTCGGAGGTATCTAACATTTGTCTCACTTTTGATGTCCTTGTAGGTTTAGTGTAAATAAGTTCATAGTCTTCCTTCATAAGCAAATCCTTTGACAGAAGGGCATCCAGGCACTGGTTGAGGCAAGCTTCAGTCATCTGGTTCACAATGTCTTCCCTTTTGCTTTGGATCCACTGCTGGGCAATATCATTTCCCTGACTCTCTGATAGGAGATCTAATGGCAAAAAAAATACAAAAGGCAGATGTCAAGTTACAGCATTACTTTTCCTTTCAGAAATCCTATCATTCTTTGTTTAAAAAATCCTTGGGTGGTTCACTAGCACCTGCCAAGTAAAGATTATAGTCATTAGGCTGGCATGTAAAACTTTCTCTAAGTTTGGATGACCATACTATTCTATTCTTTTAAAATGTATTATTATGAACTTCAATAGCAACAAACACAATCTTTCCATATACAACTAATCAAAAAGAATCCACTCCAAATGTGCATGCAGACTATTTGTGCCCAATCTGCAGTAAGAGTCTTCTGAGCTAAAATTAGTCTGATCATCCACAATGGACACACAAACTGTTCCTCAACCCCAACAAAGTGTTATTGTTTTGGTCCTCTTCCAGAATGAAGCATGAAAATCATATCATAACAACTGAAAAATGAGGAATGTGTAGGATATTGTAAGAAAGGTGTTCAAGTCCCTGCCCTCAAGAAGCTTATGTTTTAATGGAGGGGAGAGGGACAGTTTTGTGTGTGTGTGTGTGTGTGTGTGTGTGTGTGTGTTATAGACATCCACTTTCTAAATGGGAGGTCATCTCAGAGGGAAGAAGTGAGGAGAAAGGGCTTCTTATAGAAGGTAGTTAGCTTAGTTTTGAAGGAAGGTAATAAGACCAAAAGGCAGAGGTGATGAGGGGAAGCATCACAGGCCTGAAGGACAGACAGTGAAAAAGGCAGTCAGGAGATAGAATGCAGTGTCTATGGAACAACAACATGGCCAGTGTCACAGGAGTCCAGAGAAGGAGGGGAGAAAAGTATAAAAAAGTCTGGAAAGGTAGAATTGGCCAGGTTGTGAATGGCTTTAGAAAATAAACAGAGGATTTAGTATTTGATCCTGGAGATAAGAAAGAGACCTTACAGTTGAATAAGTATGATTAAAACATGTCAAGGTTTGCACTTCAGAAAAGGGCTCTTTGGTCTCTGATTATAGGATGGACTGAAAGAGATATGAAGCAGAGTTTTCCAAGCTTATTCATACTACTCTGCTCCAGGCCAAATTATTCCCTATTCCTATATACATTCTGCCCTTTCCCACTTATAGACCTTTTGGGATTTTCTCTACTTTTTCCTGCCACACACTGAACAGCTACCCATTCTTTAAAAATCTAGATCAAATGCCATTTCTTTCAGGAAGCCTTCTTCGATTTCCTTAGTCAGTAATGGTCTCTTTCTCCCTAGCACTTGCCAAGTAAAGATTATATTCATTAGGACGGCATTTAAGACTTTCCCCAAGTTTGGATGATCCCACTGTTATATTCTTTTAAAATATATTATGAACTTAAACACTATTTCATTTGTACCTTTCATACACATGGCATGCATTTGTTTTATAGTTATTAAGTATGCATCACACCTATTTCCAAGTTCTGTGAGGGTAGAAACTATAACTTATCTATACTTTGTAACTTCCTTAATGTTTATCATAGTGTTCTAAAGATCATTTGAATTACACTATTAAATATAAAATGTATATGTAACATATCATTAATCACATATAATATATATGTATTATATAATATATATTTACATTATATATTATACATACACTATAAATTATACATATATAATTATATAAATTATAATATGTATATAAATATACATATATAAATATATACATATTATACATATACATTATATGTGTCTATAATTATATTAATTATAATATACAATGTGTATATAAATATACATATATAATTATACATACATACATAACATATTATACATATATACATTATATACACACACATATATGATCACATATAATATATGTGTAACATATCATTAACACATCACTAATCACAGTTAAATTGATCTATCAACTTTATAATAAAAATATATTAATAACAAACACCAGTTTATTTGCACCATCAAATGTGTAATAAATATATAATAAACAAATATCAGTTGAAATATGTAAAAAATGAATATCAATTGAACTATTAAATCTATTTCCTCAAAAAAACTAAGCCACCTAAACTTTGGGTTTTCATCTCACTGAATATTCTGTTAAAAGATTGTTTTATTTTCTTTTTGACACAGGCATTTGCATGGCTTCCTCTAGATGAAGAAGGAAATGAAAGTGACACTCAGGGCAATGCTAGAAAGTTGAGGTACTTTCCCAACTCAGAACATCTTTTCCACTTATTCTATATACACCAATATTTAAAACAAAAATGCCTACATTATTTTTTATTTAAGAAAATGATCCTTTAGTTTAAAATGATTCTCTTCCAGATTAAAATGTGATTCTGTTCTTGCTCTACTATCCTGATTTTTTTTCTTTATTTCATTCAATATAACTACGTCTGGAAAGTACCACTTATCAACATGGTTGCAGTTTTACTCATCAAAGTCTAATTCAAATGCCACCTATCAAAAAGCTTTATTTTATTCCATCCCACAGTCTCTTTTGCACTTATAATCTAATGTATATTATAACTTTTTGGAGCACACGTTTTATCTCTCCTATAAGATGGGAAGTTCTTTCAGGACAATGATCAAGCCTTATTAATTTTTGTATCACTCCTATGTAATTAGCACAGATTAAGCTTCTAAATAATACTTATGGAATTCATTAAAATTTTTTTTTCCCAAAGAGAATATATAATTCTTGCTTGAATGCTTGAATACTCCACAATTTTAATCAGCATTAAGTCACAGGCAATTCTTATGAGGGTTCCTTAACTCATGATCAAGTATTCATGCAAAATCATCTTAACCAATGCTGCTGATTGCATTTCAATATAGTAATATGTAATGGATAAAAGCAGCAATGGTACAGCCAGTAAAGCTCTGGGATAGGAATTAAGAAGACATGAGTAAGATCTGGTCTGAAGAACATCCTAGCAGTGTGATCCTAGGTAAGTCATTTAACCTTGGTCTGTTCCAGTTTCCTCTGTAAAATGGGATATGTACCTTCCAGGGCTGTTAGGTTCAAACAAGTCAATATTTGTAAAGCACTTTGCAAATCTTAAAATACTACATAAATGTTCATCACCATCATCATCATGGAATTAAGGACAAAACAATCAGGCTTACCATGAGACCCATTTATGGATTATTCAAATAATCAACAATATTATTTAAAAATATCAAGTAGCGATTGTTTTACCTGAATTTCCTTCAGCTCTGAGTGGCTGTATTACTGCTGAAGAATAAGTTGTCTGCTGGTTATACAATTTAGCCCTTTGGCTTGAAGAAATGTTATCATGCCCGCTGTAATTTGCTAGTGAATGAGTCAGTGTTGACAACTCCTGATTTTGTACTGTAAGACACAAAGTTGTCATTAGGTCATCATATGTAAAATATCCCTTACATCACTCTGGAAATCCCATTCCATTGTGTTCACATCAGTAGACATTAACTGCAAAAAGGCACCATGTTCAGAGCTGGGAATATGAGGAAAGAGGAAAATTGGACAGCTTAACTTTTACTAGGTAATATAGCATTGCACAGATAAGGACAGATAAGGATGTCTTCAAGAAAAAAATATTAACAATAAGGAAGTTAAGAAAGTCTTCCTGGGAAATAGAGACTTATTGTGCCTTGAATTTAAAATTTTAATTAAGTAGGAAGCAGTCTCTAGTGAAATCAAGATGAGAGTCTAGTTATGTTGCCAAGAGAGAAGGCAATCAAGATTGGCTATAAGAAAGGAAAGTCGTGATGTTTAGCACCTCACTGCTGACATGTTCATATGGTGACTTTGTATGAAAAAGTAGATATTCCACCTTTTCCAGATGGACCAAGTATATCATGGAAAATCTCCCAATACTTGCCAAACCTTCAACTGACAGAAACTTCAGGCAATTCACATGAAGACATAATATCAAAGGAATCCTTCAAGCTATCCAGAGATTATGAAGACCTGGGAAAGAAACTAACAATTGGGTGGTATTTTTGTCATAATTACTGAATTAAGGCACAAGCTTCCTGAGTAAAATAGAGCCAATAATAGTATCTATCTCATAGGATTGTTATGAGGATCAAATAAGATAGCATGTGCATCTTATTTGCGTATGTATAGCAGATGGTGGTAGTGGTGGGGTAGGAACAATAGTGATGGTGATGACAGTAATAATAATGATGATGGTAGTAGTCGTGGTGATAATAATAATGCTGGTGGTAACAGTATTATGGTGATGGTAATAGCAGTAATAGTGAGAGTAGTGATCCTGGTAATAATGGTAGGGGTGGTGCTGGTAGTGATGAGGAATAGTGATATTGTAGAAGTGGTATTAATAGTAATAATGATAGTGATGTTAATACTAGTAGAAGTTGTATTAGTGGTGGAGATGGCAGTATTAGTGGTAGTAGTAGTAGTAGTAATAGTACTAGTAAGAGAGTAATACTGGTGTTTGTAGTAATAGTAGTGGGGGTAATAGTATATGCAGAAAAGAAAAAAGGTAGATATGAGAAGAGGTGGCTGGGAAGATGATGCTTTAGAATGACGTTTGAATACAAGAATAGTAGACTTTTGGGCCAGTTCTATCTAATCTAATCCAATGAGCACTAGCCAGAGATGAAATGTATTTAATATTGGACATATTTTATTTGCCTAGTAACTTTCAGATCTGAACAAAAGAATTTTAACCTGAAAATCAAGAAGAAGGGAGACCCCGTCAAAGACTAACAGCTCCTATTTTGTTTCAGTTTTTTTTCCGAAGGAGAATGATGTTTGAATTAAAAGTAATAGAATAAAAATAGAGAACAAGGAATTGAAAAGTAAGGAGATGGAGATAGAGAGCTTTATTTGTTCAGAAGAGTCCAAATCAAATGACCATATAAGGTAGCCCCCCATTAATATAACAATTTGAGAAGATGATTGTTGATAATAATAGGTAGCTTTAAATGGAGTTATAAGGTTTGCAAAACTCTTTACATATTTGCTGATGATGTTTTAAAAAATGGTGCATGAGGAAGATGCTACACGACTGGAAATAAGGGAACATCTTCTTGACTTTCAAAAAGGAGAAGGTAGACTCTTTAAGCTATTGGTTTATGGTCTTGACTTCTATTTTTGACAGCACTGAAGAACATGTGATTAAAGGGAAAGTTTATGAGCCCTTAGAGAAGTGGTGAATAATCTGAGTCAGTCTGGGTTGCCAGGTTAATCTAATTTCCCTTTTTGACAGGGTCAGTAGATTGCTTTCTCAGGGGAAAGTTGTAGCTATGATATCCCTGAGTATCTGAAAAATAATTCACGTTTACCATTGTGTACAAAATGGAGAAAAAGTTAGCTCTATGATAAGATAGTTAAGTGCATTTGAAATTGGTTGAAGAAACAGACCCAAAGAATGGTGATTAGTAGATTGATATCAAATTAATTGAGGTCTTCAGGAAAGTATGGAATACGTATCAACTTTGTAAGTTGATATAAAATTAGGGTAGCAGTTAACTAACACACTGGATGAGAAGTAAAAATCCCCAAAGGTATTAAAAGGTTAGAATGTGAGATCTGTAAACTTTATTAATTATTTCTAAATTTTTATTTTAAATATAATATTATAATAATATAACCATATATATTATATATAATTATAATAATATAAATATATTTATACATATATATATCACATATATATGTAATCAGAGGTAAAATGAACCAAATAATTCTATGCTGTAATTTACCATCTTCATCAACATTATTAACATTAATATTGCAATGGATTTTGAACATACATAAGAGATATAATAGTTTCTTTCCAAGAATGTTAAATATTAAGAGAAAAAAGGAAAACTTTCAAATTAATACTGAGTGACAAGCTTACACACCAGAAGAAAAGACATTGTCTTGAGTGGTCGATAGAGACCCTGCTATTTCAGGATCATTCCTTGTCATCTCAGTTCCACATGATTCCTAAAATGAGAAAAAAAATCAATCACATAATATTATTTTTCCAAAGCTATTTAATAGCATAACTCCTAAAGAATCTGAAATCCTAAGTCTGCTTTTCAAATGAAAAATAATTAAAGCACTATTATCTATTTTTTTTTTTTTTTGTATGCTGGACCTGGTGTTTTGACTGTATATGGAACTCGCAGAGTAGTCTTGATGGGCAAGTTTGTATAGTGAAGAGGATACGGGCCTTGGCCTGACCTGAATCCTGGCTCTGTCTTTCACCAGCTGTAAGGTTGGGTTATTTAACTTTTCATTACTTCATATAGTTCTCCAATATTATAAATTATAAGTTAAAAATAAAATGAACAGAAAAGCAACTGAAAGACATGAAATACTTAACATAACTTTAATACTTAGTTCTGTTATCCATAAAATTTAGGGAATGATGGTAATGAGAATATATAATAACGCTTTCTCCCCCATCCCTCATCATACCTAATGAATATTAATAACCTTTTTATGATAGATAGAACATAAAATTTTAAAAAAGCCTGAAATTGGTGACTGGATATTGGCTTACAGTAAATAACTTAATCTGTTAACACTTGAGTTTCACCAAGTAGCACAGTTTCATGAAAAAAGCACTTTTAATGAATCAGTTATTTATTTCTTACAGTCTTACATAGGAACTAGAAGACAGTGATGTTTTATTAAATTCAGTTAAAGAAAAAAACTTAAATGCTTAACTTATTATATATGTAAAGCACTGTGCTACACTAGAGATAAGATGATAATGGCAATCTTGGAACTCAGGGGAACTATATTTTTCACTTAAAGGATTTGAGGCACTCTTAAGTAAGTATACATAATGCTGATGATCATATGTAAGGGGAATGATTAAGGAAAGATTTTTTGTTTTACTAGAGCACCAGGAAAATTTACAGGAAGAATAATTTCTGCTGAGAGATCCTAGGGAAGGTTTTATTGTAATATCTGAAACCTGAGTTAAATTTTGAAGAAAAGAGGATTTGATTAAGTAAAAATTAGGAGAAAGCATACTACAGGTATGAAGGATAGTGGGAAATAGGAGACAATAGGACAAGAATGGAGAGCAGGTCAACTTAACTGGATCACAGAAAGAAAAGGTAGGTTAGAGTCTTAATTGTAGGTACAGTCTTAAATGCCAAGTTAAGGAGTTTATATTTTGTCTAATAAATTATAAGTAGCCATTGGAGTTGTATTTTGTTTTTTAAATTAAATTCATGAACAGATCTTTGCACTGGGAAGGTTGCTTGACAGCTGTATGACAGTTAACTTCACACAATGAACTGGAACATGAAAATTATGTAAAGGGAGGTAGTTATTACAATAGTCCAAGAGGAAGTGATGAGAGCAGAAAGGAGAAGAGAGACTGGGTGGTTAGAGAAAATGTCTAATATTATTCCAAAAGTATACATCTGGATTACTAGGAGGATTGAGTGCCATAAGTAGAAATGAAAAGTTGAGAGAAGAGGTATGTTTAAAGAAGGTGAGTTCATTTTGGTACATGTCAAATTTAAGGTGTTGGCAGGTAGAGATGAATAGGAGGCAGAGAGATGGGACTAAGGAGGAAAAGCTAGAACTAGATATGCATATTTGGAAGACATTAGCACAAAGGTAAAACAGGGATATAATAAAGAAAGACAAGAAAATAAAGTTAAAGACAAAGCTTTGAGAGAGAATTAGGAGGAACCTGAGAAAGACATGAAGGAATAAAGACATATGGAGGACAAACAAGGAAAAACATTGTTATGAAAGCCAAGAAAAAAAGAGCATATCCAGAAAGAGATATTTGTCAGTAGTGTCACATGCCACAGAAAGGCAATCATAAATACTTGTGAATAAAGAAAAAATTTTAAAAAGTTAAACAAAAATTTATAGAAAGGTAATCAATAAAATATGTTTTCCTTAAGGTTAAAGTAATAAAACTAAAGTTAGTAGATTCATTGATTGCCGCAAGGATAAATGATTACTTTGATGAAGTTGTGATCTCAATGAATATAAGCAATATCTAATGATGCAAAACATAATACCTTCTTATCTTATGTGACAATAATTCATGAATTTTCTATAAGTTATAGAAAGAGGATCACCCAACATTTTGGGGAATTTTCTTCTATGTCTCTTGACATTTTGTGGATACCACTGGAGTGTGCAGGCTGCCAATCAGTTATCTCTTGCTGTTGCTACATGACTTGCTCCATTTCCTGTTTATATCTCTCTGATGATAATCACTATGAAATTTTTGTGTGAAATTATTCATTAATACAATGCTGCAGCCTATTCATGTCTTCCAATACACCTCTTTCTGGTCCTTTGAGTGATTTAGTTTTAATTATTTGTAGAGGGTAGTGTTCAGTGACTTGAAGTGATAATCACTGGAGGAAAACTGATAATTAAGTTATATATTTTTTGAAGCAGAAATGCTTTACTAATAAAACTGAGGCCATTCATTACAAGCTCCTTTGTCTCCTTTTATTTTTAATTTCAAAATTAACTGATCTTCAGTCTCTCTTCCTTTACTCCAATCTAGAATGAAGATAATCTCATCTTCTCGCCTCTCCTATAACAGGTTGCTGCAAATCATTCCCCCTACATCTTCAACTTCAGTATCTATCTATTGGCAGCTTCCATATTGTTTAAAATTACAGTTGGTCTCTCTACCCCTAAAAAATCTTATTCACTTGACCCCAACCAAGCATGCATTTCTCCTTAGTGGTTTATCTTTATTAACTTTCTTTCTTCTCCCCTCAATCACTTTTTAATCCCCAAATCTCTTGTTCATATTTATTTCTTTGGAAGAAAGAAAGAAAAACAAGAAAAGATATACAATTACATTTTAAAGTTTTATCCCTAGAACTATTGTTTGTGGATTTGGCTCTTAAGAAACTAATATCAGGAAAAGATGGAATAATCAACTGAGATAAATGTATGGGTAGAAGTTGCTGCTTTTATGTATGTGTGTATGTGGGTGTGTACACACATACACTGCACCATATACAAATATATGAGCACACATATATTGTTCTTTTAATTTTAACTTCTTATGAACCAAATGAATATATATGTATATAAATATACATAAATATATGTGTATATATAAATATTTACTTGTAAATATCAAGTATGCATATAGTTGTTTCTCTATTAATTCTCCCATTAGATTATGAACTCATTGAGAGCAGAGATTGTGTTTTTTTTTTTTCTTTTTGCTGTTCTTTGTATCCCCAGACATTAGTACAGCCCTTGGCACTTATTTAACAAATGATATATCTTTATCTATATTTATGTCAATATGTATATAGGTATGTAGTTCTATAGCCCAAGGTCTCTCTCCTATATTATACTTCCATATCACCAAAAGCCCATTTAACATTTTGAAATGGATGCCCTCTAGGAATCTCCCTTGAAATCTATTTCTCAACCTCACCCATTTCTATAAAAAATTCCACTATCCTAGACACCAAGATTTGCAACCTTAGGGATTATTCTCAGCTCTCTACTATCTGTCACCTCACATGTTCAGTCTATCCCACTGAATCTATTCTCCATATTTCTTTCATCCTTTCCCTTCTTTCCACTCCTATAATTACTACTCTCATTCAGGTCCTCATCATATCTCATCTGGACTATTACCATAGCCTCCTAATTAATTTTCCTATCTCTTGAGTCTATTTCCTACACAGCTGTCAAAGGGATTGTTTGTTTAAGCATATTGGCTAATAAGTGGCATTTATATAGAGATTTAAAGTTTGCAAAGTCTTTAAAAATTTTTAGATTATTTGATCTTCACAACAATCCTGTGAGGTAGGTGCTATCATTATCCCCATCTTAAAATTGAAAAATCTGAAGCAGAAAGAGGTTAAGTGATGTGTCCAGAGTCACACAGCTACTAAATGTTTAAGTCCAGATCTGAACTCTGGTCTTCATGACTTCAGACCCAGCCCTCTATCCACTGAACCATACTCCTTGCTCAGCACATTCCAGAGCCTTTCTATAACCTCTTGGATAAAACACAAACTCCTCTGATATTTAAAGCCCCCAGAGAACCTGTTTCTAATCTAGCTTTCCACATTTATTATATATTACTTTATACACACTATAGGCTAGTCAAAATGGTCTGATAATCCTTCTCACATGTGATATGCCATCACAACCCATTGATGTCTGAATTGTATTCCCTTCCCTCATCCCCATACCTTACAATAATTAATTTCCTTCAAAGATCAGCTTAAGTAACAATGAGATCCTTTCTGATCTCCCATGTTGCCAATGACTTAAGATCATAGCTCTACAGAACAAAGGTTCCTCAAAGACCATGGTTCTTTCTTCTTATAATATTCTGTAAACTTTTAAAGGACAAAGACTTCTTCATTTTTGTCTCAGTGCCTAGCCAAATACTTGATATAACAAGTGCTTAAGAAATGCTTGTTGACTGACTGAAGGAGAAGCTTAGGATTCTTAAAAGCACTGTACAATTTTCCAAATGCAAACAAGGCAGACATTCAGCTAGCATTTATTAAGTGCTGCTGTGTGCTGGGCACTGGGCTCATCATTGGCAATAAATAATCTTGATTCTCAAGCAGTTCACAGAATGATGGAGTAGATAAGAGAGAAACAATTATGAACAAAGAAGCTATATAGAAGTATGTGATAAATTGGAGATAATCAACAGAAAGAAGCCACTAAGATTAAAGAGGTCTGAGAGAAGCTTCTTGTAGAAGGAAGGCCTTTAGCTCTGACTTGAAGAAAGCTAGAGAAGTCAGGAAGCAGAGATAAGGAAGGATTTTCAGACACAGAGGAGATGTCCAAAGTTGGGAGATGGAGTCTTGTGTGAGAAATAACAAGTGTTATCAGTGTCACTGGATCATTGTGGAGAGGGTATAAGAAGACTGGAAAAAATCTATTCTGTCACCTGATAATTTATAGGCTTAAATCACTATCTTCTGCAGAGTCTGTCAAGATTTTTGTACTGATGGCAGCAGTGTTAACCTCATATAGAAATGAGAACCATTGAATACTAACTTAGAAAATCACATTACCTTTATATATGTTTTATTATATTTTATTTATTTTGTTGAAAGAGTATCCAGTTATATTTTTCTGTTATAGTTTTATGAGGTCTTAGCCCTAGGCCATGTGTTCAACATTTTTGATCTTGACAATAGGCATACTTTAACCATTTTTTTCCCTGGGTGGTCAAACTCTTTTGAGTAATTATAACTCTCATTTCTTCTGTAATATTTTGGAGATTAGTGCAGTCACCAACATGTCACAAATTGAAGGACCTTAACATTTGGAGAGAATCCTTCTTTCATTAAGAACTTATATTGAACATCCTAGGTGCCATAGTGGTCAGAGCAATGACCCTGAAGTCAGAAGGACCCAAATTCAAATGCTTCAGACATTAGCTGATCCTTAGAAGTCACGTAAACCTATGACTTCATTTTCCTCATCCTTCATTTAGCTGGAGAAGGAGACGGTAAACTACTCCATTATCTTTGCCAAGAAATCGCCCAAAATAGTCATGAAGAATGACTGAAAAAACTAAATAAAAAACCAAGTATCCTCCATGTTAGCGTACACTCTTAGAATATATCTCCTTGTGTTGTGTCTTACTTTATATGAATTATCACAGGGATTTTAAATAGTTCTCTGGGGTTACAGCTTTTATGATTTTAATATATGCAAAGGAGACAACTTGTTGGAGGAAAGTCTTTTTTGTTTTATCAAATTAAAAAATAATTATCATGCTGGGACCTTGTATTCTTGGCACCATTAAGTCAGTTTCTCATAATGAAAATTCTCCTTGGCATCTAGCAGAAAGATATTTATAATCTCCTACATGATGCATTAAAATAAGTTGATAAACATAAATTTTCACTTTCTGAATCACATAGTCATTCTGATTTTCATTCTGGCTAACAATGGGAATCAGAGTAAAAATAATAGAAGGAAACTAGTATTACGGAAGTAACACTATAGTTTCGTAGTTTGAAGACTCTAGTGGTAATCCAAGCTCTACTAATGGCTAACTCTATGACATCAGACAATTCGAGTCACCTCTTTTAGTCTTAGTTTCCTTAGTTGTAAAATCACAGAGATAGACTATGACTTTTTAATGCTTTTCAAACCTGAGAATATATAAAATAATATTTTACCTCCTGTGGACTTTGATCTATAGGTATGTTGAGAGAGTACTCCATTGTCTTCTTGGAACATAAAGAAATGATATTCGAATTATTCTGTAACTGAAGAGAAAAAATTTATACTTTTAGTTAGAGATGACTATGGAAATTATGAAAAGGTAGAAAGGTCTACTTAAAACTTAAATTCAATTTATTTTAACTTTTTGCTTATCACCATCTTTAATGATCATCTTAACTACAATGGCTAGAAAATTCAATATATTTTAGCCTAAACTTTGTATAAAATACTGTGTATTTTTGGATTTAAAAAAAATCAGTGACTTTTTCTTTAATCAATGAGTTTAATAAATTTTCAAACTTAAGTCTTTGATTGTTATTTTGGTGCTTATAAAATTTAGCTAAATAATGCTGACGCCAAAAAAGTTTCTTTGAATGATTAATGTAATGAAATATAAATATAACATTCATGGTAAACAGAATTGTGAGTTAACTAATAACAGAAAATATAATGAATTACTAAGGGTCATTTTTGGGGGAGAGGGAAAGAGTCTCAATTTTTGTCTCTAATGACATAGGAAAAGTTAGCTTTAGAAAGCATATACTGCTTGAAGCTAGAGATTGAAAGCTGTCTTCCCTTCACAAGTGTAGCTATTCACATATAGAAACTCCTCATCTTCATAAATAAACAAATGTACAAAAACAAAACAAACAAATTTAGAGTTAGAAAGGACCAAATCTAGCTCTCTCTCCTTACAGTGAAGAAACTGAGACCCAAAGAAGTTGTCCATCTATAGAAGTACTAAATGTCAGAGTGAGGACTTAAATCTAGGTCTTCTGGTTCTAAATCTAACACTCTTTCCATTGCTAAAACATTGCCCTCCTGAGTTAGTAGGAAGAATCAAGATAGGAAAAGCCAAAAGATATTTTGGAGAAGTTGTGGTCTTCTTTCCCTAAGATTTGGAGCACAGTGGTTACCAGCTAATATTTAACACAGATGGGACTTACCTTTGTTTTCTTCAGCTGAAGGACAGCTTCAAGAATGCTAATGTCTTCAAAGGTTCTCATAACTGGTTCAAGTTCTATCAAACATTCTAAGTAAAAAGGGAAATTCACATATTCATCTCATAAAAGTTAACATAAGCACAAAATAGTAATTTCAGCTACAGATTATGGTTGAATTCTATTTTTAACTTAAATTATCTGAACTTCTTTATCTACTTTTAAGATTTTCTTTTTTGTCAAGTCACAGAATTGGGAAAGGACTTAAACAGTTTTCTCTTGACTGAATGATTGTTCTTGTATACTTGAAATGGCTCTTGGAATAATTTAATGACCAGAACTTAATATCTTATGGAGAGTCCAAGGGAATCGATGGGAATTCCTTTCTTATATGAATTCAGAATCTCCCTTTTATATTCATTTACAGTTTCAAGAGGTAGATTTTTAGTGCTCTTTTGTAAATAACTGAAAATCTGGCTAGAGCACTCTAAGAATGAAGAATCGTCTGTTATCTTAAAGAAGATGACAGCCATATTTTAAATTCAAGCTTTTTTCTTTATTTTTTGTTTAAAATCAAATGCTATCAAATTTCATAATAATGCTTAGCAATAAAACCTTGAAAAAATCCAATGAAAATTCAGTTATTCAGCAACCACATATACAGTCTTTGCTATACATAAATATACTCTCTACATCAGATTAGAAGGTCTTGTCTATTTTTCTTTTGGTAAGCCAATGGAAATCATTCAAAATAATGCTTTAAATGCAGCAATAAAATATACAGGATAGCAAAAGAAACCAAAAGTAATGAGAAAAAAAGGCAAGGTAATTTTCTTCTCCACATCCAAGTTGACTGACCATCTGAAATCTTTTCATTGAGTTTAAAAATCCTTGTCCTAAATTTTAGTAACTAGAGGAAGTGCAATTTGATTTATGGAGTATTTGAGAAAATTCAATTTTATTTACATTTAAGTATATAAAGTATTGCCTAGCTCAATCCTTATAATTGTTTTAATGAAACAACATTTAGTGAAACATAATTTTAACTAGCACAACAATAATAAATGGCATAATCCAAGCTCTTGAAGGTGCTTGAAAAGTTTGCTTTTTCTCTTACACATTTTAAACACCCTTCAGTAAACACTCTTCTCAGTGCCATGTTTATAGTTTCAATCTGTACTACTTGTCTAGAAGAGATCTGCTAAAAAAGAGAAATTTCATCCCAGCCTATATCCAATTAAGTCAATTCTAAATGATGGGGAATGAATGGAATTTAAATAAATGACAAAAATTCAAAGCAAATTTAATACATTTCTTACTATTGTGAGGGTGTTCCATAAAGAACAAGTAATGAGATAAAAAATTATTATTTGATGTACCTTGATATTTTTACAGCAACTCTAGTTCCAGAATTAGTATGATCATTTATAATGGGGTTTTGATTTATTTAAAAAATTTTATAGGTATCCAAAATTTAAAAAACTATGTTTGAACTTTCTCTTCCAAAAAAAGCTCCAATAAATTTACTTTTTCATTCAATTCACCTGTAATTCTCATAAAAAAAAATAAGTGAAACTTCTTTAAGGTTGCTGATTTGAGATATTTCTTATGTTTCTTTGAGATACTTATTTAGCTCCCTCTGGAATTCTAAATTTTGCACACAGAATAACCATTCATTATTTTGTGGATTTACATTTTGATTTTAAGTTTAGTATAATATATGTATCTTTTAAAATTTAGACAAAAGCTTCACAACATGATGTATTTTGAGATAACAACAACAAAAAAAAGAGTTAAATAGATGTGGTGCTAATCATTTTAACCTGCCTCACTTTATTAAAATATTCCACTTCTTGGAATGTCACAATTACAATATGTTCATGATTTGGGGGAATCTAAATGACTCCAGATTAAATGAATAAACTCACTTAAAAAAGATGGTCTTTCATCTGGATTTTGTGCCCATCCAGCTTCAATTAGGTTAATCATCTGAGTTCGATGTGGAATATCAGGTGGTAAACTTTCTGTGTCAGTATCAGGTCGATTTCCCTTTGATACACTATACATTATCTGCAAGGGATTGATAACTTCTGTCAAAAGAGACATCGCACATTTATTAGATATTAATTAGAATTTAACACAATCAACATGTCCAAATTAAAATTAAAATAGGCAAGCCTTAAAATTTAATAAATGATTTTCAATGCTAAGAAAAAAAACAAAACAAAACAAAATAAAACAAGTTCAAAAAACAACTACCTGAAAAAAATCTTTAAAAAACAAATGGACTTTTTTAGCTTCTCCCAGTTACCTAGGCACAGAGCTGGTACTCTAACCAGGAGTGTGCTGGAGTCACTTTCTACTGGTTCTCAGGACCCAATTGTTGTTACATTTCATTACAAATCAGGGCTTGTGATTTTTTTGTTGCTTTTCTAGACTTAAGAAAGTGATGGAGAAAATGTTAATAATGTATGTTGTTTGTATGTTTTCAGAGAGCTGGATAGTAAACATTTGCCAGCACCATCTTGATCAACCTCCTGATTCCTCATCCATTGTGCTTTTTCTGTTTTGCTAAACATGATGCCTCAGTAAGTAACTTTTATTAAATATTAGATATGTTTACAATAAGATTAGTTTTAGTTGTGGATAAAGATGATCATTTAACAGGTTTTAAGTAGAATTAGGCAACAAACTTAATCAAATTTAATTACCTTCAAAGGGCTGCTTTCTGGACAAAACCTCCCACATGATAATAGCAAAGCTGTTTAAGGGAGAAAGATATTGAAATGTTTTATAAACTCAATTTGCATAATAGAAATAACAGATTTTCATTGCTGACCACAGTGCTATCTTTTCTTGAAAGAGGTACAAGGGTGGAATGAAAACAGAAATAATAAATGTCCAAAGAGGCCAATGTGACTAGTGTTTGATTTTTTCTTCTAAAGGAAGAGAAAAATAATCCTGCTTTTATTAAATTAAATTGGTTTTTTAGGTATGTTGTAAATTTTTATTACTCGGGGATATTTACAGACTTTATTAGTATCAACCATTCTAGATTAGTTTGAGTAGTCTTATTTTAAGAACTAGAAAATCTGACCAGATACTTTCAAATATGAGCATTTCATAATTTAGGCAAAACTAAAACTAAAAGTTTTCCTGTCTGACACATTGACTTTTTAAATATTGAACAAGATGCTTCCATTCCCCAGAGTCAGAGAAAATTAGGGAATCAAAATCATATCTTCACACATCTTTTTGGAATAACCTTTCCTCAAGGTTAAAAAATGGTTAAAAAGCTGGCTAAGTTCTGATAGAAAAAAATGATTTCAGCTATGTGAGTGTGGTTCACTTCTGAAATAAAGGCTTCATCATTTTCAAATTCCTAATTAGCTATGAATCCATAGAGGGCATTGTGGACAAACAACCCACTGTTTACTTTTGGTGGAACTTGTCTTTTATAGACATTGTATATGTAAAGTATTTTTCTAACTGCAAACCTTAAAAGGATTCTGGAAATGTCATATACCTGGATTAGCAGATATAGAATAGGTGTGGAATATAAAGGAAAAACCAGAAAAACTTTGGGGAGTGGGATGACATGGTAATACTTTTGGATTCAGGGAATGCCATAATTTCTGCCCTACAAATGAACTGAGAACTAATAGTATTCCTCAGACTAGAAACAGGATAAGAATAACAGTAAAATTAATAATAATGATGATGATAATGATAGCTAGCACTCATTTAGTGCTTTGAGTTTTGCAAAATGAAGTAGAAAGCCCAAGCTTTGACTTAGAAGTGAATTTGAGAAGAGATTAAGAGACCTACCAAATGGGACAACAATATCAACCTGGATCAACACTAAGATACTTCAACTCAAAGTTGAAGCAAAGAATAGGAATGAGCCTGGGTATCCTATACATTATGCCAAAGAGGCTAGCACATGGCTAGACTTTAGATGTAGGTGCTCCACCAAGTATTTACCAAGAAAATCTCTGAATGTGGGAGTGGAGATGGAATCAATGGCAATTATCTGAGGACACATTTTACTAAGTTTGATAAAGTTCATCATCAGGTTGGCCTTAACTCTTGTTAAGGTAGACCTCATGTTATCACACTTTGTTCTACAACTCTTGAGTGTACTTATCATGTTTGTTTGGGCTAGAATTTATATTCAGAGTGAATATAAAAAGTATTTTTTTCTGTTTTGTCCAGAAACCCTGAAAGTCTTCTCCCAGATTGATTTTTCCTTTTTTTTTTTTTTGAGTAGGTAAAAAAAGCCATTATCTACCTCATTTTCTAGACTTCATTACTGATATGTTATTGCCTCAGTCAAATTGAGACTTATTAAATATCTTAGCTTGAAAAAACAAAGCCTCCCACTGCATTTTGGGCCATCTCCAGTCATTGTGATCTATATCTGGCCACTGGATTCAAGATGTCTCTGGAGAGGAAAGTGAGGCAGGTGACCTTGCACAGCCATCTCTTGCTTAAATCCAATTACTTGCATGTCTCGGTATCACTTCCCTGAAATCATGGTCCTCTTCAAGAACAAAGGACAAACAATAATAATCAGTGGGAAAGGGGAAAACTTGCCTAGATGAAAGGCACACTTACCCATCCCCCAAACAACAAACTATCAGGCTTCCATTAAGCACTGAAATGAGTTTCTGGCATAGGATTTTTTGAAAAAACAAAACAAAACATTATTCTCGTTTTGACAGTTCACAGTTAGGCCAAGATAAACTAGGGAGGTATGCATACCTGAAGAGGTCAGGTATGATGGCAACATCTGTTGTCATGATTCTGAGGACAAAGAGGGTGGAACAATCTATGAAAATATAAGATAAATTGCAGTAGGACAATTGTGGTTACTTAATCTGGGGTTTTCCCCTCATAGGACCCAGGGTTTTCCCCTTATCAAACTCTAGACACATGGAGTTTGTCTTGAGCAAATTTTAATACTCCATTGTCTTGGAGTGTTCCTGTATGTGTTTGTTAGGGAGAGATAAAAATGCAAAGGGAAAATCTCTAATGACATCACTAGATGTATTGTTTATCCCCTTTGAATCTCCTTGACTACATTTAGAAGGTCTGACATAGAGGAGAATCTGATATCCAAACCAGTTCATAATTCTAGAGGACAGTCGGTTTTGTATTGATCCTGAGGTTATCACTTCAGATTGGACCAAAATTATTCCATGTCAATTTTAAATCAATTAAATTAAAATAGATAAATCAAACTAAAATAATTCAATGTATTGAAATAATTTAATTAATAAATTAGTTGAAGTTATTTGAAATAATTAAAAGCCTATCAGTTTTTAGTAAATGTGAGCTAGAAAATGGTTAAGTCAGTTTTTAAGGGAATTTTTTTAAGGGCTTATTATGTTCTAGACACAATGCTCAAAAGAAAGGTAAAAATACGTCTTGCTCTCAAGCAGCTCACATTCTAATGCAGGATATACAACTATGTACAAACAAGATATGTAGATTAAATAGGAAGCTGTATAGGAACTGGGAGCTCTACTTCTTGGCTCTGGACATTTTCCTTGGCTCATTCTTTTGTCTGCAATGCTCCATCTCTCCTCCACTCCATCTCCTTCCTGACTTCCTTTGTTGTTTCTGTTCTTTGTTCTCAAAGAGGACCGATGACATCAGCAAAGCAATGTCTTAACTTGAAAGTTACCAGCCTCATTCTCTTCTTCAGAGCCATATAGATCCAGTAACAAGACATAAATAAGGATGACTGGGGATGGCCCTGGATGCAGTAGGAAACCCTGGCCTTTTTAAGTCTTTCTCAGGTCTTAGTTTGTCTGAGGCAACATCTATTTATTCATTAAAGATAGGTAAGAAATGAGGCAAAAAAACTTTTTCTACCCACTCAAAACAACGTGGGAGGGAAAGGCCCTCAGAGTTTCTGGCCAAAACAAAAACAATTGTTGTTTATACTCACTTTGAGGCAATAAAATCTAAACAATGACCAACTAGGGCTTGGATTGGGCCCATTATTGTCCAATCTAATGAGAGTTAGTAGGTTTGGAGTTTTTGGCAAGCCAATTATCTCCATTTGAATTCCCATGCTTTAAGTCCTAACTAAAATCTCAACTTCTACCACAAGTCAACCCTTTCTAATTCTAGTGCCTTCCCTCTGTTTATTTCTTATCTAATCTGCATATAGTTTGCTTTGTATAAATTTTTTTTTTCTTTCTGTAGTCTCCCTTGAGAATGCATGCCCTCGGGTGAAGGAAATTATTTTTATATTTGCTTTCTTTTATATCCTCAGCCCTTAGCACAATGTCTGGCACATAGCAGGTATTTAACAAATATTTGTTCATTGATTAGGACAGTATAAGAAGAAAGACTCTAAAAGGTGGGAGGGATTGGGAAAATCTTCTTGGAGAAAGTCATATTTGAGCTGAGTCTTGAAGGAAGTCAGGGAAGCAAGGAGGCAAAAGTGAGGAAGGGGAACAAGCAAGTATGGAGGACAACCAATAAAAAGTTAGAGAACAGGGAAATAGAGCATATGAGGAACAATATGAAGGCCAGTGTAGTTAGAGCACAGAGGAGTTTAAGGAAGGACTAAAAGATAGAGAGGAATCAGTTTATGAAGGGCTTTAAAGGTGAAATAGAAGATTTTATATTTTATCCTCTGGGCAAGTAAGAGCCATTGGAGAAGACTGAATGGGGGGGTGGGAGATGACTTAGTCAGAACTCACATTTCTGTTTAGTTATTTCAATCTGTGGGACTCTTTGTGACTCCATTTGGGGTTTTCTTGGCAGATATTGGAGGGATTTGCCATTCCTTTTCCAGCTCATTTTAGTGAGGCAAATAGGATGACATCACCTGCCAGAGTCACAAAGCTACTGTCTAGAGTTAGGGTGTGAACTCAGGAAATGGGTCTTCATGACTTTGAGTTCAGTACTGGATCTACTGCCACTTCCCATGTGCTGGTATTTTAGGAAAAATGCCATGAATTCTATCCTAAAGACAGAATATAGGGTGATTCCCTGAAGTAAGAAAATTAACATGTTAAAAGAGATATTAAAGAAAGAGCACCAGATTTAGCATCAGAGGACTTGATGCAAGTCACTCAACTTCCCTAGGGTTCAGTTTCCTCATTTATGAAATAATGAGATTGGATTAGATGATATTGAAGGTCTTTTTCAGCTCTAAAACTATGAAATTTATCAGACATTAGGCAGTTGCATCCTGTATTTTTTATATTATTTTTTTCTTGTCAAATGGCCCTATTTCTTTGGAACATCATAGTGTGATATGTATTATTTTCTGTGGTTCTAAAAACACAGATGTGGCCTGACATCTATGTACGCAAAATTCCCAAATTACGAACCAGATGTGTGTACTGGGCACTATTTGCATTACAAAATTTTTCTATATCCAAATATCCTTTGAATAGCCCTTCCCCTAGTCCATTTAAGAATGTGCTAGCTTATCTAAAGTTAATTGTTAATGCCCTTCCTTCCTAACTACCTTGTATTTGTTTTTATTAATTCCCCTTATATTTATTCTCAATTTGCTTAGAAAAGTATTTTTCTTCTCTTCCATTAGAATGTAAACTACTACTCAGTAGGCACTGTCATTCTTTGAATTTAAATCTCTAGCACCTAGAAAAGTAGCTGATATTGTTGATTGCTTTAAAAAAACCCCAAGAACTCTGATATAACATATGGCAGTAGAAAACAGATTGTGATTAAACAATCTTTCAGAAATTTATATTGCATTAAAGTGAGATATACCTGTAGTAAAAAAAATAAAACAACTTGCCCACAGAATACCAATACTTTTTTAAATCTCATCTTATAATAGGACAATAACCTTCTAAACAGTTTAACTCTATGTGAAGGCAATGTATTGTACCTGTATATATCATGTTTGATGCTAGCCCGTGACTTCTGGTTGGGGTCATAGTTTTCAGGTGGCATGTAGATGATGGTTCCACCCTCTGGGGTAGATACACTATTCCTTGATTGAGATAAAGACATCTGCCGCCATTTTGATAAACCAAAATCTGCAATCTGTAAAGGAAGAAATTATACAATAATTATGTTCCCTTAGATTCCTATGTTGCTTTGGTCTGCTGAAACTCTATTTCACTTAATGTTTAATGTTGTGTTTTATAGATATTTATATTTTTATCTCACTCCTCTATTAGTGAATGTTCCAGGAGATAAAGGTTTATGTCTTATATAAACTTTATATTTTCCAAAGTGTTTAGCTCAGTACTCTGCATATAACAAGAACTTCAAAAGCAAGTTCTAAATGATTGAACATTGTTTTTTGTAATGGGCTGAAGCTTGAGTTGATGCACCGAGGTCCCAAGCATGTGAGGCTAAATAGTAATTGGGCCATACTCTATTAATATATATGTTTGGAGAAAGAATGGCCCCCGCCCACTCTTTGTGCAAGTCCTGATGTGTTGTATAGAAAATGACGATTTTGGTGGGTGGAGGCAGAGGGGCGGAGAGAGAAGCAGAAAGAAACTGCTGGCTGGCGTCTTGTTGCAGCTGCTCATATTGTTAATTCCCCTTCACCTCAAAAAGAATAAAGAGTGAAGATTTTCCCTTAACCTGAATTCCTGACTCCGGCTGATTTTAACATATACGGTCATCACAGTTTTAAAAATAATGACTTCATATTTTTGCTACTAATATCATAGAAATGACATATTCTTGATATCAGCAAATCTTTCAATGTCATGTTTTCCCCATTATATTGCTAATTGAGATTCCAAGGTGAGAAATTTAAATCTCTTCCATGATTCCAAGTTTCATTTTCATAGTAAACTGGCTGTACTTTGAAGGTCAAACTAGTTTTACAAGATGGTCAGATGACCAAATAGATTCCACTATTGGGCACATTTGAATACTTCACATTTTGTTAATTTGTTTTATGTGGATACTTTCAATGATGCATGGTATCCTTTCTGCTTTTGGGGGCTGTTTCCCTAAGTTGCCATAACTAAAAAAAAAATCCCTTGGAGGCCAAGTTCTGGTGATTAGTCTCTTCAAACTTAGCAAAGCTCATTCCTGAATGCTACTGTGTCTCCTCGTATGTCTTGGTAATTTTTTTCAAGCTGGTAAGACCTGAGAGCTTGGCACAGTCATTTAAAACACTGATATACACATACACATACACACACAGAGCCAAAACTATAGGTTACTTCCATGTAATGATGAATCCTCATACAAATTATGTGAATAAAAAGTCTTGCTTTAAAAATTGAGTGATTATATCTGTAGAGAAATCTGTACTTTCATTGCAAGGGATGGTTTGCTGAGTAGGAGGAGATGAAAGGGAAATAAAGATAATGGAAAACCAAAATATATCAATATGATTTTTTCAGAAGAAAAATTATTTGTCAATCATAAGAAACAGCAGCTATTCAATTTTAAGTAGATAAAGAATTTATTATTTGCTCTGAAGTTGGAGGACTTGTATTCAAAGCCTGCCTCTGATTTGTACTTTCCCGTGATGTTAAATAAGTCACTTAGCTTCCCATTGCATTATTTTCCTTCTTTGTAAAATGAGGGCGTAGAACAGATAGTTTCTGAAGTCTCATCTAAGTTTAGGCTTTTGATTCTAATATATCAATTGGGAGCATATAGACGCTTCTTGCCTGAGAAAGTGATCCTGAAAAATTTGAGAACTATAGTTATTATGTAATAGAAGCAGACTTCAGAGACATTTCAAATCCCTACTCTTCTTAAAATAAAAATTAAGGTCAGAGCAAAAAAATGTTCTCTATAACATTCAAAAATGTTTATTAGTCTATGTGTGAAACACTATGCTAGGAAATTGGGATATAAAGACAAAACAGTGGTCTCTGACTTCAAGGAGCTTATACTCTTAATGGCAGAAGAAGAAGACTTTAATTAAAATTGTCTAATGTCCTGACAGTTATATTGAAACTCAAATGTAACAATATTAAAATGCATGTTCTTCCATGTTAAAATGTTAACTCATTTGTTAAGACAACATATATTATGGATTTGTTTTGTGCAAAGTACCATCTGAGGAACTGGGGAGTTCTAAATAATATGGAATCATCATCATTATTTATATAGTTTGCTGGTTTATGTTTCATGTATATGAGCTAATCTGATTCCCAGTTAGGAAGTCAAAATGAGTTTAGTTATTTTCCTTTTATAGAAAAGGAAACTGAGTCTTAGCAAAGTTGGTTGACTTATTTAAAGTAGCACAACAAGTAAATGGAAAAATAAAGATTTAAACCCAGGTTCCCTGAATCTACAACATATTCTTTCCATGCTTATTTTGGCTCTGCCAAATAATTGTCTTTTTAGCTGCCTGACTTTGGACTTAAAATTCTTTGTTTTTGGTTTTGATGTTGAGCTGTGTACTACACCACCATAATTTTCCTCATCTGTAAAATGATGGAGTTAGACTAGATGGGCTTTAAGATCTCTTCCAATTTTATCATCTTAAAATTCTAGGATATTGAGAGTAAAAAGTAGGAGAAAATACTAAAAAATCTGTTATTTCTCTTACATGGCTGGAAGGTGACAAGTAACTAATTTTAAAATTCTTCTGGAGAGGAAAGTGAGACAGGTGATTTTGTACAACCTTTCCCCACTTAAATCCAATTGATTTTCATGTCTTAGCACTATCTCTCTGATGTCATGGTCTTCTTTGAGAGCAAAAGACAAATAGCAACAAAAACAATGGATATTCCCATCTTGAAGAAAAAATACTCATCTTTAGTTAATGCCGTTTATTAGTTCCTGAACCACAATTTTACCATATGTCTTCTTTTAGAGAAGATAAAATCACAGAATCTTAGAGCTGACTCCCAGAGGGTATTAGTTCAAATTATATCTGGACAAAAATGCCCTCTACAACATCTGACAAGTCATCATCAAGCCTTTGCTTGAAGACCTCAAATATGAGGGAACAACTGTCTCCTTGGGTAGCTCTAGATAGTGCTGGGTCTAAAGAAGGAAAATCTCCTCTTATGGGTTCAAACTCAGTCTCAGATATTTACTAGTTATATGGGTGAGCCATTTCAGCATATTTGCTTCAATTTTCCCTTATCTGTAAAATGAGCCGGCGAAGGAAATGACAAACCACTCTAGTCTTTTCCAAGAAAACCCCAAATGGGATCATGAAGAATCAGACATGACTAAAATGACTCAAAAACAAATGGTTAAAAAGTTTTTCCTTAGACCAAGACTCAATTTGTCTTTTTGGACCATCTACTCATTTCCCGAATCCTGTCTAAAACACTTACTGGCTTAACCTTGTTTCCTCATCTGCAAAAAGGGGATCATAAAGAGTATCTACCTCATAGAGTGTTGTGTGGATAATGTGAGAAATCATACACAAACCACAGTGTAAACCTGAATGCAACACATAAATGCTAGCTGTTATTTTATTATAGTTACTATTCTTGCATCTTTGTTGCTGTTCACTTGTTATAGTTATGCCCTACTCTTCGTGACTCCATTTGGAGTTTTCTTGGCAAAGATATTGGAGTAATTTGCCATTTCCTTCTCTAGTTCATTTTACAGATGAGGAAACTGAGGTAATCAGGGGCAAGTGAGCTGCCCAGCATCTTATACCTACTGTCTAAAACAAGATTTGAACTTAGGTTTTCCTGACTCCATGCTGCCATTCTATCTACTATGCCACCTAGCTGCCTTTCTGGTATTAATTCTATAGTATTACTAACATGGCATGATAATAGTTCTAGTATCATTATGCCTATTAATCTTAAAAATTCCCTCTAGAGTCATATAGAAAAAGCTTCTTTTCTTTTACATGTTTTCCTTGTTCCCTTTCCCTTTTATTCTCTTAAAAAATTATTTAAGGACAGTTATTTCCATTCCTACCTTTTTTCAACAGCCTCAATTCCTCCAATTGATCTTTACATGGCATGATCTTGAGACCCTTCACCATTCTGGCAGCTCTCTTTTGACCTCTCTCCATTTTGCTGATGTCCTTCCTCAACCATTGTACTCAGAACTGAACATAAAATTTCAGTACTTGTCTGACCAGGGCACTGGACAGCAGAAATATACACTTCCTAGATCTGAACATGATACTTCACTTACTACACATAATATATATGATTGCATCAACTTGTTTGGTTTTGTTAGCCAAACAAGTTGATGCAATCATATATATTATGTGTAGTAAGTAAATATGCTGGTGACACATATAGAGGTTTTTTGTTTTTTGTTCTTTTAATTATTGCTGGTTAGTCTTTTCAGTCTTATTGAACTCTCTGTGACCCCATTGGGATTTTCTTGGTAAAGCTACTGAAGTGGCTTGCCATTTTCTTTTTTGGATCATTTTACAAATGATGAAACTGAGGCAAACTGGATTTAATGACTTGTCCAGAGTCGCATTAAGTGAATGAATCTTACTCCAGAACTGGTGAATTACATCATTCAATTCTCAAATATAAAGTTCATATGGGTCAGGTAACTTAAATTTGTCAGCAAGCTACTTTTTATCTCCCATGCTTAAAGTGGATATCAAATTCCTATTAGCCAACTGTTATTCTACTTTTTCCACTTCAAAGATCAAAGAAAACAAAACTTTGCTTTCTCTTTAGTGCTAGGTATCATTCTACCCACTCCGAGTGAAAATACTAATCTTTCTTCAATCTCCAACAAAGATATGCTTCTAGTCATTTTTAGTGTATTTGTTCCTTTGTGTCAGTCACGACCAACTATTAAGGACTTCATTTGGGGTTTTCTTGTTAAAAATACTGGAGTACTTTGTCATTTCTTTCTCCAGCTCATTTTACTGATGAGGAAACTGAGGCAGATAGGGTAAATGGTTTGTCCAGGGTCCTACAGCTAGTAAAAGTCTGAGGACAGACGAACTCAGTAAAATGAGTCTTCCTGACTCTAGGCTGAGCATTCTATGAACTATGCAAGCTAGTTGCTCTTTGTTGTCTTTAGCTTTACTGCCAAATCCCAGTTCATTCTGAGCTTTGGTATTCCTGACACTTTCTTACAGGACCATGTTTCCAAATTTCCATGTGACTCATCCATCCTAACCCTATTTGCCAATCTCATGGAAACATTTAGTCATTCTGTCCTTTTCTAGTCCCTCCATCATGTTTTGGTCTCACTTTCCTCCCTCTGAAATCCTGACATCAGTTTATTTATTCAACTTTACACTGACCACTTTTCTCAAATCCCTTGCCCTCTAGTTTTATCACTTCCTATCTCTTGTCCTATCATTTCTCATCTGTTAGCAAATCTCAACCCTATTGAGTTACTAGTTGATGAAGACCATTTGAGTAATCATATTACTATGTAACTGTGGAGTCCAATAAAAACTATATTAAATCTCAACTAGGTTCTCATTCTATTGATCCTTTTACTATTATTCTATTCTCCACAGTATCTGTTCAAAATCTTTTTTTTCCCCTCAAGTCACTGATACAACCCCTTTCCCCCACCATCTTAGGAGAGGACCACGTCTCATTCATACTGTTGGAAGTTCCTTCTCTACATTTCTACAACTCTGATTCTTACAACATTAATCCCTATTCTATTCTTTGTATTCAATACCAGAGGAAGATATGATCCTTTTCCTAGCCAAGGCTAAGTACTTTTTACTTGTGTCTTTGATCCCATTATCTTCTTATCAAACAGAAACTTTCTTCTTCAATCATTTTCTTTTTATAATCTTCAATCATTCTTTATCCATTGGCTGCTATCTTATTGCCTACAAATATGTCCTTGAAAACGAAACCTTTCTTTGATCCTTCCCTCTTTCAAACCATTATCTTATATCTCTTTCCCTTCTACCACCAACTTCCTAGAAAAAAAGCTGGCTCTACTCATTACTTACATCCACTTACTTTTGGACCCACTACAATCAGGCTTATTACCCAATTCATTCAATTTAAACCAAGATCTTGCCAAGATCATCAATGATCGCTTAACTCTTAAATCCAATGATTTCTTCTCAATATTTTCCCTTCTTGACCTCTGCAGCTTTAGGCAATTGACTATACTTTCTTCTTAGGTAAAATCTCTAAGTTTTCATGAAACTTCCCCATTGATTTTCTTCCTACCTATTCATTCTCAGTATCCTTTGCTAAATCATCATCTCTGTCCCACCTCCTTTGCCTGAATATACCCTAAATCTCTGTTCTGGGCACTCATATTCTCTGTCTACACACACATCTTGAGTATGTGATAAGCTCTTCAAGGGTTTAAGGATCATTACTATGCAGATGACTCTCAAATATACAAATTTTCACCTTTCTAAGTTTTCTAGTTCTGTTTCACTAATCAGCTTTTGGTTAGTTTAAAGTGAATGTCCCAATGGCACTTCAAAATCAAATATAGAATTATATAATAAACAATAGAATTCATTGTCTTCTAAACTCTCCCCATCTCCTACCAAAACAAATAAACAAAAACAAAACAAAACATCGTTTCCTAATTTCTCTATTTGTATCAATGTTACAACTTAGTCTTCCAGTCATAGGGGTTAGCAACCTGAGAATTATTCATTACTACTCTCTTCCTCTCTTTGCTAGCCAGAAATTATGTCCAATTTTATCTTCTTCATCAACATGTTACCCTCATTATCTTCATCATCATTTGCATTTATATAGCATTTGAAAATTTGTATTCTTATTTGATCCTCAAGACAACTCTGGGGGAAAAATGTGCTGCCATTATCTCCATTTTGCAAATGAGGAAACTGAAACTTTAAGATTAAAGGAATTGTTCAGGATCACACAGCTAGTATCAAACTCAGGTTTCCCAATCTTCAAGTCCAGCACTCTCTCCACTTAGCTACTTAGTTATTTACAACTCCTTTTCACTTTCACAGATACATCTTTAGTCCAGGTACTCATTTTTCGAATTATTGCAATAACCTCCTAATTTTTTCATAATATGCCTTTTTTTCTCTCTCCCCTCTCATATCCATCTTCTTCACAGCTACCAAACTGAGTGAATGACTGAAATATTAATTAAGCACTTAAAATGAAAAAGGCCAGCTAGATGGCACCATAGATAGATTGCCAGGCTTGGAGTCAGTAAGACTCATTTTCCCAAATTCAAATCTGGCATCAGACACTAGTTGTGTGACCCTGGACTAGTCACTTAATCCTGTTTGCCTCAGTTTCCTCTTCTGTCAAATGAGAGGTAAAAGGAAATTGGAAATTACTCCAGTATCTTGACGAAGAAAATCTTAAATGGAGTCACAAAGAATCAGACTAGATGAAGTGACTGAACAACAAAAATGTGCAAATCCCCGGGGTTATAAACCAATTCAAGCTTTTAAGGAGCAAGTATTCTAATGGGAAAGATAGTATATAGGTAAGATTTCAGTTGCAAGTTAGATAGAAAGTTCCCATGTTCTTTACGACGTAGCAGCAAAGTGGAAGGTAATGACTCTCTTTTAACATCATTTTCAATGATAAAAATCATCATCTTTTCATTTTTAAACAATTTGACAGTTCCAAGCGGTTGGGGACAAGAACATTCTTTTTTTGACATTCAAACAACATTCTTCAAGTGCAGATCTAACCATATCACATTTCCCTCCCCACTTAAGATGATTCAGTTTATCTCAACTGTAACCAGGATAAAATATAAACTGCAGTATGTCATTTAAAGTATTTCACAATTTGTTTCTAATTCATCTTAATAGACTAACTACTCATTACTCCCTACCTGTATTCTATATTCCAGTTAAACCGGCCTTCTTGATGCTCCATGTACATGACATTGCATAATTTTGTATCCCTGCCCTTGCTCAGGCTATCCTTGAGTCCTGAGAGGTTCTTTGCTCAAAGCTGCCTCTTAGAATAGCTTTCTTCAAGACAAGCTCAAGTTTACTTTCTTTAGGACACCTGACTTTTCCTGACTCCCTAGTGGTTTGTGCTCCCCATCTCACCTGAAATTATTTTCAAAATATTTTGAAAATATTTATTTGTATATATGCCATTTTACTGCAGTAGAACGGAAATTGCTTGTGGGAAGGCTTTATTTCATTTTTGTGTTTAAATATTACCTAGCACAAAGTAAGCTTTCAACATTTCTTGCTTTATTGAATTTATTCTCTATTACTTGTCCTTCCATTTTTGGTACATCTTTTAAAAACTCAAGTTGGTTAATTGGTTCCTTGCTTTTTAAAAATTATTCTCTCTAGGCAACTTCTCTTTTCTTCTTCATTAGGTTCAGAATCCCACTACAAATTATATATTTATATATACATATACACACACATATAGTTTTAATTTATTAAATAAAATAAGCATTCCCATAACATAATAAAAAGATGACTACACCTGAAACTGCAAATCTATAATGTGCAATTTGCTATTCCTTTTAAATATATAATAAACATCATGTAATTTTTTTATTTCCTTCTTTCTACTCCCCCATGCTAAAGATGGCTACCATTAGACATAAATATGTGTGTATACATATATATGTAAAATCATTCTATACAGATTTCATTTTTATCAGTTCTTTCTCTGGATGCATATATCATCTTTCTTCATTGTCCTTTGTAGTTAATTTGTGCATTTATAATAGTTAAAATGACTTATTTGCTTGAAGTCATTATTAAAACAATATTGCTGTTGCTGTACATAATGTCCTCTTGTTTTTTTTTTTTCTCTTTTTTTATTTCATGTAATTCTTATCATGTTTTTCCAAGGTCAGTGCTCTTCATTTCTTACAACACACTAGTATTTTATCACAATCATAGCCCACAACTTGTTTCCATAATTGATAGAAATCCCTGTAATTTCCAGTTCTTTGCCACCAAAAAGAAAACTATTATAAATATTTTAGAATATATTGGTTCTTTTTTCTTTTCCCTTAATTAACTTTAGAAAAAGGCCTAGTAGCGATATTGCTGGACCAAAGCGTATAGGCAGTTTAGTAGATCTTTGGGCCTAATTCCAGATTGCTTCCCAAAATGACTAGATTACAATTCCACCAACAATGAATTAGTATTCCAAATTTGTCACATCCCCATTTTAGCAAAGCTGGCAGGTATAAAATGATATCTTGAGGATGTTTTAATTTTTATTTCTCCAGTAAATAATGAATTAGAGCATTTTTTTCATAGACAATAAATTGATTTTATTTCTTTATCTAAAAATTGCCTGTTCATAGCCTTTGACCATTTATCTGTTAGGGAATAACTCAAATTATTATAGATTTTTACAAATTTCTTTATAGAAATATGAGATCTTTATATGAGAAACTGCTATAAATTCCCTCCTCCAATTTTCTACTTTCCTTCTTGATCTTAGTACATTTGTTTTATTAATATAAAACCTTTTTAATGTAACCAAATTATATATTTATACTCATTCTGCAATCTTATTTCTTGTTTATACATAAATCATCACCTATTCATATGTTTTAATTTCCATGTTTTTCAAATCTCTCTGTGTGTGTGTGTGTGTGTGTGTGTGTGTGTATGCATGTATGTATGTATGTATAAAGGACTCATGATGGAAAATGCTATCCACATCCAGAGAAAGAACTGTTGAACTCTGAGGGCAGATCAAAGCATAATATTTTCACTTTACTTTGAGGGTGTTTATTCCTTTTGGTCTGTTTCTTCTTTTACAACTATGACTAATAGGGAATTTATTTTACATGATGGCACATATATAACATATACCAAATTGCTTGCTTTTTTTAGAAGGAGGAAAGGGAGTGAGAGAGAAAAATTTAGAACTCAACATTTTGTAAAAGTGAATTTTAAAAATTGTCTTTGCATATAATTGGAAAACATAAAATACTATAAAAAAAACCTTGCTGTATAACTCTTGATATTATATGGTTACTTCTGGATCTATGAGAGGTCTATAAGTTATCATTTGTTCATTACTTAAGCAGTTCACTTTCTTTTCCAGTTGCACATTTCTCAGATGAAATTGTATATGGAAAGAATAAGAGAATCTGAGAGTCAAAAGAGATTTTAGCAGCCACGTGGTTCAAAGAAGCAGGATACAAAGACCTCTTCAGATAGTGAACAGCTCTAATATTTAGGAATCATCATCAAGCCTAAATGCGCTTTTTTGCATCTTTCTCCATTGCTCCTAGTCTTCCCTCCAGAATTAAACAGGACACATTCTAATCTTTCCCTTCAAAAAAGCAATTTGTATACAGTAAACAGTTAATAAATGTTTTCTGAGATGAGTCAAGGTTGACTTTAAAACAATGTTACTGCCCAGAACTGACTGGTTGATGAGCCAGCTTATTCCATTTTTAGACAGCTCTCAATATTAGAGTCTTTCCTTATTACTGCCTTCTTTCTTTCACAATACCACTTAAACATTTTAAGAAAGTGACCACAGCTCACCCCAATATTTTCATTTACAGGCTAACACTACTCATGTACTTTAACTCTATTATTTGGCTTTGAGTCCCTGACATCCTGGCAGATACTCTTAAAATGCAATGCTCAGAACTGAACATAATAATATTCCAATGTGATGATTAGTACAGAGTGCCCAATTGTTTATGACCTCGTTTGGGTTTTCTTGGCAAAGATACTGGAGGAATTTATCATTTTCTTCCCATCTAATTTTAAAGTTAAAGAACTGAGGTGAAAAAGGTTGAATTTCTTGCCCTGTATCTCACAAGTGTCTGAGGCTAGATTTGAATTCAGGACAATGAGTCTTTCTGACTCCAGGCTCAGCACTCTATCCATTATACCACTAAGCTGGCACAATGGAATCATCTTTACCCTCATAAAAGGCATTGTGCCTCTCCAGTCAACGACACCTGGTTAGCTGCAGAATTCAAAGTTATCTTGATTTTTTATATTATATTTTCTTGACTTTTATATTACTGAAATCTAATGAAACACTTCCACTGAAGTCTAGTCTCCTATTTTAGTATCTCATGGTGACATATAAAGGTAAATTTGGATTCTATAAAGACATGCCTATGGACAAGTTCTAGGAGGTTCTATAGGGATAGAAAGCATTTGAATATGGTCTTATTAATGGTCTGTTACCTGAGTATCAGCCTAAGTTTGGGGAGGTTTATCATCATGTTGGCTCTGGGGAAGAGCTTTCTGATCACATCAACTCTTAAAAACCATCTAGTAACTTATATTGGGTTTATGATCTATGTTAGCACAGAGAATACAAAGGGACAAAATCACAGAACTTTTAAGTATCCAAGGACATTGAGATTTGCTTTGTTGACAGTTATATTAGAGAGCAGGCTCATGCTGAGCTTGTCATTAACTAAAATGAGGAAATCTCTTTTACATAGACTTCTGTTTATTGTGGCTTCCCTTTCATGTAATAAATTAAAAAAATATTTTTTATACAGTTATATATTAATTCTTTAAGTATTAGTTTTAGAATATTCTACTCTAAATTAATTGCGGGGAAATTCTTTGAAAAATTCTTCTTAATTTCTTAGAATGCTGTGCATGAATCCTATAATGTGGCAGTATCACTCAGTATGCATTATGGTAAGCATGTTTCTAGCAGGTCCAGTTTTAAAAGTGATTGGTCTTAAAGGTAAGAGTGAAATGTGGAATTTGGATAACTGAGGAAGGGATGCAAAACTTCTTGGAAGATTCAATTTAAAGGATTTCCAATAATAAATGAATCTCTCTTTTAGCTAAGTATTGTAAAAAACTAAGAGTTGACAAATAATTTTTAAAATGACAAATATTATGACTCTTTTTATAAAGATGAGATAACTGAAGCTCAGAAAAGTTTAAGAATTTGCCTATGCTAATAAGCTTGTGAGTTAGGATTTGCTATAGGTTTCTCATGATTCTAAGTCCAATTTACTTTTGCCCAAATCATATTGTCTCTAATCATCCTAAAATGTTTAGTGATTCAATCATCTAGCACCCATCTTTCCATATAGCCCAAAAGTATAGCATGAGCTTTGTCAAACACCTTGATGAAATCCAGGTATATTCTATACAAACTTAGAAAACCAACTATGCACCAACTGATTTTCCCCTGGTTTAAATTAGTAACTAACAATTTTTTTTAATCCATAGGTTAAAGATTGAGAGCTAGAACAGATCATAGGAATCACTTCATCTAACTCACTTCTATTTGTAAATGAGGAAACTGAGGTACCGAGAAGTTAAATTAATTGTTCAAGGTCAGTGGAAAGACAGCAATTAAATTTAAATCCCATGATTTATGGTCCAACATTTTCTACTGAGTCTCTGGAATTTTCATGTACATGTTTGATACCAAAACTTATAGCTTCAAATTATATTTCACTATGAAATAATTACTCTTGAAAATAGCAAGTGTCATAAGTACTTGGCACTCAGATTTTTTCAGCCTGTCACAATGAGGAAGAATAAGTTTCAGGAAACCTACTTCTTCACTTAATTTTTTTATAAACCATTTTTTCTTCATTTTCTCTATGTTTTACTTGAATTTATTTTTTCATTTTCAATTTATATCACTGCATAATTGATATTTACAACAATAAGGTTACTACAGAAAATGCAGTGAAACAATACATGGAAGAAAGGCATTTCTTTTAATACCAGATTCTTAATGTCCAATTTTTGACTGGCTGTTTTCAGTGACAGAGGTTCTTAATTATTTTGTGTTATGCATTGCTTTGTCTTTCGACACATATGGATTCTTTTATAAGAATAATATTTTAATGAATAAAATAAAATATATAGACTTGCAAAATAAATTTTATTGTAATGGATTTATCAATATTTTTAAAAAAAGAAGTTCATGTATCCCCTGAAATTTATCCATCTATCTCTGTGGACCTTTTAAAGATCTGTAGAACTCAGGCTAAAAACTTCTGATTTAGATGAATGATAATTGCTGAGTTTCTACGGTATTTGTCTGTCTGTCTCTGACTCTCTCTCTTTCTTTCATTCTTCAGAATTCCTCATTCCCCACTTCAGGTTTGACCATAAGGAAATCAATGAAAACTTGATATAATATTTTTTAAAATGTTGAATATTTACAGATACAGGTTAAAAAGTTATTTTCTATCTGACAAATAAAGTATTTTTTCATGGCTGTATTATTTGTGAAAACATTTCTATAAATCTTCAACAAAACAAAATGAGGAGGATTCCAAGTCTTAAAATGTAAGAATGAAACAGAATATGATACTCTAATTATCTCTGATTCATATGTGGAAGTACATGCATATTATGTATATGTACACATATATACATGCATATGCCTAGACATAACATATATAACATACACACATATATGTATTACTGCCTTTGTGAACGAGAAAACATACTGTGGACTCATACTATAAACAAGACAAAGGCAGTATTTAAGAAATGTATTTTAAATGCATATTGTATACCATTTATAGGCTATATACTGTTATTTCTGTAGCTAGTAAATTATTTAAAATTATAACTATTTTAATCAGGTTTAATTTAGTTGGGTATCTTAATTATATTTAAGAAATTGCTATAATTATGCAATAGAATAATTGTTAGTTGAAAATCACTGACAGTTATAGATAGAAACCAAAATGAAAATCATTAATGATATGATAATATCATAATAAAGCTAATTATTAACTTTACAAGCTTTGGAATCTGGAATTTTATAGGCCTTTTGGGGCTGACTAATGTTTACTTCCTCAGAAGAATATTTACAGGAATAAACTCAACAACTTTCACCAAAACTCCACTTAGATGGCTCCTCATGGTAAAGAGTTGACTTGGGTTCTTAATGTAGTGCAAGTTTTAGCAGATTTTTGGTAAGTTGCAAAAGTTCTGAATATGACCAAGGCAGGCACAAAAGATCTTCAATATCAACCAATGACAAATTGTGAGAAGCTGTAGGAGGACAGATCAATGTAAGAGCAGAAAGAAGGTAGGCTGACTGTAGATATTCAATGAGATTATTATAGATAACATATATAAGCACGAGTATATATGCAAAGTCAAGACAATTAGAGGAAGGCCTCAGGCAAGACAGGCAGATCTCCTGTGGGAGGACTTATGGGAAGATATAAACAATAACAGTATAAATATAAAGGGTGTGGGTGGGTTATAATCTGTATTTGCTTGAAGGAATACACACACACACACACACACACACACACACACACACACACACACAAAGACTTAATGAAGTAATAATATTCTTCTACTAGACTGTAAACTCCCTGAGGGCAAAGATCTCATCTTATGTAAACTATGAACTTCTATCAGGGCACAGTAGAGTGCTCTGCAAACAGTAAATGCTTGTTACATATTTGTTAAATTTGTAGGTTTTGAATCAATTCAAATTATACGGAAATAAATTCAGCTAACATTAAAGAAAAACTTGCCAACACAGGCAGTCCAAAATTAGAATGGGCTATTTTGAGGAGAGGGAAGGAAATTGATGTAATGTAGTGGGTTTCTGTTCCCTAAAGATTCTGACAGAGGCCAGATAATTACTTGATAGAATTACTGAAGAGAAAATTTGACTTTGGTTTAGGGTTTAGACCAGTTGATCTCTGGGTCCCTTCCAACTCTCAAGCTTCAAGTCTATGTTTAAAAAAAAATACAAAAAAACAAAAAAACTTCAAATGTTGAATGTGCACTCAATGCTATTTGTAACTAATTTAGAAGTACTTATGTTTCCTATGAGTTCAGGAAATATCACCTTTGAGTTTATATCAAGGTAACTAGCTTAATTATAAACTACAGAACCCTTTAGTATAGCATACTCTAGAATTGAGATAGAAGTAAAAAAATTCTGTATTTACCTTAACATGAAATTCATTATCCAATAAGATGTTTTGAGTCTTCAAGTCATGATGCAGCAGTGGTGGGTTCATATTGTGAAGATAATTTACTCCCAATGCAATTTCATGTAGAATTCGAAATCTCAAAGCCCAAGCAATGTCAGGATAGTCATTTTTCTTTATTAAAATAATAAAATAACCATATGGTAACCAAATAGCATTGTTTTACACTTGAAATCTTTAAAAATGTTAGGAAAGAAAACTTAATTGTCAGGTGCTGAGTTAATTTTTTTTTAAATTGACAATTTTTGTAGTCAAACCTTAATTTCTGAGTATTTCAGTTCCTGTATCTTTGGGAGAAAAAGGGCATAAGTGTATGAAGGAAGAGGTGGGGATGATGGAAGTAAATCAATTGAGGAGCTGGAGCTAATTATTAAATAAGTGTCAACATTTATATCTTGGAAATCATTAAGGGCTACAAATCAGAGTTTCATTTATTGTTGGCTGATTGTAGATTTAAGATTGTAAGACTGTAGGGTTAAGAACATGTAGAAAAATGTTAATAATGTAAATTAAATTTAAAAATGGATTATGAGGACAGAGCTGGTTATTAAACATTTCCCAGCACACTCCTACAAACTATTTACCTCTATCTATCTATATCATTGCTATAAAAAAGGTGTTTTGTGAACTTTAAAGTACAAAATAAATATGAGTAATTATTAGGTAACCATTTTTTCAAATGACCTTTCAATCCATTGAAAGGCACACTTCAGACCATGAAAGAAATAGGGTGGCTTTTCAAGAGGCAAAACATTAATAAAATGAGGCAGTTAAAAAAAAATTCAAGAATGAATCATTCCTTATAACTCTTTAATAGACCATAAGCATTAAAGTAGTGTAGCAGCCCAGCAGCTCATGAAAAAATATTTATTTTTAACTATTTTATTTTATTTCATTATGATGAAGGGATCTCCTTGCACTTTTTAATATTCTTCAGGAGATAACAGAATTGGAAAACAATGCATAATTTAAGTCTATACTGTCTTGAACTAAAATGGCTGCAATCAATCAGTAAGCATTTATTAAGCACCATGCTCTGGAGCTACAAAAATAAAAATGCATATGATCCTTGATCTTAAGGAGCATAACATAATGCTAAGAGAGCTTGTATGTATGTGAGTATATATTGAATAAATAGAAAAAGAATAAATACAAAGTTATTTAAAATGTAACTTAGTTTGAAAGGTCAGGCACTGGAGTTAGGATGAAGAAAGGTTTCTTATAATGATAAGAGGAATTCCAAAAGCTGGGGGCAAAGGGAGAGAGATTTCAGGCATGGAATGTCATATGTAAAGAACAGAAAAAAGGACAGTTTCTTTGGCTCTTCAAGTGTAAGAGGGAGAGTCATGTACTATCATACAGCACATAGTGTTGATTCACAATATTTTTTTAGAGGATAATGAACCAACAAATAGACAAGACTCAAGCCCAGATAAGTAAGCATCCATCTTGGCAGATTTCAGTGTCACTGTTCTTTGCCTGAATATCTAACAAAATATGATTTGTTAAAGGTCATTTGAGCCTTGTATAGCTTAATTTCTTCTGATTTTTAAAATCTTGAAAGTTTTAAATTCTAATTTTCCAAATAGTACTAATATACAATTGGATAGAGATATATGTTGGAGCCAAATGGAAAAGGGTTTTAGAAGCCCAAATGGAAGTTTATATTTTTTACTTAGAGCAGAGGTTCTCAATTTCTTTGATGACATAGAGTCCTTCTCAAATTGTTTTTGAATATATAAAATAAAATATATATAACTGCAAATGAAACTAATATTGAAATATATCTATTAGATTATTCAAACAATTAAACACATTCAAGGGCTTCAGCTTAAGAACTGTCTTAAAGTAAAATCATAAAAATCAGTAAAAGGATAAATTAAATATTTCTTTAAATTAAAAAAAGTAAATTCTAGATAGACTGAAAAAGCAATTATCTGTTGAATTTATCTCACATACATTGATTAAAGTGGTTGAGTCAGAATTATAGGAATAGGAGTTGCTATACTTTTAATCCTAATTTCTCTTATGATAAAATTAGTTTTGACAATGAGGAATGAGCTGCAAAGTTTATAGATGAGAGTTATTAGCTGTAGGGTATTGATAAATGATTAACAATCATTCTCCAAAAATATATGAAATACTTTTAAATTAGATACTTTCAAGTATTTTATATTTAAATGCATTTATATGTTAACAGAGTAACATAATTATGTAATATATTTATATATTGATATATATTTAATATATATTTTAAATATTATAATTATATATTTTAATGCTTTTAAGTTTAATCTGCATTAACACTTTCTTAAGTCTGGACAATCAACAAGAAAATAAATCAAGCCCAAATGGTAGCATTTGCTGATTTCTGAGGTATAGTACTCACAATGAAAATGTAATAATTGACTCCATATCCCTATAGTAAACCTCTAGCTGGGTGTTGCTTGCATTTCCACCTATTTCTATTCCTCCCCTATCAGATCTCAGCAGAGTGAATACAGCTAAGTATAAGAAACAAGTGTTCTAAAGGTAATGCACTAGAGAAAGCCCTCCTAAAAATAATATTTTTGTTTCTCTCTCACCCAATAATAGTGTTTTCACTTTTCTGAATAGCAACATTAACCACATACATACTGCCAATAATGAAAGCTCTACCATTGAAGGCTTTGATTATTCTTGTTTTCATTTGCTTTAATTTTTACTTCCCCAACTAAAATGAACAAACAGGAGTCACTCTAAGCACCACATTGACAATACAAAACGAAGAGAAAGCAATGATTATAGAAAATTTGCTGTTCTTACCCTGTGCAGGAGCTCATTGAGTGATCCATTGTTCATGTATTCAGTGACTATTCCCAAGAACTCAGGCTCATAGCAAATTCCCAAAATTGGAAGGATATAACTAAATCTTGCTTTGTGTAAAATCTTGGCTTCTCTTAAGATATCACTTATTTCACTAGAAGAAGAAAATGCATAATTTCTTATAAGTACTGGAAAATGAATAGTTGTGGCACTTCCATTAGCCAGCCTTGAATTTAATAACTAATTATGTGACTTGGGCATATTGCTTAAATGCTCGATTTTAGTTTCTTCATTTTGAAAATGAGGCAATAGCTATGTACTGCACTGCACAGGACTGTCATGGGACTAAAATAAATTAGGGAAACCATCTGAATAGTAACAATGTAAGGAACTACTATGAATATAAAGCTTTAGTTTGACAAGAGAAAAGATGTGTTAGGAAAATGTGTTTGGAAAACTTCTAAATTAGAATCAGTTTAGTGAGTGAACTATAACTAGTAAACACAGAAAAATGAATAAATAACTGAAAAATATTGTTATTTGCCTGTAATATGAAATCATCAGATTGAAGAACTTAATGCCAGCAAGACCAGACTTCCTGTCCTATCTCTAGAGCTACTTAAATGTCTGACCCTGAACAGGTCAACATCAGCAACTTTTTAAGACTATAAATTGCAAAGAAATTATCAACCTGCCTTCACTGCTAGAGAGAATTTCCTCAACTTAGAGTTCCCTATATGTCAAAAACATTCCAGGTCCATTACTTTGGCTTTCTGTATCTTGAACTCTCCTGATATCAAATCCTCAGATTTTATTAGAATTTTGTACATTTGCAAAATCAGAATAGATAAACTATCTAAGGTTTTAAAGCTCTGCCAGACCACATTTTATTGGGGGCTTGAGTAAAGAACACTGACACAAAAAATAGACAATAGAAATATTCCAGATCAGACACTCAGCCTTGCCCTGATCTGAGATAGTTCAAGAAATAGAGTCAGGCAAGACAACAATTTGGCAAATTTTCCTTTTTGTGTCTATTTAAATTGAACAAAGATTTTCCTATTCTGTAATGAACAAAATTCTCTAACAAGGATTTAGTGAATGGTACTATATGAAAGGCACTATGCTATTTGTACTGTGAGTGATTTTTCAAAAATGGTATAATGTTCTGTAAAGGAGTTTATAACCTAGTAAAGAAGGAAAAAAGGGAAAAAACTCTTACAGTACAAAGTTGAAAGTTCTATAGATTTATATATTGTTGTAGCTAGAAGCAATCTTGGAGATCATCAAGTCTAAACCTCTCCTTTTACAAATAAGGAAACTGAGGCCTAGAGAGTGACTTGCTTAAGGTCACACAGTTCATGGTACACTAGAATTTGAATTCAAAGTCTCTCTATTCCTATTCCAAAAAGGGTCATTAGAGGCTATCTAATCCACCCCTTTTGTCATACAAATGAGCCAACTGAGTCCCAGAGAGATCTAGTCATTTGTCCAAGGTTATACAAGAAGTAAGTGGCAGAACTGAAAAGTACAATGATTCCAGGTTGCATACTCAATGTGTTTGTCCTAGAAAAACTAGCAGGATTTTGGAAGATAGGACATAGTGCTGGGAGAGGGCAGATAGGAAAAACAAAGAAAAGGTTTATAGGATCTAGAGCTGTGACTTCATTGCTAAACTCCCTTTAACATTTCAGACAGACCCCTTCTTGGGTGTAAAAGCATCATTTAGCAGATTGAAAGACTTAACCTTGTTCAGGGTCAGACATTCAAGTAGCTGCCAGGGGTAACTACTCTTACTGCCTCTTAATTCAACTAACTATTATGTATGTTTCCTCTTGAAAGAAGAAAAAAATAATAAAAGGAAATTGTTGGGCTTTTTGACAAATAGTCCTGTTAGGTATACATATCAAGGGAAAAAATAGGAGATGAAGAGACAAAGGCCTAATACTGGAGAGCTTTGGATATCAAGATTAAAAATATTAATTTTATTTGGTAAACAATTTGGGAAATGACAAGAGTTTCTGAGAGGGGGAACAACATAATTAGAGGTCTGCTTTTGGAAGATTAATACAGAGAATGATGCAAGTTAAAATTAGGACCTTAGAGAGAGACTGGAAGAAATCGTTTAGGGAATATACAGGGAAGGGACTGAACTGGGGATGGAGCAGTAGTAGCAAAGAAAAGGAGAGGAAGATTGAATTAACACTGAAGAATCACACAGGATAGAGCAATTGACTCGAGACTGGGAATAGCAAATGTTCAGAAGGAGTCAAAGATGATTCCAAAGTTTCAAATCTAAGTGACTAAGAGAATGGCACTGTCATTAAATGAAACACAAGAAAGTCAGGAGGAGGAGTTGGTTTCAGAGTAAAGATGAGTCGATTTAAGCCGCTTCAACTCCCAGGCATTTCCTGACTAAGGATAGCTAGAGAGGTTCCAGGTTAGATATTCAGACTTGCCATGATCTGAATTGATTCAAGAAGTAGAGGTAGGTAAGACAACATTTATGAGATAATTTCACTGCCCAAAAGCAAGAGATAAGAAGGGAGAACTGTAGACTTCTGGGCAAGAAGTCATAACATTAGACTATTGTCTTGAGGCTAAATTTTCATTTGGGATTCAAACAATACCTAGCACAGTGACCAGCAAAGAGGAAATCATCCCTGTTCTACTCTGATCATTTACTTTTACCAAAGGTGAGATGAGAATTCTTGTTTGGCAAATAAATGAGTGGGGAAAGATGGCATATGGGAACAATGTTCTTTGTCAAGTTTTAGAAGAATAATGGGTAAATTTTTTTAGTGATTTTAATTAACTTCAGCAGTTCAGATTGTAAGAAATAATAAGCCCATCAGATTTTACTTACATACTGTTAAAACATATACTTGGAAAATGAAAAATCAATTGTCCATAGGGCACCAAGAATCTATTCTGATTTTCTGTTTTTCTTTTTATTTTTCTTTCCCCTTTTGTCTTTTCTAGAGGAGGAGGATCTATGCATAGATTCTATCCAATGTTAATTGGATGGAAGATAAAAATTGTACAATATCATCTGTCTTTGAAATAATACCTCCCCCCCAGAACTCTTTTGACCCCATGATCACAAAAGACAAAATCATAGATGAGTTCTCATAGCCACTTTTCCTAGATATCTCAGACTTCCAGAATTGGTTCTAGGACTGTCAAGAAAATAAATGTGAGGTTTTACAAAAGAATGATGTATCAGAAGTGAAAGGGATGTCAGAGGCCATTTAGTTCAGCCCCTTCATTTTATAGATGAGGGAACAGAGTACCATAGAAGCTAAGTGACTTGCTCTGCCACACATTTCATGTCTAAGGTAAGGCAAGAGTGAAGCTAGGTCCTCTGATTCCACAATCACTATTCTTTCTACTGAAGACAGATTCTTTCTTTAGACCATGTTTTCTTATTTTGGGTCCCAAAAATGATCATTGGCTAAGAGGCAAGAATATTATTATCCTCATTTTATTAGGTGAGGAAAGAAACCTAGAGTCAATGGCCTGCTCAGCCCTATGTTTAGCCTAAGTAAATATTGCTTTCTTAAAGACTAGAATGAAAACATTCCAAAGTCAGACTTTGGTAACAAGTGGGAGAAGAGAATCCATGGTGAAAAGTAGGAGTGGGCTTGAGGGGAGTTTGATTCACTAGTATTGATAAATTCTTTTAGAAGGTGAGGAGTGATGAAGTATTGTAACGGATCAAGTACCAAACTTTGAATTATAAGGACTCCATTGGAATGCCTGTGTCACCACATATTTGCTGTAAGTCACTTAGAGACTTACTTTACTATATAGGATAACACTACTTTCATACCTTCTTTCACAGACTTTTTCTTTGAGCCACAGTTCACATTTATGTAGCATGTTAAGGCGCAAAGCACTCACCTTACAATTTAGTGAAGCAAAGAGTGCAAATGTTATCTCCACTTTACAGATGAAGAAACTGTAACTCTTTTTCCCTTGGGATCACAGTAGGTCATGTTCAAGATAGGATTTAAACCCGGTGTCTATTTCACTTTATCCATTACCCCACAATGCCTCTCAATTCATCAATTGATGAGTATAATTGAGTATAAGTCACCTCATAACTATTAAATAATATTCAAATTCCCATTACTTCTATTCAGGCAGAATTAGATTTACCTATCAAAAATCAGAGTCCATAAATATTTACATAGGGAAGCTCAAAATATATCCACCCTTATCAACAACTACTCAGAGTCAGTTTAAAAGTCCTAATATCAGCTCCTGGAAAATAAAATGGGCAAGAGTGAACAAATATCAAATCCTACACAGCATCAAGTAGTGTACAAGGGAGAGGAAGCAATCTCCAGATATGCCCAAGCACCTAATACTGTAACTTGCCTAGTGGTCTACACCCAACCCTCAATTATTGGCTACTTCTCATTTTTAGATGTTAATAGTTGAAGATGAGGTAAGATTAGGAGGTGAAGAGTGCAGCAAACAGAAGAGATCTTGAAAGATAGGGCTTGGTAGATGCTGAGCAATATTTTAAGGGTTATTTAAAGAGAAAACATCCCACATCTTTCACTATGTTGTAGTTTAATATTACAAATCTATAAACATTTGTAGTAGAAAGGTCCCTCAAGCCTAAAATAAAAAAAAAAAAAACCAAAAACCAAAACAAAAATCCTGAGTTTTCCAAATCACTTAATTTCCCTGGGTCTCACTTTTCACTACTGTAAAATTAAGTGAATGGTTGGCTTGGATATCCTCTTAAGTTTCTCATAACTCTAGCCTTCTATGATTCTGTGAGAAGAGAAAATTCTTCCGCCAAGAATGTGAGACCATTGCAAAATGACTGCAGGGTACGGTTAAATTACAAGATACATACAGACTAGGTCAACGTCTACAGTTGGCATAAACAGAATTGAAAGATTGGGTTAATAGCCCTTGAATTGAAATCGAAAGTTGAGTTTCCCCAAACTGTAGTCATTTCCTTTAAATCCGCCAGAATCCAAAACAAGCAGAGTCCTCCAACAGTGACCACACAATACAGTTAACAGCCAATTTCTCCTACAAACAGTGACCTCAATTCCAGTGGGAGAAATAGCTCCAGTCTAAAGGCTATGGTATTTAAATTCTTAAAGACAAGATCCACAATCACCAAAAACAAAACAAAAACCTTACCGAGCCTTTCCAATTATTAAAAACAAAAAGATATATTTATAAAGGCCAAACACAAAGCCCAAGAAAAGGGAGGTGCATTTAATAATGGCGGGACAATGATGTTGGATTTGGGATTTAGGAGATAGGTAGAAATCTGATTTTACTCTGGACAAGGGGGTACAAGATCGAAGATTAAATTTCACCCATATCCCACTCCCACCTGCTTCTACTCCAAATCACAAAGCAGCCCAGGTACGGAGGGAAGCAATCACCTGGGTAGGTGATTATGTGCTGCACGCGTGAAGCTCGGCCACCTCCCGAGCCACGGGAGAGCGTAGAGAAGGCACGGAGTAGGGTTGTGCATCTTTCGGTTGTGGAGAAGCATGTACAGTGGACTCAGAGGAAGGACCGAGACGGTGGGAATCATTACCTTTCCTGCGGCGGGGTCTGGAAATGCAGGTGCTTCACTGCTACCTGAACGCGCCAGTCAGAATGGCGTGCTGAGGATACGGTGCCTGATGCCCCCCTGCTCAGGAACCGCAGGTCGGCGAGCTTTTGATAAGGGATGGTGGGTAATGAGCTAGAGATGGCTAGGCTATCTCCGTTCATATTCCTAACCTAGACCACTCAGTCTGGAGTGGGAGAAGGAGGAGGCGGTCCCAATTCTTCCAGCGACGGGCTGTTGTTTCTGGAGAGACGGTTCCGGGTTGGCAGCGGCTACTACTCTCCCGCTTCGTTCTCTTCCACCTCTCCCTGCGGGAGTCCAGGCATTGGTATTTCTCCTTCTCCTCCGTAGAGCAGCAGTAAGGGGACTGGCTCCCTCCCCTTTACCACTTCGGAAAAACAAAGTTCCTTCTCCCCGCCTGCAAACAGTCTGCTGTGCTTCGAACCGCCCGCAGTCCCGAAAGTATCCCCCGGAAAATGAGAGTAAACTCCTACCAACGTTGTTTCGATCTCGATGTATGCTTTTTCTCCCTATCCTCCTACATGCCTACCCTTGGAAGATATTGAAGAACTCTTCTCGAACACTGCCTGGGTCTGGCTGGAGTTGCACTTCCCTTCCCAAGCTTGCCACTCTACGTCAGCAGTTTAAAAACCTCCCTAGCCCAGAATCCGCGCGTGAGCGAAGACGCGCAGCAGCCTATGGCTCAGCTCAGTCTTTCATTCCTTCCCCTCCCTGCTCCTCCCGCTCAGGAACATTCAATCTCTCTCTCCAAGTGGTTCTGCTACCTCATCCTCCCTTCCAGCTCTCCTTTTGTCGGAAGTGAACCTCCAGGTCTCCACCTTTGCAAGAGGCCTCCTCCTAAGCAGGGATCGTCCAGATGCTACTCGAATCTTAAAGTAGCCAAGCGATCGATTGGGAAACTCCTCTTTTATTTTTTCTTCTATTCTCTCCTTCGGGAAAAGCCACCCGTTCTCTTTGGGAAAACCCCTAAATGTGGCCGGCCAGTTATTTTCCGCTTGGCCAGCAGGTTCTTCCACTGGAAGTAGAGTTCTTTTTTTTTTTTTTTTTTCCCCCAATCTGCACGTACAGCTTGGGAATTGCCAAAATGGAAAGCAAACTTTGAAATGGAGGGACTGGATGGAGCAGTTAGGGGAGAAAGTGACTGCTGAACTCCTTGGAAGACCTTGGTGAGAAACAAGGAAAACATTGTTTTTGGAAGATTCTTTAATAATAAACTCCCTCCCATCGTCTCTTCTTCCCTCCCTCTTTTCCTGCCTCCCTTCCTCCCTCCCTACTTCCCTCTCTCCCTTCCTCCCTTCTTTCCTTACTTCGTTCCTTCCCTCTCCTCCTCTTTTTCTTTTTCTTCCCCACTTATTGTAAGATAATAAAGTCTTTGTTCCAGGAATGAGATATTGTTTGCCCTAGACTAAGTCTTTCTCATTGCTCCATCAATGCGAAGAAGCTGCGGGGAAAGAAATTTATCACAATATAATAAATTATAAAGTTATTTTACCCTTTTAATTCTTCCCCTCAGATCTTTTTTTTTTTTTTATTTTATTTTATTTCTTCTTTCATTTTTCTTCCCCTATCAACATATAAAAGTAGTCAGTGGAAAAGATGTGGAAGGACTGCCTCTGAATTTATTCAGGATCTACAGCTTTCTTTCTTTCTTTTCCAGCTTTCCACTGGAAAGGATCTCTGAGGCCATATAGTCCTTACTTAGAAGTGAGAAAATTGAGTTCCAGAGAGTTTAAGTGACACATCCAAGGTTACACAATAAATGTCAGCTTAGGGATTTGAATTTTGGTCCTTTGACTTAGAAAAAAAAATCCAATGCTTAAACTACACCAGGCAACCTTCTTTTGGGGGAAAAATTAACCTCTTAAAACATTTTTTAATATAAAAGATGGATTAAATTCCTTTGCATTGTATTATTTTATTATTTATATCCCCTTGATGATAATTTTGCAATTTTGTTTCTCCAGAAGGAAGACCTCAAATCTTTCTGTATTTCAAACAACCCAATCTTTGGCAATGACAAACTCACTCTTTTTATTGAGGACACTGAGGTGGGACCGGGAGAAGAGAAAGTGAGGCTATATATGAAAAAAAAAAATTGAAGCTAGAAGTTATCATGAGTATCACCCTCTCATTTTGCTGATGGGGAAAATGAAGACAAGAGAAGTTAAGTACAAAATTATGTACAAAAGTTATGTAGAAAATTATCAGGTGCCACTGAGTCCACTATGAGGGCTTAATAAATGTGGCAGCAACACCAAAGATAATACTATGGAGACTTGCAGATATGGAATACTTGCCTGCTGCAGACATCCTTAGTTACCAGATAAGCAAGTGTTTCTTGTATTACTGCATTACTTAAAGGGTGAGTAGTAATTACTGGTTTCGAGTGTAAAATCATAATGAACATTTAAAATCTTTCTTCTACTTTAAAATGTTTTCCATTAGACCAGTGGTGCCAAACTCAAAAAAGAAAAGGATCACATATTGACTTAGAAAAATACAAATTAATATTATCTGTAGCATTTATTTTGTAAAACATTTCTCAGTTGCATTTTGATTTGACTCAGATGGGCCATTTTTGGCTTGTGAACTTCCAGTTTGACAGCTCTTCTTCAGAGAAATAGTTTAAGAGATGGTACTTCATTGTATAGTTGACATCCAATTGTTGATGGTGATCAAAAAGGATTTTGCTTGTAACTTCAGCCTATAATTTAATTTTCTTAGATCTCCATTCTTCTCTCAAGTAGGTAGTATTTATGGAAATGAGGTATTATTGGACTTCTAAAACTTTTAAGATCTTCCCAAGTTCATTTTCTTTTTCAAAACTGTAAACAATAGCTTGCTTTTTTGAAATCTTTAAGAAAAGGTACCTAAAGGAAAACCCAAGATGCCTCATGTTACACAGGATAATGATAATGCTTTCATCTTGTGGAACTAATGATACCATGTCCAACAAAGATAAACAGATTTGGAAGGGGACATGAGGTGGTATGTAAACCAGGGACTCTTTAGTCACAGAAAGCATATAGACCACGGGAATAGAGAAATCTGCGATGTTTTTCTTGAACTCCTGGGAACATGCTTCAGTTCATGAATCTTAATTAAATAGCTATACTTTGGCTGAGTCAGCATATCAAATCAGCCAGCATTTATTCATCTCATTATGTTCTAAGCATTGTGCTAAATCTTGGGGGTAAAAAGAAAGAAATATATTTCCTGGCTTCAAAGTGCTTACATTCTAATTGATCATAAAGTCATGCAACTCTTTACTGTTCTATTTTGAAATAATAAGATTAGAAGCAAAAATGTGATGGTCTAGTCCTTAATGTCCTCAAGTAGGATAGAGGCGTGAAGTCAAGAAGACTTGAATCTAAATCTTGTCTCTGGCCATAATTGTTATGTGACTATGGATAAGTAACTAACTCTTGGTGCCCTGGAAAATTCTCAAAGATGAAAAATGTACATGATTTATATTTATGAAGGCATATACTGGGAATTCCCTACATTCGTGAACTCATAGATTTAGACAAAAGCAAACCCAAAATGTTTGTATATAATGTCCTGCTGATTGCTGAAGGATTTGACTACTAATCATCTAATATGCTGCTAAAATTCTCATTGTAGATATAATAGAGTTGGAAGGAATTTCAGTGAACATTTAGTCTGATCCATACCTATAAAAAGATTGCTTCCTACGTGTTACCCGACAAATGGTTACTTAGCTTTTGTCTAAGCATGACCTATGAGGAGAAAACTTACTACCTTTCAAGTCAATCTTTTCCACTTCTATATTTAGAAAAACGAGAACCAGCATTTATATAGGGCTTACTTATGTGTCAGACATATATAATAAGTGCTTTGCAATTTTTGTCTTATTTAATCCTCTGGGAGGGTTATTATTACTCCCATTTTACAGAAGAAGAAACTGAGGCAAACAAGTGAAATGACTTCTGAGGGTTACACAGCTAGTAAGTATCTGGGGTCAGATATGAACTTGAGTCATTCCAAATTTCAGACCCAAAGTTCTATCTACTGCTTCACAAATTTTTTAAATGGATGTAATTGTAAGGAAGTTTCTTTTTAAGTGATGCCTAAATTTGCCTGTCTGAAAATTCCAGCTATAATTTCTAGTTCTGCTCATTGTGACCAAACAAAACAAAACCAAAAAAAAAAAACCAACAACAAAAGAAAAGAAATTTGAATTCCTCTTTCTTTTTTAAATTAAAATTTATTTTTTTAAATGAACAAAAATCCATTTTCTTTCCTTCCTACTCCTTACCACTGAAAAATGTTTTTTTTTTTAATTCTTCATAATAACCTTTCAAATTCTTGAAGAAATTCTTAGGCTTTCCTTCTCCAAACTAAATCTTTCCAAGTGTTTCAACTGGTTATCACATGTAATTAACTTAAAGGCTTTTACTATATTGACTCCTCTCTTTTGGATATTCTTCAGTTTATCAATGTTCTTAAAATGTAGTGCCCAGAATTGATCACATACTCCCAATGTGGTCTTACCAGGGCAAAGGATTATCTCCTTAGACTAAAAGCCATGTCTCTCTTAATGTCACCTAAGATTTTGTTAGCATTCTTAATTTCCACAACAACATACTGTTGACTCATGCTACTCTTGTAGAACAATAGACAATAGTATAATTCTATGAATTCTTTTTTTTTCATTTTTAAAATTAATATCTTTTTTCCCCCGAGGCAATTGGGATTAAGTGACTTGTCTAGGGTCACACAGCTATGAAGTATTAAATGTCTGAGACCAGATTTGAAATTAGGTCCTCTTGACATCAGGGCTGATGCTCTATCCAGTGTACCACCTAGCTGCCCCATGAATTGTTAATAAAATGGTTAAATAGCTTATCATCAAAGGTTTATTGTTAATTTAGAAGTAAGTACTCCAGGGATCTGAGCTTAGCTGTATACTGTTTAAATTTTTTTCTCATCTTGGATTAAACACAAATGACATGCTTATTAAATTTATATATGTCATAAAACTGGGAGGAATCATTGGTAAAAATAAATAGTAGAATCAGAATCCTAAAAGATCTTAAGAAACTAGAATCTGGGCCAAATATAATGAATTAAAATTTACTAGGAATAAATATAAAGTATTATACTGGAATTTAAAAAAAATCAAATTTTCAAGGATAAGATTGTGAAAGCATGTTTAGGAAATAGTTTGAAGAAGGAAAACGGACAGAAGGGGACGTAAATAAGAGTTTTGTTATCTTATTAAATTATATATTTTATGAACACATGTGTATATCTTAAAAACAAACTATATTAATTTTTCATAAAGACCTGTTTGCTATATGTTGAAATATCTGTGATAATACAATGTGAATACAATTTTGTTCAATTACATGCTAACTATAGCTGTAGTAACTTAGTGCCCATAGGGCATATCGACCCTTGACTTTTGAGCTCTCCTATAACATCCTAATATGATTTTGAGCTGCTATAAGAGCAATATATGCAATATAGATTCCAGAAATAATGAAGAGGTGGGTCTTCATGCTATATTTTGCCCAGGCCAGACCACTGTAGGCAACATACTGAGCTCAAGGGAAAATCTGGGTAATGTGTAAGTCTGTGAGACTAGGGAAGAACTTTTCCATCTTCCTAACAAAACTGTCTTTGGAAATCTTGATGTAATGAGAGAAGAAAAAATAATCTAGGATAAAGCTTTGTGGCATATTTATAGATGGGGGCTGTGGCTGTGTTATGTTTGACATCCAACAAAGGCTACCAAGAAGTCAGCTAGGAAAAGCCCAGAAGAAAGAAAGCAGGGAAAGGAAGTACACTGGCTCAAATGCTACAGATATATCAAAGAGGATATGGATTGAGCATACTTCTTGTTTTCATCCAAGTTTTGATAATATTAGACAAAACAGCCCTCGAGCAAGCTGCTATAGACCATCATGCCAATTAGTATCCCATTAGTCCCTTCAATTCATCAAATATTTATTGAGTAGCTGTAATTAAGATTAAATGATTTTTCTTTTAAAGAGTCAGTTTATAACTCACATAAATTTATTATTAAAATTATTCCTGCTTTTGCACCAGTAAAAATTAGAGATATACAACTCAAGTCAGTATAAAACCTGTTCATATAACAAATTCCATTTAACAAGATGTTATGCAAGTTCCAACTTGGAGTAGAGCATTACCTCCTGGCTCATTCTCTATGTGTCAGAAGTGTGTCTGATATGGTTAGGGAAGGTGTGTCCTCCAGAAAGCCTGGAGGATTTGTTGTGGTGAATCAGGATAGGATGCTTGATAACAGCATTAGATGATACATAATGCTGACTGGGATAATAGAACGTAAATAACCACATTGATTTGCCTACTATGTATTATATGCTTTTGTATAACAAATGCATACATAATCATATTGTTAATAAAATCACATGTAAAGATTGAGGTATATCATTCAAGTTAGAACTGTTAGTTCCTCACCCTAATTAAACACCCTAAGGAAATGGAAATGACATATATTGTAAATATTTCCAAAGGTATTAATTCTGAAAAGGAATTTCTTCTTCCCCATGTCTGCCCTCTCCCTCTCTCTTCCGCTTCTTCTCCTTTTCTCCCTCTTCCCTATCCAATAATGAGAGAGAGAGAGAGAGAGAGAGAGAGAGAGAGAGAAAGAGAGAGAGAGAATGAGAGAGAGAGAGAAAGAGAGAAACAAACATAGGTCCTAAAAGGGAGAATTAGAAACTTCTCTTCATCCCCTACTATGCCTTCTATTGAAGTGGTAGTATAAACATTACACATACAGACAAAGAGAGGCAGTTATTCTAAGAAGGAAGCTTGTTTAAGTAGAAGAGGGACTTCTGATAGAAGAAAGGAAAACCATCGATTTACCCAAGAGAGCTAGCCTAAGCATTTGAGAATTGAGCTGAAGAGAGGAACAGAACCTGAGAGCTTAGCTGAGGTAGCACAGAGAGAATTGTAGCTGAAATGTTAGAGTTCAAATGCTGGAGTTCTTGTTCTTCTCAAAGCACAGCCGATTTAGAGGCTTAGAGCCCTTCGGATGTCTCCAAATCCAAAGGTTCTGTCCTTCAGCCTCTGCCTCTGCTTTCTTCTGCCTCCAACCAACACAGAGATGGAATGTCTCTCTTGACTCCTTCTGGGGAGCCCAGCCACCAACTACAGTGGTGTGAGATGAAGATGAATCTGGTTGTGCACTGAACTCTCCACTCGTAGCTGTATCCTCTGAAAACCCTTCGTCTGCCACCAGAGTCGCTCCTCTCGAGTCCAGCTGAGCTCTCTTCTGCAACCAGCCAGCCAAGAAGAAAAATGTATTCTGCCATAGAGCCCTCATCGCTGGCCTTTTATCTGACTCTTCTGAGAGAATGGGATTATGGGTTTTCTTCCATAGTGCTCTCTGGCCCAACGAGCTTCAAGGGAGGTGTGAACTCATTGAACTCCAATGAGTAAAGGTGTGAACACAAGCCTTGTATTAATTAGTTCTACTTAGTACCTTGTTTCAGGTTCTGCCCAAAACATCTTCTTGTAAGATTAGATCAACTCTAATTAGTTAGCAGTTAGTAAGGATTCCAACACTGAAACATTACTTTCTCTCCCATATTCTACAACACTTCCCACTAACACACATAACATCCATAGGAAAAATTGGCACAGACTTAAAATATTATGGTAATAAGGTACCCATGAAACAAATATAAGTCCAGGTTATGATTACTTTGGTAATATAGCCTAGAAGTCCTTTCTTTCCTGTGAATTCTCACTAAATTCTCCCTTAGGCTCATTCTCTCTCTCTCTACTAAACTGATTATTGAGCTGAGTAGGTGTAAGGAGACTGAAATCCCCAAGCCTTGCCCTCTCATCCTCACTGCAGGTATGCTTTCCATAGGTAATTCCTAGGCTGAATATTTTCCATTTTTGAACTGCTTTATGGCTTGCTTTCTTTTCTATAGGCTGCTATTGCTGCTGCTGGTAATGGTGGAAACAGTGATGGTGGTAGTGTTGGTGTGTGTGTGCGCCTGCATTTTGTAATTGATTTGGCTAATCACTATGTTTCCTGTATGATATCGGATGCCCTCATCTAGTAAACAAGGCTCTATGATCCTCTTCAGTTGATCAAGGATCTCTACACCTTCTTGTGGAGTCTAGATATATTCCTAATACATAATTATACTTTTTTACATCTTGTTGTAAGGTTGTAGTAAAACTCCTTAACATCTCATTTGTATAATTTTTTTTAACCTTACAAAGGGTTTTATAGCTCAGCAGGTCATTATATACTTAACATAATATGCTTAATTTTTAATTTATATGTATATTTTAATATAAAATGTAATTGTAAATTATACTTTCCCTGTTCATGCCTTTTTCCAAACAATCAAATGGAAACTTTAATACCTATTAGCTGGACTGGTGCCATAAGGCTTTAGTCCCTGCAAATGGGGAGCCATGTTTAATGGATTGCTTGAGTTTAGGAGTCTCAAGTTACATCAGTATTAAAGGCCACAGCCAAGGGCCCTTCTGGAAGCATGCATTAGAGTACTGGAAAGCACTTTTTTTTAAGATTTTTTTTTCATTTTCAAGAAGTCTATAAACTTCAGAAGTGGTAGCTAGCATGTCTACTTTAATTATGACTGACAATAGCCATATAGGAGAAAGTGGGCATGGCTATAATTACAACCTCCTAATGCTCAGGTCAGGGTGGCTATAATCCTTAAAGTTAATGGTTGACTTGGGAATTTAATTGGATGCCCAATGAAGGGAGTAAAAAACTTTCTGAGAAGTTTTTGCCTCATTAGGAATTTCTCCAAGTTTATCTCTCAACTGGAGTTTGGAAGGTCTACCCTTTGCATGCTTCTGAAGACTTTTTGATATCCACTCAGCTATACCTTATCTGAGAAGAATTCTAGTTAAATCTGTGATTAAGCACTATTTGGATCTCCATTTCCTCTAAATCTCTGATGGAGACAGCCTAGGACCCTGAACTAAAGAGCCTTGGGAATAGTGTTCCCCAAACTAGCAGACTTTCTTCCAGCTTATTCCATACTTCCATTAATGAGGGAAGAAATCATTGTGGAGAAAGGAGCCTGTCTTGAAGTAAAATAATATTTTTCAAATGCTTAGCCTAGTATTTCGTACATGGTAAGTGTTTAATAAATGTTTATTCCTTTCTCTTCCTCATCACCAGCAACAACTGCTGACCAAGTGAGTGGCAGCATACCCTAATCATTACTCTTCAGCCAACCTCATCCCTCAAAGGCTTCATTTGAGGAAGCAACTTCTGTGGAGAAGGGGCCACTCATCCGCACTAACTGCCAAGAGAGATATTACCATCTGCTTTGCCAATACACTTGAAGGACCATGAAATTTTTCTATCTGACAACTGAACTCTTCCATGTGTATTGTCTCACTCATTAGAATGTGAGCTTATTGGGAAGATCTGTTGTCATAATTTTATATTTGTATATACATAGTAATATGAGCTTCATTTTTGCAACAGAAAAAAAAGAGAAATTGTTGTATCTTTTTTTGGGGAAATGAAAAGGCAAGTGGGATTTTGAAGGAGTCTACCCATCCCTGTCTTGGCTATATAAAGCTCAGTCTTCTCTACTGATTTTCTCATTGTCTTCCTTCTGCTTTATGCCAACAAATCACTGAGGCATTTGCAAACATCCTGGGCCTGGGTTTACTCTGCAAGTGAATTTATATAATTCTCATTAAAATTCAGTTTGCTAAGTCAGTCCCATCTTCCAGAGTTTCCTAAGTGATTTTTCATTGTGGTAATTCAGTAATACAAGCTAGTTAGTGTCCACGTAAAGTCCAGCATCTATATGGTGGGGAATGGAAGGAGGTTAACCAGGTTGTTTAAGGAGAGATAAAGTAGCTCAAGTAAGAAATAGCAAGCTAAAGCATCTGTGCAGTGGGCTTGACCTGTGAGTGGTCTTTGTACTTCTAGCCTGAGTGTGATAAGGACACCAAGTTTCAAAAATCAAATCAAATTAAACCAAACATATGCTTAGTTCAGTGTGTGTGTGTGTGTGTGTGTGTGTGTGTGTGTGTGTGTGTGTGTGGTGTTTTAACTATTGGAAGTAAATATAGATTATTTTATAGATGAGGAAGAGTAAATTATTTGACCAGGGTCTTATAGTCTTATATTTAGTTAAATAGTACACTGAGCCTAAAATCCTACTCTCTATCCTCCTTATGTGTTTCTACTATGCCTAGAATTTCTCACATTCAAAGTTGTTTTATTGCTGCTAACAGTGTTACCATTTGTAGAAACATTACTAAGAGATTAGGTAAAAAAATATCCTTACCCTACTAAGTACAGAAGATGCCAGTTGACTCTAATTGACACCCAATCTCATCACCTCAGGGCCTTAGAGATTCTTTTTCTTGAAATGAATCACTGCTCCAAAAGAAGATGGTGTTTAAAGATTTAGTGGCTTGTGTATTACATTATGCTTTTCATAAAGACATAGAAGTTCCTAATTGGTTTTTTATTTATAAATAAGCTATTGCCAGTTGAGATGTTGGCTTATTTTTTTAAACAATATTCATTTCATTTCTTTTGGGACTTTTGATAGTTTCTCATTTGATACAGAATTGAAATATGTGAATCCCTAAAGAAAATCTTTGTCATATCACCAGAACATGTATCAGAATGATAAGCTCTATTCTCATTCCTAGGCCCTTTAAAAATAATATTGAATATGAAATAATGAAAAGTGAAATGAACAGTACCAAATGAACATTATACATAGGAACACAAATTTTGTTCTAAGAAAAATTTTGAATGGGTAATGTATCTTGGATATCATAAAAACTCAGATTGACCACAAAGGACCTATAAAGGAAAATGCTATCCATCCCTAGAAAAAGAACTGATAAATTGAAGTATGTCTAGTATGGTTTTATACACACACACACACACACACACACACACACACGTGTGTGTGTGTATTTGTGTTTATATCAATATGTATATAAACACGCATATATACATATATGTGGATATGTTAAATTGTAGCCTTCTCTAGGGAAGAGTAGAAAGGAAGGGAGAAAAAAATAAAATATACACAGCAGAGAGCAAAAAAATTTTTGGAAGTACAGAAAAGCAGGGTAGTTTTGAAAACAATGTGTAGTATTTGGTATTTTTTTTTTTTTTTTAGTAAACAGTTTGAAACGGAAATTTGTGATTTTTATATTGAATCTTCTGTTGTGCTTTCTACATGGGAATATTCTTTATTTTAGTCTTTTTATATTTAAGTTCATATGAATTAAAAATTAAAAATAATATTGCAATCCAAAATTACAATCAAATTATGAATAAATATTAAAAATTATATTAAAATATAGAAATGGAGAGAAAACTAAGATTATTCAATTTTAACTATAGCCCTGACTTTGTGACAATGCATCTGCAGAATACAATTGTCCAGTTTCATTTTATAAAGAAGAGAAATTCAATAATAAGTGGGAATTCCCCAGTAGCACAGACTGGATAAGGAAAAGATTTGTTTATTGGTGGAATTTTCCTGGGGAATTCCATTGTCTTTGATGGTCCACTGGACATTTCCCCAAGTATATAGTAAAATATTATAACTAAAAATTCATTTCACTGTAGCAATTTTACACTGATATAAATGCTATGTTCAGTAAATGTATGCTCATCTGTGTGTGTATATATGTGTATTTTGACTATTAAGAACTTTCTTTCTCCCCAAAGGTTTAATCAAGCCTCATCCTGGCACTAAATTAAACATTAACTTTTTGAAGCCACCGTGATATTATTTATTAATCAGTTGTTTAAAACATCATGAGAATTAGACCAAAGTTCTATGTTTAAAATCCTTATGATCATATTGACTTGGGTAAGCACAGAATAGGTATAGATATATATATGTATATATGTATATATACAAATATACACATAACATATTGTATATTTATTTATTAATTCTTTCTTTGGAGGTATATAGCATTTTCCTTTCTAAGTTGTGATTCCATGTGAGATCACATAACTGATTGTGGGGGTTGTGAAATTATGATTTATTATAAGTAAATGTTTGATTTCTATGCCTATTTTAAATACCTATATCCCTGGGGTAAAATTAAGATGAAGATGGGGTCCCAAGTGGAAAAAGTGCTTTGAAGCATGGTACAAAACTTATTGGAAATCTTAGAGATAAACTTTCCCAGAAAGACCATGGCCAATGAATAAGTGTTTTTTTGGACCCAAATGACCCCATACCTGGAATCAGATAAGAACCATCACATCCTTTTGGTTATCTAATCCTGAGGAAACTGTAAATAATTCCATTCCTTTGTTTTTATTTTTATCCCTTAACCACTTTGTGACCATAGATCCCATTGCATAAATAAAAAGCAAAAAATTGGCACATAAATACCTTGCTCTTTACCAGTGACAATTCTTGAGCCCTAACTACAGGAGTGAGGATTTCTAATATGTCATCTTTTCCTACATGAAAGGGAAACCTGGGAAGCCATCTTTGTAGAAGTTTTCACACCATCATATCACCTCTACCTAGATGTAGATTTAGAGGAGACAGTAACATCCCTCCCTGACACCCAGGTTCTGTGACCTACAAATAAGTATCTTTTAATAAACCTTTTTTGTACATTTAAGTTTTTGTGTTCACCTTCTTCCTTTCCTTTCTTTAATGATGGTATTGGGTTATCATATAATCATTCATTTGGAGAGACCTTGCTGCCTAATCTAAAAATTGAAGCGGGTAAGAGTAAAAAGATCAAGTCTTGTTTATAAAACTTATACTTTCCAGAATCCTCATTATAATTTCTGCTGTGAGTAGCCCTAATTTATGGCACCAGGATCCTGACAGTGGCTTTGTATAGAAAGGTAACCACAACATTCTGTGTCTCTTACTACTTTAGCCATCACAAATGTGATAAGGATGTGGGAAAAACACCAGATTTGGAGTCAAAAGACCTAGGTGGATCCTACCCTTCTATTTACTACTTATGTGATCTTGGGCAACCATGAGATTTTGAAGCCCATGCTGTATGTTATGACTGCTCTGTTGTTTCTTCCTCTAGCTTCCTCTTGATAATTTGTAAATTTCGATAAACATTTATTAAATAATTACTATGCATCAAAACAAATCTTAGATGAGATGCAAAGTTTATATGGGAAACAATGCTTGCCTTCATGAGGCTTATACACAAATGGTTGGAATAAAATATGAACACAGATGTAACCATAATTTATAACACTTTGTCAGGTGAATAAGAAAGTAACAACATCAGGAACCACATGAGGTCCTCCCTCATCCCTCACAAGCATCCTAGTGAACAACTAGATAAAGGGATCTAATGATGCAATACAAACTAACATGCTACTACCAAAAAAGTAACTTCATATATACATGGCAACACATGAGGCAGTTCAGCCACATGGATTAAAATTGTTAATGTATATCTCTAAGAGCTCACTGGGAAGGACTACATGAAATCTCTATAGCTTTATAAATAATGCTAATTTTAATGCTTTTCAAAACAGTTGATAGTTTTTATATTTTAGACCGTTAGGTCTTCAGCTTAGTTTATGTTTGTTTTTGTCAGAAAAAATATTTTATAGATATGGTTATATTGATACTGATTTGGCTCAAAAATTATAGCTAAGTTAGAATTATCTGGGGATTCATGGTTTTAAGTTAAATAAGGTTATCAAATTCATCTCTTAGGGACAGCTAGGTGGCACAGTGGATAGAGCACCAGTCCTGAAGTCAGGAGGACCTAAGTTCAAATCTGATCTCAGACACTTAACACTTCCTAGTTGTGTGACCCTAGGCAAGTCACTTAACCCCAATTGCTTCAGAAAAAAAAATCATCTGTTATTTGTTAAATTTTGCTTGTCTTATGGCATCTCATATTATGTGGTATATTAAATTTTGCAAAGCACCTTTACATATTTTATCTCATTTGATTCTCAAATTGTCCTGTGAGGAAGATTCCTCATTTTACCAATGAGGAAATTGAGGGTCAGCAAGATCAAATGACTTTTCCAGTGAATAGTTTATATAGGGTTTGATTAGGTAGTCATTAACATATTGATAGTCAACACCATTCTTTGGAGGAAGTCACACCTGCCACTGAAACCACATACCTGAACATGTTTTAGCTCTGTGGTCTTAACATTAATTTTGATATTGATATCCAGTTTATCTTGTACTTCCAGTCTGCACTATCTTCTATAATCTATATTAATTTTTTCCCTCTATTTACCACCTGTATCTTTTGGGCAATCTGACTACACTTATTGTAAATACCCTAGAGAAGAAGCTAAGATGTTTTTTCATTCATTACCAAGATACTTGACTACACTTCTACCCCCAATTAATCAGAATTTTGTTACAAGTCTCCCTGCTCATCTACTTGCAATTTCATGTGAATGAGTTTTACTTCCAGTTTGTCCTTTCTTCTCCTCATAGCATAATCTTCTGGGAAGACTGCCTAGTCAGATTTACAAATCACCTTCAGATAGTAATGTTCTCAAACATTGTTTCATTTGATCCTCATAACAACCCTCAGAAAAAAAGTGCTATTATTATCCTCACTTTACAGAAGAGAAGAAATTGAGATTGAAAATTGCTCAAAGTCATAGTGCTAGTAAGTGTTCGAGATGGGATTCAAATTTAGGTTTTCCTAACTTCAAATCTAGTGTCCTATCCACTGTGCCACTTAGCTATCTTCATATAGATGATGAGAGCTACTGAAAATGGTAGACAGTCCAATATCATTTGGACAGAAAAGCCTTACAAGTTACCAACTTAGTGTGATCTGTAGGATTTAAAGAATGAAGAAACTTTAGTTATCAGTTTCCTCAATAGAATATAAACTCTTTGAGGGCAGGGACAATTTATTTTTCATTTTTGTATCCCCATTTTAAAGTACATTATCTGATATATGTTCAATTGTTTCAGTCATGTCTATCTCTTCTTCATTCCATTTGCAGTTTTCTTGGCAGAGATAATGGAGTGGTTTGCCATTTCCTTCTGCTTATTTTACAGATAAAGAAACTGAAGCAAACATGGTTAAAGGACCTGCCCAGGGTCATGCAACTAATAAGTGCTGAAGTCAAATTTGAACTTCCTGACTCCAGGCCCTGAACTTTAGCTTTTCTGAATGTAGGATTTATTGTACAATTCTTTAGTCTTGTACAACTTTTTATTTTTCTATGAATAATAGCATACCAAGGCTGTCCAAGGTGTTTTCTTGGCAAAGATTTTGGAGTGGTTTCCCATTTTTTTTCTCCAATGAATTAAGGCAAACAGAAGTTAAGTGAATTATCTAGGATTATACAATTAGTAAGTGTTTGAAACTCAATTTGAACCCAGGTCTTTCTGATTACAGGTCCAGATTTCTATCCATTGAGTCACCTAACTGCCCTGATATAGAGTATATGCTTAATAAATGCTTGTTGGGTGTTTACTTGATCTAATTCAACCCATCCTAGCCCCACTTTGCAGATGAACCTAACTTAGAGGAGTTTAATAATTTTGCTGCATGAAGTCTCTATGCAGATTTCCCTTTGGGGAAACTAGTTGATTGGATAATCAGCCCATTCCTGAGAATGAGAGAAGCTAATTGGCCCTGTTGAAAGTACCAGCTTCTTTTCTGTTCAATCCCATTTTCCATAAGTCGCTGCTCTGGTCTGCACAACTAGCCAATCTATATCCACTACATTGAAATGCTTCCTCAGTGATGATCAATGATTACTGGAAATTTGTCAGAATGATAGAATTGGATTCTTTTTTTTTTTTTAATAATAACTTTTTTTTTTTTTGACAAAACCCATGCCAGGGTAATTTTTTACAGCATTATCCCTTGCACTCACTTCTGTTCTGTTTTTCCCCTCTCTCCCTCCACCTCCTCCCCTAGATGGCAAGCAGTCCTATATATGTCAAATATGTATATCCTAGATACAATATATGTGTGCAGAACCGAACAGATCTCTTTTTGCACAAGGAGAATTGGATTCAGAAGGTAGAAATAACCCAGGAAGAAAAACAAAACTGCAAACAGTTTGCATTCATTTGCCAGTGTTCTTTCTTTGGGTGTAGTTGCTTCTGTCCATCCTTGATCAATTGAAACTGAGTTAGGTCTCTTTGTCAAAGAAATCCACTTCCATCAGAACACATCCTCATACAGTATCGTTGTTGAAGTATATCATGATCTCCTGGTTCTACTCATTTCACTTAGCATCAGTTCATGTAAGTCTCTCCAAGTCTCTCTGTATTCATTCTGCTGGTCATTTCTTACAGAATAATAATATTCCATAACATTCATATACCACAATTTACCCAGCCATTCTCCAATTGATGGGCATCCATTCAATTTCCAGTTTTTAGCCCCTACAAACAGGGCTGCCACAAACATTTTGGCACATACAGGTTCCTTTCCCTTCTTTAGTATCTCTTTGAGGTATAAGCCCAGTAGTAGCACTGCTGGATCAAAGGGTATGCACAGTTTGATAACTTTTGGGGCATAATTCCAGATTGCTCTCCAGAATGGTTGGATTTGTTCACAATTCCACCAACAATGCATCAGTGTCCCAGTTTTCCCTCATCCTCTCCAACACTCATCATTATTTTTTCCTGTCATCTTAGCCAATCTGACAGGTGTGTAGTGGTATCTCAGAGTTGTCTTAATTTGCATTTCTCTGATTAATAGTGATTTGGAACACTCTTTCATATGAGTGGCAATAATTTCAATTTCATCATCTGAAAATTGTCTGTTCATATCCTTTGACCATTTATCAATTGGAGAATGGCTTGATTTCTTATAAATGAGAGTCAATTCTCTATATATTTTGGAAATGAGGCCTTTATCAGAACCTTTGACTGTAAAAAAATGTTTTCCCAGTTTATTGTTTCCCTTCTAATCTTGTCTGCATTAGTTTTGTTTATACAAAAACTTTTCAATTTGATATAATCAAAATTTTCTCTTTTGTAGTCAATGGTGGTCTCTAGTTCTGCTTTGGTCATAAATTCCTTCCTCTTCAACAGGTCTGAGAGGTAAACTATCCTATGCTCTTCCAATTTATTATAATCTCATTCTTTATGCCTAGGTCATGAACCCATTTTGACCTTATCTTGGTGTATGGTGTTAAGTGTGGGTCCATGCCTAATTTCTGCCATACTAATTTCCAGTTATTCCAGCAGTTTTTGTCAAATAATGAATTCTTATCCCAAAAGTTAGGATCTTTGGGTTTGTCAAATACTAGATTGCTATAGTTGACTATTCTGTCTTGTGAACCTAACCTATTCCACTGATCAACTAATCTATTTCTTAGCCAATACCAAATGGTTTTGGTGACTGCTGCTTTATAATATAGTTTTAGATCAGGTACAGCTAGGCCACCTTCATTTGATTTTTTTTTCATTAATTCCCTTGAGATTCTCAACCTTTTATTCTTCCATATGAATTTTGTTGTTATTTTTTTCTAGATCATTAAAATATTTTCTTGGAAGTCTGATTGGTATAGCACTAAATAAATAGATGAGTTTAGGGAGTATTGTCATCTTTATTATATTCGCTCGGCCTATCCAAGAGCGCTTAATAATTTTCCAATTATTTAAGTCTGACTTTATTTGTGTGGAAAGTTTTTTGTAATTTTGCTCCTATAATTCCTGACTTTCCTTTGGTAGATAGATTCCCAAATATTTTATGCTGTCGACAGTTATTTTGAATGGAATTTCTCTTTGTATCTCTTGCTGTTGGATTTTGTTGATGATGTATAAAAATGCTAAGGATTTATGGGGATTTATTTTGTGTCCTGCATCTTTGCTAAAGTTGTGAATTATTTCTAATAGCTTTTTAGTAGAATCTCTGGGGTTCTCTAAGTATACCATCATATCATTTGCAAAGAGTGATAGTTTGGTTTCCTCATTGCCCACTCTAATTCCTTTAATCTCTTTCTCGACTCTTATTGCAGAGGCTAATGTTTCTAATACAATATTGAATAATAATGGTGATAGTGGGCAACCTTGCTTCACTCCAGATCTTACTGAGAAAGGTTCCAGTTTTTCCCCACTGCATATGATGCTTACTGATGGTTTTAAATATATGTTCCTGACTATTTTAAGGAAAAGTCCATTTATTCCTATACTCTCAAGTGTTTTTATTAGGAATGGATGTTGGATTTTATCAAATGCTTTTTCTGCATCTATTGAGATGATCATATGGTTTTTATTAGTTTGGTTATTGATATAATTGATTATGCTAATAGTTTTCCTAATGTTGAACCAGCCCTGCATTCCTGGTATAAGTCCTACTTGGTCATAGTGTATTATCCTCGGGATGATTTTCTGTAATCTTTTTGCTAGTATTTTATTTAAGATTTTAGCATCAATATTCATTAGGGAGATTGGTCTATAATTTTCTTTCTCTGTTTTCAGCCTACCTGGTTTAGGTATCAGTACCATGTCTGTGTCATAAAAGGAGTTTAGTAGGATTCCTTCAATCCCTATTTTTTCAAATAGTTTATATAGCATTGGAGTTGATTGTTCTTTAAATGTTTGGTAGAATTCACATGTAAATCCATCTGGTCCTGGGGATTTTTTCTTAGGGAGTTGGTTCATAGCTTGTTCTATTTCTTTTTCTAAGCTGGGACTGTTTAGGATATTTACTTCTTCCTCTGTTAATCTGGGCAAGCTATATTTTTGAAGGTATTCTTCCATTTCAATTAAGTTGTCAAATTTATTGGCATAAAGTTGGGCAAAGTAATTCCTAATTACTGCTCTAATTTCCTCTTCGTTAATGGCGAGTTCTCCCTTTTCATTTTTAAGACTAACAATTTGATTTTCCTCTTTCCTTTTTTAAATCAGATTTACTAAGGGTTTGTCTATTTTGTTGGTTTTTTCATAGAACCAACTCTTAGTTTTATTAATTAATTCAATAGTTTTTTACTTTCAATTTTATTGATCTCACCTTTTATTTTTAGAATTTAAAGTTTAGTATTTGACTGGGGGTTTTTAATTTGTTCCTTTTCTAGCATTTTTAGCTGTAAGCCCAATTCATTGACCTTCTCTTTCTCTATTTTATGCAAGTAGGCCTCTAGAAATATGAAATTTCCCCTTATTATCCCTTTGTCTGCATCCCACACATTTTGGTATGATGTCTCAATATTGTCGTTTTCTTGGGTGAAGTTTTTAATTATGTCTATGATTTGCTGTTTCATCCAATCATTATTGGGATTATTTATGTTTCCAATTATTTTTTGGTCTACTTTCCCCTGGCTTTTTGTTGAATGTAATTTTCATTGCATCGTAGCCTGAAAAGGATGAATTTACTATTTTTGCCTTACTGCATTTGAATTTGAAGTTTTTATGTCCTAATAAATGGTCAATTTTTGTATAGGTTCCATGAACTGCTGAAAAGAAAGTGTACTCCTTTCTGTCTCCACTTCATTTTCTCCAGAGATGTATAATATCTAACTTTTCTAGTATTCTATTTACCTCTTTGACTTCTTTCTTATTTATTTTGTGGTTTGATTTATCTAATTCTGACAGTACAAAGTTGAGATCTCCTACTATTATAGTTTTGCTGTCTATTTCTTCTTGCAGCTCTCTTAGTTTCTCTTTTAAGAATTTAGATGCTACACCACTTGGTGCATATATGTTTAATATTGATATTGCTTCATTATCTATGCTACCCTTTAGCAAGATATAGTGCTCTTCCTTATCTCTTTTAATTAGATCAATTTTTGCTTTTGCTTGATCTGAGATCAGGATGGCTACCCCTGCTTTTTGGCCTTCCCCTGAAGCATAGTAGATTTTGCTCCAACCTGTAAATAACATATTGTAGGATTCTGGCTTTTAATACATTCTGCTAACTGCTTCCTCTTTATGGGGGAGTTTACCTCGTTCACATTTATGGTTAAAATGATCAATTCTGTATTACTTGCCATCTTGTTAACCCCTGTTTATGCTTTTCTCTCTTCTTTCCCCCTTAACACCCTCCCCAGTATTAAACTTGTGAGCACCACTTGCTTCTCACAGCTTTTTAGTATCTCTCCCTTTTTAGTATCTCTCCCCCTGCCTTAGAGTTCCTTCCCCCTTTCCCTCACAGTTTCCGTATTCCTTTCCACTTAGCTTATTCCTTCCCTTTTCACTTTTCAATGAGATGGGAGAAGTTTTACCATAAATTGAATATGTCTAAAATTTTTCTCTTAAAGCCAATTCTGATGGCAGTAAGATACCCACTATATTCATCCCCCTCCATTCTCTCTCTCAGATATAATAGATTTCCTTTGCCTCTTCATGAGATGTAGTACCCCCACTTTGCCCTTTTTTTGATACAATGTCCTTTCCACCTCTAGTTTCTAGAACAAGGTATACATGTATTCTTTATACATCTTTATAGCAGAAATATAGTTCCCAAGATTTCTTTTTACCTTTTTAGGTTTCTCTTGAGTTCTATATTTGTAGATCAAACTTTTTGTTAAGCTCTGGCTTTTTCATCAAAAATAGGTGAAATTCACTTATTTCATTGAATGACCATCTTCTTCCCTGGAAAAAGATGCTCATTCTGGCTGGGTAAGTTATTTTTGGTTGCATACCAAGTTCCTTAGCCTTTCAGAATATCATATTCCAGGCCCTTTGATCCTTTAATGTGGATGCTGCTAGATCCTGGGTAATCCTTATTGTGGCTCCTCTATATTTGAATTGTGTTTTTCTAGCCGCTGGCAGTATTTTTTCCTTCATCTGAGGGTTCTGGCATTTGGCCACTATATTTCTTGGTGTTTTGATTTTAGGATCCCTTTCAGTAGGTGATTGATGAATTCTTTCAAGGTCTAGTTTATTCTCTGTTTCTATGAATTCTGGGCAGTTCTCTTTGATAATTTCCTGGAAAATAGTGTCCAGGCTCTTTTTTCATCATACTTTTCTGGGAGTCCAATAATTCTCAGATTGTCTTTCCTGGATCTGTTTTCCAGGTCTGTTGTTTTCCCAAGAAGGTATTTCACATTCTTTTCCATTGTTTGATTTTTTTGGATTTGCTTGACTGATTCTTGTTGTCTCCTCGAGTCATTCAATTCCATTTGTTCGATTCTGATTTTCAATGAAGTATTTTCTTCATTCACTTTTTTTATATCTTTTTCTAGTTGTCCAATTGAGTTGTTTTGTTCTATGGAATTTTTTTTTCCATTTTGCCAATTTTGTTTTTTAGAGAGCTGTTTTCTGTTTCCAGTTCACTAATCCTATTTTTCAAGAATTTTATTTCTTTATCCATTCTGTCTTTAAATGAGTGGTATGACTTCTCCAGACTCTCTTGCCAAACCTCCCTCTCCTTTTCCCATTTCTCTTCTAGCTCCCTTGTGAGAGCCTTTTAAATTTCTTCTATGAGATTCATCTGTGCTCTGGAACAGATGATCTCCTCCTTTGGGGATTCACCTGGGGATAGTCTGTTTTTAGTCTTCTCAGGATTTAGAGTCTGCTCTCTATCTGTATAGAAGCTGTCAAGGGTTAAGATCCTTTTCATTTTTTTGCTCATTTTGTCAGAGAAGAATCAAAGACAAACTAGCAAAAAGAAAAAAAGAAAAAAACCCCAAATGGAGTCTGCTTTTGGTGGGGGAGGGGCTGGGTGGTGTTACCGAGTTTCCTCTACAGACTGCGGGGCAGCAGTGAGGCACTAGCAGTGAGCGCCTGCGCTCTGAGACTCTGAGAGTGTGCTGAGACACTGTGGGGGAGGGGTGGCCAGGTCCCGAGAGACTCCAGCTGTTTGGGGTTGTATTCTTTACACCCCGGTGTTTTTAGCTTCTCTGCTGGGCTGCTGACTTGCTGCCAGGGCAAAGTATCCAGTCCTGTATCAAAGCTCTCCCCGCAGAGATGGCTGCGATCACACCCCACCCCTCTCCAATCTGCTCGGCTGTGAGCTGCCTCCCGTGCTCTCGCTGCCGCTGCTGCCCTCAGCCTGCGCCCGATCTAAAACTGTCCCCACCCTTGAGCAAAAACAGACCTTTCCTGGCGAATCTCAAGGATGGCTTCTCTTGGTGAGTATTTTTGTGAGTTTTTTTCAGTCAAGCATTAATTCAGAGGCTTGTCATGAAATGGATTCTGAGAGAAAACGTGGAGCTTACACAGCTGTGTGCCTCCCCCACCATCTTGGCCAGAAGTCCTAGAAGTGGATTCTTGAAGTCATCATGGTCCCTTGAAATATTTTTTAGTCTAGGAGACTTGTGGTAAGGAACCTAAGGATAACTTATAAGCTCTGGAGTTTGTAAAGGCAAATCAAAATCTCAGGGAACTGAGAGGCACCCAAAGGAAATGAATGTTAATAGAGACACTTTAATCCATCACTGCAGTGTGTTTATCAGTAACAGAAGGTATATGCCTCTGTGTGTGTGTGTGTGTGTGTGTGTGTGTGTGTGTGTGTGTGTGTATGGAGAAAGAGAAAGAAAGAGTGGGAAAGAGAGGGAGAGGAAGGAAAAAGAGGAGACACAGAGAGAGAGACAGAGAGACAGAGAGAGAGATAGAGAGACAGAGACAGAGAGACAGACAGAGAAAGAGAGAGACAGAGAGATAGACAGAGAGACAGAGACAGAGAGACAGCGAGAGACAGAGAGACAGAGACTTAGAGAGACAGAGAGAGACAGAGAGACACAGAGAGAGAGAGACAGACAGAGACAGACAGAGAAAGAGAGAGAAACAGACACACAGAGAGAGATAGACAGAGAGACAGAGAAAGAGAGAGAGGCAGACAGAGAAAGAGAGAGAGACAAAGAGAGAGAAACAGACACACAGAGAGACAGACAGAGAGACAGAGAAAGAGAGAGAGACAGACAGAAAGAGAGAGAGACAGAGAGATAGAGATAGAGAGACAGACACACAGAGAGAGACACACACACACAGACAGAGAGACAGACAGAGAAAGAGAGAGAGACAGAGAGAGAAAGAGAGAGACAGAGACAGACACAGAGAGACAGACAAAGAGAGAGAGACAGAGACAGACAGAGAGACAGACAGAGAGACAGACAAAGAGAGAGAGACAGACAGAGACAGAGACAGAGAGACAGACAGACAGAGAGACAGACAGAGAGAGAGACAGAGACAGACAGAGAGACAGAGAAGGGAGGGATAACAACCCTTAGTACAAAGTCGCTGTTACTAAGCAAATAAGAAGCAGTCACATGAGTAGGCCTGGCAGCTCTGACACCAAAGATCTTATTTCTTTTATTCTTGTCCCAATTGATTAGTGTTTTTGGAACTTAATTTTTATCTGTACAATGACTTTCATTTGCAGATTTTGCCTGAGTACATTTGCCTTGATATTCTTTTTTTTCTTGTGGAGAAGAATCTTATTAGGCCTTATTAAGAATTCAACTTTAATTCATCATGTAGATTTTTATTAATTTAAAGAAATTTAGATTTTTTATTAATTTAAATAAGTATAGATTTCTAAAGTACTTATTAATTATTTTTAACATTCATTTAATTTTTTTAAGTTCCAAATTATTTCCCTCTTCCCTTTTCCCACTTAAGTAATAGGATATCAGTTATATAGATGAAATTATATAAAACATAACTCTACATTAACACTTCTGTTGATGTAAAATAAATTTGTTAGGGTATCTGTGTTCACATGCATATGTTTCAATCCATAGTTTGAATACTGGTATTGTTCAAAGTTTATTCAAAACTTAATATGATTCTTACTCTCTGGGCATTTGGGTGTAGGGGTAAGGAGAAGGACATTTTTGTTCTGGGTTTGGCAAGGCTAGGTCAGGTGGTGTTTATCTGTTTCTTTTGGTTATAACATTGCTGACTTATGAGGTCTCAGTAAATATTTCTTTGTTGAGTAATTTTTGAAAGGCAAAGGAACCTGTTGGATGAAACTCTTTCATTCATACAATGTAGCATGTGTTCTAAAACTTCAGACTTACTAAATGAATTCATAAAATGTTCATAGACTTATCCAACTGGCTTTTAGGAGTTAGGTTATGCCAGAATCCTATGCTTGTTCCCATCTTCTGAGTGCCTGCTGTGACTTGTACTCAATTAAAGATACTCAGGAATAAATCGTGGCATATTAGGAAGAGCTTAACATCATGAGTAGTTACATCTTAGTTAAGGCATATTTTTCTGGTATAAGAATATGTGTTTATCTCTCTATTTAAATAAATAAACTATATGTGTATATGTTTCTATCTGTATCAATATAAACACATGAATAAATTTCTATTTAATATGTCTCTCTATATGAATAAATATATATGTATATATTTCTACCTGCCTTTCTCTATATAAACACATACATGTAAATTTCTGTTTAGTCTATCTTTTTATATAAACATACATATGTATATATATTTTTATCTAATATATCTTCCTCTGTATAAACATACATATGTATATATTTCTATCCAATTGGTCTGTCTATATAAATATACATAAGCATATATTTATTTATATCTGTCTATATGCATATGTATTTCCATATCTATATCTCTCTATATGTAAAAACACACACATATATATTTCTACCTCTATATCCCTCTTTTTTCACAAACACATAGATACATGTATATTTCTATTTACCTGTCTTTGTCTCTCTTACTCTAAAACATATACAGTATTTTTATGCATACATGAATAAATATTTCTATTAACTATATTACCTATTATCTATTCCAGTTATTCTATTATCTATCTATCTATCTATCTACTTGTAATTTGCAAATTATTTTGGAATATTTTCTCAAGTGTTCCTCAGGGGCCAAAGGTATTTTAGATCGTCTACCTTTATTGTATTACTAGTTCTTAATTTTGATTATTCAGCTTTTGAGTGATATTATTCAAAGAAACATAGTAAGTACAATGCAAAGGGAAGTACAATTCAAACTATAGCATTGAAAAGAAATGACAGTAAGATTTTGGGAAAGCCATTTGCCTTCTCTGTTAGCTTTCTCATTGATAAAATAATGACCTCTGAGTTCCTTTCTACCTTTATGAGCCAATCATTCTTGAATTACTCGTATTTGCCCATTTTGAATTAATACAAATGTGATAAATCATATTTTGTGAAATAAGGATAGAATAGCTAATTCTTTGGTAGGCTTGTTGGAAGACAGAGTAAATACTATATACCATAGACTATGTATGAGTGTGTATTTTATTATCTAGGTTTTGGTTTGTAATTTTGTTTTAATGTGGTCTGAGAGATCTTTATCTAACATTTTTATTAGCAGATATGATATTTATATTTTTAAATTAATTGTCTTTACATGAAATTTAATTTGGCTGAATCATTGTGCATATGAAGGGAAAATAATTCAAAATAAGATTGGAAAAATTAATTTTAGTGAGTTAGATCTTGAGAGCTTAAAATACATTGAATAGTTTGTATTTTTTGTCTAGATGTAAATAGCAAGCTGCTGAAGATTTTTGAGCAAATGAGTAACTTGATCAAATATGTGCTTTAAAATTATTTTGGCATCTGTATAGAGAGTAGATTGCAGAAGAGAGAGAGGTCAGAATGAGACAAATTAGGACATTATTGCAATAGTCCAGTTGAAAAGTCATGGGGGACTGGCTATATGACTTAAAAGAAAGGCTTGGATTTGAGAAGCATTGTGATACCACGAATCAATCAACTCATCCATTAGTAAGCATTTATTAACTACTTACTATCTGCTATGTGGTGTGTTAAGCTCTGGGAGTACAAGAGAAGCAAAGATAAAAATGGTTCCTGTCCTCAGGGAGTTTACACTCTAGTGGAGGAAATTACATTTATAGATATATAATAAAATGATAATATATTGGAGGGGGAGGCATTAGTTGCTAGAGAAATTTGGAAAGCTTTCATGTGGAAGATTGTTCTTGAGCTAAGTCTTGAAGGACACACATACTTTCTACCTTTACTACCTGGAAATTGCTCTCTGCTCAGCCATTTTTTCAGCCTGAAGGACAAGGAGAAGGAGAAATAATGGGAAGAGTGGAACTGCTGCTATTGAGTTCATGATAATGAGGAGCAATTGAGTGAACCATCAGAGGCCTTTTTCACTGTTCAACACATTCAGTGGTAGCACTGTGAAGGGGAATAAAATGTAAGCTCCCTGATGGTGGTGAATGTTTCATTTTTGGGTCTTGTATTTCCAAGAACTAGTCTAATGTCTGGCTCAATATAGGTGCTTGTTAAATTAAATTGAGAGGAACCAAAGAATGAGTGACTGCTCTAATTGCATACTGCCTGTTGTTGCTGTTATTTTTGTTGCCATTATGTTGTTAATTTGCTGTTATTTTCAGTTGTTTCAGTTGTGTTCCATTCTTTATGACCCCATTTGGGGTTTTCTTGGTCAATGGAGTGGTTTACCACTTCCTTTTCCAGCTTATTTGACATAGGAGGAAATTGAGGTAAACCAGGTTAAGTGACTTATTCAGGGTCACCCACCTACTAAGTGTCTGAGATCACATTTGAACTGAAGTCTTCCTGACTCCCTCTGTTAAACTTCATTATTTAGATGCTCTGCATACTACCTAGATGAATAAATTCCTGTGCTTTTGGATCTCCAGGTCCTAGTTAATGTTAATGATTTCACTGGTTTTGGGAATGGTCTACCAGCACAAACTGGCACCTTTTCTGAAACTTTGTTTTAGAAAGTTACTTAGAACATTGAGAGGTTAAATTACTTGTCCAGAATCACATAGTTTAGATTAATTTAAATTATCAGAATTACCAGAGGTAAGAATTAAACCCAGGTTCTCCTGACTCCCTATTTACTATGCATGTTGCCTCTAATCGACAGATTGGCACTTTTAAAATGCTTGTTGGTTGACTGATAGATTATTGGGCTTTTTTCATCACACAAACTTTTCAACTAGCACTATCATTTTTTCCTCTTAATGGCAGATACTTAATAAATATTCATGGATTGATTGATGAATGTAGTGATAGAGAACAGAAACAGTGTCATCTCAACAGCTGTCAGAAGGGTTATTTGGGAAAAATGTTTGTTATACCAAATCCTGAGAGGAGCTTTGAGCCCCATCTTTATAGGATGGAAAAGGAGGAAGGAATAGGTATTGAGACTTTGGCCTCCCCAATTGTTATAGCTGTTGCTGTCATTATTGTCATCCTCCTCCTCTTCCTTATCTTCTTCCTTCTCATCAATGTCCTTTCATGAAAGGACAAAAAGAGGCTGAAAGAGGCTAAGTGATTCATGTGTAACCCACATTAGATTACTTGCTATTTAGGGGAAGGAGAAAATGGGGAGGGAGGAAAATTTGGAACATAAGGTTTTCCAAGGATGAATGTTGAAAATGATATTTGCATGTATTTTGAAAAATAAAAAAATCTATTATTATTTTAAAAAGAGGCTAAATGATTTTCTCAGTATTGACAAGTTAGTGGAAAAGTTTGGATTAGAAATTAGGTCTCCTGACTCATTCCCATGTTCTTTCCACCATACCATGTTATTTCTGAGAAAGAATCTTGGTTAAAGTTCCCATCTAAAGTCAAATCCTTGAGACCAATGGAGCCATAATAGAATATTTGTGCCACTTTGCATGTATGGCTTTGCAAAAACCAAATGTACAACACATGATTTTTGGTCCAAATGTGACCTATTTGACCCTACCAGGGCCTGTCTAAGGTTTTTAGTGATTTAAAAAATAAACATCCCAATAGCTACCATCTGTGAATTAGAAACCTGTAGGGTCTGTCCAAACTGTCTGAAGTTACCATTATATACCATTGTATCAAGCTAACAAACGTTTATAAAACTAAACAGAAGAATTTATGTTTGATTAAATGATGCCACTGGAATTGATTGCATTAGAGAGTGGTGTCTTCATGTTTTCATTTTAGGAAATTTGGTGGCTCTTTAGTCCCAATACAGAAGATGGATTGAAATGATGAGAGATATGAAGTGGGAAGAACAATTAGGAGATCTTTGCAATAATATAGGCAACAAGTGGTAAGATCTTAGGACTGTGGAACAGTGGAAGAGAAGGATTTTAAGTACTTATGAAATCAATGTTTTTAAGAAATATGAAATTCAGTTGCTAGGTTCATAAAAGTGAGGACTGATAAAATACAATCAAATTTGGCAATATTGGTAAATTTTAAGAGAACTATTTCAATTGGGTGATGAGGTCAGAAATTGGAATGGAAAGGGTTTAGAAGTGAGTGAAAGGGAAAAAAAACTGAAGGCAACATATGTAGAGAACTTTTTTGGCTGAAAATTGTGAGAGGGATATTGGATGCTGATTTGTGGCAATAATATGGTCTAGTATTTTAAAGTTCTTTAAAGTTGGTGGAAATTTAGGTATCTTTTGACTGCTTCTCTATTGCCCACAAATATGCTTATTTCTTCTCCATCTTCAAAAACCCTCACTTAATAGGTGGTTTTCTGATAGTTATCATCCTTTTATGTCTTCACTTTTGTGACTAAATTATATGAGATAGCTCTCTATAATTGGTGCCTCCGCTTCCTTTCTTTTCATTCTTTTATTAGCTCTTTGGAATCAAGTTTCTTACCTGATCATTCAACCAAAACTGTTTTTCCAATGTTACTAATGATTTATTTTTTTAAAAAATATTTACTTATTTTTAATTTATGGGAACAAAACCAAGCATTTCCATAACAGTATAATAAAAAGATGGTTGCACATAAACCTACAAATTTATTATATATAATTTGCTATATCTTTTAAATATATAATAAATTATGTAAATTTCTTCTTTCTCCCTTTTTCCTTCTCTTCCAAATATCTTACACCATTAACCAAGATAAAGTAAAAATGTATACATGACTTAAATATAGAGATATAAGAAAAATTAGAAGAATGTGGAACATTACTTGTTAGACTGATGAATAGACAATTTATAAATAAACAAAAGATAAAAAGCAAAGTTAGGTATAAAATGGATAATCTCAATTACATTAAATTAATAATCCTTTTAACTCTGGCTTCCTTTGAGGCTCAGCTAGTCTTACTTTTTGCAAGAAGCCTTTCCCAGTCCTCTAATATAATATACTGACCCTTAGCAAGTTACTTAATTTCTCAGTGTCTTAAGAAAATTCTCAAAGAAGCTAAATTGTAGTATCATTTCTGAACTTCACTGGATAGGGGAACTTTTCTTTCTGGGAGTTATTCTTATGTATCTGAAGGCAAATGTAAGTGATAATATATTAAACAAAGGTAAGGCATCATAATTGTTTTAATGGAGAACCACCACACCAGAAACAATGTGAACATTTCTGTATTACTAAAACAGATAATGGGCATCTAGTTTTACAACCTAACTTTTCACAAGCTAATGTACATAAACAATGTATTTTATTAGTGTTTATTTGGAAGGGAGACTGGTTGGGGAGGTTAAACTTGTCTAACTTGTTCAGATTATTTACCTAACAATCAACCTAAGAAAATAATATGCAAGCTTCCTCCTTGTCCCTCTCTGATGTGAGACCTCTCTGATGTGTAGTTAAGGAAGTTGGAAGGAGCCAACATTCTCTGGATGTTTTTGTGAATGACTGGCCTGATCCAGCATGCACCTGCAAAGAATGCTTTGAGGATCTATGGATTGTTTGTGATTGAAAAGTGTAGAGTAGTTCTAAGTGTTTTTAGTTCTAGTTTTACAATTTCCTTGAAAATTTAATTCTCTAGAATGCAGCAAAGTTAATTATTTCCAATTAAAATTATTTATTAATAGTGTTTATACTTATAACTCTCAGAGGTTTATTTCATAGATCAGATAAGACAATTCCTTTAAAGTTCTAACAAATAGAATATACTATTTTAAAGATCTAGATTGCGGTTCTCAATATTTTTATGTTCCCTCTGACCATCTTATGAAGCCCATGAACACTTTCTCAGAAAAATCAATTAGTCAACCAAGCAATCCACAAACATTTATTAAGCACCTATATAATGTGTCAAGCACTGTAGTTAGCACTGATACAAAAAGGGGCAAAAAACAGTCCATGTCCTCAAGAAGCTTAACAATTTAATGGGGGAGAAAATTTGTAAATCAAATATACAAAGCAAGATATATGCAATAGGAAAATAAGATATAATTAAAAGAGAGAAAACATTGGAATTAAGAGGGGGTATACAGAAGGCTTTAGCTGGGATTTAAAGAAATTCAGAAAAGAAAAATTTTAAATAAACAAAATAAAATACATAGAATTACTATTGAAATAGAGCTTTTTTTTTTTTTAAGCAGGGTCTAAGAACCCCTTAAACACTTTGCTTTGTTAATAAATGTTTTATATTTATGTATGAAAGTATGAACTACTTTGTATGTAGTAGTTTGTATTAGGAGAAGGCAATGCTTTTTTATTACTTTACTAGTGTTATCTCTAATAGGAAGTCATCTAGCCCCATTGCTGTCTCCCTTGGTCCCTTTTCCAAATGAAAGCAACATTGAATCTCAGAGTTAGAAGGGAAGAGACCATCTAGTGCAACTTGTATGAGAACCTCCTCGCATATATACCTAAGAAATGGTTATACAGAATTCATTTGAAGAATTTTAATGGGGGGTAGGGTGAGGGAAGGAATGATAATCAGAATGTCTAGTTCCCTGTCCTATTCCTAACCTGTTTTTTTGCCCTTATTAAGACCTCCAGTACCTCAACTGGTTTTTTTTTTTTTAATATTGTCTAGATTTTCCTCTGTATTCTCCTTTTATTCTCTGCCCCAAGTGACATGTCTTATGAGATTTATTTTTATAGGAAAGGAAAAAAAATCAGCAAAACCAATCAAAACATCAAACCAACCAAAAAGAAAAAAAAATCTTACATTAAATGTAAAATTCAAATACAATGGACTCTCACAAAATAGCAGGAGAGGCATCTTCTAATATTTTTTTTGGATGGTCAAATTTGTCCTTTATGCTTTCCCTTAATTTAGTTTTGATTATTTTGTGGTTATTGTTTTGTTTCTTTATGTTGATGCAATCATAGTACATATTATTTTCCTGGCTCTACATATATTTTTCATTTCTTATGCATCACCATTTGGGTCTTCACCAACTGATGGACATCTACTTTGTTTCCAATTCTTTATTACTATAAATATTTTGGTGTATTTAATACCTTTCCTTTTGTCAGCAACTTCTTTGAGGGTACAGGTTTAGGAAGGAATCTTTGGATCAAAGAATATGGATATTTAGTTACTCTATTTGAATGAATCCAAATTGTTTTCCAGAATGGTTATACCAACTCATAGCTTCACAATTCATTAGTATGCCACAGCAGTCTTTCAGATTTTTCAAGATAATTATTACATTCCACCTAAATATGCTTCTCTTTAAATTAAACATCTTTAGTTCTTTGAATTGATCTAAAAATATTTATGACATAGTCTTATCAAGGTAGAATTCCTTCCTTTTTGCATCCCATGATTCCATTAACTTTTGTTAGTCACCATGTCATTTTCTTGATTGAATCCACTTGATCATTTTTAGAAAAAATGTTTTTATTGAAAATTTTCATATCACTGTCATTTCCCAATATTTCCCAATATATAATTCTCTCCCCCATTTCCTCAGAACAGAGAACTATAGTTAAGTAATAATAATTCATTTCACAGTATCTTGATAATGCATGCCTTATTACACATTTTTTTAAGCAGATTATTTAACTTCTGAGAAGAGGGAGGAATGATTGTTTCATAATCATTTCTTAAGAGTTGAGATTAGTCATTGCACTGATAAAAATTCTGATGTCTTTCAGTGTTTTCTTTTATATAATTTGGTCATTTATGTAAACTTTTCTTTGGTACTACTTGTTTTTGAATCATATGATTTGTTTCCTTAAATTTTGCTATATTTTTATACTTATTGATTCTTATAGTAAAATAATATTCCATTACCTTCATATACCACAATCTATTCGACTATTTTTTAAATAAAGGAATAACCATTTTGTTTATAGCTTTTTCTTACATAAAAATTGTTGCTATATAGAGTTTTGTATATATGGGACTTTTCCCTATGCCTTTGACCTTGTTGAATACACATGAGTGAATCAAAGAGTATATATAGACTTCAATGTCTTTTCTTTTGAAACATTTATTTTGGATTCTCAAAAATCTTTGTGCCATTTTAAGCTCTTAAAACAAAAAAAAACTTCCAGGCATTGGGATACTGTCTGGTTCTAGGGGTTATTCCTACTTGCACTGGCAACTTGGTTCCTCAAAGAAAGCTACTCTTCAATTTTCCCTCTTGGGGTACCCCTGAAGGATTATGGGGTTCTTTGAATGTTACTGTATTGAGCCTCATTCTGGTGAATTTCCTCCTATTATTAGCCACCACTGACAGGATCTTCTGCTCGTTGATATTTCTGTGATATCATTAGTAGTAAATTAACATTAGTTTTTCCAAATGGATATTTACTGAAAAGATATAAGAAGAATGAAAATCCAAATGTATCATCTCCTAATGAGGACACATTCTTTTCTCTACCATGTGCATTCTTGGGGAGGATATATAAATACTTGCCCTTAGTCCACTTCATGTGTAGCTTGATTAAGTCACTATCTTGCTTGTACAACCTGGTATGTCAGCTGCTAGAAAGATCCATGGTTGGGCTCAATTGAGCGAGTAATTCCTGGCCGGGCTCAGCCATGAGAATTCTGTTGGTTCTCCCAGCCTTTCAAAGCTCATAAGTTTGTACCTTAGTCTGTTCCACCTCCAATACTCAGTCTCCTAGAAGCAGAAATGGGAAAAATAACAGAGACAGAAAAAATTGGCTGCATTATTCATTTAAGGTCTCCTATTAGGCCAGGTGAAAGAGTACTTCCTAAGGTAAAACATGTGTTGAAAACTTTCATCAAAGAAAAGGCAAAGTTGCATTGCTAATTGTTTTGATACTTGGTCCATAGGATATTTTTTTAAGACTTTTGTATGCCATCTTGTGGTCATAATAAAGAAAACACAAAGTTGGAGACAGTGAACATATTTTTTATCTCAATAAATATTTTTAAATTAATTTCTCACTAGAGGTAATTTCTTTATTAGAACAGTGTCTGTGTAATTTCCTAGGTATACTTTCTCAGATTTCATAATCTGTTAGCTAGGATTGTGAAGATGGCTACAATCACTCCATTAAGTGAACACCTTTTATAGTTTGACCATTGGTCATGATTTCCAATATGATTTGCACTTTGTTTTTTATTGTTAAATTTTTGCCTTCCATTAGATTCTTCTACTCATACCTTTTTTGGAATTTTATATCTATTTATTTCTTAAGTCTTCATTATCTGTTAGTAACTTTAATTTAGGTATGTGTGTGTGTGTGTGTGTGTGTGTGTGTGTGTGTGTGTGTGTGTGCTTTTTACTTCATTCTCTGCCAGTGGTTCTTATGTAGCAGTAAGTTTCCTTGCATTATAATATTTATGAGATTCATTGGGTGTTAAGATAGGACTAATAGCTCTGGTGTGAAGGATTGCTGAACCCTTTTCAGGGCTGTTCTCCCACTTTTGACATCCACTTGATTCACCCAACTCCAAAAATCTGGAGCATGAGTAGCAGCCACACCATTAAACTGTTTCAGTAGACGGGCTAAACTAGGTTGAGAGTAACTGACAAAACTCAAATATATTGGTGAGCTAGGCAGAGGTCCACCACAAGCATATGAAGACTTTTCCTAGCAGAATGGGCAGATGAACAGTTTCCTCCAACAACAGGTTGAAGCAAGAGCTATGGAGCATCTAGATTTTGGTAAAGTATCAAAGCATCATCCTGGGGCATCACCAGGCATCTTGACTTTTGTCCTGTCACTGGACTTTGATGACTCAGGAAAATACTGAATATAAAGACTTTGCCCAACTCTGCCTTTTTAAAATAAAATTCCTGTAGTCAAAACATTATCTGTGATGTTGTTAGAGGTCTTCAAAAATGAAGCAACAAACAGCAACAACATAACATTTGTGCATGTGTTTTTTTTTCTCTGACCTTCGCCTGCTGTTCTGTTACACCATCAAATATGACCAGTAGAGATTACATTCTGGAGAATCTTCATTTTTCTTTGGTCCTCCAGTCCTAGGACTATGCCATACTCATTGGTATAAGATTGCCTTGGTCTTACACATTCTTTTCTTTGACCATCCTATTATTTACTATGCTGTTTGTAAAGTCAATGCAATAGACTTTGGTCACTCACAGAATAATCTTCCTTACCCTTACTCCTCCTGGTCTGGGAGTAGTGATCAAATTTTTTTGTTTTGACTCTTCATGACTCCTCCCCCCTTTTAGGTTTTTTTTTTCTTTTCTTTTTAAATAGTATTTTATTTTTTCCCCCAAATACAAGATTTTAAGTTTCAGATTTTTCTCTGCTATCCACTTCTGTTTTATAGGAGAATTCATCCCATTCATATTCATAATTATGATTACTAAGCATATTTTTCTCCATTCTTCTTTTCCTCCTGTTTGACCTCTCCTTTGATCCTTTTCCTCTTCAATAGTTTTTCTTCTTTTTACCATCTTTCCTGATCTACTTTCTCTTTGGTCAGTTTATTCCTTTTACTTATGTTCTTCTTCTGCTTCCCTGGGGGTAAGATAGATTTCTATATTCAATTAATTATTTTTTTATTCTCTCTTTGAATCAATACTGGTGAGAGGTTCAAGCAACACCTATTGCTCACCCTCCCAGTTTTCTTTCCAATGCAATAAGTTTTTCCATGCCTCTTCATGTCAAATAATTTATCCCATTTTATCTCTCCTTTTCTTCTACACCTAGTATGTACTTCTCTTTCTAATACCTTCATTATTTTTATGTTATTCATTCAAGATTATCTTAACTTACACTCTCTATGTATATTTCTCCTTGCTGTAGCATTGGTACAATTTTTAAGAATTACAAGTATCAGCTTCCCATGTAGGGATATAAACAGTTCAGTTCTATTAAATATTTCCTTTTTCCTTTTGCTCTTTTTAGACTTCTCTTTAGTCTCAATATTGGAAATCTTTTTTCATTTTTGAACTACTCTTTATGAAAACTCAAAATCTTTCCATTTCATTGAATAACTATTTTTTCCCTTGAAATATTATGCTTTGTTTTGTCAGGTAGATGATTCATGACTGTAGTCCTAGATCCTTTGCATTTCATAATATCATATTCCATGACCTCTGAATCTTTAACGTTGCAACTATTGAGTCCTGTATAATTCTGATTGTGGTTCCTGAATATTTGAATTATTTCTTTCTAGTCATTTATCTTATTTTTCCCCTTAACTATAATTCTGTAATTTGGCTATTATGTTCCTTGAGATTTTTATTTTGGGATCTCTTTTCTGCAGTGATTGGTAGATTCTTTCAATGCCTTTTTTTTTGCCCTCTGGTTCTAGATTATCAGCAGATCCTCTTTTTAATAAACGATTTCAACTAGTCCAGTAAGTCTGACCTTTTGGTGTTTTCTTAACAAAGGCACTGGAGTGATTTGTCATTTCTTTCTTCAGCCCATTTTACAGAAAATTGAAGCAAATAGGGTTAAGTGACTTGCCAAGGTAAGTGGCAGAGACCAGATTTTAATTTAAGTCTTTCTGACTCCAGACCCAGTTCTCTACTGTACCACATACCTTCCCAATTTTTATGAAGGTGTTTGTGAGTTTTCCCCTTCTCCATTCTCCTTCTCTGTGGCTTATAAACTAAAACAGCCTTTCCTGGTCACTACTCTACTTGGTCACTATTGGATTGTCTTTCCTATTAATATTAATCAATATTTATTAAATGTTTGCCATGAACTTGGCTTTGTTCTAAACTGTTAGAATGTAATATCCTTGAGGGCAGGGTGTTTCCCCAGTATTTCGCATAGTGCATAAAACAAAGTAAGTGTTTAATAATGCTTTTTCATTAATTTATTTCATCTTCTATCATTTTGTTAATTTTGTGGATGGCAGATACTGTTTTAATATCTGAAATTTTACAGGATTAAAAACTGAACTTTATATGGATTTGAACCTCATTATAATCCTATATCCTTTTATTTCAGGCTAACAACGTAGTGTCTTTGCATAATATTTACTGTTTTCCAAGCTAATGCAACTTTCTTTAGACTTCTCATCACTCTATCTCCTCTTTCTAGCACTTCATTATGTATTGTTTTTCCCATTAGGCTATAAGTTACTTGAGGGTAGGGAGTATCTTATTTGTTTTTTGCTATTTTTTTGTATGCTCAGCACTTAGCACAGTGCTTGACACATAGGAGGCTTTTGATAAATACTATCTGCTATCTCTCTGTGTCTGTCTCTCTACCTCTGTCTCTGCCTTTTGCTACTTTTTCTCTACCTCTCTCATCTATTTCTACTTACTTGCCTTTTCCTCTATCTATATCTATCTCTACCTGTCTTTTCTATACATCTACCCAAACATCTATCTTTATCTTTATTTACATATCATCTCTCTCTTTTTCTCTGATCTATTATTAATGACCTATTAGCTTTCTTTCTTTCTTCTTTCTTTCTTTCTTTCTTTTTTCTTTCTTTCTTTCTTCTTTCTTTCTTTCTTTCTTCTTTCTTTCTTTCTTCTTTCTTTCTTTCTTTCTTTCTTTCTGTCTGTCTGTCGGTCTGTCTCATCTATCTTTATATCTATCAAATTATCACCTTTATGTCTCTCTGTTTCCCTATTTCTCCTTCTCTGTTATTTCTGTCATATGTTTCTCTGTCTTTCTTCAATATTTCAAGGACATTGGTACAGTCAAAGAAGCAATTGTTGTGGCTTTAGGAAACTTAGGTTTGAATCATGCCTCTGATGTTTACTAGCTGTGTGACTTTGATTAGCCACCAACCCCACTTGGTCTTTGATTTTTAATTTGTAATATGTTGAGGTTGGACTAGACCAGTGCTATCAAACTCAAATCAAAATGAAGACTACTAAACCATATAAAAGGATACCTGCAGGTTTCATATTGACTTAGTTTTGAAAATATACTATCATCTATGTTTTATTGTATTTTTATTTATTTTGTTAAATACCTATTAATTACATTTCATTTTAGTTTGGGCCTCACTTAGGAGTGTTGTGGGTCACAAGCAGTCTGATTCTGGACTATGTGAATTCAGGTTTTTTTCCCCCTAGATCTGTGATCTTCTAGAACCCTGTTTCCCTATTTGTGCAATAAATAAATAAATAAATAAATAAATAAATAAATAAATAAATAAATAATAATAATAATAACTTCTTAGGATTATTGTGACATTCAAATGAAATAACATAGGTAAAGAGTTTGTAAACCTTAAAGTGCTTTATCAATGCTATTGTTATTATCAATAATAATTATCATTTTCTTAATCATCATTTTATGAACTACAATTTTGTCATGGTAGGTATTTTTCCATGTCTGGAGATCTATAATAATGTAAATGTTATTTGATAGTTTTGTGACCAAAGAGACATTACCCTTTGACCCATCTAGTTATGAGTCCCTCTGAACAGAGCCAGGCTGGTCCTATGACTACAGACATATAGTCTGTCACTGGACCCATACTCAGATTCTGTCTGGCTTATTACAAACTACCAGAATATGGCCTTAAGAACCTAGAGTTGTCTCCATATTGTGATAAAACATTTTTAGTGGTTTAGGATGTTAGCCTAAGTACACAGGAAGTATTCAATAAATATGTGCTGAATGAATTAATAGTCTCTTCCCTTTTAAAAATGATTTTCCTTACTCCCCCCACCCTTCTCATAGAATTTTAGAATTAGAATGCAGTCAATTAATACATAAAAATCATTCTTCAGTATAATGTAGTTGACAAATGGTCACCCAGCCTCTGCTTGCAGAATTTTTATAATGGGGAAATAAACTATACCTTGAGACAATCCATTACATTGTGAGACATTTTTAGTTATCTTTACTTATATCAGAAATCTTTACTTGTATCTAACTAAATTTACTTCTTTGCAACTTCTACCTTGGTCACCCTTCTTTGTTTACCCATTTCCAGGCTTCTTACATCTTCTTGCTGATCCAGTAATGCTAGTATGTTTGCTGTTTTTTGAAATGGACATACTCTCCTACTCCAGGCATTTTTTTCTGGCTGTCCATCATGTATACAATGCTTTTCATCTCCTGTTCTTGGCTTCCTTTGAGTCTTAGTTAAAATATCATTTTCTATTAGAAGTCTTTGCCAATCCCCCCCCAATTTTAATGCTGACCTAACTTGGTCATTCCCAATTTATCATGTCTAAAAGTTGTTTTTACATAATTATTTATGTGTTGTCTCCTCCATTAGATTATAAGAATCTTGAGAGCCAGAACAATTTTTCCCTCCTTTGTGTCCTTGGAGCACAACAGAGTACTTGACATAAAGTAAATACTTAATAAATGTTTATTGACTAACTGGCAGATCAAGCAAGTCTAATGCTTTCATATCACAGTTCTTTGAATATTTAAATACAGTCATTATATCTTTCCTCCCACCTCCAATTTATTTTCTTCAGGTTAAATATCCTCTTCTCTTTCTAGTGATCTTCATATATAACATGATTTTGAGTGCCTACATCATCTTGGCTCCCTTCTTCTGACTACTCTCAAGATTGTGAATGTCACTTATAAGTTGTGCTACCAGAGGTGAATATATATTCCAAATGTGTTCTAATAAGGGTCAAGTATAAAGGGATTATATTACCTTTTTATTCTGAAAATCTATGCTGTTGTCTTTAGTGTCCAGGAGTGAAGTAGTTTTATTGGGCTACCACATGACATTGCTAACTCTTTGGACTTCCTGTCTCCTAAACTCTCAGATTTTTTTTTTTTTTTTTAAAGATAAGTGGTTGTCTAACCAATCCTATCCAATATTTATGGATTTAAGATACTGAGAGTTTTTGATTTTGGGCAAATATCAGAAACTCTTTCTATGTTTATCTCTATTTCGTTTCTTCCCTCTTTCTCTTCTGATTTTCTTAGAAGTTAACTCTGGTATTTTAAGAATAGAAAGTTTCACATAATTTGTCTGAAATAAATATTTTAAGTCTGATAAATTTCTTCAATGACTTCTGAATTATGTGACCAGTAAAATAGAAGACTAGACTTTCTCTGTTCTTCATGATCACTCAAAGCTTTCTACAAGAGGAATTATTCATAAAAGCTAAAGCAATTGCATCAGCCCTACTAATTAACAGCAGAGAAGGCTAATCCTTAATCCCTAATGCTCACATTCAGAAGAACCTTTCCATTAGGCACCACAGTCTGGCAGAATTGCAAAAAATAATCTAGGGACTTGCAAAGAATTTAGCTCTGTGCATTCATTATCTCTCCTTCCTTCAGAAAATTAAGAGCCAGTGAGATTACTCTGGTTGGAGCAGCAGTATGGCAGTGCTTTGTGCTGTAATAGTAGTATTCAGAAAAATGATAAACAAAAGGAAACTAGTGTAGGATAGAAGACATACTTTAACAGCATGACTGAGAAATCCAGATTATGTAGTCAACAGTGACAAAGGAATTACACCAATCTATGTATTCACTCCTCTTTGGACTTAATTTTAATTGATATATCCAAAATATCTATAGTCTATTTACCTTAGATTAAGGTATAAAAGCCAGCTATTTTTTAGTCCTGACAAAGCTAATAAGGCCCATTCTTGGACCTCACTTGTACTATGTTAGATTCCAAATCAGGACAAAGGTTGATACATATCATATTCATATTCTTTATTCTATATTAATAAATTACAACTAGTGTAAGAGATATGGCCAAGATGAGGAATGAAGGACTACATTTCTCATGATTCATGGGCTTAGAGAATAAAGATTCATTGGGAGAAGTTTCCCTAATCTCACTTTTTCATGAGTATCTGTGACATAGGACAATCATGCCAAAACATTGAATTTTATTGGTTCAAGGAAATTTCTAGTTTGGAGGAGAAGGATGAATTTGTGTGAAAGTAGTCATGATAATTAAAAAAATATTTTTTATTAAGGCCTTTTATTTTCAAAATATGTGAATAGATAATTTTAACATTCACCCTTGCAAAATCTTATGTTTCAAATTTTTTCTCCCTTCTTTCCATCCAATCCCACTTATAGACAGTGAGCAATCCAGTATATGTTAAACATGTGTACTTCTACACAGATTTCCACAATTATCATGCTGCACAAGAAAAATCAGATTAAAAAGAAAAAAATGAGAAATAAAGTGCAATCAAACAAAAACAAAAAGAGTGAAAATACTATATTGTGATCCACACTCAATCCCTCCAGTCTTCTTTCTGAGTGCAAATGATTCTCTTCATCACAAGACCATTGGAATTGGCTTGAATCACCATGCTGTTGAAAAGAGCCTCCTCTGTCAGAATTAATCATTATGTAATCTTGCTGTTGCTGTGTACAATGTTGTCCTGGTTGTACTCATTTCATTCAATATCAATACATTTAAGTCTCTCCAGGCCTCTCTGAAATCATCCTGCCTATCATTTCTTATAAAACAGTAATTTTCCATAACATTCAGGTACCATGACTTATTTAGCCATTCTTCAACTGATGGGCATCTACTCAGTTTCCAGTTTCTTGCCACTACAAAAAAGGGCTTCTACAAACATTTTTGCACATGTGGGTTCTTTTCCCCTCTTTTATGATCTCTTTGTGATACAAGCCCGGTAGAGACACTGCTGGATCAAAGAGTATGCACAGTTTGATAGTCCTTTGGGCATAGTTCTGAATTGCTCTCCAGAATGGCTGGATCACTTCACAATTCCACCAACATTGTATTAGTGTCCCAGTTTTCCCACATCCCCTCCAACATTCATCATTATCTTTTCCTGTCATTTTAGCCAATCTGAGAGGTATGTAGTGGTATCTCAGAGTTGTCTTAATTTGCATTTCTCTGTTCAATAGTGATTTAGAGCACCTTTTCATATGGCTATAAATGGTGTTAATTTCTTCATCTGAAAAATTGCCTGTTCATATCCTTTGACCATTTATCAATTGGAGAATGGCTTGAATTCTTATAAATTTGAGTCAATTCTCTATATATTTTAGAAATGAGGCCTTTATCAAGACCTTGGATGTAAATTTTTTTCCCTAGTTTATTGCTTCTCTTCTAATCTTGTCTGCATTGATTTTGTTTGTACACAAACTTTTAAACTTTCTATAATCAATATTATCCATTTTATATTTCATAATGTACTCTAATTCTTGTTTGGACACAAATTCCTTCCTTCTCCACAAAGCTGAGAGGTAGACTATCCTTTGTTATTCTAATTTGCTTATAATATCACTCTTTATGTCTAAATCATGGCCCCATTTTGGCCTTATCTTGGTATAGGGAGTTAGATGTGGTTCATGTTAATTCTTTATATAAAAATTGAAGTAACAGTAATATAATCTTCTTACTAGCTCAAAAAGCAATAGAGAACAAAGTTCAGAGGGATAGAAAAGCTCCTGAAACTCAGTTGTTGTGAAAATCATCACCGAATCTTTTCTAGCCCTTCAGTCTTAACATGCAAAACATATTTTACTTGTTTACCCCCCATAGCAGACTATGAGTTTTATACAAATTGCTTTTAGCTTTAATCTACTATTCATTTAAAGACAAGAGTCAGATAAAATTATAATCCCCAGAATTGTAAGTTTAAGGTTCTCCCCCCTCCCCCGCCCCGCAAGTACTTTGCTAATTACCCAAATGCTAATGAAATATTTCTTTTTTAAAATATCTAATTCATTATCTGATTCCCTAACAAAGTACAAACTAAATCCAAATGGCTTTAAATGTTCCCCTTCCATCTTGGAATGGAGGCTCTAACTACTTGAAGTATACTTGTTCCTAATACAATTAATTATCATTATAGTATTTTATCTTTTAGTTCTACCTCTCAATGAAATAAGTAACCAAATATTTCCAACAGAATATTAAATATGTGATATTTTGTGTAATTAAACCCTCTACTGACACATGAAGGGATTGTACCCTATATCAATAGTTGTTGTTCAATTGTTTAATCTTGTCTGACTCTTCATAATACCATGGATCATGTTGTCCATGGAGTTTTTTTGGCAAAAAACACTGGAGTGGTTTGCCATTTTCTTTTCTAGAATAAGAAAGTGAATGTGTCTGAGGCATGATTTGAACTCAGGTTCTCCTGACTTGAGGCCCAGCATTCTATCCTCTGAGATACATACTTTAGCAAAGGATGAGAATTAATACATGAAATAAGAAGTATTTAAAAGTATTAAAATAAGCAAATATAATTACAAATCTTTATGTCTTCTTTTTTCATAGGTTTAACAATTTCATTTATAACATAGTTTTATTATTGTTAGATTCTGTATTCAAAGAAGAAAATCACAGCTCACAATCACAGGACATTTACTAAATCTTTGTTCCATTCAACCCCACCTTCACACAACAATTATATTCAAGTACATTTTAGAAACAAATGATAGAAATAGTATAAATGTTATTATTTTATAGATAAATTGATGGAAATTAATTTCTAAGGGGTACTCATTTTGGAAGAGGTGTGATAGAAATATGGACCCTGAAGTTTAAACATACTTTAATGGACTGGAAACCCCCCATGGAAAATCAATAAGAAACCAATCAAAAATGGCTGACCCAGCATTTTAAACTGCCTTTTAACAACCTAACTGGAACAATTATATTAAAATGTTATTGACATGGTTTTAAAAAGTGATGCTCCAAATCATGAATTCAGTTGTTGCACAGGGATAAAGCTTAACTTCCCAGTGGAATTTATATACTCAAAGTAGCTGTCCTGCTATACATGTTCAACATTAATAATTAATAAGTTACCAAGATATCTGAAGAAGGTAGGTCTTTCAACTATATTTTTATTATTTTTTGATATTATTAAGTGGAGCAATTTAAATTATAAAGTCACACATTACTTATTTAATTTGCTTTATTAGAATAAATCATTTCTTTGCAGTCTTTAGAAAATACAGAAATGTATGCTAGCTAACCACTGGATGTCACTGTTGTAACACAAAAATAGGAGAGAAAGCATTTACTTCTCATTTGGGAGACAGTACTAAAGGAAGGTTGAATGTGATAGTTTCAGATGAGTAGCAGTTTAAATAAAATAGCCTTGTTTAATGCAATTCAAATCACACTTCTTTTTAATATTGTTCAAGAACTTGTTGAAGTCAGGAGGCTGATTTGGTGAGGCTCTTTCTTTAATAGTACCTTCTTAGCAATTGAACTTTCTATGAATTTGGCTTGTAAAATGAAAAGATTCCTTTCTCCACTTCCCATCCCCCCGACCCCAGTTCTGAAAATTTATATTTTGATAATTCTCATCATACTTTTATGCAATTATTCTCCCATTCCCTGGTCCCTTGCTTCACTAAAGTCTTAGCTTGTCTAGGGATACCTGAGAATTAATTTTTCTTTTTAATTAATTTCATGATCCTTGTAGTTTGCAAAAATGACCTTTTACCATAAAATGGGTCTAAAAATGTGTGCAGATCAGTGGTAAAATAATAGCCATTCATTTGGAATCTCCATTTACAGGTCAGAAGTCAAGCATCACATACTAATAAAGAATAGGCCTTTGAAAGTTTATGTTGAAGAGGGGAAGAATATTCCCTATCCTTCATTGTTTTTTATTCCCATCAGGAGGAATGACTCTCAGCTTGATCTTTAGATTTTATAGATACGATAGGGCTAGGTCTCTCCTTCTCACATTGTAACTTTTTTTTTTTTAATACTTAGTCCAGAGACAAAATTGAGGAGGAAATGTAAGATTATACCTGAGTATTTTGATACCTGAGACAAATTCAAGTGAATGAAGGAGAAGAGGCTCAGTAATTCTCAGTGATGCAATGTTAGCAAAGTCAGATGCAGATCAGAGACAGATGCCTCATAGGTTAGGGTCTGGGAACACTAATAGTTACAGCTGTAGGAATATGGAGAAAGATCTTTCCTTTTCTATAGTCAAGCAGCAAACATGGTTGTTTATTTATTCATTTATTTATTTATTTATTATTGTTATAATAACTTTTTATTGACAGAACCCACGCCAGGGTAATTTTTTACAACATTATCCCTTGTACTCACTTCTGTTCCGATTTTTCCCCTCCCTCCCTCCTTCCACTCCCTCCCCTAGATGGCAAGCAGTCCTATATATGTTAGATATGTTGTAGTATATCCTAGATACAATATATGTGTGTAGAACCGAACAGTTCTCTTGTTGCACAGGGAGAATTGGATTCAGAAGATAGAAATGACTCAGGAAGAAAAACAAAAATGCAAATAGTTCACATTCATTTTCCAGTGTTCTTTCTTTGGGTGTAGCTACTTCTGTCCATCAATTATCAATTGAAACTGAGTTAGGTCTCTTTGTCAAAGAAATCCACTTCCATCAGAATACATCTTCATACAGTATCGTTGTTGAAGTGTATAATGATCTCTTGGTTCTGCTCATTTCACTCAGCATCAGTTCATGTAAGTCTCTCCAAGCCTCTCTGTATTCATCCAAGCAGCAAACATGATAAGAGGCAGCATGGCACAATGGAAAGAAGTTCGATTAGAAGTCAGGTGACCACATCTGAAATACTTTTAATGAATGTGTGAATGTGGGCAAGTCAATTAATTTCTCTGATCCCGAGTTTCCTCATTTCTGATAGTAGAATAAAAGAATGAGCGAAAACATTTTTATTGAGTGTTTATAATGTGAAACAATATGCTAAATATTTGGGGACACAATCAATAAACATTTATTAAATGCCTGCTATATGACAGGCACTATGCAAAGTTCTGGGGACACAAAAATGTCATTCACTGTTCTCAAGAACCTATAATCTAATGAAAGAAGACACAAAACAAAAGCAAACTAAAACAAGGTAGTGGGGAACATGGAATATGATGGAGTTCAATTTAAAGGAATACGATAGATAAGAAACAAAGACATGGATGGCCTGTGAGATCTCCATAAATGGACACTTTGGAAGGAGCTCTTTGCTCTGATTACCTGATCACAGAGGCAAAGGATAGTGAGGGTACTGATTAAGTATGATTACCAAAGCTGATGTAGTCTCATAGGATGATATAAGCTTTCTAATAATGAGGTTTTCTGGGGTCAATACAGCTGGTAGAAAATGGAGACAAATAGAAAAACAAGGCAGTACCTTCTCTCAAAGAGCTTACATTTTAAAGGAGGAAGACAGAAGATATAGCAGGTTTAAACTGCAAGTCATATGGCAAAACCCCATGGCTTTTTGGCCATGTCAGCAAAGCAGGTATGATTGCCTCTTCTTTAATCGCATTTCCATTGGAAAAAAACCATATATTTTTCTGATTCTGCACCATTTGACAGTGATAAAGACTTCATTGTTGAAAACATCCTTTTCTGAGCTTCAGAGAGCTGATAATGCTTATACTATGAATCTTAGAAGTTATTGTTAAGAATGTATTTTGCAAGCTTTTAAGTGTAGTATAAGCGTTAGTTGCTATTATATTCCTTGGGGGGCATCTGAGAGAATCAGACATGTTTTACAAACCTGGTAATTTTAAAATAATTATTCAAAACTAAATTATCATATGCACTGTTGCCATTGTAAATGAGTATGCATTAAAATCAGATCATTGTTGAATCTACATAAATAGTTAGGAGATATAGTTCACCCTTTCTGAAAATTGTCATTGAAAGCTGGCAATACTCAGAGCAATAAACCTATACATTCAGAGAACTGATTACACATTAAACAGATATGTTAATTCAATATGAAATATTGTATTCTAACATGAAATAGTCAAGTATTTGTCCAATGTTCTTTATCTCTTTAGTGAAAAGTACTTATTTTTGATCAATGAAAACCATAATGGGGATATTATAAAAAGTATCATACAATCAATGAAAATTAGAGAGTATAGTAATTAGTTGAAAACATCTTCTCTCTCCCTTCTATTTTATAGGATGTATAACATGAGGTTATACAAGACAATTGTAGGTCATAACAACAAAATGCTGGCAGTTTTCAGAAAAAGTATTATGAAAACAGGATAAAAATCAAGCTGTGTCTGTACTGGGAAGGTTGTGGACATTTATGGTTTTTTCCCTCTCAGAAATACACACTGAAAAATATCTAAAGAACACAAATAAATGCTCTAAAAGACAAATAATCTAAACTCCTCCTAACTTTTGTGAGTTTAACACTTTTTCCACTATGCCATGTTGCTTTCAGAATATATATACTCCCTGACTACAGAAGAGAAAAAGAATTTCCTATGTATTATCCAGAGCTCTAACTAGCATGGGACATCCAGGGCTTTGCTACAGGATATTAACTTAGGGAATCTGATTCTGATAGTCTTTTGCTAGCTTCATAATACTCAGCATAACTACCATCTCCCCCTTTCTGACCCCTATTATCTCACTCAGTTAAATTTGCCACAGGTATCACAATCTGTCCCTAAAAGACAGTTATTGAAATTCAGATTTAGTTAGATAAGTAAGTGGTATATGAAAATAAGCCTGGGCTGGGAGCTAACAATCCGTTTTTATATTCCCATTGCTGTTAGTTAGATGTAGGAGCTTAGACAAGAAAATTATTTCAATTTTCTAGGCTGTAAAATGAGAGGACAGGACCAGTTGATTTCAAGGGTCCTTTAAAAATCCAATGCTCTGCAACATTATGATTGAAAAAGCTAGAAAATATTTGGAAAGATGAAGATTGAGGAGGGATTGGTTCAAAGTCCAAAAAATTATGTTAGGTATGGATAAAGTGAATACATATTCAATTCATTAGATTAAAAAAGCATTTATTAAATGCTTATTATGTGCCAGGCATTTTGCTAAATTCAGAATACAAAGACAGAAAGTATAATAGGTTTCAAGGAATTTGCATTCTTTTGGGAAGAAACAACACATATACAGATATATAAGAAATGTGAAATGTATAGTACAGTGGATAAATCACTGGTTCTGGAAGACAGAAAAATATGAGTGCAAATCCTATCCTAGACACTTTCTAGTTGTGTAAACCTATAGTCACTTAATCACTACATGCCTCAATTTTCTCATTTGTAAAATGGGGAAAAGAGCATTTACTTCCCAGGATTATTGTGAGATAATATTTGTACAGTATTTTTACAAATATTACTGTAAGTGATAGTTGCTATTATTTGTAGCATTATTACATACCAAGAAAGTTATTATTAAAACTTATTAGTGTTATAACATTAAAAAATACTATCAAGAGGTAAAGGATCAGAAAATGTTGAATAAAGGAAGAGATGGCACCTGAGCTTTTATTTGAGAAACTAGGGAATTAAAAAAGTAGAGGTTAGGAGAAAAAGCAATCTAGGCAAGAAACACAATCTGCTCAATGGCATGAAAGTACAAAATGGCATTTGATACCTGAAAAATAGAAAGAGGAACACTAGTTTCTAAATGGATTAAAAAACCCCAAAACAAAAAAAAATCTTTTTTTAAATGATTATTTCTGAAGCAGCATATTTGATTCATTGACTTATATACCTTAATTTCTATCCAGTTAATATATATTATAGAAAGAGGGGACAAATATATCTGGGATCTCATTGAAGTGACTTTTTACTCTTGTGATGCTAATTCCAATCCACACATTCTCATCCTGGCATGCTTTAGCTAGCTTATGCAAACCCCAAGATGGGGTTAGGATAGGATAGAGCTACTTGACACTTTTTCCTGATTGACACACATAGATCCTTGTTAAATTATTAGTTTTGATAGCTTTGGATTGTGGGTAAGTCATTTATTCTCAGTTTCCTCAACTGTAAAACAGAGATAAACAACATAAAGCTTAAATAAAAAAAATAATAGAAGCAATTATGAAGTACTTATAGAAGTTAGTTTGGGAAAGAACATTAATTAGTAGTTGGGTGGGGATGAAGAAAGGCTTTTTTTGGGTAGAAGATGGTGCTTTAAAATATGTATTAAACAAATAGAGGGACTCTATGAGACAGACATAAGAAGGGAGTTCTTTCCAGGCATGTGGAAAGGATAGTACAAAGGTGAAGAGATAGGAAATGGAGGGTTATGAATGAAGAATAGAGAGAAGATAATTTTGGTTGAATTGCAGAGTGTCATAGTGGAAGTAATGTGAGACTGAAAACTGAAAAGATAGGTGGGGTTTATTTTGTATGGGGCTTTAAAACCTAAACAGTTAGATAATCAGAAGCCACTGGAATTGATTGTGTACAAGACTCACATACTCAGATTTGCTCATAATGAAAATTACTTTGGCATCAGTAGGTAGGATAGACTGAAGTACTGAGAGATGAGTCAGGGAACCAGTTAGGTGACTATTGGATAATTATCTAAGTGAGGGATGATGAAGATTTGAATTAAAGTGGTATCTCTATGAGTGGAAAGTCATATGTTTGAAATGGTATAGAGGTAGAAATGACCAGATTTAGCAATTGATTAAATTTATGGGCTGAAGATTATTGGGTACTGAAGGATTATGCTGAGTTTACAAACCTGGGAGATGGGCAGAAGGGTAATGTCTTGGAAAGAAATAGGGAAGTTTGGAAGAGGGCAAGGTATTTGGGGTAATATGAATATCTATTTTTAAATGTTCGGTTTGAGATGTCTATTGAACTATACAATAGGAATTTTGTTTTGTGGAACTGAAAATTAGGGTTGATTGGAGAGTCACACACGTGTTTATATATGTATATTATGTGTTTATGTGATAGGTGTAGAGATAATATTTAAACTTAGATAATTAAGAGAGAATATAGATGTAGATGAGAAGGAAAAAATATAGGTAGAATCTCTGGAAAACCTATAACTAGGGAGCATTTTATAAATGATGAATTCACAAAAGAGACTAAGAAGGAGCTATTAAGTACAAAAGAAGAAAATCAGGGCAGAGCAGAGGAGTACAGTAAAGATCCAGATAGGAAAGAGTACACAAAAAGACCAACAGTGGTAAATGCAGCTGACAGATGAGAAAAATTAGGATTAAAATGTTAGACAATAGAGTACACTGGTAGTTTTGGATTAAAGAAATAGTTGAGTTGATATGGTTGAGTTTTTTACAAGTTGGAAGAGCAAGTGAAAGGAGAGGAAATCAAAGTGGTGGATAGAGACAACTTTTTAAAGGAGTTTGGCTGAAAAACAGAAAACAGAGAATGATAATTTAAGGGATGATTATAAGACCTAGTACAAATTTTTCAAGTAGGGAGGCTTGCTTATGGTAGGAAGTCAAAGAGACAAGTTAAAGTTTAAGGAAAGAGACAAGTTAAAGTTTAAGGAAAGAGAAGATTATGAAGGATGCAATCTGCCAGAGAATACAGGAGGGGTTGGGATCAAGTGAAATACAGAGGGGCTGGCCTTAACAAGGTGATGAGTCTACTACAGATTTAACATATTATAATCAATGTATCATCCTGGAAGTTGGCTACAGTTTCCAATCATTGTTTCATGTATTTATGACATCTTTTCAGTTAGATTTTAACCTTCTTATGAATACCAATTGTATTAAAAACCACACATGAAAAGAGGATAATTGCTACTAAAAAGAACCTAGCAGAATATAAATTCCAAGAAGAGAGGCATTATTATTATTATTATTTTTAACACATGCCTAATACTTAAAGAGCACTTGTTTGTTTTTTATTGAGGCAATTGGGGTTAAGTGACTTGCCCAGATAGTAAGTGTTAAAAGTCTGAGACTGGATTTAAACTCAGTTTCTCCCGACTTAAGGGCTGGTGTGCCAGCTAGATGTGAGTACTTTTTGAATAAATGAATTAATGAATCCCACCTCTGGACATGCTCCAATTTGTCAATATCTTTTCTAAAATATGGCCCCGAAAACTCAATACAATATTCTAGATACCTGACACTCAGAATACAGTTGGGTATTCTTCACCTCTCTCATCCTGGCTGCTTTATTTCTAAATAAAATTGATTTATCTGTTTGTAGCTGTCATGCTAGAATCAGCTTGAATAGCTCAGGAGAAGGGATTGTTAAATTTCAATATGAACATTTATACCTTGGAAATTGGCAAATGCTACAAATCAGGGATTGATTTATTGTCTAGACTTAAGAGAGTGAAAGAGAAAATGTTTAATAATGCAGTTTAAAGTTGTGTGCCATGCTTACAATTTCTTTTCTTTTCTTTTCTGAGAGCTGGTTTTTGCAAAAAGCAGTACACTATTGCTGCCATATCACACTATTTATTCATATTCAGCCTTCAATACACTAAATATTCAGCATTCAATTCACTAAACACCAAGATTTTCTTTTGTTTTGTTTTGTGCAAAATGCTTTTTAGCTACATTTCTTCCAGTCTGTAATAGTCTAGTAACATTATTTTGAAGACAAGTGATAATAGATCTTATATTTATTTCTATTTTGCTATTTATATTAGTATTTTGTTTTATTATATCTGTGACTTCATTTTGTGGGAACTTTCCAGTGAAGAAACTTTCTCTCCCATTGTATATTGATAACTTCTTCAAATTTGAGCCTTGCTAGTTTCCTGGGACACTGACAGATTAAGTGCTGAGGGTTACCCAGGCAGAATGAGTCAAAGGCTGGACTTGAAACTGGTTCTTTATGACTCTGAGACAACTTCTATTATGCCATGCTGACATTTTATTTAGTTTCATCTTACGACTGTTCTGATATTTTGGAAGAAACTCATGCTTTATATGACCTCTAATGCTTCTACTTATTTTAAAGTTCTATGATTCAATGAAGTCTTAATTCACTTGATCCATTCTTCTTTATTTTAGTTGATTTGCTTGAAAAGGGGTTACTCATTACTTATAATTGGTTGTTTCTTCCCTTTAGCTACTTTCTCACATGACTGTTCTATTGCATTAGCTTGTTGTTTAGTCTTTCTTGGCTACAAGTCTTTTCCCACCCCAATTTGACCTCAGTATAGCTGTCAGATTATTTTCTTAAAATCAGATATAACCATATCATCTCCCTATTCAATACATTTTGACATGACTTCTAGGGAAGTGAGGGGCACTCACTATGATCCCATCTCTTCTTCTTTTCTCTGGAAGATTGCTAGCTTGTTTAGCTTTTAAAACTTCCATAACCTGGCTCCTTTTTACCTTTCAAGTATTTTTACATCTTGTTCTAATCCACACACTCTGAATCAGCTACACTGACTTTCTTTGTATTTCTCATGTACTATACTCCCATCTTCAACTCCAAGCATTTTCACTAGTTCTCTCCCATGTTTGGAATACAATCATTTTTCATCCCTGGCTTTCTTAAAATCTCACCTTCTGGGAGAAAGTTCTCCTACTCTTACTTAATCCTATTGCCTTCCCTTTGAGATTCTTCTAATTTATCCTGTATGTGGTTTATTTATTGTTGTTGTTTGTCCTTCATTTTTAAAGAAGATCAGTGAAATTATGTGATGATGTCTTGACTTAAATGTGAATTGGATCTAAGTGAAACAGAGTTGCACAAAGTTGTTAGCCTCAATCTCTCTTCCAGAGTCATCAAAGTCCAATGGCAAGACAAAAGTCAGGACAAATGGTAGTGGCCTGGGGTTCAGTGAATGACCATGGTGTCTTCAATGTCTGACCAAGCTTTAAGTGTTCTACAGCTTCAGCCTGTAGAACAAATTCAGCTGTTGAAACAAATTGTTATCTGTCCAATCTACTGGAGAAACCTTTATGCACTTGAGATAGATACACCTCTGACTCACTGATGGATTTGAGATCTGTCAGTTATTCAACACGGTTTAGCCCATCTGCCCAGACAGTTAACTAAGGTATGGCTACTGCTCATACTATAGCTTCTCAGAACCACAGATGTGAACTGAGTGACAGGTAGACATCAATGGTGGAGGAGCAGCCATCAAAAGGACTTGGCAAGTCCTTACATCAGAGGTGCTAAATGTTCCCTGAATACTCCATATGTTCCATCACTAGCATAATAGGCACTTAATAAATGCAAGTTGACATATAGTAGGCACTTCATAAATGCTAGTTGAATAACTGACTGATTAGACTAGCACCAGGTTCTGTTCTCTTTCCCTCTTAATTCCATGATAAATCTTGACAGCAAGGATTTAGAGTTTGGGGTCTTCACTTCAAAGATCTGTTTGAACAATATTCAAAAAATTGTATTTCCCAATATGTCCTCTTTTCCAGGTTACCTTTGCTTCTCATTGGCAAATTTGAATGACTGACTTGTTCTCAGTTTCTGACAACTTATCTTTTATAATACTTCCTGATTCCTTTCCACATACTCAGAAGAATGTTTAAAAAATGAATTCATAGAAAATGCTTTTCACATGTGACAATTGTGACCCTCCTCCATGATTTCAACTACCATAAGTTAAGATAATAATAATAATAATAATTAGCATTTATATAACACTTAAAGGTTGCAAAATACTTTACAAATGTTATTTTATCCATATAACATTCCTAGTAGGTAGGCGTTGTTATTATTCCCATTTTTTGGATGAGGAAACTGAAGCAAATAGTGCGTAAGTGATTTGTTTAGGATAACACAGATTATTAACTATTTGAGGCAAGATTTGAACTAATTTCTCTTGTCTCCAGGTTTATCTCTATAATGTCATTCTTAGCAAATTATGAAATAAAGAAATGACTCTACTTATAGAAACAAACATTGGTAATGATTTTGAATAAACTTCTATTATCTGTTTTCCCTTCTTTAGGCTATTGTCTTTTGATCTAAACATATTTGTATATTTCTTCTCTACATAAATAGCAGCACTATATTAGAAAAATAATCTCTATTTAGTATGCTGAACATTAAAAAAATTCTTCCTTGACAAGCTGTTGTTCACATAGTTTATAAGTCATGACTCTGTGTTCAACCCATTTCTTAGATTTCTAGTAAGCCACAACTGTATTCAAAAATAGAGGGGTAAGCAAATTTTCTAACAGCCTCATGTAAATGAATACAGTTATAGACACAATGAAATGTACCTGTAAATAATACCACACACACATGTATTTGCTTTATCTACTTTTAAGAAAGCTTGGCTTGGTAAATAGTCTAATTTTCCTTTTAGCACAAATGAATTTATCATTACCTAGTTGCTGAAATTATTACTTTGAATCAATATCATGAAGAGGTAAAGGGACATTTTGGAGCCTTCAGCAAACCTGTAATATATAGTCCAATTGAATTCTATTTCTGTAACCTGATCTAACACATCTGGGGAACTCTGACCATATAGTTGCTGCTGGTATGTTTAAAAGTAATTATGAGAAATCTCTTACTATCTATGATTATAGAGGAATAAAAAGATAGAAGAACAAGCAGTAGAAGCATGAACTGATTTTGTAATTAGCCCAGAATATTTAGAGGAAAGATGAATTGTTCAGGAATTCTGAAAGCTTGTAGAAGTTAAACCAGGATTTTCCTCTCTCTTGTGCTGGTAGAATGTGGAAACGCTATGTTTCTTTGAGCTTGGTGTCCATCCTATCTGTTTTCCTGTTCCAGGTCTAACCTCTTTGCTTTTCTGTAATATCTCATTTATAGCCTATAAAATGGAGGCAAAATATGCCAAAATGATATAACAAATTGACTTATAGCCCAGTTATAGGTATAGTAGAGAGTGATGGGGCTTGGAGTCAAGAAGGTGAGTTTGAATCTATTTTCAGATACTACCTACATGACTTTGAGCAAATAGCTTAACTTCTGCCTCAGTTCCTTAAATGTATAATGGGAACCACAAAAGTGTCTACTTCCCTGGGTTGTTGTGAGAATTAAATGAGATGATATTTGTAAAATACATAATGCTTGGTATATAGTAGGTATTTAATAAATATTTATTTTCTTGCTCTCTTCCTCCCATCTACCCTTCCTCCCTCCCTCCCTCCTTTCCATTTCTCCTCCCTCCCCTTTCCCTCTCTAGTTCCCTCGTTCCTACCTTCCTTCTTTCCTCCTTCCCTCCTTCCTTCCTTCTTTCCCTCCTTCCTTCTTTCCTTCTCTCCTTCCTTCCTCCTTTCCTCCCTCTCTCTCTCTCTCTTTCTGTTCCTCTCTCCCTCCCTCTCTTTTTTCCTCCCTCCCTCCCTATGGTGTATCATAGGGTGTTTCTCACTCACTAAAACATTGCTTAGTCTGCCACTCCTTCAGACATTGACATCATAAGGGAGACTTCTCATTTATGTAATTATTATAAAAGATGACGGCCTGTTTTCATATGGCAAGAGTAATAGATAACAGGAGGAGAGGCCAAGTTCTCTACTGATCTATAGCCTTCCAAAATCAGGATGACGGTCTCCAGCATATTGAATGGACCCATTATATTTAGGGCAGGGCAAAGACAAGATTTTTCACAAAATGAGCAGTGATCTGTATCATTGGAGGGAATATATAAATCAATAAAATCACAGGTCAAATTATGTATTCAGGAATGATCATGTCTTCTTTGAAGAAATATAGTGAGTAGTGGAGGATTTGCTTCTTTCACCCTCAGAAAGTTGAAATTTTTGCCTCAAACAATTTAAAGCCGTGTAATCCTGGGAAAGTCACTTAACATTTGTCTACCTCACTTTCTTTATCTAAAATCAAATTAATAATAACACTATTTCCAAGACCTGTTGTGAGGATAAAATAACATATCTGTAAAGTGTTTTACAAACCTTAAAGAGCTTTCCAAATGCTATCTATTAATAATAAGAATAGCCAAGTCTTGACATAAACAGTTTTTGACCCATCTTAGTTGCTGGACATATTTGGCAAGCTATGCACATAACTGTCACTTCCTTTTCTTTTGGTTGGGACCTATGATTTCACAGAGTGAATGTCTAGTGTAAAAATATTTTTTTACCTTTGTAGCCCAGAAACTCTCTGTAACTTCATAGTCTTACAGAATTTCCTGGGAAACTGAGAACAAAAGTGACTTGTCCATGATCATGTAATCATTATGTATCAGAAGCAGGAGTTGATCACTCTGATTCCAAGGTTATTTTTGATCCAATATATATAAGTCTCTCTTTCTCCATAATAACTGTTACAGTTTAAGGTCAAAGCATCAATGATAATAGTTGCGAATTACTCCAGAGACTACTGATGTGGCATTTTTGCAAATATTTAGAAACAATAGAGATGGGCAAGCAAGTTTGGTACTCATCAACCAAAGGATGAAGTAGTTCTTTTGAGAAAAAAAATGAAACTGACCACAAATCAAAGACAATGGCTAACATTGTCAAGTCCTTTGATAACCATGGTATCCTTGGATCCAAAGACAATCTATGCCCACATGAGGTTGTTGCATATTTGTCTGCCATCTACACACACTTCCCCTAAGTGATGATTGTCAGTGCTTTATCTTCAATTGCAAGGAGAGCATCTATGTGCACCCACAACTGAGAGATGACATGAGGCAAAGTTCCCAGATCCATCACAACACTATGAAATTCTCCTTTAAACAACGGAGAGTGCTGCTCATGGAAAGCCTGCAGGATTAGACTTCTATTTAAAGCAGTTTCCCAACAGCCAGTTTTAACCATCTTAAGCTAATGTCCTGTCAGAGAAAGGATGATTGGAATCAGTCACTTCCAGAAATGAAATGTTTGAGAGTCAGAAACTGACAGCTTGAGTAAATCTTCCTGGCAAGTGAGCTTATTTAAAATAAATGTATAAAAGATTATGAAGCCAGAGAGAGCTTAATTAAAGTTTAGAAGAGATTGCAACATAAATGTTTAGGAACCCAAATTCCCTTCTCATGCTCAATAACCATTAATTCTCCTCATCCATTTCTAATTTATCCTCTTGCTTCTCCCACATTGATAATGTGGCTACAATTTTCAACTTGATAGTTAATATAACCTCAAGGGAGTAAATTTGCCTAGGCAGTGAGCTTGCTGAAATGGAATGCAATTCACTATTTGTATTAGTCAATAGTATTTCTGATACCATGATGATCAGTGAACTGGTAACTTGAGGGAGTTTGGATCTGTGGGAAAAGAATAAAATAAGTTTTTAAAAAATTCAGCACTTTTCATCAAGAAGGTCATGGTCTTTGTTCATTGCCTCACTCAGAAAAGCACCTCAGATGGAGCATCAAAAATTGATAAGAGTTGCTAGCATGCTGAATTCAAGGAGTGCTGGAGAGACTCTCGAAAAGTTACCCATTCTACACTCCTGGGATGCATGGGCATGTTTCCATGAATTACATTAGACTTCATCTGGAATTTTTAAATTGAAAGTCTTATTTTCATTATTAGGTATTTGTGAAATGTTATTGCTATCATTTTATTAACTATTCAATCTAATTCCTCTCTTTTCCAAGCATGAGGCTGTGAATGTTCCATATGCCTCAGAGAGAGAAGAAATTCTCTTTTGGCAACATTACCCAGCTCCTATTTGTTTGGTCTTGGTACATGGGTGGAAGGATAATGGGCTGATCATTCCTTAAGGAGTCATGTTTCTGATGGTAAAGCTGTCTTAGTAAAGCCTAATTTGTCTAGAAATAACTTTACATAGCAAAGGAGATCTGAAACCTCCCCTTGAAGTCTCTAGGTCTTTTCCTGGAAGTAGAAAAAACATTAAGGAAAAGTTATTACCATCTGCTTTGTTGCTATACTCTAAGGACCATGGGAATTTTCCATCTGACTTGCAATTGAAATATTTTCTAATGTGCTTCCTCATTGGAATGTGAATTCCTGGACACCAAAGTCTCCCTTAATTTTCTATTTGTATTCTCATTGCTTAGTACATAAATGTTTCATTCATGTATTCATTTAATCCTTCATCTATTTTTTCCTGCTTCCTGTTATACATTTCTGTTTTTTTCTTTTCTCAGAAGCAGTGGCAAAATGCTCTGGCCAAACTTGGTCTTTTACTTGTGTACTGGAATAGTTTCTAGACAATTCTTTTAAAATTTTGTTATTTTCTCTATTTTTTAAAGACAATTCTTGCAAATAATTTCTTACTTCATAATTTATTCAAATAAAATAGAGAATTTAGGACAATTTTAAAATAGCATGCAAAATCTTTTTTTACCATACAAAATCTTAAATAATACAAAAATAATGGAACATACACAGATATGTATTGATTCAATACATACTAATTTTCATATGTATAGCTTACAAAGTAATAACAATAAGGTTATTCAATTTGCTGCAGTATTTCTCAAAGCTGTAACTTCTACCCTCTGAAGCTAGGTCAAATCTTTCCTCCAAGTTTCCCTTCACATAGTTGAAGTTAGCTGTATTCCATGTACATATTATACTCCATAAATATATTACTCCATATATTATCATGCTTCAGTTTATTCTTCCTCAAACTAAAGATGCTCTGTTTCTTTACCTAGTCCTTATATGATATGGACTCAAGGCTCTTTAATTGATTGTTCTCCTCTATACATTCTAGACTTTATCAATGCTATTCTTAAATTATAGAGTTAAGAAATGAACACAATACTCCAGATGAAGTCTGATATGGACCGCATACAATGGGATCATTACTTCTTTATTCCTGGAAAGTAAGACTTTCTTCAATCAGCTCAAGTTCTCATTAGTTTCCTTCCTTCCTTTCCTCCCTTTCTCCTTCCCTCCCTTATTCTCTCCCTCCTTCCTTGTTGGAATCTTTACAAACTGCTAACTCATTAGAGTTGATAGATTATTGATCTGATCTTACAAGAAGATGTTTTGGGCCAGAACCTGAAACAAGGTACTAAGTAGAACTAATTGATACAATGCTTGTGTTCACACCTTTACTCATTGGAGTTCACAAGTATGGGAGAGTCACAAAGTTAACTGTGTAACTTTGTGAATTCACACCTCCCTTGAAGCTCTTAGGGCCAGAGAGCACTATGGGAGAAACCCATAATCCCTCTCTCTCATGTCCCACAATTCCTCTCTCTTGTATAAAAGAAACAGACAGAGACTCTCGGAGAGAATTCAGCCAAATTACATGAAGAGAAGAGCGTCAAGTCAGAAGAAGCCACTAGTCGGAGCTGAATTGAAGATTGAGAAGACTCTCTCAGAGGCACAACCAGATTCATCTTCATCTTACACCACTGTGGTTGGTGGCTGGGCTCCTGCACTTCCCCCACTGAGACCAAACTGGTCTGAAAGACTCTCCAGAAAGCTGGCCGAGCCCCAAGTGAAGGAGACAAGAGATTCATTCCATCTCTGTGCTGGCTGGAGGCTGAAGAAAGCAGAGGCAGAGGCTGAAGGACAAAACCTTTGGATTTGGAGACATTCGGAGGGAGCTCTTGGAACCAAGCAGAAAGATAGGCCTCTAAGAATCTAGCTATCCGGGCCCAAGGAAAAAGACAAGACTTGGAAGGAGAAATAAACATTTGCATTTTTTACCAGCTGGCTGCATTTGGGGTAATCATTGATCTGAACTGATATTAAGGCTGACCCCAAGAAAACCTCCCCCAGAAACCTGCTCTCTCTCCCAGAGAGAAACTCTATATTATTATATATTAAAGAAGAAAATCACCACACTTCCTTCCTTCTTTCCTTCCTCCCTTGCTCCCTCCCTCCTTCCTTCCTTCTATCTTCTCTCCCTCCTTCCCTTCCTCTCTTCTTCTCTTCTTCCCTCTCTCCCTCCTTTCCTCCCCTCCCCCTCTCTTTTTCCCCTTCCTTCTTCCTTTCCTTTCTCCTTCCCTTCTTCCCTCCCTCCCTCCCTTCCTCCCTTCTTTCCTTTCTTCTTTCCCCCCACTACTCTGCTGAAACATACTGAGCTTACAATCTACTAAAAAACACAGCTCTTTTTCTGTACAATTGCTGTCTATTGATGGTTCCCCAACCTCACATTTGTGAAGTTGATTTGTTGTTTCATTTTTTAATGCAAGTGCAAAGCTACTTTTTATACTTTTTGGAAGTATACTTTTATACTTATGGAATTTATACTTATGGAATTTTACCCTATTAGATTTAATTTGATATTTCAGCTTATCAGGATCCTTTGCATTTTGACTTTTTTTGTCCACTTTGTTAGATATTCCTTCCGGATTTGTGTAATTTATAAATAGCATGAGTATCCCTATCTACTTTTATCCACATGGTTTAACAGCACAGGGCCAAGCATAGATCCTGGGGTTTTACCCTAAAATCTTTCTGCCTCACTGACACTGAACCATTAATAATGCCTCTTTGAAAATGGTTTCCCCCACAATTCTGAATATATTTTATTTTATTATTATCTAATCCATATTTCTCCATCTTCTCTATAAAATAGTATTAGATAGTTTATTAAAAGCTTTGTGAAAATTTATATATTGATGCTGATACAATCCTCCATGTTGAAGAGACTAGAAAGCCTGATTTGGGGAAGATATGTTAAGATTTAGAAAGTGCCTGGGAATGAGTTTGAACATGTGCAAGCATTCTGTTACTGGTTCTGCTTTTCTGTCTCTGTGTTGAAGAGGAAACCTTGTGATTAGCTATAGAGATGGAACTTGGGAACATTACAACAAAAGCATTTGACTCTCAACAAGGGTTCTTTCCTGACTTGATAGTATTAAAGAAGAAAAATGAGCTATTAAAGACTTCTGAGTTGGGGAAGAACCTCGGGTTTCAAGAAGACATGGATTTATTGTTGCTTCTATCCATGTTATATCTATTCTGTCCCACTTTTGGGAAAGAAATTGTGGTTGCTTATGATATTGTGTGCTTAAAAAGATCAGGAGAGCAAGGTCTGGAGGTAAAGTCCATGCCATATTTTGCAGCCAGGCAGTCCATCATTGAGGCCTTGAGGAACGAAGAAGATCTGCTTATCATTAGCCAACATGTTGAATCATCTAGCAGCTTGTGAGCTCAACAGCACTATGTTTCTATTTTGTGTTGAGTTGGAGCCTCTTCTTCCCAGGTGACTAAGGTGATATGAGGGGAGTGGAGTCTTCAACCAAAGAGGTGAAATTTTTGTCCTTCTCTTGTTTTATTTTCCAAATAAATATCCCTTTATAAATGTAAATTGCTGTCTGGTGATTATATATAACTGGGGAGTTAATCAGTGTTGGAGTGAGGGCTTGAACTGATAGCATTAGAGAAGAAAACCCCTCCTTCCCAACTCCCCAAGAATATTATTAGAATGAGAATGGCAGCCTTTCTCAGGGATAATGAGGCTGGAGCCATTACCACACAGATTAACCTATCCAGAACATTCTCCTCATCAACTAGTTCAGTAAAACATCTTGTCAAAAAAGAAAATTGGGTTAATCTGTCCTTATCCTCTTCTTGACAAAAATATGGTGACTTTTTGTAATTTCCTTTCCTTATATTTGCTAAACATGTCTTCAACGATCAGTTCTAATTTTTTCAGGAAATGCAGATCAAGCATACTGTCTTATAGTTTGAAGTATCTGCTCTCTTTACATTTTTGAAAATGGAGACAACCTATACCTTTCCTAATATTGTAGTACCTCTCTTGTTTTTCATTATTTTTCAAATATCACTGAGCACGGAATTACTTTTAGAAATCAGATAACTCTATAAATCCAATAAGTAAAATATAATAATATTTTGGGCTCCAAGTTCTATTTTTCAAAATACTATTATAAGAGAAGTCTATGAATTGTTTTTATTTGGTTGCAATAAGGACAAATGCATTATTATTCTAATTCTAGAATTAGAAGGAACCTCAGAGGTCATCTAAATATAATTTTCACATTTTACATTTTAGAGAAATTGAGATCCAGTCAGATTATAATACTAACCAAGGTTACACAGAAATTAAGTGTCAGAGGTAAGATTTGAAACTAGGTTCTTTGTTACATGCAGTATTCTTTATCTTGTATCACACTGTAATCAACTGAAAAAGTATATGGAATTGCTCATTCATATTTTTTGATATAATTTCAAGGCACATAATGTTTCTAAATTGTATGAAGAACGACCTTTGAAACTTAGTGGCATGGATCTGTATTTTTTCCTGATGCTGACTGAGCTCCAATTCAATGTAATCCCATTCATAATATAATTTTCATGAAAAAAAAATCTGTCAATTATATTGAAAATTTCCTCTTATTGTATTGTCTTCCATAGGTTTGCTAAGTACAAAATCTCCCCCTAACATCAATTTCAACAGCATACTCCATAAATGTGACCAAATATACATCTTCAACTATATTTGTTACTTCATCTACTTGCCATGGAAAATAGAAAGCTTTTAGTTTCTTAATCAATCACATATGTCTTCATACATGTTCGAACTTCTCATTCAATTGTCTATAAGTGAAATTATTCAAAGTTGCAGTGCATATAATTTATCAGTTACTGTTTGGGTCATAGCAATAGCTGAAAGTAGTACCAATATTTCTCTTACCTAATGAGGCTTTTTATACCTAGTAATTTTGTTAAATAACCTTTTATTCAAGTAATTTTTTGATGCTACATACATGTTTTATAAAAAATTGTTTTTTCTTATTAAAAGCATTTAATTTTTATTGGTTAATTATCTAGGGTTGTTAATTTATTCTGTGTATATACTTTGTGTTATTTTATTTTTTTTATTACTGAGGCATTTCCTGTTTGTTTGTTTATTTTTGGTAGCCAGTATTTTATTCTTTAAGATAGTTTGGTGAAGTCTGAAGTAAGGAAGAGTTATCTTCAGTTCAAATATAATCTCAGACACTTACTAGCTGTGAAACCCTGAAAAATTAATGTTTGCCTCAGTTTCTCATCTTTAAAATGAATTGGAAAGGGAAATGGCAAAAACGCTAATATCTTTGCCTAGAAAACCTCCTGTAGGATCATGAAGAATTGGAAATAATCAAAACAACTGAACAAAACCACCAAAAATTTTATTCTTTAGCTTTACTTATATTAGCAAGTTAATTTTTCCCATCTAGCCAAAAGTATTTATCATGAAAATCTATTCACATTAATTAGAATAAACAATTTGATATTTTCATGTAAATCTAGCCTACTAAAAATAGCACTTATAGAGTATTTCAAGGCTTTCAAATCACTTTATATATTACTTGATTCTTATAACAACAACATTACTAATCAAACATTATGGTTATCATTATTCCAGTTTTACAAATGAAAAAATTGAGGCTGAGAGGGTTTAAGGACTCTTGCCCAGAGCATTTGACTAATCCATAGTATTTGATTTCAGATCTTCCTCTGAGTCTGGAACTCTATCCACTCTGTTACCTAATTGCCTCATATTCCTTTGAAGTATATGAACTATGTTTTTATAACTCAATTCTCAAAGGAAATATCATGGTTGAGTCTTGTGATTTGTATTTTTCTTGAATTATCTTGTTTATAAACTATTGCCTTTTTTCTTTCACATTTATACTTTGTCTTTGCAAAAGACTGGACCCTATGAAAATCATATATGTAATGTTAATATCTTTTAGGAACAATAAAAATCTTGAGATATGGTATGGCATAATGGATACTTAGCAGGCCTTCAAGTCTAAAAGACCTTACTGCTTACAAAGACTAGCAGTATGAGTATGATCAAATCATTTAATCTTTTAGTCTCCCAGATACCTCTGTAATACTACAAAATAACAAGAAAAGAGAGAGTTTTCACAATGGGATTTCCCCATAGGAATGAAATTATGGGTCTGGACAAATCCCCAAAACATTATTTTCCATTCACAAAGTACTTTATGGATTGGCTAAGATGACAGGAAAAAATAATGATGAGTGTTGGAGGGGATGCGGGAAAACTGGGACACTGATGCATTGTTGGTGGAGTTGTGAACGAATCCAACCATTCTGGAGAGCAATCTGGAATTATGCCCAAAAAATTATCAAATTTGCATACCCTTTGATCCAGCAGTGTTTCTATTGGGCTTATATCCCAAAGAAATACTAAAGAAGGGAAAGGGACCTGTATGTGCCAAAATGTTTGTAGCAGCCCTGTTTGTAGTAGCTAGAAACTGGAAAATGAATGGATGCCCATCAATTGGAGAATGGCTGGGTAAATTGTGGTATATGAATATTATGGAATATTATTGTTCTGTAAGAAATGACCAGCAGGATGAATACAGAGAGGACTGGCGAGACTTACATGAACTGATGCTAAGTGAAATGAGCAGAACCAGGAGATCATTATACACTTCGACAACGATATTGTATGAGGACATATTTTGATGGAAGTGGATTTCTTTGACAAAGAGACCTGAGTTTCAATTGATAAATGACGGACAAAAGCAGCTACACCCAAAGAAAGAACACTGGGAAACAAATGTGAACTATCTGCATTTTTGTTTTTCTTCCCGGGTTATTTATACCTTCTGAATCCAATTCTTCCTATGCAACAAGAGAACTGTTCGGTTCTGCAAACATATATTGTATCTAGGATATACTGCAACATATCCAACATATAAAGGACTACTTGCCATCTAGGGGAGGGGGTGGAGGGAGGGAGGGAAAAAAAATCGGAACAGAAACGAATGTCAATATAAAGTAATTATTAAATAAAAATTAAAAAAAAAAAAGAAGGAAAAAAAAAAACAAAGTACTTTATGGTTTACCAAGTTTTCCTGACAATGACCCTGTGAAGTAGATTATGTAAAACATTATTATTTCTTCTTTACTTTTTTAATAGGGCTCCCTGTTTCTTGTTCTCTTCTTCTTCATCCTCCATAGAGTTGCCAAATTTATGTTGTTATAATACTTTCTGGCTCAAAAATCTTCAATGGCTTCATATTGTCTCTAGGACAAATTAAAAATTCCTTATCATTGTAATTTAAAGCCTTTATATTCTGGCTCCAACATATTTTTCCAGATTTTTTTTATTGCTTTTATGCAAATTTTATTTCTTGCTATTCTCTGAAATTAATTTCACTCTTTTCTATTGGCTAACTCCAGGGCCTAAAATGTCTCCCTTTTCCTAGCTACTTTATAAAATCCTTTGCTTTCCTTCAAAGCTCAACTCAGGGAATACTTACTATGAAAAGCTTTTTCTGTTGGCACTATTTCTCATTATTCTTTCCTTCCTAGAATTAGATTATATTTACTTACCCATGGACATGTTAGATTTTCTTAATAGAATATAAGCACCTTGAGAGTAGATTTGTTTTAGTCATTTAAGTCATGTCTGATTTTTTGTGACTCTATTTTCAGATTTTCTTGACAAGGACATTGGAGTGTTTTGCCATTTTTTTCTTCAGCTCATTTTATAGTTGAGGAAACTGAGACAAACAGGATTAAATGACTTGCCCAGTCATATAACTAATATGTGTCTGAAGCCAGATACAGAGAAAAGATACTGTTTCATTTTTGCTCCAGTCTATGTTTGCACATGGTAGGTGATTAATAAATGCTTGTTTAATAGAGTGGAATTCCCATTATATATAATGTATATTTTATATATATAGAAGTTATATATATGATATATATGTAGAAATTGAGTCTTTGTGAGATTATAAGGAACCTATTTGGCTACTCAGCAAGGAATTATCCCTTCATTTACAATGGAATGATAGTCTTCTTTGAAAACTTATCCAGAAAATAGGATTCACTTCATTAGATTTCAGAATTGTGCCTACTTTTCCTATTTTTCCTCCTGTCTTCTCCTCCTACTTTCTACTTCATTAGGGCCTCTTTAAAAAGTTTTCAGTCTCTAGAGTCTGTTTTTGTGTTTCTTGTACTGACACCTCCTCTTTCCCCTGGCAGCTGTAATGCTGTGCTCCAGTGCCCTATACATCTTTTAGCTGTTCTGCCTCTACTTAGATCAGGCCCAATCATAGGCAGAACAGCTTAGAAACTACCAGACTGGCAAAACAGAGCAGCTGTCAAGGGAACAGAGCATGGCATTTTGGAGATGAGAAAGAAACACAGTTTTCTTGGGGTTGGAACATCTCATCCAGAAAGCTTTTAATGCATTACTAGTGTCTGAGATGGCAAATCTATGCAGTTTAACAAGATGGACTCTTCCTAGGAGATAATTTTTCCTTCCTCTTCTTCTCATTAACACGTGAAAAATAGAAAGTTCTTTTGTTGGGGGGAAGAGGAGAAGTGGGGTAATAAAAGAATTTACCTTGTTTTAATTTCAAAGATACCTTTGATCAGAATAGCTCTGTCATCATGCACTACACAAATTTGTGAAGCTGTTTCTAAGTGGGAACTTTTAAACCTGTGTCTCCAATTCATTAAACCCTTTTCTCTTTGGTAAGTTAACTCTTGTGTCCTTTGATTTGAATCCTGGGAGATTCACATTCCTTAAGACTCTTCAAAGCTCTAGCAATCTCATTTTGTCTTTTTCCTCTTGTGTGTACTTAAACAGTTGCATTTTACTTGATGGGATTTCTGCCAGGGTCCCTTTGCATAATTCAAATCTCCTTGCTGAATTCTTCATGCCTTCATGCAATAGTATTCTCCTTAGTCAGAACTGTGCCTTTCTGAGTTCTTCCTATGTTTTTCATGAGAACGTTTGTGCATTTAAAAAGTGGCTCGAATATTTATCTTATTATCTAGATTTGTTCTCATGAGGTGTTCTTGGTCCTTGCCTGTCAGTTTGCCATTTTCCCCCTCCTTTCCAGATATACAGCATTATGTAAATGGATATAATGTACATATTATTCCAAGAGGTGAAATGAGACTAATTTTAAAAAGCCTCAGGCTAATGGCAAAAATTCTAAAGACTTGGTATCCGATTTCAATTGGGCAATTAAATTTGGGTAAAAAATAGATAATATTTTCAATTTAAATACTACAACCTAATAGCCTTTGCTTAAGGTCAGCCCAGTAAAGAAACAGGAAAATGTAAGGTGCATCATGAAAAATTTAAAAGTAATTTATATTTGTTTCTTAGACCGTATTTACGAGTAGATATGAGCAGGAGAAAAGTATGATAATTAACTTCAGGCAAAATAATCTTTGCTAGTTCTTCTTTACTAGTTCTAACCTTCCTATTTTTTTTTTTTTATCTTGCGTATTTCCTCTCAAGCCCTGTCCTCCTATATACCCATCTCTGATAATTTGGTGTCTTCACAATTTTTCTTTCCCCAAGTCCTTTTCTCAGAGTCTTCATTCACATTGATGTATATGTAAACTCTATTTATGGAATAGTAGCGTAAGCTGTCAAGTTGTGTGCCCCTTTTCCTCTTCTTTATCCCAAGATTCCCATTTTATCTCTTTCTTTCATGAGTTCTAGTTAAAGCCTTAATATTAAGGTATGAGAGGCACTGATAGAGATACAAAACACATAAATCAGTTTTTCCATACTTCATAGGGAGGGAGATAAAAGAAAGTATGGAGCCAATGACAGAATGTATGTGTGTGTGTGTGTGTGTGTGTGTGTGTGTGTGTGTGTGTGTGTGACAATTCTGTATCCTGGGGAGAGGAAAAAAGGATGAAATAATTTTCTCAAACCAAGCTGGGAGTAAAGGTTATGTAACCTAAGTTCAGGCCACAAAAAGTGATATGAAGACAGAAAGTAAAGAGGACAATGGAGAGAAGCCTCATTCTTACAACTTTGTGGTAAAACAGCAAAATAAAGAAATCTAACTATCTCTCTGGCGTGTAATACTCCATGGTGTATGGTGCTCCATGGTATATGTGCCTAAAACTGAGCTTGAAAGAGATCATTTAAAAGGAGCTCTAACAATAGGCATGGTGCTTAGAAGGAAGTGGCAGAGAAGTGTCTAAAAAACTCCATAGATTAACTATCATGGATCAAAATCATGTGGGGCTATTCAGCTCAGGAGGAATAAGAAATTCTCAAGAATGAAATTCTAAAGATTGAAAAGAAAATTTTGATGAAGATGATTCCCTCAAGGAGAATCATCTGAAAAGACTAGTATGATTGCATGGAGAACTCACTAACCAGCTTAGACTTTAAAAAACATGTAAAGTGGATGAAAACAAAGGAAAATGGAAAATGAACAAAATATGTGGTATATGTCTGAAGGAATAATGTCAGAACTGCTAACATTTGGATTGAACTGAGGCTAAAAAAAAGTAAGGACAACTAAAAAGATGATATTGGAGAAAAAAAGAGGATCAAATGAGAGTAAAAATGTTGTGCGGGGGGGTGGGATGATAGAAAGAAAAGGTATTTAATTCTAATGTTCCTTCTGTGACTACTTTGCCAAGGAGAATGCCAACAAAAATGGCAGAATAAAAATGGCTAGTAGACAAGCTAACTAAAGTCAGCGTGTCTTGCTGATCAGACCAATATGAATTCCGAAAGCTCTGCCCAGATTGGGCACAGATAGTTCCTATAAACCTTTGGTGTGGCTTCCTTTAAAAAATAGTTGATGAACATTTAGATTAGTGGTCTCCAAAATGGGGTCAAGATACTCCCAGTGAATTGTGGCATGGCCCAAATGAATGAACAATTGGAGGTTGAGAAGAGCAGTTGCTTCCCAATCTTAAGACTTTCTCCAGAACAATTTTATTTATTAATATGCAACTCTCTCCCTAGCAAAATCTTTCTACATCTAGTCCTTAGTAGTTGTGAAACCTTCAAACTTCTTTCCTTTTAGGTCAAGTTTGTTAGTCTTTCAGAGCAGATCTGGATCCCTTTTTAGAATACTTTCCCTTTCTCCAGTCCCCTGATTTACCTTGTAGTTATGGCAGGTGATATTTCATGGAGTGGGATATACAGGGCACTGGCTATTGAGCAAGAACCCTTTACCACTTCTTACCTTTTTATTTTCAGTGGGACAGAGTGAATTCTACAAGATGAGCAGATGAGCAGATGTGTGTGTGTGTGTGTGTGTGTGTGTGTGTGTGTGTGGTACAGTGCAATATAAATCACAGATCATATTACATTATCTTTTCCCCCAAACCCACCCCTGTCTGAATTTCCTTATTTCTTTTGAGGATATCATTGTCTTTCTGACTTTCCAGGTTTCACCTTCTTCCTAATCAATTTTGATTCACTTCACTCAATTGCTATTGCTACCTCCAAAATTTAGACAAACCTTATTGGACAAATCTACTGGTCTTTTCTTCATCTTCATTTTTTCAATTTCTCTCCATCATCTGACAGTTGGTTGCCCTTTTGTTTATAATACTTATTCTCTCTTCTTTGGGTTGCTGAAAAGAAGATAAAGATGATACTTATTAAAACACTTGTGTGCAAACTTTGAAAACTTGAAAATAAAAATTTTAGTTTATTTGAAAATCTTCCAGATAAAAACTTTCAGTGGGTTTTGACCTATTTGTTTACTCTCTCTCTCTCTCTCTCTCTCTCTCTCTCTCTCTCTCTCTCTCTTTCTCTTCCAAATAGTTTGCAAGCAAAAACTGATTGACATTAGGGAAGATGGAAATTTACTATACATACTTCAATAAAAACATTTGTATAATTGGTGGATGGGGTTTAAAGAATAAGTGATATGTTTATGTAAGTCCAGACAATAGTTTACTCATTGTAATTGAATCTTTGTATTTTTTTTTTTTTAGCTCTGAAAACAATTAAAACCAAGTATCAAAAGAAACTGAACTTTGAGCTAGACCTTGAATTGCTCTATCAACAGCCAAGATAAATAATGAAACATATTCAATTACATATTCCTAAAATAACATTACTAATACTATTTTAGTAAGAGCAAAATATTTTGTTCCATTTGTAAATAAAATGTTTTCAAAATATTATGTCATCTTTATCTCACTTTTTAAAATTTCTATTTTGTGTGAGTTTGACATAATTATCATACAATTACAAATGCAGTAGTCCATGTGTGTAATTTAGGATATATCACCTCAAAACCCCTTGATATCACCCTCCCCATCCCCCTAGGTTCCTCATTGCCCCATTCTCTGCCAAGAAGGTTGTCTTTATTCTACCCAATGTTGAAAATATGCACACTTTAGCCTATTCCCTCTGATTTCCAGTAAATTATAATGAATTAAATTAATCATCCTTCCTGTAACCATCAATTTCTTTCTTTTTTTGCCTTCAAACATCACCTCCATTAAAATACCCCAGACAACTCTTCACTAGACCCTGTCATCACCTCAAACTATTATCTTATCTCTCTTTTCTTTTCCAGCTTAAAATATACTATCTATAATTATCACTCTTTATTTTCTTATTATTCACTCAAAATTTTTTGTAATCTGGCTCTTAAACTCATCACTTAACTCTCCAGAGTTACCACTGATCTCTTAATTGCAAAAATTGGTGATCTTTTTTCAATTAAGCTCTCTTCTTTTTTAAACCTAACTACTGTATTTGAAATTGCTGATCACATCTTTCTTTCTATAGATTCTCTTATTTCTGGGCTTTATTGATGTTACTCTTTCCTTTTTTTCCTCATCCATTAACTATTACTTTTCATTCTCCTTTACAGATTCATCATCCATATCATATCCTCCAAGGATCTATCCTCAACCCTTTTCTTTTTTTCTCCTTATACTTTCTATCTGTGTGACTTCATCAGTTCTTATGCATTTATTTATCATCTCTATTTTGATTATTTCCAGATCTATATATCCAACTTTGTCTCTCCCTGGAGTTTTAATCCTATATCACTACTTGCCAAGTGGAAATTTAAAAATGGATGTTCTAGAGACACCTCAAACACTCCCATAGGAGAAATAATTTCAATCCCCAGCCATACCTATCTTCTAAATTTCAGGTGTTACTATCTTGCCAGTTTTCCAGGATCAAAATATCGGTGTTATTCTTTCAATCTTTAAAAAAAAAACTCTCCCTCATATAATCAGTTTCTGAATATTGATCTTTTATGTTCATAACACTTCTAACATACAAATCCTTTTTCTCTACTCAAAGCTACCAGTTTAGTTCAGGCACTTATCACTTCTTGAGGAGATTATTTTAACAGCCTTTTAATTGGTCTTCTTGCATGGAAACTCTCCCTTCTTTTAGTTCATCTTCTACACAGCTGCCAAAGTGATTTTTCTCAAGTGCAGATATAACTACATCATTTTCCAGCTAAATCAACACTTGTAGTTCTCTGTTCCCTCTATCCTTTTTAAAGCCCTTTACAATCTTGCCCTGATTTATCTTCCTAACCTCACTGAATAGTAAGCAAGTATCAAATTAAAGAAAAAAACATATATAAGGATCCCTGTAGATTGCACATTGCCTTAGAAAACTACATGCTATCATTAGCATGTATTTTTGTTTATTTTGTTAAATATTTCCCAATTATGTTTTAATGTATATCTGGACTTCAAGGTATTATGGGTTATTTTGGACAACATGTCACCTTACTTGCACAATTTTTCCTCTCCCATTCTACCAAAGTGGCCTTCTCTCTGTTCCTCAAGCAAGATACCACATCTCGCTTCTTCATGCCTTTGTAGTGTCTGGTCTCCATGCTTAGAATGTTTAACTGCCATATACCCACCTCAAAGAAATTCTCTTTTTCTCCAAAATGTAGCTTAAACTTTTTTTGATCCCTTTAAGTGTTAGTTCCTTAGCTCTCAAAATGACCTTATATTTAATCATTTAACATATATTTTCTTTCTATTTATTTTGTTTATTCCTATATATTCCTTGGTAGGATTCTAAGGTCTTTGCCAGGATGGATTATTTATTTTTTTCATTGTATTTGTTTCACTGAGGCCTAGCATAGCGGAACATAGTGGGTCCTTAATAAATGCTTTTTGAGTGGTTGATTGATATCATTATTCAGTCATTTTAGTTTTGTCTGACTCTCCATGACCCCATTCAAGTCTTCTTCTTTTCTTTTTTCAATACAAGAATGGCATTTAAATTTCTTTGTTAGAAAATCTACTTTTACTCGAAGGAAAATATAAGAAATATATGAAAACATCTACAGAAAATCAGACATAAGAATAAAAAGATATCCAAAACCTGTTATAAAGTAGAATGGCTCATTTTGAAAGGCAGTAGCTCCCTGTAACATTTACACATAAGTCCATCTACACTTGACTGTCTAAGGATGGAAGGCCTTATCTTAAATTGTTTGAATTACCTTCTCTCAAAAGAAAAAGGAGTATCACTCTACCACTTCTCCCTTCCAAAATAGAACATATATCTGAGCAGGGGCAATATTACTACTTTCATTTAAGTGTGTTCCATTGTGACAGTGTGAAAAGGCTGGAGGGATAATGCAAACATGCTGACAGGTTCCTTAAAAACAAAATGTCAACTTTTCTCACCCAAATGCCTTTTTCAAACACAAATTAAAATACACAATGACAGAATGATGCCCTTAAAGCTTCATTTTTAGGTTCAATGTAACATCCTATTCCATTACTGCTAGACACATTTCCTCAAAGTTCTTAGCTTATAGTTTCCAATGAAAATAAAGTTACAAAAGATTCTACAATTAAATTTTAAAAAAATAATGGGGAAATAGATAACAAAACTTAGGTAAGGTTTTTCTCTTCATAGTATTTCTCACTTGATAACTGACATCACATTTGCATCTTTCCCTATATTGAATAGGTCAACAACTGATCCATCCTAATAAATTTGTTTGACTCATACAGCTACCTGAATGGTCCACAGAAACTGTTCTTTGATTCTTTTCTTTTAAGGTTTCTGAGAAAGGGTTGGAAGAGTTGTTTATATGCATTTTAGTACTGATTACTGATTTTCATTTTTGAAGATGACCAAAATGACATCATTCTGTTAGAAATTGAGTGTGTCTGACTATGGCTAATCAGACCAAAATGAACTTGGAAAGCTCTATCATAGGTTGGATATAAATAGTCCATATGAATACATAATGTTCCTTGAGAATCATAGATTTCTACTTTCTGGTCAAAGCTTTTGGTGCAGTATTGACTGACATCGAAACTAAGAATGGTCTCATTAGGAAATTTTATGCTGATCATGATGCTATCTTCATCAAAAAGACTACTTCTGAGCAGCATGTGTGTCCTAAGCATGTATTCTATCTGGAACACATTCTCTATTTTTTTTTGACAAAGATATTGGAGTACCTGGCCATTTACTTCTCCAGCTCATTTTATAGACAAGGAAGGCAAACATAGTTAAATAATTTGCCCAGGGTCACACAGCTAGTAAGTATTTGAGGCCAGATCTTGCACTCTATCCACTGCATCACCTCGCGGTCCTGTGTCATTTAATTACCTTGGTTGATTCATCTAAAGATGTATATGTGTATTATGTTGTAGTACATAAACATTTTCTATGGCTTTATCAAGAAGAAATTGTGCCAGATTAACTTTCCTTTCCTTTTCTTAGTTATTGAATTGGTAGATGAAGGGAATATTACATATGCTTTACCTAGATTTTTGTAAAGGACTTGATAAAGTCTATCATAATATTCTTGTGAAAATTATTATTATGTAATCATTATTATTATTATTATTCTATATGGGGAAGAGGAACACATGTGTGCATATATATTAGGTTCAATGTAGTGGAAAGAAAATATATAAATTTATACATACATACATGTTCATGTACAATCCATGTCTAGCTATATTTCTTTTCCCTGACAAGCACTAAGATATATATCATACATGGTACATATACATATTTGGCACATATACAAACATATTTCCCTTCCCCACAATGAATATATATACACATATTTTATATTTTTCCTTTTCTCCATACAAAGCATATGAATGTACATGTACCTATTTGGGTGTATATAAGTATGTTTAACTCTATATTTTTCTTCTCTTGTTGTTCAGTTGTTTCAGTCATGTCCAACTATTTGTGACTCCACTTAGGGTTTTTAGGCAAAGATACTAGAGTGGCTAGCTCATTTTACAGGTAAGAAAACTGAGACAAAAACTGAATGAAAATTGAGAGTTAAATGACTTGCCCATACTCTGATAGCTTGTAAATGTCTGGGGCTGGATTTGAACTCAGGTCTTCTTGATTCCAAGCTTAGTGCTCCATTCCCTGTGTCATCTATATCTTCTTCACAAGCATAGAATGGATACTCCAGGGGAATCCTTGAGTCATGATGGTAGATGTTTAACAACTGACACACACACATATTCTCTCTCTGTCTTTCTCAAGTTCAATATACATTGTTAACACTTTCTCCATCACTTTTTAAAATCAGAACACTCAGGAAAGAATAAATCAAGCATTCTTTTGTAGCACGGCTCAATATCTGAGGTGTAAATGTTCACACTTATAATTCAACAGTTGGTTTCCAAAGCTGATTAGAGTGGGCATCAAAAACCATGTTTGTCCATTTTACATAAAAGTGATTATAAATTATAAAGTGTTGGCATCTTCAGGGATCTTATATAGCACTGAGGATAGGTAAGTTAGGCAACAATTTAAGAAACAACTGAGATTCCATTTTGATATGACTTTTTATAGAAATAATTTTTTAAATCCTGAAAACTTCATTCTCTATAGTAATTAGTTACTTAGTTTGTGCTGCTAAGTCTCACATATTAAAGTGAAAGTCAAAGCCTCCAGTGGACAGTAACATAGAGGGATGACAATGTTTTGATGTGGAAAGGTACACTTATAAAACCTTGACTGCAATACCCAAATGCTTCATCTCAGCTCCATCAAGGGGCATGCTCACTGTTGCAATTAAAGCTTTAAGCTAAAGGGAAGAAACTCCAAGGGTGATATTTCAGGCATCCAAGTATGTAGAACATTGATTTGGTTATGGAATCATCCCTATGCCCATCGAATCGTACCCCACAAGCAAGTCCTTATTTTGCACACACATAAATGTTTCACAGCCTTCATACTAAGCAGGATTTAGGCAACTAACAGCTGTGACTGATTATCCTTGATACAATTGCATTCAATTCAATGAACATCTATTAAGCACCAACTATGTAAAACACTGTTCTGGGTTGTGGGTTACCAGATAAGAAATAATAACAGCTGAATGGGGAACTGTAACATGTAGACAAATAAACATGATACAAGATCCAATGTGGTCAGAGTATACGTGTGCTCCGAGGATGGATAAGGTATGCCATTATTGTGCTAATGCATGGACAGGTAAGGAACAAAAGTTCTACTCTCATGGACCCAATACCTTGCACACACCTAAGAATAAAATGATGTTATAATGAAATTTGAGGAGGAAGATCAGGAAAAATTTCATGGAGAGGGAGGATCTGGGCTTGAATGAAACATTTAAACAAGTAACAATGAGGAAGAAATGTTTTCTAGGCATTAAGAGACAGACTTTGTAAATGCATGGAAATAGAAGGCAAGTTGAAATCACGGAATAGTTAATGGATTGATTTGTTTGGAACACAGAGTGTGTGAAGGAGAATTGTATAAAATATACTTCAGTGACTGCCAAGGACCTTAAGTGGAAGGTTTAAGAATTTCCATTTTTATCCTATGAGTAAGGAGCCACTGAAATTTTTTTTTTTAGGAAGGAAGTGACCTGTTCAGACACGTACATTAAAAAAATTAATTTGGCAGGAAAAGGTAAAGGATGGATTAGAGAAGGGAGAAGCAGGGAATGCAGTTAGAACATTACGAATTCAGGCAAGAGATAATTAGAGCCTGAAGTAGGGCAATGGTTGTGTGAATGGAAATAAAAGAACACAAGGGATATCAAAGACCTGGAATCAATGGAACTTGTAAATTGATTGGATATGTGTTGTTGTTGCTTTTGTTCTTTGTTCTTCATTCTCAGAGATGACCATGATGCCATGACATGCAAGTGCATTGGATTCACAGTGAGGGAGGAGTGTGCAAAGTAATCCAATATTCCTTTCTCTTCCAGAGCCATCTAGGACTGTATATGTATATGTATGTGTGCATAAATTTATATATTTTCTTTCCATTATATTGAACCTAATATATATGCACACATGTACTCCTCTTCCCCATATGATGATGATGATGATAATAATATTTTTACAAGAATTTTATGATAGACTTTATCAAGTCCTTTACAAAAACCTAGAAAAAGCATATGTAATATTCCCTTCATTTAGCAATTCAATAAATATCAGAACCAGACTCAAAATTAGAATCAGAAAAGACATAAATTATAGAGTAGGACTACCAGAGATGGCTCTGGATGCAATGGGAGTTCTTGGCCTTTTTCAGCTGAAGTCTTCAAGAAGCCTCCTTTTGACTAAATTAGATATAAGAGTTTAAGGAAAGGGAAGATACAAAGAAGACTCCATGTCAGCAAATCTAGATTATTGGGATGTTGGTGCTCCTGTTATCAGAAACAGGGAAGAGCAAGTGTGGAAGAAAAAACGGTAAATTCCATTTTTTACATATAGAATTTGAAGTACAAGGTAGATACATAGTTTGAAATATTTAGCAAGCAATTGATGATGAGGAAATGGAGTCTGGAGTAGTGAGATAGTAGTATCAGATTATAGAATACAGAGATGGAAGCTGGGTATTTTTGCTGTGCTTCTATTTTGAGGATTTTATGATGAAATTTTATGTAGTTCCATTTACTATTAAAAGAGTATCTATTCTGTATAAGACAAGAAACATCATGGTGAAGGGGATGGAGGACTGGACTTGGAATCAGAATTAGAAAGACCTGAGTCCAAGTTCTTCCTCTCACACATATTGCCTAAGTGATGATGAATAAATCACTTGTCCTTTGCATGCTTTGACCAACTTTTTAAGGTTTTAAATTACCTACAAGTTTCAGAGTTGAACTGGTTGAACTGATTTCTAAAGCAATCTCAGAAGTCACAGTGGATAGAACATCAGCCCTGAAGTCAGGAGGACCTGAGTTCAAATCTGATCTCAGACACTTAACTCTTCCTGGCTGTGTGACCCTGGGCAAGTCACTTAACCCCAACTGCCTCAGCAAAAGAAAAAGAAATCTCAGATCCAAACCAACAACAAAAAAAATTTGTGTTTTTAAGGCATTGTGAATATAAGGATAAGATATCTGTCTTCCCTCTTTAGATAAAACTAAAGGAGTGGGTTGGGGAACATTTGTGTTTGTGATAGAACTGTGAGATGATCAAATCTTCTGCCACAGAATAGCTTGAAATATGAAAAAGTATTTTGCAATTTTTAGTTAACTTTTATATATTTCCTGGCTTAATGATGTTCTCAGAGCAGCAAAGAACACATTTAAAAATAATGAGACATCAATTCCCTATAATTACTCTCCTTTGAGTATCTGTCATTTTAGATTAGAATCTGGCTTGATGGGGTTTGTGGTATTTTAAAAACCTTGTTGCAACATTCCTTCTTATTTTATACAAAAGCAGAGCTGGAACAGCAGGTGTATTCTGGTTATTTTCAGTTATTTTAGTTATATCCAGCTCTTTGTGTCACTATTTGGGGTTTTTCTTGGCTGAAATACTGGAGGGGTTTGCCATTTTCTCCTCCATCTAATTTTACAGATAAGAAAACTGAGGCAAACAGGTACAAGTAACTTGCCCAGGGCCATATAACTAGTAAGTTTCTGAAATCAGCTTTGATGATCTTTCTGACTCCTGGCTGAATGCTCTATCTACTAATCCAATTAGCTGCCCCTCATCTTATAGATGAGGGCATTTAAAAACCAAGGGAGGATGTGAGTTTGCACAGTTCATAAAGTTAGAGACTTAGTAGATACTATAATTGAGGATTCCCAACAATGCAACACATTTTCTTTCATCACCCTACTTCACAAATGTTAACAATTACATGGCACAGTAAAACAACAACAATCTGAACTTCACAGAACAAGATAAACGTAATTCATAATTTAGATGCCTTCCAAGACACCACTTCAGTCTCATTCCCTCCAGTCCTTTGCCTTTCTCCCAAATCAAGGGTTGAAGATATCTTGTGTGCCATTGGCATGAAGGACACTGCTGAAGAGAACTCTATAAATTGATTAACATCTATTTTTAGAGCAACAGAAATAATATGCAGCTGTCAAAGGCAGTCATATGATAATCGAGCAAATGTGGAAATAAACTGGAGATTGAGCATTTGTGAATTTTGAACCTGAAAATAATCAAGTTTTATATATTCCTTGAGTGACTCAAGATTTTAAACTTTTATTATACAAAACTGCAAGAATGCATAATGCAAAAAAGTTTGGCATCATTGACAGGTTATGTAACATTGTTAGGGTAATCTTCTACTATGGAGTGGGTACATGCTTCCCCCTTTTGTGATTTTCCTTTCTTTAGGAACCAAAGAGGCAGGGAGTCATGGAGCTCTATTATAGCTTTGGGGTGAGGACTGTCTTCAAGGACAATCCACTGTCTCTATCAATCTGACTTAAACAGCAAAAATGAGATTTTGCTCTTTTGGGATTTCATCTGCCATTCAGTGCACTTTGAATATTTTGAATCTTTTCCTTATTGAATCTCTGAGGAGGTATGGTTGTGATCCTGGGATCAGATGTAGGGAGTTGATTGTATGATAATTCAGGCCTTTCTCTGGATGTCTGATTGAAATTTTAAGCTACAGATCAATCTGCTGGGGGTGAAAAGAGAGACTTGGAAGAAGGGAAGAAAAAGGAGAGAAAATGAAGTTGATGAGAACATTTATTTTACTCCCTTCCTTTACTCTTATGACTTGATATGGTAGAGATTGGGGTAGGGGGTGGGGAGAGAATGCTTGATTTCTCTATTATGGAATAGATATGCACTAATTCTTTGGACCTTAATTTTCTTATTTTTATGATCAAAAGGATGAATGGGAAGCTTAATAACTCTATGGTAGGACTAGGATAGGTATCAGAGATTGTATTGTTATGATTTACAGGAGTTTTAAAAAAGAGCTGGTACTAGTTTTGATGTTCTCTTTCATGCTCATTTTATTAACATTCTTGCTAGCTCTGGAATAAGTTAGTTGAAGAAGCTAAAACTGTCTCCATTATAGTAGGTCAGAATATCACCTCTGGAAGTGAATTATATTCAAACAACAAGAACAGCAAGCATATATTGATACTAATAATAGCTAACATTCCTACATTTTGAAAAGTGATGCATATTTATGATCTGTTAAATAGGTGCTATTATCATTTGCATTTTACAGATGAGGAAACTGTGGCAGACAGAGGTTAAATAATTTGTTCAGATTCACACAATTCGTAAGTGTCTGAGATAGTGCCTATTTTATAGGTTTTCTGTTTCTCAGTTAGACTGGTACATATGCCAGGAGAAAACACAGTTCTTTGATCACGTGTATGGCAAGAATGTGGAAGCCAAGTCAGTATGAAATACAGGGTACTTAATTATTCTAAGGCTTTTAATTGCATCAGTCAAACTGGGAGGAAATCTGAAGAGGGAAACTGACCACATAGGGGAAAATTCATTCACTTGGCTTGCCAGCCAATTCCATAGATCATAAATTTAAAGCTGGAAGGTCCTCAAAGTCATGTAGTTCAAATGTGTCTTATTTTATAGGGGCAGAAACTGAGGCATAGAGAAGTGAAAGAATTTTTCCCAAGTTTGATGGCACAAAGTAGAAAAATGAAGTTTGACCCAAGTCACGTGGTAAATTAGAGTAAAATTAAATACTAAGTTGTTGCCTTCATTTCTTCATGGGTTCAAATGAAAATATTTATGAGCATATTATTTATTGTTACTTTGCACATTTAAAAAAATATTTCCTAACCATGTTCTTGTATATTTTTCCTCTAATAATCTCAAACTTTCTTTTTAATTTTACAGGTCACACAATAAGATCTCTTGCCAAACTGGATTGGAAGGAGTTTTGCTTGGACTATTTCTGCCGTTCAGATATACTGCTGTTTATACTTTGTATTCAGGCAAAGGCTGGGGCCAGTAGTCACCTGCTTAATATGTTGGATTTTTAGTTATAAGCAGAAGTCAACAAATATTACAAAATTAAGACTATTATTTGGAATGTTTGGACTTCAGAAATGAAGGTGCTAGAGAAAATGGTGCAGATTAAATTTAGATATGTGTTTTGTATCGATTTTTTTCAGAGAATTGGCTATTAAACATTTTCCAGCATACCACTATAAAATAAATCAAGTCAAATGCTGATTTAACAAATATTTTGGAAGAGTCATATACAATTACCATATCTCAGCTGGTTACTGACTCTACTTCTTTGATCCTCTTCTCCCAATAGTGAGTTTTTCTAGGACACTTCACTTTAGAGAAAGACCTCTCATTAGCCATTCTTCATTCTCTGGACTTCTCCACCATACTAAGTGCATTCTTTCCAATATTTCTTTCCCCATCTCCTTTCTCTCCCTTTTTCAGTTTTCATCTCCTTTAGTAGAATGGAGATCCCTTGAGGACAAGTTTATCTTTCTTTTTGTTTGCATTTATATTCCTAGCCCTTGGTACAATGCCTGGCATATGGTTAGCACTTAAAAGCTTGCTGATTGAATGACACTAAGAAGATAATCAAGGTGGGGATCCAGTAATGGGGTCAAAAAGCCAGATGAGTTATAAATTATCACTAGAATATCCATACTGTTAGACAGAAACCTGTAAATGCCCTAGAGAGAATGATGGTTGATGGCAAGTATTAGTCATACCTAGGGTGAACTGGTCATACAAGTTTGAGAATCGCTAGAGGTATTCTAACATGCCTTAGTGTTGATAAATTGATATGATTCAAGAATAGAGTGTAACCAATAGCAAGATTGTTTGATGATCAATTATGATAAACTTGGTTCTTCTCAGCAATTCAGTGATCCAAGGCAATCTCAATAAACTTTGGATGGAAGATGCCATCAGCATCCAAGAGAGGCCAATGGAGACTGAATATAAATTAATACACACTATTTTCACTTTTTATTTCCTTTCTCATGCTTTTTCTCTTTTGTTCTGATTTTTCTCTCCCAACTTATGTGGAAATATATAAAAAGTGAATGTACATGTATAACCTAAACAAATTTAATTTAACTTAATTTAAAAAAGAGAAGAGTATCACCTAGTGGCTTTTTCAAATCTCATATCCGAAGTGGCTATTCTGACCCAACTTTTAGTGCTGCATGAAATATTAGCCTTGTATATTTTGGGAATATATTATATTTGTTCTGAAAAAAAGTCAGGATTGCATAGTGGATACAGCACTGTGTTTAGAGTTAGGAAAAATGTGAGTTCAAATCTCACCTTTGACATTACTGTGTGAGCCAGGAAAGATATCAAACTTCCCTGTGCCTCACAAAAAACTCCTAGGATTTATTTCCTAGATCACAGAGAGTATGCCTTGATGAAGAAATCATAGTTCCTTTGTATATTTACTACTAAATATATCTGCAAAATAGCAGATTAGCTTTAAAGAGTTTGTTAAAATTATCCTTCATTTTTGGACACTGTTCTCAGAGAGACTTGTCCCAGTAGAAACAAATTTTTCCAAAAGCCACCAAGAGGTACGATAACTACAGATAAATCTAATGGAAGCTAGTAATGAAGCAGAATTATCACAACTAACAAATGTGTATGAAAGTGTGAGACGACTACCCACTAGCCTGAGGCTTTAAGGTTTGTGCCAGGACTTGGGGATGCATACTAAAAAAAGAGGAAAAAAGGAAATAACTGACAGTATATTTTCAAGCAAACTGATTGTCCTACAGAATCTCAAATTCTCTTCTTTCTTGGCTTTGGATTGTATTTGGCTTAGGTTCCTAGTTGTGGTTATCTTGGCTTACCCTCAGGAACTCTCACTTGCCTTTTTCCTCCCCCAACTCTTCTTTTAGTCTCCTAGAATTTACAGAACTCTTACTTAATTGTATTGGATTCGATTTATTATATGATTTAAAAAAAAAAACTTTTCCTCAGGCATCATCACCAGGCACTTTCCTCTCCTTCCCAATCTGTTCAATTATTAAAGCCTCTGCTATTGCTGATTATTGCTTCCCAGCTGAATCACATTCATGCTATGACCAAGAATTTCTCTGTTCTTTTTCCTCCTCAATCCTGGGACTCTCCAACTGACCCAAATTTGACAAATACAAAGTTGAATTTGGTTTTGGCCTTTTGTTAATTCACATTACGTAGCACTATATTAGGTTGGATTATTTTCTGACACAAATGAAAGTCCAGAACAAGTCCCAAAGAATCATTTTAGTTTTGATAAAAGCAGTTTAACAGGACTTGAGTTCTATTTTTGTACAATATAGTTATAGTCAGAACATATTATCATGGTATTAATGGGATTTATAGCTGGAAGGAACCTTAAAAGTAATCCTTTCTTTTTGTATATTAGAAAAATAAAGGATGTTTAAGATGGTAGCATAAAGATAGTAGCAAAATTCAGATTTTAGTATATCATTCTTCTGATTAAAAATTCACTGCTCTTTTTTAATATACCACATTTCTCATAAAATATTTTATTCTCCAAAATAAATACAGGTCATTTTTAAAGAATGACCTTCATATGACATAATTTCATATCCTTTTACTCTTTTTTGGATGTAAGTCAAGTTGTCTAAGTTCCTTTTGAAAATGTAGTATCTATAATTGAACTTGATTCTTTTAGTGTGATTTAGTCAGACTAGGGAACTATTCTTCCCTCCCTTCCTCTTCCTCCCTCTCCCCCCCGCCCCCACACACTTAATCTGGACACTTAACACAGAACCTAAAATAGTCTCTGAGTAGTCACCACTCTTAGCTTGTATTAAAGTTCTGGCCAACAACATATATATGTATACATTATGGAATAAATTGGAGATAATCAGAAGCAGTTTCTTAAAGAAGTTCAGATTTTAATTGGATGTTGAAGGAAGCTAGTGTGATCAAGAATAGGAAGGAGAAAGAAAAGTATTCCAGGCATGAAGAAAATTCAGAGAAAGTGCCTGAACTCTGTAGATTATTTTATTTGAAGGACAAGAGGGCTAGTGTCACTGGATCACAGCATATGTAGGAATATGTAAGGTATAAGAAGTCTGGAGAGATGAGGAGGAGAGTGAAGGGCAGGTTATGAAGGTCTTTGAATACCAACAGGATTTCATATTTGATTCTGGAAGTGATGGGGAATCACTGTAGTTTATTGAGTAGAGATGTGCAATCTTCATACCTGTTTTTAGGAAACCTTTGTTTGATAGTTGAATGGAAAATGTACTGGGAGAAGATGATGAGGTACTGCTGTAGGGCAGTGGTGCTGTCAAGACAGAAAAGGACATATATAAGTAATGTTATAATGGTAAAATGGACAGAACATGGCAACTGATTGAATATGGAATGTGAGAGTGAGTTGAGGAGAAATGAAAAAGTAGTAAGTAAAAGTAAGTACTACTTCTGTAGTAAGTCATATAGTGAATTAATTTGTGGTTGTTTTTTGTTCAGTCATTCAGTTTTGTCCGACCCTTCATGATTCTATGGAATATATTGACAAAGGGATTTTCTTGGCAAAGATTCTAGAGTGGTCCTGGAAAGCAGAAATTAAGTCACTTGCCCAGATCACACATCTGGGAAGCATATGAGGTGAGATTTGAACTCAGGTCTTTCTTTTTAAAAAAATATGCTAAAGTATATGTTAAATAAAATATATGTATACATATCCATACAGTTATTTTGCTGCACAAGAAGAATCAGACTTTGGAATAATGTACAATTAACCTGTGAAATCAAAAATGCAAGCGGACAAAAAACAGAGGGATTGGAAATGCTATGTAGTGGTTCACACTCATTTCCCAGAGTTCTTTCACTGGATGTAGCTGGTTCTATTCATTATTGAGCAAATGGAACTGATTTGGTTCATCTTATTGTTGAAGAGAACCACGTCTATCAGAATTGACCATCATACAGTATTGTTGTTGAAGTGTATAATGATCTCCTGGTCCTGCTCATTTCACTCAGCATCAGTTCATGTAAGTCTCTCCAGGCCTTTCTGAAATCATCCTGCTGGTCATTTCTTACAGAACAATAATATTCCATAACATTCATATACCACAATTTATTCAGCCATTTTCTAATTGATGGGCATCTACTCAGTTTCCAGTTCAACTTCTCTCAAAGTCTCTTGAGCTTCTTTTGTAAGCTAGTGTGGTGAGTTTAAAGCACTGTGTCCCCTTAAAATGTCATGTAATGCTTGTAATTGATAGGTAGTCAAGCCTAACACTGGATACATCCATTGGATATTTCCTATCAGTTTCTGAAAGTCAAATAAGGTGTTTAACTTCTCTGTTCATAAAGAAAACTTTTGTACTATAAGCACCTTAGGATATATTTCATATCTAAAAGGAGCATCTTTGAATTTTTTCTGGAGCTATGTGCAATTTGTAGTTCCTTAGTGTTTCTATGGTCTTTTGTAGACATGCTTCTAACATTTGCTCCTCAGGTACATACCCCAACATATCATTCAAGTAATGTAACTACATAACATTTGGAAATGCTTTTCTTACTGGAGTAAGAGCAGCCACATACATTTGACACATAGTAGGGCTATTTTTCCTTCCCTGTGGCAAAACTGTCCATTCATATCTTTTATAAGGCTCAGCTAAGTTAACGCTGGGCACTGAAAAGGCAAATCTTTTCATATCCTCCTTATCCAGAGGGATAGAATAGAAACAATCCTTAATGTCTATAACCCAAAGAGGTCATTCTCTAAGCACTTGAGTAGGAGATAGAAGTCCAGGCTGAAGAGTTCCCATAGTTTCCATCTGTTCATTTACTTTTCTCAAATCAGTCAACATCCTCTATTTTCCAGATTTTTAAAAAACAACTTACAGGGGAATTCCAAGGATTTAGAGAGGGTTGTAAGTGTCCTTAGTCAAGTAACTCCTGTACTATATCTAATCAGGCCTGATTTTTTTCACTTGTTAAGGACCACTGTTCTGCCTATACCAGTGTATCAGTTTTCCATTGAATGGGAATAGGTGAGAGAGCAGGCAGGCCTTCAATAGCAGCCCTGCCTAAAAGGCTGAAGTACTCAATTATAATCCTAATTGTTGTGAGATGTCTTTTCCCCATAGATTGATGGAGATTTTTTAAACTACAAGAGGGGTAAAAACTCTTGCTTTATTTTCAAATTTCCATCTCAAAGGGGTAGTACTAATTTCAGCTACTATTGATCCTCCTATGCCATACATATGCATATCTGCCATAATCTTTGGCCAATGACTGGGCCAGTTGGCACCTCTAATGACTGTACAATCTGCAACCATGTCTACCAACCCTTTCCATGATATACCATTTACACAGATAGTGAGCATAGGTTGGTCAATTATTTTAACAGCTTCAGTACAGAATATTCCTGGATTCTGTTGTTGGGAATCAAAATCTGGATAAATATCATCAAATTGCCTATTAGGAGTCTGTATCAGTAAACCTGAGGCTACTGCTTCTCCTTGGTGATAGATCTCACATTGTCTACCTGTATTAGTGATTGGAATATTAGCTACACATTCTTCAGTTTCCCAAATCAGTGTATGGATAAACACTGTTTTGTAAGCACTCTCAGGAGGTAAAATGGTCAAGCCTACTGTGCCTGGAGGCAAAGGATCTATAGGCCAGACAGGGTTACATTTCACCTCTCCAGGGGATTTCTCAGTAGTTCCAGTTGCATACAACTCTATTCTCCCCAATTGCAATCCCTTTCCCCCATCAGGTTGCTTCTTGGCTGACTGATCTTGTTGGAGTACTGAATTTTTAAAGACTCTCTGTGTATAACATAGACTGCCATCATGTTCCAGGTGTTTTTTTGCCTGGGCCTCTGGAGCCCTGCTTTCAGTTTCCTTGAGTCAATCTACATTCTGATGCCCAATGGAAGCCTTTATTGAATTTTGGACATGGGGTTTTGGGTTCTTCCACTCTGTTTTTTCAGTTTATCTTTATGCCAACATTGAGCTTTCAGATGCCTCACTTTATCACATTGAAAGCATTGATGAATCTCTTCGAAAGTTCCTTGCCAAAAGGGACCCTGTTTTCCCATGTTCAAATCTTGAAAAGTCTGCATCATAGCCTGGGTATAAAGGGTATTTGTGCCCACTGTCTTATGATTTCCTCTAAAGGAGCATACTTGTTTAGTCCTAATATAATTCTACGATCCTCATTAGCATTTTCTCTAGCGAGTTGTTTTTATCATAATTTCTGTTGCTGCATTTTCACCAATAGTTTTTATGATATCTGTCTGCAGATGTCCCATAAAATCAGCAAAGGGTTCATTTGGACTTTGCATTATTTTAGTGAATGCTTCCCTTCTATTTGGTCTTCCTGGGAGGGTGCCCCATGCTTTGATAGCAATAGAAGCAATTTGTTCATATAAATCTGCACTAAAGTGTCTGCATAAGGACCTGCTAGTTGATCAAAGGTGACTGGTATATTAACTCCAGGTTGCCTATTTCATTGGGCTTGTATTCTATAGAGTTCATGATACTCAGAAAGCCACAACAAGTTTTGTCCAGGTTCTAAACATGTCTTTGCTATAGATTTCCAATCACTGGGGTTAAAATTTCGTTTCTCTGTTGTCTAATACTATCTTAACATAAGACAATGTAGACTCATAAAGAGTGCAAGTCTTTTTCAGATCTTTGATAATTTCCAGATTAAAAGGAGTTTATCTTCTTTTTGCTTGACCTGAAGAGTCAAACTCTTCAATCATAGGATATGCTTCTATTCTCAAATCAGATGTATCCTCAAAGAGAAATTTCATTCAAAATAACTGTCAACAGCATTAAATATCTGGGAATCTATCTACCAAAGGAAAGTCAGGAATTATATGAGTAAAATTACATAAACTTTCCACACAAATAAAGTCAGACTTAAATAATTGGAAAAATATTAAGTACTCTTGGATAGGCCGAGCGAATATAATAAAGATGACAATACTCCCTAAACTAATCTATTTATTTAGTGCTATACCAATCAGACATCCAAAAAAAATTTTAGTGATCTAGAAAAAATAACAACAACATCATATGGAAGAATAAAAGGTCAAGAATCTCAAGGGAATTAATGAAAAAAAAAAATCAAATGAAAGTGGCCTAGCTGTACCTGATCTAAAACTATATTATAAAGCAGCAGTCACCAAAACCATTTGGTATTGGCTAAGAAATGGATTAATTGATCAGTGGAATAGGTTAGGTTCACAAGACAGAATAGTCAACTATAGCAATCTAGTGTTTGACAAACCCAAAAATCCTAACTTTGGGGATAAAAATTCATTATTTGACAAAAACTGCTGGGGTAACTGGAAATTAGTATGGCAGAAATTAGGCATGGACCCACACTTAACACCATATACCAAGATAAGATCAAAATGGGTCCATGATTTAGGCATAAAGAACGAGATTATAAATACATTAGAGGAACATAGGATAGTTTATCTCTCAGACTTGTGGAGGAGAAAGAAATTTGTGACCAAAGATGAACTAGAGACCATTACTGATCACAAAATAGAAAATTTTGATTACATCAAATTAAAAAGCCTTTGTACAAACAAAAATAATGCAAACAAGATTAGAAGGGAAGCAACAAACTGGGAAAACATCTTCACAGTTAAAGGTTCTGATAAAGGCCTCATTTCCAAAATATATAGAGAATTGACTTTAATTTGTAAGAAATCAAGCCATTCTCCAATTGATAAATGGTCAAAGGATATGAACAGACAATTTTCAGCTGATGAAATTGAAACTATTACCACTCATATGAAAGAGTGTTCCAAATCACTATTGATCAGAGAAATGCAAAAACTCTGAGATACCACTACACACCTGTCAGATTGGCTAAGATGACAGGAAAAAATAATGATGAATGTTGGAGGGGATGCGGGAAAACTGGGACACTGATGCATTGTTGGTGGAGTTGTGAACAAATCCAACCATTCTGGAGAGCAATCTGGAATTATGCCCCAAAAGTTATCAAACAGTGCATACCCTTTGATCCAGCAGTGCTACTACTGGACTTATACCCCAAAGAGATACTAAAGAAGGGAAAGGGACCTGTATGTGCCAAAATGTTTGTGGCAGCCCTGTTTGTAGGAGCTAGAAACTGGAAATTGAATGGATGCTCATCAATGGCTGGGTAAATTGTGGTATATGAATGTTATGGAATATTATTTTTCTGTAAGAAATGACCAGCAGGATGAATACAAAGAGGACTGGCGAAACTTACATGAACTGATGCTAAGTGAAATGAGAGAACCAGGAGATCATTATATACTTCAACAACGATACTGTATGAAAATGTATTTTGATGGAAGTGGATTTCTTTGACAAAGAGATCTAACTCAGTTTCAATTGATCAATGATGGACAGAAGCAGCTACACCCAAAGAAAGAACACTAGCAAATGAATGTAACTGCTTGCAGTTTTGTTTTTCTTCCTGGGTTATTTCTACCTTTTGCATCCAATTCTCCCTGTTCAACAAGAGAACTGTTTGGTTCTACACACACATATATTGTATCTAGGCTATACTGTGGCTTGCCATCTAGGGGAGGAGGTGGAGGGAGAGAGGGGAACAGAAGTGAATGCAAGGGATAATGTTGTAAAAAATTACCCTGGCATGGGTTCTGTCAATAAAAAGTTATTACAATAAAAAAAAAATCAGATGTATCCTGTCCTTCCTCTTTAACTTTAACTAATGCCTTTTATAATCATGTCATAGAGGGTAGACAAAACTGCTGCATGGGTGGTGCTGATGGTGTCACTGCCCCTCTCACGCCTCATCCTCCCTTTGCCCACAAGGTAAAATTGAGGGAGGAGGGTCAGGAGATGGGGAATGCCCTAAGGGTGATTGTTTGTATATAGGTGTGAGTGAAACTGAGCTGTGAAAATAAGAAGCACCACACTTTTTAAGCTCACTGTCCTTATGGTACTTAACTTCTTTCTTGTCCAACTCTCCATGCCTTTCAGCTGCTTTGTTATCCTCCTCCTGCTCTTTCTCCTCATACTTCCTTGTCTGGCTATCCACATTAAAATTTTTCCTTGTTTAACAACTTGTGGGATTCTTTAAAGCTTGTATTGTATTGTACATAAGGAATGTTATTAAATCGGGACCCATAGCTCTGTAATATCAAATTAGTTGCTCTCCCACTATTTTCCACATATCTATCTCTAATTTTTCTTCTTTAGAGAGCCAAAGAGACGTGCACTCTGACATATTTAAAAGCTCAGTTATCTGTCTCTGAATTATCAACAAACCTTGCTTCTCTATTAAGTTAACTATGCATGCTACATACTCCCCTTGTGGTGGGAGAGGCTCTTTTCTTAGTATTTGCCCATTTCAACTTAAAAAATGAAAGAGACAAATTTAGCCCTTACCAACATTTCCTGCTTGTCTATTTTTGTACTCACCCTATTTCTGTATCACAGGGACTTCTCCACTGAGTTTACGATTTCGTCAGTTGATCTGCTGAGAGTAGGGCCTCATGTCCAGAGCCTCATATCTAGGGCCCCACATTTAGTGCCCCACGTTTAGTGTGCTCTTTCAGTGACCCACATTGAGTGCAAAAATATAATGTCTGGATTAGCTGTCTGGAGGATCTCTGGACGAGCCTTGGTTTTAAGTGGAGGAGTGATGAAGTCAAGAGAGTCACCATGAGGATCTCTGTTTCTGTTTCCATTTTCTGTGTCTCCTCTGTATCTGAATCTCTCCTCTCTGTGTCTAAGTTTGAGCTCTCGTCTCCAGTCCTCTCACCCTTTAAATATCTCAGAATGACTACATCATTACATCACACTAATTATATGCCTTCTAGAGTGATTAAATAATTATATCACACTAGATGTATGTGAACTAGAGAACCATTATCTCATCAGTCATACTGAATGAATGCTTAACTATAAGCACCCTGCTGTAAGTATTCTTGCTTCAAGTAGAACACAGGTGGTCATGCCCTCCCTGACTTCTCAGGGAGGGAGGTGAAAAATTTCAAAGGGAAAATGGGGAGCCAAGCCAGATATTTTTAGCAGGTTTCCTCTGGGCTGAAAGGTCTTATACCTCACTCAGAATTCCCCCACTATTTACCACCTTTATGCATATAGAAGACTTAGTCAAATGTATATGAAAAGGAGTCGTTCTCCAACATTCAAACAATTTGAACAGTTTTTCAAATGAAATAAACAAAACTATATCTATATGAAAAATACTCTAACTTACTATTGATTGGAGAAATGCATATTAAACAATACTTCATACCTGTTAGATTAGCTAATAGAACAGAAAAGGAAAAGAAAAAATGTTGAAAGGGATGTGGGAAAAATGAGACACTAATGCATTGTTACTGGGATTGTGAGCCTTTTTGATGAACAATTTAGAATTATGTCCAAAGAGGTATATAATCATGATACTCTTCCCAAAAGAGATAAAAACAAAAAAAAGAAAAGGATCTATATGTACAAAAATATTTATAGCAGCTCTTTTCTGAGGGCAAAGAATTGGAAATCGAAGGGATAAACATCAATTGGGGAGTGACTGAATAAAATGTGTTATATAATTTTGATGGAATACTATTATAGTATAAGAAATGATGAGCAAGATGTTCTCAGAAAAAACCTGGAAAGACTTTCATGAGCTGTTGCAAAATGTACAAAATAATAGTAATATTATAAGATAATCAGCTGTGAATGACTTAGTTATGCTCAGCAATAGTGATCCAGTACAACTCTGAAGGACTTATGATGGAAAATGCTATCTGTCCCCAGGGAAAGAACTGATGATGTCTAGGTGTTGATTGAAGCATGCTTTTTAAACTTTATTTTTGAGTCTTTTTGCCTCCAGGCCCAGCACTCTATCTACTGTACCACCTTCATGCCCAACAGAGGATTTTATATTTGATTTTGGGAGAGATAGGGAGCCACTAGAGTTTATCCTTCCTCAGTGAGGAAATTACCTCTTTCAATATTAATCAAGACTTCCTAACAACTTAAAGTTTTAGATAATTGCTTAAAGCAATGACAGGTTAAGGAACTCACAGACAGGTCTGGCTTCTATAGTAGCATATGTAAGATGTAAGACTAGGTTATTTAGTTAGTAGGTGTAAAAAGTGAGTCTAGATCTTTCTAGTATAGAAGCATATTTCTATAATGTCATGTCATTTATTCTTCATTATAGTAAAATGCAAAATAGGAATACTCATTCTTATGTTTCAGGATTTAGATAATTTACATTAATAGCAGCAAAATACTTTGTTCTCTTGTGATAACCACACTCTTAATGTTCCTCATCATTCTTTGTGTTGAACAGGTTTAGGCAGTATCACACAGAGCAAGGCTTTATTTTTCATCTTTGAATCATGCATACATTATTTTCTACCTGTCAAAAAGAAGATCCACAGCTAAATTACTGAAATAATGCTCATGTAAGCAACTTTTTATGAATTGTACTTTCAGGATGATTTATTATCACATTATAGCCTCTGCTGTGACATTTTATGCATTTAAAATTATGTTTAAAATAACAGCACCTTCATAATGCCACTGTAGCTAGAGTAACCAAATGGCTTGGTGAAGAAGCCAATTTGTGAGCAAAATCTTCCATTTTTCTCTACCTCATTTTCGGAATGGACCTTAGAATAAGTAATAGACTAATTCTTTTTGCTTTAAGATTCTGTATTTGACATTGATTAGCTTTTTGTCTGAGTGCATATTCCTAAAAAGATTGATAGAGGGTTGTTAGTTGTTTGTACACCATGCATACGCAAGGCCAGTTCCTTAGTTTGTGGTCTTCAATTCCTATTTTCAGTGCCTGATTATGCTTTATTTCAGTCCCACCATCTCTCTGACACTTTTGCAAAAAGTCACACCATTTTTTTTTGCTTGTTACTCTTCAGGTTGGTGAATAGTGTTGTGACTCTCAATTAACCAGTAAAAGGTTGCACATAGCCATCAAGTAGCACTAGCCTTATGAAGAGTGATTGTTGAAGTAGTGCAATTTTAGAGGTATAGAGAGAGCTTTTTGAAGCAATACACTGATTGAAGATCACGAATTATAAGGCATGTCAAAGACCAATTACTCCAGCCTCTTCATTGGTAGAGAAGTGGATAGAATACTCCTGAGTGTGAAGTGAGGAAGCTCTGTGCTTAAATCCTGCCTCAGACACTTGTGTGTGTGTGTGTGTATATGTGTGTGTGACCACAGGCAAGTTACTTAACCCCTGTCTACTTTAATTTTCTCAACTATTAAAAGAGAATAATAGTAGTGTTTTTGTTTGGCCAGTCTTTGTCAGTCATTATTTGTGTGCTATCTTTTTTTTTTTTTTTTTTTTTTTTTAGGGTATATCCCATGGCCTCATCCCACATCCTCTCCTTTTCTTACTATATTTTATTACTAGCTCATGTGTATTCAACTATCACATTTTTGCTCATTACTACAAAATTTACCTACCCAACTCTTGTTTTTCTTATTAGTTTTAGTCATATTTCCTTTTGCCTGCGTGGCATTTTGACTTGGATTTTTACTTGTATTTAATAGATGCAAAATAGAACAAATAATTTCTGCCATTCCCAAATTTACTCTTCTGTCTAACTTGCATATTTCTGTTAAGGGAACCACTATTCCCTCACTCAAGTTAGAAATTTAGAAGTCATCATTATCACACAGCCTCCAGATTGAATTAATTTCTATGTTTTATCAATCTCACCTTCATAGTATGTAACATGTTCATTATTTCCCTATTCGTAATACAACCACCCTAGTCCAGGTCTTTGCCACCTCTCTTCTAGACCATTACAATAGCTTCATAACTGATCTCATTGTATTTAGTCTATCCCTTTGCTAATACATCTTCCACATAGATACCAAACTTCAATTCCTAAAATATAAAGCTGGCCAGATTGTTTCCCTGCTTAAGAACCTTCCATATATCTCAAATGCCTAACTTTTTTTTTTGTTGTTTGTCATTTAAGCTTTTCTCAATATCATGACAGTCTATATTTTTGGGGCTGATTTTCCCTCATTCTTTCTCCTTCATTTTTCATTATAGTTAAATAAGCTTACTTGCTCTAATACATATATAATATTCTGTTGTCCATCTCACTGAAATTGCACAGGATTTCCCTCATGTTTAAAATGCTTTGTTTCCTAATCTTGTCTTTTGGAACTTCTAGCTTTCTTCAAGGATCTGCTCAAGTGTCATTTATTAAAATAAGCCCTTAATAATAAAATTACAATAGTTATCTATTATATACCAAGTGTTGTGATAAATACTTTACCTATATCATCTCATTTGATTTTCACAACAACTCTGGGAAGTAGATATTATTATTATCCTCATTTTACAGCTGAAGAAACCACAGTAAGAGTTATTTTCCCAGGAATCAGATTTATAATTAGGTTTTCTTCACTCCAAGCCCAGTGCTCTGTCTACTGTGTCTCCTAGCTACCCCATTTTCCTGAATTTACCTGGTTGTTAATGTCCTGCACATACTGGGTGTGTACATAAATTGTTTGGTTTCATGAGAGTTTGTTTTCATCTCTCTTCATCAGTGAAATGAAGTTCTCTCAATCTATCTCCATCTTAATGTTCAGAGTGTGTATATAGATATAGATATATATTTATATATACACACATAGACACAGATATATGTGTATACAATGTATATATAAAGATATATACACATACATACATAGATACATATGTATATGTATGTATACTCTTGTATATACATTCTATTATATACAACATATATAATGTAGATACATAATATATATCATATAATACATGCTATGTTAAACATAATTTCATATAAAATGTAAAGTTATCATGTAACTATATATCAATACAGTATATTACATTAATTACATTATTTGTCCATACATACATACACACATGTGTATATATATATACACACATGCATAACTGTATATATTATATTTATTTAGCTGTGATCATGTTTATTCACCTACTAAAAGATAAGTTTCTTGAGGGTGGAACCTTCTCATTTTTGTTTTTGTATTTCCAGTGTCTTGTGCAGTGCCCAGATCATTTTAAGATTGATTTAATATATTGCGTTGTCAAGCAGTTTACTGACATTCTATAATATTTTAAATAATAACAATAATAATAATATGACTACTACTACTACTAAAAGCAAAATTTAAATAATTGTATCCATGTTAGATCCTAATAATTTCCAAATTACATGGAATGAACTTTAGAAAAAATAATAAAGATATGGCAAAGAAAGCCAAAATTAAGTGGGAAAAGGGGAAGATACAGGTTATTTTTATCTTTATTTGTGTTTCTGGAGTGTCTTGAGGGTGCTTTCAGTGAGACAAGAGAGAATATTTACAACTTACTACACTTATTCAATTACAAATGTCAGTTATTTTATCCATTTGTGCAATATAACATTGCACACATGTAATATGATGTCTGTACATATGCATTCTGTACAACATTACATATAAAAGACAAAAAGCATAGGCTGTCTTGTCTCCGGACTCTTTGTCTGAATCTCATCAAAATATAAGAATGAGATAATGATAACAATGATTATTATTGATATTATGCTTTAAGTCTTTTAAGTATTTTATACATATTGTCTTTTAAAATTCTCATATCATCTTGTAAAGTGACTACTAAAGGTATTATTATAGTATTATAGATGAAGGAACTAAGGCTAAGAGGTTAAATAATTGAGTTAGTGTCAGTTGTGGGATATGAATGTAGGTTTCTGTTTACATCAAGTTTAATGTTGTCTGGTTTCATGAAAGTTTGTTTTCATCTCTCTTCATGAGTGGAATGAAATTCTCTCAATCTGTTTAATGTTCAGAGTGTTTTAAGAAGACAGTGAAGGACCAGGACACTTTCCAACTGTCTGTGGAACATTCTATTCTCAACATTGTATGAATATCATTTCACACCCAGTTAATTGACAAGGCTGATGAAAAATGGAAATAATTAATACTAAAGGAATTACTAGATGTCAAGATTACTAGTGTATTGTTGGCAGAATTATAAACAGATCTAATCATCAATGTGAAATTATACAAGAAATATCATTCCCCCCCCTTTTTTTTGACCAAATTATTCAGTACTGCCTATACTCTGTGGTGGTCAAAAGAAAGAAATATCCTTTACATAATACTATATTAATAACAATATTCTTTTGGTAGCAAAAATTAGAAATGAGATGTGTAACAATTGGGGCATGATTGAACAAACTATAATGTATGAATATGGTGGTATATGATTATCTTAAGAAATGATGACCACAAGGAATTCACAAAAAGACTTACATGAAATGATACAAAGTAAAGGAAGTAGGATGAAGAGAAAAATGTATTTAGTAATATAAATTATGACAATATTAAAAGGCACTCAAATGTAAATTTTAATGAACAAACCTAGTCCTGGGGAACTGAAGAGAAAACAGCTTTTTTCTTTTTCCAGTAGAGAGGTGAGGACTATTAGCATAGTTTTTTTTTTTTTTTTTTTTTGGTCTGGCTTTGCTGACATGTTTTTATTTATTTACCAGAAAGAATTTAGTGGGAAACAACATTGAGCAGGGGCAGTGGTGTCTTCAGGTATACAACCAAAAACAATAGTAAAAAGATTTTGTAGGATGAAAATTCAAACACTTCACAAAAAAAAATAGACATGGGGGCATGATACATACATACATACATATATATATATATATATATATATATATATATATATATATATATATATATATATATATATTTGCTGAGGCAATTGGGGTTAAGTGACTTGCCCAGGGTCACACAGCTAGGAAGTATTAAGTGTCTGAGGTTGAATTTGAACTCAGGTCTTTTTGACTTCAGAGCTGGTGCTCTATCCATTATGCCATCTAGCTGCCCCCAGAGATGTGATATTTAATAAAACATACAATATAAATTAAGGCTGAACTGAAGGATTTTGGGAAAGTGTAATGGATTTTACAGAATAAATAAAAAGAAGGAAAACTTATTAATGAACATCACTTGAAGTACTTGACAATTTAACAAATTATTAATGGATTATACTTGAATTTTAATACAAGCCAAGAAGCAATGTTAATTCACTTATTTCATAGAGTAGAAATGTTTGAAAAAGATCATAGTTGTCTCATTGTCATCTTTTTTAATACTTAAAAAAGCTATGATTTCATCCATATGAGGTTTCCCTCCATCTTAAGTCCAGCTTGCCTTTTTTTAAGTAGACTTCAGGAATAGCTGTAGCTCAAAGCAATTTTCATTCTCTAGCCAGTCTTCTGATCATAGATTTCTCTATATTTTCCTATGTTGTTCCTGTTTAGTCACACAATCTGATGCTAAGTCTTTACTTGTAGTACTTCCTATTTGTTAGGACTTATATGTTTATAATTTACTAGTAGCCTTTGAGAGCCTAGATTCATTTCCATACTTTGATGAGACATTGGAGGAAGTTGTTAGTATATATATTATGTTAATAACTTACCTTGAGGGAATGCACAGATGAAAATTTTGATTGGCAATCCAAAGAAGGAAGCAGTCATTGAATTCCTCAGCTGGAGAGACTAATGCTTTTGTTATTGAGTAATAAAGTAACATGAATCAGTGTCATAACATTATCTTAAGAAATGATGACCACAAGGAATTCACAAAAAGACTTACATGAAATGATACAAAGTAAAGGAAGTAGGATGAAGAGAAAAATGTATTTAGTAATATAAATTATGACAATATTATAAGGCACTCAAATGTAAATTTTAATGAACAAACCTAGTCCTGGGGAACTGAAGAGAAAACAGCTTTTTTCTTTTTCCAGTAGAGAGGTGAGGACTATTAGCATAGTTTTTTTTTTTTTTTTTTTGGTCTGGCTTTGCTGACATGTTTTTATTTATTTACCAGAAAGAATTTAGTGGGAAACAACATTGAGCAGGGGCAGTGGTGTCTTCAGGTATACAACCAAAAACAATAGTAAAAAGATTTTGTAGGATGAAAATTCAAACACTTCACAAAAAAAATAGACATGGGGGCATGATACATACATACATACATATATATATATATATATATATATATATATATATATATATATATATATATATATATATATTTGCTGAGGCAATTGGGGTTAAGTGACTTGCCCAGGGTCACACAGCTAGGAAGTATTAAGTGTCTGAGGTTGAATTTGAACTCAGGTCTTTTTGACTTCAGAGCTGGTGCTCTATCCATTATGCCATCTAGCTGCCCCCAGAGATGTGATATTTAATAAAACATACAATATAAATTAAGGCTGAACTGAAGGATTTTGGGAAAGTGTAATGGATTTTACAGAATAAATAAAAAGAAGGAAAACTTATTAATGAACATCACTTGAAGTACTTGACAATTTAACAAATTATTAATGGATTATACTTGAATTTTAATACAAGCCAAGAAGCAATGTTAATTCACTTATTTCATAGAGTAGAAATGTTTGAAAAAGATCATAGTTGTCTCATTGTCATCTTTTTTAATACTTAAAAAAGCTATGATTTCATCCATATGAGGTTTCCCTCCATCTTAAGTCCAGCTTGCCTTTTTTTAAGTAGACTTCAGGAATAGCTGTAGCTCAAAGCAATTTTCATTCTCTAGCCAGTCTTCTGATCATAGATTTCTCTATATTTTCCTATGTTGTTCCTGTTTAGTCACACAATCTGATGCTAAGTCTTTACTTGTAGTACTTCCTATTTGTTAGGACTTATATGTTTATAATTTACTAGTAGCCTTTGAGAGCCTAGATTCATTTCCATACTTTGATGAGACATTGGAGGAAGTTGTTAGTATATATATTATGTTAATAACTTACCTTGAGGGAATGCACAGATGAAAATTTTGATTGGCAATCCAAAGAAGGAAGCAGTCATTGAATTCCTCAGCTGGAGAGACTAATGCTTTTGTTATTGAGTAATAAAGTAACATGAATCAGTGTCATAACATTATCAGGAAAATAGCATCAATATGACATCAAACTTGATATTTGACTTAGATTTTGTAAAGCATGTTCATGTACAATATTTTATATGGATACAAGGATATAAGAGCCCACATCTTAATTGTGAGTAGTGTTATCAGCATCACTGTAAGCACCATAAATTAAAATAGGTTCAATGCTGATAAACTGCAATTTATAGACTAGCACTGACATGACATTTATTGACTTGCAAGTCAAATTCCACAATATTTTCCATATTTGTCCCTTATTCTGACTTTTCACTGCTATAGATCTAATTTATTTCTTTATTACTAGGCTTTTGGATTATTGTTATAGCTTCAATTCTGATTTTATGGTCTCCACTCTTTTCCATCCTTCACATTTCTGTCAGAGTAATCTTTTAACACTGGTTTATGTCACTGATATTTTCAAATTCCTTTATTCATTCCATAGCAAATAAAGTCTGAATTCACAAGGTGTAAATTTGAGACCCTCTGCAATCTGACCTCAAACTTTTTGGGAGGATTTATAATTGACAATACAAAATATAGTATGTAATTTTACAAGATTTTGTATTTGCTGCAACCCATATGTGGGCAATGTTACTTCCGTTATAAGTTCCTTGTTTTAGACTCTTCCTATGTCTCCCCAAAAGGACTTTGCATGGTGATGAGCACATAGTAGGTATTAACTCTTTAATGCAATACTATCTACATTTTTAGTCATTGCATAAAATACCAGAATTTGGCTGTTTTTGATATCACTTTTTTTCTCTCTTCTTTCTCTCCTTCACATTTCTCTTTCTTCCTTTATTAGGACATTCCTTAAAGATGATCATCCATCTGAGGGAGTCTGGCTCTACACAAAGTCACCTCATCTCTCTGGGCCTCTATTTATAAAGAAGCTGGACTTCTGAAATTCTTCAAAGCCCTGAATCTATGATTTTCTTATTCCTACATTGATTGGTAGGCAATATTTTTTGGGTAATCATGAGTCACATTACATAAATATTGTATATACAGAGTGTTTCAAAAGTCAGTGAAGTTTCAAGTTTTAGTAAACTTGCACTAAGATTTTTGGGAAAATCCTAGATATCCATAACTATACATATCTAGAATCATCAGTATATGTATGTATATTTATACAAATAAATTATACATATGTCACTACCACTAATGATGGATAGAATTTATGTAGAGCTTTATGTTTTGCAAAGTTATTTATGTTAACATACATATGTATGTTAACTTCCTAAAGCCTCATCACAACTCTGAGTTAAATGTTATTATTTCTATTATCATTTTACAGATGGGGAAGTTGAGGTAAAGAAAGGTTAAGTGATTTGCTCAAGGTCATACAGTTCATATCCAAGACAGAATTTAAATCAGGCTTTCTTATTGTTATCCACTTCATTGTTTAACTGGATTAATATATGTGTATGCATATTTACATATATATATGCACATGCATCTATATATTTGGATGCATACCTATCTATTTTCATCAATCAGTTATTTATCTACTCATCATCTATTTATCATCTATCTGTATATTTATCTAATTAATATAATGGAACTAGATCTGTGATTTAGATATTTAATGTAATGGGAGGAGGAGAGTAGGCTTTACATTTTTGGAAACAGCATAGTGCTTTTTTTTTTTAAATTTTATTTAATAATTACTTTATATTGACAGAATCCATGCCAGGGTAATTTTTTAACAACATTATCCCTTGCACTCGTTTCTGTTCCAATTTTTCCCCTCCCTCCCTCCACCCCCTCCCCTAGATGGCAAGCAGTTTTATATATGTTAGATATGTTGCAGTATATCCTAGATACAATATATGTTTGCAGAACCGAACAGTTCTCTTGTTGCACAGGGAGAATTGGATTCAGAAGGTAAAAATAACCCGGGAAGAAAAACAAAAATGCAGATAGTTCACATTTGTTTCCCAGTGTTCTTTCTTTTATCGATTGAAACTCAGTTAGGTCTCTTTGTCAAAGAAATCCACTTCCATCAGAATATGTCCTCATACAATATCGTTGTCGAAGTGTATAATGATCTCCTGGTTCTACTCATTTCACTTAGCATCAGTTCATGTAAGTCTCGCCAAGTCTCTCTGTATTCATCCTGCAACAGCATAGTGCTTAATAACTCTAGGTTTCTCCTTAAGACAAAGGGTTATCTTTTAAAGAATATTTTTCTAGCTAAATTACATGGCTGTTAATCATGGAATACTCTGAAAAATTAAAATTATTTGGCAATAGTGAAACTCATGATGGGGGTAAATAAGTTATATCATTTTACTAATAAAGAATTGAGCACTAGAAGTACTTAAGCATATAATAAAAAAATTATAAGATGAAATAGAGTAATCATTTAATGGGAATAGGGAATAAAAAAGGTGGTCTCTGTGTTCCACTGTTAGTCATGTAATGCTAAGATCTAAATAGTAGGCCACTGGGTGAATAAAAAAGAACTTCCCTAGGGGGAGAGGGCATAGCTGAATTTCAATCTGTACTGTAGAAAATCACATATGTCTCAGATTACTTAAGAAATGAATAATACCCTTTTTTGGGTATAGATGCCTTCAATCAGGTGACTTCCATCTCTGGGATTCTATGATTATATCTTTATTGCATATGGAAACAAATATTTTAAAGTAGAGGGATGAGTTCATCTCAGCAGAATTATTTATAAGATGAACATTTTGTAAAATATTTGAATGTGCTTCTAAGGAGAGCTCAGAGATCTAGAATTGGATGCATTTCATTAGATAAAAGTAAAACAAAATAATGTAAAACAGAATTTGTTTCCTTTTCTAATTATGTAATATTTATGGAGTAGACAGCTCAAGCAGATATTTTTCACAGAAACAGTTCAAAATATAATTTTGTATGGTAGCACATTTTTGTTAACATTTTAACATTGCATAAATCTTGATAGATTAACTTATTATAGTTTATGTGTATGCATATTTACATATATATATGCACATGCATCTATATATTTGGATGCATACCTATCTATTTTCATCAATCAGTTATTTATCTACTCATCATCTATTTATCATCTATCTGTATATTTATCTAATTAATATAATGGAACTAGATCTGTGATTTAGATATTTAATGTAATGGGAGGAGGAGAGTAGGCTTTACATTTTTGGAAACAGCATAGTGCTTTTTTTTTTTAAATTTTATTTAATAATTACTTTATATTGACAGAATCCATGCCAGGGTAATTTTTTAACAACATTATCCCTTGCACTCGTTTCTGTTCCAATTTTTCCCCTCCCTCCCTCCACCCCCTCCCCTAGATGGCAAGCAGTTTTATATATGTTAGATATGTTGCAGTATATCCTAGATACAATATATGTTTGCAGAACCGAACAGTTCTCTTGTTGCACAGGGAGAATTGGATTCAGAAGGTAAAAATAACCCGGGAAGAAAAACAAAAATGCAGATAGTTCACATTTGTTTCCCAGTGTTCTTTCTTTTATCGATTGAAACTCAGTTAGGTCTCTTTGTCAAAGAAATCCACTTCCATCAGAATATGTCCTCATACAATATCGTTGTCGAAGTGTATAATGATCTCCTGGTTCTACTCATTTCACTTAGCATCAGTTCATGTAAGTCTCGCCAAGTCTCTCTGTATTCATCCTGCAACAGCATAGTGCTTAATAACTCTAGGTTTCTCCTTAAGACAAAGGGTTATCTTTTAAAGAATATTTTTCTAGCTAAATTACATGGCTGTTAATCATGGAATACTCTGAAAAATTAAAATTATTTGGCAATAGTGAAACTCATGATGGGGGTAAATAAGTTATATCATTTTACTAATAAAGAATTGAGCACTAGAAGTACTTAAGCATATAATAAAAAAATTATAAGATGAAATAGAGTAATCATTTAATGGGAATAGGGAATAAAAAAGGTGGTCTCTGTGTTCCACTGTTAGTCATGTAATGCTAAGATCTAAATAGTAGGCCACTGGGTGAATAAAAAAGAACTTCCCTAGGGGGAGAGGGCATAGCTGAATTTCAATCTGTACTGTAGAAAATCACATATGTCTCAGATTACTTAAGAAATGAATAATACCCTTTTTTGGGTATAGATGCCTTCAATCAGGTGACTTCCATCTCTGGGATTCTATGATTATATCTTTATTGCATATGGAAACAAATATTTTAAAGTAGAGGGATGAGTTCATCTCAGCAGAATTATTTATAAGATGAACATTTTGTAAAATATTTGAATGTGCTTCTAAGGAGAGCTCAGAGATCTAGAATTGGATGCATTTCATTAGATAAAAGTAAAACAAAATAATGTAAAACAGAATTTGTTTCCTTTTCTAATTATGTAATATTTATGGAGTAGACAGCTCAAGCAGATATTTTTCACAGAAACAGTTCAAAATATAATTTTGTATGGTAGCACATTTTTGTTAACATTTTAACATTGCATAAATCTTGATAGATTAACTTATTATAGTTTATGTGTATGATATATGATGTATATATATGATATAGATGTGATATAGTAAACAATTAACAATGTGCAAACAATTTTTTGAACTGAATCTGTTACTTTAAAAATGTAGAACTCCAAGAGAATAATTTCCCTCTTATAAGCAGGTTGCCTGGAGCACTGAGTGATTGTGATTTTCCAAATGTTACTGGAAAACATACTGGAAGTATGTCAGAAGGAGCTTTTGAACTCATATCTTCCTGTCTCTGAGGATGGTCCTCTATCCATTACCACTTGACCTCCCAGTATAAACTTGGTAAGCAAAAAGCAGGCATGAAATATAGAATTAAGCTAGATTGATCAGTGATAAATTGTATATCATAAGTTAATAAGAAACCTTAAAGTTGTAGTTTAAAAAGTGTTCAGCAATGAAATAAAGGGCCCTATTAACTGTACTAGTTTTATTCACATTCCATTGTTTTGATCTATAAGATGCGGTTTAGAGTAGTAACTAGAGATTTGGCCTTAGTATTAGGGAGATATAAGTTTAAGCTTCTGAGACTCTGTGTGGATCATGGATAAGTCATTTGGTTGCTCAGAGAATTGGGCAGTTTTCTAAGACTAAAAGTTGAGGAGAAGTTATTTTATATTGATAGTTTCTTCACATGGAAGTTCCCTAAACTAGTGAAATCACATGTGTATAACTTATTTCTAGAACATGATATAGCTTCTACCAATAATATTTTCTTTTAGAAATTTAGCTGAAAATACTCTTCTGTATTTTGGAGGTTATACATTCCTTGCTGGGAGTATTACCTGACTCCACATTTTTATTAAGGGCCTCCGACATGCATAAAACCCAACATATTAGTCTACTTTATTGAAAGTAAAAACAAAAAATGTTGCAGAATATCTGTGAGTTCTATTAGTTCTTTAACATTAACAAGTCTAAATCCTGGCAATTATTCTAAGAACTCTCTGATAACTCAGGAGTTCTTAACCTGGTATCCATGGTTTTGTTTAAAATTTTTTTTGACAACTCTTATTTCTATGAAATCAATTTCCTTTGCAATCATATATTTTTTGCATTACAAGCATTACTTTGAGAATGGATTCATGAAAATGCCAAGTCCCTGGACAAAAAGAAAAGGTTGAGAATGTTGGCAGCTTAGACTTTGAAGCTCTTTTTACTACATTCCATAGAGAGTAAGGGTTTATATGGATTCATATGAATATTGAATGTCTCTTATACCTGGAATATTCTCCTTCCTCACCTTTATCCCATAGAGTCATGCTTTCCTTTTAAGAAGCAGTTCAAACAGCATTTTCTGCATGAATTCTTTCCCGAATCCCCAACTAGTAGTGCTCTCCTTCCTAAATCATCTTGTATTTTGCATTTATTTCTACTTATTCATTTTATGTTCATGCCATATGATTTTGTATATGTCTTTGTTGTCTTCCCATTAGAATTTGAGGTTGTTACAAATAGGGATTATTTTATGCCTGGTACTTATATCTCCTGCTTAGTACAATGCCATTCATATAATGAGCATTGAAAAAATACTTGATTGCTTAAAAAAAAATCTCTTTGTTGTCTTTGCGGGTGGCACAGTTACAAGAGTCAGAATTGTTTTAATACACAACATGATAAGCCACCTTATCTTCATTAAGATCTTTTATCCTCAAGAACTTCTCGCTATCATTTAAATCTTCTCCTTATATTAGCTTTTCTCATATTGGCAGAGATTTCTGGAAATTTTAAGCCTTAGATACTAAATTTTTGTTTCCCATTGAGGATCCAAATGTTTGCCAGTTCAAAGCAGACTTTTTTTGTTATGGGACATAAATAGGTGCAATAAACCCAGAGCTTTCCATGGCATGGTCATGGAAATCTTTGTGAAACTTATGTAGACCAGGCTTCTTAAACTTTTTTCACTCATGACCCTTTTTTGCTTGAGAAATTTTTACATAATTTTGGTTATACAGATTTATAAAATAGGTATCCAAATCAAGCATTTTCTGATGTAGAGAACTATATCTGAAGTAGTAACTGATTTATTAAGTTGAAATTTTGAGTTCATAAATTTGATCATTTGTTTCCTGGGTGAGGTGGTTTGGTACCATTTTATTCTTAGCATTAATTCCTCCTCCTCCTTCTTCTTTTTTTTTTTTTTTTTTTTTTTTTGTCAAAGTAATTGGGATTAAGTGAGTTGCCTAGGGTCACAGAGCTAGAAAGTGTTACGTGATTGAGGCCAGATTTGAACTTAGATTCTACTGACTACAGGGTGAGTGATCTCTCCATTGCCTCATCTAGCTTCCTCAGTAACATTTTACTCTTTAGGTATTATCTCCCCTTATACTTGATGCCTTTTCCTTCTCTTCCTTTCTCTCCTTACTCCCACCTCCCTGTCTGGCACTCTCCTAACTTCAGCCTAATGCCCAGAGGACTTCAGGTTAAGTCCTGCTCTTCATACCTATTAACTTTGTGATCCTGGGAGTGTCTTCCCTAAGGGTACGTTAGGCAACTCTCTAAGACTGGAACCTACACTGGTAGAGAATGTTACTCAGCAGGAGTTCCTTCTTCTAAAGAAAACACAAATCCAGTCTCTATCCTCTATTGTTGTTGTCTAGTCATTTCAGTCAGGTCCCATTCTTTGTGACCCCATTTAGTGTTTTCTTGACAACCATATTGCAATACTTTGCTGTTTCCTTCGCTGCCTTATTTTCCAGATAAGGAAAGTGAGGTAGAAAGGATTAAGTGATTTCCCCAGGATCACACAGCTAGTATCTGAAGCCAGATTTGAACTCAGAAAGATGAGTGTTTTTGACTCCATGTCTGGCACTCCATCTATTGTACAACCTAGCTTCCCCATCCTTCTTTATTTTCCCCCAAATAGAATGTAAATTCTTTGAGAGCAGGAATATCTTTGCTTTATGATTTTTTAAGCCCCAGGGCTTAGAACTGTTCTTGGCAGATATAGGAAATGTTTTAAAATGTTGATATTCATTTGTTCATCTTTATGACTCATATAAAGAAATACTGTCCTGGACCAGATCAGATAGACTCAGCAACAGTCCATGTCACAAGTGGCACAATTTTAAGGGCAATGAGAGATTGTTCTTCTGGTATTAGAAATAGGGGAACATTTCAAGACTTGGAAAATTTTTTCCTTATTTTTTTTTTTAAAGGAGACCAACTGATGATTGTTAACTGTTGGTCCATGTGCCTATTTTCCCACTAATATAAAATTTTATGAAAATACTTTGTACTTGTGATGAGGACATCTTTGATGAAAGCATGAGAAAGGAACAGGCGATTTTTCCAAATGATTCTCTAAAACAGAATACATCTTTAAAGGCATAAAATTACTGAAAACCACAAAGATTATCTCTCATTGTATTTTTTTAGTCTATTAAATAAACATTTGATTTTTTTTTAAAGAAAAAATACTAACAGGTAGGACTGGACTAAGCATGCTTTAACATTAAGAGAACTGTTTTTGGAGCTTGAACCCCATAAGAATGGGGTTCCTTATTTACTTTCTCTGGCATGCCTGTTTCTCTTCTTGAAAATGAGAGGGTTGGGTTAACCATCTCAAAGGTACCTGCCAACTCTTAATCCTATGATCTCTGAGCACAGAATCATATATATGGTGTTATGTGACAGACGTACACATGGTATTATGTGACAGAAGCACTCTCTATCACACATAATTCATACTCTTGGAAATGGAGTCTGGCCCCAGGAGTGTCAGAGCCAGGTGGGGTGACCCTTAGAAACCCTAGTGATGTCTAACTGAGAAAACATAGACTAACCTGACACAGTGACCTTCATTTAACTAGTACACTTTTTGACGGAGAAGCTGGACGGCAGGCAAACATCAGATTGTGCATTTTATATGGAGTATTCTACTTTGTTAAACTCTATTATAATTGCTTTTCTAAAAGCTTTATGGCTTTAATTAGTTTTAGTTTTTAGCATAATTCTTCATACTGTGCAGTTTTAAGATTAACCTCATTGATCGTCTTTTTACTTTTCAAGTATAACAACTTATTAGAGATTTTTATTTTTACTCTGTAAATTCATCAGATGTATACTCTCCATAGCAATAGCTGTATTTTCTATATTTTGTGGGTTCTTTTAATTGCTTCTCTGAAGTGTGGAAAAATCTTGAGAGAAGGTCACAATTGCTTTCATTAGTCCAATGTTATTTTCAGAATCTTTCTGCTTTCATTTAAATCCATAATTCTATTAGTTTTTTTCTTAACGATTTGATCAAATGAATTCTGTTTTCCATTTTGTAAGGGAAGTGTTTCATTTGCTGAAGGTTAGCTACATTGACTTGCATATCTAAAATTTTAAGTTTTATTCTTTTCTTTTATGCGTGTTCTACATAGATAATTCTAGAGTTACTTTGAGTTCTTTTAGGAAATAATTTCCAGTGTAGATTAGCCCTCCACCTCATTTTGTCTTTTTCTTTCTATTTTTTCCCTCTGAGTTGTTTCAAATCATATGCAGCTAAATGATGTAGTGGGTGGCCTGAAGTCAATGAGACCTGAGTTTAGATTAGGTCTCAAACACTTACTAATTGTGTTAGCCTGAGCAAATCATTTAACCTGTTAGCCTTAGTTTTCTTAACTGTAAAATGGGATAAAAAAAGCACTTACTTTAGACCATAGCTATGGAGATCAAATGAGATAAAACATGTTAAATATGATCAGTCCCTGGCACAAAATAAGTTCTTGCTAAATATTTCCCATCCCCTACAATAGTTTCACACACACACACACACACACACACACTTTTTTTTTTTTGGCAAAGCAACTGGGATTTAGTGACTTGCCCAGAGTCACACAGCTAATAAGTGTTAAGTGTTTGAGGCTTTATTTGAACTCAAGACCTCTTGACTGGAGGACTGGTACTTTATCCAATGAGCCATCTACCTATCAAGATAGCTTGCAGGACTGAATAGAATCAGATAGACTCAGAGACCAGACGGTTTTGGTTGAAGTTTTGCCTTGGAAACATGCTGGCTTTAGGCAACACTTTAAGACAGTAAAATACAGAATAGGTACAAGTCTGCAGTGCTAGAGGACAATTTCTACATCAAGAAATTCTGACAAGAAAACAACAGGTCCAATAAAAACAGAACAGAATATTGAAAACATCAAAGAAGAAAACAAAACACATTCTAAAAGGCAGAGTCAGAGGGAGGAAGTGAAAATTCAAACATTTAATCCAGCTATTTATCAAGATGGTAAGTTAAGTGGCACAGTGGATAGAGCTCTGGCCCCAGGATAATGAAGACCTGAGTTGAAAGCTGACCCTATATACTTTACTAGCTGTGTGAGCCTGGACAAGTCACTTAGTCCTGTTTGTCTCAGTTTCCTTATCTGTAAAAAAATGAGTTGCAGAAGGAAATGGTAAACCCATCTAGTATCTTTGCCAAGAATACTCCAAATGAGGTCACAGAAAGTTGGACATGATTGAAAGTAACTGGAAAAATAACAATTTATCTAGGTAATGGCATAAGGAAAAAGGGCCATTCTTAGATTCAAGACTTATCTCTGACAGATGGTGGCTGTGTGACTATGGATATTCATTCATTCAATTATTCTGTGAGACACATGTTGTGGTCAACATGGCAATCTGCATTGACAGAGGGATTTTGTATAGTAGGAATTCTATACATTGATAAATGACAGATTTGGACCTCTTCCTCCCCAATTATTTAGACAGTAGGGTGAAATGGACTTAGTAGCTTGTGATTTAGTCCTTATTCTGTCACTAAAAAGATATGTGATCTTAGGAAAAATATTTAACTTTTCTAGGTCTCTATTTTCTCATCACCATATATAATGGAGTAGGATTATATGATTTCTGAGACCCCTTCTAGCACTAGAATTCTGTGCCCTAATTATAATTTTGTTGAGGGAGGGAGGGAGGGAGAGAGGGAGAGAGAGAGAGAGAGAGAGAGAAAGAGGGAGAGAAAGGGAGAGAGAAAGAGAGAGGAGAAAGGAGAGGGAGGGAGAGGGAGAGAAAGAAAGTAGGAAGAGGGAGAGAAGGGGGAAGGCAACAATGAAAAGTCATTGGGGTAAATGTTTAATATGAGCACTGTCTGATATTTATATAGTGTTTTTGAAAAATTTACAGTGAGTTACATATCTTATTTGATTCTTAAAACAACACTGTGAATTAGGTCCTATAGATAATGGTATTCTTATTTTACACATGAGCTAACCGAGTCGGGAAAGGGCAAGGGACTTGTTCATGGCCATGAAATTTTTAAGCTTCTGGAATTTTAGCCAATGTTGTTTCCACTTTCCAAACTAATACTCTTTCCATTATGTTATGCTCCTCCTCATAAATGGTTTAAACAACTAGTCAAAATGAAGTCTTTTGATTGTCTATGGATTCTAATAACAACTTATTTTAGCCTCAATTACTTCCATGAATTAATGAATCTGTGTTTTTCTGATGTAAGGATTCCCAGGATTTTTTGCAGCTCATTCATAATTTAATTCCCTCTCAGCCTATGCATTTTTCTCTATGTCCTATAGATTCTCCTCAGAAAATCCACTTAGCATGCCAAAGATTTCCTCAAGGTCTTTTTAGATTTTAGAAGAACATGTTCATTGCTTATCTTTTATCTTTTATACTTCTCCTGTGACTGGCCAACTTCCTTTTTGGATTACATATTTCCTCAGTGAGATCCCTTATATCACTTTTTTGAGAGTCTGCCATCAACTATTGCCAATCATGTAAATGTTTATGATCACTCCAGGTTTTCATATTCATTAATAAGGATAGTTATCATTTATATAGCATTTTGTGATTTGCAAAGGTTTTACAAAAATAATATTTTATTTGATCCTGGAAGGTAGGTACTATTATTATCCCACTCAACACTAAGGAATTGACTCTACGGGGTGAAAATGACCTGCCCAGAGAGAGAGAAAATTATTATTTAGATAATAAATGTTGGAGGCAGAATTTAAATTTAGGTCTTTCTGAGTTTAAATATAGCACTCTCAACATTGTACCACGTAGATATTGCTAAATTTCTGGTGATGACTCTCATCATACTAATCTTGGTCTATGTTTGAAGTCTTTCCAGGTAGATAGGCCCTCCAGAGATTGTCATTAGTTAGTATGATCTTTGAGAATTCTGAGTCAACTGCATACTCAATGAAGCATTGGAATGAAACCTTTTTTTTTAGGACAGGTTAATCATATAGTAAGATTCAGAATAACTCAAATGTATAGCCCAAGTGCTATCCAAAAGATATTTTATGAATCAATGAAAACCCACTGATACATAGAAATCTTGCTTTTAAGAGCTCCAAAATTATAAAGGAAACATGAGCTTGTATGTATGAGATTGTATGTATATGTATTATATTTATAATATAATACATATATATGCAGCATTTTGCAAAACTTAAAGTATCATATAAATACTACACTTTACTACTACTATCAGTATCTTTGTTTTACTACTTTGGTTACTTTATTTTACTACTTTTATCAATTTCAATATTATCCTGTATCTTAAAATTCCTAAATTATTGATAGATTGTCCTTATCATACCTTGTTGTTTTTGTTTAGTCATTTTTGGTTATATCTGACTCTTTGCAATCCTTTTTGGTATTTTCTTGGCAAAAATTCTGGGGTGGTTTGTCAATTCCTTCTCAAGCTCGTTTTACAGATGTGGACACTGAGGCAAATAGTTAAGTGATTTGCCTAGGGTCATACAGCTAAGCAAAGCATCTTTTAATCTTCTTTTTATTTTTAACAATAGCTTTTACTTTTCAAAATCCAAGCAAACATGTTTTTCAACACTTAACCTTGCAAAACCTTGTATTCTAAAATTTCCCCTTCCTTTCCTTATATGCCCTTCCCTAGACAGCATGTAATCTAACATAGGTTAAACATGTGCAATTCTTCTAAACATATTTCCACATTTATCATGTTACACAAGAAAAATCAGATCAAAAAGGGAAAAAAATGAAAAAGCAAGCAAACAACTACAAAAAGGTGAAAATACTATGTTTTCATCCACATTCAATCCTCACAGTCCTCTTTTCTGGAAGCAGATGTCTCTCTCCATCACAAGTTTTTAGGAATTGGCCTGAATTATCTTATTGTTGAAAAGAGCCAAATTCATCACAGTTGAACATTATGTAATCTTGTTACTGTATACAGTGTTCTTTTGGTTCTACTTACTTTATTTAGCATCACTTCATATAAGTCCTTCCACACTTTTCTGAAATTCTGTTTATCATTTCTTATAGAACAATAATGTTTCATTACATTCATATACTATAATTTGCTCAGCTATTCTCTAACTGATAAACATCCACTTAATTTCCAGTTTCTTGCCACTAAAAGAAGGGTTGCTACAAACATTTCTGTACATATGAGTCCTTTCCCCTTTTTAATGTTCTCTTTGGGATACAGATCCAGTAGAGACCACTACTGGATCAAAGAGTATGTATAGTTTGATAGCTTTTGGGGCATAGTTCCAAATTGCTCTCTAGAATGGTTGGATCATTTCACAACTCTACCAACAATGTATTCATGTACCAGTTTTTCCACATCCCCTGCAACACTTGTCATTATCTTTTCCTGTCAGCCAATCTGAGAGATGTGTAGTATACTTCAGAATTGTCTTAATTTGCATTTCTCTAATCAGTAGTGAGTTAGAAAAGTTTTTAATATGACTATAAATAGCTTTAATTTCTTCATCTGAAAATTGTCTGTTTATAAACTTTGGCCATTTATTAATTGGAGTATGGCTTGTATTCTTATAAATTTGAGTCAATTATTTATATATTTGAGAAATGAGGTCTTTATCAGAATCTTTCAATGTAAACCTGTGTTCCTCCCCCCCCACTGTTTTGCTTCTCTTTTAATATTGTCTGCATTGGTTTTGTTTCTACAAAAACTTTTAATTTATTTTGCATTTTATAATGTTCTCTAGTTCTTCTTTGGCCACAAATTCCTTCCTTCTCCACAGAACTGATTGCTAGATTATCTCTTTTTTCTCTAATTTGCTTATAATATTATTCTTTATGTCTAAATCATGAAGTCATTTCAACCTTATCTTGGTATAGGGGCTAGGTGTTGGTCACTGCCTAGGTTTTGAGCAAGATATTATCTGAGGCCACATTTGAACTTAGGTCTTTTTGACTCCAAGCCTGACTATCCATTGCACCACCTGGATGCCCTCTAACTGACCTAGAAGTAGATAAGTTAAGATACTTAAAGAAGCTTTAGGTTCAACATAGAGAAAGAAGAAATACTGAGAAATTGAATAGCTAAAATAAAATGAACTGAGCCTATAAACCAGCAGTTTTCAAAGTTTTGTTGCGAGAGTTCACAAATCTTGCCATCAATGTTACTCTTTTCCTATGTGCCTCATAGCAACTCAGAAAATAACATTAATTCATTGGTTTAAAAAAATTTCATTACAGCTGGCCAGAAGGAAATTTTGCTATCACTGAAACAGAATTCTGTTACTTTGCTCATATTCACATCTAAGATCTGATCCTGGCTCACAGTCCCAGGGTAAGTGTGTACATTAGCACACTAGAATTTGTAGTCAAAGTGGATTGACACCCTCCTCTTGAGGGAGGGAGGGAGGGAGAGAGGGAGAAAGAAAGAGAGAGAGAGAGAGAGAGAGAGAGAGAGAGGAGAGAGAGAGAGAGGAGAGAGAGAGAGAGAGAGAGAGAGAGAGAGAGAGAGAGAGAGAGAGAGAGAGAGAGAGAGAGAGAGAGAGAGAGAGAGAGAGAGAGAGAGAGAGAGAGAGAGAGAGAGAGAGAGAGAGAAAAGAGAAAGAGGGAGAGAAGGGGGAAGGCAACAATGAAAAGTCATTGGGGTAAATGTTTAATATGAGCACTGTCTGATATTTATATAGTGTTTTTGAAAAATTTACAGTGAGTTACATATCTTATTTGATTCTTAAAACAACACTGTGAATTAGGTCCTATAGATAATGGTATTCTTATTTTACACATGAGCTAACCGAGTCGGGAAAGGGCAAGGGACTTGTTCATGGCCATGAAATTTTAAGCTTCTGGAATTTTAGCCAATGTTGTTTCCACTTTCCAAACTAATACTCTTTCCATTATGTTATGCTCCTCCTCATAAATGGTTTAAACAACTAGTCAAAATGAAGTCTTTTGATTGTCTATGGATTCTAATAACAACTTATTTTAGCCTCAATTACTTCCATGAATTAATGAATCTGTGTTTTTCTGATGTAAGGATTCCCAGGATTTTTTGCAGCTCATTCATAATTTAATTCCCTCTCAGCCTATGCATTTTTCTCTATGTCCTATAGATTCTCCTCAGAAAATCCACTTAGCATGCCAAAGATTTCCTCAAGGTCTTTTTAGATTTTAGAAGAGCATGTTCATTGCTTATCTTTTATCTTTTATACTTCTCCTGTGACTGGCCAACTTCCTTTTTGGATTACATATTTCCTCAGTGAGATCCCTTATATCACTTTTTTGAGAGTCTGCCATCAACTATTGCCAATCATGTAAATGTTTATGATCACTCCAGGTTTTCATATTCATTAATAAGGATAGTTATCATTTATATAGCATTTTGTGATTTGCAAAGGTTTTACAAAAATAATATTTTATTTGATCCTGGAAGGTAGGTACTATTATTATCCCACTCAACACTAAGGAATTGACTCTACGAGGTGAAAATGACCTGCCCAGAGCCAGACAGATAATAAATGTTGGAGGCAGAATTTAAATTTAGGTCTTTCTGAGTTTAAATATAGCACTCTCAACATTGTACCAAGTAGATATTGCTAAATTTCTGGTGATGACTCTCATCATACTAATCTTGATCTATGTTTGAAGTCTTTCCAGGTAGATAGGCCCTCCAGAGATTGTCATTAGTTAGTATGATCTTTGAGAATTCTGAGTCAACTGCATACCTCAATGAAGCATTGGAATGAAACCTTTTTTTTTAGGGCAGGCTAATCATATAGTAAGATTCAGAATAACTCAAATGTATAGCCCAAGTGCTATCCAAAAGATATTTTATGAATCAATGAAAACCCACTGATACATAGAAATCTTGCTTTTAAGAGCTCCAAAATTATAAAGGAAACATGAGCTTGTATGTATGAGACCTTATCTTGGTATAGAGGCTAGGTGTTGGTCACTGCCTAGGTTTTGAGCAAGATATTATCTGAGGCCACATTTGAACTTAGGTCTTTTTGACTCCAAGCCTGACTATCCATTGCACCACCTGGATGCCCTCTAACTGACCTAGAAGTAGATAAGTTAAGATACTTAAAGAAGCTTTAGGTTCAACATAGAGAAAGAAGAAATACTGAGAAATTGAATAGCTAAAATAAAATGAACTGAGCCTATAAACCAGCAGTTTTCAAAGTTTTGTTGCGAGAGTTCACAAATCTTGCCATCAATGTTACTCTTTTCCTATGTGCCTCATAGCAACTCAGAAAATAACATTAATTCATTGGTTTAAAAAAATTTCATTACAGCTGGCCAGAAGGAAATTTTGCTATCACTGAAACAGAATTCTGTTACTTTGCTCATATTCACATCTAAGATCTGATCCTGGCTCACAGTCCCAGGGTAAGTGTGTACACTAGCACACTAGAATTTGTAGTCAAAGTGGATTGACACCCTCCTCACATTTTCAGGGCAGAAAGGCGTGTTTATGGTCACTCACCAATCAGAGCACAGGCTAGGAAAGTAGTAAATACACTTCTCCTTAGATCATACCACTTTGGAAAAAGGGAAAGGCTGGGGAAATGAGCTACAACAAAAAAAGAGTTTGATCAGAGAAAGTTACTATGGTGACAATGAAGATCAAACACATACTGAAAAGAAGATAATAATCAAAACTCCTCATTCTGAAGCTTTCAAGAAAAATAAGAATTGGTCTCAGGCTATGGAAGAACTCAAAAGAGATTTTGAAAATCAAGTTGGACAGGTAAAGAAAAAATGGAAAGAGAAATAAGAATGATGCAAAAAGAAGTATAAAAAGTTAACGAGGAAAAGAATGTCTTAAAAAGCAAAATTAATCAAATGGAAAATGCAGTACAAAAACTTACTAACAAAAATAATTCTTTAAAAATTAGATTTGAGCAAATGGAAGCTAATGACTCAATGAAAGATCAAGAAACAACAAAACAAAACCAAAAGAAAGAAAAACTGGAAAAAATTAGTGAATATTTCATTGGAAGAACAACTGATCTGGAAAATAGACCTAGGAGAAAGAATGTAAAAATTATTGATCTACCTGAAAGCCATGATCAAAAAAATGTAACCTAGACATCATCCTTCAAAAAATTATTAAGGAAAACTGTCCTGATATTCTAGAACCTGAGTGTAAAATAGAAATTGAAAGAATCCACCAATCATCTCCTGAAAGAGATCCAAAGATGAAAACTCCAAGGAATATTATAGCCAAATTCAACAACCCCCTGGTCAAGGAGAAAATATTACAAGAAACAATTCAAATATTTTGAAGCTGCACTCAGGATAACACAAGATTTGACAGCTTCTCTATTAAAGAATCAGAGGGCTTGGAATATGATAGTCCAGAGAGCAATGGAACTGGGATTACAATGAAGAATCACCTACTCAGCAAAACTGTGTATAATCCTGCAGGGGAAAAATGGACACTCAATTAAATAGAGGACTTTCAAGTAGTTATGATAAAAGACCTGAGATGAATAGAAAATCTGACTTTGTAATGCAGGTCTAAGGAGAAGAATAAGGGAGCAAATTGGGAAAGGGAAATCATAAGGGACTGAATGAGGTTAATTTGTTTACATTCCTACATGGGAGCGTAACTTATAAAAACTTCTCATCATTAGGGCAGTTAAAAATAATATGTATAGACAGAAAACACAATTGTGAGTTAAATATGAAGGGATAATAGCTAAAAAATAAAATTAAGAGGTGAGAAAAGAATGCACTGACAGAAAAGGAAAGGGAAAAGGTGAATGATATGAACTATCTGCCATAAAAAAGACAAAAAATGTTTTTTACAGTGGAGGGAAGGGGGAGAGAAGAAGGGGTGTGAGTGAGCCTTACTCTTATTAGAATTGCCTCAAGAAAGAAATAACCTACCTACTCAGTATGTATAAAGAAATCCATTTTATGCTGCAGGAAAATAGGAGGTTAAGGGGATAAGACAAAGTGGGAGGATGATGGAATAGAAGTTATATTAGGATAGCAGACAGGCAAAAGCTGTAAAAAAAAACTGTAAAACCTGAAATGTAAAAAAAAAGTTGTAAAAACAAGTATTTAAAATTGTTTTGTATGTAAGTGGGGAAAAGCAAAATATTAAATATTAAACCTGAGTTGTTAAAAAACTGCCCAAAATATAGAAATATAGGATAATATTATTGATATTATGGGGTGATTATGTAGCATCCCCTTGGACTTCTTTCTTACTAACACTGTCAGGTTGATTCCTCAAAAGCTTTGCTTCCCCATTAGAAGGAAGGCACCATTAGAATTGTCACTGTCTTGTTTTTCTAGGGATATCTTCAGTGTATAGCACAGTGCTGTGTACATAGTAAATGCTCCTTAAATGCTTTTAAAATTGATTTCATTCATTCATTTGTTGCAAAATCATTTGGGATATCATACAGATTCATATTCAAGTGGAGGTTATACTAGATGGCTTCTGGGCTTTCTTCCAGATCTGAAATTATCTAATACCTTTCTAGTGTTAATGTGCATGCTTGACATTTAAAGCCTTTCCAAAATTTGGCTCTGGCTGCCTTTCCATATATATTACACATTGCTCCTCTTCACATATGCTTTATTGCAGTCAAACTAGCTTCCTTGCAATTTCTGGTACATGACATTCCATCCATGACTTGGAATATGCTTCCTCCCTACCTCTAGCTTCCTTCAAAGTTAAATTCAATTGTCAGATCCTACAGGCGACTTATACTATTCAGTTACTATTTTGCTCATCTTGCATATAAGGGACTGAAGTTTAAAGTTAAATAACTTGCTCATGGTAAATATAAGAGGAAAGATTTAAATTCCATTTTTTTTCTGGCTCCAAGTCTAGTATGCTAATTGTTATGCAGTTTTGCCCCTCTAGGAAATCTTACTAATGAGGCATATATACATAGTATAAAAAGTAAAAAAGATTTGAGATATATTGGGAAGAAGTAGATTCCTCATCACTAATGGTCTTCAGATGGTGATTGGATTCCTATTTAAATATGGACTGAGCTAAATTGCTTTTGAGGTTACTTTTAACTTTAAAATTCTGTGATAGTGTAACATTTGGCAGGAGAAATCTGTATTCATGGTGCTATATGTGGCTTTGGAGTATGGTTTCAAGTACTCAGGTAGAGTGCCCCCATTCTATCAACTGCCTCAGCTGCTGGGGAACTATTAAATCAAGGTTTTGTAGGGGCTGTTGACTCCAGGTGGTCCCTCTCCAATCAGTTTTAGGTCTTCACCAGGAGAAATTCATGGAGGCATGTACAAGGAACAATGTCTTCCCTTGAAAATTCTGGAAAGGGACTGTTTTTGGTACAGTCTGAAGTTGAGAAAGGAGAATTTACATGAAAATTTTTATTGTATGATGTGGTATTAATATAATACTCATAATTTTAAATCTGTTTCAGTATGGACAAATCCACAAAAACTAGGTAATTTTTAAGCCGGGTTTCTTAAGTATTACTGTATATTCCTTCACTAGCCCTATAAATAAAGCACATCAAGGTTAATAAATGTATGTTAAATATTTAAGATTTCTATCATGTGGCATACTTTTCGTTGATTTTCCTATCATTTTAATACTCCACGAGTAGTAAAGATAGAGGTTTAAAAGAAAAAAAATACTCATTTATTTCTTTACTTTTAAAAAAAATCCACTAAAGTGTGTCATACATGTGAGTTATGAATTTCTTTTGCCTGATTAACCTCAATAATAGATTTAAAAGGGGAGGGAACAAGAACAAAGAGAACATTTGATGTTAAGTATCAAAAATATTTTTTGCTAGACATTTTTCTCTCACTTAGGCCTGATGTCTTTTTCTAGATTGTGATATAAATATGTTAAAATAGAGTCCTTTGTTTATGCATCTCAAACATCCCTTTCTGTTGAAACTCTTGCCCTTTTAAAAAGTCAAACCCTGAGGAATTCTACTGCTATCCTTGAGATTTATTTCTTTTCTTGATCAATCAGTTATACAACAAAAATTTATTAAGCATTTAATAGACACTGTACTAAGTAGTGGGGAAATGAGGGAGGCAAAAACCACTATCCTTGCCCCCAGAGAGAGCACTTACTATGGGCCAGGCACTCTGCTAGCCACTTACCTATATTAACCCATTTGATCTTCATAATATTCTGGGATATAAGTGCTTTATATTTATCTTTATATTATAGCTGGGAAAACTGAGACACTACAAATTAGGGTCCCTCACTACATATATCATCCCACATTGAACTCCAGTCTTCCTGTCACCCAGTTGATAAGAAGCTCACATTGTAATGAATGAAACAACATGTAAACAACTAAGAACATAAATTATATACAAATAGAAGGAAGGTGATCTCAGAGGGGAAAATACTAGCTAGCAGAGTAAATGTTTATTAAGGGGTTTCCCAAACTTTTTTTTTAGTTGCTGTATTTCTAGAAACACTGTGCACAGACTATGCAAGGGGCCCTGAATGCGTCAGGGATAAAGTTCCCTCTGAGTTGACATAATTTGTTGTTGCACCCTGTGCTGAACTCTTTCTGTATTTTTCGGAGGCAAGACAGACATTAGCCAGTCTGTGCTAGTCTGGGATAATATTTGTGCAGCTGGAGTCCTTTGCAGATAAGCAGACTCTTTTCTTCATCATCTAGCAGTTCCCAAGGGAAAAGAAGGAAGCTTTTGATATTACCTTGCTGCATTTGGGTCCATCTCTCCTCATCTATATCTTGCTACTGGACCCAGATGGCTCTGGAGGAGAGAGTGAGACTCCCCTCCCCTGGCAATTCACTTGCAAGGTTTGATACCACCTTCCTGATGCTGTGGCCCTTTGAGAAGGAAAAGTGAACAGCAACAAGGCGAACAGCTCCATCCCATAAGGAATGATCCCACCTTTTCCCTCACATTTGCTGAACTGTTCCCCTTCCCATGTCACTCCCTTCCTGGTATCACCTTCTTCCTTTGTCCTGCTGCCATAAAAATGCAAACTTCTTCATGACTTATGAACTCTGTGTTCCACATGCATGCTCATTGCTCTTGTAATAAACCTGGTTTTCACACAAGTCTGTTAAGATTGTTGACAGCAATTGTGGAGGCTGGAAAAAGCTTTCTGCAAAAGATGGTATTTGAATTGAGTCATGGATGAACTCAAGAAGTGGAAGTGAGGAAGAAGAGCAATTTAAGCATTGGTCATATCCCTTGCCCAGTCACGGACAAAGGAGATGAAATGTTGTTTGTAAGAAATGACAAGTAAGACAATTTAGCTTGACCAGAGAGAATGAGAAGAAATGTAAAATATAAGAAGAGTGGAATACTTTTCTTTTCTTTTTTTAAGTGAAGTTTTTCTTTTCTTTTTTGTTTTATTATAGCTTTTTATGCAGGCGGACAAAAATAGAGGGATTGGGAGTTCTATGTAATGCTTCATAGTCATCTCCCAGAGTTCTTTCGCTGGACGTAGCTGGTTCAGTTCATTACTGTTCTATTGGAACTGATTTGGTTCATGTCATTGTTGAAGAAGGCCAGGTCCATCAGAATTCATCGTCATATAGTATTGTTGTTGAAGTATGTAATATTCTGAGTAGGGGGTTAATGAATGACTTTTTTAATTTCACTGATTCATTTCTGCCATTTTTGAGTTTATACTTTTTTTTATCTCAAGTAACTTACAGTTATCACTTTTAATTTGTTCACTTCTAATTTTTAAAAATAATTTTAAACTTCATTCTTCTTAGTAATCTGTAGTTCCATTAACAATATTATATAAATATTTATCATCAAATGTTTCATTATGATGAGATCATTTAAGACGTTTCTAATGAAATTCAAAATTTAAAATAATAGCTTATAATAGATTAATTTGGTTCAAATTCCATTGAATTTTATCAAAAAAGAAAAAAAAATCTTTTAAATAATTTGTTACGGGGATGGACAACTGAAAATTCCATTTTCCAAACTGATACCCAAATGTGGTAGATTACTTTACTATAATATTATATATTACATATATAATAATATATTCTATATTAATATACTCATTTATCATCCCAAAAAGCAGTGAAATAGCATCTCAGCATAGAATGATAAAAATAATGACAATAGAAATAGAGACTAGACCAGTGTTTTCTTTGTTTAGGGAATTCCTAGCTGTAGAAAATGCAATGTGCTTTCTTTGAAACTTAGAGTCTTTTATCTATCTATCTATCTTGCTGAGGCATTTGGGATTAAGTGACTTGCCCAAGGTCACACAGGCAGGAAGTGTTAATTGTTTGAGGTCAGATTTGAACTCAGATTCTCCTGACTTCAGGGCTGGTGCTCTCTCTATATAGAAGGTACTTTTTTTGTTTTATGAGTGTGTATGTATGTGTGAGTGTATTTGTAGAGGGGAAAATGAATAACTTTTGAAAACTGAGCTAACTCAGTTCTTTCCTTTATACAGTGATACTGCATTTCACTTATTTACTATCTCTTAATTTTGTGAAATGCTATGAATAACTTATTCACCAGGAATTTCCCTATTTGATCAAACCACAGGTCCTGAACAAGAACAACAAAAATTGACAAACTACTCTGAAATAAAGCAAACAATTCTGCTATTGGATTTAGAGATATAAGGGATCTTGGACTTGACTTCTCATCCCTTGGTTTTTATATGATGAAACTGAATCCCAGAGAGATTGAAAGGGATTAGACCATCTGACAAGCCTTTATTAAGTGCTTAATGTATTCAAGTTACTGGATTTGCTAGGTACTTGTGACACAATGACAAAAATGAAACAGTTTCTGTCCTCAGGAAATTTATATTTTAAAAGATGTTTTTGGGGAATACAATTATTTATAAAGATATGTTAAATATTGATAAATTTAACACTGCTAATTTGTGATAATTTAAAAAGTATTAACTGGGAAAGCATTGGGAAAAAAAAAAACCTAGTAAGAGTTTGCTTCTAAGGTGGAAAACAATTATAAAGAGCTGCAGAGATAAGGGGTTGTTTCAGGTATGAAATCACAGTTTGTGGAAATAGTCACTGGGGAATGTCACAATCTTTAGGTTGTATCTTTGCCTTCTAATAGCTCATATTTATATATAGTGGTAAGGGGTGTCCATTGAATCAGTCAATTGCCCCCAGCCAATTTAAAATTAATTATCTTGTGATCTAGCTGTACCAGACTTAAAACTATATTATAAAGCAATGGTCATCAAAACCACTTGATGTTGGCTAAGAACTAGAGTAGTTGATCAATTGAATAGGTTAGATTTATAAGACACAATAGTTAGTGACTATTGTGATCTAGTGTTAATTTCTAAAACCAAAAGAGGAAATTGTTGACTTCAGATAGCTGGAGAATTTGGATTTTTTCAGGGAGTGCCTTTGTGCTTTTTCTTCAGTATTAGTTATCGGTGGCAGTATTTGCATCAGTAGTAAAGAACAAACCAGATATACAGAAGAAAAACAACTTCAATATTCTATAAGGTACTCAGCAGAAAAGCTGCAATATGTATAAAGGAAATTTCATGAATCTTTCATAAAGGAGAGAAAAAGATTTCCAGCAGTTGTTTGTGAGTTATCTCCTTACCACCTTTTGCCATCTGAGATAGAACCTACTTTCTCTTGTATTCTGTACATGCTTGTGGAAGAGTAAGTCACATACCTTTGCGGGGGGGATGTTCAATACCAATTATTTTTAATATAATGACATAGTAAATACCCCTTTATAAATAGTAATTGTCCAACTAATTAATTTTTATTAACTGTGTGGAATCATATGGAGAATTACACTGCTATGGGACTTGTGAACCATTATTAGAGAACCATGCCCACTCATTTAGACTTCTTAGAACCGAGAGAGAGAATATAATAGTTACCTTCTAGGGATCTAACCTCTTAGTGTGAAGGGGATTGATAGAGTGGCCCCAGCTATTGTATTACACATAAAATATTTTGTAGTTTATAAAGCATTTACCTATATTATCTCCTTTGAACCTTATAACAACCTGAATTGTATTAAAAAGTTAAGTGACTTGTCCAATGTTATCCAACTAGCAAATAGTGTAATCAGTTTTGAACTCAGATCTTCTTGCTATAGTTCTTTAGCCATTCTGCTATGTCACAATTCCTTTTGCACTGTTATGCTTTTTTTTATTAAAATGTAAGAAAAAAATAAAATTAGAAAAAGACATAAAAAGAAAAAAATGTTATTTGCCCAGCAGAATATCAGGAAGGATTCAAAATATGTAACAATAAATTTCCATTTGAAGAAAACATATATAATAGTAGAAAACTTTGTAATCATAACTGTCCATCTATTTTTTGCTTCCTTGTACATTTTCTTTTGTTCTCTGTTATACAGTTATGTATTCTTAAGAGTTTGCAATTTGCCCAAAGTGACATATATAATTTATTTGAACTAGGCCAGAATTCAGTCCAAGTCTGCTCTTGCATAGGCAAATAGAGTTGAAAATGATAAAGCAGAAAAGTTGGAAAATGTAAAATATCAGATATGATTATTTCAAATGATATAATAAATGACAATCATTTTTGCACTTGGAGATATAAGCTGTTATACAAATGTATATTTTACTTAAAATACAAATTAGGAGAATCATCTTTTAAACACTTACAATAATTAAAATGTTTTTATTCATTTTATATTTAATTTATGAAATAAAACAAATGTTTCCATAACATAGGAAAAAAGATGATTGCACATGACATTGCAAATCTATTATGTGCAATTTGGTATTCCTTTTAGATATATGATAAAGTTGTCATATAAATTTCTTTTCCCTTTTGTCTTTTTTTCTCTCCTTCCCTCTCCCTTCCATCCTAGAGATGGCTATCCTTAGACACAATTATTCTATACATATTTCTATTTATCAAATCTTTTTCTGGATGTAAATAGTACATTTCTTCATATGTCCTTTGTGGTTAAATTTGGGCATTTATAATAGTCAAAATGACTTAGTCACTCAAAGTTGTTCTTAAAATAATAATAAAATAATAATTTGCTATATATAATGTCCCCTTGGTTCTGCTCATTTCATTCTTCATTATTTTGTGCAAATCTATCCATGTTTTTCTAAAAGCATTGACCTCATCATTTCTTATAACACAATGTTATTTCACCATGATTATATATTACAGCTTGTTCAGCCATTCTCCATTTGATGGACATCCCTGAAATTTCTATTCTTAACAAAGAGAGTTTCTACAAATATTTTAATTACAATCATTACAAAAAAATCTTACTATAGTTTATAGTAGCTACCCTTATGGTCATATGGCTGTTAGGAAAAACAAGCAATCCTCCTCCTCTGCAGATTTCACTCTGTAGAAACACCCACTTTGGTAAAAGAGAGAATGTGGGGAAGACATAAGAGAAGAAAAGGAATAGGGGCTTAATAAATGTTTGTTGTATTGTTGAGGGAGACAGTAAAGTACCAAAAGAACACAATGACCTAACTACTTTAGCACTGTGATATTTGATTCTGGACTGCTCCAACACTTCCCTGCCCTAAGACATACCCCCAAAGAGCTGTGCAAATATGTTTTAGAAGCAGAATTGAAAAAGTTTCAGTCAGGATGACCCCTTAAAATTTCATAACAATGTGAAAAAGATCATTTCCCATAAGAAATAAGACTGAATCCTGCACATTTGCCTTTCTTACTGATGTTTTCTCATCTTCTTATTCCATTAGCATTATGGAATCAGCCATTGATGTGAAAGCAAATTGTCAAATATAATGCAGAATTATTTAAAATGTATAAAATTGAAGCTCTTGCTTACAACAAGGGGGACAATTCCAGTTCCATTGCATGCTCTGTCATATCACATGAGACTGTGCTTCAAGTCTGTCACTCTTACCGTTGCTTTGTACTACATGCCATTCTGAGGCTGTTATATTTTTTGCCTTTCCCTTACTTAACTGATGGCAGAGGTGTTGAATGAACAGTGACAAGGATGTCAGTACTTGGCAGTGCCAGACACATTCAGATAATTTAATCTTGGTTCTAAATATACAGTCACTGCCTCTGCATTGATATTTACGGGATTTCAGCATCAGGGGAAATGGATTTGAAAGATTCTAATCCTACAGTGGTTGGCACAGTGGTTAGAAAGGAGCTAGATTTATTCTAGGATCTAATTCTGATTCTGCCAACTAAATAGCTGTTTGACCTCAGGCAAAATTGCTTAACCTCTTGGCCTCAGTTTCCCCATCTGTATATGAAAATAATGAGACCAGTTCTGTTTTTCTCACAGAGTTGTTAGAAATGAATGTTGTAATCACTGTCAAATGAATTTTGAAGTTGGTGATATGAACTACCACACAAATGTATGTTTGATTTAAAAAAATTTTTTAAAAAGATTGCAAAAAAGATTTATGGTCTTTGTACAATTGTCACATCAGCAGCAGTAGTAATCGAGAAAAGTGTATACCATCATTTTCTTGGGTTAAAAGAAACATCTCAAAATCTGAGGACATTTTTGTTGTAATGATTTATCTAATAATAAACAAAGTTTATTATATATGATTTTATGCACATTATCACATATGTTCCTACAACTGCCCTTTGAGGTATGGGTTGTAAAGGACATTATATAAGTCATTGAACAGATGAGAAAATTAAATCTATGGGAAGTTAAGGGACTTGCTTTTGGTCAAGTGAATTAAATGTTGGCAGGTTTCAAACCCAGATCTTTTTGGCTTCACTATTAGCAGTCTTTTCACTATTCAACAACATCATTAAAAGTTTGTGGTAGTTATTGCAATTTCTTCCTCATGACTCTTTTGCCTGATTGAATTATTTGACTTGTAGCTCCACTGACAATGTTTTGAGTTTTGAAAAAATACATTGTTTTATGTTTTCCAGTATAAGGCCTTGTCTTACTTTTAGGCAAGTTAGTATGGACTGGGGAAGATTTAAAGTTCTGTTCTAATCATGAGGAACCCATGGTCAGCCTTGTTCAAATGGCAACTAGGAGGCAGGAAAACTTCACCAGACCATTCCCCTTCCCTCAACCCCAGAAGAATTCCAGAAGAATAAGTGGTCAGCATATTTCAAGAACTGCCATGATTATTTTTAGAGTGGGAATGATCTAGAACCATATTGGTTTCTTCAGGTTATAGTCAATCTTAACTTATTAATACAAGTCCAATTGTGTCATCCTTTAATTTTTTTTAAAATTATGAACTCAAAGATGAATAGATACAAATATTTCAAAGATACTAAGAACAAAAAGCATTATATGATACCATGAATTGTTGTATATAGTTTGTTTTTAAAAAGGAATCAAATTTAATTAGTACCAAAATTGCTCTGATCATATGAATTATATGTAACTTTCTTACATGTATTTAAATGTTTTATTTATGCTCTTTTCTTCATTTTTTTCCTCAGTGAAATCTTAGTTTTTTAGACTGTTATTAGAATGTAAGAGAATGGATTTAATTAAAGCTCATTTTATGCCATTCCTCTCACTGAGGGATTTTAAAACATTATATATCTGACTTTAATTTTATTCAACTTGTATGTGGTTAAAAAATTGGTTGGGTCTCCACTACATATTTATATTACATAATCTCAACTGGGCACTTGGCTGCAATAAGACAATTTTTTTTTCATATCCCTAATTGCTGTCATATTCACCATGGTGATATTCTAATTCTTTCATCTTTGTACAAGCCTATAGTGTCTATTTTTCCCCTCACCATCTCAGTTGAGGCCTTTGTCACACATTTCCCTGAAAAAAATTAAGACCATTTACTGAGAGGTTTCTTTTCTCCCCTCTTTTTATCTCACATAAATCATATTTCTTCCTTTACTATCTCCTATATTCTCCTTCAATTCTATCTCATATAACTTTTCTCTTTGACAAGGAAAACCCCTGTAATATGCACTTCTAATCTCACCCTATCCCATTTTCTCTGTGGATTGCTATCTTACTTTAATCAAACTCACTCTTTTATTCATCTTCAATTTCTCCCTACCATAAGGCTGCAGAAGCCTTTACTTTGTTCCCACTAAAACTGGTTTAATCCATTTTGTTTTTCAATCAGCTAGTCAATTAACTCACTTTCATTAAGTGCCTACCTTGTACTATATAACCATGCTAGGCACTGGATGTACAAGTACAAAAGTCAAATAAGTTTTCTTCTCAAGGACCTTATATTCTTTCGTTTTTTGGGGGAAGGTTTATACTTTTCACTTACATTGATAATATATGGCATGTGTTAACTATTTTTCCCAAGTCTAGTACTTGAATTAATCCTAATAAGATTTTTAAACTTTTGATATCATTTCTTTAAGTTTAATATCAGTAAATCCTTGTGAACACTGAACTAGAGAGCAAGAGATTCAACTGCAGCTCAACAACTCGCTGGAGAAGCCTTGTGGCAAGTCACTTATTCTGGGTCAATGGAGGATAAGAAGAAGTGGCATTCTCAGTTAAATGTAATCTGTTAAAATTATATTATAAAGTTTTATTATTAAAAACATCTCTACAAATTGAACTTTTGTTTCTAGACTCAGGTCTTCCTGAGTTTAAGTCTGAATAATATATATTACACTAAAGCTTTTTAAACTTTTTCCCCTTATGATCTCTTTTTGCCCGAGAAATTTTTCCATGACCATTAGATATATAAATAAAATGTAGGTATAAAATAGTATACAAATCAAACATTTACTGCAAATAAATTATAATTTCATGATCTCCACATTCAGTTATGTGAACTCATGTGGTGTCATGACCCACAGTTTAAGAAGCTAAGCACTTGCATTTTCCTCTTGACAACCCCAGACTTTTTCATATTATTACCTATGGTTTAATTTTGAACAGTACAGGCATGATTTCAATATCTTTATCTAATTAAACAATACAAAAACAAACAAGAAGTGCCTTCTTGAGGACAAACATTAATGTTTAGTCTACTTTATATTCATAGGATATAAGGAAGATAATTATCAGGATCTTGGATTCTTTACCACAAAAATGAGTTTAATGCTCACAACTGGTGTTATATACATACGTACATATATTATCAAGCATAACACTGTAAGCAGTATCATATTTTTTGGGGGGGAAACTTCTTTTTCCTATTAAGCCATCCACAATCAATCATGCCTGACTTTTCTATAGATAGAAATTTCCATAAACTTTGCATTCAGAGAATTTTTTTTTCTAATTTTTTTTTCAGATCAGCATTGTCTCCTTTCCTTCTCCTACTCACTAAAGTTAGAAAACAAAAAAAAAAATAGAAAACTTGGTATAAATATATATGTTATATACATGTACACATATATACAAAGAGAGAGTGGGAATAGAGAAAAAGAGAGAGACAGAGACAGAGACAGAGAGAGAGAGAGAGACAGACAGACAGACAGACACACACACAGAGTGCTACTCAAGGACAACAAATTTTCACACTGGCCATGTCTAAAAACATGTTTCACTATCTGAGTTTCTCATCTCTATATAAAGAGGGAGGTAGGATGTTTCATCTTAAGTCGTCTGGAATCATAGTTAGTTATTTAGTCAGAATTCCTATATTTTGCAAATCTATTTGTCTTTACATTTTTGCTGTTTTTCTATATTTCACTAAGATTCCACTCATTTTCATTCTGTGTCAGTTCATACAAATATTCTCATGATTCAAAGAATAACTTTCTAATTTTTATATGTCACCAATTTTGGGGGGAGTTATCCAGGATAGTCCCCCACTCTGTAATTAGTACTTAGTTGATCAGCATTTGTTAATAATTATGATGGTGATTCAGTTTATAAAATGTAGCCTTTATTTAATACATTGGTAGAAATTACACGAGAATTGCTATTTTCTAGGAGTGAAAAATGAATTCAATTCGAATAAAACCTTCTGTCTACAGCTCAACTTTATTGTTGAATGGAATTGAATTGATTATGTGAATGTAGCTTATGACTCTACTGTAAAAGCTCTGCCAACTCCATAACAATGATAATTCACATTTGGAGTTTACTAAGCAGTCTTCTCTAAACAATTCTTCAGCATAGGTTGAGCAAGTATTATTATTCCTATTTAATAGATTTCCAGAGAGGCTAAATGGAATGTTCAGGGAGGACTATTATGTGTGGTATGAGGGCTTTCTAAACCCTTTTCAGAGTTGCTCATTCACCTTTTGTGGCCATCTGGCACTCAACTCTCACCAGTGTCTCTAAGAATCTATTGCATGTGCAGCAGCCATATCTCAGTAAAACTATCTTAGAAGATGGGCTAAATCAAGTTAAGGGTTACCAATGGGCCTCAAATCCATTGGTGTGTTAAGAGAATTTCTTCCCAAAGTCTGTGAAGACTTTCCCAATAGCAGTGATCAGATGAGAAGAATTTGTTCCAACAGACCATTAAAGTGACTGAAGTAGGCAGTGTGGAGATTGTAGAGCTTGGTCAAATATCTAAGACACCAAAATCATGCACTTTATCTGCAGCCATTCACCACTCATCTTGACTTTTGTCTTGCTACCGAACTTTGATGACTCTGGAAGAGAGAGTGAGTTTGGTGACTTTATGCAACTCTGTCTCACTTATTTCCAATTCATGCATGAATCAAGATATCACTTGTGATGTCTTTGTCCTCTTTGAAAATAAAGGATAAACAACCGAATGGCTAAATGACTTCCTTGTAGTTTCATGACTTTTAAGTGGAAGGATAGGAATCAAATTGTAGTGTTGATAGAAAGGCCAATGGTATTTCTTCTTTACCATTTTGAAATCTATTTGTATAAATATCCTTTATCATAATAGTATTTTAATGTTCATACCTTAATAAATAATTGTAGTTACTACATTGTTGTTGTTAATTTTGTTACTACAACTATTTTTTCCCATTTCCTTTTTATATAGTAGTAGGGCATGATGATAGAGTACTAGACCTGGAACCAGGAATACCTGGTTTTAATTTCCATCTTCAGTGTTTACTATTTATATGCACATAGGAAAGTTACTTCACCATTGTGATCCTAGGTTTCCTCACCTATAAAATGAAAAGATAATACTTGGATAGCCTCAACTTAAATAGCTCTCCTACAGACACTTTAGGTGTTATTATACAATAAAAGAGAAAAGGCATGGAATACTGAAGACTAACAGTTTAAATGTAAGTTAAAATCTATATTAGAGATGAAGACAAAGAGAAATACCTTCTTGAGGAGATTGGGAAAGTGATAGTGAAAGAGTCATAATTAAGAAATTACACGAGTTAATTGACATCTTTTAGAGAATCTGGAGAGACAATGTAAGAGAACTGGCAGGATGCTGGCAAGAACATATTCTGATGGATTTTACCATCCTGAGAAAATTAAGTAGTTGATCTTTGACTCCTGTGTTTTAAAAGGATCATCGGTTATAGCTGATGTTTAAGGGTGACTGGTTGTGACTTTTCTTGCTGCTATACTTTGGTAAAATATTAATACATTCTTTGTATTATTCGTCACTGTTAATAAATTATGTAGACAGTAACATTTATGTTTATCTAAAACCATGAGGCTGAGATTTGATATTGAAAGCATTTGAGAAAAATTTCCAATTTTTAAATATAAAATTGTCTATAATCAGCTAATTAACTGAAACATTTTTACTTTTTAAAAAAAATATATTAGAATATCAAAATATACTCCTTCTTTGCCTTTAAACCTGACATCAGAAACTCAATTAGGTTAAAAAAAATCAAGCAATAGGTTGAGGGGTGAGAGATTTGATGTATTTCTCCTCAATTTATATCCATCTAAGAATTACATCATACAAGTACATAAGAAAAACCATAAGTGTGAAATGTAAAACAAAACCTGTTAGACCTGTAGCATCAACTTTACAAAGCTCTTTGGCTTAAATAAGATAACATGCATAAGATTCTTTGCTAACCTTAATATAAATGGTAGATATATAAATATAAACAGAATTATTATATTTTAAGTAATTCTATTCTTTTATGTAAGTGACAATAAAATGATTGAACTTGCAACTCTCCATCTTCATGGAAAACTTGCATATTTTTCAGATAATGATCTTGAAATTTCATTCCTACAATATTAATGTTAAAATTCTTTCCCTTTCCTGTTTTTAAAAAAGTCCTTGTTTAGTGATTTTTGAAGAGCATTTTCAATTATATTTAAATGTTTTATAGAAAATAGTATGCCAATGATTTCTATATTTTCTATTGTTTATACATTGATTGCTAAATGAAAAAAAGGAAAAAGTATCACTGATTTTAATTACATGATAGGTAAATATTCAGGGTCTTGCTGTTCCTCATACATAAGCTCTGCTAGTTTCTCCCTTTTTGGTAGAGTTTCAAAGATAAAAATAATTCTTTGAAAATTAGAATTGGGCAAAGGGTAGCCAGTGAAGCTGTGTCAGACCAAGAAATAACAAAATAGATTATAAAGAATGAGAAAATAGAACAGAACATGAAACATAAGAAAAACAAACGTGTAATATTTCTTTGGTTAAGCATTTAAACCATTTTCTCTCACATACCTTCCAGTTTTGTAAATTATTTATTAAAATGAAATAATGATTGCAGCTGATATTTTACTATGTCAATAACTGAGCAAGATTCTTCAGTTTCCAATTCAAACTTGACATGTTGTTTTATGACTAGCAAATGCCATGCCAATACTTTGTTCTCTTGATATATTGGTTTTCAATAATTCACAAAACATACGGATTTAGTTTTTAATCTATGTCCATATCTTTGTAATTATTGACAACTCAATTCACTGAAATAAAAGGTCTTGTAATCGACAGCATTCTCATGAGGTTTAAGGGATTGTTGGTGTCCATTTGTAGGCATATTTATCACTGGAAAAGAAAATATCATTAACAACAGTAGATGTCACTAGAGCCAAAAGAAACTAACTCAAACATTTTGGAGAAAATTCTGCTGTTGAAGATGAAAGAAGAAATTATAGAATTATAGTTTGAAAGGTATCCTCAAAACTCAGCGTACCCATCCCCCAGGGTATTATGAGAGAATTCTAAGCTATATCTTTGTCTAAATCACCTTTGGATAACAGATTTATATACTACATAGGAATTTTGTTTTAACTCTTTATTTTATTACCCTCAGAATAGGATGTTTTCTTGTATCTCAATTTTAAAATCCTTTTATTGGAATTTAAACAGACCCTCTTACTCATAGCCTAATATAATGGAATTGGCTAGAACTATCCTATTCCCCCCAAAAAAATTGTGGCAAAGAAGAAAGGTTCCAGTATTTTTTACTTGTTGGGTAAGGATAGAAATAATTAGGTAGCATTATAGTCTAAAGCACTTGGACTCAAGAAGATCTGAATTAAAAATCCTGACCCATATACTTATTAAGTATATGCCCCGGGAAAGTCAATTAATGTTTCTTAATCTTAGTTTTCTCCTCCCTAAAACAAGGATGATAGAATCTACTAACAAGGTTTTAATGAAGATCAAATGAGATAATATATGTAAAATACTTGGCAAATTTTAAAGTGCTATCTAAATACTCTCATTTTTATTTATTACTGACTATTTTGCCTACTTCAACTTTAGGAGTCCTTGTTTTCTCATCTGCAAAAAGGGATCATAATACTTATTTTACTTGACTCAGTGTGAATACTGTGAAAAATAAATATGGAATTTTTATAATAAATTCCTCCAGGTTTTGTCTGCCTTCAAGCAAATTGTTTATTTGACAAACAATAAGGCTATATTTTAGAATATTTAATTTTGGGATCTTATCTTAAATACTTTTGTACTGTTTTGCTAACTTTGGCACTTTTTCATTTCTTAAAACATTTTTAAAAGCTTGATTAGAATAAATTTAATATTAAAATACAATTTATTATTTTTTCATTATGCTTGGAAAGACTTTTATTTGTCTTTATAATTCTATAGTATATTAATTAGGTCTTGGTGAATTATAGTTTTGAGTTCTACCTGTTGAGATTTTATATATTCTGTCTAACTACAAGGTGTTTGTTGTCTGATTTTTGTTTACTCTGCAATCTTCTCTAATTAAAAAATAAAATACATTGTGTAACTTTTTGTCTTCTGAGATTTTAATCAATCCTTTTTTCCATGCTGAAGTCTTGTGTATTTTATTTTATTTAGGATATTGCCTGGTATTGGCTAACATGGAAAATTTTCTCTAAATAGGTTTTTGACTACAATGTTTTCTTTTCTTTCTTTCTTTTCTTTTCTTTTCATTTCCTTTTTTTTTTTTTTTTTTTTTTTTTTGGCTATCTTTTGGGATGCTAATGGTTTCTTGCTATCTGCTTTGTTTTTTCAAAATCTGCTGCTTTCCTTTTCTTATTCATTAGTGGATTTTTCTAAATCCACTAAATGAAATTTTAACCTTATTAATCAATTTTATTTTTACTTATTGATGTTTTCTCAAATTCATGGATTTTCTTATTTGCTATATCTATAACAGTTTTTAGATTTTAGATATGATTTTTTAATTTCCCCAATTCACTTAGTTTTTCTCATGTGTTTTTCCCTTTTTTGGGGTTTTACATTTATTTAATATTTAACTTCCCCTTCACAATTACATGTAAAAGCAATTTTAAACATTTAAATTAAACTGTTTCAAATTCTCTCCCTCCCTTCTTTCCCATCCCTCTCCCTGTGATGAGAAGCAATTTAATGTTATACATGTACAGTTATGTAACACATATTTTCGTATTAGTCATGTTGTGAAAGAAAACATACATACAAACATACACAAGAAAAATAAAGTTAAAAAATGAGTTTTAGACACCATCAGTTCTTTCTCTAGAGAAGGATATTTTTTTCAACACAAATCCTTCAGAATGGTCTTAAATCATTGTATTGCTGAGAATATCTAAGTCATTTGCAGTTGATAATCATACAAAATTGCTATTACTGTGTACAATAGTCTTCTAGTTTTGCACATTTCATTTCACTTCAATTCTTGTAAGCCTAGGTTTTGTTTGAGAGAATCCTGCTCATCATTTCTTATAGTACAATAGTATTCCATCACAATCCTATATTACAACTTGTTTAGCCAATCCCCAACTGATGAGTATCCCCTCAATTTTTAATTCTTTGTTACCAAAAAAGAGTTGTTATGAATATTTTTGTACATATAGGTCCTTTTACTTCCTTTTTAAAATATTTCTTTTGGGATATTGATAGTATGTACAAATAGGCTATAGTAATAGTATTACTGGGTCAAAGGGTATGTATAGTTTTATAGTTCATTAGTCGTAATTTCAAATTTCTCTTCAGAATGGTTGACTGCATCCACAATTCCACCAAAAGTGTATTAGTGTCTCAATTTTCCTACTTCTTTTTTAGCATTTATAATTTTCTTTTTCTGTCATATTAACCAATCTGATAGATGTGGGATGCTATCTCAGAGTTATTTAAACTTGCATTTCTCAACAGTCATTTAGAGCATTTTTTCATATGACTAAAGATAACTTTAATTTTTTTCATCTAAAAACTGCCTTTTCATATCCTTTGGCCATTTATTAATTAGGGAATTTCTTGTATTCTTATAAATCTGACTCAGTTCTCTATATATTTGATTAACAATACCATTATCAAAGAAACTTGCCAAAAAAATTTTCAAAGTTATGATTATAGTGCATTTCGTTACATCCTATTTTTAGTCCTATTTATCTTACTTTTTCTCTCTCTTTTCACCCTATTCATTCTCAAAAGTGTTTTGCTTCTGACTGCCATATTCCCAAATCCTCCATTTCTTCTATCAGTACTTCTACTTTTCCTTTTCCCATTCTCCTACTACTTTGCTTTAGGCTTAGATAGATTTGAAATTGAATGTATATCATTCTCTCTTTGAGTCAGTTACAATGAGAGTAAAATTCAAGGACCATTGCTCTACAATTTCCACAGTTTCCCTCCTTGTAAAATCTTTACCCCATTCTACCTCTCCCTTTCTCCTTCTCCCAGGGCATTCCTGTTTATCACTGAATATTTTTATTTTTGTAATTTTATTATTTATGTTATTTAATAGTTTTCCCCAGTTACATTCATTTACATTTTTACATTTGTTTTTAAGATTTTGACTTCCAGGTTCTATCCATTATTCCCACTCACAAATAAGAAACTACATGTGAAGTTATGCAAAACTTTTCTATACAAGTCAAGTTATGAAAGAAAACAGATTTCCCATACTAATGAAAATAAAAGACCTCAAGAAAAATTAAGTTAAAAAGAAAGAGATCTGTATTCAAACAAAATGAAACACAATTTCTTTTCTGGGTATGGATGGATAGAGTTTTTTTATCTTAAGTCATTCAGAATAAATGTGAAAGATGAAAGATGTATTTTCATTATTCAAGATATCATCTCATTATATTCAATGCACATTTGTGCCCTTGGTCTATATATCAATATCTATCTACTCCTCCTAACTGCTCCAATAATGGGAAAATTCTTAGGAGTTACCAGTATCATCTTCTCTAGTAGCAATATAAATAGTTTAACTTAATTGAATCCCTTATGATTTCTCTTTACTGTTTAACTTTTCATGCTTCTCTTGAGTCTAATATTTGAAAGTGAGATTTTTTTTACTTAGACTAGCCTTTTTAATCAGGAATGTTTGAAAATACTCTATTTCATTGAATAGCCATTTTTCTCCTGAAGATTATACTTAGTTTTCCTAGGTAGGTTATGTCTTATTTGTAATCCTAGTTCCTCTGTCTTTTAGAATATAACATTTTAAGCCCTTTGATCCTTTAATGTAGAAGTTGCCAAATTTTGTATTATGCTGACTATGGCTGCATGATATTTGAATTTTTTCTTTCTGGTTGCTTGCATCATTTTCTCCTTTATTTGAGAATGCTGGAATTTTGCTGTAATATTCTAGGAAATTTTGTTTTGAGATCTTTATCAGGAGTTGATCAATGGATTCTTTCAATTTCTATTTTAATCTCTGATTCTGGGATATCAGAGCAGTTTTCCTTTGTAATTTCTTGAAATATGATCTCTAACCCTCTTTTAGATCATTGTTTTCAGACAATCCAATAATTTTTAAATTACCTATCCACAAACCATTTTCCAATGAAATATTTCACATTTTTTCCTATTTTTCATTCTTTTGATTTTGTTTCATTGTTCCTTAATGTCTCTTGGAATCATAAGTTCCATTAACTCAATTCTAATTTTTAAGGAATTATCTTCAGTGAATTTTTGTATCTCCTTTTACTTTTGGCCAATTCTATTTTCAAGGAGTTCTCTTTGGTGGATTCTTATATATGTTTCCATCTGGCCAATTCTGCTTTTTATGGAGTTCTTCTCTTGAAGAGATATTTTTTGCCTTTTTTGGCATTTGGCCTATTCTATATTTTAATGTATAATTTTCTTTAATATTTTTGTGCTTCTTTTATCAAACTATTGACTCTGTTTCATGATATATTTGCCTCAATCTTATTTTTCCCCAAACTTTTTTCTTTATTTCTCTTATTTGATTTTAAAAATCCTTTTTGTACTTTTTCAAGAATTCTTTTGGTACCTGAGACAAATTTCATTTTTATTGGAAGTTTTGGATGTAGCAGTTTTAACTTTGTTGACTTCTGAATTTGTGCTTTGATCTCTGTCACTATAGTAAATTTCTCTCTAGGAAGATTATTTTGTTGTTATTTGCTCATTTTTCCAACATAGTTTTTGATATTGAATTTTATGTTAAAATTGGACTCTGCTTGTAAGGAACACATTTTATGTAGCTTTTTTTTATGTCATTGTTTTTAGAGCTAGTTTTGGGGAGGTCTGTGAGTTTTCCATTCTTCTGAAGAAGTATGATCAGAGGAGAGGTGTTTTTACTACTCTCTTGGTCTGTTCCCTGGTTTGTGAATGACTACAACCACTCTTTTTTTTACCTTGTATCTGTTATCAAGGTCCTGTTTTGGTCACAAGTTCTGGTAGTTTAATGCTTCTTCTTGCCACACTCAAATTCAGGTCACAGTTTGAGTACAATGCACTCACCCAAGATGACAGAGGTCCTTATCACTAACTTTCTGTGAGTTATCTTGTGCTGGAAAATTGTTTTACTTCATCTTTTTGTGCTTCTTTCACTCCAGAGTTCATATGAGACTTTATTTAAAGTTGTTTGTGGAGCTTAGGTAAGTCCTTGACTTTTCTCTGACATTTTGGGTTTACTACTCTTCCTCATGTGTGTCTTTTAAATTTAATTATCAACTTACTTTAATTAACTTAATATTTATTATAGAATGTCAATTTTCATTTCTATTTGTTTCATTTCTTTCCTTTTTTGAAGGAATTTTTCCTCTTAGGTTTTTTATGTTACAGAATTACTTTAATGTGTTAAAAATTTCAAATCAACTATTATATTCTTGTTCAGACATAGCAGTGGTAGAAGGGTTAGGCCTAGAAAATATAAATTCATTTCAAAATAAAGATACTGCTTCAGGGTATGATAATTTTCAAAGGACAAACTATTAGCTGCTATTAATCACCTGAAAAAAGTTCAACTTCACTACTAACCAGAGATGAATTAAAAAAAAAAAAACAGCTTTGTTTTAAATGAGCCCAGGAATGTGTGTCAATACAAATTGGGTTTTGGAGAAATAAGTACACGTTCATTTCTTGTGGAATTTCAATTCAATTGAAATATTTTGCAAACTAATATGACATTGAGTAATACAGGTTAGAAAAATAATCATAATCTTTGTTCACCAAATGAAAATGTTATTTTTTCAAATAACTAGTTAGTTAGAGAAACTAATTTTTTTTTTTTACAAAAAAGAACTATCCCTTCAAAAATTATTTTAGCAACATTATTTTTAATAGCAAAAATAGAAAGCAATTTAATGATAATTGAATGGTTAAATAAATGGTGGTACATTAATGCAATTGTATACATTAAATGTAATACAATTAAGGTTGATGAGCATGCAGGATCTAAAGAAATATGAAACAAGCAAAATTAGAAGAACAATATACATCTGTGATTATATTAAGAATAAAAGTGAAAGGGAATGAATGGTTAAAGAGTTCTGCTAGAGACTCAGAGGGAGAGTGAAGTGTTTTGATATTTTATTGATTGAAATTTATACATTTGAATATAAATACTTGAAAAGCAAATTTAGTCAATTGTACTTATATATGATATCAAATTAGTATTGAATTATTTTTAACAAGAATAAATGGCTAGATGGCACAGTAAAGAACTGTGGAGTACTGACCTCAGAGTCAGGAGGACCTGAGTCCAAATCCATCCTCAAACACTTAATATTTATTACCAGTATGGCCCTGGATAAGTTACTTAAACCCAATTACCTTGCAAAACAAAACAAAACCACAAACTAAGAAGAAATGGGATAATCTACACAAAAGAGTAGACAGCTTGGTGGCCCAGTGGATAGAGTGTCAGGCCTGACACTCTTAGTAAGTTGAAATTTGGTTTTAGATACTTACTAGCTATGTTATCCTAGCCAAGTTACTTTACCCTGTTTGCCTTAGTCCCTCATATATAAAATGAGCTGGTAAAGAAAATGGCAAATCACTTCAGCATTTTTACCAAGAAAAACTCATTTGGGGTCATGAAAAGTCAGACATGACTGAAAAAAAATGACTCAACAACAACTTACAAAAGAGTAATTGTAATTGTAAAATGCCATATAAATGAAAGATATTCTCCTTATTATTTGCTAATCCTTGTCCTCACTGTGAGTCCTTTAGAAGCTAAAAAAAACTATAAAGGAATCTCCACGTTTTCTTGTCTTTAGTAGGTAAGTTAATTATTTTAAAATATCTTGTGTATTTTTTCATGTCATAAAGGAAGAGGTAGGACCTCTAGGGTAGAGAGCACTGGGTTTAGAGTTAGGAAAACCTGAATTCAAATATAACCTTAGACACTTAGTGATTATGTGATCCTGGGCAAGTCACTCACTTCTGTCTACTGTAATTTTCTTATCTGTAAATATGGGAAGATGGAAATAATAATAGCATTTATCACTTAGAATTTTATGAGGATTAAGTGAAATAATATTTCTAAAGCACTTAGCATAGTGCCTGGCACATAGGATGTGATATCAGTGTTAGCTATTTTATTATTGTTGCTGTTCTAAAATTTTTTCTGACCCTGGTCCTAATGTTTTGTAAATATTTTTCTGTAAATATATTTCACTTAACTCTTTCAAATAGAGTTAATTCTATATTGTCAAATAAATGCTACAGAGTACAAGGGACACTGTAATTTTAATGTTCTCCAGGTAATATTTTTCTTATTTCTGAAAGGAGAGTACTAATAAATAGCCTCCCTTGAAGAATGATGTATCATAGATTTAAAGCCAGACTGGATTTTAGAATCTATTTAGTCCATCACCCTCATTTTATTGACAAAGATATTAAAATTAAGTGATTTACCCAATGTCAAACATGTAATAAATAGCAGAGCTTCTGACTCCAGATTTCATGCTTTTCCCATTGTGGGGTGGAGGGGAAGTTTTTCTTACTTTTTGTTTCTATCCTGAATGTAGTACTGCTGCTATAGTAGTGATTTTAATTTTTAAATTGGGTCTGGTTCTTTGCGCGCATTTGGCGTTTTCTTGGCAAAGATTCTGAATGGTTTTCATTGTCCTCCAAATTATTTTACAAATAAATGAATTCAGACAAACAGGGTTAAATGCTTTGCCTAGGTTCATAAATCTAGTAAGTATTTGAGTTCAGATTTGAACTCAGAAAAATGAATGTTAAATAATATTATATTTTTTCCACACTTACATGTCAAGAAAAATTTAGTATTCATTTTTACAAGATTTTGAATTCCTGACTCTTCTCCTTTCTTCCCATCCTTGCCCTCTTCCAAAGGTGGTAGGCATTTTGTTATAGTTTATACTTGTGCTATTATGTAAAACATATTTACATAGGGAAAGATGAGTCTTCCTGACTTCAGGCCCACAACTCTATCTCTTGTATCACCTAGCTCCTTTTTATATTATAGTAGTGATACTTCTTTTTTTTTTTTAAATTTTATTTTATTTAATAATAACTTTGTATTGACGGAATCCATGCCAGGATAATTTTTATACAACATTATCCCTTGCAATCGCTTATGTTTCGTTTTTTTCCCCTCCTTCCCTCCACACCCCTCCCCCCAAGATGGCAAGCAGTCCTATATATGTTAAATATGTTGCAGTATATCCTAGATACAATATATATTTGCAAAACCGAACAGTTCTCCCGCTGCACAGGGAGAATTGGATTCAGAAGGTAAAAATAACTCAGGAAGAAAATCAAAAATGCAAATAGTTCACATTCATTTCCCAGTATTCCTTCTTTGGGTGTAGTTGTTTCTGTCCATCATTTATCCATTGATAAATGGATAAGAGCAGTTAAGTCTCTTTGTCATAGAAATCCACTTCCATCAGAATACATCCTCATACAATATCGTTGTCGAAGTGTATAATGATCTCCTGGTTCTGCTCATCTCGCTTAGCATCAGTCCATGTAGGTCTCTCCAAGCCTCTCTGTATTCCTCCTGCTGGTCATTCCTTACAGAGCAATAATATTCCATAACAGTCATATACCACAATTTACCCAGCCATTCTCCAATTGATGGGCATCCATTCATTTTCCAGTTTCTAGCAGTAGTGATACTTCTAATGAAAACTTTTCTCCAGAGGTATGTAGAGGTAGTAGGGAAGTTTTGGGGAATAACTTCCCTGCCTCTGAGCTATATTACTTTCTAGGAGTGCATTGTCCCACAGAAGTTCAGAATGATCATATGAATATGTTTATGTTATAGAATTTCAGAACCTCAGTGTTGGAAAGAACTGCAGAAAACAATTTTTTCTAACCTATCTCCAATATGCTCATTCAGGCTTAATGACATCCAAGGAGAGGAAACTTACCATCCTCTGAGGCATTTTTCAATAATTTCAATAATTTGGAAGTTTTTCCTTGTGTCAAGCTAAATTTCTTTGTCACTTCCACCAGCTGCTACTAGGTTTGTGCTATGGGACTAGGAAGAACATATCAAATAACCCCTTGTCCTCAGTGACAAATTCTTCAAATTCTTTAGGACATATAATATCTTGGTAAGTGTTCTCTAAGTCTTCTTTTCTATATGTCAGAAAATTGAACTCATTCTTTTCACATAAATTCTTAGCTAACAATATGTAAGTGGATTGTTCAATCACTTATTCATTCACTAAGCATTTACAACAACTTAAATTTATAAAACATTTAACTGAGTTGTGAAGTTTTCCACATTATTCCAATACTTAGTGAATGTTCCCTCTTTCTATTTTTTATTATGCTCATTATCTGTGCTACTCAATTAGAAATTAATTGTATATTAGTTTGTTATATTTCTTGTATGATTACTAAACTATTATTTATCTTAAACTTTTAGTGAATCGTTTTTTGTCCATCCAACTAAATTTTAAGTTGATTAAAGTTAGAGACTACATATTCATTCATTCAGCAAAAGCTGCTGAACATATATTTTGTGTGATCGTATTCCTTATATGCTTTGCACAAGATATACAATACTTTTTGATTGATATAATGTAAACACAGAGCTAAGTTCTATGTCATGAAAGATACAATGGAAGTAGAAAATATAGTCTAAGTCTTGAGGTGTTATAATTGAGTGAGGAAAAAACCGTTTATGTGAAATTATTATATGCTATTTCTATGGCTAAGAAGGAACAGGTAAAAATGAGTCCAGATAGGTCAAGTTAATGACTTGGAATTTGAAAATACTTTTGTCCATAACTATTAAGAACTGTTCTTAGATATTTTTCATCTTCACAAAAATATTAAAGACTATTGATGCTGGGAGAGACTATTTTAGAGATCATTCTATCTAGTTCTCTCATTTTGTGGATGAAAAAAATGAGGCTAAAGCTATTATTAAATGATTTTTACCAAATTCACATTTTGGCAATAAATGTAAGAAACCATATTTCCTCATTACCCAATGTTTCTTCCTACCCCTAACATGATGTTCTTTCTTCATTATTTTTACTGAAAGTTTTTCTGCATATTAAGAGTAATATTGCTAGAAGAACATGTCAAGGAGGAAAGAAACTTCATTCTGTTCTCTAATAGTATTTTGAGAAGTTTAGACAGCAGAGCTATGTGAGAAGTCAGGTAATGATCATATTGTGCTAGTCTATCCTTTAACGCTGTATTCATTCAAAATAGAAAGATATGTATGTGAAAAATTGGAATTTTTTTTTGTTAGGATTTTTCAATTTTCAAGAAAAAATATAACTTTCAGAAATGATCATCAGAGCCAACTGGCATTTTCTCCCAATGGAAAAGGTTGTCTTCTTAGAAAGCTTAACACATTTAGTAGAAATAAGTTTGATAGATAATTTCTATTTCCTTTAAAGATCACAATGCAGTAAGACCACAAACATTGTCATGAAGAAAAAGCCTATAACAATTATGATGATAATATTAATAATAACATATTTATATAGAATTTTATACTTTACAGAATGTTTTCTTCAATTCAACTCTGTGAGGTAGATAAATACAGATAAAGAAACTAAGAAATAAAGATGAAATGATTTGCCTGGAGTCATGCAATAGTAAGTTTTACGGTCAGCCTTAAAATGTAGATCTTTTAACACTTATTTAACTATTCACTTTCTATTAAAGAAGTCAAAATTTTTATGTTTAATAATCTCTTTAGTGCTTCTTACCACTCACCATGAATTAGACTTAAATATGTACATATTGTATCTCCTCTTTCTCATTCCTCCCCGGTCCTTGCTTCTTCCTGTCTTCTCCCCAAAATATATAAATTCCTTTGAAGAGAGGGAATTCTCATTTTCTTTGGTTTTCTTTTCTGTCCCTAGCACCTAGAGAAGTACTTAGCATATACAAGAATTTGTTACATAGAGTAACATAATTTGCCCCTAAACCACTTTTTTTTTTTTTTTTTCTGAAGCAATTGGGGTTAAACTTGTCCAGGATCACACAGCTAGGAAGTATTCATTGTCTGACATCAGATTTGAACTCAGGTCCATCTGATTTCAGGGCTGGGGCTCTATTCACTGCGCTGCCTAGCTGCCTCCCTAAGCCACTTTTGTAAAAAGCATACAACCAGAATTTTGTTCTAAAAAGATTCTTTAGGCCTTATTCTATTCTAATTTGGGAATTCATAGAATCATACGTTTAGAAGTAGAAGGTTCATTGTAATCTATCTTATAATGCCTTCATTCTATAGAAAAAGAAACTGAGACCTAGAGAAATAAAGCAATTTTTTAAAGTAAGAGAGATAGTTTAGGTAAATTAAAAGCATTTATTAAACTTCAATAATTTGTGGTGTATAACACCAGAAATGAAAAGCAATAGTTTCCCTTAAGGAATTTACATGGTAATGTAGGTCTCTAGAGAAGATTATGTCTAGAGATTATATGGGTCATGAAACAATATAAAATCAGTAAAGGACAGTGGGAGAGAAACAACTTGATTCTTTTCAAGAGCATTTGAAATGTTCAAATGTAGAATAACCTATTTCTTTCTGCAGAGCTGAGTTGAACAAGCTAACAAGCCAAATTAAAGGCTTCTTTATGCTTACAATTTTAACTAGCACTCAACTTTTGTTATTTCTCCTCATCACTGCTATAATAGGGCCTTGTCTCAACAGTTATATTGCCTCCTCATGAGCTATGTCATGCCTTCTTTCCTGTTGCTAATTTGAAAGTATTCAGACAAGGGCCAAGGCAGTCACTGGCATACAAACAAAGGTCACTTTTAATTGGTAGCTACAGTTAACTGGTGGTGTATCACTCCAAATGAATCACCCTCTGACTCACACAATTACTAATAGACAAGAGTTAGTTCTATGAAGACAGATCGGAAGAACAATCCATACCTAATTCTCAAAGAAACGTGGGGCTCCTCTAATGGAATTGATTTAATAATTGTTTTCATTCATTCATTCATTCATTCACTCATTCATTCATGGTGTTTTGGAAAAGTAACTTAAGGTCATAAAGCAAAGGATAGTAAACATGACTTGGATAAGAGTAAACGATGCAATGAGACTATCTAGTAAAGGCCCTTGAATATGCTGAATTTTGTGTTGAAAGACACAAGTAATAGGAAACTAAATATACATCCAGCAAAGCTAGGTTTGGCTAGAAGTAGAAATTGATTGTTTTTCATCTTTGTTACCTACTTTTTGTTTCATTCTCTATTTCTATACAGATTATCTTATCTCTTGTTCCAGGAACCTGATCTATATTTATGGGGCCTTCTAAGTTGGAACATTATCTGAAAGAATAACTCTGGTAATAACATTAATATGTCACCTAGGATTTGAACTAATGTCTTCTAAAGGGCTATCAGCATTTTCCTGGAAGCATTTTCATTTAGAAAGGGGAAGCTTGAAGACTGGGAGTTCCTTAGAATTGAACAAATCTTTTATAGTGGAGTCTCAAGAATCATGATGGACACTGAGGAAGATTTTAGGAAGCAGTGTTTTCATATTACACCATGTAGTTGACTTTCTACTTGATCTACTCATAAACATGCTGTTGGAATGCTGATGTTGTAGTAGTTTAACTTTTTGTTGTGGAGTTCAAAGAATCTTCTTTAATTTTTTAATCTTTCTATTTAAAATTTGATATTTTTCCTTGAAATGAACAAATATAAAGGAAACATTCTTGGAAGAAGCAAAATTGTATCTATGTTTGTTAAAAAGGGAGAAATGTTGCAGTGCTTAGGAAACAGGAGGAACACTTTTCAACTCAATCAAAATAGCATAGATAGGAATTTGGAAGCAGGACTCTGAAATGAGTAAGATCAAATTCTAATAAAGAAGAACCTCTCCACTAGGTAATAGTAAGAGAGAAAAGGAGACAAAGCTGATAGAACTAACTTTGAAGGATTGTTTTTTAAAGCAAAGTTCAAAAATTTATGTGACCCAGCACATCATGGAGTATCAAGGATAGGTTTTGAGTCCATGACTGAAACTGTCAAAGCTGAAGGATTGGAGAAGTAAAATAAATGGCAGTTGTCAATAGCACTGTTTGATGTAGCTGGAGGATGGAGTCTTTGGAGGCCAATTAGAAAGGGATTACTGTCTTACTAGCATGAGATGATCAGCATGTATAGCTGACATTTGGGACATAAGAATCTGGAGGAGCAGACAGAAATGTAATTTTTACTACAATATATAAACTAGGTGGCAGAAGTTTTTTTTAAAAGCTTTTTATTTTCAAAATATATGCATGGATAACTTTTCAACATTAATCCTTATAAAATCTTGTATTCCAAAACTCCCTCTCCTTCCTCCTACCCTTTCCCTAGATGGCAAGAAATCCAATATATGTTAGAACTTATACAATTATTCTATACATATTTCTACAATAATTTTGAGCAGAAGTCTTAGAATTGGGTCCGGTAACTTTCAGGACCAATCCAAGGCAAAACTGTGAAGAAGGCAAATATTCTTTGGCAGTCTTCTGCACATCTTTCTCCAGCCTTTATCCACGACCTCCAAACTTCTCTATCTTTCTCTTAGTTTCTCTTTCTCTTTCTTTTACAATTGGTGCCCTGCCTTTTCTTCAGAAAGAAGGAAGTCATTGCTATATCCATGGTAAAGGTTCTACCCTTGGAAGATGTTTCAAGAGAGGGGAGATAGAAGAGTTAGCTAAATATATGTATTTCTAATTGTGGCTTTAAGATCAAATCTTGTGGCTTTAGATCTAGAAGCCATCTAGTCTTAATTATTTCATTTTAGAGATGAGAAAACTGATGTTCAGATTAAATAATTTGTCCAACTTCATACAGATAAAAATGATAGAGGGGAGATACTATGGGACAACAATCTTTCCTGAGAGTCCCCCAAATTCCATATATGCCACTTCTTGCTTTTCCTATGCATAATTATTGCCCTTTAAGGGTTACATAATAACTAGAGGTAGATATAATTTTCATTGATAATGAGAGAAGAAGAAGAGAATTGGAAAAGCTGATGTATGTTTTTAGATAACAAGGATGATTAAACTAAGATAACCAGAAGATTCCTAGAATGCTTACATTAGTATCAAGGGCAGAATCAGAATTAAACTGAAAAAAAAGCTGGAAGACTTAGCACAGGTACCCAATTAAATGGAATTGCACATTGTGACATAGCCTTCCAGTTTAATGCTTCCACTATAAATATTATCATCTGGTCTGGGAAGATTCAGAAGATCAGAAATATATAATGTTAAATGTGGAGAAAAGAAATCTAGGTAGGATCTATTAAGATAAAATAGCTTCCAAGATGATCTACAAAATTTTCTTTTGGGTTAGTATAAGACATAAAAATTGTGTAAAAACAACACAGAGAGACAGCAGGGGGAAAGAAAACAAAAAGTACTGATTGTAATGCTCTTTATTGTAACAACTCTGTTTTGGTTTTTCCTTCCTATGCCTCAATGTCCCAAACATAAACAGAAAGAGTGGGGTGTTTTGTTTTCCCCCAACATCTCACACATAATGAATGTTTCCAATGATGTATAAGTCAATGTTTGTTCATGAAGTGCATTAGTAATGCCCTTATTATACTTGACTACATTAAATTACAGGTAGATGAAAGAAAAATGGAATTATATTTTTAGTCTTGGATTGTGAAAATACTTATGGTTGATATTTCATTCTTTTATATCTCAATGCTGTTATTTGAATCATGAAGGAAATTATGCCTTTAAAATGTTTGGAATAAGACTTGGAGAGAATCAAAATTTTATTCTGCCAGTTACTTTCTGTGTGAGCTCATAAAAGTTACCTATCTTCTCAATGTCTTTTTTTTAACAAGAAGAGGATTACCAAAAGAACAGGAATAGTTTTAAAAAGAATCACATTCAACAATTACATGAAAAATGCAACAAGTAATTGATACTCAGAAAAAGCACACTAAAATAATCAACATTTCACAGATTGATAAAAATGATGGAAGGATAGAAATATTGTTCTAGAAGTAAGATAATACTGTAGAAAGACAGGCTCACTAATGCATTGTTGGTGGAACTGTGAATTGATTTAACAGTTCCAAAAAATTGGGAACTATATGGGAAAAGTCATTAAGCTTCTTTGACTCAGTGCTCCCATTACAGACTTTATATTAAAAGGAGATCTAAGACAGAAAGAAAAAAATTTAACATATGCTAAAATATTCATAGCAGCCATCATTGTTGCTTCAAATAATTGGAGACAGAGTGCCTGTCAATTAGGGAATGAATACCTAAATTGTGGTATGTGATTCTAATATTATTGCAATATAAGGGAAATAATAAATATGATGAATTCAGAGAAACATCAAATGGCATATGAGTTGATGGAGAGTGAAATCAAATCAAAGAGCAAATTATACTTGAGAAGTAACTTGTGTGTATGTATTTATGGGAGGATTATTTTTATTTGAAATAACTGACTTAAAGACATAAAGCATCAATGATAATTTATAAATACAACAAAGAGTTGACTAGCTGATTTGAAGCTTTTCTTCTAGCACTATTCAGTTTTTAATGTCCCAAGAATTACCATTAAAGTCTAAGGCCTTTAGTTTGGTTGATCCAGTAAGGTGAGTTAACATTTTAAAAAAATCCTTCCTTTTCCTTGTGGTCAGACAGGCACAGTAGTTCATTTTTGGTGAAGTTGTCATTTGGAATTATGTGAGCATGTTATTAAACTATCTGTAGCCTTGACCAAATTATCCTACTAGGATTGACTATTCCAAAGAGATCAAAGAAGCACAGTTGGGATCCATATGTGCTATCTCCTTACCTTGATCTTTGTGGGTTTTTGCTGTAGGACTCTGCTAACTGGGTAATCCTACTACTTCTGGACATTTCTTGCTTTTTATTTATGTACAAAACAATTTGTGCCTAGCAACAGTTTTCTGGCTTGCCAAGTTGTACAGAAAGGCAGAGTTCTTCTGGCAGTGAACTTTGCCATGTTCTTCATGGGGGTTTAATTTAAGAAATTGCAGGAGGGTTCCTTCTGAATATGCTTCAGAATCAGAAAAAACTCTCCAGAAATCCTATTTAGATCAGGAACTCTAAGTTTTATTCTGTTCTCCTTCAAGAGACATGGTGATATCAGCAAACATGCTGAAGGTTGAAATGCCAATTGCTTTGAAGGGACTTCAAGCCTTATGAATTTGCATTAGGGCTATGCACAGCAGGGGGATAATATAATTAAGATATATGTTCTTCCATTCTTATGGGACAAAATAAAGCCTGGGATGAACCTTGCAAAGCACCGCTGGGCAGGCATGCAGTTGTGTTGGAGTTGACAGTCAATATTCTTTAAAAAAAATCCTTCTGTGACATTTATTTCTCTGACACTGTCAAACTTTTCTTCATTCCCAACATGTGCTTTGTCAAGCACTGACCTTTTTTTCTTAGCTCCTTCACATATATACTGTGCTGTTTAATACTAGAAGTACTCATTCTGACACCCAAGTACTCAGTGCCTGAGATCAAATAGCAATTTGTGTGCCCACACTCCTGACTGGAAGACCTGATGTGTCGTGTACTTTAATTAGAGTACAAGAAGTACAAAGTTTTCTAAGCTTTCAAAGCAGCTTTGTGCAGATTCTATGCCAAAGGAAGGGGGAAAATGTAGGTGTTAAATGGTGCTCCTATAACTCCATTCTGAAAGCACTCAAAATTCAGTTTCCTTGAAGAGCCCTAGTAGAAGAGTACTAATTGGTTAACTGAAAGAACTTTCTTAGAAGTGAAAGATGATTCAATATTTTACATTTTTAAGAGGATTTCAGCTTTTATTTTGAATTTCTCTTATGACTTCTTCTTATACCATCAAAATGACCTGCTGGGATTTCTCTCAGTTGGTGGAAAGGCAGAAAAGGCTTACAGCAAAAATTAATAATATATATTATGGTATCCCAAGTCTATACAACCAAGTAATATTGTAACATGAGGAATCTATCAAAACTCTTTGTGAACAATTATGTTTTTCAATTTATTTTCAGTAAGAAAACATTATGCAGGGATATGAGGTTTACAAAATACTTTGCATATATTATTTCATATAGTCATTGTTTCATTTGATCTGGACAGCAGCTCTGTGATGTAAGCGTTTTTATTATCCTCATTTCACAGATGAGGAAATTGAAACTGATTAGGTGTTAAGGTGATTTTTCTTGGAGTTATACAAGAAGTATTTGAGGCAGAATTTTCAAATCACAAATCTTTTGGACTCCAATTCCAGTCCTCTCCATCTCATTATGCTTTCAGGCAATGTCAATGGTACTGCAAGAGCCACGATTGCTACAAACAACATAGGCTGAAAGTGAATTAGTGACATAAGCTATGTGGGATGATATCAATTGTGATGCAGGCATATTGAGGGATAACACTTCATCCCTTTCCATCACTAGCTCATTTGTTTAATAATTCTCCTCTAAGTTCAAATGACTTTGGTGAATATGCTCTGGCATATTCTCACTAAATCACCCATATTGTCAAAACTATTCTGCTCAGTTTCTATGTAGAAAACAACCAGGGTGGTGGACAGCTAGATGGTATTATGGATAGAGCTCTGGACCTAGAAGACAGGAGTCCTCTTCTCACCTTACACATATATTGCGCAAATTACATATCTTTTCTGAGGCTCAGTTTCTCTATTTGTAAAATAGGGATAATGATGGTATCTAACTTACAAGCTGACTGTAATGATTACATACTTACAGACACACACATATTATTTTATACACACATACATGTATACACACGTTTTGTAAACCCTAAAATGTTATATATTTGTTATTGTTATTGTTATATTGAATTAATATCTCTTTTCTTCAAGGTTTTACCAAAAGTCTTTTTGATTTACTAATTATGTGAACTCAAATACACCTTCAAACAAGAGAGAGAAAGCTGGGATTGGGCTCAAGTGTAGATTAACAACTTCCTTTCCTAAGTGTTCAGGCAAGAGATTAGTGAAGAAAGGAATGTAGATTTAAACCTTGTATGAAAATCTCCCCATTTCTGTGCTTTGGGGAAACAGGAGACTGAAAAGGAGCTATTGGCAGCACTTCCCTCTTACTCAGCTGCCATAGATACTGGCTTGGCTTGCTCTCAGATCCAGCCTACTTCTGCCATGCTCAAGTCTTCTGTTTTCTTGTTGGCTCTGCAAGCTCCCCTGCTTCTGTCTTATTCTAATTTCCTTTGTCTGTACTCTCAAACTTGGTGGTCCCTGAACTACCCAACACACATTCCCCTGGATTCCTAGGAATTTTCTATCCCAAGGATTCTCTATGATGCTGAGGAAGTCCTCCAAAATTTCTATGTTTCTAAATTTCAGCTACCCACTGCTACATTGGAGTGTAGACCAATTCTCAGGAACAGAGAAAACAGCCATATCTAAAAAGTAATCGCTAAGTTCATCACTGGAAAACAAGCAGGATTAGATTTATTTTGCTTGGTCCCAGAAGACAGATTTCAAAATAGTAGAAAGTAGTTATGAGGGAAAAGATTTGTATATGCTTCACAAACCTTAAATTGCTCTGATTATGATGATGATGATGATCTCAATAAGAGGGAAAGATCCTTCTGAACAATTAGAATTGTCAAGTGGAACAGATAGCCTCATATGATAGCAAACTCCTTAGTACTAGAGGTCTTCAAGCTAAAGCTTGATGAACAGTTCAATTAATAAACATTTATTATGTGAAATGTGCAATGCTTATGTTCTGAACATACAAAAATGAAAAATGACATTGATCTTGCCCTCTAGTAGCTAAAGACCTAATGAGGACATTAGACAAGCAAATTATTATAATACAAATTAGTATGAATAAGGGAATAAGAAAGGTCAAACAGTATCAGCAAGATTTAATGAAGGAGAGACTATATGGGGGCAGGAGGGTGCCATGCAGGAAGGTAATGCATGAACTAAGCCTTGAAGAAGAATAGAGATTTCAGCAAGCAGAAATATGAGAGATCTATTTCAGACATGAATGATAACATATGTGAATACTAATAAGAAGAAGTGGTGAATATTTCAGTTTGGTTAGAACATAGAAAATGTGAAAGGAAATGTGACTTATTTCATGATAAAATCTCTCATGAAGCATTTGCGGTTGAAAAAGTGCTAATTCTAAAGTCTGAGAAATGGGTTTAAATTCTGCCTTTGATACTTACTTACTGTGTAGCTTTGAGCAAGTTGATTAATTTCCATGGATCTCTGATTTCTCAACTGAAAATAAGTGAACTGGATTAAATTGCTTTTGAAATTTCTTTCAGTTTGACTAAGATGACAGGAAAAGATAATGATAAATGTTGGAGGGGATGTGAGAAAACTAATAAATTGTTGGTGGAGTTATGAACTGATCCAGCCATTCTGGAGAGCAATTTGGAACTATGCCCAAAAGGCTATCAAACCGTGCACACCCTTTGATCCAGCAATGTCTCTACTGGACTTATATACCAAAGAGATCATAATAAAGGGCAAAGACTTACATGTGCAAAAATGTTTATAGTAGCCCTTTTTATACTGGGAAGAAACTGGAAACTGAGTGAATGCCTATCAGTTGGGGAATAAGCCAAATGTTATGAAATAATCTTGTTCTATAAAAAATGATCAGTAGGATTTCAGAAAGGTGTGGAGAGATTTACATAAATTATGCTAAGCAAAGTAATTAGAACAAATGGAACACTGTATACAGCAACAAGAAGATTTCGATGATCAATTCTGATTGAGATGGCTCTTTTCAGCAAAGAGGGGATTCAGGCCAATTTCTATAAACTTATGATGGAGAGAGTCATATGCATCCAGAAAGAGGATTATCAGAACTGGATATGGACCATAACATAGTATTTTCACATTTTTGTTGTTGTTTACTTGACTTTTATTTTCTTTCTCATTTTTTTTCCTTTTTGGTATGATTTTTCTTGTGCAGCATGATAAATATGGAAATACGTATAAAAGAATTGCACATGTTTAACATACATTAGATTACTTGCTGTCTAAGGAAGGAGGTTGGGGGAAAGGAGGGAGAAAAATTTGGAACACAAGGTTTTATAAGGGTAAATGTTGAAACTATCTTTGCATATATTTTGAAAATAAAAGGTTATTATTTAAAACAAAAGCTTTCTTTCAGCCCTAAATTTATAATCCCATGATTGTTTTCTGTGTGAACAGGATGAAGTTATCTAGGTTAGGTAATCATTTAATAAGATTAATTAAGGACTGACCAAATGATCTGCCCCAACAGATCTTAATGATTCATTTTTCATAAAAGAGGATGCTTAGTAGTGTAGAGCAACAGCAATAACAACTACCATTTATAGAACCATTTTAAGGTTTACAATATGCTTTACACATATTGCCTCCTTTGATCTTGAAACATATGTATTCTTGAGTCTGTATTGTTTAATTTTTTAAATCAATGACTTGAATGAAGGCAGATTTGACATGATTGCCAAATTTGTTGGTAATATGAGAAAGGAGGGATAGAGAATATATTGGCTCACAGAGTCAGGATCTATAGAGGTTTTGACCACTTAGAATGATATGATAAATATATGATGAAATTTAATCCTGAATTTTCACTGAAATTGTCTTACAATTGTTTTAAAGCAAATTAGTATTTAGTTCTGACTTTGTATTAACAAGTATTACTTCACAACTACAAATTGTAGAAGATATGAACAAATAAATAATTTGAAAATGACTGTTGTTCTTAGTGAACTTTAAACTTAAATAGTTGAAGTAAACAAAATAGGAAGTTAAAAAATGAATGTGATGTTAGATTACTTTAAAAGAGGTATAGAGAGGTGATATTCTTTGTTACTCTATTTTTGTCATGTCACATCTACATGACACAATTTATGATGGACATTGAAACACATGAAAGTGTTGAAAAGAGAGCAACCAAAGTCTGAAAGGTGGGAATTTGTGTCATATGATGATTGTCAGAAAGGATTAGAGATGGAGAAGAGACGACTTGGGGCAAAGAAGGTAGTCAATAACTATCTTTAATTATTTGGAGAGCTACCACTGGAAGATTGAAGGAGGCTTGTTCTGTTTTGTCCTTGAGGCAGAACTAGTAACAATAGATGGAGGTTATAGAAAGACAGATTTTATCCAAATATAAGAATAGAATGCCTAAAAATTAGGGTCTTCAAAAGTGGAATAAAATCCCCCTTACTTTTAGATTTTTGAGCAAAAACTGGACAACCAGTCTTGTTCACATTGGGATCTTGTTCAGATACAGATATGTTCATATGTTTTATTTATTAGCATTTATTAAATGCTTATAATGTGCCATGCACTATGAGAAGTGTATTAGTCATATTTCATCATAGAATGAAATAAGATTGCATATATAAAATAAAATTAAGTTTTGTAAGGAGTTAAATTGAAGACATCATGGTGCAGTGAAAAGACTGCTGACTTTGAAGTTAGAAGATCTGACTGATTTTCCTACTTATTATTTATGTAGTCTTGGACACATCATTTGTCAATCTTCATAAATCTCCATTCCCTCATTCTACCACAGTAAACTAATCCAATAGATGGAGCTCTGGACATACAGTCAGGAAGACCAGAGTTCAAATGCAGACTCAGACATTTAGAAACTGTGATTCTGGGTAAGTCACTTTTTTTAGTTTTTTAACTGTAAAATGTAAATAATAATAGTATCTACCTGTCATGTTATTATGAAGATCCAATAAGATGCTATTTTTTAAAGTACCTGGCACATAATAGGCACCATGTTTATGCTTATTTCCTTCCCTTCATGTGTAGAATGAGGTATTTGGATAGGTGATCTTTAAAGTATTTTTTTAATCCCTAAATCTATAATTCCCTAAATCCCTAATTGTATAGTAAAGATTTTTGATTTTATTCATTTTTTAATTTCTACTAACGCAGAAGAGTGACTTTTTTAGTACTATATATTTAGGGGTATTTATTGTTTAGCATTGAATGCTAGTAAGTTTCAGGGGCAGGATTTGAACTTAGGTGACTTTTGATTCTGGTCCCAAGTCTACTTTCTACTAGGCAAGAATAGTCAAACTTGTAGCAGGCTCTAAAAGTCCTGAATACAGCCAGAAACAGATTAAAATGTATTTAGGAAATGCTTAATAAAGTAAATGAAAATACAATATGACATAAATATTTTAATATGTGATTTTCCAAGCAGCTAAGTGGCCAGCAGGGATTTATTTCTATTTGAGTTTGGTACCACTGCACTTCTTGACTACACTGCCTCCTGCTGTCTGAGAATGAAATTTCGATTTCTAGACCATGATTTGATTTTAAGATGGTAATATGGGCTCTTGGTCAGCGATGGAAGATCTTTAGTGAAAGTTCTGAATATTATATTTGTCAGGAATCATGGATTTGATGAAGATTTATGTTTATTTATATATACATATGTACATATATATAATATTCATATTGAATTGTATTGAAGACATTATTTTCTATATATATTATATTCAATAAGGATTATACTTATATTATTGATAAAAATTTGATATGGATTTATACTGAAACTAGAGAAGGAAGGGCGAAAAAAAAATCTATCCAGGAAACAATATAACAAAGAGTAACATGTATAGCATAGGATAACTATTAATAGACAGGTCCAGTATTTCTTTTTTAAAAATAATAATAGTCTTTTATTTTTCAAAATATATGCAAATATAATTTCCAAAATTCAACCTTGCAAAACCTCATTTTTAAATTTTTCTCCCTCTTTCTCCCCTTACTTCCTCTCCTAGAGGCAAATAATCCAATATAGATTAAACATGTGCAGTTCTTCTAAACATATTTCCACATTTATTATGTTGCACAAGAAAAATTAGATCAAAAAGAAAAAAAAAGGCCAAACAAAAAACAACAAAACAACAAAACTAATTGCACTATGTTGTGATCACATTCAATCACCATAGTCCTCTCTTTGCATGTAGACAGTTCTCTCCATCACAAGTCTGTTGGAATTGCCCTGAATCACCTCACTGTTGAAAAAAGCCACCACAGTTGATCATCAGATAATCTTGTTCAGTGTACAATGTTCACTTGGTTCTACTCGCTTAATTTAGCATCAGTTCATGTAAATCTCTCCAGGTCTTTCTGAAATCAGCCTGCTGATCATTTCTTATAGAACAATAATATTACATTACATTCATATATCATAGTTTATTCAACCATTTCCCAACTGATGGGAATTCACTTACTTTCCAGTTCCTTCCCACTATAAAAAAGATTGCTAGAAACATTTTTGCATATGTGGGTCCTCTTCCCCTTTTTATGAATATCCAGAAGACAATATCCAAGAAGGAGGTAAGTAATAATAAAGGTGGTTTCAGAATCCATATATAAATGACTAAGATAGGGGTAATAAATACAATGGAAAAGAAATTGTAATGTAAGAAGAAATATTTGGTCTCAAAGTTAGTTCCGAGGTATGGTAGATTGATTTGTAATTAAGCTATGTTAAGGGGAAAATGTTTCTTATTTAACAGAAATAGATTAGAGGTAATATGATGTTATTGTCTTATTGTATGTCAACAAATGTTTCTGCCAGGAAATCCTTGAATTGTAGTAAGTGGTAGATATTTAGATAAGAATCAGTGGAAAAAGAAAAAAAAAAAAGGTACATCCTTAATCACTGGTATTGTTCAAACAGAGGTTGTGTAATTATTTGTCCTTAGACTGTAAATCCTTGAATGAAGGAACTATTATTTTGCTCCCAGCTCTTAGCAGAGAGTCTGATATACAATCAGAACTTAATCAATTCTTGTTGGCTTACTGATTCTTCGACTAGAAAACTTCTGAGATTCTTATATCTTGTTATAGATTATAAAGAGAATAACCTGGAGCATTATCCCAAACCTCATTCCCATTGATGATTCAAGACCTCAGGATATGATTATTATAGTTCTCATTTATAGCAGTTATGTAGTGTACAAACTTCCATTGCTTCTACCATGATTAGCAGTTGAGAATTATATTAGTTAGATTTTATTGACCTTAGAAAATTTACTAAGATGGTATACAGTTGAATACATGTTACACACACACACACACACACACACACATTGTCCAAAGAGTAGTGGGCTGAAGTTCAAAGAAGACGTGTCAAAAGATTAATACACAACTCCTGGCTAATGGATGTATTTTTATTACACTCATGGAGTGCTCAAGAAGTTTACATGAGGCATTAACTTTCTTTGTTGGGTTCTTTGTGGAGCTGAAAATCCACATCCAAGAGTTCTTCATAGAGCTGAGAATCCACTCCAAGTGCAGTTATTATCTTAGGGAATGATGCCAGAACCCAATGAAAAGATGAAGAATCTGAAGTCCTTTAAAACCTTTGGAGTTTACAAGGTCTTGATGGGTGGTAGTGGGAGGTGATGGGAGACAGAGACCAAATTGAAGTGTTCTCCTCCAGAGATTTGGTTGGAATGTTCTTTCCTTGTTTGCTGCTCCTAGAAATCTGAATCTCTGTCAGCTACTAAAATAGCTCATATAATCAGATTGTGAACTATTCTTCTTTTTTATAAGTGGTCTATAGAATATGGCTAAGTTGCCAGTCTGAATTCTCTCTGATGTTTCTCTAGTTGTTCCAAGGACATTTTGCACTTAGTCTAATTGAAGTCTAATTGAGTGAGACTTAGGCGGGACTAATCCAATCTTTTTTTTTTTTTTTTTGTCTTATCACATGAGTTCTAGCAACACTTGAGATGCTATTGTTTGTCCCCCATTCATTACACAATTGCTGCTCACCTTTTATTATCCTATTGGATCTTCATAATACACTATTTTTACTGCATGCATCATAATTGATAACATTGCTACATTGTCCTCATAACTTCTACATGTAGTAGTTTGGGTTACCTTAAATTTTTACTTTTCTAAATCAAGGATATTCCATTACTTGCTATATAACATAAATAAGCTATTCATAGCCCAAGTACTCTGTTGCTTTAGCATACTAGATCTTACAGCTTCAGTGGGGCAGGGACACTGCTAACAGCTCCACAGCAGAAAAGAGTGCTTATGAACAAGTTCCTAGAAAAATCTCTGAAAATAGCTGCACAAAACTCTTGAAGCTTGGGACAGTGCATCCTCCACTCTAGAAACAGAGACCTACCTTAACAGTTAAAGGCTGAATAATAGGCTAAGAAAAAAGTTTCTGACCATTCAAAGTTATTGTGATGACAAGAAAGATCAAAACACACGCTTAGGAGATGATAACAAAATCAAAACTCCTACATCCAAAGCCTCCAAGAAAAATAAGAATTGGGCTTAGGCTATGGAAGAGCTCAAAAAGGATTTTGAAAACTGAGTAAAATAGAGGAAAAATTAGGAAAAGAATTGAGAGTGGTCCAAAGGGAAATGCAAAGGTTAATGAGGAGAATGCCTTAACATGAAAAAATGTCCATTTGGGAAAGGAGGTACAAAAGCTCATGGAGGAAAATAATTCTTTAAAAAATGGAATTGAGCAAATGGAAGTTAATGACTTTTTGAGAAATCAAGATACAATAAAGCAAAATCAACAAAATGAAAAAAATTGAAAAAAATGAAATATCTCATTGGAAAAGCAACTATCTAGAAAATAGAGACAGGAGAGATAATTTAAAAATTATTGGTCTACCTGAAAGTTATAATCAATAAAAAAGATGGATTCTTGTTGCAGGGAGAAGGTTAGGATCATTGCATAATTTCTCATTCAATTCTGGGCCTAGCATATTGTCCTTGTATAGTTCTGATCCTATATAGAATGTTAGATAATTTGATGAGCTGCCCATCTTTCTACATCTAATCTTGGGCAAATATACTCTATTTGATTTTTCTTATATGGATTTTTAGATCAATTCCTTTTGAGTGGTTGCATCATAGATTTTATTAAGAGGACCCTGCAGTGTTTCAGAGGTACATGTAATTAATATTATGTCATCGATAAATGAGAACATCTAGAGAACTTCATCCATAGGGAAATCCATTTGCTGTTTGGACTTTGTATAGAGCATTTTCCATGTCAAGAGAATACCTTTTTTTTTTTTTTTTTTTTTTTTGCAAACTGCTCTCAGTTTTATACTTTGTTGAACAACATTAGATTTGCAATCTCATTTATCTGGGACATAGTTCTTAAAATTTGTGTAGAAGGTATCTTATTGGAGGAGAGTCTTTGAGGGTTAATTTTGCTCTTCTTAATTACTGAAGAAACTTACCAAAGAATAAATTCTCTAGAATTATCTTGTATTCTCTCTATTATATCTTTGCCAATGGAATAAAGAAGCTGATGACTATTATAGGACCCTTTCATAATCATTTATCTGTGTACAATAAGACCATGACTATTTAAAGGAAAGGTCAATATCACTATGAAATTAGAAGAAAAGATAAAGATGAGAAGATGCTTAAAAGAACTGCCAAGAGCTTAAAAATGTCCTTTTAAAAAAGTTAATAGAGAAATGAGGGGGAGGTGGAGTTACTGATGCAACTCACAGCTGTAGTGAGGTTCAAAAGAAATTTTGTGCACGAAGGGGATTTTATAAAGTTCAAAGCAAATCTAAGGTGCTCCTAGTAACAACAATCACAGCAAATGGTTAATAAATTATTTAGCTGCATCACAGTGACACTGACCATTCCTTATACTGCAAATGCACCCCCTCCTTTTCTCAGCCTTATTGAATCCTTTATTTCTTTTAAGACTCACTTTGAACATAATCCTTGAAAAAGATGCCTTTCCCTCATTTCCAAAATATATAGAGAATTGACTCTAATTTAAAAGACTCAAGCCATTCTCTAGTTGATAAATGGTCAAAGGATATGAACAGACAATTCTCAGATGAAGAAACTGAAACTATTTTTAGCCATATGAAAAAATGCTCCAAGTCGTTATTAATCAGAGAAATGCAAATTAAGACAACTCTGAGATACCATTACACATGTGTCAGGTTGGCTAGAATGACAGGGAAAGATAATGGGCAATGCTGGAGGGGATGTGGGAAAATTGGGACACTGATGCATTGTTGGCAGAATTGTGAATACATCCAGTCATTCTGGAGAGCAATTTGGAACTATGCTCAAAAAGTTATCAAACTGTGCATACCCTTTGATCCAGCAGTGTTTCTACTGGGCTTATATCCCAAAGAGATATTAAAGAAGGGAAAGGGACCTGTATGTGCCAAAATGTTTGTGGCAGCCCTGTTTGTAGTGGCTAGAAGCTGGAAAATGAATGGATGCCCATCAATTGGAGAATGGTTGAGTAAATTGTGGTATATGAATGTTATGGAATATTATTGTTCTGTAAGGAATGACCAGCAGGATGAATACAGAGAGGACTGGCGAGACTTACGTGAACTGATGCTAAGTGAAATGAGCAGAACCAGGAGATCATTATATACCTCAACAACGATACTGTTTGAAGATGTGTTCTGATGGAAGTGGGTCTCTTCGATAAAGAGAGCTAATTCAGTTTCAATTGATCAAGGATGGACAGAAGCAGCTACACCCAAAGAAAGAACACTGGGAAATGAATATAAACTGGCTGCATTTTTGTTTTTCTTCCTGGTTTATTTATACCTTCTGAATCCAATTCTCCCTGTGCAGAAAGAGAACTATACAGCTCTGCACACATATATTGTATCTAGGATATACTGTAATCTATTTAACATGTGAAGGATTGCTTGCCGTCTGGGGGAGGGAGTGAAGGGAGGGAGGGGAAAAATCGGAACAGAAGTGAGTGCAAGGGATAATGCTGTAAAAAATTACCCTGGCATGGGTTCTGTCAATAAAAAAGTTATTTAAAAAACCCAGGAAAATGGCTGAATAAATTGTGGTATATGAATGTTATAGAATATTATTGTTCTGTAAGAAATGACCAACAGGATGATATCAGAAAGGCCTGGAGAGACTTACATGAACTGATGCTGAGTGACATGAGCAGGGCCAGGAGATCATTATACACTTCAACAACAATATGATACAACAATACTAACAATACTATATGATGTGGTTCTCTTCAACAATGTGATGAACCAAATCAGTTCCAATAGAGCAGTAATGAATTGAACCAGCTACACCCAACGAAAGAACTCTGGGAAATGAGTATGAACTACTACATAGAATTCCCAATCCCTCTATTTTTATCCACTTGCATTTTTGATTTCCTTCACAGGTTAATTGTACACTATTTCAAAGTCCAATTCTTTTTGTACAGCAAAATAACTGTATGTACATGTATACATATACTGTATTTTATTGTATTGTATGTATACATATACTTAATATATACTTTAACATATTAACATGTATTAGTCAACCTGCCATCTGGGGGGAAGAGGTGGGGGGAAGGAGGGGAAAAATTGCAACAAAAAGTTTTGCAATTGTCAATGCTGAAAAATTACCCATGCATATAACTTGTAAATAAAAAAAAAAAAGAAAGAAAAAGATACCTTTCTTGATCTTCTTCAACTGCTAATGCTTTCCTAACTATCCTTTATTATTTGGCATTTATTCTATACATGGATAAATAAGTAGAAAAAGTACTTATTTAAGATCTTACCATATACCACACACTGTATGAAATGTAAGCAAGATAGTTTCTGTCCTCAAAAAGCTAACATTCTAATAGAAGAGGAAGGGCTAGTTGTATCTTGGGAACACGCAGCTAAACTTTTGAGTACATTAAAACTTACCTCCCCTGGGTTCTTAGAGGAAGAGCAAATCTCTCTGGGTAACTGGGCATTGGTTGGTCAACAGATCTCTGATTATAACATTGACAACCCTCAGTCAGTTCCCTTCGAGGCATTCTATTTATATAATACGATACAGATGGCCTTAAAATACCGTACTAGTTTTAGGAGAAAAGGAAAAAACTCTAAGAATGGCCAAATGCGGAAGCCTGAGGTAAAGGAGGAAGACAAAGAACAGATTAATGGCCATATCCCCACAGGGCATGAAGACTTAAGTGAGGCTCAAGGGCGGGGTGAATCTGAGGCAGCTTTAGCCCCACCTGAGGAGCAGGTAATTGTCTCTCCTCCATCAACTCCACCCTCCGGGATGGAGGGAGGAGGGGTAGTGGGGGCGGCAGTGACAGCACCAGCACCTCCCCCCCAGCATCCAGCACCTCCCCCACAGCGTCCAGCACCTCCCCCACAGCGTCCAGCTGCTCCTTTGAGTAGATTGCAAAAGGGACTAATTAAGGCCAAAGAAGAAGGGAGAAATGTATTGGAAATCCAACACCACATTTTTCCAGTTATTCAACAGTTTGATTCTTCAGGTCAAGAAAGTAGAAGATACTCTCCTTTTGATATAGATATCCTCAAAGACCTGAAAAAAGCTTGCACTCTTTATGGGGCTACATCAGCTTATGTTAAGATGCTATTACAAAATTTGTCTTTTGAAATCTTGACCCCTAATGACTGGAAATCTATAGCAAAGATATGCCTAGAACCTGGACAAAACTACTTGTGGCTTTCTGAATATAGTGAGCTCTGTAGGATACAAGCCCAACAAAATAGTCAAAGTGGAGTTCATGCTGCAATCACCTATGACCTACTTACAGGTACAGGTCCTTATGCAAATGTCGCAGCACAAATTAATTATTCTGTAGCAGCATATGAGCAAATTGCTGTTAATGCTATCAAAGCGTGGGCTTCCCTCCACAATAAAGACGACAAGAGGGGGGCCTTCACAAAAATAACACAAGGGCCAAATGAACCCTTTGCTGACTTTGTGGGACGCTTGCAGACAGCTATCACAAGAACAAATGGAGAAAATCCAATAACAGATGTTTTGATAAGGCAACTTGCTAAGGAAAATGCTAATGAGGTTTGCAGAAGAATTATACTAGGACTGCGCAGGGATGCTCCTTTAGAGGAACTCATAAGACGCTGTGCCACAGTGGACACAGGTGCCTTTTATACCCAGGCTATGGTGCAGACTTCCCAAAATTCAAACATGGGAAGACAGAATCCCTCTTGGCAAGGGACTTCCAGAGAGACTCGTAGATGCTTTCAGTGTGGAAAAGTAGGGCATCTGAAAGCTCAATGTTGGTATAGAGATAGAATGGGAAAACAAGGTGGGAGAACAAGACCCCAAACCCCATGTCCAAAATGCAACAGAGGCTTCCATTGGGCCTCAGAATGCAGACAGATTCAGGGAAACGGGATGAGGGGCCCAGCCCCAGGGCCCAAGGCAAAAAACACTTGGGGCATGATGGCAGCCAATGGTGCACCCAGGGAGGGCCTAGAAGTCCAGTATCCAGACATGACCAATCAGCCAGAAAGCCATATGATGGGAGAAGGGGATTACACAGTCAACCAGCCAGGAAGCAACCTGATGGCAGAAGGGAATTACAATTGGGGAGAATAGAGCTGTACGCAGCTGGGACAACTGAGATACCCCCTGGAGAGGTGAAATCTGTTCCTCTCCAGCCTATGGATCCCTTACCTCCAGGCACAGTAGGCTTGACCATTTCACCTCCTTTTTGTACGTACAAAACAGTGTCCATCCACACACTGATGTGGGAAACTGGGGAATGTGTAGATAATATCCCAGTCACTAATACAGGTAGACAATGTGTGACTTATCACCCAGGAGAAGTAGTAGCATCAGGTTTACTCATACAGAATCCTAATAAGCAACCTGGTGATAGTCACCCAGGTTCTGACTCCAGACCACAAAATCCAGGAATTTACTGGACAGCAGCTGTAACAGCTGACCGACCTATGCTCACGATCTATATAAATGGCCTACCATTGGAAGGATTGGTAGACACAGGTGCAGATCGTACAGTTATTAGAGGTGCCAATTGGCCCAGTCACTGGCCAAAGATTAAAGCAGACACCTATATGTCTGGAGTAGGAGGATCAATAGCAGCTGAAGTTAGTGCTGCCCCTATGAGATGGACTTTTGAAGGCAAAACAGGAGTTTTTACTCCTTTTATAGTTGAAAAACTCCCCATCAATCTGTGGGGAAGAGATGTTTTACAACAATTAGGGTTAAAAATGAGTACTTCGGTTTTTTAAGCAGGGCTGCTGTTGAAGGCCTGCCAACACTTTCACCTGTTCCTATCCAGTGGAAAACTGATACACCAGTATGGATAGAACAGTGGCCCTTAGGTAGCGATAAAATTCAGGCCTTATTAGATATAGTACAGGAACAGCTTGAACAAGGACATTTACAACCTTCTCTAAGTCCTTGGAATTCCCCAGTGTTCGTTGTAAAAAAGAAATCAGGAAAATGGAGGATGCTCACTGATTTAAGAAAAGTAAATGAACAGATGGAAACTATGGGAACTCTTCAGCCTGGACTTCCATCTCCTACTCAACTGCCTAGAGAATGGCCTCTTTGGGTCATCGATATTAAGGATTGTTTCTATTCTATCCCTCTGGATAAGGAGGATATGAAAAGATTTGCCTTTTCAGTGCCCAGCGTTAACTTAGCTGAGCCTTATAAAAGATATGAATGGACAGTTTTGCCACAGGGAATGAAAAACAGCCCCACTATGTGTCAAATGTATGTTGCTGCTGCTCTTGCTCCAATAAGAAAAGAATTTCCAAAAGTTATACTATTACATTATATGGATGATATATTGGGATGTGCACCTGAGGAACAAATGTTAGAAGCATGTCTACAAAAGACCATAGAAACACTAAGATACTACAAATTATATATAGCTGAAGAGAAAATTCAAAGACATGCTCCTTTTCAATATTTAGGATATGAAGTATACCCTAAGGTGCTTACAGTACAAAAACTGTCCTTAAGAACAGAGAAGCTAAACACCTTAAATGATTTTCAGAAATTGATAGGAGATATCCAATGGATGCGACCAGTGTTAGGCTTGACTACCTATCAGTTACAACCATTATATGATATTTTAAGGGGAGACAGTGCTTTAAATTCACCACGCCAGCTTACAAAAGAAGCTCAAGAGGCTTTGAGAGAAGTTGAACTGGCTTTATCCAATGTGGTTGAGAGAATCACTCAAAAGCCCTTGGAAATATCAGTTTTTGCCACACAAGAGGCACCCACAGCAGTCCTTCATCAAGGAGACAGTGTGATAGAGTGGGTGAACCTCCCGGCACAACCAGAACAAAGCCTTACTCCTTACCCAGTGCTTGTGGCTAGAATTTTGTTAAAGGCCATTAAGCGAGCAGTACAATTATCTGGGGCAAGACCTGATAAGATATACACCTTTTACACCAATACACAAATTAATGTGTGTTGTGAGACCATCCCAGAGTGGCAAATTTTATTAGCCATGGCTCCTAATTTTATACATGGGTCTCCATTAAAGATAACCAGACTTTTACATAATTGGCGATGGATTCTTGAAGAAAAAGTTTCTAAAGTTCCCCTTAAAGGACCAACTATCTTTACAGATGCATCCAAACACAATATTTGTGCTGTATACTCTCATGATTTAACCATAAAGAGAGTAGTCAGAACTCCTTTTCAGTCCACTCAGCAGAACGAATTGTATGCAATCATGTTAGCTCTCGCTTATTACCCAGGAGACATAAATATAATATCTGATTCAGCCTATTCAGTAGGTGTGGTACAAAGAATTGCCACAGCCCAAATAAAATTTGCAGCTTCTAATATATATCAGCTCTTTAAGGAACTTCAGGAGCAAGTGAGAAAACATCCAGGTAAGATTTATATCTTGCATGTCCACTCACATAGTGGACTCCCAGGCCCTATTTTTGATGGGAACTCAAAGGCAGATAGCCTTTTAACTATGTTGGCCAGTACACCTTTATTTCAGGAGGCCCAAGAATCCCATTCTAAGTACCATCAGGCTGCTCGAGCTTTGCGTTTACAATTTGGGATTACAAAAGAGGAAGCTAGGAGCATAGTAAAAAGCTGTACGGCTTGCCTTCCTTTCCATGCTCCTACACTGCCTCCAGGGAAGAACCCTCGTGGTTTGAGACCCAATGAAATCTGGCAAATGGATGTGACCCATTATAAATCTTTTGGTCGTCTGTCTTTTATCCATGTTGTGGTAGACACCTTTTCAGGATTCACTTTTGCCATACCAGCAGCAAAAGAGACAGCCCGAGTGGTCACTGAATTCCTCATGCAAGCATTTGCCATTATGGGTGTGCCACAAGCAATAAAAACAGACAATGGTCCTGCATACACCTCCAAACATTTTGCACACTTTTGTGCACAGTATAAGATTTTACACACCACTGGCATACCCTTTAATCCTCAAGGACAGGCAATAGTAGAGAGGAGAAACAGAGATATTAAGACGCTGCTCCAAAAACAAAAGAAAGGGGGAGCCACAGGTAACCCTAGAGAGCTTCTAAATCTAGCACTTTATACTATTAACTTCTTGATTTTTGACAAAGATGCACTGGCTCCGGCAGACAGGTTTTATAACCCACCGGAAGGGCAATGTCCAGTGCGAGCAGCTCCACTATCTTTAGATAATCGCCAGGTGATGTGGAGAGACCCAGAAAGTGGTGAATGGAAGGGACCAGATAGGCTAACTGCTTGGGGGAGAGGGTTTGCTTGTATCTCTACAGGTGGAGAAGGAATCAGATGGGTGCCAACGAGCCGTATTCGCCTTGTCCATCACAGAGAGACGGAGCAGACCCTTGAAACGAAGGAGAAGACCCAAGAAACATCGGGTGGTTCTGTTGCTGATTGTGCTCACCATTGAAAGAGTGTGGCAGTTATGGCGTTTGACTCATGGACATAGAAAATCATTGGACTTCAAAACCCTCAGAAATCATTGGATTCTCTGAGACATAAGATTGTTGTAGGACTTTAAAGCCCTCAGGAATCATTGGATTTTCTGAGAAATGATAAGACTGTTACAGGACTTCAAAATCTGCTGGAATCATTGGATTCCCTAAGACATAAAAAGACTTTTGCTGGACTTCAAAAACTTGGGGGGATCATTGGATTCCCTGATATGTGAAGCAATGGACATTAGACTGGTTTTGGACTATCTCTTGGCTGCTGAAGAGGTGTATGTGTGACTGCTGTTTACATACTCTCCTTCTAGGACTTCTGGCAATCTTTTACATCATACTGTTGATTTATATTGTTTGTTATACCGTTACTTGGGTGCATAATTCATGTTTGTTACACCACATCAAGCCTGCACTGACTGTGGGGAGAGTCATCACTAATAGTCTCTGCGTTGTTGCTATGTGCTATGTGTTCCCATGCTGATGGGTTTGTGCATAATAAGACCCTTGAGCCCAGAAACCTACTAGCAACCCCCACTTCCCTTTGGTGCTTTTCATCTCCCTTCCTGAGATGTCAGGGAGGGCGTGATTATCTCCTTTTTAGTGCTTTCACCTCCCTTCCTGAGAAGTCAGGGGGGTCGTGATCACTTCCTTTTCGGTGCTTTCACCTCCTTTCCTGAGAAATCAGGGAGGGTGTGATCACCTCCCCTTGGGGGCTCTGACCTCCCTGAAGAGTCAGGGATGGCATGATCACCTGTGTTCTAAAACAAAAGAAAGCGGGAGATGTAATGGGCTGAGGCTTGAGTTGATGCACTGAGGTCCCAAGCACATGAGGCTAAATAGTAATTGGACCATACTCTATTAATAGATAAGCTTGGAGAGAGAATGGCCCCCACCCACTCTTTGTGCAAGTCCTGATGTGTTGTATAGGAAATGACGATTTTGGTGGGTGGAGGCAGGGGAGTGGAGAAGGAAGGGGAGGAGAGACCTTTGGGACGGCCATTGCCACAGTTGCCGACACAGTTGCCTCCATGGTTGCCTCGGCTCGCGTCGCTCTCTCTTAGCTGGCTTCCTGTCGCAACTGCCTATATTTGCTATCGCAATCTTTCTTGCCTATATTTGCTATAGCAATCTTTATTCACCTCTTCGCTTCAATAAATATTGAAGATTTTCCCCTTAACCTGAATTCCTGACTCCGGCTGACTTTAAATACGCGGTCATTACAGTTATTAATCAGAGAAATGCAAATTAAGACAACTCTGAGATACCATTACACATGTGTCAGGTTGGCTAGAATGACAGGGAAAGATAATGGGCAATGCTGGAGGGGATGTGGGAAAACTGGGACACTGATGCATTGTTGGCAGAATTGTGAATACATCCAGTCATTCTGGAGAGCAATTTGGAACTATGCTCAAAAAGTTATCAAACTGTGCATACCCTTTGATCCAGCAGTGTTTCTACTGGGCTTATATCCCAAAGAGATATTAAAGAAGGGAAAGGGACCTGTATGTGCCAAAATGTTTGTGGCAGCCCTGTTTGTAGTGGTAGAAGCTGGAAAATGAATGGATGCCCATCAATTGGAGAATGGTTGAGTAAATTGTGGTATATGAATGTTATGGAATATTATTGTTCTGTAAGGAATGACCAGCAGGATGAATACAGAGAGGACTGGCGAGACTTACATGAACTGATGCTAAGTGAAATGAGCAGAACCAGGAGATCATTATATACCTCAACAACGATACTGTTTGAAGATGTGTTCTGATGGAAGTAGATCTCTTCGATAAAGAGAGCTAATTCAGTTTCAATTGATCAAGGATGGACAGAAGCAGCTACACCCAAAGAAAGAACACTGGGAAATGAATATAAACTGGCTGCATTTTTGTTTTTCTTCCTGGTTTATTTATACCTTCTGAATCCAATTCTCCCTGTGCAGCAAGAGAACTATACAGCTCTGCACACATATATTGTATCTAGGATATACTGTAATCTATTTAACATGTGAAGGATTGCTTGCCGTCTGGGGGAGGGAGTGAAGGGAGGGAGGGGAAAAATCGGAACAGAAGTGAGTGCAAGGGATAATGCTGTAAAAAATTACCCTGGCATGGGTTCTGTCAATAAAAAAGTTATTTAAAAAAACCCAGGAAAATGGTTGAATAAATTGTGGTATATGAATGTTATAGAATATTATTGTTCTGTAAGAAATGACCAACAGGATGATATCAGAAAGGCCTGGAGAGACTTACATGAACTGATGCTGAGTGAAATGAGCAGGGCCAGGAGATCATTATACACTTCAACAACAATATGATACAACAATACTAACAATACTATATGATGTGGTTCTCTCCAACAATGTGATGAACCAAATCAGTTCCAATAGAGCAGTAATGAATTGAACCAGCTACACCCAACGAAAGAACTCTGGGAAATGAATATGAACTACTACATAGAATTCCCAATCCCTCTATTTTTATCCACTTGCATTTTTGATTTCCTTCACAGGTTAATTGTACACTATTTCAAAGTCCAATTCTTTTTGTACAGCAAAATAACTGTATGCACATGTATACATATACTGTATTTTATTGTATTGTATGTATACATATACTTAATATATACTTTAACATATTAACATGTATTAGTCAACCTGCCATCTGGGGGGAAGAGGTGGGGGGAAGGAGGGGAAAAATTGCAACAAAAAGTTTTGCAATTGTCAATGCTGAAAAATTACCCATGCATATAACTTGTAAATAAAAAAAAAAGAAAGAAAGAAAAAGAGACCTTTCTTGATCTTCTTCAACTGCTAATGCCTTTCCTAACTATCCTTTATTATTTGGCATTTATTCTATACATGGATAAATAAGTAGAAAAAGTACTTATTAAGATCTTACCATATACCACACACTGTATGAAATGTAAGCAAGATAGTTTCTGTCCTCAAAAAGCTAACATTCTAATAGAAAAAGATGGTAATAAAAGGGAATTGAAATCTGAATTGAGGATAGGAACATATCCTAAGGCATGGCATAAAGATTGCAAAGAAGAAGCCTAGATATGAGCAAGATAAAGCCAAAGCTAGCCTATCAAAGCCTAGGATGGTTCCAAAGATAGAATCAAATTCTTTAGTGAAAGTGATACACTGAGTAATGACTATCTGGCTATTGTTTCATTTGATAGAATGTAAGTTCCTTGAGAGCAAAACTGTTTGGGGGGATGTCACATCCTCAACACCCATTACTATGCTGTGTGCTTATTATGTGCTCAATAAATTCTTGTTAATTGATTGGTTAAGGTTGGAAGATATAATTTATTTTTATCTTATAGACTAGCAGGATTTCATCTTTTAAAAATATCAGTGCCATTTGACTGTAATACATTTCCTCTTGAAAAAATTCCATTTGACACTCAAAACAGGCCATTTATATGGTCTGTTTGCCCTCCACACTCTATCACCCTACCCCATGAAACTTTTTTGAAACTACTCACTTAAAAATTCTGTTTCCTGACACAAGAAAAATATAATTTAGTACTTCTTTCCAATTCCTCCTCCTCGATGAGTCAGTTTACTTTCTGAGTGCATTATAAAAAAATAGTCTAAAGCTTTAAAAACTAGGGAACTATAAGAAACCAATTTAAGCTGAGCTAACCACCCCCCCCAAAGGTATAGAATAATTACAACAAAGTAAATAGGAAAAATAAAGCAAAACTGAACTCTGTATAATTATAATGACCAAGCTCAACTTGGAAAAGAAATGAAAAAATGCATTGTATAATTTTATTTTAAAGGTAGGGAACTACACAAGTCAAACGTTACATAGACCATCAGACCTGGGTAGTTTTGCTGAAGTATTATTTCTTTTTTTAATCTTTCTTATAAAGGAAGGTTGTATTGTGTTGAAGAGGGAAGGAGAAAGGGGACATATCTGGAAATGAATGTGACGCATTATATTTTTTCATAATAATGAAAAACCTAAAGCATTAGGTCCCTTTCACTCCTGCTCTAGTATACACTAATACACATTGATTTTCTTTACTTCCAAACACAGGCGATTTCCTTCTCTAGGGTTAAGATCAAATCTAGGAAATAAATCCTCAGGAATTAGAAAATGAATGAATAAATGAAAGAGAGCTAAATCTTTGGTTAAATTTTATTAGTAGGCTCATTCTCACAAAAGCAAATGGTACCTCCAAAATGTATAGAAATCTTTATTTGATAATTTATAGTTTTTAAAGAAAAGGCAACTTATCTTCTCAAAGATAAATGATAGACTTGAAGATTATCTGTTCCAAACTGAAATGAATGTAGGTGACAAATCTCCTCAATAAATTAATGCCAAGGACTTCCTGAAAGGTCATATTAGCCAAACAATTGATAGAGGAGGTAAATGTGGGAAGAATGATTTTATGATGAATGAGAAAGGATAAAAGTCTTTGGGAGTGTGCCTGAGGATTATGATTCTGTTTAGTATATTCTTTTATAACACAGGCCAGTAGGTACTTGATTCTCATAAGAGAGAGAAAGCACACACACACACACACACACAAGTCCACAAAGCACTATTTCTTCATTATACCTCCAGAATCAAGATAAGGCTATCTGGACAAAGACATATTCTTTTTTGCTCTAGAATGTTGTCCAACAAAAACTGATGACAAGTGGCAAAGTTGTCCAGCATCACTTAACATAATGTTGATTTCCATTTGAAAAAGAGTGATAAGGCCTTGCTTCCTGTCAAAATTAGGGACTTTTGAGAAACAGTTTATTATGTATTCCAATGTGAATCTTACCAGGTAATGAGGTATGAGAATGTCTGTTAAATTTGTAGAATGTGGAAGAGAACAAAATAATAAAACAAGTGTGTGCACTATTAGCCATGATTGCTTATAGTAAATAAACTGTGCTGTTTTCCTAACAATGTCTTGAGCAAAGGGTAATAGAAAATCTTTTGAAGTTTTTTTTTTTCCTGGCTAACAGTGTTAGTAATGCAAATGAATTTCAATTCTGTAGTCATTTTGTTTTAATGAGTAAAGAGCTTTTAATGTGTGCCAAAAAGTGTAAATTCACAAATTTTATATTGAAATTCAATTCTACTTATTTTGATAGATAAACTTGCATACATATATGCATGTATACATATATATGTATATGTGTGTGTGCGTGTGTGTATTTGTGTGTGTGTACCTACAGTTAAAAATCTCACTTAACTGATTATGGGCAACTGACAGCTTTAGACACCTTTCTCCCCTTTTTGGTAATCTTTTTGTCCCAAGGTCAATTTATTTATTTTGGGTGACCAAAGTGCAAATATAAGATGTTTCATCAAGCAGTTTGATGGAGAAGTAACATGCTTTTAAAGTATATATTTGTACTTTAGAATAAGTCATGATGACTTCACATTTTTAGTGAGGTCAGGGAAAGATTTTATATTGATAAAAGTAAATGGTTCTTGGATGATTCTCTGAACACACCAATTATTTCCATAGTGGGCTTCCCCAAAATGTGTTTTTCTGTTTGGTATTTGGAAAGATATGAGTGCTGCAATGAAGCACAAATGGGCATGTTGGGTACATTCTGTGCTTGCAGAACCAAATAAAAATGGCTTCTCACAGAATTCTAATATCTAGTACCCATAAGTGCCTCAATGTACCAACAGCTCAGCATATTGTGAAACTTTTATTTGAAAAATAAAAAAGATTGTCCTAAGTCTTATAAACAAGTGATGTAATGATCATTTATTAAATAACTAGTGCAGTGTTTCACATTTATTAATTTTTTTGTTGAATTTATTTGAACTTAGGCTTCTATAATAAGAATAAAATAATATCTACATTCATCTAATGGTCTCCATTAGACAGACATTCCACATCAAATGGAAAGTATTATTTTTAATAATGTGAATTCACAAATGTTATAATGAATTTCAAGTCTACTTATTTTGCTAGATAACATGAATATTTAATTATCTATCAATCAAATTTTTGTTACCTTTTAAGTGGTTATAAAAAGCCAACAGACTTCTTTTCCCCTTCTAAAGGTCTTTTTTGTTCAAGGTCAGTTTATTTATTTTTGGATTACCTGAGTGCAAATCTAAAATATTTAGAGAATTATATTTGACTTTATTATTTTTTATCCTCATATCCTCTAAACATTTAGTCTATTCTGTAGTGAGCTTTTTCTTCTCAAAACACAGCCAGGTGATAAAAGTTCAGATCTTTTATTATTTCCAATATAGCCCGGTTAGCTTAGAGGCCTATCTCTCTGCTTGGTTCCAAGAGCTCTCTCCAAATGTCTTTAAATCCAAAGGTCTGGTCCTTCAGCCTCTGCCTCTGCTTTCTTCAGCCTCCAGCCAGCTCCAGTCTTCATGTCATTCCGGTGAAATTTCGACTTGTAGCGTCTTCCTCTCTGAAGAACTTCTTCGACTGGCCCATTGGCCTATTTATGCTCCTTCCAGAGAGAGGGATTATGGGTTTTCTCCCATAGTGCTCTCTGGCCCAAAGAGCTTCAAGGGAGGTATGAACTCATTGAACTCCAATGAGTAAAGGTGTGAACACAAGCCTTGTCTTGATTAGTTCTACTTAGTACCTTGTTTCAGGTTCTGGCCAAAACATCTTCTTGTAAGATTAGATCAACTCTGATTAGTTAGCAGTTAGTAAGGATTCCAACATCCCCCCCTTTTTTTTGTTTTAAAACATAGGGGGTTTCTAAGGGGGTACACATAAATCCATCAATATGGGAGGCATTATACATAATTTACATGAGCACATAGCAATATAACACAGGCTAGTAGTAATGTAACAAATAACAAGAATCAATCTGAAAATTTACACATGTCCATAAGTCCTAGAAACAGTCCAATAGGATTCCATTGTCCATTAGTTCATGTGCCAGGAATCTAATAATTCTTGTGAGCACAATCAGCAACAGAACCACCCGATATTTCTTGGGTCTTCTCCTTTGTTTCAAGGGTCTGCTCCATCTTTCTGCGATGGACAAGGCGAATGCGGCTCGTAGGCACCCATCTGATTCCTTCTCCACCTGTAGAGATGCAAGCAAATCCTCTCCCCCAAGCAGTTAGCCTATCTGGTCCCTTCCATTCACCACTTTCTGGGTCTCTCCACATCACCTGGCGATTATCTAAGGATAGTGGAGCTGCTCGCACTGGACACTGCTCTTCTGGTGGGTTATAAAACCTGTCTGCTGGAGCCAGTGAATCTTTATCAAAGATTAAAAAATTAATGGTATAGAGAACTAAGTTTAGAAGTTCTCTAGGGTTACCCGTGGCTCCCCCTTTCTTTTGTTTTTGGAGGAGTGTCTTAATGTCTCTGTTTCTTCTTTCTACTATTGCTTGACCTTGAGGATTAAAGGGTATGCCAGTAGTGTGTAGAATCTTATACTGTGCACAAAAGTGTTCAATCATTAACATATTCCCAAGTACTTAGACTGTTGTGAGTTCAAAAGTTGGAGTTCTTGTTCTTCTCAATACACAGCCGGTTTAGCTTAGAGCCCTCCAAATATCTCCAAATCCAAAGGTTATTAGAAGCTGCAAATTTTATTTGGGCTGTGGCAATTCTTTGTACCACACCTACTGAATAGGCTGAATCAGATATTATATTTATGTCGCCTAGGTAATAAGTGAGAGCTAGCATAATTCGTTCTGCTGAGTGGACTGAAAAGGAGTTCTGACTACTCTTTCCATGTGCAAAATTTGGAGCCATGGCCAATAAAATCTGCCACTCTGGGATGGTTTCACAGCATACATTAATTTGTGCATTTGTATAGAAGGTATATATCTTGTCAGGTCTTGTCCCAGATAATTGTACTGCTCGCTTAATGGCCTTCAATAGAATTCTAGCCACAAGCACTGGGTAAGGCGTAAGGCTTTGTTCTGGTTGTGCTGGGAGGTTCACCCACTCTATCACACTGTCTCCTTGATGAAGGACTGCTGTGGGTGCTTCTTTCGTAGCAAAAACTGATATTTCCAAGGATTTTTGAGTTACTCTCTCAACTACATTGGATAAAGCCAGTTCAACTTCTCTCAAGGTCTCTTGAGCTTCTTTTGTAAGCCGGCGTGGTGAATTTAAAGCAGTGTCTCCCCTTAAAATTTCATATAGGGGTTGCAATTGATTGGTAGTTAAACCTAATACTGGACACATCCATTGGATATCTCCTATTAATTTTTGGAAATCATTTAAGGTGTTCAACCTCTCTGTTCTTAAAGACAGTTTTTTTGTGTAAGTGCCTTAGGATATATTTCATATCCTAAATATTGAAAAAAATTTTGCAAGGCTTCAATGAACCAAATTAAAGTGAAATACGAGAAAACAGAAAATAATATATCTATGACAATAACAGTATACATAAAAGAACAAAAAAGAAAACTCAATGTTTTATAATTATAATGATCAGCCTTGGTTCAAGAAAAAGTAAAGAAAATGTACATTGCTCTCTTCTTTGTAGAGTCAGAGCATTATGAGAATAAAAAAATGAATATAATATCAGAATTTCCCATAAATACTTTTTTCTGTTCCTTTTTCTGGGATTAAGTAATTCAGGCATAGGTTGTTAAGACCCTGTGTTTGTGTCTACAAGAAATATTCTTGTTCATTCTAAAGGAGAGTCCTGACCATTATACTTGTGAAAGAAGAGACTAAAAGAAGCAAAATCCCTTTTTTACTGAGGAAAGTAATTATTTTTGTTTGGAGCCGGGTGGAGAGGAGGGTTTGGGATGAACATAACTATCATGAAGTCTACCTGCAATAATGAGCACCATCCTAATCTGTTTACTGTGTTTGGAATTCTCAGAATTAAATTTTCTATAGACTATTAGAAGAACAAGATTCTTTGACCACAGCTTGTATTTGGCAGCAGAGACTTCTTATATTGGAGTTTTACTAGATATTTCAAAGAGTGTCTCAATTAAAGCAACTTGCCCTCCCACAGTTAAGAAGCATGGGAAGATTGTAGATAAAAATTTAATAACTACATGTCTATATAAAACAACACTTTTGTATCAAGAGCATTGTCTCCCACAAGCATTCTAACAAATCTATTTTAAAAAGGAATAATTTTCCAAATACCTGAAAAATTTCTCATCAGTCTGTCTGCTGCTTTTGGAAAATATGAAATCATGAAATATAATGATACATGAAATTATTTTTTCTGGATTTGTATGTCACTCTGGCAGATAAATATAACAGTAAACTAACAATAACACAGTAAGCATCCACTACAGGAAGTTTAATTAATATTTTAGTAATTAATCTGAGAATAGAAGCCATAAGAGGTACAACTTGCTGAAACTTATCCAAAAATGATGGCTATTGCCCAAGGTATTTTTTTATGAAAGAAATAATTTTATTTGAAAACAGAAGGACTATAAAATGCCCCACTGACATATGGGGAAAGAACTTAGTGATTTTTAAGAAAGAACACAAAACTCCAGTGAGACAAATACTAAACTATCACTGACTGAAATATACTTAGTAATGAGAAAGAAGAACAATTAGACAAAAATTACTTTTTTCTTGAAAGATGAAACTTTTAAAATGTTGAATTAATAAATGAATCCTTTGGAGGCTGGTTCATGCCAATAATATTATTAAATAAATTGCAATTTCATCTCTCTTCTGCAATATTTATATGGCAACCAAGAATTATTGGTAATATGAATGAATCTACCAGGCTTGAAGATTCACTTCTTTGAATATTATAAATTAGTTTGTAAAATGTATCTGCAATCAGATTTTAAACAAATTTCATAGAACATAGAATTTCAGTTCTAGGTAAGATTTTGAAGATCATTTTATCTAACTCTTGCTAGTTGGAGGAATTCTCTGAACTCACTGAAGCTTTAGGCAGCTTCTAGTTATGAATAGTCCTCATTTTAGAAAGTTATTTCATGTTTCAAATTGAAATCTATCTTTTTATCTTCCACCCATAAGTCCAAATGAAGTAAGACTTTATGATGACAAGGACCCTGTTTTGCTTAAATTTTGTATCTTAACACCTAACACAGTGCTTTGTGCAAAGTAGATACTACATAAACATTTAAAAATTGAATTGGTTCTAATTCTTCTTTCTGGATCCAAGAAAACAAATCTATATCCCTTTCTGCGAAAAAATCCGTGCTTTGGTGTTTGGGAAATCTCATTTTATTTAATTTTTTGCTGGGGCAATTGGGGTTAAGTGACTTGCCCAGGGTCACACAACTAGGAAGTGTTAAGTGTCTGAGACCAGATTTGAATTTAGGTCCTCCTGTCTAATGGACCTAATTTCCATTATTTGGAATGGATAGAGAATCTATCCATTATGCCACCTAGCTGCTCCAAGGGAAATCCCATCTTAATTATTAAAATTGTTGTTCAGTCATGGTCAACTTATCATGATTCTATTTGAGGTTTTCTTGGCAAAAACTGGAATGATTTGCCATTTTATTCTCCAGCTCATTTTACAGATGAAAAAACTGAAACAGATGAGTGACTTGCCCAGGATCACACAGCTAATAAGCATCTGAGTTTGGGTTTGAACTCAGATTTTCCTAATTGTAGGCCTGGCCCTCTATTGTGCTACCTAATTGCCTTTAAAAAAAGTGATTCTTAGCATCAGTCACTTATTGAATTAAATAAATTTGACAACTAAACTGTATAATCTAGCCTCTAAAGGAGATCTATGATAACTGTATGAACAAGGAGGAATTTTATTTTTAATGAACATTATTTTAAAGCAAAGTTCATAAGATCATAGATTTAGCGATAGAAGAAGACTTACAGATCATCTCTTTCAAACCTCTCATTTTTCACTAGAAAACTGAGACTTGGTTTCAATGAGTGGTCACTATAACACGCTATTTCTTAATAACAGAGAAACAAGAAGGAATTCTATACATTTTTCAATCAGTTTCAACAGAGGAAGTTGAAGAACCATCCTAATTGTTAGTCAGTGGGTTAGGTTTCCATTTTGCTTTGCTTTCAGTTCAATTAATCAAACATTAATCAAAGTCCTATTCTGTGAAAGTTTCTGTGTTAGGTACTGCCAATAGAAACTGGAAACTGAGTGGATGCCCATTAGTTGGAGAATGGCTGAATGAGATATGGTATATGAATATTATGGGATATTGTTGTTCTATAAGAAATGATCAGCAGAATTATTTTAGAGAGGCCTGGAGAGACTGACATGAACTGATGCTGAGTGAAGTGAACAGAACCAGGAGATCATTGTACACAGCAACAATATTATATTCGAAGATCAGTTCTGATGACATGGCTCTTTTCAATAATGAGATAATTAAGGCCAGTTCCAATGATCTTGTGATAAAGAGAGCCATCTATATCCAGAGAGAAGACTATGGAAACTGAGTCTGGATTACAACATGGTATTTTCACTCTTTTTGTTGTTAATTGCTTAAATTTTGTTTTCTTTCTCATTTTTTTTCCTTTTTGATCTGATTTTTCTTGTGCAATATAATTGTATAAATATATATTCATATATGAAATTTAATATATATTTTTAATATGTTAGGTACTGCCAATTATAAAAGATGAATAAAATAATGCATGGATTCTCCCTTTAAGGGATTTATATATGGACTATATATAAAATACTTTTTATATATGTGTAGACATGTACTCTAAGAGAAAAAACATTTGCAACAAACTACACACAACATTTGGAAACACTCTCCTAATGAAGACATCGTTACAATTAGAGTAAAATGGGCCCTGAAAAATAAAATTACTTATAAATTAATGAGATATTCAAATATTTTCATATTTTAAGGTGAAAAATTATGCAATGAAAGGTTCCATGTAACAATGACATAATTTTTCAACTCTTAATTGTAATTTGTCATGCCAGATTTATATTTTATATTATTTCTGTTTTTAGACTGGGAAATTAAACACAGCCAAATGTATATTCAATAATCTAGTGAAAAGAAATAACCACCAAAATAAAGTTATGCCTTTTTATATTTAGTTTTCTTGAGAAAATAATGATATTAATGATGATAATGATGATGATGTTGATGGTTTTTTAAAAAGTAAGATAAAGCTATACAAATAAGAGAAATAGATATATTTGAGGACTAGAGGAATTTTCCAAAACTGTTTGAAGCTGAACTTCTCATACTTCTGAAATTCCTTGAAAGGATGTTATTACTTTCTTATATAAGTCTGGAGGTATTTTATTGGTGTGTGTTACCTAATTATTCATATTCTTTTTGAAGGTTATTTGAACTCTCATAACACTTAATATCTTTCTTAATGTAAGTCTTCAAAATACCTGTAACTAAGATGAGGTTTTTCCCTTTTTCAGTTGTATAGCTATATATGAATTTGTTGAGTTCATTTTAAAAGACTCTGAATCCTAAGGGAAGCAAAAGCAATATATAAATGTAAAATATCACTTGAATCATTTCAGAAGTTCTCTTGTGATTCCAACTCTTGAGGAAATTGTGTGTGTCACCTTATAAGGAAATGTGTTGACCTTTAAAAAATGTTCTCCTTTTGCCTAAATTCAGATATGGTTTTTCTAAATATTATTTTTCAAAATTTAACTGATTTTCTCCACTTGATAATTGGACAAAGGGTATGAATTGGAAATTTTCAGAGGAACAAATCAAAGCTATAAGTAACCATATGAAAAATGTTCTAACTCACTAATAATTATTTAAATTGACATTAAAATGACATTATCATCATTAAATTGACTAAGATGATAAAAAGGAAAATGACAAATACTGGAAGGAAGAAAAAATAGGTATGTTAATGTGCTATTGGTGAAGATGTGAATTAGTTTAAACTTCCTGGAAAGCAATTTGGAATTAGGTTGAAAAGTTTTCAAACTGTGTATACTCTTTGGTCTAGAAATACTGCTATTAGGGCTCTACCCCAAGGATATCAAAGAAAGAGGAGAAGGACCCATATCTACAACAATGTTTATAGCAACTTTCTTTAGTTTAAAATGGCAAAGAAGGAAAAAGTGATGAGATGTCCATCAGTTGGGGAATAGCTGAACAAGTTATGGTATATAAATTGATGATTTAAGAAAAGATGAAGGAATAGTTTTAGGAAGATCTACCTATATGAACTAATGCAAAGTCAAGTTTGCAACAGAAACAGGATAATCTCCATAATAAAACCAACATTTTAAAGATAATCAGCATTGAAAGACAGTAATTATGATAAATAAAATGATCCAGCAAAATTCCAAAGGACTCATGATAAGATATATTATCAAGATAGATAATTGATAGATTGAAAATTTGTTTAACTTCCTCCTTTCCTTCCTTCCTTCCTTCCTTCCTTCCTTCCTTCCTTCCTTCCTTCCTTCCATCCTTCTTTCTTTTCCTTCCTTTCTTTCTTTTTTCATATAGCCAATGTGAATTATTTTTGGTAAAACTATACATTTCTATAATAGATGTTGTTGTTCTTTGCCCCTTATAAAGAGGGAGGAATATGAGAGGGGAGAGAATTTGGAACTTTAAAAAGAATTAAAAATCCTTATACTTAAAATAATTTTTAAAGTAGAAATTTAGTTGATTTTGCTTATAATGAAAATTTCCTTGTACCCACTAGAACAAAGAACAAATAATTGATCAATTTATGAATGCTTGGGAATTGCTCTGGGCCAATAACTTCTTTTTTAGTCTCAGCAAGAAACAGGATTCATACTTAAGTATTTATACCAGAGTACACAATGGTAAAAAAAAAATCGTTTTTTTTCCCTTTGAATGATTTACTCTCCTGTTCATTTTGTATTGCTATACATTTTAATTTTTTTTCTAAGAAAAGGTTTTGCCTAGAGTAATTTTGTAGCAAGTTGAACCATGCTGAAGGCATGAGTTTCCATGAAACTTAAGAGCCTTGATAAAAAAATCCATATTGATTTTGCTGGATAGTTCTGAAGGAAGAATTTATAATTGTGTTAGATTTCTCAGTGGCAAGAAATACTTCTTCCACCCTAAATTCCTTCTGTTGCAATCAGTGTTCTATACCAAAATTTGAAACATATGGATTGTCAGAGATGATTGGTGACTTATTTCTGTCTACTGTTGTGTCTGTTAAGCTCAAGGAATTTGTGTGTATTATAGTTATCCCAAACTGTCACCATCGTACCACATGATCCTCCATAAAATAGTGTGCATAAGACAAACTACAAAGAATGCCCATGGGAGGACTGTCAAAGGACACTGGCCCATAGGGCATATCGATATTCTCATTCCTTAGCAAGTATCTTCCTGTTCAGCAATAAGAGCTATTTCTTTTAAATTACTATTAAAGCAAACTCATTAGCTATATTCTTCTACAGATATATATACTGTGTTTCCCTGATAATAAGACCTATCCTGAAAATAAGCCCTCCCCTTACTTTGTAAGATTCCTCTAAAATAAACCCTCCTCTGAAAATAAGCCCTATTGAGATTGCTACTGTAGTGAAGGTGATCCCCTGTGCTACATGCTACATTATGGTACCCTCTGTATGCACTGTCTTCCCCCCCCATCTCCCGTCTTGTCCCCTCCTCCCCCCCCCCCCAGTGAAACGCACGCTGCGCTCCGAGCTGCATCCAATCAGAGCTGCAGCAGTGAGCACGTCATCCTGTTCTTCCCCAGTGATTTGCTTGCTGGCGCCATTGAGAGCAGTGCCGGGGAGGAGAGCTGAGGCAGGACAACATAAAAACCCGGTATATAAGCGGGAGTGAGGGGGCATGATGGAGGATAAAAGGGGCATGATGGGGTTAAAACATTATTGAATAAAGGTACTTTTTTTTGTTTACATTTACCTGTTTATTAAAATTGCTGTCAATGTTCATTAAAATAAGCCCTCCCCTGAAAATAAGCCCTCTGGTGTTTTTCTGTCCAAAAAAAATAATAAGACACTGTCTTATTATCGAGGAAACATGGTATATAAAATAAAATAAAAATAATATATATATGTATATATATAAAAAGCAAACAAAAGGATATTCTGAATATCTCTGCCACATCAATTATCTACTCATTTTTACCATGAATTCATAAGTAATTATGGATCTAAACCAGTATCTATTATATAACTAACCTTTAGGTTACTATAATTTAGCCAACAAAATTCGAACTCAACAGCAATGGCATTTGACATGTATATAGTGCTCTTATGTTTTACAAAGCACTTTATCTACATTATGCTATCATCCTCACAACAATCCTGTGAGGCTGGTATTATAGGAATTTTTATTATTGCCATTTTACACACGAAGTAACTGAATCTCAGAAAGGCTGTGAGTTGTTCAGTCATATCATTAAGTTGATGTCAGATGAAGGAAAAGAAATAAAAAGTCTTTAGAGAATAGATGGACCAGTGACATTGGTAGGTCAATCAAATACAGAAGTTAGCTTCTCATGGTGGTTTAGCATTCTTAGAACTATCTGGAATTAGTTTTGATTTTTTTTTTTTTCATTTAAAAAGCATTTTTCTCCTTCTCCAACTTTTTTTAGTTCTTTAGGGAGAAAAAGAAAAGAAAAACAAACCCCTAGAAACAAAGATGCACAGTTGAAATTGATCAGAGAAATGTAAATTAAGACAATTCTGAGGTTCCACTATACATCTCTCAGATTAGTTAAAATGACAGGAAAAGATAATGACAAGTGTTGGAGGGAGTGTGGGAAACTCGGGACACTAATACATTGTTGGTGAAATTGTGAACTGATCCATCATTCTGAAGAGCAATTTGGAACTATATCCAAAGAACTATCAAACTGTGCATACCCTTTGACCCAGCAGTGTTTCTACTGGGCTTATATCCTAAAGAGTTTTAAAGGAGGGAAAGGGACACCTATGTGTAAAAATGTTTGTGGCAGCCCTGTTTGTAGTGGCAACAAACTGGAAAGTCAGTGGATGCCTATCATCCAGGAAAATGGCTGAATAAGTTATGGTATATGAATGTTATAGAATATTATTATTGTATAAGAAATGATCAGCAGGGTGATTTCAAAGAATCTTGGAGAGACTTACAAGAACTGATGCTAAGTGAAATGAGCAGAACCAGATCATTGTACATGGTAACAAGATTAAACGATGATCAATTCTGATGGACGTGGCTCTTTTCTTAGTGATCTTGTGATGAAGAGAGCCATCTACAGTCAGAGAGAGTGGACTATAGGAACTGAGTATGGATGATAACATATCATGTTCACTCTTTTTTTTGTTTGTTTTCTTGCATTTTATTTTCTTTTTCATTTTTTCCATTTTGATTTGATTTTTTCTTATGCAGCAAGATAATTGTATAAATATATATGCATATATTGGATTTACCATATATATTAATAATTATAACTTTTTATTGACAGAACCCATGCTTGGGCAATTTTTTACAACATTATCCCTTGCACTCACTTCTTTTCCAACTTTTCCCCTCCCTCCCTCCCTTCACCCCCACCCCCAGATGGCAAGCAGTCCTATACATGTTTAACATATATTTTTTACCATGTTTAACATATATTGGATTACTTGCCATTCAGGGGAAGGGATGAAGGAAGGAGAGGAAATGGGAACACAATATATTTTGAAAAGAGAAAACTTTAATTAAAAAAAAGATGCACAGTTAAGAAAAACAGATTCCTATGTTGACCATGTCTAAAAATTTGTATCTTATTCTGTTATCTTGACCCAATACCTCTCTCTGTGTCACAAGGTGGATAACATTCTTTAGTTTCAGTCTTCTGGAATTATGATTGTTTATTGAATTAATCTTAAGGAAATCAATTTATATTATAACAACAAAGCTGTAAAAATGAACAACTTTGGGGTTTTTTGTTTGTTTGTTTTTTGGGGAAATGTGGTGCTTTGTCTGAGAACCCACCAGAGATAAAATGTGAAGTTGACAAATGTTCTTTTCTTGCTGCTACAAATGGAGAATTGCAAAGATATTTTTGTCCCACAGTGCTGAGATTTAGAGGATGCTGACCACACTGATTGGTTGTCCAGCTACATAGAAACAGCTGAATTTGGCATCAACTTATCTATAATAACTAAAATGAAAAACATTTCAGATGAATATATTTCCAGTGGCCTCTAGGGAAGCTTAAGAATTGTACTTCTTAAGAATTGTATTTCAGGTGAGTTTCTCTCTATGCTTTAAGTCCTCAGCTCCTACAGTCATTTTGGTCCCCTTTGTGAACCAACCGAGCATGGCTTGCGGTGTTCTAAGTCCCAAATATCACCACCAACTCCAATCTTTTTTGATGCTGGTTCCATGTTAAAACAACAAACAAGCTCAATTTCAGTGTCAGAGTCACCTGCTACTTTCATATCACAAGGGTAACAATGACACCATCTCAGTGGATATCTTCCTGTTGGCTAAAGTATGTGATTTGTATTTCCTAAGCAGCGCTGTGATTAAATATAAATTGCTATTCCCTATATATAACTCTTGATTTTAAAAATCCTTTTGAGTTCCTTTAATTATGCACTTTAATGATTTTTAAAGTATTTTGCTCAATATAATTGTGCAATAATCAAATTCAGCCATGCTGAGGTCTTTCATTTTTACTTCTTTGATACCAAATTTTTATTGACACCCCAAAACAATGTCATTTTGTAAACTTGTCCTTAATCTCTAAATCTCCTACAGTGCCAAAAATGGTGCTTTAAATATATAAATACTTAAAAACATCTGAATGAATGAATAAAATAAAAGCACACTAACAGCAATTTGATCTAAGATACACAGTATGGTTGTGTTATGGTGTATCTTGTGTCATGACTAGTCAGACATCTCAGAAGTTAATTTTGTTTTGAGCTTTTTATCATTAACCTTTCAGGTATTAGATAAACTTTCAACACTTCTCCCATGCTATGACATTCTCTCTCTTTCTCTTCACAGGTGGCATGCTTTATTAAACAGCATACCTGTATTTTGGTTTTTCGTTTCTGAATCATTATGGGTTTTTGTTGTCTGATAGAACAAAAGCCCTAAAGAAGATTAAAGTGACATGTCATAAGAAATCATACTAGAACCCAAATGGTAGTTTAAAATGCAGCATGTTTGTTAACAGCTGTTTGCCTGGCTTGTGACTTGTGCTCTGTAACATTGATGAATTACCCTCTACTGTTGCTAGGTGCCCATCAACCTGTGAGAACCTTCAGGCACCTAATGTGTTTAAATTTAGCAAAAGGCATTCTTTCATCAGTGGGTTAGAAAAAATGCTGTCTCTCTGTCTCTCTGTCTCTCTTCATATTACACACTTCTCTATCTCTTTAATTTCCTCTTTATCTTTCTCTTTAAATTAAATAGTTCCATACCATTCATGGGCATGCATATGTATACATTTATAAGTGTATAATACAGTTTTACATGTGTTTGTGTGCATTTACATTCCACAAAGAATATTTCAATGCCTATCTTCTGATTTTTTCTCAATGAAATGCTATTAAATTTGATTTTTATTAATTTCCTCACTAAGTGGTTTACTTATTTTTCAATCTTATTTTATTGATTCTTTTTGTTTTTACATCATATTTATTTCCAATATATTCCTATTCCTTCTGCTATTCAGAGTGACACACTATAAGAAGAAAAAAAAAAGAAAAGAACAAGAAAATTGAGAAAAAAAAAAACAACCATTGCATGAGAAGTAGTGTTGTAGAGTGGAAAGAATCATAACTTTCACTAGAGTCAGAGGATAAGGCTTCAGATTTCACCTTTGCTCTTTATTATCCATGAATCTTGAATCAATCAATTAATTTGTCTGAGGCTTGATTTCCTAGCCTATGAAATAATGCAGTTGGGCTAAGTAGCCTCATAGATTCTCTCTCTGATCTCATGATCAATCATTTCTTATAGACAAAGTCAGCTAGATGACACAGGGGATGGAATATTGGCCTAGAGTCAGAAAAACCCAAGTATAAGTCTTGCTTCAGATACTCATGACTCCAGGTAGCTCACTTAATGTCTATTATGTATCTCCTCATTTTCTCATATGTAAAAATGGGGATAACAATAGCACCTATCTTCCCATAAAGCTCTTGCAACAGGATCTGGTACGTAATAGGTGCTTAATTAATTCTTATTTCTTTCTTTTGTATATTTATATATAATTGTATATAAATATATATTTATATTCAATTATATATTTCAAATCAATAGTTCTTCAACTCTGCAAACAAATGAAGGATGCTCATTTACCCTTTTCAAGGTCTAAACTTGTCCATTACAATTACAAAGAGTTTAATTCCTTTTTTGGTCTTTTTAATTGATATTGCTATAGTTAATGTAAACAATGATTTCTTTTTCTGATTCTATTTACTAGCCTATATATCAATCACTACAATTCTTCCATTGATTCTTTGAATTGTTTGTGTTTGCCACAATTTCTTATGACATGATAATATTCTATTACATTCATGTGCTGCTATTTCTTAATTCCACAATTAAGGGACATCTACTTTGTATCTAGGTTTTCTATACAAAAATGACTGCTATGAACATTTGGCTTAAGTGGAGTCATTCTGTATTTGAGTTCCTTGTAGGTATAAAGATAGCATTCTACATCTACTATAGTTAGTTACTCTTTAGCATAGTTGGTTTGATTGACTTATAGCTTCTCTGAAAATTTATGACTTGATTTGTCTGCTTTCCTTTCAACATTAATATTGCCTGCTTATTATTCTTGACAACTAGCTTGTGGAAAAATGGAAATGGAGAAATTAATTTTTTAATTGCATTTCTCACATTATTACTGATTTTAATCAATTTTTATGTTTGTAAATAGATTGCAATTATTCTTTTGAAACATGTTTGTTCACATTCTTTGACCACTTGCTATTCTACTTTTTGATTTAACAATGTTGGGGAATGAAGAAAGTTTTAAAAATTACTCATATATCCATTTATTTTTTGCTATGGATCTATCTTCTGCTCAAACTCTTGGACTTAACTTTCCAGTGACCAGTAAAATATAAAAGGAATACCTAAGACTTTCTTATAACCATAATTTTATCTCTCAAATTGTTGTGCTAATATTAAGTGAAGCTAAATGATTGCTATTACAAATGTCCCCTTGAGCTAGATACCATGCTATTGTTCTGATTTTGCAAATGGATAAGTTCTCTACTTATAATCTGTCTTTCAACATCATTTCTATTGTTTTATTCTGCCTTCATGTTACAACTTGTCCAAATGATCCATCTTCTTCCTTCCCTGGGCTCCATCCCACATCATGAGGTTTGATATGTAATTCTCTTCCCTTATGATCCAAATCTATCCCTATTCCCTGATTAACCCAGGGACCATTCAGTTGAGTATCCCAATTGGCTCCTGTGTGGCACTTTATAGTCTGACTAATTAAGGACTCTTGAGAAATAAATTCTTAGAGCATGTAGCAAGCAATCTGGTAAATCACTTACTTAACAAGAATTAGTCAATTGTCCTTTTTAAATGTCAATCTGGTGTTTGCATCTGGAAATTTACTAGACCTCCAAATTCAACCCTTTATAAAGATCCACAAATGGCCTTCTGAAAAAAAAAAAAGGTAAGAAATCACAAGATTGCTTTAATAATGCTCATTATAATTCCAAATCACCATATAGGGATAAGAGCTAATTAAAATATTTAATAACATTAACATTTTAAAAATCATTTTAAATTTATATTAATCCTTAGTTCTCTAAACAACCATGCCCTGCAATAGATATTCAAACATCCAAAATTAATAAGGATTTTTTTCTTTAAAATATTTAGGCTTAGTTAAATACATTGAAAAATCGAAAAACTCTTAGAATTTCTCCTCATGGGACAATAGTATTAAATGATGAAAATCCAGTTGTAGTATTTGCAGATCATAGAATTGGAAAGCAATTATTGAGAATAATAGGCACATTAATTACTCCTAAGCTAATGAAATTCAAAAATGAAGGACTTCTTAAAATCCAATAACAACAGACAACAGAAAGGACCATACAATTATTTAAGAAAAGCTTTATTTTTTAGCTTCTGTGGTAGGAAAATACAACTTAAAATTTTATGTCATATAAATAGGCATTTTTAGTTTATTTACTTTGAGTTCTGTTGATGATTTTCACATAATTGAAATAACTGAAAGTGATATAATTTTGTACTTTTTACAAAGGGTTATTTACTGAAAATATATAACAAAAACTAAAGTTATCAATCTTATCTCTACTCACTTTGCTATCCCCTGCCATCAAAGTAGTGCTTTCAAAATATTCCCTCTAAATTGGGGCATACTTTCCTTAACTACATTGATTCCTAAGGGGAGTGGACTCAAAGTGAAAGTTGTAATTGAGCTATATTTCTCTTATTGAGTTCCCTTCTAGGTTTAGCATAACTGATGGATGAGTTGTTTCTGTACTCACAGGGCATGGTTTCTAGGCTTCTCTGTCCACTGCTGGGCTGGATCAAATATTTCATATCTAAGTGCTACAATGTTTCATCAGGTTCTTCTCACACAGTTATTCAGCTTATCCAAATGATCCTTTTTGTTCCTTTACTGGGCTCCATACCACATCACGAGGCTTGATATATAGTTCTCTTCCCTTAATATCCAAATTCAAGTTATGCAAAAAACAGCCATAGAGTCCCATTGATGTAAATCTGGTGGCTTTCCTGAATTTTCAGAGTTTACAAGGTCATAGTCTAGTTTGCTCTATCTGATACAAATTCACTTAAGAATAGGAAAGAATATATATACAAAAAGACAGGAGAAACAAAACCTTGGCCACAAGGTGACCAGGTGGGGAAAAAGTTGACTCTACCTGTATGCTTATGCCATTTCTTCCTCCTCAATCTCAAATCACTAGGAAGAGAAATATTTAATTCCTTCATTGCAGCCTTTTGTATGTACCCTCAATTCTAATTCAGCAGCCAAAAATGAAAAGCTTGTTGTCACCAAATACCCACATGTACAGTGAAGTGGAGATAAGGGGCAACTATTATGAACCATCACATTGCCAGAAATAATTTTCCCAAGTCTTCTTCTGAATACAAGGCAGAAACATAAAATTCACAATTCAAGAATTAGACTTCCATTGGCCATTATTCTCATTACAGAAGGGTAATTGTTATATACAAAATAGAAAGAATAGGTTTGTAGTCCTATCAGTTGAGATTTTTTTAATATACCCAGTTAAGTTCTACTAACCCAAGACAATTCTGAAAAAAAGAAAAAAGAAGAGAGGACGATCTAAGTTCTTGTAAGCCATAACTATAATTTTAATGTGGCCAATTTTTTTCCTCATATAAACCAGTCCCTTATAATGAAAGACTTTCTCTCGTCTATTACTCTGTAACTTTTTAATAAAGAAGATAATAGGTTAAGTCTTATCTAAAGTATTGTGCATCACAGGTTAAATAAGTGGTCAAATACACACACACACACACACATATTTCTTAAGGTGAAATAAATTTCATCACTGACAAGTATGTCCCACAATCCATATCTAAAATAGGATAATAAATGTAATAAGAACTTGGGTCATTCTTTTATGTAGGGATAAAAAAAAGTAATTCAGGCCCTGATTACATTCCCAAATATGTATTATAATAGTTTAGTTTGTTATTACTACAGCTTTATTGAATTATACTTGAACTGTGCCATCACATGAAGATAGAATTAGATTTTGAGAGATATTAAAAAAACCCTGAAGAATTCTCAAGTCAAGTCAATGAGCATTTATTAAATGATGAGTATGTGCAAGATCTTGTGTAAGCACTGAGGGATTCAAATAAAGGGAGAAAAAAACTCTTCCTGCCAAGAAAGATTTCATATTGTAATGGAAAAAAATAAACAATTACATACATATTTGAGATAAGTAGGACAAATTGGAGATTATATCAGATGAAAGGCACTAATATTGATAGGGACCAGGAAAGACTTTTTGCATAAGGTAAAATGCTAAGGTAAAATTTGAAGAGAGACTTGAAGAAGCAATAGGAAAAAGAATAGAATTGTTGGATCATAGTATATACATACATATTTAAATAGACATATAAATGTGTGTATATGGAGAGGAATTGAATACTGGATAGTGGATACTGGAAATATAGAAAAGGTCAGATTGTAAAGGCTTTTAAAAACCAGAGGATTTTATATTTGATACTGGAATCAACAAGGCCATTTGAATTTATTAAGTAGGAAAATAACAGAGACCTGAGTTTCAGGAAAATCACTTTGGCAACTGAATGGAGAATAGCTTAGAATGGAAGCCTTGAGACAGATCAATCTGCAAGCTAGTAAAATAGCTCAATTATGATGTGATGAGGGCCTGTGTCATGATTATGACTGTATCAAAGAATTGAAGTGGGTACTCTTACAATGAGAATGATATAAAAGTAGAAATGATGGAACTTGGCAATAGGTTTGACATAAAGAGATGAGAGTAAGAAGTCAAGAATGACACCTAGTTGTAAGTCACAATGTTTGGGAACTTGGTAGTAATGAATTTAGTCTTGAACATAATGAATTTAAAATGAGGAACCCAATAGGCAGCTGGAGTTGCAAGATTGAAGGTCAAGGCTGGATAATTGGATCTGAGAATCATCTTAATAGAGATGATAATGGAATCCACCAAGCAAAATAGTATGGAATAAGAGGAAAAGTCCTAGACAATGTCTGGGGAGTATCCAAAGGACAACCTGGATAAAGAACTTTCAAAGGAGACTGAATAAGATCAGTCAGAGAGAACCAGGAAAGAGTAGTGTTGTTAACCTAAAGAAGTCAGTGTCATACCAATCAAACTGTCCAAAAATTATAGTTAGAAAAAAATAGCAAAATTCATCTAGGAGAAAATATGTCAAGAATATTAAGAGAATTTATGAAAAATGCAAAGGGAGGTGGCCTAGCCTATTATAAAGTGGCAGTTATCAAAACCATTTTGTATTGGCTGTGAAAAAGAATAGAGGATAAGTAGAATAGGTTCAGTACACAAGATGTATTGTTTGATAAACTAGAAGACTTCAATCTCTACAATAAGAATTCATTATTTGACAAAAATTGCTGAGAAAATTGAAAAATTGAATATAGTATTGTAGAATCTAGACAAAGATCAACATCTCACACCCAAATATATCTATATCTATATCTCTACCTATATCTATATATATTTCAGGATAAGATCAAAATGAGTTCATGATTTAGACATAAAGGATGAATATATATAATAATAAATAAAATATACAACAGAGTGAGCAAATATAAGCAAATTAGGAAAACAAAGAGTAGTCTACATGTAAAATCATTGGAGAAGGAAAGAATCTATAGCCAAAGAAGAACTAGATAACATTGTGAAATGAAAAAAGAATAATTTTATTTCAAACAATGCTCATCCTCCTCCCTTCTTTCCCTTAATTATATTTGATCTTTTCTGCCTCTTGGTGTGATATAATTTACCCCATTTTACCTTCATTTTCCTCTTTTTCCAGTACAATTCCTTTTCCACTCTTAGTTTCCTTTTTATATCATCACAATAAAGTCAATTTGTACCAACACCTTCTAAATATACCCTTAATAAAGACACAGTTTTCAAAAGTTATACATATAATTTTCCCATGTAGCCATGTAAACATTTTAATATTTAAAAAATTTATTTTTTTCTTCCCTTTTTATTTTTTAATGCTTCTATTGAGTTCTGTATTTGAAGATCAAATTTTCTGTTCAGCTATGGTCTTTTCATAAAAATAAATGGAATTCCACTATTTCATTGAGTAGTTGACTCTTGGCTGAAGTCCAAGCTTCTTTGCCCTCCAGAATATCATATTCCAGGACTTTCAATCCTTTAAAGTGGAAATGTTTAGGACTTGGGTAATCTTGGTTGTGGCTCCCTGATCTTTGAATTGTTTTTTCTTGGCTGCTTGCAGTATTTTTGACTTAATCTGAACTCCAAGTTTTCTTTTGGGGTCTCTTTAAGGAAGTGATTGGTGGATTTTTTCAGTGCCTATTTTACCTTCTGGTTCTAGGACATCAGGGCAGTTTCCCTTGATGATTTCTTGAAAGATGTTGACTAAATTCTTTTTTTTATCATGGTTTTCCATGATAATCTAAAATCCTTAGATTATCTCTCTTGGAGCTATTTTCCAAGATAATTTTTTTTTAAATGAGGTATTTTATGTTTTCTTCTATTTTTCTTTTCTTTTCTTTTTTTTTTGTTTCTGTTTGACTGATTCTTGAAGTCTCATTGACTCATTCACTTCTATTTGTTCACTTTTGATTTTTAGTGAATTATTTTCTTCAGTTAGTTTTTTTTTTTTTATATCTCTTGCATTTGGCCAATTGAATTTTTAAATGAGTTGTTTTATTTATTGGATTTTTCTCCTATTTCACCTATTCTATTTTTCAAGTAGTTATTTTCTTTTTCCATTTCATGACATTTATTTTTTAAAGAAGTGGTTTTCTTAGTGTATTTTTTTTTTCTGTTTCACAAAATGTATTTTTAAGGAGTTGTTTTCTTCAGTCAATTTTTGTATTTCTTTTTTCAAACTCTCCTGAAAAGCTACCGTTTCCTTGCTCCATTTTACTTCTAACTCTTTTTAAAGATCTTTTTTGAATTCTCCCAAGAAAGTCTTTTGAGCTGGAAGCTAGCTTTTATCTTCCTTTGAGGTTTCTTCTGAAGACATTTTGCCTTTAGTGTCCTCAGGATTTGAGTTCTGTTATTCCTTGTCTCCATAATAGCTATCTGTGGATCAGGGCTTTTTTTTGTTTTTTTTTTTTTTTGCTCATTTAAAAAGGGTATGTTTTGCTCCCAAAGCACAATTGTCCCGAATTTCCTCTACAGAGAGACAGGGGCTTTGCTGCTCTGGGGCAGGTGGTGCTGCAGGGCTTCCCCCTTGTATTGAATGGTTCTGGTCAAGTCCTGCCTTTTATTTATTTTATTAAATTGAATACATATTAGATAGTCAATATAGTGTAATGGTTTGGACACTGGTGGGAATGAAGGGAATCAGGAAGACCTGAATTTAAATTCTGCCTCAGACTCCTACTAGCTGGATGATCCTAACAAGTCACTTAACCATTTGGGCCTCAGTTTCCTCTTCTGTCAAAGGAGAGGATTGGATTAGATGACTTCTAAGCCCCTTCAGCTCTTTGTGAAACTATGATCTTCCTTTAGGTGTTACAGGCACATTCAAAATTTAGATAGAAAATTGGACAAACTATTAATCTAACTCTATGTTAGAATCAATATCTAAATTTATTAATACATTTCTATAATTCTTATTTATATATTATAATGTTATTTAAATTATGTATTACTATATGTAAATATGCAATATTTACACACACACATATTAGAATCAAACCTCTAAGAGTGAATGAAAAGCTCCATTCAAATAAGCTCCTGTAACTTAATTTTGAAGAAATGTTTGCAAATTAAATACCTAAATTCTGGGGTTAAATTCCAAATATCTTGTGGCATCAACAATTTGCATGGAAAAGAAGAGAAGGCACAGCAGGTTCTTGGGATAAATCCACAATAGTAGAAATAAATTGTTTTGTATTTTATTAATTTTTGGTTATACATGTACAGTTATTTTTTATATATTTCCATATGAGTCATGTTAGGAGAGAAAAATCAGAACAAAATAGAAAACAGAAACAAAATGAGGAAAAAAATGCTAAAAACTGAAAATAGTGTGCTTCAACATCCATTCAGTCTCCATAGTTTTATGGAAATGGATGCAGATGGCATTTTCCATCCAAAGTCTGTTGGAATTGCTAGGGAGGATGATATGGAATGAAATTAAAGGTAGAGGCATTTGCTTAGACAAGGTGAAGAGATCCCTTCATGTGAAACCAAAGCAAAAGAATAGAAAACTGTCAATGAATTGTAACTTAAATGGCATATCAAATGAGCATAATTTTAGAATTCCTCTAAAACATATAATAACAAAGTAGTAAATGAATATAGCAATAAATCTAGTGCTTCATGAACCCAAAGGTCTAAGCCTTTGAGATAAAAATTGAGAAAGGAAATTAGAAAGCAGTTTGGCAGAAATTAGTTATAGACCAACAGCTTATACCATATGATAAAATAAGAAATGGGTACATGATTTAGAAATAAAGGGTGATATCATAAACAACTTAGAAAAGCATGGAAAATTTTGCCTTCAAATCTATGAAGAAAGGAAGAATTTATGGCTAAACAAGAAATAGAGAGATTACAGGATGTAAAATGAATAATTTTTATTATATTAAATTAAAAAAGGTTTTGCACAAGCAAAATCAATTCAGTCAATATTAAAAGGAAAGCTGAAAATTGGGGGAAATGTATATAGCAAGTTTCTCTGATAAAGGCAGTATTTCTAAAATAAATGGAGAATTGAGTCAAATTATAAGAATTCAAGTCATCCTTTAATTGGTAAATGGTCAGAGGGTGCAAAAAGGCAGTTTTCAAAAGAAATCAAAGCTTTTGCTCCAAATCCCTATTGATTAAAGAAATACAAATGAAAACAACTCTGAGGTATTACTTCATATCTATCAGATTAGCTAATATGAAAGAAAAAAGGAAAATGACATATATTGGAAGGGATGTGCAAAAAAAATACTAATTCATTGTTGGTAGAGTTATAAATGATCCAACCACCCTGGAGAACAATTCATAATTATCTTGAAAAGGCTATAAAATTGTGCATATCTTTTGACCCAATAATATTACTAGTAGCACACCTGTCAGATTGGCTAGAATGACAGAGAAAGATAATGGGGAATGTTGGAGGGGATGTGGGAAAACAGTGACACTGATACATTGTTGGTGGAATTGTGAACACATCCAGTCATTCTGGAGAGCAATTTGGAACTATGCTCAAAAAGTTATCAAACTGTGCATACCCTTTGATCCAGCAGTGTTTCTACTGGGCTTATACCCCAAAGAGATACTAAAGAAGGAAAGGGACCTGTATGTGCCAAAATGTTTGTGGCAGCCCTGTTTGTAGTGGCTAGAAGCTGGAAAATGAAAGGATGTCCATCAATTGGAGAATGGTTGAGTAAATTGTGGTATATGAATGTTATGGAATATTATTGTTCTGTAAGGAATGACCAGCAGGATGAATACAGAGAGGACTGGTGAGACTTACATGAACTGATGCTGAGTGAAATGAGAACCAGGAGATCATTATATACCTCAACAACGATACTGTTTGAGGATGTATTCTGATGGAAGTGGATCTCTTCGATAAAGAGAGCCTTAATTGATCAAAGATGGACAGAAGCAGCTACACCCAAAGAAAGAACACTGGGAAATGAATATAAACTGCTTGCAATTTTGTTTTTCTTCCCGGGTTATTTATACCTTCTGAATTCAATTCTCCCTATGCAACAAGAAAACTGTTCGATTCTGCACATATATATTGTATCCAGGATATACTGTAACCTATTCAACATGTAAAGGACTGCTTGCCATCTGGGGGAGGGGGTGGAAGGAGGGATGGGAAAAATCGGAACAGAAATGAATGCAAGGGATAATGCTGTAAAAAATTACCCTGGCATGCGTTCTATCAATAAAAAGATTAAAATAAAAAAAAATTACTAGTAGCTCTGTATCTCAAAAATAACAATGAAAAATTAAAATAACTTCTATGCATAAAATATTTATAATTCTTCTCTGTGTTGTGGCAAAAAATTAGACATTGAAGATATGTGAACAATTGAAGAATGGCTGAACATATTATGTATGATCATGATGGAATACCATTGTCCTATTAGATGTTTTTAGAGACACTTGAGAAGACTTATATGAAATGATTCAAAGTGAAGTGAGTAGAAACAAGAACCATGATATACTGCGATAGCAATGGTATATGATGATCCATTCTAAATGATGTGCCTATCTCAGTAATACAATGACCAAGACTATTCTGAAGGACTTAATGAAGAATATTATCTACCTCCAGGAAAAAGAATTAATAAGGTATGTATGATTTCAGATCAAAGAATACTTTTTCATTTTATTGTTGTTTTGGCCTATGTTTTCTTTTGCAACATCACTCAGTTGGAAATGTTTTGCATGGCAACAAATGTATAATTTCTTTAAAATTGCTTGCTTTTTCAAGGAGGGACAAAGGGATAAAGGAAAAAAATGAAAAGAATTTGGAACTCAAAAAATTTAAAAGATGGCTGTTAATTTTTTACATTTGTTGAGAAAGACAAGAGATAAAAACACGAAATAGATACCTATCATGCTTAACTTCTTCATTAAAAGATGCTAGGGATGCAGAATGGATATAGCCATCATCCTTCATACAGCTTCCATATGCCTGGGGGAGTGACAAAAATATATGTTCCAATAAATAAAACAAAAGGTAAAATGAGGATGAAGAAAGAACTAAAAATGTGTAATCAGACAAAGCTTCATAAAGGAGATGGTATATTAGCTAGATCTTGAAGAAAGGAAGATAAGAATTCTGAGGTGTGGTGATGAGAAGGAAATGTGTTTCAATGTACTACTCTTTTCCTCACTATCCTAACCCTCATGTGAACTGACAAATTAAATCATATAGGGTGAATGACATTGTTTTTTCAGTGTGCTATAGATTACTATGAGGGCCTAGGGATGGTTTCAAACATTACAGCTCATGAGACCATATCAGGTGCTTTCCAATATTCAATAGATATCAATTAGCTGTTCAGATTTTATTTTAATTAAGGGCATTTACTTAGATGAGGCAACTGGGTGATACAGTGGATATAGTGCCAGGCTTGGAGTCAGAAAGATTCATCTTCTTTAGTTTAAATCCAGTCTTAAATACTTACTAGTTTCATGATGCTGGGCTAGTCACTTAATCCTGTTTGCCTAGTTTCCTCATTTCTGGAGAAGGAAACAGCAAACCACTTCAATAACTTTGCCAAAAAAACCCCAAATGGGGTCACAAAGAATCAGACATGACACAAAATAACTGAACAAATTTGTATAAGTAGTATAGTAAGAAGAGTTGGTATAAAATATTTTCTTTTTTTATTCTTTCCATCCTATTCCAAAACTCCCCCAACATGTCACTCTTTCACAAGTATATAAAGAGTCTGGGAGAAAGTGAGTTTAAGATTAGAAAACACGTCTCAATGTGTTTACTACCAGTTCTTATTAGTTTGGAATATTATTTCTCCTTTTCTGGAGTCCTAATGAAAGTCCCCCAAGATGTAGCTTTCCTCTGGGGTCCTACAGTTGGGGCACTTATAGAATTCTGGTGCTATTGTTACTTATACCCTGAAAAAGTCACGATACTTGATGCTACTTTTTTTCAGCCTTCTTTTCTGTCCTTATCTAGATGCATTATCTCCAATGATATGATCAATTAGGAAGGGAAATAAGTATGACATTTCTTCTAGGCTCTCTCTTTCCCCTTCCCATGATCCTCTGATTATAGCTTCAAGGATTTGGTTCTATAAAACTCTTCCAAATCATTTGTGGAAATATTTGTGCTAGAATTGCCTTATGTAGTACATGCAGGCCCCATAACATGTCTAATTCTTTCAATCCTAAAATATCTAATGATTTGAATCCATTCAATGGCTCAAAGTACCTCACTCTTTCCAAATTGATTTACTAAATTAATTATAGCTAGTTTATGCCTTTCATTTACTGATTGATTCAGTAGTAGTGTTTAGAAATTAAGAAATATGTATCCTTTTGGTCCATATGTAGTTATCTCAGTTTCTTGAACTATCTATATCCACATTTATACTTGTATCCTTATCTTTATCTGCATGTGTGGGAGTGTGTATATATATATATATATATATATATATATTTATATATATGTTACATAAAATTTATATTATATATGTATGTAATACTCTATGATGAAAACTAATTTTTATAAGTATACTCTATAGGTATTGGAGTTTAAGCAGATAATCTATGGTGTCATCTTTAAAAGAATTCAGGATCAGGCTTTCTCCAAATTAAAAAAAAAGGCAGTTATTAAGATTAATTGAGAATCACAAATTCAGAGTAAGTTGTGCTCCTTTTAGGAATTTATCAAGAGTTAGAAGCCCAACAAAGCAAGACAAAGATATTTATGGATTCTGATTACAAGATTTGTAGATTTTGAGATTACAGGAAGATTTTGCTAATATGGGAGCTCCTAAAGCATTGATGGAACTGTGCATGTGATTACCTAGAATGCATACAGAAAAGCCCACTGTGGGTAGGATATTAATGTATGGTAATTATACTATAATTAGCAATAATTTGTCATAAGTTCACCTAAAAGACAGTAAGGGTAGATAATATACAAGTGCCATGTTGGAGGAAAGAGTAATTACAATTTGTGGTTTAATATCCTGATTTCCATCCTGCTGGTGCTACTTTCTTACTGGTTGATTTCTATGGTACATCTAAATTTGGTAGTTGATGGAATTATAAACTATGCAGATTTGTACCTGTACCTATCAGCTAATGGTTGAGGATTTCTGTGGAGTTTGGACAAGGGGGCAAGTCTGGGCTGGGAGCAAAAATCAGGATCCCATCATACTAACTACAAAAGCTATCAATTATGCTCAACAATTTTGCTAATCTTGAAATCCTAGAATATTGTAGTAAAAATGGCACTAAAACACCTAGTATAATTCCCTTATTTTATTGAATAGGAAATGGTCTAAAGACCCTCAGAAAGTTTATCTATAAATTTCAGAAAATTTTTTTTACAAAGGATGAAACAAAAAGAACTTTATGATTAAACATAAAATTCAATTAGAACATTCAGGAGGATGTGGGTTAATAGAAGTTTCACTATATCTCTCTTTGCAAGTGGTCAAATTTTAGACCCTGTAACATCTGAATCAGGCTTTATAAATTGATCATATGCTAGCTGCTTTGCTTTGTTATAGAATATAATTTGATGTGAAGGGATACCATGGATTCCATTCCATCCAAAAAATGTTTGGTTATTTAAAAATGTTATTCCATATTCAGTAAGAAACGACCAACAGGATGATTTCAGAAAGGCTTGGAGAGACTTACACGAACTGATGCTGAGTGAAATGAGCAGCACCAGGAGATCATTATATACCTCAACAACAATACTATATGATGATCAATTCTGATGGACCTGGCCATCTTCAGCAATAAGATGAACCAAATCAGTTCTAATGGAGCAGTAATGAACTGAACCAGCTTTACCCAGCAAAAGAACTCTGGGAGATGACTAAGAACCATTACATTGAATTCCCAATCCCTATATTTTTGCCTGCCTGCATTTTTTGATTTCCTTCACAGGCTAACTGTACAATATTTTGGAGTCCAATTCTTTTTGTACAGCAAAATAATGGTTTGGACATGTATACTTATTTTATATTTAATTTATACTCTAATATATTTAACATATATTGGTCATCCTGCCATCTAGTGGAGGGGGTGGGGGAAAGGAGGGGAAAAATTGGAACAAAATGTTTGGCACTTATCAATGTTGTAAAATTATCCATGCATATAACTTGTAAATAAAAAGCTATTAAAATAAAAAAAAATAAATTTGGCCTCTGGGGAACAAAAAATGTTATCCCACTGTATCCTAGATCTTTGACAATAGTGATTTTTGTGACTTTCCAAAATATGTTGGTTTGATTTTGAAAAAAAAAATTGAATTAAAAATTTAAAAATATTTGAAAAAACAGCAATCAAAATTTGGCCTCCACATACCTAAAATGGTTTGGAGAACATAAAGCCTTATGAGTACAACTGACTGCTTTGGAAAATTATTCTTTAAACTCATCGTCTGTAATTTTTAGTATGAAATACTTGACAGTCTATGAAAAATGAAGCACCAACATTATATGAGGGTTAAAGTTTTTGACAGGAGAAAAAAAGCATTTTATGAGGAAGCCATAGCAATGGATATTTTCCTCACCTTTCCATTAATATAATTCCTGAAAACCAAAGCTTTATTTTAAAGCACTAAATCCATTTGAAATCAATCTGTCATAATTAATATGCAAAATTTCTGGGTTTTGAGTGTCTTTTTTTGGGAACCTAATTCCCAAGTTCTCAACTTGGCAATCCTGCTCATACCAGCTATAAGATGACTGACCTCTAGGACTATTAATTTAGTTGTGACAGCTGTATATATAAGAAGGCAAAGTGTTAAAGGTGGATCTAGAACATGTTTATTTCTTTTATTGCCTGCCTTCATCAGCATGCTCTCCTCTCATAGGAAGTTCATATTTATTTCACTGTCTTAGTGAATAAATGGAACTTTTTCAATAAGATAGAATTCTAAAATTGAATGATGAAATTGAATACAAAGTTCCTAATATATATGAAATGGACTATTATGACATTTATCTTCATGGCCATGCCACTTGTGAGTTATTATTCTCTTTTGTAAAGATAGATTCTATAAACTAGTAATCCATCATGGATTCTTTCAAAATAGATTCTCTCTGAGCAGAAGTACATTGTACATACTTCACTGATATGAGACAATTTGAGAATAAGTTATTCTTTATGCATATTTGGAAGGTGGATATAGTCTATAAACAGCAGTGTGGGAGAAGGTCAAATCGTGATTGATGTTTCCACCAAAATATGATTCATCTACCCAGAGGGATTTAATTTAGAAAATTCTTTTACTGCTTACTAAACTGATCAGTATTCATTACTACGTAATCACTAGGTAATGGGAAAGGATGAAAATAACTACTGCCTGCAGTTCCTGCAGATATTCTTTAAAAAAAAAAAAAGTCTTGATTCATTTCAAAATGAAGACGTCATATGTTAGCCTCACTTCAATGGGGGAAAACACAACAAAATCCCAAAGAAATTTCTTCCAGTTGATTATTCAACGTAGGTCTCATTGCATAGCATCTTAGTTTAGTAAAATTTTATAATATTCATAACGATCCTAATTCCTTCTTGGGTCAATAATAGGTTTTAGAAGGTCTAACGAACATGGAGAGCTGATAATATTCCTGAAATCATCAGTGGTACATAATTTTTAAAAATTCCTAAAGCATTTTCAACATCTACTTTTACAGAAATTTTGAGTTCCAATTTCTTTCCTTTTCTTGTGGTCCTCTTCTACCTATTGAGAAGGCAAACAATATATCAATTATACATGTGAAGAAATGTAACACATCGCCAGTGAATTTTTAAAGAAAGATGTTAACTTCAGGCTTGTTTTCATAAGAAAAATATGTGCCAATCCCCATATGAGTTTGCTATGGATGAAGATAAAATATAGCTTCTTCATATTATTTCATTGTGACATTGATGATGCCAGGAGGAGATAGTAATTGGACCCAGAATGATAAATTTCAGGCACTGAAATATTTGGTGGTATCTCTGATGAAATTGCATGCATATGAGACCTTAAGTACTTGTAATCAAGGTCCAATTATCTCCAAATAGGTTTTGCAGCCAGGCTTCTATTCCTGTTGTTTCTAAATTCAGGTGAGGAAACAAAAGATTCAAAGGCACTATGGTACAGTACACCTCAACTTTGTAATAAGCATATTTCAAAAACAGGGTCAATAGATCACACTATGTTGGTTTTTCTAACATATACTAAGCCTGATATTTTAAGAGAATGCCATGATTTTTAAAAATTTTTATTTTTTAGCTTTTACACAAAAATACTTACTTTACATACATACACACAAATATACCCATATACCAAAATGTGGGGCATAATCTTCTCTACCCTTGCTACTATTTCAGTCTCTAAGGAAGAAAAGAGGATCAGGTTCATTTTACCTTAATTCTGATAGAGCAAAGCTTCTTTTTTTTTTTTTAACCTTTTTTTTTTTTTAATAGCTTTTTATTTTTCAAAATATGTGCAAAGATAATTTTCTCTTGCAAAATCTTGTGTTCCAAATTTTTCTTCCTCCCTGGATTACAGCAAGTAATTCAATATAGGATAAACATGTTAGAGCAAAGTTTCTAAAACTCTAGGTGATAACCCCATATAGGGTGTTGTGTAACTAAATATGGGGGTCTTGAAAAATTTGGCAACAAATATGATTGTCAAAGCTTAGGATCTATTTCTTCATTTGTTGAAGGCCTACAATTCTTCCTTCTAATCTCAATTTCCTGGATTGCCTAGCTTCCTTCAAGTCCCAGTTAAATCGCACCCTTTTAGGAAACCTTTTGTGATCCCTCTTAATTCTAGTGTCTTCCCTTTGTTAGTCATTTCCAATTTATCCTGTCTATATGTGTTTGTACATAGTTGTTTGCATATTGTCTCTTCCTGTTAGATTGTGAACTCCTTGAGGGTAGGGGATTTTTTTTTTTTTTTTTTTTGCCTTTCTTTGTACAAGGCTTGGTGTTTGATAGTGCTTAATCAATGCTTTTTGACTTGATTATAATCTTTCATAATATTAACACATCTTTAATCACTCTCATTAATCTCATCCTTACTTTTCATATTTTTTAAGTTTCATATGTTGTATACATATAATTTTTTAAGGTTATTTGATGTGAGAAATATAATTTGTTATTTTCAAAATTTATAACTTTGAAATAAACATCCAACTGCCTTTTATTATGGCATCAATACCAGGGAAGTACATGTTCTGAGAGTAACCAAGTCAAAACAATGTGAACCTGTTGAAAAATACTGTATCGGTTGTCCAAGAACCAACATAGATGAATTTTGAAAGGTTCCAGACCAGACTGACTGCAGAATGATGGATTTTCCAGGCAAGGAAACACTTGAACTTCATTTCCTAAGTTTTACACAGATTATGATATGTGTTGGTGAGGGGAGGAATAAAATCAAAATAGTGAAATGACAAATCCCAAAGTATGGAATTATTCAACATAACTTGTATTGAGCACATATTAAGTAAAGTGCATAGTACTTCACATTTGTATTGTGTTACAAAACTTCCAAAGTACTTTTATCTTAATTATAATTCTCAGAACACATTTTTAAGGTCCTTATCAGTGTTCCCATTTTACAGTTAAGAAAAATGAGGTTGTGTCTTCCCCAAGTGTTTTCCCTTCTAGTAAGGGATTCAAGAAAAACAAAAACAAAAACAAGGTCTTTTAATTCCTACCTAGGCTAGAACTCTGGCTAAAACATTACACTAGGGCAACTATAGTGTGTTGTGAACTTTTAACATTGAACTGCTGAGAGAGGACAGTATTAGACCATACCAGCAGAAGTTATGCTTCGAAGTCAAAGAATTGTGTGTCCTTCTTTGTTAGAGATAGTCCAATTTTACTAGCATACCACAGGTGAAAAATACCAATGAGTGAAAAATCATTGTCCAATTTTGTCAATAAAATTTGTTGTTTTAATGACAGGAAATGCTTAGATAACTAGGACAAAATTACTAATTAATATGGTTTCTTTTTTAAAAATTATACCTCTTTAGTAATTTAATGGGAAGGGGTAGATAATAATAGCATAGGATCAGCAAGGAAGGGTAGGTCAGTGGTAGCATTATTGAAAGAAACACATTGAAGAAATTACAATTATGTTGAAATATTCTGGAATTATATATTTATGTATACATGCAAATTATGGAATATTACTACTTTCTAAAATAAATTATATGCAATAAGAAGAGACATAAATTTGGCTTAGTAAGGTTGCAGCAAATGATTAATTATGACTTGTATATTTATATATACACCATTTTTTTTTTTTTTGTCTTAGTGCTTCATCAGTGCTCATGGAAAGCTAAAAGATCTAAAGAAAAATCTTTAACACATTGACAGCCTTTTTGGATAATTTACAGATGGACATGGACAAGAATTGTAGCAGAAATCTTAATCTGCATTGTTAAGAGTATCCAAATAATTGAATTCATATAACCATTGAAGTATTCATATAAGCATTATAGCATAGTTAATTATTTGCAAAAGTGATAGCTTATTCTTCAAAATATAACTTAAGTGTCAATCTGCTATAACATAATTACCCTCTAAAAGAGATCATGATTCCTTCTCCAAATAACAGTAATTAATATGATTTCATATGAGAATTCATATTTATACCTGTGAATTTAGATTTTGTTTAGTTTAATGTGACACACACAATGTCACACGCATATGTATCTATATCTATATCTGTAACTAACGCATAAAACTTGTGTAACAAATTATTAATCAATATCTCTATGCTTCTTTTAATTTATGACAGATGGAAGGAAATATGCAATAACATTAAAGATATAAGAAACAATTTAGGAGTAATCATTAACTAAAGAACTAAAAAAATTATTCTGTATGTTAAAATTACAGAAAAGTGATCTTCCATTACTCTTAGCTTGGTAAAGGGTATTTATCTACCTTGGGTTATCTCTCATATTTACATAGTATTTTAAAATTAAAAATAATTTTTACATTTACCTATTCATTTAATTCTCAATCTGAGAGTCAGTCAGGAAAGAGGCTATTACATCACTTTTTTTAAGATGAAGAAACTGAAGTTTAGAAGTTGTCCAAGGTCACACAGCTAAACTAAAATTTTAGCTAAGATTTAATTCCAAGACCAGTTTGATTCAGTCACTTCACATGGGGATAAAACGGACTGGCTTCACTGAATTGAGAGGGACCTTGAAGGCCTCATGGTTGATAGAAAGGATGTGAAACATGGTCTGGGATTATCTAGACTGGGGATGACAAAGCACAGTCAAAATCTGGCTTACCACTTATATGCAATAACATATAAACAAAAAATGTTTTTTGAATTTTTTATCAAAACAGGAGATGGCTCAGATTTGAGCGCTACATAAACAAACATTCATAAATCAATAGATTTAGCATCCAGGCTTAATTTTTCCAATCTCTCTTCTCCTACCCCCTTGCCCAACCCACTCTAGATAACATGTTTAGCAATTTCTTCTTGAACCTCTGCTTTTAGACTAACATGTAAGGAAGGAATCTACCACCTCCAGGAGTTGCCCATGCTGTCTTTTGATAAACTCTAAAAATTTGGGAAAGTTTTTCCATACATCAAGCCTAAATTTACCCCTGCTACTGCTACACAATGCTGCTAGTTTTGCCACAAGAGCAAAGCAGTTCTATTTGGATCCATTATGAAGGTGGTATTAGAGCAAGGACATAATTATTTATACGAAGGGCATGGAATTGGTTTAGCAGCATAATGCATTGTCTTCTGAAACAGTGGAAGAAGAAGGGGGATCAAGACCACATACTCCTGGAAGCAATAGAAAAGCCCTTATTAGGAGCATGCAAGCTTTCTGACAGCTTCAATATTTCACTGTCTCAAGGATCCATGCTGTCTAGGATATTTCTACTACTCTTAGTACCTCCTGTATGGTTTAATAGATGATTTTTGATAACTGCTGCTGATGTAAATATTATCATTGTGGAACAAGCCTAAACTTAGCTAGATGGTTGTAAAATATGAACCAATTACTCTCTGGTATGGATTTATCATTCTGGAGGCACATTAATGTAGTGTAATATAATGGATAGAGCAAGACATGAAAACAGGAAGACCTGGCTATGTGATCCTAGAAAAATTGATTAACCTCTCTGTATTCTCAGAAAATTAAAAAAAAATTTTTTTGAGAGTTTCCTTTTTTAATCTTTTAGAAAATTTCACCCCGAACTTAAGAAATAAAATGAGTAATTTTATAACATAATGGAAGAGAAACAAAAAAGACTGAATATGAAATTGAAAATCTATTAGGTATAACTTGCTCTTCCTATTGACTGTATAAAATCATCATGTAACTTTTCTCTTTTTTTTATTCCGTCCCCTTTCTACTTTAGGAATCACTATCATTAAATACAGATATGTATGTATAGTTAAAATAATTCTAATGATACATCTGTTTACTAGCTTTTTCTCTGGATACAGTTACTGTTTTCCTTCATAGGTGCTTTTTCAGTAATTTGGGTATTTATGATAGTCTAAATCTTAATTCTCAGTTAGAATCTCATTTTCTACAAAAATCCTTTCCCAACCTCTCTTTAATTCTACTTTGTACTTCTTTTAATTATTTCCTATTTATGGTGTGTGTGTGTGTGTGTGTGTGTGTGTGTGCGCGCGCGCGCGCGCGCGCACATGCGCGCGCATATATTTCTTTGTTGTCACCTTGAGGACAACACCTTGTTGTCTTTTGCTTCTTTTTGTATTTCTTGGGCCTGTCACAGAGTATGTAGTTAATAAATATTTACTGATAGTATTTAATAAATATTTTAAATATACATTGTAGAAAAAGTGTGCAAGTGAATGGAAAAGGTAATTCTTTCTCCTGAGAACTATTATAATGATAAAAGGATAGATCTGGTCCCTGTGTTTTGGTATATGACAGGCAAATGAAGCCTTAACAAATCTCATTACAACTTTCCTGGCATGGCCTTTGAAAGCATGGAATGACTCCCATGATGTGCCTGAGTTATCAGAGTAGGACTTTTGTGGAGGCTTTTTCCAGGTTTGGTTATTTATACCCTTTACATTCAAAAGGTAGTTGCTCAAACATTTTTTTTCTACTTTTATTCTGTAGAACTGACCCCCTGAAAATGGAAGGAAGAAAACAATTATCACCTTAGTAAGAAAGACTGATGTGAGATATCTTTGTTCCTATCTACCAAATATGAATTCCTGAGAAATAGAAGGAAGATGTCATTTTTTTCCATTGGATAGAATGATTTTTTTTGGAGGGGGGCAGCTATAATTTATAAAGTGCTTAAATAGTTGGAACTTAATAGTTTTCCTCTTCCCTGTCTCCTTATTGTGATCTGGTAGAAATATTCCTCAATTGTTCTTATGTTTCAGCTGTTTCAAAGCTTAGGGGGAAGGTTCCATTTGCAACACAGAACTCAGCCAATTTACCACATATGTAATATATAGTCATCTGAGATGGAACTGTCTGAATATAAATGAGATGAAAATAATAGCAACTAAAGGGGAAAGGGAAAAGTTGCTGAAGGGAAGCAATAGAAGTGGCTTTGACAGAACTTAGCTTTTTTGTCCTCATCTCCTCCTTAGTCCTATTAAGTATATTTTGATAGGAACTACCCTGTGAGTTATTTTGGCCATACAATCTTTGCTGATTAATTTCTTATTATATATATTCTCCTTCCTCCCTCAATTCTACCCAGAGGCCCTACAGAGATAATAGCTTTATCTTTTTATCTTGAATTCTTTGCCTCCTTTTCTTACTGCTGTTCATGTCCTAGCTGCACTCTGAATTGGGTTACCAGCACTGTTTTCTTTCTGTGGTTCTATTCCTGAAATGTGGGGAGGGAGGAGACATGATTGTGCCAATTATAGTGTCCACTATAAAATCATGTTATCTAATCTCAACAGGGCTCAGAGTGCTGCAGTCCTAGCTGCCTTAATGAATTCAAGTTGCCTGATCCAGATGCACTATATCTTCAGGTACCAAATGAATCTAGTAAATGTGATTATTGAACCATTGTTAGTAAAATTGGAAAGTTCATGGAGGACAGGAAAGGTATTTTGGCACAGGGGAAGGGTAAGTGTTATTTAATAAAGACTTTTGAGAGATAAAAAAATGATAAAAGTTACAAAAAAAGACATGATTTTAACTGATTTATTGACAATTCTAGAACACATTGTAACCTTTTCTATTACATATACATTGCTAAAAGGTATCTATGTATACAAACATGTACATAATGTATAGATGTATCTATGCACACATATGTATATGTACATATATATGTATATGCATACATGTGTAAATCCATATTTGTATACACACACACACATAAATTATTAGTATTGACATTTCCCTGCTTGTATATATCCCCTTCAAAAATAGCAAAATCATCCCAGAGTGAGTTAGCTATTAGCATCTATTCCATTTTCTGCTTAGTCACTACTCTCTTTCAGTCCCAACTCAGCAATTTAAGTGCCTTAAAAGCTCAGGAACTGGAGCTTCAATAACTCTATGCCAGGTCAGTACTAACTGCATTTGTCTTCTTATCTCTGACATCCATTCCTACTCTGGGTTGGCCTTCACAGCTTTAGTCTTTTCTCTCAGCATGTTTCAGATATGGCTTCTATTTTTCTGATTTTTCTTTTGGCTTATGCAGGCATCTAGACATTCTGACTATCAGCACCAGCATCTGACTACCACTATGGTAAAATTCTTGAAGCTGGTTCCAATTAATCAATTAAATTGATTTTTATTAATTAATTTAGCTTTATTCATACCTGGTGATTTTTACATCACAGCCATCTCTTGTCCAATGGAAACCTTATTTATAAGAAAGGGAAAAAAAAAACATTTAAGTGAAACTAATCAATATGCTAATGGTATCTAATTGCATTTGGAATACACAGTTCATTTTCTATCTTCCACTCCATCCACTGAAGAAGTCATGTGTTATGACTTGAATTTTGGAACTGAGGGTGGAGCCAAGATGGCAGAGAGCAGACACAACTCTCTGTGACCTTCTCTGTCCTTCCCTCAAACCAACAATAGATTAAACTTCTATACTGGTTTTAGAGTTAAAGAACTCACAAATATTTGGAGTAAAACACATTTCCAGAAAAAGATATCTTGGAAGAACTTCAGAATAGGTCTGTTTCAAACAAGCAGGGGCACAGTCTGCTGAACCCAGACCATAGCACAGGGAGCATGGGGCAAGGAGCTGGGATGGGAAGTCAGAGTGTTGCAGCTTCCAAGCAGGTGGGAATCTTCTGTAAACCTCTTGGGCTATTCTGTCCTAGTTGCAAGCAGGTGGTATGGCAGATTTGCTACAAAAGACAAATTATAACCCATTGAGCCCCAGAAGAACACCAGATCTAGCCACAATTATCCAGCACCAAAAGTCAATCAGAGAACTAGCCCAGGGCAAATTAAAGCAGTTATTGCTCCTATGCATTGAGAAAACTTCAAGCCTTAAAAAATCAAAAAGAACTCTCAATATAGACAGCTTTTATGGAGAGAGAGAGAACAGATCTCAAATCCTGAGGTTCCTAAAGGCAAAGCAACTCCAGATGAAGCCTCAAAGAAAGATATGAGCTGTCACCATTTCATAAAGCTTACTTGGAAGATTGTATAAAGGATCTTAAAAGAGAGTTAGAAGAAAAATGGGGAAAGGAAATGAAATAATTGCAATAATGAATGGAAAGAGCATATAATGCCCTACAAAATGGATATGAAAAAGATATCAATTCATTGAAAAACAAAATTTGTAAAATGGAAAAATAATGCAATGAACAAGACAATTCAATTGGCCAATTACAAAAAGAACTTAAAGTAACTGAAGAAAATAATACACTAAAAATTAGAATTGAACAAATGGAAGTGAATGACTCAATTAGACTTCATGAATCAGTCAAACAAAACCAAAAAAGGTAAAAATACAAGAAAATATGAAATACCTCCAAGGAAACAACAAATGACTTGGAAAATAGATCTAAAAGAGACAATCTAAGGATTATTGGACTTTCTGAAAGCCATGATAAAAAAAAAGAACCTAGACATTATCTTACAGGAAATCATTTTAATATTCTTGGTTTGGTTTTCTTGAGGTCTCTGGGAGCAGCCTTCTTTTCAGTTCAGTAATCACCACGAGGACAGTCAGGTATTAAAGTCCAAATTCTTTTTTGTCTCCTTGCCTGGGGCTGGGCAGCTTTCTTGAGGTCCTTCTAAATGTGTCTTGGTTTTGGTGGGGAAGGCAGGAGGACCATCACCATGGTCTCTGTTTTGAAGTCTGTCTCAGTCTGAGAGCTTATGCTCCTGCCTTCAGTTCTCTTGTCTTATCTTCCTTTGAAAGCTTCTCTTCTATGGCTCTTAATCCCTATTTATATGCTCCACACTGAATATAAACCAATCATTATATTTCTAGGAAACCATTATTTGTTGCAAGATTAAATCAATCATACTGAACTTAGAGTACTATTAATCACCATGCTAAACTAGATAACCATTGTCTCATCAATTCCAGTTAGTACTTTGTTTCATGTTCAGAGTTCTGGCCCATAACAAATCATCAAGGAAAACTGCCCTGATATCTTAGCATTAGAAAGTAAAATAGTCATTGAAGGAATTCACAGATCATCTCCTGAAAGAGACTCAAAAATTAAATCTCCAAGGAATATCATGGCTAAATTTCAGAACTATTGCACTAAGAAAAAATATTGCAAGAAGCCAGAAAGAAACAATTTAAATTCCAAGGAAACACAATTAGGATTACTCAGAACCTAGAAGCTTCTACCTTAAAAGACTGAAGAACTTGGAATCTGGTATTCCAAAAGGTAAAGCAATTTAGTTTACAGCCAGGAATAAGCTATCCAGCTAAAATGAGCATTATCTTTCAGGGAAGAAGATGGACATTCAATGATACAAGTGAATTTCACCTATTTCTAATGAAAAGGGCAGTTTCATCTCCAAAGTCAGAACTCAAGAGAAACATAAAAAGGTTAAAAGGAAAGAATTCTTACCATATTTTTGTTATGAGTATGCTTAGAAAGCGTGGGCATAATTTGATTTTATTATGATAATATGAAAAAGAAACTAGAGATGGAAAGGGGATTGTACTGGAAAAAGAGGAAACACAAGGCAACATAAGGGAAATTACCACTCACGGAAGAGGCAAAGAAGACCTATTATAATTAAGGGAAAGAAGGGAGGGGTATGAACATTCCATGAATCTTACAGTCATCATATTTGAATCAAAGAGAGAATATCAGACATTTTTGGTTTCACAGAGAAACTTGTCTTACCTTATAGGGAAATGGGAGAGAAAAGGTGAAAAGAAAAGGAAAAATTAATAGAAGAGAAAACAGTAATATTAGAGGAAAGATATTAAAAAAGGGGGTAGGGGCTATAAAGGGGAAGGGCTGGTTGAGGGAGTTGGTCATCAAAAACAAAATATTGGAGAAGAAGGAAGAGAGAAAGGAAAGAGAAAAGCATACTTTAGGGTAAATAAGATGGCAGGAAACACGGAATTAGTTATTTTAACTGTGAATGTGAATGGGATGAACTCTCCCATAAAATGTAAGCAGATAGCTGACTGGATTAAAAGCCAGAATCCTACAATATATTCTTTACAAAAAACACATTTAAAGCATAATGATACAGATAGAGTGAAGGCAAATGGGTGGAGCAGAATATATTATGCTCCAGATGAAGGAAAAAAAATCAGGGGTATCCATTCTGATCTCAGATCAAGTAAAAGCAAAGATAGATCTAATTAAAAGAGACAAGAAAGGATACTATATTTTATTGAAGGTTACCATAGATAATGAAGCAATATCAATACTAAACATATATGCACTAAGGGGTATAGCAATCAAATCCTAAAGGAGAAGTTAAAAGAGATGCAAGAAGAAATAGACAGCAAAACTATTCTAGTGGGGAATCTGAAACTTGCTTTCTCAGAACTAGATAAAATAAACCACAAAAGAAACAAGAAAGAAGCTAAGAAGTTAAAAAAAATATTAGAAACACTAGGTATGATAGCTCTTTGAAGAAAACTGAATGGAGACAAAAAGGAGTTTATTTTTCTCAGTGGTTCCTGTAACCTATACAAAAACTGACCATGTATTAGGGCATAAAACCTCAAAATCAAATCCAGAAAGGCAGAAATAGTAAATGCATTTTTTTCAGATTACAATGCAATAAAAATCACATACAATATAAGGCTAGAAGAAAATAGATCAAAAGTTAATTGGAAATTAAATAATCTAATCCTAAAGAATGAGACAACATACCAAAATTTGTGGGATGCAGCCGAAGTGGTTATAAGGGTAATTTTTATACCGCTAGATGCTTACTTGCATAAAATAGAGAAAGAGAGGATCAATGAATTGGGCTTACAACTAAAAAAGGTAGAAAGAGAACAAATTAAAAACCCTCAATTAAATATCAAATTTGAAATTCTGAAAATAAAAGGGGAGAATAATAAAATTGAAAATTAAAAAAACCTGTTGAATTAATAAATAAAGCTAAGAGTTGGTTTTATGCAAATTAGAAGAACATAGGATAGTTTACCTCTTAGACTTGTGGAGGAGGAAGGAATTTGTGCCCAAGGAAGAACTACGGATCATTATTGATAACAAAATAGATCATTTTAATTGAGTTAAAAAGTTTTTGTACAAATAAAATTAATGCAGACAAAATTAGAATAGAAGCAATAAACTGGGAAAACATTTTCCATTCAAAGGTTCTAATAAAGGCTTCATTTCTAAAATATATAAAGAATTGACTCATATTTATAAGAATTAAAGCCATTCTCCAATTGATAAATGATCAAAAGATAGGAACAAGTTTCAGATGAAGAAATTGAAACTATTTGTAGTCATAATGAAAAGGTGCTCCAAATCTCTATTGATCAGAGAAATGCAATTCTGAGATACCACTGCACACCTCTCAATTTGACTAAGATGACAGGAAAAGATAATGATGTATGTTGGAGGGGATGTGGGAAAACTGGGACACTGATACATTGTTGTTGGAACTGTGAATGGATCCAACTATTCTGGAGAGCAATTTGGAACTATGCTCAAAAAGTTATCAAACTGTGCATACCCTTTGACTCAGCAGTGTTTCTACTGGGCTTATATCCCAAAGAGATCTTAAAGGAGGGAGAGAGACCCATATGTGCAAAAATGTTTGTGGCAGCCCTTTTTGTCATGGCAAGAAACTGGAAACTGAATGGATGCCCATCAATTGGAGAATGGATGAATAAATTATGGTATATGAATGTTATGGAATATTATTGTTTTATAAGAAACAGAATGATTTCAGAAAGTCCTGAAGAGACCTACATGAACTGATGCTAAGAGAAATGAGCAGAACCAGGAGATCATTATACATGGCAACAACAAGACTATATTATGATCAGTTCTAATGGACATGGCTCTCTTCAACAATGAGATGATTCAAACCAATTCCAATTGTTCAGTAATGAAGAAAGCCATCTACACCCAGAGAGAGGACTATGGGAGCTGAGTGTGGACCACAACATAGCATTCTCATTCTTTCTGTTGTTTTTTGCTTGCATTTTGTTTTCTTTCCCTGTTCTTCTTCTTCTTGATGCAATTTTTCTTGTGCAGCAAGATAACTGTATAAATATGTATACACATATTGTATTTAACACACATTTTAACATTTTTAACATGTATTGAACTACTTGACAATCTAGGGAAGGGGTAAGGGATAATTTGGAACAGAAGGTTTTGCAAGAGTCAATGTTGAAAAATTACCCATGCATATGTTTTCTAAATAAAAAGCTTTAATTAAAAAAGAGTTGGCCTTATTAAAAAAAGCCAATTAAATAGATAAACATTTACTGAATTTAATTAAAAAAATGAAAACCAAAGTGTTAGTCTCAAAAATGAAAAGGGAAAACTTTCTACCATTGCAGAGGAAATTAGAGCAATAATTAGGAGTAATTTTGCCCAATTATATGCCAATAAATTTGATAATCCAAATGAAACAGAGGAATATTTGCAAATATATATATATATACATGTTATGGTATATTAATGTTTTGGAATAAGAAATGATCAGAAGGATGATTTTAGAGAGGCCTGGAGAGAATTACATGAACTGATGGTAAGTGAAATGAGCAGAACCAGGAGATCATTATACATGACAACATCAATATTACATGACAATCAATTCTGATGAATATGACTCTTTCCAACTATAAAATTACTGATGCCAATTCCAATGATCTTGTGATAGAAAGAGAGCCATCTACACCCAGAGAGAGGACTGTGACTCACAACATAATATTCTTACTCTTTTTGTTGTTGTTCACTTGCATTTTGTTTTCTTACTCATTTACTTTCTTTCTTTCTTTTTTTAATCTGATTTTTCTTGTGCAATAAGAGAATTTTATAAATATGTTTACACATATTGGATTTAACATATATTTTACCATGTTTAACATACACTGGATTGCTTGCCATGTAGGGGAAGGGGTGGAAGGAAGTAGGAAAAAATCTGAAACACAAGACTATGTTGTCAAATTATTCATGCATATGTTTTGAAAACAAAAAAACTTTATAAAAAAAGAATTTTGGAACCTGTGGTTGTTTGTTATTTTTAATCTGAGCTTAACTAAATTTTAACAATGTTTGCAGTTACCTTTTGTAGCCATTATCTATGTAATTTTTTTGGTTTGATTTTCTTTATTTTGTATTAGTTTGTTTGAATCTTCTCATGATTCTCTGAATTCTATATTGTTTCTTTTGAATGTAATTCACCACGCCATTTCTCCAAGCAGTGTAATTTCATTCCTCACTAACTTGATATACATAATATGCACACATATATGTATATGTGTGTATATATTTATAATTATATTCTGTAACCTTGATAAAGCTGTTGTTTCAAGAATTTTTAAAATTTTTATAAATGTTCCTATACTTGGATGTATCTGTTTTCTCATCAAAATGGCTACTCTTTCTAAGATTCTTTAAGATACTCTTTCTAAGATTCCTAAATCAGAGTAACCATGGCTTTGCCCAGGTATTACTCCTTTCCATGGCTCTGGGCTTCCATCTACTACTCACCTCCATCCATCACCATCACTTGTCATCAGAGTGGACTGAACCCATTGTAGAACCTGGCCCAGGTTCTACTTAACCAAGGGAACTGTCTGAAGAGTTATAGAATGAGTGTCATCAATAAAGGCAGCATTAGCAAGTTCAAACTTCCCGAGGATAGAGGCTATCTCTACTTTCTTTTTTCTTATCACTAGTCTCAAGCTCTATATCTAACTATAAAAGGCACTTTTTTCTTTTATTTTAAACTTAAAAACAAAGTAGGGGAAGAAAAAATGTTGCTATGTGCACAGCAGAATATAAGAGGAAATTCAAAATATAAATCAATAAATTTCTATTTTAAGAAATTCTATATAATAAATATTACACATTGTGTTCAGAACTGTCCATCTTTTCTTTGCTTCCTTTTAGCTTTTTTTGGTTCTCCATTGTGTTATTTTTCTTTATTTTTTCTTCTTTCTTCCTCATCTCCCCCAAAAGCTAAAATTTAGCATAAATATCTCTTTGTATGCATACATGTTATTTACACATGTGTATATATACATGTGTATACTATACATATATATCCATAATCATATAATACATAATACATATGCATCCATATGGTTTATGTAAGACTGTACTATGCTTGTTTTCCTCTATTTCTCTGAAGATGGATAACAACTTTATAATTCCAAGACTTTCCATTTTTTTCTGAATCCAACAGCTCATCATTTCTTACACCATAGCAATATTTGAACCTTATACTTTCTAATTATTTTAAATAGTATAAAACAATATTGATTAACATGATTGATATATAGTGTAGTATTCTTATTTTTATCTTTTGATTATTTTCTATTTTAGCTTTAACTTTTTCTGAGATTGTGATTATTGCTCCTGATATTTTTTACACAATAAATTTTGCTCCTGATATATCTTTTATTTCCTATCTCTCCTGACTCCTATGCTTTCATACTATATGCTAGTTTGCCTTCCTATTATTTAACCTAACAGTCCTCCCAGTATCCTTTCCTTATCCTCTCCCCTTACTCTCTTATTTCTATGACCCTTCTAAATAAATATTATGCCATCTTTAATCCAGTTTTTTTGATCTTTAATATGTAATATTCCAAAACTTGTATACTTTTAGTGTAGCTGCTGCTAGGCTTTGTATGATTCTAATTGTGGTTCTGCTATATTTGAATGTTTTCCCTTGTTGCTCATAATATTTTTTCCCCGGACTGGGGATTTCAAAATTTGGCTTTGATTTTCCTGTAGATTTTCCTTGTAAGTTCTCTTTCAGATAGTGATCAATAGATTTTTTCTTCTATTTTCTATTTCTACTTTTTGCTTTAGTTCTAACATATCATGACATTTTCTTTAACTGTTTCTTGTATTATATCACTTCTTTTTAAATAGTGGCTTCCATGTAGCATGATTATTCTTGTGTTTTCTCTCCTTCATCTATTATCCAGATAAGTTGTTTTTTTATTACATGTTTCATATTCTATTCCATTTTATCATTCTTTATATTTTGTTTTATTATTTTTTGGTTTCATAACTTTTCTTGCTTTACCTTGCCCAATTTAATTTTCAATGAATCCTTTTTTTCTTTAAGATTGTGGATCTCATTTTCCAGCTGCTGGTCTTTCTTTTTAATAACCATGGTTTTTTTTTTCTTGCATTTTTCTTATTTTTAAAAGTTTTTTTTCTCTCAGTCTCTTTCATTTTGATTTTTAAAGTAGTTTTTTTTTTTTTGAGTTCTTCAAAAAATTCTTTTGGGGAAGGTAATCAATTCCTGCTGCCTTTTGAGGTAAGAGTGGGTTGATTTAAAAAAAAATTTTTTTTTGCTTTAGTATCATCCACTGAAAAATAATCTCTGTTATCTCCATTCCCATAATAACTTTCTATGGCTGCATTCTTTCCTTATTGCTTGCTCATTTAAAAAATATAATAATTTATTGTTATCACCTCTAGTTCCAGGGCATAGGAGATAGTGCATCAATCTCAGATCCTTATTCATTTCTCCCCTCTGACCTGGAACCTGAAAATAAGAACCTCATTGTCCTGTATGTGCCCACAGCCAGAAGTGACCCTGCCCCACTCCTTAAGTGGGTAGGCTCTGGTTCCTTCTTGGCCAGGGCCTTGTCTTGGCAGCATAACTGGGTCTTCATTCCCTGATTAGCAGACATTCCCTCAATATTCCCCTATTTAGAAGGCTGACTCTCCTGTAACTGGGATGGAGGCTATCTTTTAATCTGTCTCCCAGTCTTATCTCTTGCTGTTTCTGGAAATTTTTATATTTCACAGGGAATAAGTCTCCATTCTAAGATGTTTCTTCAGATCTACTTTGGTTGTTCAAAGAAGATCACTACTCTTCCTCAACTCTCATTTACTTTTATCTCTATGTTCCTCCTGTAGTGGCATTTTGTCATGTTTATGAGAACTTCTTGGAATTTTGTCACCTACTTTGCCATATTCCTAGACTCCTATCCCATAACAGGCACTTAAGATTTTGTATTGATTGTTTTACATACTGGTTGTTTCCTCTTTGAGAACTTCCATTGGTTCATATCTGTCTATTTGTCTAAGTTAAATCTCTGCAAGTTGCAACTTTTTTCCATATTCTTATATCTATCTAGCTTAGCCTTTATCTTCCACATTCCAAATTCTCTTTTGCCTTTCATTTCCACTGTGCTTTCTGGAACCCTCAGTAAGCTCTCTTTTATCATATATCTTTCTTATCTTCTGGTACTTAATGAAAACTCATCTTTTGAAAACACATCTCTTGACTCTCCCTTCAATGTTGGCTAATCCTGCTTTCTTCTGCATCTGGGGAAGAATTGACATACTCTATTTCTCAGCATTGATTTAAGACCCTCCTTCTGCCATCATCACTTAGCAACCACCTTTCCTCCCAAAGGTTCACTTTATCTTCAAAATTTTCCTTAAAGAATTTAAATCATCTGCCATCTCCATGCTTTTTGATCCTTGCTACTATTATTTACAACCCTCCAGGTCACTCTACTTCCTCCCCAGTGAATTCAATACCTAACTCACAATCTTCTCCATTCCAATTCCTGACCTCTTCAAACATTGATCTATATGTTCCACAATCTCTTCAACCCCAAAGTTAATTTCTTTTTTTAAATATAATTTTTTATTTTGAATTAAGCAAACATAAAAGTGAAATTTTCTGTGTACAAAAATGTACAAAAGGCAATTTTATATAAAACTATGAAATTCTCTAATTTACTTTTTTAAAAACACATTTTAAATTTAACACAATAGCAATAAAATTTCCCCGTATGTGTATCCCCTTTTGAGTTTCCTTCTGTGTTAGGATTCTTACAAGGTGCTAAGTCACTGGAATTGATAGAGACAATAATTATCTAATTTAGCATGGTTCAGTATGATTGATCTGATCCTACAAAGAGATGTTATGGGCCAGAACTTGAAACAAAGTACTAAGTGTAATTGAGGAGACAATGTTTAAATCTAATTTAGCACTGATTTAATCCTACAACAAATATGGTTTCCTAGTGATGTCATGAGTAGTGTGTACTCAGTGCACAGCATATAAGCAAGAAGCTCTCAGAGCTAGACACAGAAGCCCACAAGCCCACTCTTGGAGGCAGAGTCAGATTCATTCCAACTTCCACCTTTGTGCTGGCTGGAGACATTCCGAGGCAGAAGCTGGCAGAGACAAAGGACTAGCGTCAAGAGCTCTCAGAACCAAGGAGAGAGATAGGCCTCTATTAAAACTAACTGGGTCCCAGGAAAGGATTCAAGACTTTGAAGGAGAAAATAAAAGATTTGAACTTTAATTCCTGGCTGCATTTGAAGTGATTATTCCTCTGAACTGAAACTAAGGCTGCCTCCAGAAGCTCCCCAAGAAACCTGCTCCTGGGGAATATTATATTTTAGAGACGAGTATTACATTTCTGCTTTTTAGAAAAAAAAATCATTGAATCCTTTTTCTCTTTTCTTTTTTGTATTACTTTCACTAGTAGTAGTCTGTCTGTTTGCCTACAGTTTGACTTCCCCAAAGATAAGCCCTCCCTTGCAACAAGTGAGTATAATAAGCTCCAGATCTTTTTGCCTCAGTTTCCTCATGTGTAATTTGAGGATAAAAATAGCACCTACTTCTTAGGTGAAATGAGATAATATTTATGAAATGCCTAGTAGTGCCTGGCACATAATAGGTACTTAAAAATGTATGTTCCCTTCCCCTACCTTTCAAAAAAATCCACATGTTGATCATGTCTGAAAATTTATATCTCATTCTCCATTTTTAGCCTGTTATCTTTCTGGGAAGTGATATAAAACATGTTTCAATATTTGTCTTCCATAGTCATGATTAATTATTATTGATTTTTATTCTTAAATCCTTCAAAGTTGCTTTCCTTTTCACTGTTGTAGTTATTGTACTACTGGTTCTGCTTGCTTAAATGTGCATCTCTTCATACAGGCCTTCCTAGCAATTTTTTTTTTTTTACAGAAAAAAAACCCCTCAGGAATCCCTTTTGTAATTTATTTATATCCCAGTAATATTTATTGTAATGAACTATAATTTATTCAGCCATTTACCAATCAATGTGCATTCATTTTGTATCAGTTCTCAATACCAGAAAAATTGTTACTATAAATATTTTCTACATATGATCCAATGTCTCTCTTTCTAGTCTTCTTAGCCCAGAAGAGTTGATACCTTAACCCTAATATCTTATGTAAGATCCACTAAATTGAATTGGACTCAGATTCCAAAAATTCCTAGTTACAGTTCTGAACCAAATACATACAAATTATAAAGTTTCTTATCTTACTAACTGCCTTAAGAGAAAGAATGGAGCCTTGAATTGAAATCTCTACTGACTGGCAAAAAATTCAGAATATGGAGGGATAAAATGAACAACAATAACAACAAATTAAAAAAAAAAAGAGGATCCCAGTATTATCTAGGCAATTGCAATTTCTACTTTCTTTGGATTCCATAACAATTATCTGGTACAGTTTCTAGTTGTTCAGTCAGTATTCAGTGACTCTTTGTGACTTCATTTTGGAGTTACCTCTCCAGCTCATTTTTTAAATGAGGAAACTTGGAAAACAGGGTTACATGTTCTGCCTAGGGTTACACAGTTAATAAGTACCTGAAGCTGAATTTAAAACTGAGGAAGAAGAGTCTTTCTGACTCCACACCTGGAACACTCACACTATCAACTTTACCACTTAGTTGCCCATTCTCCAATAGAGAAGTATTACACTTTATTATTGTTCAGCAGAAGTACCAGAAGAAGTATGGCAGAGTGGAACAAGGAGTCAGAGAGACCTGGCTACCAGTCCCACAACAGACATAAACTAGCTATGTGGCCTTAAATAAGTCTTTTAAATTCTGACCCAGGATATAAGTTTCACATTTCAAACAATTGCCTATATACTTTCATGTATAAAATCACCTTACTGAGAGCATCCTACACAATGAAATGTGTTAGCCTGTTATCTTTCTGGGAAGTGATATAAAACATGTTTCAATATTTGTCTTCCATAGTCATGATTAATTATTATTGATTTTTATTCTTAAATCCTTCAAAGTTGCTTTCCTTTTCACTGTTGTAGTTATTGTACTACTGGTTCTGCTTGCTTAAATGTGCATCTCTTCATTTTGGTCCAAAAAAAGTAAAATTAGATGTAAAAAGATATTTAAAATCAAATAAAACAAAAATCACTAACACAATTAAAGATCACTAGTAAATTAGTTCCATTAGTTTAGATATATATATATATATACATATATATATATATACATTTTCATTGAGACCTATTTATGTATATACCATTTTGTTTTCAGTTACTTGAAGTAAGACACTGAGTTTTACAAAGAAAAGTACATAGACTAAACCTCAGACAGTAGTATTATCAATCAGATCAGTATGGGAAATAACATATACCAAATGTTCTGAGCACCTTTAAGAAGCAATACTACTTAGAATATCAATTTTGTGACCTAAACTTAGCAGAATAAATCCCTGTAAGCTCTGACTTTTCCATGGTTCCAAGTCTCTTTAAGACATCTAAACCATCTGCCATCTTTTGTTTCATAATAATGTTATTGTGATGCAGCCAACTTTTCTTTAAACCCTGTTACTTCCTCACAGTAATTTTGGAGTATTAGGTATTAAAAATGTTAAAGGTCTCCAAAAGTCTACACTCTAATATCACCTTTCTTAAAAATAACTTAATAACCTCTGACTCACAGCATTACTCATCTACAATTTCTCCCAGATCTTATTAAAAACTATACTGGTGAGTCACAGAGAAAGTATTAAAAAATGTGATAAATTTCCAGTGTGAAGCATCCTGTACAATAGTCATTTTTTTGGGGGGGAAAACTTATCACTTTGCATATTTCCAATACATTTATTATAACCTTATTCACAGAATCAGAACATTATAAAATTTGAGACCTCCAAGTATTCTTGACCATCATCTTGTCTAATCCCAAAACAAAACAAGTCCCCATGTTTATAGGTTGTTCAGTCTTGGCCCCCAAACCTCCAAGGTGAAGGAACCCACTTCCACTTAAGGTAATGCAATCCAATTTTGGGTAACTTGAATTCTTAGCAAGTTTTCCTGATATGTTTAAATTGGCTACTTTGCAACTTCTATCAGTTATTCCTAGTTGTACTCTCTAGTGCTAAATAGAACAAAGTTAATCTCTTTACATTTTTGTCCATTTTTTACATTTTTGAAGATGGCTATCTTGTCCCTCTTGGGGACATCTCCCATCTTCTTTATGTCTCATTTTTTCAATTGATCTTTATTTGCCATGAACTCATTCTGATTCTCCTCTGGACACTCTCCGGTTTACCAATAGCCTCTTAATTCCATTAAACTTTTTTTTCTCTACTGTATCTAGTCATAATAACAATAAGTAATACTTATATAGTACCTACTATATGCACTTGTGTTAATTAAGCACATTACAAATACTATTTCATTTGATCTTCACACAATCCTAGAAGATAGGTGCTCTTCTGATTCCTATTTTACAACTGAGGAAACTGATTCTAACAGAAATTATATGGCTTCCCCAGGGTAGCACAACTAATAAATGTTTGAGCCTAGATTCGACTTTCAATATTCCTGTCTTCTTGTCTGGTGCTTAAATTTTTTAAGTCCTCTGAATCATTCTTTTGCTCAAAAGTTACTAGTGGCTTACTACTGTTTTGCTAATAAAGTTTGAATTTTTTCCCCTTAAACTTCAAGGGACTTTCTAATGGTATTCTATGTGCTAAGTAGCATAGTGGATAGAGAGTTAGGTGTAGGGTCAAAAAGACCTGAGTTCAAATCCAATCTTACATGCTTACTAGTTATGTAACTCTAGGCAGGTTACTTACTACTGTATGTCTCAGTTTCCTCCTCTGTAAAATGAGCTGGAGAAGGAAATGGCAAATTGTGATGACCTTGTATTTAAAATCAGTTGGAGTCAGGAATTCAAGTTAAGGGAAAAAGCTTCAATCTTTATTCTTTTTGAGGTGAAGGGGGATTGTGATAGCAATATGGGCAGCTGCGACAGGAAGCCAGCCAGCAGAGATGAAGCAGGGTCACGATAGCAATGCTAGCAGCTATGTCAAGAAACCAGCTAGCAGTCTCTCTTTCTGCTTCCCTTTCCACTCACCTGCTTCCACCCATCAAAATCGTCATTTCCTATACAACACATCAGGACTAGCACAAAGAGTGGGTGGGGGCCATTCTTTCTCCAAGCATATATATTAATAGATTATGGTTCAATTACTATTTAGCCTCACATGCTTGGGACCTCAGTGCATCAACTCAAGCCTCAGCCCATTATATCTCCCACTTTCTTTTGTTTTAGAACACAACTGGTCATTCCATCCCTGACTCCTCAGGGAGGTCAGAGCCCCCAAGGGGAGGTGATCACACTCTCCCTGACTTCTCAGGAAAGGAGGTGAAAGCACTGAAAAGGAGGTGATCCCGCCCTCCCTGGCATCTCAGGAAGGGAGATGAAAAGCACCAAAGGGAAGTGGAGGTTGCTAGTAGGTTTCTAGGATGAAGGGTCTTGTTATGCACAAACCCATCAATATGGGAGATATTACACAAGCACATACAATAATGCACAGGCTATTAGTGATGACTCTCCCCACAATCAGTGCAGGCTTGCTGTGGTGTAACAAACATGAATTGTACACACAAGTAACGGTATAACAAACAATATAAATCAATATGGTGTTGTAAAAGATTTCCAGAAGTCCTAGAAGGAGAGTTTGTAAACAGCAGTCACACATATGCCTCCATCAGCAGCCAAGAGATCATCCAAAACCAATCTATTGTCCATTGCTTCACATATCAGGGAATCCAATGATTCCCCCAAGTTTTTGAAGTCTTGCAACAGTCCTTTTATATGTTAGGGAATCCAATGATTCCAGCAGATTTTGAAGTCTTGTAACAGTCTTATCATTTCTCAGAAAATCCAATGATTTCTGAGGGCTTTCAAGTCTTATGTCTCAGAGAATCCAATGATTCCTGAGGGTATTCAAGTTCTACAACAATCTTATGTCTCAGAGAATCCAATGATTCCTGAGGGTTTTCAAGTCCTACAATTTTTCTATGTCCATGAGTCAAACGCCATGACTACCACGCTTTTTCAATAGTGAGTACAATCAGCAACAGAACCACCCGATATTTTTTGGGTCTTTTCCTTTGTTTCAAGGGTCTGCTCAGTCTCTCTGCGATGGACAAAGGGAATATGGCTTGTTGGCATCCATCTGATTCCTTCTCCACCTGTACAGGCAAACCCTCTCCCCCAAGCAGTTAGCCTATCTGGTCCCTTCCATTTACCACTTTCTGGGTCTCTCCACATCACCTGGCAATTATCTAAAGATAGTGGAGCTGCTCACGCTGGACATTGCCCTTCTGGTGGGTTATAAAATCTGTCTGCTGGAGCCAGTGCATCTTTGTCAAAAATCAAGAAGTTAATAGTATAAAGAGCTAGATTTAGGAGTTCTCTAGGGTTACCTGTGGCTCCCCCCTTTTTTTTTGTTTTTGGAGCAGCATCTTAATGTCTCTGTTTCTCCTCTCTACTATTGCCTGTCCTTGAGGATTAAAGGATATGCCAGTAGTGTGTAAAATCTTATACTGTGCACAAAAGTGTGCAAAATGTTTGGAGGTGTATGCAGGACCATTGTTTTTATTGCTTATGGCACATCCATAATGGCAAATGCTTGTGTGAGGAATTCAGTGACCACTCAGCTGTCTCTTTTGTTGCTGGTATTGCAAAAGTGAATCCTGAAAAGGTGTCTATCACAATGTGCATAAAAGGCAGATGACCAAAAGATTTATAATGGGTCACATCCATTTGCCAAATTTCATTGGGTCTCAAACCATGAGGGTTCTTCCCTGGAGGCAGTGTAGGAGCATGGAAAGGAAGGCAAGCCATACAGACTTTTACTATGCTCCTACCTTCCTCTTCTGTTATTCCAAATTGTAAACGTAAAGCTCGAGCAGCCTGATGATATTTATAATGACATGCCTGGGCTTCTTGGAATAAAGGAGTATTCACCAACATAGTTAGAAGGCTATCTGCCTTTGAATTACCATCAAAAATGGCACCTGGAAATCCACTATGAGAGTAGACATACAAAATATAAATCTTACCTGGATGCTTTCTCACTTGCTCTTGAAGTTTCTTAGAGAGGTGATATATATCAGAGGATGCAAATTTTATTTGGGCTTTCAATTCTTTGTACCACACCTACTGAATAGGCTGAATCAGATATTATATTTATGTCTCCTGGATAATAAGTAAGAGCTAGAATGATCACATACAATTTATTCTGCTGAGTAGACTGAAAAGGAGTTCTGACTATTCTCTTTATAGTTAAGTCATGAGAGTCTACAGCACAAATATTATGTTTGGATGCATCTGTAAAGATAGTTGGTCCTTTAAGAGGAATTTTAGAAACTTTTTCTTCAAGAATCCATTGCCAATTACGTAAAAGTCCAGTTATCTTTAATGGAGAGTCGTGTGTAAAATTTGGAGCCATGGCTAATAAAATTTGCCACTCTGGAATGGTCTCACAGCACACATTAATTTGTGTATTGGTGTAAAAGGTGTATATCTTGTCAGGTCTTGTCCCAGATAATTGTACTGCTTGCTTAATAGCCTTTAATAAAATTCTAGCTGCAAGCACTAGGTAAGGAGTAAGGCTTTGTTCTGGTTGTGCCGGGAGGTTCACCCACTCTATCACACTGTCTCCTTGATGAAGGACTGCTGTGGGTGCCTCTTGTGTGGCAAAAACTGATATTTCCAAGGGTTTTTGAGTGACTCTTTCAACCACATTGGGTAAAGCCAGTTCAACTTTTCTCAAAGCCTCTTGAGCTTCTTTTGTAAGCTGGCATGGTGAATTTAAAGCATTGTCTCCCCTTAAAATGTCATATAATGGTTGTAACTGATAGGTAGTCAAGCCTAACACTGGTCGCATCCATTGGATATCTCCTATCAATTTCTGAAAATCATTTAAGGTGTTTAGCTTCTCTGTTCTTAGGGACAGTTTTTGTACTGTAAGCACCTTGGGGTATACTTCGTATTCTAAATATTGAAAAGTAGCATGTCTTTGAATTTTTTTTTCAGCTATGTACAAGTTGTAATTCTTTAGTGTTTCTATGGTCTTTTGTAGACATGCTTCTAACATTTGTTCCTCAGGTGCACATCCCAATATCATCCATATAATGTAATAGCATAACTTTTGGAAATGCTTTTCTTATTGGAGCAAGAGCAGCAGCAACATACATTTGACACATAGTGGGGCTGTTTTTCATTCCCTGTGGCAAAACTGTCCATTCATATCTTTTATAAGGCTCAGCTAAGTTAATGCTGGGCACTGAAAAGGCAAATCTTTTCATATCCTCCTTATCCAGAGGGATAGAATAGAAACAATCCTTAATATCTATGACCCAAAGAGGCCATTCTCTAGGCAATTGAGTAGGAGATGGAAGTCCATGCTGAAGAGTTCCCATAGTTTCCATCTGTTCATTCACTTTTCTTAAATCAGTGAGCATCCTCCATTTTCCAGATTTCTTTTTTACAATGAACACTGGGAACTAAGTTTCAAGGACTTAGAGAAGGTTGTAAGTGCCCTTGTTCTAGCTGCTCCTGTACTATATCTAATGAGGCCTGAATTTTATTGCTACCTAAGGGCCACTGTTCTATCCACACTGGTGTATCAGTTTTCCATTGGATAGGAACAGGTGAAAGTGTTGGCAAGCCTTCAACAGCAGCCCTGCTTAAAAAACTGAAGTACTGATTTTTAACCTTAATTGGTGTAAAACATCTCTTTCTCACAGATTGATGGGGATTTTTTTCAACTATAAAAGGAGTAAAAACTCCTGTTTTGCCTTCAAAAGTCCATCTCATGCTATTGATCCTCCTACACCAGACATGTAGGTGTCTGCTTTAATCTTTGGCCAGTGACTGGGCCAATTGACACCTCTAATGACTGTATGATCTGCAGCTGTGTCTACCAATCCTTCTAATGGTAGGCCATTTATATAGATCGTGAGCATAGGTCGGTCAGCTGTTATAGCTGATGTCCAGTATATTCCTGGATTTTGTGGTCTGGAGTCAGAATCTGGGTGACTATCACCAGGTTGCTTATTAGGATTCTGTATGAGTACACCTGATGCTACTATTTCTCCTGTGTGATAAGTCACACATTGTCTACCTGTAGTAGTGACTGGGATATTATCTACACATTCCCCAGTTTCCCACATCAGTGTGTGGATGGACACTGTTTTGTATGTACAAAAAGGAGGTGGAGTTGATGGAGGAGAGTCAATTACCTGCTCCTTAGGTGGGGCTGAAGCTGCCTCAGATTCACCACACCCTTGAGCCTCACTTAAGTCTCCATGCCCTATGGAGATATGGTCATTAATCTGTTCATTATCTTCCTCCTTTATCTCAGGCTTCCCCATTTGGCTGTTCTTAGAGGTTTTTTTTTTTTTTTTTCTATAACTTATATGGTTTCTTAAGGCCAACTGTATTATATTGTATAAATAGAATGCCTCAATGGAAATTGAATGAGGATCATTTTTGTTGTAATATGCGGAGAGTTGTTGCTCAATTAATGTCCAATTATCTGGAGAGATTTGCTCTTCCTCTAAGAACCAAGGGGAGGTGCATTTTAATATACCCAGAAGTCTAGCTGTCTGTTCCCAAGTTATAAGTTGCCCTTGATCTTCTATCAGCTTAAGCATGTTTTCTATAGCACCACTCCTGGGTTGGGATGTGGGGGATGGGATGGGGGATGGAGAATCTTTGGCTAGAATCTGTCCCATTTCAGCCAAAAAAGGTTACTAGTTTAGTCTTTAAGAAATTAAGTTCCCTGTTTGTCTATTATACTCACCTAAGTTCCTGGTCACTGGAGACTTCTTCAGTGAAAGTAGGGTCCTTGGTTCCCCCACTTGGGTGCCAAATGTGATGACCACGTATTTAAAATCAGTTGGAGTCAGGAATTCAGGTTAAGGGAAAAATCTTCAATCTTTATTTTTTTTTGAGGTGAAAGGGATTGTGATAGCAATATGGGCAGCTGTGACAGGAAGCCAGCCAGCAAAGGTGAAGGAGGATTGCAGGTCGTGATAGCAATGCGAGCAGCTGTGTCAAGAAACCATCCAGCAGTCTCTCTTTCTGCTTCCCTTTCCACTCCCCTGCCTCCACCCATCAAAATCATCATTTCCTATACAACACATCAGGACTTGCACAAAGAGTGGGCGGGGGCCATTCTTTCTCCAAGCATATATATTAATAGAGTATGGTCCAATTACTATTTAGCCTCATGTGCTTGGGACCTCAGTGCATCAACTCAAGTTTCAGCCCATTACAGCAAACCACCTCATTATCCTTGCCAGGAAAATCCTAGATGGGGTCACAAAGAGTCAGACATGACTGAAATACCCAAACAACAATAAAAAAGATCATAACTTCCTTTTTTCATTCTATTCTTTTCCTCCTGATCTGATTCTGTGCTTTCTTTCCTCATGATGCAAGAATCCTGAATATGGAGTTTGAAAGAACTGAGTTCAAATCCTAACTCAGACACATAATATTTGTATAATCCTGAGCAAATCACTTATTCTCATTTATTTTTAGATTACTCATCTTACAAATGGGGATAAGGAAAATGTGTGACTTCTATGATTGTTTTGAGGATCAAATGAGATACCATGTACAATGCTTTGCAAACCTGAAAGTGCTATTGGTCAGAATGTGCTAACTTCCCTACCTTTAAATTCCAACTATAATCTCATCTTTTATCAGGAGACTTTCCTGACCCATTTTAATAAAAGTGCCTTCTCTTAATCATTTACTATTTATTCTGTATGTAGATTGTTTTTATATATTTATTTGTTTGTTAAGAAACAATTTAAAAACATATACCATTTTGTTTTTTTCCAAATTACATGTTAAAACAATTTTTCACTTTAAAAAATTTTTGAGTTCTAAATTTTTATTCCTCTCTTCCTCCTCCCAGTCTTAGTTGGATTGTAAACAATCAGATATAGGTATACATACATGGACAAATATGTAAAAGATTTGAAGGAAAACAATTTTATATAGTTTTACACCTGCAGTTCTACAAAGCACATTTCCATATTGGTCAAGTTACAAAAGAAAATACAGACCAAAACAAATAAACAAAAAAAGTAAAGTTTGAATCTTCCAGTTTATCAAACAAAAGATTATCCTGGTCATTTCTATTGTATATTGTATACCTAATCTATTCCACTGATCCACTACTCCATTTATTAGCTAATACAAGATTGTTTGATGATTGTTTCATAATACAATTTTAGATAATACATGATACTACATAATACAATTATGTAGGCCCCTTTCTTTTATTGTTTTTCATTAATGACCTTGATATTTTTTATCTTTTGTCCTTCCAGATTTATTTCTTTATTTTATTTAGCTTTATAAAATAATTTTTGGAAGTTTGATAGGGCATTAAATAAAAAAAATAATTTAGGTAGAATTATTATTTTTATTATACTGGCTTGGCTTACCAGTGAACACTTAAAATAACTCCAATTGTTTTGATTTGACTTATTTGTGCAAAAAGTGTTTTTAAATTGTTTTCATATCATTGTGGATTTATTTTGGCAGATGGATTACCAAATATTTTATATTGTTTGCTTTTATTTTAAATGGAATTTCTCTTTCTATGTCTTGCTGCTGGACTTTCTAGGCAACATACAGAAATGATATGGGTTTTTTAATATCATACATCTTTGCTGAAGTTAACTACTCTCATATTATTTGCAAAGAGTAATAATGATGTTTCCCCATTGCTTATTCTTCCAATTTCTTTTTCTTGTCTTAATGCTATAGCTAGTACTTCTAGTACATTACTGAAGGGATATAATAATGGGCATCCTACTTCACCCCTAATTTTATCAAGAAGGCTTCTAGCTCATATACATTACAGAAAATGCTTGCTGATTGTGTTAAGTAGGTATTATCATTTTAAGGAAAGCTTCATTTATTTCTATATTTTCTAGTGTTTTTAAGGTCAATGAGTGTTTTATATATTATGAAATGTTTTTTCTGCAACTATTGAGATAATCATGATTTTTTGTTGCTATTGTTATTGATATAAGCAATTATGTGGATAGTTTTCCTAATATTGAACTAGTCATGCATTCCTGACATAAAGCCTACCTGAGTGTGATCATTGTGATGCATTGCTGCAATTTCTTTGTTAATATATTATTTAAAAATTTGCATCATTATTCATTAGTGAATTAATCTGTAATTTTATTTTTGTTTTTGCTCTTTCTGGTTTGATTATCAACAAAATATCTATATTGTAAAAGAAATTCAGATAGTCTTTTTGTCATTCCCAAATAGTTCATATATTTTACTTTTAATGGTTGGTAAAATTAACTTGTCAATTTACCTGGAACTGGGATTTTTTTTAAAGAGACCTCATTAATGTCTTGTTTTTATCTTTTATATGGTAATTTAATCTTCTTCTGATATCCTGGGCAATTCATATTTTGTATATATGCATTCATTTCACTTAGTTTGTTACATTTATTGGCATATAATTGGGCCAAATAGCTTCCAATTATTGTTTTAATTTCTTGGTAGTGAATTCACTCCTTTCATTTTTGATGCTGGTAATTTGGTTTTCTTCTTTAGTAAAATCAAATTAATCAATGTTTTTATATTTTATTACATGTATAAAAATTTTATATTCTTAATTATACATAACACATGTTTTAGTTTTCTATAAAATCAACTCCTCATTTCATTGATGAAATGGTTTTCTTGCTTTCAATTTTATTAACCTTTTTTATTTACATGATTTCTAATCTGATATGTAATTTGGTGTTTTTAATTTGTTCTCTTTCTAGTTTTTATAATGTTGCTTGCCCAATTCATTGATCTTTTCCTCTTCTATTTATTAAAAATTTAGAGATATAAATTTCTCTCTAAGCACTAGTTTGGTTACATCCCATAGATTTTGGAATGTTGTCAGTTGTTATCTTTTTCTTTATTGAAATTACTTATTGTTTCTATGATTTGTTCTCCAACCTACTCATTCTTTAGGATTAGATTATTTAGTTTCCAATTAATTTTTAAAGTGTTTCAATGGATCTTTATTGAAAATAATGTTTATTACAATATGCTCTGAAAAGGATGAATTTAATATTTCTGCTTTTTTGCATTGGTTGTGAGGATTTATGCTTGTGAAGTTGTCACATACAACTAAGAAAAAAGTATATTCCTTTCTCTTCTCATTCAATTTTCTGCAGAGATGCTATCATAATTAACTTTTTAAAAATTTCTATTTTATTATTATAGCTTTGTATTTAAAAAAAAAACATATGCATGGGTAATTTTTCAACACTGACCCTTGCAAAATCTTTTGTTCCAACTTTCCCCCTCCTATCTCTACTCCCTCCTTTAGATGGCAGTTAGTCCAACATATGTTAAATATGTTAAAGTATATGTTAAATCCAATTTATGTACAAGAAAAATCGGATCTAGAAAGAAAGAAAAAAGCCAGAGAAGGAAAATAAAAATACAAGCAAACAATAACAGAAAAGTGGAAATGCTATGTTATGGTCCACATTCATTTCCCATAATTCTCTCTGGGTGTAGCTAATTCTCTTCTTTACTGAATAATTGGAACTGGTTTGAATCATCTCATTGTTGAAAAGAGCCACATCCATCAGACTTGATCATCCTATAATCTTTTTGTTGCCATGTATGATGATCTCCTGGTTATACTTATTTCACATAGCATCAATTCATGTAAGTCTCTCCAGATTAGCCTGATCTCATCCTGCTGGTCATTTCTTACAGAACAATAATATTCCATAACATTCATATACCACAATTTATTCAATCATTCTCCAATTGATGGGCATCCATTCAAATTCCAGTTTCTTGCCACTATTAAAGACCTGCCACAAACATTTTTGCACATGTGGGACCCTTTACCTTCTTTAAGGTCTCTTTGGGGGTATAAGCTCAGTAGTAACACTGCTGTATCAAAGGTATGTGCAGTTTGATAACTTTTTGAGCATAGTTCCAAGTTGCTCTCTAAAATGGTTGGATTTGTTCACAATTCCATCAACAATGTATCAGTGTCCCAGTTTTCCCTCATCCCCTCCAACATTCAGCATTATCTTTTCCTGTCATCCTAAGCAATCTGAGAGGTATGTAATAGTATCTCAGAGTTGTCTTAATTTGCATTTCTCTGATCAATAATGATTTGGAGCACTTTTTCACATGACTAGAAATAGTTTCAATTTCTTCATCTGAAAATTTTCTGTTCATATTCTTGACCATTTATAAATTGGAGAATGGCTTGAATTCTTAAAAAGTTGAGTCAATTCTCAATGTATTTTGGAAATGAGGCCTTTATCAGAACCTTTGAATGTAAAAAATGTTTTCCCTTCTTTTCCTTATAACTTTTCCCTACTATTTTTGTATTCCCTTCTATTTAGACTACCCCTTCCCTTTTCACTTTCCCCCACCCACTTTTCAATGGGGTGAAAGAAGTTTCTCTGTTAACCAAATATGTCTAATATTTTCTCTTTGAGCCAAATCTGATGAAAGCAAGATTCACACAATATTCATTCCCCTTCCTTCTTTCCCTCAGATACAATAGATTTCCATTGCCTCTTTGTAATTTCTTTTACCTCCACTTTTCCCTTTTTTCTGTATAATCCCCTTTCCACCTCTAGTTCTTTTTTTTTATAACAGTAAAATCAAATTATACATGCACTCTCTATCTATGTCCATAACAGAAATACAGTTCTTAAGAATTCTTTTTACCTTTTTATGCTTCCCTTGAGTCCTATATTTGGGGTCAATTTTTTTGTTTTGTTTTGTTTAGGTTTGGTTTTTTAAATCAGAAATAAATGGAATTCACCTGTTTTATTGAATATCCATCTTCTTCCCTGGAAGAATATGTTCAGTTTAGCTGGATAGTTTATTCTTGGCTGCATTACAAGTTCCTTTGCCTTTCAGAATATCAGATCACAGGGCCTTCAATCTTTTAATGTGGAACTTGCTAGATCTTGAGTGATCCTTATTGTATCTCCTCAGTATTTGAATTTTTTTTTTTTGGTTGCTTGTAATATATTTTCTTTGGCATGATAGTTATGAAATTTAGTCACAATATTCCTTGGAGTTTTAATTTTGGAGTCTCTTTCAGTAGGTGTTTGATGAATTCTTTCAATGGCTATTTTACCTTCTGCTTCTATGACATCTGGACAGTTCTCTTTGATGATTTCCTTAAAAATAATGTCCAGGCTCTTTTTTTTTTTTATTATGATTTTCAGGGAGTCAAATAATCCTTAGATTATCTCTTCTAGATCTATTTTCCAGGTTTGTTGTTTTCCCAAGCAGGTAGTTAACGTTTTTTCTATTCTTTCTTTCTTTCTTTCTTTCTTTCTTTTTTTTTTTTTTTTTTGGTTTTGCTTGAGTGATCCTTGATGTCTAATTGATAACATTCATTTCCAGTTGTTCAATTCTGATTTTTAATGAATTATTTTCATCATTTCCTTTTTTACATCTTTTTGGAATTGTCCAATTGAGTTTTTAAATGAGTTATTTTTTCCTATGGAATTTTTTTCTAATACTTTTTTTTTTAAAGAGTTATTTTCTTTTTCCAATTCACAAATTCTATTTTCCTGTGAGTTCTTTACCTTTTCCATTTCACATTGCAGGGAGTTGTTTTCTTTTTCCACTTTATCAAATCTTTCATTTAATGAGGTATATAACTTTTCCAGATCCTCTTGCCGAGTTTTCCTTTTACCCCATTTTTCTTCTAGCTCTCTTTAAGATACTTTTAAATTTTTTCTAGGAGAGCCTTGTGTGGTGAGGACCAGATTATATCACCCTTTGGGGCTTCATCTGGAGATAATCTGCTTTTATTCTCCTCAGGGTTTGAAATCTGCTCTCTTTCACTATAGAAACTGTCTATAGTTTGAGCTTGCTTTGTCTTTTTGCTCATTTTTAAAGAAAAAATGGGATCTGCTTTTGGGACAGGGAGGTTCCAAACTTCCTCTTATAGACCATGAAGCTATCCATGAGAATCCTGCATTTTGGGCTACACTCTTTACCTTTTGTGTTTGTGTTGGATGTTTTATAATTTCTTTGCTTATCTATTGACTTGCAACCAGGGCAGAGTAGCCAACACTGTGATAGAGTCCTCCTCGTAGTTTCACCACCCCATGGAGACCACCCTGCCTCCATTTGCTTAGGATGTGCTGGCTTCTGTGTCTATGCCTGGCCTCCTTCTATGTCCATGCCCAATCAAAACAGACCTTTTTTTGGAATTTTTGAAATTATCTTCTACTGGTAATTTGCTTCACTCCCAATATTCATGAATTCTGTCAGTCAAGCACTATTTCAGAGGCTGAATTTTGTATTTAGTGTGAGGGTAGAAGGAGAGCTCAGATAGAATCATGTGTCCTCTCTGCCATATTGGCTCTGCCCTTTCTAAAAATTTCTATTCATGTTTATTTATGGTTATAATCATTTCTGAGTGGAGAAAGTTGATGTTCCCAACTAGTATAGTTTAACTGTTTTTTTCTTCTTGGAACTCATATGTTGATGTTACTTCATTATATATAGTATCTTTTAACAAACTGTAATTTCCTAACTTATCCCTTTTAATTAGAGGTATTTTTGCTATATAGTTAGTAATTGTAACTGTAAATGTGAATGGGATGAACTCACCCATAAAATAGACTTACTTACTCTTTAAGAAAACTTCATTTGGTAGAAACAAAGTATTATGCAAAGATCAGGGTTTTTTCCCCCATTAGCCCATTTGAATTTTTTACCTCAAGTTCTGTGAACTAATTATGCATCATGAAGTGAATATCAAACCATGCTCAGTCAATTTGTGTTTCTTCCAGTCCTAGTGCTACCTGTGTCTAGAATTGCCAGTTTTGAAAGCTAACCTTCTGGTTCCTCTCATTGATGTCATGTTCAATCATCATTATATCTCAGAACATTAGGTACCACAAACTCTCGATTCTCTCTCTCTCTCTCTCTCTCTCTCTCTCTCTTTTTCCCTTTCTCTCTCATATGGTTAAAAATTATTAACTGCTACTCTTTATATTCCTTTAATTCAGAATCTCCATCTGGTGGTATATACACACACACACACACACACACACACACAGAAATCACCCCATATGTGGGATCCTGAAGTTCTTCCTCTCATTCCTAATCACTCCTCTTATATTTAAGAAAACCAATATAAAAACACCCTCAAATACCCTACCTTCACACTTCACCAACTTCATCACCGTAAGTAATCTATATTTTCACTCAAACTCAGTAGTACTATAGGGATGGCCATGCACTATATTGTACTAATATATGTCTTCTGGACCTCCACGAGTTTAAATGCTATATTTCTGTTTATATATAAAAATATTCTGTTTATAACTTCCATTTCTCTCTCTCCCTAATTCCTCTGAAATCTATGCTTTGTTTTCATTGTTATCTCTATTCATCTTGATATGATTTCATTTTCATCTTACCATAGTCATTCATGGCTGTAGGGTTGATCAGTTAAACTCCACATTCTCTTCTGCTTTAAAATTCTTGTCTCTCTTATTCTTTTGCTACTTATACCTTGGAAAATCCTCACACTGGATAACCATTGAATTTCTTTCTTCCTACTCTTCCCCTGCTAAACATTGCTGGAACAAATAGGATAACCAAACAGGTTTATTACAAGCATGTGACTTAATTTCAACTGGACTTGCACTTCTATAGAACAATCCTTTTTTATTTCTCCCTAAGACCATATATTAATTATTCATTTTGGAAGAGGTAATTGGCCTCAAATCCTTCATTTTACAGTTTGAAAAAAAAAAAGAAAAAATTCAAGGCTCAAAGATATTAATGGCTTGCCTAAGATAACATAGATAAGTTATATCTCAGATGCCAAGTCTAGACCTATATCTACTACCTCTTACTCTTTCTCAATTTAGTCTACATTGATTTCTTTGTTTTTATATTTACAATTTATAGCTTAGTTGTCATTGATCTTAATTCTCTGGGTCAAAGTATGCTCAAAAGTATGCTCAAAATCACTCAAAGAAGGCTATATTTTATATCCTTTCTGTTTGTATAAGGGAATTGAAGGGAAAGGAAGTGTAGCTTCCATATATTCCAGGATTCTTAACTTTAAACCATTTAGATTCTTCTTCAAAACATGTGGCTATCTCAGATATTCAAGCCATTTTCATACTTTGTGTGCATTTTTGTGAAATGAGAAGCTCAGGTATATCACAGCATCACAGGCAATAGTTTCCATAATGGTAATAGCATTGCCAAAACCCTGCTATCTCTGATTCTGTAAAATGTGTTAGTCCAGTCTCCTGTGAGAGGGAAGCCATTGCCAGAGAAGCTCTGGAAAGGGAGCTGGAAATAATGACTTCACTTTAATAAATACATTAGTAGTGCCATCCTTTGAAAAATGGAGAAATAAGGGAAATGGTTCCCCAATCCCCTAACATCATTTGCTAGAGAATAAAATATTTAGAAGATTTATCTCCTCTGAAGCCAGTTATAAACATAATTGAGTTTTAAAACACTCAGGTAATTCTGGTTTAAAAATAAAGGAGGGAAAGTCTGAATTCTTGTCTAATTACCAGTAAAAGATTCAAGTAACCATTTCTAATCTCAATTTGTTTCTGAGGTTCCCTTTTACCTTCATTATGTTGCAACTTTTCTAAACATATAGCAATTCTCTTTAGTATTATATAGCACAGAGAAACTAAAACGACAATAAAGAAAACAAAACTAAGATGATCATTTATAGTGTTGTCAGGAGCAGAACTTGTATATCTCCATTCCAAATGTGGCATTGTATTTGCTAGTCAACCTCTGCTACCATTTTAGAGACAAAATAAATAGAAGGAAACTTAAGTGTGTATTCTTTATGTAATAAAAATGGTTATATTTATATTTTATGATATAGATAAAACTTTGACATAGTAGATAGAGTGTCAAACCTCAAGTGAGGAAGACTCATACTTTTTAATTCAACTCTAGCCTCAGACACTTACTAACTTGTGAGTTTGGGTAAGGCATTTAACCCTGTACTTCTATACCATACCCTCAAACTATATATCTCTAATTCTTCATCTCCATTCCTTTTAGCTTTATTTTTATGTATAGTCTTTCCTTATTAGAATGTAAGATCCTTGGGGGAAAGGATCATGCTTATATCTGTATTTCCAGTGCTTATCATTTAATAAATACTTGTTGACTTGACACATAATAGAGTCAAATTTGAGAAATAGATCATCTCACTCAAAGATGAGAGTTATTTCCACTTTGCTAAATTGTTTTTTTCTCTTCATTCTTAATGCCCCTTTTCTATATAGATTATCAATCAGTTGACAAGTTTTATTAAACACCTGTTATCTGACAAGCACTAGGATTATAAATACAATGAATTAAATAATTCCAACTTGCAAAAAATTTACATCCTAAGAAAATAGCAAGTACACATATAAGCATATACATGAAATAAGTATAAAGAGAATAAATACCAAACAATTCAAAGCATATGTAGGTAGAGATAAAGGACACTGACAGTAGTGGGAATCAGCAATAGTTTCATGTGTTCAAGCTACACACATTCACTCAAAGTAATGGAAGTATGCATTTCACAGATGGGTCAGATGGGGGAGAAGGGAAATCGATGCAAAATCTTGAAGATGGGAAATGAAGTGTAATTTTGGCTAGGTTGGATTGCAGAAAGCAAAAAAGAAGAATAATGTTCTATGAGGCTTAAAAGATAGGTTGGACTTAAGTTGTATGGGGCTTTAAAAGCTAAACAGAACAGTTTATTTTTTGTTTTAGGGGACCACTAGGACTTATTGAGTAGGAAAGTGATGTGGTCAGATCTGTTTTTAAGGGAAGTCATTTTTTATAGCAATGGAGAAGATGGGCTAGAGTGTGGAATTAGGAAATTGTTGCAATCACAGCATTGATGAGAGTCTGAACTAAATTCATAGGTACATGAGTAGAGAGAAGGAGTCTGATGAAAAAGATATTATGGAGGAGAAAGTGGTAAAATATACTAATAAACTGGATATATGGTATGAAGGAGAGTAAAGATGTGATTATAACATAAAAGTATATATCTGGAAACTTGAAGAATAATAGTATCTTTGAGAGATAGGGAATTTTGAAAGAGTTGCAGTGTGGGGTGGAATATTGAGTTTATTTTGGGCATGCTAAATTTTAAATTTCTCTTTGGCATCCATCTTGAAATGTTCAAAAAGCATCTAGTGATACAAGTTTGAAGATTGGGACTGGACTTTAGCGTTTAAATCATTTGCTTGGAGTGAAAATTAATCCAATTAGAGCTGATGATTTCCTAGAAAATAAATATACAAACATATTAATAGGAGGCCCAGAAGAAAGCCTTGGGAACACAAATTTGGGAGACATGGTATGGATAATAAGTGAGCAAAGGAATATGAAAAGAAGAGGCAATGAAGATAATGTATTGCCAGGATACAGTAGTATATTGAAAGCCCAGGCATCAGGTGAAGTTACAATGTCAAATGTAGTAAATAGATCATGGATGAGTACTGGAAAAAAGACTATTAGATTTGCCAATTAAAAGATTATTGGCAACTTTGGATAGAGTATTTTCAATTGAGTGACGAAACTGGAAGCCAGATTGGAAAGAGCTGGGGAGGGGAAGTGTCTAGAGTTAATCTTTACTAGTATGAATAATCATCCCATAAACTGTTCTCATTATTTGACTTTCTTGAATTTTTACATTATCATATTTTACATAATTATAACTTTGAATAATGTGTATTCTAATACATGTGACTACTTTATGGAATCCATTAATTACATTATTTGGGACATAGTTGCAGATCATTTTTCTAGGAGTTTGGTTAAGAAAGGGAAGCTGATATAGGGATTGATTGTTTGAAAGGATGTAAGACGTGACCTAATGAACATTTTAAAAATATCAATGAAATATGAACAGGTCTGAAGATGGTAGGGAAGAAGCTAGTAGATTATCAGGCCTAGGCCTTTACTCCTCAAATATAGAACTGAAAGAATATTATAACTTTTTCTGCCTCCATATCTAATTTTTATGCAAACAAATGGGGTTCTTTCTAAGGAGATTCTTTTGTTATGTCCTTGAGATGTAGAATCTAACAGGGCTCTTTATTCACTTGAACATAGAGGTTAAAGTTTTTCACATGACTTTCAAGGAATGACATAGTTTTGTTTCACTCTCCCAATCTTATTTCCCACTATTTCTCATTCATTTGATTCAAAGAGGACAATCCTTTAAAGTCATATCCAAAAATTATACTTATTCTCCTCTTACGGCCTGATTCTCTTGCCTGGAATTTTCCTAGGTATAGCTCACTGTAGGTAGGTGGCAGAATGGATAAGAATCATGTTCCAGATACTTATTAGCTATGTGATCTAGGGCAAGTCATTAACCCTCTCAGTTTCTTCATTTAAAAAAGGGGAAATAATAATACTTATCTCCTGGGTTTGTTGGGAAGAACAAATATAATATACACAAAGATTATTTTAACCTAAAAGCACTATATAAAAGTTACCTATTCTTATTGTTATTATTATTACTAAGCACTTCATTATTTTAAAAAGTCACATGTAAAATGTAGTAGAAAATGTGCTGGATTCAAATCTTACCTCTGTTACTTATATCCTGTGTAGGATTGGACAAATTATTTAATTTACCTGGTTTCAAGTTTCCTCTTCTATAAGATAACAGGGTACTATATTGCTCTGAGGTCGATACCAACTCTAAATCTAGGGTCCTATGAGCCAATGAGCTTTTCAAGTACAGAATGGTGATGGGGCATGACTAGTATTTATGTAAAAAAGACCTGAAAGTTTTTATAGGCTGCAAGTCCAATGTAAGTCAACAAATACAACAAGCAAATAGATGAATGTTCTTCCTGCATCTCAGTAATGCAGTTATATTCCTTTTGTACTATCAGATCATTTCTTGGTTCTCATACCTCATCAAAGACTTCACTTTTTGGAAAATCATAGTCAAGCTGAGGTCTTTAAGTACAGACATAGAGGTTCATGCTTGGGTGACATTTTGTTTTATCAAGATGCATAAACAGAGTAGGATAGAGGTCAGTCAATTAGTGAGCAAGCATTTATTAAGCCAAGTTCTGTCCTAAGTGCTGAAAGAAAGATCAAAATGCAGTCCAGAAAACCAAGTTGGGTTGGAAAGAAAAGTGAATTTAGCATAGCAAAAGACAAGAGTAACTTATGTTTTTTGATTTCTTCCTGTCTCAGGCCTCTTTCACAAATATTTTCTTTTTCAAAGTAGAAATTCAGTGGTAATATCTAAAGGAACTTGGTCTTATCCTGAGTCTCAGATAAGTGATAACTGTGTAACAAATTCAGGAAGATTTGAAATCAATTCTGTTTGCTCACAACCAGGCTCACTGGACTATAAAGACTGCCATATAGCTAGCTATATATCAGCTGGCACACCCTCAAATGCTCAAACATTCAGTGCCCTGGACTCAAATTTTCCTCCTCATTATCCCATGTTTGCTTCCTTTAATGGCTGACTAAGGAAAGTAACAGAGTGGTGATAACCAAAGAATAAGTGATTGCAATAGTTGTCCCAGAAAATAATTAAAGCTATCAGTACTTAGGCTCTGGTTGCAGATGGAGATGAATAAATTTCAGATTTATCTTATTTTTAAACACGTAGTGAAGTCCAAACAAAAAGGAAAAGAACAAGAAAAAGAAGAGGATCTGCAGGTGAGCCTTAACTATGACAGACTTGGAAAAACTTATACCTGGCAATCATTGCAAAAATAGTAATTAAGAATGAGAATAAGAAGGAAAGAAATATGCATTTACAGAGTACCCATTATGAAATAGGGACTATACTAAGATCTTTACAAAACTGACACAGATAGAGATTAATGACCAACTTAAGGTTAAGCTAGTAAGTGTCTGAGGCTGCATTTAAACTCAAACCTTACTGACTCCAAATAGTGTTCCATATACTCTGCCATCCCATTTTAAAGAAGAGATTTGAAAGCAAAAGTGGAAATCTCAGTTTCAGGAATAGTAAGTTTGTATACATATAGAAAGGCATAGCATTTCTATGCTTTCCATGTTAGAAAGAATCTTGAAAGCCACTTAGTCTGTAGAAGAAGAAACTTCTTTACAGCATATTCTCCATAATATCCCTGACAAAGGGTTATCCAGCTTCTCTTCAAAAATTACAATAATGGCCATTCGCCTACCTTTGGAGGTAGAACTCATCATTTGGAGGCAGCTTCAATATTTAGGAGTTTTTTCCCTTCATATTAAAGTAAAACTTTTAAATATATTGATATGTTGTTCAGTGATGCTTTTTTCTTTTTAGCTCCAGATCTTGTTCAGAATAATCTGTTTCAGATGATGCTAAAGGAAATCTTTAAGCTCCAAGGTAGGTGGGTATAAGTGAACTGAAACTTAATATCAAAAATGATTTGCAAATAATAAAGTCATTAACAAGACATGTTACTATAAATAGAGTGAGTTATTACATGGTAATTTCAAAATAATAAGAAATAGATATACTGATTATTGGGTGGATAGCCATGAAATATTAGAAGCACTACCTATGCTGGAACATTATCTTTCCAGTGATCTTATTGCTATAGGAACCCATTCACTGAAGAAACTTCTTCTAGCAATGTAAATTGGCATCAGTTTTGCAGCTTATAGATTTGCAAAGATGCTCTGAGAACACTGATAGTTTAAATGATTTTCCCAGTCTTAAAATTCTTATTTCTGAGGAATGGGGCTTGAACCCAAAAGCTGTTGTCTCTAACATATACAAGTGCTTGAGACATACTTGTTGCTTAATTAAGGTAGATCACCTATATGGGATTTATGACGGAGTTGGGGTGTAATGGGCTGAGGCTTAAGTTGATGCACTGAGGTCCCAAGCACATGAGGCTAAATAGTAATTGGACCATACTCTATTAATATATAAGCTTGGAGAAAGAATGGCCCCCACCCACTCTTTGTGCAAGTCCTGATGTGTTGTATAGGAAATGACGATTTTGGTGGGTGGAGGCAGGGGAGTGGAAAAGGAAGGGGAAGGAGAGACTTTTGGGATTGCCTTGCCATGGTTTGCTCAGCTCACATCTCTCTCTGTTAGCTGGCTTCCTGTCGCAACTGTCCATATTGCTATCGCAACCTTTCTTGCCTATATTTGCTATCGCAATCTTTATTCACCTCTTCACTTCAATAAATATTGAAGATTTTTCCCTTAACCTGAATTCCTGACTCTGGCTGATTTTAAATACGCGGTCTTTACATTGGGGGGCAGAAGCAAATGGGGTGAAGAGATATGAATGAATTTTTATTTACAATGGTAGAAGGAGAACTATATTATTGCAATTCTGGACATACTGAAGTATCAAAGTATTAACATTCTTTACCCAAATAATGATTAAAAAGAGAACATTGAACTTGGAGGGTCTAGAGTCAAATGTAACCTCAGATATTTAGGATGTGACTCTGTGCAAATTTCTTAACCCCGATTCAGTTTCTTCAACTGTAAAATAAGATGATAATAATAATAATGTGGGGACAATAATAATAGGGCTGTTTTGAGAATCAAGTGATTCAATATTTTAAATTTAACATTTTGAAGCACTTAGCACAAGGCCTGGCACATAGTGAGCACTTAATAAATGCTTATTTCCTTCACTTTTAGATAAATATAGAGAAGATTAAAGGAAGAGAAATTATAAATAAGTAGGAGGAGGACCCATATTGCCAAGATACTGAATATACTAAGGAATCAGTGTATCACCAATTGTATTGAATGAATGAAGAGGTAGATAGGTAGTTCAGTAGAAAAAATATTGGTTTAGAATCAAGAATATGATCTTAAGCACTAACTATGATTCTGAACAAGTTACTTAACTTTTATTTGCTTCCATTTCCTATTTTGTAAAATTGGAAATAATATTCACATTTAACTCAGATTTGCTGTGAGGATCAAATGAGATAATAGTTGTAAAGAGCTTTATCCATCTTACAATGTACATTAATGCTAGCTGACAATACACATCCATATATAGATAAATATATAGATGCATATATATATATATACATATGTATATATTGAGCATAACTTGAAACTTGATTTTAATAATCCCCAAAACAAAGAGATTTAAAAATGTTTGTACTTTATGTGTTATATATTAAGCAGGATATAGATTAATTCTATATATTAAACATATGTTAATATATAGAAATCAGTAACATAAAAGAAATGCTATAAGATAGATTTTTAAGGTCAATAGCTTAGATTGCTATTGATTGTTAATTATTTAAAAATCCCAATAAGAATTATAATTTTGTGGAATTTCATGCTCTTTGTGATGAAAGAAGATTTGAATAGAAAGGAATTAGTCATCCACATTTTCTCATAGATGTACACTTTGTTCTTGGTTTCTGGGTATATATAACTATAGCCCCACATTAAACAAAGTGATTGCATAACATTATAACAATTTCCTGGGTTTTAGCATTAATTGACCTTAAAAATTACCATAGCATCAAATGACTTTGTTCCTGTATGTCTAAACTAATGATCCCAAATTTGGAGCTAAGAGGTATGTGATCCTCTAATCAGAGGGTAAAAAGATAGAATACATCCCTGTTTCCCTCTCTCAGATAGATCACTACAAGATTATATCCAACAAAACCACAACTTCTTTTCACCCTCTGATCACTGTCTATTAGATGTCCTGTATACATCTTAAACTCAATATATCTAACAGTAAATTCATTATCTTTCCTTCCTAAACTCTCTCATCACCAAAACTTCTCTTTTAATACTGACATCACCATTATATCCCCAATTCCCAAGGTTTAAGCCTATCTAATACCCTCTATTCCTCATTATATCACCATCTCCTCCCATATCCAATTTATTACCAAGATCTGCTAATTTATCCTTTGTAATATTTCTGGAATAAACGCCTATCTCTCTTTTGATACTGACATCACCCTGGTGCAGGACTTTCATTATGCCAGATCTAGATTATTGAAATATCCTGCTGGTTGAGCTTCTTGCCACAAATCTATTTCCATCACACCCATTGTAGTCCATTCTTCATTAAACTGCTGAAATGATTTTTTTCCCCTAAAATGCTGGTCTATCCATATAATCTTCATAGTCAATAAACTTCACTACTCCCTATCATCTCCAGAACCAAATACAAAATTGCAATTCAAAGATTTTCATAATCTACTCCTCTCCCCTTGCATTCTTCTTATACTTTATCACGTCTTTCCATCCCAATCTCTATGTGCTTCCCAATTCAGTGACACTCCATCCAGTTAACAATCAATAGCAATCTAAGCTATTGACCTTAAAAATCTATCCCATAGTGCTTATTTTATGTTATTGACTTCTATATATTAACATATGTTTAATATATAGTATAATCTATATCCTGCTTAATATATAACACATAAAGTGCAAACATTTTAAATCTCTTTTGATTCCATGAATAAAATTCTCCATCTCTTGGGTGCAGGCATTTGTCTGCTGTCTTCCATGCCTGAAATGCTTTCCTTTTTTATCTCCACCTTCAGGCTTCTTTGACTTCCTTTAAGTCCTCTCCCTCACATAAATCTAATTCATTTGCATGTCATGGCACCACCTCCCTGATATTGAGGTCCTCTTAAAGAAGGGAGAATAAAGAATAAGTCCCAACAAAAACCCTACCTTTTGAGGACTTCCGGTTAAGATGGCGGAGAGGAGGCTCACAGTTGCATAAGCTCCGCGCTTTCTCTCACTATCCACTTCATTACAAGCCTCTGAATCAATGCTTGACTGAAAAAAACCCACAAAAAGTTACCAAGAGAAGCCATCCTTGAGATCCGCCAAGAAAGGTCTGTCTTTACTGGAGGGCTGGGGCGATTTTAGATCGGGCGCAGGCTGAGGGCAGCGGCAGTGAGAGCACGGGAGCAGAGCTGAGAGGGGGTGGGGAGTGATCGTAGCCGTCTCTGTGGGGAGAGCTTCGCTACAGGTTTGGAACCTGCAGCAAGTCAACAGCCCAGCAGAGAAGCTAAAAACACCGGGGCTGAAGAATACAACCGCAAACAGCTGGAGTCTCTCAGGACCTGGCCCCCCCCCCCTTCCCCCCCCTCAGTGACTCAGCACGCTTTGGGATCTCAGAGCGCAGGCGCAGCACAGTCCTGCTAGTGCCTCACTGCTGCCACCTGCAGTCTGTAGAGGAAGCTCGATAACACACCCAGCCCCCCCCCCAAAGAAAGACTCCAGTTTTTTCTGTTTTTCTTTGGTAGTTTATCTCTGATTAATAGACAGAATGAGCAAGAAGCTGAAGAGGACTTTAACCCTTGACAGCTTCTATACAGATAGAGAGCAGACTCTAAATCCTGAGGAGACTAAAAACAGGCAGTCCCCAGGTGATTCCCCAAAGGAGGAAATCATCTGTTCCTCAGCACAGATGAACCTCATAGAAGTGATTAAAAAGGCTCTCACAAGGGAGCTAGAAGAAAAATGGGGAAAGCAGAGTGAGGCTTGGCAAAAGGAGAGGGAGGCTTGGGAAAAGGAGAGGGAGGCTTGGCAAAAGAGCCTGGAGAAAGTTAAAGAGAGAGTGGATAAAGAAGTAAAATCCTTGAAAAATAGGATTAGTGAACTGGAAACAGAAAACAGCTCTCTAAAAAACAAAATGGGCGAAATGGAAAAAAATTCCACAGAATAAAAGAACTCAATTGGACAATTAGAGAAAGATTTTAAAAAAGTGAGTGAAGAGAATACTTCACTGAAAATCAGAATTGAACAAGTGGAATTGAATGACTCGAGGAGACAAGAAGAATCAGTCAAGCAAATCCAAAAAAATCAAACAATGGAGAAAAATGTGAAATACCTTCTGGGGAAGACAACAGACCTGGAAAACAGATCCAGGAGAGACAATCTGAGAATCATTGGACTCCCAGAAAAACATGATGAAAAAAAGAGCCTGGACACTGTCTTCCAGGAAATTATCAAAGAGAACTGCCCAGAAGTCATAGGAACAGAGGAAAAAATAAACATTGAAAGGATTCATCGATCACCCACTGAAAGGGATCCTAAAATCAAAACACCAAGGAATATAGTGGCCAAATGCCAGAACCCTCAGGTGAAAGAAAAAATATTGCAAGCGGCTAGAAAAACCCAATTCAAGTATCAAGGAGCCACAATAAGGATCACCCAGGATCTGGCAGCATCCACATTAAAAGATCGAAGGGCCTGGAATATGATATTCCGAAAGGCTAAGGAACTTGGTATGCAACCAAAAATAACTTACCCAGCGAGAATGAGCATCTTTTTCCAGGGAAGAAGATGGACATTCAACGAAGTAAGCGAATTTCATCTATTTCTGATGAAAAAACCAGAACTTAACAAAAAGTTTGATCTACAAATATAGAACTCAAGAGAAATCTAAAAAGGTAAAGATTAATCTTGGGAACTATATTTTGACTATATAGATGTATAAAGAATACATGTATACCTTGTTCTAGAAATTGATGTGGAAAGGACATTGTACCAGAAAAAGGGTAAAGTGGGGGTAGTACATCTCATGAAGAGGCATAGGAAACTTATTATATCTGAGAGAAAGAATGGAGGGGGATGAATATAGTGGGTATCTTACTGCCTTCAGAATTGGCTTTAAGTGAAAAATCTTAAGACATATTCAATCTATGGTGAAACTTCTCCCATCTCATTGAAAAGTGAGAAGGGAAAAGTGGAAAGGGAAGGAATAAGCTAAGCGGAAGGGAATACAGGAACTGGGAGGGAAAGGGGTAAGATAGGGGGAGGAACTCTAAGGCGGGGGGAGGGACACTAAAAAGGGAGGGCTGTGAGAAGCAAGGGGTGCTCACAAGCTTAATACTTGGAAGGGGGGGAAAGGGGAAAGAAGGGAGGAAAGCATAAACCGGGTTAACAAGATGGCAAGTAATACAGAATTGGTCATTCTAACCATAAACGTGAACGGGGTAAACTCCCCCATAAAGAGGAAGCGGTTAGCAGAATGGATTAAAAGCCAGAATCCTACAATATGTTGTTTACAGGAAACACACCTGAAGCGGGGAGATACATGCAGGTTAAAGGTAAAAGGTTGGAGCAAAATCTACTATGCTTCAGGTGAAGTCAAAAAAGCAGGGGTAGCCATCCTGATCTCAGATCAAGCTAAAGCAAAAATTGACCTAATTAAAAGAGATAAGGAAGGACACTATATCTTGCTAAAGGGTAGCATGGATAATGAAGCACTATCTATATTAAACATATATGCACCAAGTGGGGTAGCATCTAAATTCTTAAAAGAGAAACTAAGAGAGCTGCAAGAAGAAATAGACAGTAAAACTATAATAGTGGGAGATCTTAACCTTGCACTCTCAGAATTAGATAAATCAAACCAGAAAATAAATAAGAAAGAAGTCAAAGAGGTAAACAGAATACTAGAAAAGCTAGATATGATAGATCTCTGGATAAAATGTTGTTGGGATCTAGTTCAGATGGATCTGAATCGGTCCCTGTTCGGGCGCCAAAATGTAGTGAATTTTTTCTTCTCAAAACGCAGCCAGGTGATAAAAGTTCAGATCTTTTATTATTTCCAATATAGCCCGGTTAGCTTAGAGACCTATCTCTCTGCTTGGTTCCAAGAGCTCTCTCCAAATGTCTTTAAATCCAAAGGTCTGGTCCTTCAGCCTCTGCCTCTGCTGTCTTCAGCCTCCAGCCAGCTCCAGTCTTCATGTCATTCCGGTGAAATCTCGACTTGTAGCTTCTTCCTCCCTCCAGAACTCCTTCGATTGGCCCATTGGCCTATTTATGCTCCTTCCAGAGAGAGGGATTATGGGTTTTCTCCCATAGTGCTCTCTGGCCCAAAGAGCTTCAAGGGAGGTATGAACTCATTGAACTCCAATGAGTAAAGGTGTGAACACAAGCCTTGTATTGATTAGTTCTACTTAGTACCTTGTTTCAGGTTCTAGCCAAAACATCTTCTTGTAAGATTAGATCAACTCTAATTACTTAGCAGTTAGTAAGGATTCCAACATCTCCCCCTTTCTTTTGTTTTAAAACATAGGGGGTTTCTGAGGGGGTACACATAAATCCATCAATATGGGCCAGAACTTTGTAACAGATATACATGGTATACATAAATCCATCAATATGGGAGGCATTATACACAATTTACATAAGCACATAGCAATATAACACAGGCTAGTAGTAATGTAACAAATAACAAGAATCAACCTGAAATTTTACACATGTCCATAAGTCCTAGAAATAGTCCATAAACAATCCATTGTCCATTAGTTCATGTGCCAGGAATCTAATAATTCCTGTAAGCTCTGAAGTACTGCAAAAAGTCTCATCAACAATTTTTCATCTTAAGGAATCCAATGATTCTTGCTAGTTTTTCAGGAACTGAAATAGTTTCATCTTGTGTTAGGAAATCCAATGATTTCTGAAAATTTTAAGAGTCCTTTTGACAGTCTCATTGTCAGCCATCTGATTCTTTCTTCATCTGTGGAAATATAAGCAGATCCTCTTCCCCAAGCAGTTAACCTTATTCCCTTCTATTTACCAAATTTGGGATTTCTCCTCCTCATCTGGTAATTACATTGGAGCTGTTTGCACTGGATATTGTTTTGTTGTCTTAAAAGGCCTGTATTCTTCCCAATTGTAATCCTGATTGCTTTTCTGTTGGTTGATGACATCAGAGTTCTGAATTTCTAAAGTCTCTCTGGGTGTGACCTCAGCTGCTATCATGCCCCACCTGTCCTTTGATTGATACTTTAGAGCTGGGCCCTGCCTCTCATTCCTCTGGGTCAATATACATTTAGAGGCCCAGTGAAAGCCTCGGTTACATTTTGGACATGGGGTTTTAGGTTTTCTCTCACCCTGTCTTCTCACTCTATCTCCATATCTACAATGAGCTCTCAAATGTCCAACTTTTCCGCAATGAAAACATCGACGAGTTTCTCTAGAATTCCTCTGCCAAGAAGGACCTTGTCTTTCCATGTTCATAGGCCCATTTTTATCATAGAATTGACAAAGATCCTCTCCAACCAATTTCCATTCATTTAGATCTAATTCCTTATCAAGAGAGAAACAAGGACATATGTCCTTTACAGTTTGTAAAAGTTCAGTGATTTGCTGTAAACTTATAATTAAACCTTGGCTTTTCATAATTTTGACAATGCTCTCTAAACATTTTCCTTGAACAGAAACAGGCTGTTTTCTAAATATCTGTCCCATCTTAGCTGAAATTCTACTTTAACTCTTTTAACAAAATTTCTTTGTTGCACTCACCCTAATTTCTGGGTTGAAGTCTTTTCCACTGGATCAGGATCAGAGGCTTTTCCACTTGAATGAGGATCGGAGCTTTTCCACTGAAATCCACTGAGGGGTCTGTTTGTCCCACGTTCAGGGCGCCAAAATGTAGTGAATTTTTTCTTCTCAAAACGCAGCCAGGTGATAAAAGTTCAGATCTTTTATTATTTCCAATATAGCCCGGTTAGCTTAGAGACCTATCTCTCTGCTTGGTTCCAAGAGCTCTCTCCAAATGTCTTTAAATCCAAAGGTCTGGTCCTTCAGCCTCTGCCTCTGCTGTCTTCAGCCTCCAGCCAGCTCCAGTCTTCATGTCATTCCGGTGAAATCTCGACTTGTAGCTTCTTCCTCCCTCCAGAACTCCTTCGATTGGCCCATTGGCCTATTTATGCTCCTTCCAGAGAGAGGGATTATGGGTTTTCTCCCATAGTGCTCTCTGGCCCAAAGAGCTTCAAGGGAGGTATGAACTCATTGAACTCCAATGAGTAAAGGTGTGAACACAAGCCTTGTATTGATTAGTTCTACTTAGTACCTTGTTTCAGGTTCTAGCCAAAACATCTTCTTGTAAGATTAGATCAACTCTAATTACTTAGCAGTTAGTAAGGATTCCAACAAAATGTAATGGAGACAGAAAGGAATACACTTTCTTTTCAGCAGTTCATGGAACCTATACAAAAATTGACCATATATTAGGACATAAAAACCTCAAACTCAAATGTAGTAAGGCAGAAATAGTAAATGCATCCTTTTCAGACCACGATGCAATGAAAATTACATTCAACAAAAAAGCAGGGGGAAGTAGACCAAAAAATAATTGGAAACTAAATAATCTCATACTAAAGAATGATTGGGTAAAACAGCAAATCATAGACATAATTAATAACTTCACCCAAGAAAACGATAATAATGAGACATCATACCAAAATGTATGGGATGCAGCCAAAGCGGTAATAAGGGGAAATTTCATATCTCTAGAGGCCTATTTGTATAAAATAGAGAAAGAGAAGGTCAATGAATTGGGTTTGCAATTAAAAATGCTAGAAAAGGAACAAATTAAAAACCCCCAGTCAAACACTAAACTTGAAATTCTAAAAGTAAAAGGTGAGATCAATAAAATTGAAAGTAAAAAAACTATTGAATTGATTAATAAAACTAAGAGTTGGTTCTATGAAAAAACCAACAAAATAGACAAACCCTTAGTAAATCTGATTAAAAAAAGGAAAGAGGAAAATCAAATTGTTAGTCTTAAAAATGAAAAGGGAGAACTCACCACTAACGAAGAGGAAATTAGAGCAATAATTAGGAGTTACTTTGCCCAACTTTATGCCAATAAATTCGACAACTTAAATGAAATAGAAAAATACCTCCAAAAATACAGCTTGCCCAAACTAACAGAGGAAGAAGTAAATATCCTAAACAGTCCCATCTCAGAAAAAGAAATAGAACAAACTATCAATCAACTCCCTAAGAAAAAATCCCCAGGACCAGATGGATTTACATGTGAATTCTACCAAACATTTAAAGAACAATTAACTCCAATGTTATATAAACTATTTGAAAAAATAGGGATTGAAGGAGTCCTACCAAACTCCTTTTATGACACAGATATGGTACTGATACCTAAACCAGGTAGGCTGAAAACAGAGAAAGAAAATTATAGACCAATCTCCCTAATGAATATTGATGCTAAAATCTTAAATAAAATATTAGCAAAAAGATTACAGAAAATTGTCACCAGGATAATACACTATGACCAAGTAGGATTTATACCAGGAATGCAGGGCTGGTTCAATATTAGGAAAACTATTAGCATAATTGACTATATCAATAACCAAACAAACAAAAACCACATGATCATCTCAATAGATGCAGAAAAAGCATTTGATAAAATCCAACATCCATTCCTAATAAAAACACTTGAGAGCATAGGAATAAATGGACTTTTCCTTAAAATAGTCAGGAGCATATATTTAAAACCATCAGTAAGCATCATATGCAATGGGGAAAAACTGGAACCTTTCCCAGTAAGATCTGGAGTGAAGCAAGGTTGCCCACTATCACCATTATTATTTAATATCGTATTAGAAACACTAGCCTCGGCAATAAGAGTCGAGAAAGATATAAAAGGAATTAGAGTAGGCAATGAGGAAACCAAACTATCACTCTTTGCAGATGATATGATGGTATACCTAGAGAACCCCAGAGATTCTACCAAAAAGCTATTGGAAATAATTCATAATTTTAGCAAAGTAGCTGGCTACAAAATAAATCCCCATAAATCCTCAGCATTTTTATACATCACCAACAAAACCCAACAGCAAGAGATACAAAGAGAAATTCCATTCAGAATAACTGTTGATACCATAAAATATTTGGGAATCTATCTACCAAAGGAAAGTCAGGAATTATATGAGCAAAATTATAAAAAAGTCTCCACACAAATAAAGTCAGACTTAAATAATTGGAAAAATATTAAGTGCTCTTGGATCGGCCGAGCGAACATAATAAAGATGACAATACTCCCTAAACTAATCTATTTATTTAGTGCTATACCAATCAGACTTCCAAGAAAATATTTTATTGATCTAGAAAAAATAACAACAAAATTCATATGGAACAATAAAAAGTCGAGAATCTCAAGGGAATTAATGAAAAAAAAATCAAATGAAGGTGGCCTAGCTGTACCTGATCTAAAATTATATTATAAAGCAGCAGTCACCAAAACCATTTGGTATTGGCTAAGAAATAGATTAGTGGATCAGTGGAAAAGGCTAGGCTCACAAGACAGAATAGTCAACTATAGCAATCTAGTGTTTGACAAACCCAAAGCCCCTAACTTCTGGGAAAAGAATTCATTATTCGATAAAAACTGCTGGGATAATTGGAAATTAGTATGGCAGAAATTAGGCATGGACCCACACTTAACACCATATACCAAGATAAGATCAAAATGGGTCTATGACCTAGGCATAAAGAACGAGATTATAAATAAATTAGAGGAACATAGAATAGTTTATCTCTCAGACTTGTGGAGGAGAAAGAAATTTGTGACCAAAGATGAACTAGAGACCATTACTGATCACAGAATAGAAAATTTCGATTACATCAAATTAAAAAGCCTTTGTACAAATAAAACTAATGCAAACAAGATTAGAAGGGAAGCAACAAACTGGGAAAACATTTTCACAGTTAAAGGTTCTGATAAAGGCCTCATTTCCAAAATATATAGAGAACTGACTCAAATTTATAAGAAATCAAGCCATTCTCCAATTGATAAATGGTCAAAGGATATGAAGAGACAATTTTCAGAGGATGAGATTGAAACTATTACCACTCATATGAAAGAGTGTTCCAAATCATTATTGATCAGAGAAATGCAAATTAAGACAACTCTGAGATACCACTACACACCTGTCAGATTGGCTAAGATGACAGGAAAAAATAATGATGAATGTTGGAGGGGATGCGGGAAAACTGGGACACTAATGCATTGTTGGTGGAGTTGTGAACGAATCCAACCATTCTGGAGAGCAATCTGGAATTATGCCCAAAAAATTATCAAAATGTGCATATCCTTTGATCCAGCAGTGTTTCTATTGGGCTTATATCCCAAAGAAATACTAAAGAAGGGAAAGGGACCTGTATGTGCCAAAATGTTTGTAGCAGCCCTGTTTGTAGTGGCTAGAAACTGGAAAATGAATGGATGCCCATCAATTGGAGAATGGCTGGGTAAATTGTGGTATATGAATGTTATGGAATATTATTGTTCTGTAAGAAATGACCAGCAGGATGAATACAGAGAGGCTTGGAGAGACCTACATGAACTGATGCTAAGTGAAATGAGCAGAACCAGGAGATCATTATACACTTCGACAACGATATTGTATGAGGACATATTTTGATGGAAGTGGATTTCTTTGACAAAGAGACCTGAGTTTCAATTGATAAATGACGGACAAAAGCAGCTACACCCAAAGAAAGAACACTGGAAACGAATGTGAACTATCTGCATTTTTGTTTCTCTTCCCGGATTATTTATACCTTCTGAATCCAATTCTCCCTACGCAACAAGAGAACTGTTCGGTTCTGCAAACATATATTGTATCTAGGATATACTGCAACATATCCAACATATAAAGGACTGCTTGCCATCTAGGGGAGGGGGTGGAGGGAGGGAGGGGAAAAAAAAATCGGAACAGAAATGAGTGTAAATATAATGTAATTATTAAATAAAAAAATTAAAAAAAAAAAAACCCTACCTTTTACAGGAAACCTTCCCCAAATCTTTTTAATTCTGGTACTTTTCCTCTGTTGATTATTTCTTCCTCATCCTATATATAGCTTCTTCATACATAGTTATTTTCATATTATCTCCTCCATTTGATTATACACTTTTCTTTGTATCTCCAGCACCAAGCACAATTTTGAAAATAGTAGATGCTTAATGGATACATATAGACTGTTTGACATTCCAGTGTGTCCTCTGAATATGCAATATTCTAAATCTTTCTTTTTTTTTCTTTCTTTCTTTCTTTCTTTCTTTCTTTCTTTCTTTCTTTCTTTCTTTCTTTTTTTCTTTCTTTCTTTCTTCCTTCCTTCCTTCCTTCCTTCCTTCCTTCCTTCCTTCCTTTCTTCTTCTTTTTTTATATAGGCATTTATCTAAACCTAACCCAGATATCTAAAATATCCATCAGGATAAAAATAGTAATTAGTAGGGATTCAAGATTTTAAAAAAAAGTCTGGAGATCATTCACATTAGTCTTCATTCAGTTCTTCCCTAGAACTGTGGGCTTTCAAGGATAGATTAGTCTTCAGGTTAAATTCAAGAGTCATTGCTGCCCTCACCTGGAGTTATTCCAATATGATATTCAATTATTCAAAATCCAATATCAAGTTATTTTTAAATGTGAGGGCATTTGCTGAACCTCAACTCCTGTGTAATATTCAAAGTAACCAATATATATTAGATACAAAACAAACTTTGACTCCAGAAAAAATACACAGAATGCAAATGAGTCAAAAGATTCCCTAAAGAGGTAAAGACCTACTCATAATAGGTCTTGGAAGAAGGAACTGGACTCCAGGTTGCAAAGTGGATCAACACCAATATTTCAGGGCAATTCTTCTAAGGCTTACATTGCTCTTTTGTTTGAATTCCTACTGCAGGACATGGCCTTCTCTTTCCAAAGTTCCTATCTTTAACTCAAAATTTAGGACTAATAATTAAAGCAAACCCCAAGGTTGGCTATGCCTAATAAATCTCTCTTCTTTTCTAAAACTCTAGATTCTATTATTCCAGTGCAATGGAAATACAAATCTTTACTTCTCCACATAGGAAGTTGGAGTTCTGCCATATTATATATATGTAATCCCAAGCCCTGTAGTGACTGCCTGTCCTCCTCAATCCTGTTCTTTCCCACCCTGAAGAGGAAAGGTTGAAAATTAAATAAATCTCCTAGTCCTTCTTCTTGAGCAAACTGGGACATAAATTTCTTCTCTTACTCCTCTTTACATATCCTTTTTTAATTGTTTTCTATCTTGAGACTGAGTGGGGGAGAGAAAAAACATTGAGACACTTTCTCACACAGTAAGTCATATCTGTTGACTAGAATCAACAGAAATAGGAAGACACACTTGTAATCTGAAAGGCAGACAGAAAGTCATTAGGTACTTGACTATGAAAAAAATAAAGATAAAGAGCTAATAAAATATGCCCCCAAGAGGTCTTCTTGATCTCCAAATCAAGAACAAGGTTCTAGTTTATATGTTCTGTAAATTAAAACAAAAAAACAAACAAACAAAAAAAACCAACCTTTTAGATTTGTCTCCTTCTACCCATCTACCCTCTTCACTATATACTCCCCATCATTCTTAGGACACTTGACAGGCATTTAAACATATAATTAACGAAACACTTCATAATGAATTCTTTAAGTAAATTAAGCTCAGTAAAACTACCCTCTCATAGAGATAATTCTATGTAAAATGAGTTGAAAATCTAAGAGAGGAAAAACAACTCCATTTCAGCAGATTCAAGGCAGAAAAAGGGGGAAGGGAGAAAATATCCTTAGCAAATTGCCTGTGTAGTCACTGAAGAAAATGTCATTAAAGGCTTGTTCTGGTGACTCAAATGCCCATGGTTGAGCAATAGTCTTGCTTGGAGAGTCTCTCCTCTCCTTTTCTCTTGTGCAGTCAAACTGTGTGATCACAGGATTTCATCCCCTCTTATTGCAAACTTAAAAAGGTTAAATAGATAATACCCCTCTCCATAGGGAATTGTTTCATTAGTCTTTGGATTTCTCTAGCCCTCATATCTAGTCTTGTATTACTGGTAACATGCTGGACCTTTTGAACTAGGTCCTCTATAAGCATCTTGAAATCAAAAGATCTAAGAAAGAAATTGTCCTTTTTTCTCTCTTCCTTCCCCTCAAAAACCTACTCTTCTTACCTCCATACAAGTTTTGAAAGTATCACCATTATCTTAATTATGAAAACTTGCATTTTGCGTCATCCTCCCAAAAAATCGTCCTTTCTTTAGGCTTGCCACCTTATTCAGGTCCTCATCACTTCCAGCCTGGCTTATTACAGTGATCCAATTGATCTTTCATCCTCATGTGTCTTCCCCCTACAATAGATTCTCTAAAAAATTGCCAAAGTGATTTTCTTCAAGCATGTTTGACTGACTGAATGAAAAAATAAACAAAAAAAAAGAAATATTTGTTATATGCTGGGAATATAAATACAGAAGTAGAAACAAGCCTTTCCCTCATAGACTTTAAATTCCAATAGAAATAACATACATAGAGGGATGGTGTCTGGGAAGTGATGTTTTGTTTTGGAAAACCACAAAAAAAGATAAGTATAGGTTTAGGAAATTAGGTTTACATACCCATTCCAATGCAGATTAGATTATGGAATTAGAAATGGGAAGGAGGTAGGGTTGATAAAATTGCTGCAGAATAAAGTGAATCATGGCTAGGGCACTCATTAAGACTCCTTGGGTAGTTCCTTGGGTAACAGTTCCAATTATGGAGGTTTTAAATTCTTAGAGCATGATTTCTGGTGTATGCCGCAAGGAAGTTTTAAATACAATTGTAATCTGATGACATCTTTGTGGATCTGCATTGTCATCTAAAGTGTTGGCTAGTTTGCCAAACTTTGTATCTCTGAAAATTCAATAATTAGCTCTGTAAGACTTCATCAATAAATCAACTAGCAATTAATTACCTACTATATGCCATGCATGGTGCTAGGCTCCTATGACTAAGGTCTGTGGAGAGAAGGGGATAGCAAAGATTATAACTGTGGCTGCTAAGGTAGAGGCTTGTATTTAGATATTATTGATTTTTGTAAAGAATATCAGAGAAGTACTTTTCTGTTTTGCATAAAGGAAGAATAAGTAAATGCTGGTATGTAAACATTCTATTTCTTTAAAAAAAACTTTACCTTTCACTATTCTGGAAAAAGTGCTTTTGAATAAAATGTTACTTCAAATTTTCCTATTTTGTAGTGCTCATTAAGATCTATTTAAAAATAATAAAAGATCTATTTTTAGTTTGTTATAAAAGTTAATATTTTAATTGTTTTTAATTTTTATTTTTAGAAGTATAATAACCATTTAATCTTATCGATTATTTTTTAGAGAAAAATACTCAAATCCCATCAGTTGACTTTGAATTATTTTCCTGTAGATAGACAGGGCTTAATTAAATTCAACACACTAAATGTGGATAATTACTTGAACTCACCAATTTGAAATAATCTTTCAAGTTGAATTGCTCTGACGGAAATGTTGACATCCACCATGTGAAATACTGAATCACTAGAACATAAAATGAAGTTTATACATAGTTGTCTAAATAAATCTCCTGTGAAGCAGAAAAGCAAAAGTGCCTTTTGATCTAGTGCTCATTGGAACTCATAGCCCTTTCTGTGGTGATTTCACCTTTGAAATTTGTACTTACAGGATTGTGGTTTTTTTTTTTTTTCCCTTAATAGTTTTTTTTTTTTTTCCAGTTACATGTAAAGATAGTTTTCAACTTTCATATTCATGAGATTTGGGGTTCCAAAATTTCCCCCTCTTTTTTCTCACTCTTTCCCCAAGAGCAAGAAATCTGATAAAGGTAATATAAATATATTTCCACATTAGTCATGTTATAAAAAAGAAAAATCATGAGAAAGAAAAAAAAAGCCAAAAGTGAAAATAGCATGTTTTAATCTATATTCAGATTCCATAGTTCTTTCTTTGAATGACTCAAGGTTTAAAGAACATTTTCTTTTTGCATTTTGAGGGAAGAAAATCAGGGTAAAGTGACTTGCCCAGGATCACATAGCTAGTTGGGTAGTCTGAGGCCAGACTTGAACTCAGGTCTTCCTGACCTCAGGGCTAGTCTCCTATCCACTGTACAACCTAGCTGCTTCTTTAGCCACTCTTTCAATGAAGAGGTGAAGTAAAGAGGAGCTATAGTTAATTGGTGTCATGCCTGAATATTTAATAGAATGGGTTGAGAAAATTTATTTATGAAGGAAATGCTTCTTGTACATTAAGGAGTTTGTTTTTATTGTTGTTATTGTTGTTTGTTATGGAGTTTGTGTTGCTATTGTTTGTTTTTGTTGCCTGGTGACATGCTTATTTCTGATTTGGTACTAGTACATCATCTTATCAAAATATGAATTTGCCTTCAATGTATTCACCAAAATGAACATACCCTATCTACTGTAATGGTTTTTAGGGACAGATATTACAAAATAATACTACAGATGCCTTGGGATTCTTTGCTAACCCTGGTATTTTCAAAGCTAGCTAAGGCTCAATTAGATTATAACTCTTGGAAGGACTGCAGGAATCATATCTTTTTCATCTTTTCATACCTCTTAATACATAACATAGTGTCTTATATATAGAAGGCACTCAATAATGTATGAATGAATGCTATTTGATTGATTATACTGATAGTAGCTAAGGACTCTAGGTTGAGGTAATTGCCACCCCATACCTCCCCTTTCCTTGTCAAAATATAGCTTTTACTCTAATATTCAACATCATTGCTGGTAGCACCATTTTCTTTCTCAGTCATCTACACTTAACAACAACAACAAAAATACATCAAACGTTTAGTTACTTTGATTTTTTCATCTTGATTAAGTATTCTCACCTGATTGTAATCCTGAGGTTATACATTTTCTCATGTTATGAAGAACCCAGGGATTCTTGGTGAGAAATTTTTGCTCACTTGGTACATCTCTATCAGACAAGAAACATGGTTTAATGTAACAACAACAACAATAATAATAAATGACATCACTAATAAGCACAATGAATGATCAAGTTATATGAATTTGTTGACAAAAACAGGATCTCAATTTGGGATCAGTCTACTATCACTACAATTTAAAAGTATTACCACAACGAAAAAAAAAAGGATGGTGGAATTCACTACTGGCTGTAAAAATTTAGCACCTATTGATAATCTAGCAAAACATTACAAGTAGCTAGAATATCATACTAAGTGTTCATTATCCTTCATACCTAACAGATAATAAATCATCATACTACAAAAGTAGACCTCAAAAACCTCAAAAAAGACCACGAAAATCCTCATTAGCTCCCCAAATAGAATGTCTAGCTACCACATTATTAATATTGACTGACTTGTTCCCAATACTTGCTCAGAGTCTTGGTCAAGGAGATGGACATTGTGTAGATGCAATCTAAAGTATATAGTATTTTCATCATGTGCCCAATACTATGCTTAGTTCTAGGTATACAAGAAAAGGGAAGAAGGGACATGAACCTGATATTTTAGGTGTTTCTCGTGATAACCTGAGCATGTTTCCTTTGAACCTACAGAGACTACCAGCTGTGGAATAGTACATACAACATTGAATATAGAAGAATAAAAACAGAATAGTGACTTATTTCAAGATTATTTCTGTCTGGACCCACTGAAAATATGAGAAAAGAATAATAACAGAAACAACAACAGTAGCATGGATCCCCATGTATATATTACATGTATGATCTGATTTGATTTTTAGAAACACCCTGTGACATAGATATCATATGTCTCCATTTTTACAAATGAGGTTTTATGGATTTTAAATGACTTGTCCATCTTCACAAAGCAAATGTTAGAGGCTGGACTCAAACCCAGGTCTTTGACTCCTCCAAGATAAGCATTCTTTCCACTGCACTATATTATCTATTGAGAAATTCTTGTAATTAAACTATTTGCACATAGTATATACATCTAAGAAATCTGAGATTGACTCCTGACTTGGGGAAAAAAAAACAAGAGCTTACAATTTTATGAACTATATTTCTATTAAAATGTGAAAAACAAGACAAATCTTCAAATGGATATCTATGAGTCACAAAGAAGTGTACAAATTCCAAGTCATCTACAATTCAAAATATGAGGCTTGTTAGAGTCATCTTGCCTAGGGTTTTGCCTATACCTGCTGAGCTCTGGATACTTCCAGCTAGGATAAGGGACTCACAGTTGGAGAAAATGGTATTTCTCTTTCTAATTTCCTGTTGTTCTTTATAGTTCTGTAATTTTGTCATCTGGGACACCAATTTATTAGGCCAGATTGAAACAAATCTCTATAATGTTCTTCAACTCTTAATGTCACTTGCTTGGTGCAAGATGAGGCCAAATTCACCAACAAAATTCTTATTCTGTCCCCCTGGTTTTGACAACTTTCTCTTTGTAATCTCTTCTTAGATACTATCATTAGGTCCACAGTCTCATTTGTTATCAGACCTATCTACTGTCATGCAATATTCTCTTGGATCAATACATTTTATTTATGATAGTTACTTAAAAAGAAAGCTTGAGGAAAGAAACAACTAGCAATCTAAGTTCCTGGGAGGCACTAATTGGTTCATTTTTGTCTTTTTTATTTTTAACTTCTGACAATTAGAATGCACTGAATCTATGTTTGTTGATTTGTTAATACATATGCAACCAGGGACTGGTACCAATGAATGAAAGCCCTGTGCTTGGGAATATATATAGCATTTTCTGAGACTGTACTCCCCACTAAACTTCTGTATCTGTATCTTTATTCTTTCCTGCCTGGGGTTCTGAATAATGGTCAATGATCACTTTCCCAGTCACCAAAGCAATGAAAAAAGGCTGTGTGCTTGCTCCCTGCATTTCAATATAATGTCTTCAGCTAGCTTGTCAATTATCTTCACAGAGGACAAACATGGTATCAAGATCAGCTACCACAGGGCTTCTTAAAAAATTTCCACTCGCAATGCCTTTTTGCCTGAGACATTTTTATGTGACTTAGTATATAGGTATAAAAATAGGCATGCAAATCAAACATTTACTGATAATAAATCAAAGAAATTTATTTTAAAAATTCTTTAGTATACATATAATTTTATCATTTATATAAATTAAAATGGTGGGATGCATGTTTTATTGTTTTCAGATGGTTCTGCAGTCAATGCAGCCTCCCAAGCCGAGATGCAACAAAGAATGGATAGATTCTCTGTTCTTGTGTTAATTTTGTTCTAACAATTAATATCAAGAAAACACAGATGCTTTGTCAGCCAGCATCATACCATCCATATATAGAACCATCAATTATAGCAAATGGAGAAGTTTTGAATACTGTGATTAATTCATTTACTTTGGTACTGTACTTTCCATGGATCTACATATTGATAATGAGGTTGATACACATTGCCAGACTTAATTTAGTGCTTGGGAGGGTCCAATGAAAAATGTGGAAAAGGAGAGGTGACTGACTAGCAAACTGAAGGTCTACAGAGCTATAGTGCTGACCTCATTGTTATATGCTTCCCTATAAACCTGGACACCTGCACAATATACAAGCACCAGGAAACTGAATGACTTCTATTTGAATTGTCTTAGGAAGATTCTGAGGATTATCTAATCCTCATCCTTTTTATATAGGGAGAGGCAGGTCTATGCTCTTTGTCTCTTTCAAGGTTTTTGTCCCTCTTTTTTTCTTTTCATTAAGTGATATGATTGAGCCTTTCCCTATGTCTTTTGACACTTTCTGATGCTCAAATAGCATCAAATGAAAGGACACTGAAGTCCTTTCTCTAACTAAAATGCCAAGCATACAACCTCTACTGAAGAGAGTACAACTCTGTTGCACTGGCCACATTGTTTGAATGCCAAATATATGCTTGTCAAAAAAACTATTTTATGGAGAACAATTATTGTGGTCAGAAAAAAACAAAACAAGGATACTATGAAGGTCTTTCTTAAAAACTTTAGAATTGATTGGATGACATGGGAGACACTGACACAGGACCTTCAGGCATGGTATGTTTGACCTATCATCAAAATGGATTGAAGAAGGAACAAGAGAATCTCATCCATCAGTTACATACAGAAGCGAACTTGATGGAATAAATGCTTGGTAGAAACTTCCTTAAGTTCAAGCCCATTCTCTCTAGACACCAAGATAATATGGGGGAAAGTACGTCCCCAAGAATTGGAGGAAAATGCTTTGTAATTTGTCTTATTTTCTCACTAAGAAAAAGAAAAAGACAATTTAATCAATATTAATTGATCAAATGACCCTAAGCACTACCCTATTATCAGCTGATGTTTAGATGAATATCTTGGAAGAGGTGCTCAAATCTAAAGCTTTAGAAAAATCTGCCAATTACTTTGAGGTACCTCTAGAAACTAGAAGGAGAGATGTTGTCTTGCTTATTTGGACTACATAGAAAACAGAAGCCACCTAACAAGCATTGACTGCTTTCTGACCTAGTCTTACTTTCTAATCTTTCCTTTTGTAACTCAAGGTATAAACAAATGTCTGGGAGTAAATGGTAGAGTAGCTAAGAGGGATGTTTTTCAGTAGTTGGGTCTTGCTCAGACATGGAATTATAGTTCTCTGAAAAAGAGAAAAAGTGTTTCTTCTTGCTTCATATCACCTTAAGCCACATGAATTTATACTTCCTTCGTAATCAAAAAAAGTACAGCCAATTTTCAATCCTTTTTATATAGGGAGAGACAGTTCTATGCTCTTTGTCTCTTTTAAGGTTTTTGTCCCTCTTTTTTTCTTTTCATTAAGTGATATGATTGAGCCTTTCCCTATGTCTTTTGACACTTTCTGATGCTCAAATAGCATCAAATGAAAGGACACTGAAGTCCTTTCTCTAACTAAAATGCCAAGCATACAACCTCTACTGAAGAGAGTACAACTCTGTTGCACTGGCCACATTGTTTGAATGCCAAATATATGCTTGTCAAAAAAACTATTTTATGGAGAACAATTATTGTGGTCAGAAAAAAACAAAACAAGGATACTATGAAGGTCTTTCTTAAAAACTTTAGAATTGATTGGATGACATGGGAGACACTGACACAGGACCTTCAGGCATGGTATGTTTGACCTATCATCAAAATGGATTGAAGAAGGAACAAGAGAATCTCATCCATCAGTTACATACAGAAGCGAACTTGATGGAATAAATGCTTGGTAGAAACTTCCTTAAGTTCAAGCCCATTCTCTCTAGACACCAAGATAATATGGGGGAAAGTACGTCCCCAAGAATTGGAGGAAAATGCTTTGTAATTTGTCTTATTTTCTCACTAAGAAAAAGAAAAAGACAATTTAATCAATATTAATTGATCAAATGACCCTAAGCACTACCCTATTATCAGCTGATGTTTAGATGAATATCTTGGAAGAGGTGCTCAAATCTAAAGCTTTAGAAAAATCTGCCAATTACTTTGAGGTACCTCTAGAAACTAGAAGGAGAGATGTTGTCTTGCTTATTTGGACTACATAGAAAACAGAAGCCACCTAACAAGCATTGACTGCTTTCTGACCTAGTCTTACTTTCTAATCTTTCCTTTTGTAACTCAAGGTATAAACAAATGTCTGGGAGTAAATGGTAGAGTAGCTAAGAGGGATGTTTTTCAGTAGTTGGGTCTTGCTCAGACATGGAATTATAGTTCTCTGAAAAAGAGAAAAAGTGTTTCTTCTTGCTTCATATCACCTTAAGCCACATGAATTTATACTTCCTTCGTAATCAAAAAAAGTACAGCCAATTTTCAATCCTTTTTATATAGGGAGAGACAGTTCTATGCTCTTTGTCTCTTTTAAGGTTTTTGTCCCTCTTTTTTTTCTTTTCATTAAGTGATATGATTGAGCCTTTTCCTATGTCTTTTGACACCTTCTGATGCTCAAATAGGCCTCTCTGGACACAGTATTGATTCTCTGACAAGGGGAACTATTTATTGGTAAAATAGATTTTCTGTCTCTCAATTTTTTTCCTGTTCCATTTTTGTTTTCTTCCTTGGCTTTTTTTTTCTCTAAAAATTCTTTTATAATGTCTCTAGCTTATTTTTCCTCTTTTCTCACATCTCTTTCTTTGTCTCTTTCTGTCTTCTCATTTCATTCTCTATTTCTGAAACATTTACCTTTTAAAATAATGAATACAACATATTGATGCATGGAAGAGTGAAGCATTGGACATAGTTGCAAAGTATATAATTTTCTTCACTTTTAATTTATGAATATAATCTGTGTTCTCTACATTTATTATAGAATGTGCTACACTTATTGAGAAAGGTAAGGAAACAATGTTGAAAGGAAAATTCTTTATTCCACTTTCACCTTAATCAGTGAGGTAAAACTCATGACAAAGAGAATTAAAAGCTTTTTTATTCTAACTGTATCAAGAGAATAATCTACTGGTGGGCTGATCACTGAAGATCATCAATGGCTTCAAGGTGGGGACAGCTTTTATAGATAACTTTAAGACAATCCAGATATATTTTAGCAAAAGAGGTTGGGCACTTAATCTCATTTCTTCCTCAAGGTAGCAAGAATGTAACAATTTGCAGGTAGGGGAACACATAACAAAGAGGAGTTGATACAAAAAGCTACTGACTTTATGTTTTCTTCCCCACTAGAGCCTCCTCCAACCTGATTAATAAGCACTGCTGGGAACAATGGGATGATAATTCAACATAACTTTCACTATATATATATATATATATATATTGTTATTGTTATGGCCTTAAATATTTAGATATAATATATTAGCAATGTTAAATTTTGAAGTGCAAAGATAATTAATATGCTTTTTATTTTCTTTATTTCTGGCAAACTTACTATATTAAAGTTTTAAGCTTGGAATTAGAAAGATCTGCATTTGAATCTTACTAGCTGTGTGACCTCTAGTCACTTCTCAACTTCAGTTTCCTCATATATTTAATATACATAACATACAATTATCTATAAAACAGTTACTCCAATTCCTGTAATATTTATCCCCCCAAAATGTTTTGAATTTCAATTTAGCTAGAATATGTAAAATACTTTGCAAAATTTAAAACTACTTATCAATTCTCATTATTAATGGCGTCTTCCTTATCAAGGCATAGGGCTGAGGCAACAAACCCTACTCCAAATGCCTGACCATATTAAAAATTAATTGCAAAATATTTAACAAAATAAGTAAAAATACAATGGAACATAGAACATGTTAATGTGATTTTTAAAGTCAATACATGGCCCTTAGGGATCCTTATATGCCATTTAGTGGGCTCAATTTCTATCTTAGTTTGATACTATTAGAGTAGAGGAAAAGCATTAGAATTGAATTCAAACGTTTTGTTTTGATTCAAGGTGTCTCAGGCTTTTCAGTCTTTTTAAACTGTATATTTTTCATTTGTAAAGTATTTCCAAAAGTTTAAATGAAATTAATATTATCTTCTTATGAATTTACTATCTTTTGGAACTATCAGTCACTGTTTTTCATTTTTTGAGGTGTCTAATCAATATTTAAGTGTGTGGAAGGAAAAAAATTATGTATGACTAAGTCATTCTTATACTGAACAGTTAAAGACCACATTGACCTTGGAAGAAATATAAGATTATCTGGATGTCCTGTGCTTACGTAGACATAGATGTTCTAAAAGTCTTAGCTTCAGTTTAGGTTTTAATAACTTGCATGAAGACTTTTGGAATATATGAAGGTGTGTACACACATATCTGCACATTAAAATGTACATATACATAGATATATGCATATATAATATATAATTTAGAGGTCCATAGGTTTTTGTACAATCATTTTTCTTCTTTACATATTATAATGTTTGTAATTGCAGAGGATTATTAATTTCATGTTAAATATTTAAAACAATAAGCAGTTCTCTGCAGTGAGCCAAAATAAAAATAAGAATGAAGGCCAGCAGATCCTTTCTACTGAACTATTGTTACCAAAGCATTTTTGTTCATTCTTTTTTCTTTCTGCTCCAGTTGCATACTTTACAATGAAATGAAGGTCAAAATAAATTGGGACCAGGCAAAACAGAATCATTGTTGGATGCCTCTATGGCAAAGATGCCTTTATGGTGTCACAAACTTAGCATGAGGGATAATTTCTCCCTTAAAAAAAGAAAAAGGAAATTGAATGTTATACTAATGTTTTAAGAATTGAAATGGGACTTGATATTTAGCTCAACATGAAATAGCATTTTTGAGGGAAAGAAGAGAAGACCCTAAAATAATATAAATATATTGATAGAAAAGAATGTTGGAAAATGACTACATGCAGATGTTAATATCTTTTTTTCAAAAGGGGAAATGCTACATTGAAAAAATATTACTTCTTTCTTCAAAACTAATTTTCTGTTTATTAGCTTAGCCAAACACACTCTACTCCTAGTTACATAGTTCATTCTACTACCAACAATTGCATTTTTGGGGATAATACATTCAGAAAACACAATGCTGGTTGCTTCATTTTTTCTTGTAATGTCAAAATATTTTTCTTTTAAAAATTTGTGTCATGTGAATTCTCATAAATTTAAAAAGGTAAAATGTTGTTTTTTTTTTTCCCCTTTTAAAATCTACTCCATCAGAGCAATTTGGAAGTATGCCCAAAGGATTATCAAACTGTACATACCTTTTAATCCAGCAGCATCTGTATTGGGTCTATGTCCCAAAGAAATCATTAAAGAAGGAAAAAGACCCACTTGTAAAAAATGTTTGTAGCAGCTCTTTTTGTAAAAGTGGAAAGAAAATGGAAATTGACTGGATCCCCATCAGTTAAGGAATGGCTGAATAAGTTATGGTATACGCAAGTAATGGAATACTATTGTTATATAAGAAATGATGAGCAGGTTGATTTCAGAAAAGCCTGGAAAGACTTATATGAATTGATGCTGAATGAAGTGGGCAGAACTAAGAGAACATTGTACACAGTAACAAGATTATGTGATTATCAACTGTGATGAAATTGGCTCTTTTCAACAATGAGGGGATTCAATCTGTGATAGATTTGTTATCCAATAGTTCTATGAAGATGGAAAGCCCCATTCACATTCTGAGAAAGAATTACAAAGTGTGAATGTGGATCAAAGCATAGTATTTTCACTTTCTTTGGTGATTTGTTTGCTTTCTTCTTTCTTTCTTGTGTTTTTTTCCCTTTTGATTTGATTTTTTCTTGAGCTGCATGATGAATAGGGAAATATATTTAGAACAATTACATATATTTAAGCTATATAAGATTACTTGCTGTATTGAGAGGAAGAGAAAAATTTGGAAGAAAAGTTTTGCAGAGGTGAATGTTGAAATCTTTGCATTGTCTATCTTTGCATTATTTGGAAAAATAAAATATTTTTATTTAAGAAAAATAAAAAAAAGTACATACTTCTTGGTGTGGAAGTAACTGAGGGTTTTCTCAAGTTGTGATGGTGAAATTATAGCCCCAGCAGCAGTTCTAAAGGTAATGGTGTGTTATGTAAGGGCTAGCCCAATTAAGTTAGAGATGCTTCTTTCCCTAAAACTCTTTGTTTTACCCCTGGCAATTCATAAACCAATCACCTATAAACTTATAAAGTTACAGTATTAAATCAAGTAAATGTTTCCTGGGGATTGGGTTTCCTGGGTTGTTATAGAAAAATAATTCAGCCAATCAATATACAATTAATTTTGAAATTATGTGAAATTGAAATGAAATTATGAAATTATTTTAGCTAAAATATTGTGACAGATTGGGTTGCTTTTTTGATGAAAAAAAAATCATTTTATGACCTTTACCAATGAAGCAGGCATTTATAAATATTTTTACAGATGTGAAATGGCACTTCTTTATTCAGAGCAGTTGGAATATGCTGATTCCAGGAAATTGAGACATTGCTATCATTATTGTGCAGTTGTTCACAATCCCTTACAAAATGACCATTAATTTAGCTTCATTATTCTAAATGTCATAATTCCTAGGGTAGGTATGCACAAGTGTTGTGTCAACAAAATGATTTTAGATCATAGTTTAACCTTTGTTTTGTTTGTTTCACAGACCCTATTTACAATTTGGTGATATCTATGGAAAATAAAATTGGATTAGAAAGTAAACTAATTCTATTGAAAAGTGGTCATCAAAAGGATTTTCAGTTCACATACCCAAGTTCAGTATTTCATTTTGATGGTGATATTTCTTCAATGGAGAGAAAATATTATATAAGCTAATATTTACTATAAATTTAAAGTTTGAAAAAACTTTACATACATTATTTGATTTGTTCCTCACAATCTGTGAGTTAAGTCCCACGGTTATTATTATGCTTGTTTTCCAGAAGAGGAAACTAAAAAATGAGAGAGGTTAAATGATTTGCCAGGTGTCATATGCTCATGTCTGTACGAGGGATTCAAACACAATGGCTTTTTAATTAGAACACCAGCTACCTTTAGGTAGAACCACAATTTATTTCTAAATTGTACATTGTCTTTGGCAATTCAACTTATTTCTCTCTCTTCTGAGCACACTATTTTATAGGATTTTTTTCTTTTTTTTTCCCTATGACTTTTTAAGTTCTGCTCTACTAAGCAATTTTTTCCAATTAGTTCATTCTAATAACTGGTTTCCATATCAGGAAGACAGTTGGTCTCAATAAAAAAGAGCCAAGAATATGAAAATTACTTTTAGCTTATTATTTTCACTTATCTGAAACTGAACTAAATGGTTTCTGCTGACCACAGATGTCAAACATGCCTGTGGCAACCAGATTAAAATATAATGGGGAAATATGTATAAAATACACATGTATGTTTATACATATTTCCCCATATACATACATATATATATAAACCTATATTCCTAGCATATTTGTATTCCATATCTATGTAACGCCCTAAATATATTCCATATATATATAATACAACAAAATAAGTAAAATCACAACAGAATATAGATGATGCTAATATGATTTCCTTAATGAATTTGTTGACTATGGGGATCCTTATATGGTTTAGTGGCCTCCATTTCGATTTGAGTTTGTTATTGCACTAACATATTAATCATAACTAGTAATTTATTATTTCTATTCTTCACTCAAATTAGCAGTCTGATGAGCATTCCTCAAATTAATTTAATCACACAAAATATTTTGGTCCTTCCTCATTTCTGAATGATAATGTGGTAGCTTCATGAGGCCATCAGTGAATATGTTAGAGAGAACTTCAACTTTAAGTTATGAACTCTAAAATTCATAAAGTTCTTTCCTAATAACAATCCATTATCAAAGTCAGGATTAAATATCAACATTTTCCTGTGTCAAACTAATATAATTTGCTACTTCTCTTCCATCAGTGAGGATCATCTCCAATCCAAGTCATCCCTCCTTATTTTGATCTATAATTACAGAAAGGGGAAATTTTTACAAAGGGAAGCTGCTGGAAAACTTCTGAATGTTTCAAAAACCTTTGCTTTGGTTATATGCCTTGATGAAACACAGTATTATTCTAGATGTTATGAATAAGACATGCTGGATTAATATGGTATCACTAACAAAGATATCAAAGTCAGTAGTATAAAAACCAATTCCTATCTTTGGGGACCTTAGAATAAGTTTGGAAAGAAAAGATAAGAAACAAGTTGATATATAATTGCATGTTAAATTATATGGATCATACTAATAGGACAGGGATTTGGTGCAGCAAATGAGAAATTGTGAAAACAGAAAAAGCTTTAGGAGAGATGAAGGTTTCCATCTAGGATATGGAGATGGTTAGGATTGAGATAAGTAGTGGGGAGAGAGGAGGAGGACATGTCTAGTTAGAAACATGAGCAAGATCTAGAATATATAATAAGTACATTAGGATTGTGAGAAGAGAATTGTCTAACTAGGGATCACTTTGGATTTTTGCAACCTAACTCCTATAAACTTTTATAAGTATAGCCAATCCTTTGACAGATTCCTCTGGGATTCCTCTGTATAATCCCTAAGGGCACTGAGGTCTGGATTTATAGGTCTGGGAGGATAAAATGCCTCTATAGCTAATGAATCAACTGCTATGTTTCCTGTGAGTCCCTGAGCTATAGTATCTCTTTTATTAAACTCCTTAACTGAGTCTATGGCCCTCTTTAAAATAATACAAATGAAGCCGCATACTCACAGAACTGTATGGCTGGATATATTTGAAAGCTTGAGTAATGGAAAGAATCTTGGAGAGACTACTTTCACTGTATTTAGGATGAATTAGCATTCTTTAGCATGAGGTGGAAAATGACTGAGTTAAAGAACTTGAGATTTCCAATGAAATAATGATCATTTCTCATGATATAAGCAAATGTCAAACTTTATTACTGTTGTTCATAGACCTGAAAATTGAGGCATATAGAGGTGAAGCAAGTGGTCCAGGTCTCTTACTGATCAGTAGAGAAAGGACTTAACTAAATTAATTAATCCATACTAAAGAAAGATTGAAAGTATTACTAAATGGAAATCAAATGGGCTCTAGTGTAAACTCTCACAAGTATTGGCTTCAGTTTAATTAAAGTTTGGAAATTGCTTTAGGGCTCATTATGATAATTTCATTTGATCCTCCCTTAAACCCTTTGACCTCTAAGTGTATACTTTCATTCTTATCCATTTTAGTCTTATCCTTTCTACTGCTCCTCCCTTTCACTTGCCTTTTGTTAGCTCTCTTTGGCTTTGTATGTGTTTCAGTGTAACAACACAACATTTGGAGTTAGATGATTACCATATGAATCTCAGATCTCCTATCTACTGACTGTGACTATATGAAATGGCCTTATGCAAATCAGTTAACATATCATTTCCTCCTCTGTATAAGGAATGGGTATGATCTACTGCCAATAGGCCATTTTGTTAGTAATGATGACCTGAAATTGGGTGAGAGCAATGGCAATGGAAAAGAAGGGTAAGATGAGATAAATGTAAAAATTGAAGAAACAACCCAGTAGTTTAGGTGGCGGTTTAAGGAATACTGAAATACACACACACACACACACACACACACACACACACATGCACACACACTCATACTACCAAAACTTCAAACATGCTATGCTGGATTAATATGGTATCACTAACAAAGGTATCAAAGTCAATTGAAACATATTTGAGGGTGATAGATTCTTTTCCATTTTTTTATTGCTATATATATTTTTAATTTTATGCTGCTTAAATTTTTCTTTTCTTTCTTTCTTTCTCTTCTTTGTCCTACCCCTGGAGTCATCCATTATGACAAAAAAATTTTAGTAGAAAAAAGAAGAAAAAAAGAAAAGCGAAACACAATATATTAAAAAGTCGACAATATATGGACTTTTCTCCTTTCCTTTCTTCCTACACACATTTTTTTAAAGAGTTCTTCTTATGATTCTTCTTTGGTGCCAAGCATATTTAAAAAAAATTCACAATGTTATTTTAAAAATTAGTATTTAGTGGGTTTTAATATTTTCATTTATATTTTTATAGTTATTGTATATATATATATATATTATTGTTATTATTATTGGCTCTTACTTCATTTTGTTTCAGTGCTTATAAGTCTTTTCCTGCTTTATGTTCATTTTTTTTTGTCTATCTACTTTTTCCCCTTACAATACTTCAATAATGTTATATTCATTTACCACAAATTGTTTAGTCATTTCCCTAATCAATGGGCATCTACTTTGTTTTGATTTCTTTGGCTTTAGACTCCAAGTCTTTCTGCCTTGGTTCATCTACAAGTCTCTCCCTATCATCCCTATCATGTCCCATACATATCGCTCCCTATCCTTTCACTCTACTGTCATATTACTCTTATTTATATGCATAGTTGGTTATTTTACTTCCCATCTCTAAAATCTCTGCTGAATACTTATAGAAGACTTATGAAAGTTATAATTCTCTAATTAGGTTGGCACTGAAGTGTAATGGGCTGAGGCTTGAGTTGATGCACTGAGGTCCCAAGCACATGAGGCTAAATAGTAATTGGACCATACTCTATTAATATATAAGCTTGGAGAAAGAATGGCCCCCACCCACTCTTTGTGCAAGTCCTGATGTGTTGTATAGGAAATGACGATTTTGGTGGGTGGAGGCAGGGGAGTGGAAAAGGGAAGGGGAGGAGAGACTTTTGGGATTGCCATTGCCACGGTTGGCTCGGCTCGCGTCTCTCTCTCTTAGCTGGCTTCCTGTCGCAACTGCCTATATTTGCTATCGCAATCTTTCTTGCCTATATTTGCTATCGCAATCTTTATTCACCTCTTCACTTCAATAAATATTGAAGATTTTCCCCTTAACCTGAATTCCTGACTCTGGCTGATTTTAAATACGTGGTCATTACATTTGGCGCCCAAGCGTGGGAACCAAGGACCCTACTTTCACTGAAGAAGTCTCCAGTGACCAGGAACTTAGGTGAGTATAAGACAAATAGGGAACTTATTTTCTTAAAGACTAAAGCAGTAACTTTTTGGCTGAAATGGGACAGATCCTAGGTAAAGATTCTCCATCCCCCACCCCAAACCCCCCAACCCCTGCCCCACCCAGAAGTGGTGCTATAAAAAGCCTGCATGACCTGATAGAAGAGGAAGAGCTACTTGTAACTTGGGAACACGCAGCTAAACTTCTGGGTATATTAAAACACACCTCCCATGGGTTCTTAGAGGAAGAGCAAATCTCTCTAGGTAACTGGGCATTGGTTGGTCAACAGCCTTGGGGCATGATGGTAGCCAATGGAGCACCCAGGGAGGGCCTAGAAGTCCAGTACCCAGACATGACCAATCAGCCAGAAAGCCATATGATGGGAGAAGGGGATTACACAGTCAACTAGCCAGGAAGCAACCTGATGGCAGAAGGGAATTACAATTGGGGAGAATAGAGTTGTATGCAGCTAGGACAACTGAGATACCCCCTGGAGAGGTGAAATCTGTTCCTCTCCAGCCTATGGATCCCCTACCTCCAGGCACAGTAGGCTTGACCATTTCACCTCCTTTTTGTATGTACAAAACAGTGTTCATCCACACACTGATGTGGGAAACTGGGGAATGTGTAGATAATATCCCAGTCACTAATACAGGTAGACAATGTGTGACTTATCATCCAGGAGAAGTAGTAGCATCAGGTTTACTCATACAGAATCCTAATAAGCAACCTGGTGATAGTCACCCAGATTCTGACTCCAGACCACAAAATCCAGGAATATACTGGACATCAGCTGTAACAGCTGAGCGACCTCTGCTCACGATCTATATAAATGGCCTACCATTGGAAGGATTGGTAGACACAGGTGCAGATCGTACAGTCATTAGAGGTGCCAATTGGCCCAGTCACTGGCCAAAGATTAAAGCAGACACCTATATGTCTGGAGTAGGAGGATCAATAGCAGCTGAGGTTAGTGCTGCCCCTATGAGATGGACTTTTGAAGGCAAAACAGGAGTTTTTACTCCTTTTATAGTTGAAAAACTCCCCATCAATCTGTGGGGAAGAGATGTTTTACAACAATTAGGATTAAAAATGAGTACTTTGGTTTTTTAAGCAGGGCTGCTGTTGAAGGCCTGCCAACACTTTCACCTGTTCCTATCCAATGGAAAACTGATACACCAGTGTGGATAGAACAGTGGCCCTTAGGTAGCGATAAAATTCAGGCCTTATTAGATATAGTACAGGAACAGCTTGAACAAGGACATTTACAACCTTCTCTAAGTCCTTGGAATTCCCCAGTGTTCGTTGTAAAAAAGAAATCAGGAAAATGGAGGATGCTCACTGATTTAAGAAAAGTAAATGAACAGATGGAAACTATGGGAACTCTTCAGCCTGGACTTCCATCTCCTATTCAATTGCCTAGAGAGTGGCCTCTTTGGGTCATCGATATTAAAGATTGTTTCTATTCTATCCCTCTGGATAAGGAGGATATGAAAAGATTTGCCTTTTCAGTGCCTAGCATTAACTTAGCTGAGCCTTATAAAAGATATGAATGGACAGTTTTGCCACAGGGAATGAAAAACAGTCCCACTATGTGTCAAATGTATGTTGCTGCTGCTCTTGCTCCAATAAGAAAAGCATTTCCAAAAGTTATACTATTACATTATATGGATGATATATTGGGATGTGCACCTGAGGAACAAATGCTAGAAGCATGTCTACAAAAGACCATAGAAACACTAAGATACTACAAATTATACATAGCTGAAGAGAAAATTCAAAGACATGCTCCTTTTCAATATTTAGGATATGAAGTATACCCTAAGGTGCTTACAGTACAAAAACTGTCCTTAAGAACAGAGAAGCTAAACACCTTAAATGATTTTCAGAAATTGATAGAAGATATCCAATGGATGCGACCAGTGTTAGGCTTGACTACCTATCAGTTACAACCATTATATGATATTTTAAGGGGAGACAGTGCTTTAAATTCACCACGCCAGTTTACAAAAGAAGCTCAAGAGGCTTTGAGAGAAGTTGAACTGGCTTTATCCAATGTGGTTGAAAGAGTCACTCAAAAGCCCTTGGAAATATCAGTTTTTGCCACACAAGAGACACCCACAGCAGTCCTTCATCAAGGAGACAGTGTGATAGAGTGGGCTAACCTCCTGGCACAACCAGAACAAAGCCTTACTCCTTACCCAGTGCTTGTGGCTAGAATTTTGTTAAAGGCCATTAAGCGAGCAGTACAATTATCTGGGGCAAGACCTGATAAGATATACACCTTTTACACCAATACACAAATTAATGTGTGTTGTGAGACCATCCCAGAGTGGCAAATTTTATTAGCCATGGCTCCTAATTTTATACATGGGTCTCCATTAAAGATAACCAGACTTTTACATAATTGGCGATGGATTCTTGAAGAAAAAGTTTCTAAAGTTCCTCTTAAAGGACCAACTATCTTTACAGATGCATCCAAACACAATATTTGTGCTGTATACTCTCATGATTTAACTATAAAGAGAGTAGTCAGAAGTCCTTTTCAGTCCACTCAGCAGAACGAATTATATGCAATCATGTTAGCTCTCACTTATTACCCAGGAGACATAAATATAATATCTGATTCAGCCTATTCAATAGGTGTGGTACAAAGAATTGCCACAGCCCAAATAAAATTTGCAGCTTCTAATATATATCAGCTCTTTAAGGAACTTCAGGAGCAAGTGAGAAAACATCCAGGTAAGATTTATATCTTGCATGTCCACTCACATAGTGGACTCCCAGGCCCTATTTTTGATGGGAATTCAAAGGCAGATAGCCTTTTAACTATGTTAGCCAGTACACCTTTATTTCAGGAGGCCCAGGAATCCCATTCTAAATACCATCAGGCTGCTTGAGCTTTGCGTTTACAATTTGGGATTACAAAAGAGGAAGCTAGGAGCATAGTAAAAAGCTGTACAGCTTGCTTTCCTTTCCACGCTCCTACACTGCCTCCAGGGAAGAACCCTCGTGTTTTGAGACCCAATGAAATCTGGCAAATGGATGTGACCCATTATAAATCTTTCGGTCATCTGTCTTTTATCCATGTTGTGGTAGACACCTTTTCAGGATTTACTTTTGCCATACCAGCAGCAAAAGAGACAGCCCGAGTGGTCACTGAATTCCTCATGCAAGCATTTGCCATTATGGGTGTGCCAGAAGCAATAAAAACAGACAATGGTCCTGCATACACTTCCAAACATTTTGCACACTTTTGTGCACAGTATAAGATTTTACACACCACTGGCATACCCTTTAATCCTCAAGGACAGGCAATAGTAGAGAGGAGAAACAGAGACATTAAGACACTGCTCCAAAAACAAAAGAAAGGGGGAGCCACAGGTAACCCTAGAGAACTACTAAATCTAGTGCTTTATACTATTAACTTCTTGATTTTTGACAAAGATGCACTGGCTCCGGCAGACAGGTTTTATAACCCACCGGAAGGGCAATGTCCAGTGTGAGCAGCTCCACTATCTTTAGATAATCGCCAGGTGATGTGGAGAGACCCAGAAAGTGGTGAATGGAAGGGACCAGATAGGCTAACTGCTTGAGGGAGAGGGTTTGCAAGAGTGTGGCAATTATGGTGTTTGACTCATGGACATAGAAAATCATTGGACTTCAAAACCCTCAGAAATCATTGGATTCTCTGAGACATAAGATTGTTGTAGGACTTTAAATCTCTCAGGAATTATTGGATTCTTTGAGACATAAGACTTGAAAGCCCTCAGGAATCATTGGATTTTCTGAGAAATGATAAGACTTTTGCTGGACTTCAAAAACTTGGGGGGATCATTGGATTCCCTGATATGTGAAGCAATGGACAATAGATTGGTTTTGGACTATCTCTTGGCTGCTGAAGAGGTGTATGTGTGACTGCTGTTTACATACTCTCCTTCTAGGACTTCTGGCAATCTTTTACATCATAATGTTGATTTATATTGTTTGTTATACCGTTACTTGGGTGTATAATTCATGTTTGTTACACCACATCAAGCCTGCACTGACTGTGGGGAGAGTCATCACTAATAGACTCTGCGTTGTTGCTATGTGCTATGTGCTATGTGTTCCCATGCTGATGGGTTTGTGCATAATAAGACCCTTGAGCCCAGAAACCTGCTAGCAACCCCCACTTCCCTTTGGTGCTTTTCATCTCCCTTCCTGAGATGTCAGGGAGGGTGTGATTATCTCCTTTTTAGTGCTTTCACCTCCCTTCCTGAGAAGTCAGGGGGGTTGTGATCACCTCCTTTTCGGTGCTTTCACCTCCTTTCCTGAGAAATCAGGGAGGGTGTGATCACCTCCCCTTGGGGGCTCTGACCTCCCTGAGGAGTCAGGGATGGCATGATCACCTGTGTTCTAAAACAAAAGAAAGCGGGAGATGTAATGGGCTGAGGCTTGAGTTGATGCACTGAGGTCCCAAGCACATGAGGCTAAATAGTAATTGGACCATACTCTATTAATATATAAGCTTGGAGAAAGAATGGCCCCCACCCACTCTTTGTGTAAGTCCTGATGTGTTGTATAGGAAATGATGATTTTGGTAGGTGGAGGCAGGGGAGTGGAAAGGGAAGGGGAGGAGAGACTTTTGGGATTGCCATTGCCACGGTTGGCTCGGCTCGCGTCTCTCTCTCTTAGCTGGCTTCCTGTCGCAACTGCCTATATTTGCTATCGCAATCTTTCTTGCCTATATTTGCTATCGCAATCTTTATTCACCTCTTCACTTCAATAAATATTGAAGATTTTCCCCTTAACCTGAATTCCTGACTCTGGCTGATTTTAAATACGCGGTCTTTACACTGAAGCCCTCCATAGTTTGGTGCTATCCCATCTTTTAAATCTTTATTCACTTTATGCCTCAGACCAAAATTATTAGTGTTTTCTTCACTGCCAAATCTGAAGGTCTTTATTCAGTTCTCATTCTTAACTTCTACAATATTTGACTTATTGGCTACTTACTCTTCTTAGATATTCTCTATTCTCTGGGTTTTTCCATAGCATTGTTTTCTCCTAATTCTCCTCCCAATTAGCTTGCCCCAAATCTCCTTTTCTATTATATCATTCATATAACATCTCCTGACTATGGTTGTACCTTAAATGTCTGCCCTAGTTCTTCTCTACTCTTTCCTCTCTCTCAATTAAAAACATGGTCAACCACTTATAAGGAATCTTAAGTAATTCCCTGCCACCTCTTTTGGGTAACTTCCCCCCCCACCCCAACTCCCTGAGAATGTGCTTGCAGTTATTCTGATGGAATGCCAGGGAAGCATACAAGAAGGGTTGGCTATCCTTCTGGTGCTTTAATTAATTAGTGTCCCTTATTGCAGGCCTGAGTTTACCTCAGAAACCTGGCCAGTTGCTGTAGTATACATGATCTTCCTAAAGGAATCAACAAATATTCTCTTTGGTGGGCCTCTTGCAATGGAGCATTCTGTACCTGGGAGGCTTCTATGTCTCAAGAGTCACATATCAAATGTGAATACTTAGCATAATTCCTTCTTTGTTCTCAGCCTATAAAAACTCTTTAGTAGAAAGGAACTTTGAGGATCTAAATAGAAAATACTGTATAGCTTGCCTAGTAATGGCTCACACTTGAGATTCTGAATAGTTGTAACAATGGATTCTCCCAGTCAAAGAGTTCAGATATTGGTGTCTCCTTGGAGTGGTGATGATGTGTGTTGTGTATTGTTTGTTTTATATAGTGTCTTTATTGTTATCAAGGCCACTGTGTTTTTTAATTGTGTATTGCTTTTGAGTTTCCTCTTCCCTTATGTCTTATTTAAATCAAGGTCCTGAGCAGTAATGAACTTGTACAAACCCTCTTTAAGACTATACTCACTGGAAATGAAAATTAAGACAACTCTGAGCTACCACTACTTACCTGTCAGATTGGCTAGAATGATAGGGAAAGATAATGTGGAATGTTGGAGGGGATATGGGAAAACAGGGACACTAATACATTGTTGGTGGAATTGTGAATACATCAGCCATTCTGGAGAACAATTTGGAACTATGCTCAAAAAGTTATCAAACTGTGCATACTCTTTGACCCAGCAGTGTTACTACTGGAATTATACCCCAAAAAGATTTTAATGAAGGGAAAGGGATCTTTATGTGTAAGAATGTTTGTGGCAGCCCTCTTTGTAGTGGCCAGAAACTAGAAACTAAGTGGATGCCTGTGGTGAGCTTTTTCTTCTCAAAACACAGCCAGGTGATAAAAGTTCAGATCTTTTATTATCTCCAATATAGCCCGGTTAGCTTAGAGGCCTATCTCTCTGCTTGGTTCCAAGAGCTATCTCCGAATGTTGTCAAATCCAAAGGTCTGGTCCTTCAGCCTCTGCCTCTGCTTTCTTCAGCCTCCAGCCAGCTCCACTCTTCATGTCATTCCGGAAAAATCTCCCCAAGAGCCTCTGTCTGTTTCTCTTATCCAAGAGGGAGGAATTGTGGGATACGAGAGAGAGGGATTGTGGGTTTTCTCCCATAGTGCTCTCTGGCCCAAAGAGCTTCAAGGGAGGTGTGAACTCATTGAACTCCAATGAGTAAAGGTGTGAACACAAGCCTTGTATTAATTAGTTCTACTTAGTACCTTGTTTCAGGTTCTGCCCAAAACATCTTCTTGTAAGATTAGATCAACTCTAATTAGTTAGCAGTTAGTAAGGATTCCAACAGATGCCCATCAATTGGAGAATGGCCGAATAAATTGTGATATATGAATATTATGGAATATTATTGTTCAGTAAGAAATGACCAACAGGATGATTTCAGAAAGACCTGGAGAGACTTACATGAACTGATGCTGAGTGAAATGAGCAGGACCAGGATATCATTATATACTTCAACAACAATACTACATGATGATTAATTCTGAGGGACCTGGCCATCTTCAGCAATGAAATGAAATAAATCAGTTTCAATGGAGCAGGAATGAATTGAACCAGTTACACCCAGCGAAAGAACTCTGGGAGATGACTAAGAACCATTACATAGAATTCCCAATCCCTCTATTTTTGTCCACCTGCATTTTTAATTTCTTTCACAGGCTAATTGTACACTATTTCAGAGTTTGATTCTTTTTGTACAGCAAAATAACTGTTTGGACATGTATACTTATTTTCTATTTAATTTATACTTTAACATATTTAACATGTATTGGTCATCCTGCTATCAGGGGGAGGGGATGGGGGGAAGGAGCAGAAAAATTGGAACAAAAGGTTTGGCAATTGTCAATGCTGTAAAATTACCCATGCATATAACTTGTAAATAAAAAGCTATATATAAAAAAAGGCCATATTCACTGAATGCAAATTCTGAATTAATTTTAGATTAATGTTATACCACCTTACTTGAATCATAACCCCCATGCCAGTAACTATCAGATTTATGTATCTAGCCTGGGTCTCTTTTCTGTGATCTAGTTCTATATCACCAGTTACTTGCTGAGCATTTCAAAGTGAATGTCCTGTAGATACTTAACATATAATATATCTAGAATACAAGTCATTATTTTCCTCCATTTCAAAGCTATCCTTTTTCTACACATTATTTCCTATTTATGCTTCTCCAATGTCATTAGCATTTTATCACTGATCACCATTCACATAGTTACCATTTTAGCTGGTTACATATTTTCTTTGGATAAAATATTGAATAACTTCCATAACTTGACCTTAGCTATCATTTAAACCTTTTTATACGTTATTCCTCTTTCCATACTCTGAGGTCTAGCCAAATTGGTCTTTTTTTCACTTATTCCCATATGATGTTCTAGCTCCCTTTTTTGTACCTTTGTTTTATCTGTCCTTCAGGTCTGGAATCTCTTAACTTTCTTCACAAGTGAGTTAAGCATAGTCTTCTATGTGAAGCCTATTCTAGAGTAAAGAAGATCTGAGGTAAAATCTGACTTCAAGTATTTACCTGATTTATGACTGTAAACAACTCATTTTTATCTCTGTCTGTTTCAGCTTCTTCAAATGTAAACAAACAAACAAACAACAACAACAAACAACAGAAAAGGATAATAGTGACATTGATTTCCCAGGATTGTTGTGAAGATTGTAGGGGATAATGTCCTTGTGTTTATTTTGTATATACATACATATATACATATATGTAAATTTACTTATATATGTGTATATAAGCATTCTAGATATACTTGTATATGTACATGTTGTCTCCTGTGATCAAATTTAAGTCCCTTGAGGACAGGAGCTTTTTCAATTTTGCTTTTGTATTTCCAATGTCTAGAATATATAGTGATTATATATAATAAATGTTTTAAAATTGAAGGTTATAGTGTAATAAAAAAAGAATTCAATTTGAAATTAGAGGGCTTTTAAATCCTGACTGTCCATTTATTACCTGTCTGACCTTGGACCCCAGTTCCTTCATCTATAAAATGAAAATGTGGGATTAAATGACTTTAAAATCCCTTCTTGGTCTAAATCTATGATTCCATATTTATAACAAATGGCATTATTCGCCATTCCTTGGATGTGTTACATGCTTTCTTGTCTCCTTATCTTTTGCTCCAATTATTTCTTTTCCTTGTCCTTTTCCTTTTGATGTCTTTTTGTTGTTGTTCCTGAGTCATGTCCAACTGTGTGTGACCCCATTTGGTGTTTTCTTGGTAAAGTTACTGGAATGTTATGCCATTTTCTTCTCCAGATCATTTACAGATGAGGAAACTGAGGCAAAGTGAACTGACTTGCTTAGTGTTACACAAAATATTAGAGACTGGATTTAAATTTAGGTCTTTTTGACTCTGATCTGGCCTTCTAGACACTGAGTTATCTAGCTTCCTTCTTTGACATTTACCTGTTGAATTTTTCCAATCCAGATGAAAAGTCATCTTCTCAATTAAACCTTCACATATTTCCCTGATTAGTTATGATTCTTTTCCCTTCAGCATTTTCATTTTATTTCAGTTAGTCAGCCAAACAATAAATCAATACACTTGATTTGTATTTCTTTTATTTAGTATGAAGGTAAAGGCTTGTGCTCTGAGTATAAATCCCAGTACCCACCATAATGCTTTCAGTCCATCAGTCAATAAAAATTTGTTACACTGGTCCTGGGGATACAAAAGCAACAATGAAGAAGTCTTTGTCTTTAAAGGCTTATGTTCTGCCACAGGAGACAATGTATAGACATATGCAAATATATAATATATTTATCAATTATATATGTAATATATAACAACATATATAATATAAATATAAATATATGTATAAATGCACACAAAATGTATAGAAGAAAATTAGTTTGTAAAGTGGACAGAGAAGGATCTTGGGACTATTTAATTCTTATTCTAGTAAGTCCCCCAATTTTCCAGTTGGACAGGTGACTCTTTTGAGTGGAACCCAGATTTTGTGTAATTATATAGAGAGACAATGTGTAGAGAATAGAGAGCTGATATTAAAACCAGGAATACATGAGTTCAAAATTGCCTCTCATATCTACTGTTTATGTGACCTTGGTGAGTGAGTTAACTTCTCTATTCCTTAACAAATAGCATTTACATAGCACGTTTTAAAAATAGTATTTTATTTTTCCCCAATTACATGTCAAGATAATTTTTAGCATTCATTTTTACAAGTTTTTGAATTCCAAATTTTTTGTTCCTTCCTCCCTTCCCTTCCTGCTTCTAAAAAATGATGGGCAATTTGGTATAGCTTATCTATGAACTATCATATAAAACATTTCCAAATTAGTCACAGTTATGAAAGAATAGATAAATTAAAAGAAAAAAATGAGAAAGAGTAAAGGAAGTTAAAAAATACGCTTGATTTGCATTCAGAATTCATCAGTTCCTTATCTGGATATAGACAGCATTTTCTTTCATTGATCCTTTGGGTGTCCTGTATCATTGTAGTTTTGAGAAAAGTTGAGTCATTCATAATTGATCAAGATAATGTTGCTGATATAGGATTCAATGTATTTCTGGTTCTCTGGTTTCCTTCACATCAATTTGTACAGGGCTTTCCAAGTTTTTTTCTGAAATCTTTCTGTTCATAATTTATTATTGCACAATAATATTTCATTACATTCACATTTCACAATTTTTTCCAGCCAATTCTCAATAATTTAGTGCCACAAAAAGAATTGCTAAAATATTTTTGCAAAGTAAATCCTTTTTCTTTTCTTTTCTTTTCTTTTCTTTTTTTTTTAATGATATCTTTGGTTATATAGACCTAAGTCAAAAGATATACACAGTTTGGTTGCCCTTTGGGCATAGTTCCAAATTGCTCTCCAGAATGGTTGGATGAGTTCACAACTCCACCAATAGTCCAGTAGTATCCCAATTTTCCTACTTCCATTCCAATTTTTATCATCTTAGCCAATCTGATTGATATGAGATGTTATTTCAGAATTGTTTTAATGTGCATTTCTCTAACTAAAAATGATTTAGAGTAATTCATATACTTGTAGAGAACTTTGATGTCTTCATCTGAAAACTGTCATATCTTTTGACTATTTATCATTATATTTTTATTCTTAAAAGTTTGCCTCATTTCTCTATATATTGGGATATGAGACTTTTATCAGAGATGCATGCTGAAGATTGTTTCTTAACCTTCTGTTTTCTTTCTAATCTTGGTGGCATTGGTTTTATTTTTGCAAAATTCTTTCTATTTATTATAATCAAAATTATCTATTTTGTGTTTCAGGATCCTATCTCTTGTTTGGTAATGAATCTCTAACAGACTTTTCCTTTAAAAATTTGGATTCTATATTCTGTGCATATATATTTAGTATAAATTTAGCATCTACATTTACTTCATTGTCTATAGTACCTTTTAGCAAGTTTCAGTTTCCTTCCTTATTTATCTTAATTACATCTATTTTTGCTTTTGCTTTGTCTGAGATCAGGATTGCTTCCCTTGCTTTTTATTTTTATTTCAGCTGAATTATAATAGATTCTGCATTAGCTCCTTATCTTACTTGTGTCTCTTTGCTTCAAGTGTATTTCTTATAAACATGTTGTAGGATTCTATATTATGATCCACTCTGCTATCTGCTTCAGTTTCATGGGAGAGTTCATCCTATTCATATTCATAGTAATGTTTACTGTGTTTATTTCCCTCTATTCTATTTTTTCCTCCTGTTTGTCCTCTCTCTCCTTTTACCTTTTCATTCCTCAACAGTGTTTTGATTCTGTCAATTGCTTCCCCTCATCTGCCCTCTCTTTACTTAACTATGCCTTGCTTTATTTAATCTCCTGTTTTTCTATTTTCCTCTCAGGTAAGATCGATTTTGACATTCAATTAATTGTGTATATTATTTCTCTTTTCCAGTCACTATAGGTAAGAATAAAAATCAATGAAGCCTATAGATCACCTTCCTTCCATTTTCCTTCCAATGTAATAGGTTGTTTATACCTCTTCATATGAAATAATTTACTCCATTCTACCTTACCTTTTTTTTCTCCCTTCGGTGTATTCCTCTTTTTCACCCTTATTTTTCATTACCTCATTCATTTTATACCCTTACCCTCTGTCTATTCATATTACTTCTATCTGTTCTATTAGTGATACAATTTTAAAGAATTACAAATATCATCTTCCCATGTGTAAGCAGTTAAGTTCCACTGAGTCCCTTATGTTTTATCCCACTTTTACCCTGTTAGACTTCTCTTGAGTCTTGATATTGGAAATTAATTGTTTTGTTCAATTTTGATATTTTTATGGATGCTTAAAATTCTTTTATTTCATTGAATAGCCTCCCCTTGAAGTATTATGCTTAATATCACTGGATAAATGATTCTTGGCTGCAGTCCTGTCAGCTTTGCTTTCTGCAATATCATGCCACATGACATCTGATCCTTGAATATTGCAACTTCCTGATATTTGAATTGTTTCTCACTACTTGCAATGTTATTTCCCTTGACCCAGTAGTTCTTTAAGTTGGCTATAATGTTCCTTGGAGTTTTTATTTTGAGATCTCTTTCCTGAGATTATTAGCAGATCCTTTCAATGTCTATTTTTCCCTCTGATTTTAAAACATCAGGGCAGTTTTCCTTGATAATTTCTTTTAAAATCCTGCCCAGGTCCTCCTCTTGATTACGGCTTTCAGATAATCTGATGAGTCTGACATTGTCTCTCCTAAATCTGTTGTTTTCCAATGAGATATTTTATATTTTCTTTGTTTTTCATTCTTTTGAATTTGTTATATTGATTTTTGATATCTCCTAGAGTTTTTAGCTTCTACTTGCCAAATTCTAACTTTTAAGGAGTTGTTTTCCTCAAATTAGCTTTTATATTTTCTTTTACATTTGGTCAATTGTGTTCTTGAAGTAATTTTCTTCAGTGAATTTTTGTATCTCCTTTTCCATTTGGCCAATTCTACTTTTTAAGCAGTTTTTTTTTTCTTTTTTGCAAGCTATTGACTTTTTTCATAATTCTCTTGAATTACTCTCATTCTCTTTCCCCAATTTTTTCAGTCTCTCTTATATGATTTTAACCTTAAAAAAAAAAAAAAAAACAAAACTCTTCTATAAGTTCTTTCTGGATGTGAGGTCATTTCTAATTTTCTTTGGGAGTTTACCCATCATGTTTTGACATTGTCATCCTCTGAGTTAATGTCTTGATCTTCCCTGTTACTATAATAACTTTCTGTGCTCAGAGCCTTAATTTTTCTGTTTTTTCTCATCTTTATTTTTTTTTCTTTTCAATTTGAGCTCTGTTCCTAGGATAGAAGGGACATTGTCTCAGGCTTCTTATGCCAGAGGTTGTAGGCCTTGCAGTAAATTGCAAAGTTTACTTGGTGCTGCACTGTTGCCCTGAAGTCCATGGAGTACCCTCATGCCTTGTGCCATACTAAGCAAGGGAACAGGAGATAACTGGCAATTTTGGAGCTCTTAGGGTTCTGGAAGCTTACCTTTGCCCTGCTGAGTCAAGGTTTTAGTGTTGGTCCAGTGTGTCTGAGACTAGTGGTATGCTTCTTTATTTCTTTGTGACTGAGCTAAAACACATGGTGATTCTTGGAGAAGGATTGTGGCCATTCTCTTGGCTGTGTTAAGGCACATGGGCATCCTAGTATTGGTATTTGCCTGTTCCACCACACTGGGGCTTAGGATCTCCAGCTTATTTGCTGAGGTGGGGCTTAATGCTGGCTTGCTGGGATGCTTTATATCCCAGACTGGGCTTCTCTTTTGCCCAAGTGAGGCAGACCTTTTCTGCTGACTTTCCAAGTTTCTTGGTCTAAATGACTGTTTCACCCTCTTTTTTTTGCTGGTTCTTCTGTTCCAGGATTTATTTTGTGTTACTATTTTATGATTTTTTGGAGAGAATGTGGGAGAGCTACAGTGATTTATTACTTTCTCCACTATCTTGGATCCCAGATATTTCCCTAATCCTATATGACACTTTTTAAGTTTGCAAAGATCTATATGGCTTATTCTTATTTGATTCTCATAATAACCTCATGAGGTAGGTACTATTATTGTCACTTCTATTTTAAAGATGAGGAAACAGAGGCTGAGAGACGTCAAATAACTTGTGGATGGGCACAGAGCTGAGAAATATTCAAAGGAGGATTGAAATATCAATCTTCCTGACTCTTAAGACCCACGTACTATTCATTGTCCATCTATCTATGTTAGACAACACTCTGAAACTGTAAATTGTAGAGAAGGCATCATCCTGTATTAGTAGAGAATATTTCTTTACCTGTGAATTCCTGAGTCCAATGAAATCACACTTCCAGTATCTGCTGTATCATCAAATACAAAATAATTACATGAACATAAAATGATTTGGGAATGCACATATTGGCTAATTATGGGGTTATTGAAAAGCCTAAAGTAGAATATAGTTCTTGAATTGAGCTTTGAAAGAAAATAGCAAGCTTCATATATTTTTATTGAAGTCTTTTTTGAAGATGAAGGGATGATAGTTATCCCTAAATGAAGTATTTCTTTGACATTTGCCAGGACATCCGCATCAGTCCCCAAGTTATGGTGAATTTCACTTACATACAGGTTTTTCCTTAATGATAGTTTTCAATTGACACCACAACATCATTTAATTTTGTGGAGGGAGTGCTGACAATAAGTCTATAAACCCTGTAGCTTTATACATTTTTATACTATTTAAAGTATAAAATATAGAGGGAGGTGCTTTATAGCAATGGAATAACTCCAAAGCCAGACATTTCATCTAGTGAAAACTAATTTGGAACTAAGTAAACCTACAAAGTTTAGAAATGAATTAACTCTCTCTTAGCTCAACATAGAATCTGAATTGTGAGGTAAAATTTAAATAGCTGTTGCTAGCTTCACATTTTTTGAGAGAAGATGAATTAAAAGCTTATTTTTTTTTTTAAAAAGGAAAATGTTGTGTTGAAAAGATGTAAGAAAGAGTAAATACTCATTTTTGTCAAAGATGTTAAAAATGGAATAATCAGATACAAAATGAAATAAATATTCATGAGCCATGATTCATCTCTTTTCCTTGATTGGAAACTGATATGTCTCCATGGCAACAGTAAAACTCGTGTGCAGAAATGGACACTTCTTTTATTTTTTCATGAACATATTTTTTGGTAGAAATGTGATTGGGGGTAAGGAAAAATGAGGAAAAACTGCAATTAAGCTCTAAATAAATTTTAGTGACGCAAAAGGGAGATGATGTGAAGGAAAAGAATTATAGGACAGATAAGAAAATACCTGAGAGAAGATCAGTAGATAAGACATAGAAAAGTTATTTAAACCAAATGAAAAGTACATAAAGTCAGAGGTTCTTAACCATTTTGTGTGTGTGTGTGTGTGTGTGTTAGTCTGGTGAATTATATGGATCGTTTTTCAATGTTTTAAAGTAGATTACAGAGTAAACTAATTATATCAAAATAAAGATGCAGGTTTTTTTCTTATTCAAGTTCACAAATTCTCCAGAAATTTATTTTTATTTTTGTTAGGACCATTCTTGTTTCAAGAAAGTGAAAAGAAAGAAAGAAAAAGGAAACTTTTGATAGTAACTCTAGCTGAATATCAGAGCACAGAGACAAAAATAGACTAATAGCAAGAATACAAAGACAAGGATTGGCATATGTGGGAATAATGTTTTGCTGCTGACCCTGCTACGGTTTGTATCCTTCAATTATGGGTCTCTGCCCTTGTTTCCCCTTGGAAACTTTTAGTCCCTACCTATAATGTGTTCCATTTGTAGTAATTAAAGTCCTAAATATCTGAGTAATTGTCCTCATTTTTCAGGGAACTAAGTCATCACAGCTGATTTTTTTCTACCTGTTTCCAAACTTCCTAGATTAAGATAGTTCAGTTCAGTAGACTAAGCAAATTTATGGCTGCAAAAAACTTAGGATACAATGCTCCTTCTGCCTTATTTCTCCTTCCCATACATGTCTTGATCTCCCATTCCATATTTCTTAGTCCTCCTTTGATTCGTCTGTCCAACTCGTACTGGTTTGTAAATGACTCTGGCCATCCTGTTCTTACCCATTTTACTATCCCCAAGACATGACTATGACAAAATAATAATATGAGAAAGAAAAGAATGAGAAAATGATGCAAATGCAAAAACTTTTTTTGTGAATTGTTGTTTTTATAGAAATCTGTATTCTTGTTATTTGCTAAAGTTGTCAGTTGTCTTTAATTAGGCTGATACTTTCCTTGCCTGGAAAATTGTGAATGTCCATATTTATGGGATTTAATGAAAATGAGGTAAAAGTGGGTAAACTACTAGGTTGGAACCAAGAAGTAGAAGAAACCTTATATATGTGATTGTTTTTATATTTTTTGTTTTACCTGGTACATGTGAAATTCCAAGGAATATTTTGTTACTCATTTTTTAATAGTATTTTATTTTTCCAAATACAAGCAAAGATAGTTTTCCACATTCATCTTTGCAAAACTTTATGTTCCAAATATTTCTCTCTCTTCTCCCTCTTCTCAAGACAGAAAGAAATACAATATAGGTCAAACATTCAATTCTTCAAAACACATTTCTATATTTGTGATGCAGCACAAAAAGCAATAAGATCAAAATGGGAAGAAAACACAAGAAAGTAAAAAATCAAGCAAATAAACAATAACAAAAAGATGAACACATTATGCTTTGATCCACATTCAGTTTCCATAGCTCTGTCTTTGGATGTGGCTGTCACATTCCACAATAAGCTATTGGAATTGCCTTGTATCACCTCATTGTTAAAGAGAATCCAGTCTATCACAGTTGATCATTATATAATCTTTCTGTTTTTTTGGTTCTGCTCCCTTCATTCAGCATCAATTTGTGTAGGTCTTTCTATGCTTTTCTGAAATCATAATTTCTTACAAAACAATAATACTCCATTACATTCATATTTACAACTCTTTGCCAATACAAAAATTACTGTAACAAACATTTTTGCACATGTTGTCCTTTTCCCTCTTTGAAAAATAAACCCAATAATAACACTGCTGAATCAAAAGTTATGCACAGTTTTATAGCCCTTTGGGCATAATTCCAAGTTGCACTCCAGATTGGATCATTTCACAACTCCACCAATAATACATTAGTGTTTCAGTTTTCCCACATCCTTTTCAATATTCAATATTCAAATTAAAATCATTATATTTTTCTGTCACCATAGCCAATCTGAGAGGTGTGAGGTGGTACCTCAGAGTTGTCTTAATTTGCATTTCTTTATTCAAAGATTTAGAACATTTTTTATATGACTACAAATGGTTTTAATTTCTTCATCTGAAAATAGACTGTTTATATCCTTTGACCATTTATCAATTGGAAATTTGTCAATTGGTTTGTATTCTTATAAATTTGAGTCAATTCTCAATATATTTTAGAAATTATGCCTTTATCATAAATATTGGCTCTAAAAATTTCCTCTAGCTTTCTGCTTCCCTTCTAATGTTAGCTGCATTTATTTTGTTTGTGTAAAACCTTTTTAATTTACTGCAATCAAAATTATCCATCTTGCATTTCTTAATGTTCTCTAGTTTTTCTTTGGAAATAAATTCTTCCCTTCTCCATAGAGCTATCTGAGAGGTAATATAGTACCATCTTTATGTCGAAATTTTATCTTGGTAAAAGGAGTTATATGTTGTTCAATGCCTAGTTTCTACCTTACTATTTTCCAGTTTTCCCAGAATTTTTTTGTGAAATAGTGAGTTCTTATCCTAGAAGATGGTATCTTTGGTTTTATCAAATTATTATATTATTATAGTCATTGATTTTGTGTTTTGTGAACCTAACCTATTCCATTAATCAATAATCAACTACTCTTACTTATTTTGTTTGATGTATTTCAATGCTGCTGTGAAGAGGATATTAACTTACCTTGGGAAAGTGTCCATTGATGAAGCAATAACAACTGTTATCTGAAAGAGACATTAATTATCCTAGTTTGATCCAGTGTTTTAACAGACATTGAACCAGTATTTCCACTTCATTATATTTCACTTTAATTATTTAATGTGGTATTACCGTTTTTATCTTGAATTCCAAGACCAGATAGAATATATGAATCCCTTTAAGGACTGTTTCAAAACTCCCTAATTATTTCCTTCTTCAATGAATGAATGCAAATGGAGGTTAAATGATTTGCCCAGTGTCATACAGATAGTACATGTCTGAATTCAGATTTGAACTTTGAGTCTTTCATGATCAACTACTTTATCCACCGAGCCATCTGGATGCCTCTTTGATTATTTCTACCTATTTATTATCTTTCCTTCATACCTTCAGGAACATAGATATTTTATTATTTTTTGAGGGCTAGAATTATAGTAACTAACAGGCAATTATAAAGCCTAAAGAATATTGGTTAAAATATGATGAACCCTTCATCAAGTCAGGTTCCAGTATGAATTTGATGAGGAAAGTGAAGTGCACAGAACAAAGATGACTTTTCTAAATTTCCTAGATCAAACCTGATATCTAACCTATTAGTAGAGCTTCCATAGCAGACTTATTAACTTCATTTACTTATAAGAAAGAATTGAGCAGGATGATTTCATTTGTGTTTCCAGATGTTGAAAGAGCAGCTGATTTATAGTGGCATTTCAGCTCTGTTTTTTAATTTTTTCTCAATATTTAATGAGAGACTCAGCTATTTGAATCACTTCCATCTGCCTGGAGTGTGAACTTTGCATGGAAATACTTCACTGGGTTTTGATTTCATTATGATGAAGGTGTTACTGTGACTATTTTTGCCTACAACTGGAAGTGCAAACAACTTATATTTGGGGGAAATGGAGGAAAACTATTAAATTGTCATTTTCTGAAAAAATGGAAATATATATGATTTCAAAAGGGAAAATATGTGTAAACAATGGAATAGAATTAAGTCTGAAACTCCTCCAATCTACTTTTCTGCTCTTTTTCAATGATGACAGTGCTAGATCAATCTATATTTGATATAGCTGGAATTTTATGGTGACCATATTTTATGGTGACCACATCATTGGATAAAATATGAAAGTTTCTTGATTGTCACTGCCATATACAATATCCTTTATTTCTGTATATCAAAGTATAAAATAAATTATATAAGAAGTCTGTTGAATTTCTCTCTCCCTCCCTCCTCCTCTCTCTCTCTCTCTCTCTCTCTCTCTCTCTCTCTCTCTCTCTCTCTCTCTTTTTCTCTCTTCCCCATTCCCTGTATACGTGGGAGACTAAGACAGAAAGAAAAGCACAGAAGGAGACAGAGGTAGAGGTAGAGTTAGCCAAATTAACCAGTCAATAAATATAAGTATCTATTTTATGTCAGGCACCTGGGTTAAATCCTAGAGAGAATGACAAAGTGAGGTCTCTGCCATTGACAACCTAATGAAGGAGATAACATGAAAGGAATGAAGTGCAAAGAAGCAATATTCAGAGTAAATAGGAAATAATCAAAAAAAGAAAAAGCACTAGACCTAGAAAAACTTGGGAAAGGCTCCTTGTAAATGGTAGAATTTTAGTACTGATTAAAGGAACCTAAGAAAGCCAGGAGATGGAAAGGAGGAATAGAGTTTTCTGTGCATGGCAGTTACAACTAGTGAAAATTTTGGAATCAGAGATGAAGTATCTTGTTTGTGGATCAAAGTATGTAAGCACAATGTAATTTATAAGAAAATTGGAAAGGAAGAGGGGAATAGCTGACAAAACACCAGAGGATTTAATATTTGATCCTGTAAATGATGACACTTCAGATGGTTGAGTGGGAAAGCTTGATGATTTGGTAATTTAAGAGAGTGTGGCTTATAGTATGATATCTCATGAGCTTCTATCTAGTCTGCTCTGCCCAATATCAATAGATTTATTTTTAGATTAATTATATTAATTTATATTAGTTGGTGGAAATTAGACTTAACAGAGGGATAACTATTAACAAAGTATAGCAATGCAGTAATCTAAATCACTTCCCCATCCTACACACCCCATTAAGATATAGTCCCTTGGCATAAAGAAGGCACATAATGCTTATTTCCTTTTTTCTTAACCTGTTGTCAAAAAATAATAATAAGAAAAACATAAGCAAGCAGTATGGACCTAAATGTTTTCTTCCTTGGTAGGAAGAAAAGCAAACTGGCTTTCCTTTTGCCAAAAGGTTCTTACAGTTGTCCAAAACTCACAAGTTGTAAAGTGTTCCTTTCCATTTCTGCTTATCCCTTTACCTAAGGATTATGTCTAATCTAGTCATCCTGATTTACTACAGCTTGCCACTGGACCCAGATGGCTCTGGGGGAGAAAGTTGGGTTGGTGACTTTGCACACTCATCCTTATTTAAATCCAATTCACTTGCATGTCATGCATCACTTCCCTGATGTCATGGTTCTCTTAAAGAACAAAGGATAAAGGATCCTTAAAAGGATCTTTTAAGATCATAAAAGAATAATGACAAAAGGAGACACTATGTGTTAAGAATCCTGTAATAGTGTGATTAGGGAGAGTTGTCCTACAAAGCAGCTCAAAGAATATACTTCTTCTCAGTCAAAGGCAGCTAGGGAAGGGAGCAAGAGATCATTCCCTGTTACCTTGTTTTTGTACACATAAATTCTGCCTCCTCGTCTAATTAGAAACTCTTTGTCCCCACAGTACCAACCCTTAAGTCACTCACAACCAAAAAAAGGCTTACTAAATCTCTGAACCTTTTGAGGTCAAGCAAAGCAGAGCATATTGCATCTGAACTACCTAACCCACTAAGGAGGTTGAATCCTTGTATGATATAATGATTGGGACCTCATTAGAGAATCTCCCATTAGGTTCTCTCTGTCTCTCACTGTCCCTCCCTCCCTCTCTCTCTTCCTTTCTCCTTTCCTTCCTTCCTCCATCTCTCCCTCCCTTTTCTGTTCTTTTTAGCAGAAAGTTAAAAAAGTCTTTGGAAATGAGAGGGAAGTGGAATAAAATAAAGCTTTTAACTTCCCTAATTTGAACCTTTCTAAGGAAAATTTTACTGCCTTTTCTGTGGACACTGAATAATAGATTTTTCATCCCATCTCTGCTCAGCCCACTTTATTTTTCTTGATTGACTAAAAATTCTTTCAGACTGATTTCTGAAGCTTTTAAAAATTTGTTCTCCCTGCCCCAAAAGCTTCTTAAAGGTAGTTTTAAAGAACTGATCTTGCTTGTCAAACTTTAGGTTTCATTTTGATATTAATGACTGAAGAGTGCTGTTATAGGTGATGGCTATTTAGCTAAGGTTGGGTATATTACTGTTCTTATGGTATGATGACCCAAGAAAGTACTAGCCTGAGAGTCAGAAAACTTGATTTCAGCCTTGGTTATGCCAATAAATACTTCTATCACCTTGCTCTTAGCCTTTCTGGATCTCAGTTTCTAAAATGAATAACTCAGAGGTCTCTGAGCCTTCTTCTACATATAACATTTTATCAACCTACTCTTTTTGAGTCCCTGCTCAGAATGGTAACATACAAGGTTATAGGAAAGACATACACACACACACACACACACACACACACACACACACACAATAGCTTACATTTACATAGTACCTTATAGCTACAAAATGCTTTACATATGTTATTTTACTTTATATATTAAAATTTTCATGTATTTAATTTATTTATAACACAAATATACATAATATTTATTTATTTAAAATGTTTATATATTTAAGATTTTAAAATGATATGTTTATATGTTATTATATTTACTTTATTTTACCTGAACTTCGTAGTAACCCACTGAGGTGGGAAATACACAGAGGTTTTATTGACAGGCCTAAGGTAGAAGTTTCCAGTCTAGTATTCAAAACTATCTTCTAAGTTAAATGCACTTTTCAATGTATGATAATGGAGAGAACTATTGCAAGTATGTGTGTTTCTGTATGTGTGTCTGTGTGTGCAAAGGGGAGTGAAGAACTGGGAGGTACTTTCAAGTAGAGCTAACACATATCAAATGAAGTCTTCTGGTGTGTTAGTCACCTTCTTCATTCTTAATCCTCTTAATTTCTTTACCTGTGGGAATTTCTATTTCAATGACATAAAAATGACTTTACTTGTAATAAGAGGTTATGTAATCTCAATTCAATGATATTCTTTATAAGCTAGGCTTATATTTTTCTCAAAAAGAGAAATTCAAAAGGGGCATAAGGAATGTTCCCTATTCCCAAGAAGATATGTTGCTATTAGGATTTCTTGTAAAAGGGGAAACTGATTTGATTATAATAAAGAAAATCAAAAGATAAAACTTACATAAGATAAATTTGATTTAATTGTAACACATGCAAATATTTATATTTAAATTATACTTATAGGATTCAGGGCAAGAAGCAACCTTATAACCTTGTAGTTTTTTTATTCTTAATTCCTCATCTTGGAGTTGAGGAAATAGGTCCAGAAACTTGAAATTACTGGCTTAAGGTGTCACTCTTAAATGGTAGAGTAGAGATTTAAACTCAGTTCTCTTGACTTGAATTCTGGTCTTATTTTTGCTCAAATAATAAACAGAATCATTTGCATTTTTGGGATCAAAATTTATTGCAATAATTTTGATCATAAAAATTAATAACTTAATTTTATATGGCTATTACAAATATTAATGTAATGAGCAATGGAAATATAATAATTGAGCAACACATCAGATTTAAAAATGTTTTACTGTACTTGCCTGTAGAATTATATGTAATATTTTTACATTTAAAGTATCTATCTTTAAATAACCATTTCGCACATATCTTGAGCCTTTTAAAGTCAAAAGCTTTGCATACTATAGTCTTTGCAGTATATAAAATGCTTTATTAAGTGTTATCTAACATATCTAAAGCAATGCACTTGGTGCTATTATACTTTCCCCAAGAAGCCCATGTTTAATTATAGCCTCAAATGATTAATTTTCACAGTTAAAAAGAAGTCAAAAGAACTTGGAGGTTTGACTTCGCTATATAGATGAATTGCAAAATTGGGAAATAATTCATCAACTTCAAAGGGGAAGTTGGAAGTGACAGTGGAACTCTTTTATAATGAATGTTAGGAAATTTTATGATGAAAGTTTGATATTTTCTGCTTTTATAATATGGTTGAGGCCAGGATTCTAAAGTTCTCTTCATTTGTGTGTCTTCAGGGATAATTCATTTACCTCTTTAGACATCAATGTCCTCATGTATGAAATGAAAAGGTTAATAAGTTAGCCTACGTCCTAGACACTTCTTTATACTAAATCTCTAATCCTGTTAAATGTATAAAGATATGAAAGGATCATTTGAAGAGCAGAACCAACTGAAGATTTAATTCAAACAACAGTCATTAAATAATTTCTATGTTCCAGGCACAGTGAAAGCCCAGGGAAACAGACAAAAACTGATCTTTAACCTTATAATGCTTAGTAGGGGTAAACTAGGGGTAGAAATCATACATGGATAAGAAAACCAAATTCAAGGTAATTTTAGGAGCAGACACTCAAATATCTGGAGCTTCAAGAAAGGCTTTTTCTAAGTGAAGTGGTCATCATGAACTTTTTTATTGCCTGTGAGAAAGCTAACTTTTTAGGCTTCCTTCTTTATTTTATAATTTTTTCTTAAAATTAGCTTGGACTAAATAATCTTTTTACTTGGTACATCACTAAATCAATATTGCCAATAGGAGAAATTTAATAGGTCTGTTAAAAAAGAGTGGGATGGTGTTATATTAGTGAAAACGGAAATTTGACAACAGAGTCATTGCATCATAAAGAGAGCATAAAGGACTCATTGTACATACAAATCAAAGCACCTATTGTTTGAAATATTTTTCTTATAATTCAACTTAAACCATCTATAAAAAATAGATTATGAGGAATAATTTCCCAGAAGAGCAAATTGTATTGTAAACAAAAAATTGTAAATAATTTTAATAAATGTTTAAATAAAGCAACAGAGTATTCCTGCTTAAGTATTTGTTTGAAATTAGTTTCATATGCCTCAAACAGTTGAAATCAGACAATTTTCTTGAAATATTATGGGAAAAATTCTGTAGCAAAAAAAAAAGAAAAAAAGAGAAAAGTCCTAATGTTTCTTCCCTCCCACCCTGTCAAATTTCCATGTTTCTCACCCACACACTTGAAGTACAAAGCTTGAATTCAGTTAACAAGAACTTAATTTGCAAGGTACCTGAACAATGTTAGAAAATAAAATTGTATGGGAGCTCATTTTCCCAGTAAATGTTGGTGAAGCAAAGTTAATGATTATATCCAAACACAACTGGGAATGCCACATGGCTGCTTCTTTCAAGCACCATTTGTTTTCTCCCTTTATTTTCTCTTAGACCATTGCATGTATTTGGGACTCTCTAATTCTAAAAATATTTAATTAATGCATTTGGAGGGGTAATTTAAATAGACTACAAAGAAAATAGTCTATTTGGAAGGTAATGTATTTGGTTCCATGGTATGCATTTATCCTCATGCTGTTGCCTATAGCAGAATATAAGAGGGAGAACCATAAAATACAAAAGCAAAAATAAACATGTCTTTGAATGTCTCATAGAGCATGCCAGGTTTGGAGCAGCTGCAGTCTGGGGACAGAATCAAAGAATTTAGTCAAATGGAAATACAGATCAGAAATAGGATCATGTGCATCCAAGCTTTGCCTTGATAGTATGATACAGATATATCCATATCTATATCTCTATGAAGATATAGACATATCTATTTATACATATATATTTATATGTATATGTATAGATATATACATAATATGTATGTATAGATATAGATCTATCTATGTATATATGCACACATATATACACATGTATCATATTTATACACATATGTAAGTATATATATATATGTATATCATACATAATATCATGGATACTAAAGTATGCTGTACAGATTTGCCATAGCTTCCCTCTCGCAAGAAGCATCTTTTAATTTATTTTTAAGTATCTTTTAATTTAATGGCTATTGTCACCATCTGCAATGATCTTTGAATCCAAGATTATAAAATTTGACATTGCTTCAATTTCTCCTCCCTTTTGCTAGGAAGTGATGGGACCACTTGCCAAATTTTTTTGGTTTTTTAGATGTTAAGCTTCACGTCAGCTTTTACACTCTCTTCTTTCACCCTCATCTTCTTAATTCTTTTTTTCACTTTCTGCTATTAGCTTATTATCATCTGTTTATCTGAGACTTTAGATATTTCTCCTAGCAACTTTAATTCCAGCTTTGAATTAACCATCTCGGTATTTCACATGATATATTTTCTGTGTTAAATAAATAACATGACAATATACAGCCTTATACTTCTTTTCCACACTTAAACCAATCAGTTGTTTCATACTCACTTTTGACTGTTATTTCTTGTCTTGCATACAGGTTCTACATACAGAAGACAAGTGCAATGATCTTGAACCCCTATCTCTTTGAGGACTTGCCACATTTTATTATGACTCACACAGTCAGCTTTTTTGAAAATTTATTACAAGCTAGATGCTAATCAGAAAATATTTTGTATTTTTAAAATTTCTTCCATACATGGTAAAGACTTATTTTATTATTTCCCCAAATAGTGGTTTAAGCGTCATACAAAGTTAAATTTCAATAGCATGCAGGCATTTATGATTTTTGTATGAAAAATGTAAGGAAATTTGTTCAAAACCTATGGTTATATAATTTTTTTTTTACCACAAACATATTTATAAACAAAAATGTAGCATCACAATAAAATGCTGAAGCTAGACTATCTACAGACAAAATCAACAACAAATCTGATACACTGTAAATTCAAGTCTCTAGGACAACAAAAATGAATAAGCAAGACCTCAAGTAACCATGTTAATGCCATTTACAAAGGAAAAAAAAAAACAGATACAAGAACATTCAAAACTTTATTGACTAATAAAGCAGAAGTAATTTTTTCCCCTGGAATTCCTTTGCTTTTTTCACAAACCAAGGAATATTGACAATTTAGTCTCTAGTTACTTTATTGCTTTGAAAAACAGTGGCATATGATCATGAGCAAGTCACTTCACCCTGATTGCCTCAAAAATGAAAAAAAAAGGAAGAATTAAAGAAAGAAGTAAAGAAAGAGAAAGGAAAAAAATAGTTTAATGGTTTGCATTATCTTCTCCAATGCATTATCTTTTGTCAGAATTTTCCACTGTGACATGCCATTGTGATATATCCTTTCTGAGTACTTCTGCATCATAGCAGGAATAAAGGGTATCTAAGCTTCCTAATTCAATACAGCATTCATCATACTAATCTCTTGAAATAAAGTTCTTTTTTTTTTTTTTTTTTTTTTTGGCTAAGGCAATTGAGGCTAAGTGAATAGCCCAAAACTATTAAGCTAGGAAGTATTAAGTGTTTGAATTCAGATTTTGAACTCAGGTCTTCCTGACTTCAGGATTAGATCTATATCCACTGTGCTATATAGCTGCCCCTAAAGCCTGGTTTTCAAGAATAACACCACTCAATCTCCTCTCTGCATCTTATCACTTTCAACAAGTTGTCCATTTTAGATAGTGTAATGAGGAGAGAATTGCATTGGAGTTAGCTCTGTGATGCTGGTTAAGTTATTTACTCTCTGGAGTTCAGTTTACTACTGTACAAAATGAAAGTATGGGACTTGATTGCCCATTAAAGTTGTTTCTAGCTCTAACTTCTGATGTTCTCTAAGTATTAAACTCTGATGATCTTAGTATTATGTTTATTAGTATTGATATTTTTATTTGCTTTGGACTCACTCTTTCTATTTCCTTTCATATCTTGTGTTTGCCTACTTCTGTTCTATTCCTCAGACTATTCTCAGCTTGAAATGTCCTCCTACTACTGGATAGACTGTGTAGGTCTATTCAGTTTATCTTTTCAAACTGAACTCAAGTATTACTTTCAAAATGAAGCTTGTAATTATTTCCCATATTTTAAACTTTACTATATTTTTTCATAAATATTTCCAAATTACATGTAAATTTTATTAATGTTCATTTTTGAAAAATTTGAATTCCAAGTTCTGTCCCTTTCCCCCACCCCTCCATTCTCTCTTGATAATCACTATGATAATGCATATATGTGAAGTTATACAAAACATTTCCATATTACCTACTATAAAAACAACAATACAAAACTTCAAAAAAGAATAAATTAATATAAATGTTTCAATCTTCACTGAAAGATCATCAGTTCCCTCTCTGGAGTTGGATATCAATTTTCATCATGGGTCCCATGGAATCTTCTTGTACCATTTTTTTGGTCAGAATGTCTTTCACAGTTGATCATCATTATGATATTTCTGTTACTATGTACAATGACCTTTTAATCCCAATCATTTAACTTCTTCATCAGTTCACAAAATTATTTTCTTTCTTTTTTTTCTCCTTTTTCTTCTGAGGCAATTGGAATTAAATAATGTACCTAGGTCACAATGCTAGGAAGTGTTAGTATCTGAGGCTGTATTGAACTCGGGTCCTCCTAAACTTTAAGGCTTGTGTTCTATCCACTACGCCATCTAGCTCCCCAACTATGCCATCTACTTGCCACTATCGTTTCTTATTGCACAATCACAATTTTTTATTACAACATATTCAGCCATTCCCCAGTTGATAGGCATTTTCTGGATTTATAATTCTTTGTCACCAAAAAAAAAAAGCTGTTAAAAAGTACAAATAGGTTCTTTACTCTTTCTTTGATCTCTTTGGGATATGCCTACAGACATAGTAGAAATATTGCTGGGACGAAAGATATGTACACTGCATGTTTGTATCCTTTGACTATTTGTCAATTGGGAAATGCCATGCCCCCCTCTTTCTTTCTTTCTTTCTTTCTTTCTTTCTTTCTTTCTTTCTTTCTTTCTTTCTTTCTTTCTTTCTTTCTTTCTTTCTTTCTTTCTTTCTTTCTTTCTTTCTTTCTTTCTTTCTTTCTTTTTTTAAAATAAATTTGGTATAGTCTTCCATATATTTGAGATAGAAACTTGCTGTAAAATCTGCCCCACTCCATTTTCTATTTTCTTTCAAATTTTGGCTATAATAGTTTTGTTTATATAAAAACTTTTAAATTATTTATAATGAAAATTATCCATTTTTCTTCCTGTGGTCTTTTTATTTTCTTATTTGATCATATACCTTTCCCTTATTATAGCTCTGAAAGGCATGTTTTGAATGTTCCCCCAATTTGCCTATGATATTATCATTTTGTCTATATCATTTATCCACTTTAACCTTATTTTGGTCAGTGTGAGATGTTAGTTTATGCTTAGCTTCTGCCAAATGTCTTCCAGTTTTTATAGCAATTTTTGTCATATTGAAAGTTTGGATCTTTGAGTTTATCAAATACTGGATTACTATGTTAATTTACTATTGTGTACCCAATCTATTTCACTGATTCACCACTTTATTCCTTAATCAGTACTAGATACTCCCCCTCTCCCCCTCATCCCATGATTACCACCACTTTGTAATGTAGTTTGAAATCTGGTAGTGCTAGTATGCTTCCCTTCACTTTTTTTTTTTGCATCAGTTTCTTTTATATTATTCACATTTGTTTTATTTGATGACTTTTGTTATTTTTTTCTAGCTTTATAAAATAATCCTCTGATACTTTGTTTAGTATGTTACTGGATAAGTAAATTAACTTAGGTAGAATTATCATTTTATTATACTGGCTCAAACCATCTATAAGTAATTAATGTTCCTCCAATTGTGTAATCTGTATTTATTTGTGTGAAAAAATATTTTGTAATTATGTTTGCATAATCTGTGAATTTTTCTTGCCAAGAAGACTCCCAGATATTTTATATAGTCTGCACTTTTTTATGTGAAATTTCTTTTTCTGGGTATATGAACATTATGGAATATTATTGTTGTGTAAGGAACGACCAGCAGGATGAATACAGAGAGGACTGGCGAGACTTACATGAACTGATGCTGAGTGAAATGAGCAGAACTAGGAGATCATTATATACCTCAACAATGATACTGTTTGAGGATGTATTCTGATGGAAGTGGATCTCTTCGATAAAGAGAGCCTCAATTGATCAAAGATGGACAGAAGCAGCTACACCCAGAGAAAGAACACTGGAAATGAATATAAACTGCTTGCATTTATGTTTTTCCTCCCGGGTTATTTATACCTTCTGAATCCAATTCTCCCTGTGTAACAAGAAAACTGTTTGGTTCTGCACACATATATTTTATCTAGGATATACTGCAACCCATTCAACATGTAAAGGACTCTTGCCATCTCGGGGAAGGGGTGGAGGGAGGGAGGGGTAAAATCAGAACAGAAATGAATGCAAGGGATAATGCTGTAAAAATTACCCTGGCATGCATTCTATCAATAAAAAATTATTAAAAAAAAAAAAAGAAATTTCTTTTTCTGTTTCTCATTGTTGAACTTTGTTAGAAATATATAGAAATGCTGATGATTTTTATGTGGTGGATATATTTTATATGCTGCTACTTTGCTAAAGTTGTTTATTGTTTCAACTACTTTTAAGTTAATTTTTTGGATTCTCTAAGTATAACAAATCATCTTCAAAAAAAGATACTTTTGTTTTCTCATTGCCTCCTTTTATTCTTTCCATTTTTTTCTTGTTATATTGCTATGGTTAGCATTTCTAATATAGTATTGAATAATAATGATTATAATAGATAATTTTGCATCCTTCCTGATCTTTTTTGAAAGGCTTTAAATTTATTCCTGTTGTAGATAATTTTTGCTCTTGATTTTAGGTAGACACTATTTAATATTTTAAGGAAGACTACAAGGGTTGCGATGCTTTTTAATGTTTTTAATAGGAATGTTTATTATATTTTGTTAAAAGTTTTCTCTGCTTCTACTGATATAATAATAATATGATTTTTATTATTATTATTTTTTTATTGATGTGGGCAATTATGGTCAATTCACATAATGAACTAGTTCTGCATTCCTGATAAACATCTCATCTTGGCACAGAGCAAGGTCTTTTTGATATGTTTCTGAAATTTTTCTAGTGTTTCATTTTTAAAAATTGCATTCATTAAGGAGATTGATCAATAGTTTTCTTTCTGTTTTTGTTCTCTGTGAATTACATATCAAAGCCATATTTTTGTCTTAAAAATAATTTGGTAGTACTGCTTCTTTACTTATTTTTTCAAATAATATAGTATTGGAAAATAGTATATTGCATTGGAATTAATTGTTTAATTATTGTTAAATGTTTTGTAAATGTTTGGTAGAATCATTCCTTAGCCCATGTGATTCTAGGGATTCATTTTTCCTCAGGGAGTTCACTGATAAATTGTTCAATTTCTTTTTCCAAGATAGTGTGTTATTTCCTTTTCTGTTGATCTGCAATATAAATTTTCTTAAATATTTATCTATTTTAGTGAGACTGTCAGTTTTACTGACATATAAGTGAGCAAAATACCTTTTAGTAATTTCATTAATTTGATTTTCATTGGTGGTGCAATTTCATTTTTCATGCTAGTAATTTGTTTTTTATTTCTTTCTAAAACTATATTTAAAATGAAATTAGCAAAATAGCTACATATAAAATAAACTCACATAAACCAAGATCCTTCCATATAATATTAACAAAGTCTAGCAGCAAGAGATAGAAAGAGAAATTCCATTTAAAATATCTGTAGGCTATATAAAATATGTGGGAGTCTATTTGCCAAGATAAATTCACAAATTACATAAATATAACAAATAACTTATTTTTTTATTGTTCTCCCTCCATGAAATCAGCTTCTCATTTTGTTTTTAAGATTAATTTTTTTTTACTTTTATTTTTATTAATATTTCTTTTTCAGTATTTCAGTTTAATGTGTATTTAGAGTTCTTATGGTTCTATTTTGAGTTTTATTTTAGTTGCATGCCCGAGTCATTGATCTGTTCTTTTTCTCTTTTACTGATGTAGGCATTTAGAAATATAAGCTTTCCCCTAAGTCTTTTTTTGGTATGCTGTCTCACAAATTTTGGTGTGGTCTCATTGTTTTCATTCTCATTAAGGAGATTATTTATTGATTTTATGATTTGTTCCAAATCCCACTTATTTTTTTTTTTTTTTTGGTATTATATTGTTTAGTAACCAATTCCCAGGTTCTAATAATTCTGTTTTTCTGCATTTATTTGTGAAATTTTTATGACCAATACATCATCAATTTTTGTGAAGATAATGTAGAGCTGACAAAAAGATATTATTTTTTCTCCTTAGAGAAAGTTTTTCCTTAGAGATCTATCATTTAACTTTTCTAAGATTCTATAATTTTCTTAACTTTTAAATTTATTTTATTGTAAGACTCCTTTAAATGTGATATTTGAAGTCTTCCACTGGCATAGTTTTACATTTTCCTTTAAGAATTTGGATGCAATGCCATTTGATACATTTATGTTTAGTATTGATATTACTTCAGTGACTCTGGTAGGTTTTTAGCAATGTGTAGTTTCCCCACTTATCTCTTTTAATTAAGTTTATTTTTGCTTTTTACTTTGTCTGAGATCATGATTACTACTTTTTATTTGTTTGTTTTCATTTTAACTTAAGCATAAAAGATTGTGCTCTGGTCCCTTATTTTAATTCTATGTCTCTATTTCAAGTGTCTAATTCCTTATTCTATTTGTTACTGTTTTATGATTGAATTCATCCTATCCCAATCATAGTTATGATTACTATAAATTTCCTTCCATCCTATTTTCTTCTGTTTATCCTGTCCCCTCTCTAAAAAATTTTGCATCTGACATTCTTTTTCTTTTTATACCCTCGTTTTGTCAACTCTCCCATTCCCACATTCACCTTTTATTTTCCTGTTGGGTAAGATAGATTTGTGTGTACAATTGAGGGTATAAATATTTTCCCTTTTCCAAGAAATTTAGATGACAGTAAAGTTCAAGTGTTGCCTGCCTCCTCCTACCATTTTTGTCTTCCCTGCAATAACTCTTGCACACTTTTTTGTGGGAGACATTTTCCCCCCTAATTCCTCCTCTCTTATTCCCCTTCTCTCAGAGAAGCCTTCTTGATTTTTTTTTATCATTGCAATACAATTGAATCATTCATGAATGCTTTATATAGAATTTTTCTAACTTCTTTAATAAGATAAAGTTTTTAGAAGATATATGCATCATCCCATATATGAATGATAACAGTTTAACTTTATTGAGTCCCTTATTTTTCTTTCATTTTAACTTTTTATACTTCTCCTCAATCTTACATTGAAAACATTTTTTAAATTCAGCTCTGCTCTTTTCATCAAGAAAATTTGAAATATTTTACTTCATTAAATTTCTATTTTCAATCCCAAAAGATTTCTTTTCTGAGTAGGTTATCTTTTTATTAAAAAAAAAAGTCTTTTGCCTTTTGAAATAACATATTCAAACCTTTCCATTCTTTTAATGTAAAAACTTCTAAATTTTGTGTTATACTTATTGTGGTTCTAATATATTTGAATGTTTTTTTTTTTTCTATTTGAAATAATTTGTCTTTGACTTGAATCTCTGGAATTTGTCTATAATATGACTGGGAGTTTTCATTTTGTGATCTTTTTTAGATGATGATTGGTGAATTTTCTCATTTTTTATTTTAGGGTCTGGTTCTGGGATATCAAGGAAGTTTTCTTTTATGATTTTCAGGTACTTTAATAATTTTTAAATTTTCTCATTCTATTTTCCAGTTTAGTTCTTTTCCAGTGTGAAAGTTCACAATCTCTTCTATTTTTGACTTTGTTTTATTGTTTCTTGCTGTATTATGGAGTCATTAGCTTTAATTTCTTCAATTTTAATTTTTAAGGAATTATTTCTTCAGTGAACTTTCATACATTTTCATATTTTTCTGGTATTCTATTTTGCAGTATTTTTTTTTCTGTGTGCCACATTATAAGCTGTTAAGTGTCTTTTCATAATTTTCTTCCTTTATTCCTCTCATTTCTTGACCCAATTTGCTTATGCATCCCAAACACTCCCTTTTAATGAGACTCCTGCCCTTGTTTTTAATGGCCAACCCTAAAGAATTACTCACTACTGTCCTTGAGATTTATTCCTGCTTTTTATCAGTTAATTATTCACAAAACACTTGTAAAGCATTTATTAGGCATTGGATAAAGTGATGAGGAAACAAAGAAGCCAGATAATACTATTCTTGCCTCCAAGGAAAGAAACAAGATTTTATTAGGAACTTACTACAGAACAGGTACTGTGCTAAGCACTTACGTGTATAATTTCACTTGATCCTCACAACTACTCTGAAATGTAAGTGAATATAAATGCATTATTATCTCAATATTATAGCTGAGGAAATGGAGGCAAATAAGTTGGGTGAGTTGTCATACCTTGGTGTGACACCTTGGTTTGTCACTAAGGTTCATATATTGGTTTGAACCTGAGTTCAACTCAGGTCTTCCTGATTTCAGGATCAATCCTCTATCTATTGTGCCACCTAGTAGTTAAAAGGCTCACATTCACCAGCGGGATGAAAACAGAGAGGACTGGAGAGACTTACATGAACTGATGCTAAGTGAAATGAACAGAACCAGGAGATCATTATATACCTCAACAATGATACTGTTTGAGGATGTATTCTGATGGAAGTGGATCTCTTCGATAAAGAGAGCTAATTCAGTTTTAATTGCTCAATGATGGACAGAAGCAGCTACACCCAAAGAAAGAACACTGGGAGATGAATATAAACTGCTTGCATTTTTGTTTTTCTTCCCGGATTATTTATACCTTCTGAATCCAATTCTCCCTGTGCAACAAGAAAACTGTTTGGTTCTGCACACATATATTGTATCTAGGATATACTATAACCTATTCAACATTATAGAACTGCTTGCCATCTGGGGGAGGGGGTGAAGGGAAGGAGGGGGAAAATCGGAACAGAAGTGAGTGCAAGGGATAATGTTGTAAAAAATATCCTGGCATGGGTTCTATCAATAAAAAGTTATTTTAAAAAAAGGCTCACATTCAAATGAGTGACAACTTGTAAATGGTTAGGAACATAAACTATATGAGAAGATAAAAGGTGTTCTCAGAGGAGGAAATTCCAGCTAGTGATATTAAAGTTGTTAGGAATTCCCTGAATTTGTCTTCCTGATATGCCATATTTTCCAAAACCATTGGACCCAGAACATTTATGTGGCCCTAAATGTGTCAAGGATGAAGCTCCCACTGAGTATATACAATTTGCTATTGCATCCCAAGTTGAAATTCTTGCATATCCTTTGGAGGCAATACAGGCATTAGTGAGTCTGTGCTAGGCTAGAATAAAGCTTGTGCTGCGAGTCTTTTGCACGTCATAGTCTAGCAGTTCCAAGTAAAAAGAATGAAAATCTTATCATCACCTTGCTATTTCCAAGACCATCTTCAATAGTTCTAATCTATAATTTGCCATTGAATAGAAATGGCTCTGAAGGAGAAAGTGAGACTGGTAACTTGGCCCTACCTTTCCTCATTCAAAATCAATTCACTTGCAAGTCATGACATCATGAATGAAGACAAACAATTTGCATGAAATAATTCAGGAGGGGGACAAGAGGCATTGGGAGGACTATAAATGGCTTATTAGAACTGTGTTTGAGCAATATCACTTTTGGATCTCTGTGGAATTTGTATTGGACAGAAGGAGACACTAGGCAGAGAGGCAAAATTAGGACTCTATTAGAACAGTTCAGTAAAAAGAAGATGAGGGTCTGAACCAAGGAAATGCTTAAGTGAGGAGAGAGTAAGGGACAAATGTAATAAATTTCATGAAAGAATCATGGAATAGAAAAATTTTGGAAACTTTATTGCTTACAGAAGGTGAATGAGAATGGATAATTTAGGATGATGTGTGGATCATATAGTGTAAGTGTGGAAAGGAAGGGTAAAGATAAGGGCCTTTAATAATAGGCCAAGAAGTTTACATTTAATCAAGTGAGTAGAATGGTCAGATTGTATAGTTAAGAACATTATTTTGTCACCAGGATAACATAGCATGACCAAATGGAGTTTCTACTAGGAATGTAGGGCTGGTTCAATATCAGGAAAATGATTGGCACAATTGACCATATCAATAACAAAATTAATAGAAATCATATAATTATGTCATAGATGCAGAAAAAGCATTTGACAATATATAGCAACCATTCCTAATAAAAACACTACAGAGCATAGGAATAAATGGAGTTTTCTATAAAGTGTTAAGTAGCATTTATCTAAAAGTCTCGGTAAGTATTACATATAATAGAAATAAGGTAGAAGCATTTCCAATAAGATCAAGGATGGAACAAGGTTGCCCATTATTACGACTATTCAATATTTCACTAGAAATGTTAGTTTTAGTGATAAGAAAAGAAAAAAAAAGGAATTATAGTTGGAAAGAGATAAAATTATCACCCTTTGCAGATGATATGATGTACTTACAGAATCCTAGAGAATCAACCAAAGCAAAGTTGCAGGATATAAAATAAACCTACACAAATCATCAGCATTAATATGTTATTCACCAAACCCAGAAGCAAGAGATAATAAAAATTAATTTCAAATAACTGTAGAGGAACTAAGACGGAGTAAAGACAAGGACTTGCTGACTTTGTCCCTAATGTCCTCCAAATTCATTTAAATATGGGCTCTAAAGAAATTTGGGAGTGTCGGAATGGGCAAAAAGATTCAATAGAACATTTTCCAGTCAATGCCAACCTAGAAGTCAGCAGGAAAGGCTGTGGCACCAGGGTAGGATTTCAGCTTGCAGTCCCAGTGCATACTGCACAAGTACAGCCTAGTTTCAGCCTCGGCTTCAGTCCAGCTTCAGTAGCATTGCCAAAACAGAAACTGGCCTAGAGACCTCTGAATCATCAGCTGTGCTGGTGGTTTTACAAACTCTTCACCCAGAGGCACCCAAGATGTCTTAGACGGGCAGCAGAAAAATGTGGAAGCAGAGTGGAACAAGAGAGTTCACAGTCCCATTGCAGCAATGCCAGCACAGTCTGGACTCCAGCCCTGAATCCAATACCACTAAAGCAGGAATGGACATACAGACTTCTGAATCAGCAGCAGCACTGGCAGTTTCTAAACCTCCCTATCCAAAGACACCCAAGACCACTTGGAAGGTTGGCAGGAAAGGTTTGTCAGTAGGGTGAGAGGGCCTTGAAAAATCACTAAACCAAAAGGGGTCATGGGCAGTGATGGCAGCAGTATCTTAGAGAGGCCTCAGCTTACAGCAGTTCTCTTTATTATCACTGAGGAAGACTCTGTTGCTTTAGCAACTGGATATTACAGCTACATTGAGATGGGGATACTCTTAACAGCTGAAAGACAGAAAAGAGTTATTGTGATCAAGACCCTAGACAGATCTATGAAAACACCTGCACAAAACCCCTGAAGTTTAGGACAGTGCACACTCCACCCTGGAAAAAGGGCGTGAGTTGAATATGAAAAAATACTATCTAAAAAACCTAAAATTAACATTAAAAGAGTAATGTATTGGGAGAAAGGGAAAGAGAAAAGTGGAATTGTATAAATTATCTGCAGTAAAAAGAGACAAGAGAAAGCTTTTACAATGGAGGGGAAGAGATGGAGGAGATGGGAGTGAGGGAAACTTACTCTAATTAGAGTTGGTTTAAAGAGAAAATAACATCACAATATGGGCATAGAAATTTGTCTTACTCTGCAAGAAAGTAGGAGGAGAATGGGATATGGGAAGGGAAGAAGGCATATTGGGTGAGTGATGATCAGTAGTAAAACATTTTGAGGAGGGAGAGGGTGAGAGAGAGAACAGAATAAATTGGGGGAGTTCAATTCACAATAGTAATTGCAAAAATAATTTTGAAACAAGTTTCTCTGATGAAAGCTTCATTTTTCGAACATAAAAATAACTGAGTCAGATTTATAACAAATAAGAACAATGCCCCAAATGATAAATAATAAAAGGTATGAACTATGCCCAAAAGACTTTAAAGTCGTGTATATTCTTCAATCTAACAACACCACTACTAGGCATAAATCCCAAAAGAAATTTATGAAAAAGAAGAAATGGACCTATAGGCACAAAAATATTTATAGCAGCTCTCTTCTCAGGGTAAAAATTGAAAATTAAGAGGATGCCCATTAATTGGGAATGGTTGAATAAACTGTCACATGTAATTATGATGGGATATTATTGTTCTATGGGAAATGAATGATAAATAAGAAATTATCAGAAAAACTTAGAAGGTCTTTGATGAATTCAAGCAAAATAAAATGTTCTGTGTACAAAGTAAATAGCAATGTAATGTATGGGATAGACTTGTAACAAAAAATGCTGTCCTTGCCCAGAAAAAGAACTTACTGTGTCTGAATACTGATTAAAGTACTCTCTCTGTCTCTGTTTCTCTCTTATTTTTTTGAGGACTTTTTTGGGGGGGCATATCTATATTTTTTTCACAATGTAATTTTTATTGAAATGTTTTGCAGAACTTTACATGTGCTTTCTTAATAAGGGCTGTGAATGATGATAAGTGAGAGAATCTAGAACTCAGTTTTAAAAATAAATGTAAAACAATTGCCTTAAATGTATCTGGGGAAAAATAAAAATATTAAATAAATTAATTTTATAAAGTGAAGAATAAACAACAACAAGAAGAAAATGAATGTAAATTGTGAAAAGAATGAAATCAGGTTATAACATGTAATATAACATGTAATACCAAAGCCCATGATCAGGCCTTCATCATTGCTAATAATTATGAGTAATTATTTAACGGCTTCTATTATCAAGATCCTTTGGCTATGAATAATAGTCATATAACACAAATGAGTAGAAATCACGGGAGTGAATAACACCATACAACATTTTTTTTTTTATCTGAATAACTTGTCTGCTAATTTCAGAGTTGCATGATATAATATAATTGCTGTATTCTTCGTAGATGTCTGAGGAACTTCAAAACTATTATCAATGATCACTTATTTATGATAATTAAAAATGAAAAGTCAATAAAAACATTAAATAAATGTAGAAATAAATAAATAAAATAATTGTTTACTTGCCAAGGCAAATCCATGAACTATATATATATATATATATATATATATATACACACACATATATGTGTATATATATATATGTGTATATATATATATATATATATATATATATATATACACAATTATAAAACACTTTTCACATAAATAAAGTCAGAGCTAAACAATTCGAAAAATGTTGACTTCTTATGGGTAGGCCGAGTTAATATAATAAAAACAGCAATTCCACCTGAATTAATCAATTTATTCAGTGTTATCCCAAACAAACTGTCAAAAATTACTTTATAGAACTTGAAAAATAATAGCCAAATTCATCTGGAAGAAGAAAAGGTAAAGAATATCAAGGGAATCAATGAAAAAAATGCAAAGGAAAGTGGCTTCAAACTCTAAAGCAAAGTCATCAAAACCATCTGGTATTGGCTAAGAAATAGAGTGGTAGATCAGTGGAATAGGTTATGTAGACAAAACAAAATAGTAAATAACTAAAGAAATTTAGCTTTTGGTAAATCCAAAGATATCAACTCCTTGGATAAAAAAATTCACTATTTAACAAAAATTACTGGGAAATTGGAAAATAGTATGGTAGGAACTAGGTATTGACCAATATCCAACATCCTTCATCAAGACAAGGTCAAAATGGATTCATGATACTATAAGGAAATTAGAAAAACAAAAGATAGTCTACCCATCAGATCTTTGGAGAAGAGAGGAACTTATGGCCAAAGAAGAACTAGAGAATATTATGAAATGCAAAATTGGATAATTTCGAATATATTTAATCAAAATGCTTTTGCACAAACAAACCAATGCAGCTAAGATTAAAGGAAGCAGAAAGCTGAGAAAACTTTTTTACAGCTACTGTTTCTGATAAAGGACATATTTCTAAAATAGAGAGTTAATTTAAATTTCTAAGAGTATTAGTCATTGCTCAGTTGATAAATGGTCAAAGGACATGAGTAGAAAATTTTTGGATGAAGAAATTAAAATGATTTATAAACACATGAAAAAAATCTTTAAAGCACTATTGATTAGAGAAATACAAATTAAAACAACTCTGGGGCTTCACTTCATACCTCTCAGATTGACTAAGATGACAGGAAAAGATAATGATCAATATTGGAGGGCATGTAGGAAAACTGAAACACTAATGCATTTTTGGTGGAGTTGTGAAATGATCCAGCCATTCTGGAGAGTAATTTGGAACTATGCCCAAAGGGCATTTGAATTTGAATAATCTTTAGACCAGCTGTGTCTGTATGCCAAAGAGATCATAAAAATGAAAAGGACCCATGTGTAGTAAGTAGCTCTTTTTGTATTAAAAAGAAATTAGATATTAAGTGGATACCCCAACATTTGGGGAATGACTGAGTAAATTATGGTTTGCAAATGTAATGTGTTGGAATCCTTACTAACTGCTAAGTAATTAGAGTTGATCTAATCTTACAAGAAGATGTTTTGGGCAGAACCTGAAACAAGGTACTAAGTAGAACTACCCATAATCCCTCTCTCTGAAGAACTCTCCGACTGGCCCATTGGCCTATTTATGCTCCTTCCAGAGAGAGGGATTATGGGTAGTTCTACTTAGTACCTTGTTTCAGGTTCTGCCCAAAACATCTTCTTGTAAGATTAGATCAACTCTAATTACTTAGCAGTTAGTAAGGATTCCAACAGTAATGAAATATTATTGTTCTATAATAATGATGAGCAGATTTATTTTTGAAAAAAGCCTAGAAAGATTTATATAAACTGATGCTGTGTGTGAAGTGAGCAGATTCAAGAGAACACTTATACATAGGCACAATATTATGTAAGGTTCAGCTGTAATGGACTTGACTCTTCTCAACTATTCAGTGATTCAAGGAAATTCCAACAGACATGGGAAGGAAAATGTCATCTGCTTCCACAGGGAGAGTGAGCTATGGAGACTGAATGTGAATCCAAGCATAGTATTTTCACCTTTTTTGCTTGTTTTTATTCTTTTTTCATTTTTTCCATTTTGCACAAAATGACAAACATGGAAATATATTGAAATAATAAATTAATAATTAATAATTTAACCTATATCAAATTACATGCTGTCAAGTGGAGGGAAAGGAAAAGAGGGAGGAAAATTTGGAATAAATATTTTAGCAACAAAGTGAAGGGCATATTAGGGTTAAGGAGATCAATTAACAAAATAGTATGTATGAGAAAAGATAAGAGCCTGAATTATTGTCAATGGTAAGTTATGAAGATGCATTTGACAACAGATTTGGGGACAATATAAGGAAAATATTTCCTAAAATTTATAACTATTCATAAATAATAGGCTGTTTGGACTCTATAAGTGAAAGATCACATCCTATTGTTATTTATATCATGAATAGAATTCATGGGCATGTTTTGGATTTCATGATTTCTGAGGAATGTTCAAATATAGGGCCGAAGAGATTCTATAGATCCTTTGATGATAGATTTGTAGACAGCAAGAGCCATGCTTTTTTATACATGAGAAATATAAGGCACAAAAAAACAAAATGATTTTCCCAAAGTGATCCAAGATATAGGCAACAGAGCTGGGTTCTTGGGTTCTCTGACTCCAAATCCAATGTTCTTGTCAGTATATAATACAGTCTCTCACAGATTCTGAGTCTTTGAGAATTTTATTTGGGAGACCTGTACTGGGTACCACCTCCTTCAAAGCTTCAGTTTTCTCATCTGTAAAAGTACGATAATAATAGTTATACTATCATTGATTGTGAGTTTTTCAAAAAGATTATATAAAATAATTTATATGGGAAAGTTAGTTATAGCTTTAAAAGACTGTGAAAACATAAGTAATCATGATTCTTTTTTAAATGTTGCATTTCTTGTTTCATCAGTGGCAATCATCTGGTATTTGACTGGCACTGATACCTCGCTGTATCTGGAATAAAGCCTTTATGCATCTTTAGTAAGGTTTGAAGGGTATGTCCTCTTGTTACTTTCTACCAGAAGCTTTGAGCCTTTCCTGAAACACATGTACTTTGATTTTCAAGGGAGACAAATTTATGTATCACTTAGAGTGGAATTTTTAGGCATGTGAATATGTGCATTAAAAGAAGTAATATCAAAAAATGTATTATACCCTGTATGTTCTTCCTTAGGCAGCTGCCTTCCTTGTCTCTTCCTGATCTTGGTTCTGGCTCTCAGGACATCTCTATCAATCTGGAGATGAGCCATCTTTCTTTTTCTTTTTCAGCAGGAATTGCTTTAATGCTTCTTTCATCAAGGGGGTCCCCTGAGATATGATTACAGAGCATGGATGTCACTCTGTATTATTTTGCCTCTTACTCTGTAATGAGAATCATAAAATAGTAAGATTGAGTCAATGCAATAATCCGCTCTAAGATCACAGGATTTTGGGTTGTGAATGGGCCTGAACCATCCAATCTAATCTCTTTTATTTTACACATTACACAGAAGACATACAAATAGCATTGTGTGCCTAATGTTTTTGCTATAAAAAGACAACTGTATGTTAGAAAAATTCATGCTATAGGAAACAGAAGAATTTATATTTCATTAGCTGGAAGCTGAGAAAGGTAACAGAGAACAATTTGCTAATAATATATATGATGGCTTCACCGTAAAGGTCAAGGAAAGCAGTAAATTCATGCTCAATATAAGTCTATTCTTTTCCATTTTGTTACCTACCAGTTAGTCACCCAACAAACATTTATGAAATATCAACTTAAGGACAAACACTGAACCATATTATAAGGAAGATACAGATCTAATTTTAATTTAGGAGCAAGAAGAATATTCATATAATTGTATCAAAAAGAGAAGATAAATTCTGGGAGGGCTGGTATTGATTTTTTTATTATTAATCATAGTGCAATACTTGCAATGCTGCTTTAATGTATATGAGGCACATTATTTAATTAGGATATAAGAATAACCAAGAAGTTTAAAGATGAATGTTGTGTTGAATATGAATATGTTGTGAAGTCTAATAGGAATTGGGGAGGTCATAGTCATCCTAGGAAATCAAAGGATATTTGGTTTTCCTTATTCAAATGGCTTTCATGCTGAACAAAACCATATTACCTCTTATCGATACTCTTTCTGCTTCAAGCTGCTCTTTATCCCAGTCCATTTACTCTCTAACTTCTAAAATAATTTTTCAAAGTCACAGGTCTGATTCTGTCACTCCTTTGCTCAAAAACCCTCAGTGACTCCTCATTTACTCTAGGCTAAAATTCATACTACTCAAATAGATGTTTTAGGTCCTCCATATTCTGGTACCTGTCTTACTATATATTATTTCCCTTTATGTATTCTACATTGCAGTTGAACTAGAGTTCTAACTGCTCCCTAAATTTAACAAGTCAAATTCCATTTCCATACATTTACTCAAACCATTCACCACTGCACATTATCATACTTTCTGAATTCTTATTCCTTTTAGATTCAACGCAGCTTCCATTTCCTGATTAGCCTCCAGTATCCTCAAATCTCCTTTTATTTTCATCCCTCCCTCCTTTTCTTTCCTATGCCTTCCTCCCTCCTTTTTTTTGCTCCCTTTCTCTTCTTCCTCCCTCTTTTGTCTCTGTCTCTATTTGTCTGTCTGACTCTCTCAGTCTCTGTCTGTCTCTATCTCTCTCTTTCTCTGTATCTCTCTGTCTCTGTCTTTCTCTTTTGAAAAGTCATTTTCTGACCCTGTATTGATTTCTCAAGAAAATGATTTGCCTATTTCCCAGAATAGACACCTCTTCCTAAGAAGATATGAGGAAAGTATTTTGCAGAGCTTAAGGTGCATAATACTTAATATATGTAATAAATATGAGTTACAAAAAATTAGCAAGACCATATAGAATAGTGGGGAAAATATTCAATCTGTTGTCAAAATAATGATTCAAATCCACAATGTTTTAAAGCAGGTATAAGATGAAACTGAGGCTGAAATAATGAGTATAATAACCAAAATTTCTTTTTTAGAAAGAGCAACAAGGTCAATTAACACAAATCCAACAAAAATTGTCTTTTTTCCCCCCATCAATTCTGGTAGATCGCAGAACAACTTACTTCTAGTAGCTGGATCAGCTCAAGATTTTCAATATTCTAGTTAACAGTTTTACTCATCAATTTCATATCCTTTTTTTCTTTAAAAATACATTTTTTATTTCAAATTGTAAATATAATATAAGCCAAGACAGAAAGAGTCAACAATGATGACCAAGAAAACTATGAATTTGATTAATAGAGAGGCACATTTGTAAAGAATCTAGTTACCTAAGGTCACATGGGGTTGCTTTTTTTAAAAGTAAGTTTTTATGCTGTTCTGGGTTTGAAAACAGATCAATAGGACTTCTGGTGGCACAGCCAAGATGACCGAGAGGACACATGTTTCTTTCTGACCTTCTCCTTGCTCTGGACCAGCAGATCTACAGATATTGTGAATGCAACAAATTACCAGCAGAAGATAATTTCAAAGATCACCAGAAAAGATCTGTTTCAATCTGAAATGGGATGGAGGCAGCCAGCACAAGCAGCTGAGCACAAATGTCAGCATAGACAGTGCAGAGTTCCAGGGTGGTGAGGACTTTGCTTGGCAGAGAATCTATGGGGAGGAATGTACAGGAATCTACAGCCTCTCTGCCCTGTTGCAAGCCAGGAGATCAGCAGAGAAGTTAGAAAATATCCAACATACAAACACAAAGGTAAATAGTGAATTCCAAAACACCAGAATCTCATGGGACCTGGCCATACCCACCCAGCACCCGGAGTGAGTTAGCACTGACTCATCACAGTCACAGCTGCTTATAGAGGAAGCTGCTGCTTGTAGGGGAAACTTGAAAAACTTCCCCTACTCTAAAAGCAGACCTTAATTAAAAAAAAGAGTAAAAAAGTAAAGAGAACTCTGAGAATTTGCAGCTTTTATAGTGAAAGAGAAGAACAGATTTTAAACCCTGAGAAGACTAAAGGCAGATCTTCTCCACATAAACCCCCAAAAGGTGATATAATCTGATCCCCATCACACAAGGCTCTCCTAGAAGAAATTAAAAAGGATCCTAAAAGAGAACTAGAAGAAAAATGGGGAAAGGGAACGAAAACTTGCAAGAGTGTTTGGAAAATGCATATAACTCATTAAAAGATAGATTTGATAAGATGGAAAAAGAAAACAACTCCCAGAAAAAACAGAATTTATGAAACAAAAAAAGAAACTGGTGAATTCCATTTATTTTTGATGACAAGAACATAGCTAAACAAAAAATTTGACTTCAAGAGAAGCATAAAAGTTAAAAAGAAAAACAAAACTCTTGAGAAATGTATTTCCCTTATGGGTATACATAAAGAATATATGTATAATCTGATATTACTGTTATAGTATAACAAAGAAACTAGAGATGGAAAGCAGATTGTACCAGGAAAAAAGAGTAAAGTGGAGGTAAAATAAGGGAAATTATAACTCAGGAAGCAGCCAAAAAAACCAAACCCTATTATAATTGAGGGAAAGAAGGAAGGGTGATGAATATTGTGTGATTCTTATTCTTATCCGATTTGTCTCAAAGTAAGAATATCAGATATATTTGATTTCACCGAGAAACTTCTCTCACCCTATAGAAAAGTAGGAAGGGAAAGGAGATAAGGGAATGAGTAGGCTAAATAAAACAGAAATAGTAGGGGGAAAGTATATGAAAGGAGGAGGGTTTCTAAAGGGGGGAGGACTGCATGAGGCAAGTAGTGCTTATAAGTAAAATATTGGGGAGGAGGGAAAGGGGAAAAGGAAAGAGAAAAATATAATTTGGGGTTAATAAGATGGCAGGAAATACGGAATTAGGTGTTTTAACTGTAAATGTGAATGGGGTGAAATCTCCTATAAAGTGTAAGTGGATAGCAGACTGGATTAAAAGCCAGACTCCTACAATATGTTGTTTATAAGAAACATATTTTTTTGAACTTCAGAATCTAATTGTAAACAAAATTGTTAAAAATTCTTTTTTTTAATAGCTTTTTATTTACAAGTTATATGAATGGGTAATTTTACAGCATTGACAATTGCCAACCTTTTTTTCCCAATTTTTCCCCTCCTTCATCTCACCCCCTCCCTTAGATGGCAGGATGCCCAATACATGTTAAATACATTAAAGTATAAATTAAATACAAAATAAGCATACATGTTCAAACTGTTGTTTTGCTGTACAAAAAGAATCAGACTCTGAAATATTGTACAATTAGTCTGTGAAGGAAATTTAAAATGCAGGCAGGCAAAAATATAGGGATTGGGAATTCAATGTAATGGTTCTTAGTCATCTCCCAGAGTTGTTTCGCTGGGTGTAGCTATGTTCAGTTCTTACTGCTCCATTAGAACTGGTTTCGTTCATCACATTTTTGAAGATGGCCACACCCATCAGAATCAATCATCATATAGCATTGTTGTTGAAGTATATAATGATATCCTGGTCCTACTCATTTCACTCAGCATCAGTTCATGTAAGTCTCTCCAGGCCTTTCTGAAATCATCCTGTTAGTCATTTCTTACTGAAAAATAATATTCCATAATATTCATATATCACAATTTATTCAGCCATTCTCCAATTGATGGGCATCCACTCAGTTTCCAGTTTCTGGCCACTTCAAAGAGGGCTGCCACGAACATTCTTGCACATACAGATCCCTTTCCCTTCATTAAAATCTCTTTGGGGTATAAGTCCAGTAGTAACACTGCTAGATCAAAGAGTATGCACAGTTTGATAATTTTTGAGCATAGTTCCAAATTGCTTTCCAGAATGGTTGGATGTATTCACAATTCCACCAACAATGTATTAGTGCCCCTGTTTTCCCACATCCCCTCCAACATGCCATATTATCTTTCCCTGTCATTCTAGCCAGTCTGACAGGTGTGTAGTGGTATCTCAGAGTTGTCTTAATTTGCATTTCTCTGATTAATAATGACTTGGAGCATCTTTTCATATGGCTAGAAATAGTTTCAATTTCTTCATCTGAGAATTGTCCATATCCTTTGACCATTTATCAATTGGAGAATGGCTTGATTTCTTATAGAGTCAATTCTCTATATATTTTGGAAATGAGGCCTTTATCAGAACCTTTGACTGTAAAAATGTTTTCCCAGTTTATTGCTTCCCTTCTAAAGCTTGTCTTCATTGGTTTTGTTTGTACAAAACTTTTCAATTTGATATAATCAAAATTTTCTATTTTGTGGTCAGTAATGATCTTTAGTTCTACTTTGGTCATAATTTTTTTTCTCTTCCACAGATCTGAGAGGTAAACTATCCTGTGTTCCTCTAATTTATTCATAATCTTATTCTTTATGCCTAGGTCATGAACCCATTTTGACATTATCTTGGTGTATGGTATTAAGTGTGAGTCACTGCCTAATTACAAGAAACACATTTAAAGCAGAGCAATACATACAGAATAAAGGTAAAAGGCTGGAGCAGAATCTATTATGCTTCAGGTGAAGTTAAAAAAAAAAAAGCAGAATTAGCCATTCAGATTTCAGATTAAGCAAAAACAAAAATTAATCTAGTTAAAAGAGTTAAGAAAGAAAACTATATCTTGCTAAAGGGTACCATAGATAATGAAACAATATCAATATTAAACATATATGTGCTAACTGGTATAGCATCTAAATTCCTATAGAAGTTAAGAAAGAGCCAGCAAAACTATAATAGTGGAGATCTCAACCTTGCTGTCTCAGAACTAGATAAATCACAAAATAAATAAGAAAGAAGTTAAAGAGGTAAATAGAATACTAAAAAGCTAGATATAATAGATCTTTGGAGAAAAATGAATGGAGACAGAAAGGAGTACATTTTCTTCTTGGCAGTTCAAAGAACTTATACAAAAATTGACCATATATTAGGGCATAAAATCCAATCATGGACTTCAAAATCAAATGCAGAAAGGCAGACATAGTAAATACATTTTTTCCAGATCACAATACAATAAAAATTATATTCAATAAATGGACGGGGGAAAATAGACCAAAAATAATTGGAAACTAAATAATCTCATCCTAAAGAATGAATGGGTGAAACAGCAAATAATAGACACAATCAATAATTCCATCTAAAAGAATGACTATTATTAGACAATGCAGCAAAATTTGTGGGATGCAGACAAAGCAGTAATAAGGGGAAACTCTATATGTCTAGATGCTTACTTGCATAAAATAGAGAAAGAAAAGATCAATGAATTGGGTTTGCAGTTAATAAAGCTAGAAAAAGAACCAATTCAACTTCCCCAATTAAATGCCAAACTTGAAATTCTAAAAATAAAAGGAGAGATCAATAACATTGAAAGAAAAAAAAACTATTGAATTAATAAATAAATCTAGGAGTTGGTTACCTAAACCAGGTATGATGAAAACAGAGAAAGAAAATTATAGATCAATCTACCTAATGAATATTGATGCAAAAAATTTAAATAAAATATTAGCAAAAAGAATACAGAAAATCATCCCCAGGATAATATATCACTATTAGATAGGATTTATACCAGGAATGCAAGGCTAGTTCTATATCAGGAAAATTATTAGTATAATTGACTATATCAAGAACCAAATTAACAAAAACCATATGATCATCTCAATAGATGCAGAAAAAGCATTTGATAAAAATCCAATACCCATTCCTATTAATAACACAAGAGAGTATAGGAATAAATGGAGTTTTCCTTAAAATAGTCAGTAGTATCTATGTAAAATCATCAGCAAGCACCATATGTAATGGGATAAACTGAAACTGTTCCCATTAAGATCAAGTGTGAAACAAGGTTGCCCATTATCACCATTACTATTTAATATTGTATTAGAAATGCTAGCCTTGGCAACAAGAGAAGGAAAAGAGATTTAAGGAGTTAGAGTAGATAATGAGGAAACAAAGTATCAGTCTTTGCAGATGATATGATGGTATACTTAGAGAACCCTAGAGAATCAACTAAAAAAACTTTTAGAAGTAATCCACAACGTTAACAAAGTTGCAGAATACAAAATAAATCCACATAAATAAATCATCAGCATTCTTATACATCACTAACAAAATCCAACAGCAAGAGATATAAAGAAAAATTTCATTTAAAATAACTGTCTAAAGGATAAAATATCTGGGAATCTATCTGACAAGTGAGAGTCAGGAACTATATGAGCAAAACTACAAAACACTTTCCACACAAAGTAAAATTTAATCAATTGGCAAAATATCAAGTGCGCTGGTATAGATTGAGCAAATATAACAAATATGGCAATACTCCCTAAATTAATCTGTTTATTTAGCTATACCAAACAAACTCCCAAGAAACTATTTAACTGACCTAGAAAAAATAACAACAAAATTCATCTGGAAGGACAAAAGGTCAAGAATTTCAAAGGAATGAATGAAGAGAAAAGCAAATGAAGGTGGCTTACAGATCTAAAACTATATTATAAAGCAACAGTCATCAAAACCATTTGGTACTGGCTAAGAAATAGAGAAGTTGATCATTGGAATAATGTAAGGGCTAGAACTTAGAAGTATACTTGAAACAAGGTATTAACTTGTTGAAATTGATGAGATAATGGTTCACTAGTTCACATATATCTAGTATGATATAATGATATAATCACCCTAGTTTGATATCATGAAATAATCATTCTAGATTGGCTTATATTCAGTGTACTGTAATGAAGTAATTGTGGTAGGATATTTAAGATTGAGAGAACTGGGGACAAAGTCAGACTCAGCATGAGACTGGTTGATACTGTCAGACTGTCAGACTGCTGGAGCAGACTTGGTCAGACTGAGACGGGGTCAGACTATGACAGACACAGATTGTGAAGAAGACAATAAAAACTTTGGACTCTATTCTTGTCCATCTTCATGAAGATTGACCTCCAGAAAGCTAGCCTGAACATTACATTTTGGTGTCCCAATGTGGATGTATGGACCCATATTCAGCAGTTTGACTGATGTGATCCTAAGTTTTAGTGGAAAAGTCATTGTGACCAGGAAATAGGGTGAGTAAACTAGTTGCTTTTGTTTTTCAACAAAAATGGGGCAAATACTAAGAAAAGAGCCTTCCCCACCCCAATGGAAAAGAGTAGAAAGCATAGTTGGGTTAATAAAACGGCAAGGTTTGATTGTAACTTGGGAGCAGATCACTGGACTTTTAGATGCATTAGAATACACATCTCCTTGGTTTTCGAAGGAAGGAAAATTAGAGTCAGATAAGTAGAAACTAGTGGGAGAGCAACTAATTGAATATTAGAATGATACTGGTCCTGATTCAATTCCTAAGGAGACAGTCTATATATATACACAACATAATACAATTGGCTTTAAGGAATCCCACAAGTTTTAAACTAAGGAAAAAGAGAATGAGCAGGATGGGGATGGTACTGACAAAGCATCTGAGAAGCATGAAAAATTGGACAAGAAAGGAGTTAAGTACAGTGCTAATGAAGTTAAGGAATGTAGTGCTTCTCAATCAGCACCACCCATGCAGCAGCTTTGTTAACCCCCTATTATATGATTACAAAAGGCATTAATTAAAACTAAAAATGAAGGACAGGATATATCTGATTGAAAATTAGACGCATGCCCTGTGATTGAAAAGTTTGACTCTTTGGGTCAAGAAAAAAGAAAATACACTTCGTTTAATCTAAAAATTATCAAAGATCTGAAAAAGGCTTGCACTCTTTATGGGTCTATATCATTTTATGTTAAGATGTTATTAGGCAATTTGATTTTTGAAGTTTTAATCCCAAATGATTGGAAATTTATAGCAAGGACATGTTTGGAACCTGAACAAAACTTGTGGCTTTCTGAGTATAATGAACTCTATAGAATACAAGCTCAATGGAATAGGCTACCTGGAGTTAATATACCAGTCACCTTTGAAGAAATAGCAGGTTTAGGCCCTTATGCAGGCACTTTAGAGCAGATTAATTGCCCTATAGGAACATATGAGCAAATTGCTGCTGCTGCTATCAAAGCAAGGGGCAATCTCCCAGGAAGACAAGATAGAGGGAAAGCCTCCACGAAAATAGCACAAGGTCCAAATGAATCCTTTGCTGATTTTGTGGGATGTCTGTAGACAGCTGTCATATGAACTATTGATGAAAATGCAGCAACAGAAATTATGATAAGAAAACTTCCTGGAGAAAATGCTAATGAGGTTTGTAAAAGAATTATACTAGGACTACACAAGGATGCTCCTTTAGAAAAGATCATAAGATGCTGTGTCACAGTGGGGACAGATATCTTTTACATCAAGGCTATGATGCAGACTTTTAAAGATATGAACATGGGAAAATAGTCTTTTTTGATAAAGGACTTCCAGAGAGACTCCTCATTGCATTAAATGTGGTAAAATAGGGCATCTGAAAGCTCAATGTTGACATAGAAGACAGAGTGGGAGAACAAGACCCAAAAGTGTATATCCAAAATGCAACAGAGGCTTCTGTTGGGCATCAGAATATAGATTGACCCAGGGAAATGGGAAGCAGGGCCCAGCTCCAGGTCCCTTGGCAAAAAAACAAAACAAAACAAAACAAAAAACAAATTAAAAAAAAACACACTTGGGGCATGATGGTGGCTTATGTTACATCCCAGAGAGTTTTTAGAAGTTCAGTACATGATCAATCAGCTGAGAAGCAATCTGATAGAGAAAGGGATTACAATTGGGTAGAAAAGAGTTGTATGCAGCTGGGACTACTGAGATATCCCCTGGAGAGGTGAAATCTGTGGCCCTTAGCAAGTGATAGAAATCAGGCCTTATTAGATATAGTACAAGAGCAACTTGACAAAGGACACTTACAAGCTTCTTTAAGTCCTTGGAATTCCCTTGTATTTGTTGTAAGCAAGAAAGCTGGATGCTGACTGTTTTAAGAAAAGTAAATGAGCAGATGGAAACTATGGGAACTCTTCATTCTGGACTTCCATCTCGTACTCAATTGTGTAGAGAATGGCCTCTTTCGGTTACAGACATTAAGGATTGTTTCTATTCTAGTCCTCTAGATAAAGAGGATATGAAAAGATTTGACTTTTCAGTGCCCAGCATCAACTTAGCTGAGCCTTATTAAAGATATGAATGGACAGTTTTGCCACAGAGAATGAAAATTACCCCTACTATGTGTCAAATGTATGTGGCTGCTGCTCTTAACTCCGGTGAGAAAAGCATTTCCCAAACTCATGTTGATATATTACATGGATGATATCTTGGGATGTGCACCTGAGGAGCAAATGTTAAAAGCATGTCTACAAAAGACCATAGAAACACTAAGGAACTACAAATTGCATGTAGCTCCAGAAATAATGCAAAGACATGCTCCTTTTCAATATTTAGGATAAGGATATTAGGTACTTACAGTACAAAAGCTTTCTTTATGAACAGAGAAAATGAACACTTTAAATGACTTTCAGAAATTGATAGGAGATATCTAATGGATACCTCCAGTGTTAGGCTTAACTACCTATCAATTACAACCATTATATGACATTTTAAAGGGAGACAATGCTTTAAACTCACCTGTCAGCTTAAAAAGGAAGTTCAAGAGGATTTGAGAGAAGTTGAACTGGCTTTATCCAATGTGGTTGAAAGAGTTACTCAAAACCCTTGGAAATATCAGTTTTTGCTACAAAAGGAGCATCCACAACAGTCCTTCATCAAGGACACAGTGTGATAGAGTAGGTGAACCTCCCAGCATCAGACCAAAGCCTTACTCCTTACCCAGTGTTCACGGCTAAAATTTTATTAAAAGTTATTAAACGAGTAGTACAATTATCTGGGATAAGATCTGACAAGATATACACATTTTATACCAATGCACAAATTAATGTATGCTGTGAAACCATCCCAGAGTGGCAAATTTTATTGGTCATGACTCCAAATTTTACACTCAGGTCTCCTTTAAAGATACCCTGGTTGTTATATAATTGGCAATGGATTTTTGAAGAAAAGGTTTCTAAGGTTCCTCTTAAAAGTCCAACTATCTTTACAGATGCATCCAAACATAATATTTGTGCTGTATACTCTCATAACTTAACTATAAAGAGAGTAGTCAAAACTCCTTTTCAGTCCATTCAGCAGAATGAGTTGTATGCAATCATGCTAGTTCTTACTTATTATCCAGGAGATGTAAATATAGTATCTGATTTGGCTTATTCAATAGGTTTGGTACAAAAAATTGCCACAAACAAAATTTGTAACTTCTAATACGTACCAGCTCTTTAAGGAACTTCAAGAGCAAGTGAGAAAGCATCAAGGTAAGATTTATATCTTGACTGTCCACTCTCACTGTGGACTTCCAGGTCCTGTTTTTTTTAATGGAAATTCAAAGGCACATAATCTTCTAACCATGTTAGCTAATACTCCTTTATTTAAGGCAGCCCAAGAATCTCATTCTAAATATCATCAGGCTGTTTGAGCATTACATTTGTAATTTGAGATAACAAGAGAGGAAGCTAGGAGCATAGTAAAAGCCTGTACAGCACCTTCCATTCCACGCTCCTACGCTCCCTCCAGGGAAGAACCCTTGTGGTTTGAGACCCCATGAAATTTGGCAAATGGATGTGACCCATTATAAATCTTTTGGTTGTCTGTCCATGTTGTAGTAGACACCTTTTCAGGATTTACTTTTGCAATACCAGCAACAAAAGAGGCAGCCCAAGTGGTCACTAAATTCCTTATACAAGCATTTGCCATTATGGATGTGCTACAAACAATAAAAACAGAAAATGGATGTGCATATACTCCTAAACATTTTGCACACTTTTGTGCACAGTATCAGATTTTACACACCAGTAACATACCTTTTAATCCTCAAGGACAGGCAATAGTAGAGAGAAGAAACAAAGTCATCAAGATGCTCCTCCAAAAACAAAAGAAAGGGGGAGTCATAGTTAACCCTAGAGAACTTTTAAATTTAGCTTTTTAGACTATTAATTTTTTGATTTTTGATAAAGATGCACTAGGTCCAGCACACAGGTTTTATAACCCACCAGAAGGGCAGTGTCCAGTGCAAGCAGCTCCACTATCTTTAGATAATTGCCAGGTGATGTGGAAAGATCCAGAAAGTGGTGAATGGAAGGGACCAAATATGATAACTGCTTGGGGGAGAGGGTTTGCCTGTATTTCCACAGATAGATAAAGAATCAGATGGATGCCAACAAGCCATATTTGCCTTGTTCATCAGAGACAGAGAAAACCCTTGAAATAAAGGAGAATATCCAAGAAACATTGGGTTGTTCCATCTCTGACAACATGTGTCAATGAAAAAGCATGGCTGTTAATTCAACTCATGAACTTGTTAATTGTTTAATTTATTTGTTAATATTAAACATCAAAAATTGTTAATGAGACTACTACAGGACTTCAAAATCTACAAGAATCATTTAATTCCCTGACACATGAAATAATGGACAATAGCTTGGTTTTGGACAATCTTTTGGCTGCTGAAGGAGGTGTATGTGTGTTTATTATTTATATACCTTCCCTCTAGGACTTATGGACATATATAATTCCTCATGTTGATTCATATTGTTTGTTACATCACTACTAGCCTGTGTTATTATTACTATGTGCTTGTGTAATACTTCCAATGCTGATGCATTTATGTATACCTGTTTCAAGTAAGACCTTTGGTGTTCTCACCTCCCTGAGAAGTCAGGGAGGGCATGATCATCTCTTTTTTGGTGTTTTCACCTCCCTTCCTGACAAGGTCAGGGAGGGTATGATCACGTCCTTTTTTATTTTTTATTTTTTTTTTCACCTCTATTCCTGAGAATTCAGGGAGGGTATGACCACCTGTGTTCTAAAACAAAAGAAAGCTGGAGAGGTACAGGGCCAGAACTCTGGACAATTATACTTGAAAAAAGGTGTTAACTCAATGGAATTGATAAGATAATGGTTCTCTAGTTCACATATATCTAGAATGATATAATGATATAATTGCTTTAGTTTGAATGATAAAATCACTCAAGTTTGATAATAATTATACAATCACTCTAGATTGGCTTATACTCAGTATACTGTAATGATGTAATTGTAATTGGGCATTTAAGGGCTGGGAGAACTGGGACAAAGTCAGACTCAGACTGAAACTGGGTGAGAGTGGCAGACTGTCTGACTGCTGTAGGAGATGGGGTCAGACTATGACAGACACAGACTGTGAGGGAGATAATAAAAACTTTGGACTCTATTCTTGTCCATCCTCGTGGTAACTATTCTGCTGAGACCAAGGCCCTTCTGGAGGACCTCTAGAAAGCTAGCATGAACATTACAGAATAGGTTAGATTCACAGAACAAAATAGTCAATGACTATAGCAATCTAGTACTTGACAAACCCAAAGACCCCAGCTTTTGGGATAAGAATTCACTATTTGACAAAAACTGCTGGGAAAAATGGAAACTAGCATGGCAAAAACTAGGCATAGACCCAGACTTAATACTTTATTCCAGGATAAGGTCGAAGTGGGTTCATGATCTAGACATAAAGACTGATTATATAATCAAATTAGAAAAAACATAGGATAATTTACTTTTTAGATCTATGGAGGAGGAAGGAATTTATGACCAAAGAAGAACTAGAAGTTATTATTGATCACAAAATAGATAATTTCTATTATCTTAAGTTTAAAATTTTTTGTACAAATAAAATGAATGCAGACAAGATTAGAAAGGAAGCAATAAACTGGGAAAACATTTTTACATCCCAAGGTTCTGATAAAGGCTTCATTTCTAAAATATGTAGAGAATTGACTCAAATTTATAATAGTTCAAGCTATTCTCCAATTGATAAATGGTCAAAGGATATGAACAAAAAATTTTAGGATGAACAAATTGAAACTATTTGTAGTCACATGAAAAGGTGCTCCAAATCACTATTTATCAGAGAAATGCAAATTAAGACAACTCTGATTTATACCACCACACACCTGTCAGATTGGCTAAGATAATAGAAAAGATTATGAACAATATTGGTGGGGATGTGGGAAACTGGGACACTGATACATTTTTGGTGGAACTGTGATTGGATCCAACCATTTTGGAGAGCAATTTGAAACTATGATCAAAAAGTTATCAAAGTGTGCATACCCTTTGATCCAACAGTGTTCCTACTGGGATTATATTCCAAAGAGATCTTAAAGGAGGAAAAGGGACCCATATGTGCAAAAATGTTTGTGACAGTTCTCTTTATAATGGCAAGAACCTGGAACTGAGTGGATGCCCATCAATTGGAAAATGGCTGAATAAATTATGGTATATGAATGCTATGGAATACTTTTGTTCTGCAAGAAACAAGGTTTAATTTTGTTAAGATAAGACATATCTCAGAAAAGGTGGAGGAGAAAGAGCAAGAAAAAAGAGGAAAGATTACAAGCAGTATGCTCATACAAAACTTTAAAATTCAGTAAAGATAAAGTGAGCCTGAAGAGAGGATGAAATAAGCTCCAAAAGAGCCAAATCATTCCAAGAATATGAGTGAATGAGATTAAAAGATCAGATAAATTTAAAGGGAATTTACCTTCTGATGGTTTTATAATGATCTTTTCCTACCTTTGATGACAATAAAATCATTCCATTTGGATTCTTACTTTCTCAGTACAGTACATACTGGTGAATATTAACAAAATGAAATCATAAAAAAGTGGTTGGATATGACCAAAAATATAGAAAAGGAATTCATATCGGATGCAATATAACTTTAAAGGCTTTCACTACAAAGCTATCATCACTAAATCTCTAAATGTGACCACCATTTTAAGAAAAAAACATTAGTCATGCTTCACTTAATTCACACTTAGATTCTCTAGGATGCTTTCTCACATTTCTCTTGGACTGGTATCCTTCCTTTGTTGTCCTCACTTCCTTTCCAGTTGTCTTTTATGCATTTGATACTTCCTTAGCAATGGCCCACATTTATATTCGAAAGTATGTTGGTTCCTCCTCCCTTGCCTCCTATTTTCTGTCTGTTGAAATCCTATCTTTACTTTAAGGCTTAGTTTCAATGCCATCTATCCCATGAATCATTCCTTTTTCCTAAGGAAAAGTCATTTGTCCCTTCTTGGATTTCTCATTAATACATGTGTACCTGCTATCACACCACTGGTTTGTATATTGGTATTCATATGTTTGTTTTGTAACTCCGTATAATTTCAATCAGAGCTTATATGGCATAGTGATAAAATTGGTACACTTGGAAGCAAGAAGAGAATCCTTTCTCTGCGACTTATTTTTTCCTCCTCTGTAATGACCGCGTATTTAAAATCAGCTGGAGTCAGGAATTCAGGTTAAGGGAAAAATCTTCAATATTTATTGAAGTGAAGAGATGAATAAGGATTGTGATAGCAAATATAGGCAAGAAAGATTGCGATAGCAATATGGGCTGTTGCGACAGGAAGCCAGTTAACAGAGAGAGATCTGAGCTGAGCAAACCGTGGCAATGGCAATGCAAAAAGTCTCTCTTTCCCCTTCCTTTTCCACTCCCCTGCCTCCACCCACCAAAATCGTCATTTCCTATACAACACATCAGGACTTGCACAAAGAGTGGGCGGGGGCCATTCTTTCTCCAAGCTTATATATTAATAGAGTATGGTCCAATTACTATTTAGCCTCATGTGCTTGGGACCTCAGTGTATCAACTCAAGCCTCAGCCCATTACACTCCTCTTTCACCACTAGCGTCTTTTTCTCATCTCCTCCTCCTAGTATCATTTGTATAACAACTATTATGTGCCAGGCACAATGCTAATCTTTTTGCAATTAATTCTAAAATCATGAACAAATCTCTGAGCCTTAGTTTTCTTTTCTATAAAATGAGGAAAATAATGCTTATAGTTTCTATTTCACAAATTTGTAGCAGGCATTAAAAATAATATTGTAAAGTGCTATCTATATTTTACCTATTATAATTACTAAGCCTAGTAATATGCCATGCAGAAATTCATCATTTTACTCCATAATACCTATTACTATTATTAAATAAATTATTAAATTTAAATTTGTTGAAAAAATATGAGAAGTATATATTTTTTTCTGCATATAGTGCTCAGCTTTCTTTGTTACAGATGGAAGATGGATTAGGACTGAGAAGAAATGAATAAGAATGAGCCTGCCTATTCTCAATTTATGACTATTCAGTTACTTTTGTGGGTTATCTTTAAAGGAAGACATTTTACTAGGATTAGAAGTTCATATGCCCCTAAGGGCAAGCACATAAAATCAGTAACTCTTCCTCTCCAAGCTCAAAAAGACATAAGGTTTAGCTCTGTTGAAGATATGACAGATAGACCACTTAAGAGCTCTGTAAAATGTGAAAAATTAAACGTAAGGGACAATGAATTGTCTGTAACAGTAAAAATTACACACTATGAAACCCTTTAGCAATGAAACAATTTCCATTGATGGTAAATTCATTGAGGCTGTTATAAGATGAACTTGTCATTATATTTGCTTTCCCTTAAATATTCAACTATAAATGAAGGTAGCAGATGTATTTTATTTTAGATGATGCATTTCTATTAGCCATAATGCTCAGTTCTAACTGATATAGGTTTCATCTATATTCATATTTGCAACTGTATAAATATTGGTCATAATAATGACCATAAACATATTTAAACTGGAGATGTCTTACTAAAGATGTCTTACTAAAATCAAAAGTACTAACGTACTTAGAATATATTTATTTCAGAGGGATATCCACAAGGAAATCCATTTCTGATTTGGATAGATGGGAGGCAGATATCAAGAATGAAATTCAGAGCCACAAAGAAACTTTCAGGATTGTGTCATCTTTGAAGCATTTATAAATTTCTCACACTTCACTTGGAATTAAAAAGAATATACTGAAACCTTTTCCCAGCCCCAACACAGATGTAAACACACATATCAATAGATATACATTAATAAAATTCTTATCAAAAATCGATCAAAGACAAAGTAGAATTTTCACAAGAACCTTCATTTACTTTGAATTTGCTGTAGCATAGTTGCAACTAGATTGTAAGCTTCACAAGGACAGCATTTTGTTTTATTTAATATACATCTTTCTGAAATTAACCTCAGTTTTCTGTAATAGGAAATGCTTACTAAATGTTTATTGTAGATCAAGTGTTTCTTTGGGTTGCATCATTTGACTTCATTTTCCTTTGATTTGCAGTTCTTTGGGTTTCTTCATCACTCATACAGGAACTTCATTTTCTCATGTTAGCCCTGGTGCTTAAAATTATCAGTGACCTCAGTAATTTATGACCTTCTGATGGTAGAATAAAATGAAAACCTGGTCCCAAATCCTCTGCTTTAAGAAGACATTCCAAGATAGCTATCTTTCCAATTCCCACCTGCTACTTGCCTTTCTTTCTTTTTTTTCATAATTATAACTTTATTGACAGAACCCATGCCTGGGTAATTTTTTACAACATTATCCCTTGCACTCACTTCTGTTCTGACTTTTCCCCTCCCTCCCTCCACCCCCTCCCCCAGATGGCAAGCAGTCCTATACATGTTAAATAATGTCACAATATATCCTAGATAGAATATGTGTGCAGAACCAAGAGTTCTCTTGTTGCAAAGGAAGAATTGGATTCAGAAGGTAAAAAATAACCCAGGAAGAAAAACAAAAATGCAAATAGTTTACATTCATTTCCCAGTGTTCTTTCTTTGGGTGTACCTGCTTCTGTCCATCACTGATCAATTGAAACTGAGTTAGATCTCTTTGTTGAAGAAATCCACTTCCATCAGAATTCATCCTCATACAGTATCATTGTTGAGGTATATAATGATCTCCTGGTTCTGCTCATTTCACTTAGCATCAGTTCATGTAAGTCTTGCCAGTCCTCTCTGTGTTCATCCTGCTGGTCATTTCTTACAGAACACTAATATTCCATAACATTCATATACCACAATTTACCCAGCCATTCTCCAATTGATGGGCATCCATTCATTTTCCAGTTTCTAGCCACTACAAACAGGGCTGCCACAAACATTTTGGCACATACAGGTCCCTTTCCTTTCTTTAGTATCTCTTTCGGGTATAAGCCCAGTAGTAGCACTGCTGGATCAAAGGGTATGCACAGTTTGATAACTTTTTGAGCATAGTTCCACATGCCTTTCAACTCCATCATGCTGTTCTCTTCACCTTTTATCTCTCCCTATCCTTATTCCTTTTGTAAGCTCCTTGAAGGCAGGGAACATTTTTTTTTTTCTTATTTGTAATTCCTACAGTTAGCACAGTGTCTCATACACGTTAAATGCTTAATAAATGTTTATTGACTGACTGGTTAAATGACTTGGCAAAGTCACAAAGCTAATAATTACTAAGATGCAATTTCAATAATTGCAGTGGTAGGTCTTCCTGATTCTAAGTCTGGCACTTTATCTCCTAAGCTAGGTTGAGCCTCAATAAATTTTCTTTGACCAAGTAATAAGTTTCCAAATTTTCTTATTTCTATCTCTATAGGATACCTCCTCTTTCCTCCATTCATATATCTGTCACCCAGCCTCAGACCTTAATCACCTCATACCTAAAATTTTTGCAGTCACTTTTTGGTCTCCCTTATTCAAGTCTTTTCCCACTTCAATTCATCCTCTCATCACCTGCCAAAGTGATTATCTTGAAACTTAGGTCTTCACTTATTACACCCCCCTAGACCTCTTGGAAAAAAAAATCCCTACTTCAATGAATTTCATTGGCTTCATGTTATTTCTAGTCTCAAATCCAAACTCCTCTGCTTCATTTTTAAGGCTCTCTACAAACTGCTTCCCTCCAACTTTTCTAATGTTTTTACATGTTACTTCTGTCTACATACTCTACCATGCATGATTCTAGCTCTTACGCTCTTTGTTACTCCATCTCCTTCCTTTATGACTTTGCACTGATTGTTTCCCATGCCTGGAATTCTTTTCTTCATCACTTCTTCTCCTTGAAGTTCCTGCTTTTTCTTCAAGACTTGGTTTAAGTACTACATTCCACATGATACTTTTCCTGATCCTATCCTTCCTTCAGCAGTATTTTTCTCTATATGTTCATGCATGTGTGTGTGTGTATGTGTGTATATATATCTATATCTATAAAAACATATATATATGTATATATATATACATATATATATATATATATATATATATATACATATATATATTGTCTTTTTCATAAGACTATGACCTCGGTGAGGGCAGTGACTATTTCACATTTGTCTTCCCATTCCTGATATTTAACATACTGTTGTTGTTGTTTATTTCTTTCAGTCATGTTTGCCTCTTCATTATCATATTTTGGTATTTCTTGGCAAAAATACTAGAGTGGTTTGCCATTTCTTTTTCTCCTTTTATATATAAGCAAATTGAAGTAAACAGGGTTGAGTGACTAGCCTGAGATCACAAAGATGCTAAGTGACTGAGGCCAAATTTGAACTGAACTCTTTCTGACTCTGAGCCTTGTGTTCTATCCATTATGTCATTTAGCTGTTGCCCTCCTAGCACATAATAGGTTCTTCATATATTCTCATCGAGAGGCCACAATCTGCATGTGTTCCCTATGAATGAAATCCCAGTTCTGAAATGCATTATTTAGGAAAAGCTGCCACATGGGACATGTGGCTTGCCTTTTCTAAAGGAATTCTTGTTGAGAAATACATTTCTTCTTGGGGTATGAGATTAGACCTTAAAAGGTTAAAAAAATTGGGAACCAGATTCAGCTACCATCTATTCTCAAGCAATAGCAAACCACCAAAGACAACAGATTTATAGTTTACTATCTGTCAATTAAAGCCCAGATTGCCTTACCTTTCAGAGAAATGAAGATGTCTATAGTGAAGGGATTAGCTTCTACTATTGCCTATATGATGAGTCTCAAAGTAGCCCTATTTTGCTGGGAAACTGACAGATAAAAATTTCATTTGAGATGTCTAGTGATGTAACAATTTTACTTCCTATGACTTATGCTGCCCCCAAAATGCAGTACTATATTATAGCTAAATAGATACGTTAATTTTATGAAAACTTTTGCATTTTAGTCTTTGGCTTTAAAACTGATATAAATTTACATTTTTTTCTTAGAAGCAATAGAGAAAATTTTGCATTTATTGTTTGGATATTTCCCATCTATCCCACCTCAGATTGGTAAGAAAAACAGAAATAGTCAGAAAAACATTGACCAAAATACTTCTCCTATGATCAAATGGGGGAAGCCTTAGGGTAGTATAATTGAATATGAGTATTTCTTACCATTAGGAGACCAAAGAGCTTTCACCCCCAAATTTCCTATCAATTGACTGAGTATTGAGTTTCCACAAATCTTATAACCTGAGCCTTAATTTCCTTACTAGTTAAATTCAGAGAAAAAATAAAATCGATTAGCTTGCCTTTTTTTGATTTGGGATAGTGATGATCCATGCAAAAATGCTTTGGGAATATTGGCATTATTACATAGGGAAAGGCATTCTGGATTATCATTCAGATGATCTAGGTTCAAATACTAGTTTTGACACTTAGCAAGGATGGGACCTTGAGCAAATATGTGATATAGCGTCTTTGGGCCTCATCCTCATACAAATAATCAAGGAATTGAATGAAAGCTACGTCAAAAGTCCTACCCAACCCTAAATTTATGATATTATGAATAATAAGAATGCTACACCTTAGAATCATGAGGTAAAGGATGCTGAGAAGCAAAAAAAAAAAAAAAAAAAGAAAATCCCAGTGAAATTTTCCTAGAGGAAGATTACCACATTTTCTCCACACAGAAAATAGACCATTGCTAACAATCTTTATAATTCTATTTCTTGATGCTTTACTATCCTGATGAAAATATGGAATAAATTGGAATGGAAAAAAATGCAAAATTGAATCATCATTTGCACTGTACATTGGATATAAGACTGCTCTTAGTGTCAGGAAGTTCTATTTCCAAATCTTACTTCTTAAAGTTATTAGTTCTTTGACAATGAGTAACTCTTTTTTCAATCTCAATTTCCTTATGTGCAATATGGGAATATTAATAATAGCTACATAATATGAATCACAGGATTTTTACAAGGCTCAAAGGAAGTTGTCTACATAAAGGATTTTGAAAATTCAAAATGATGATAATCATTCATATTGTAGGACAATTGGTTAGAGAATAGGGTTTCTGGATAAGGCCTATATTCTTAAATAGATCAGATATATTTCAAAATAAGACCCTTTCCATCAAAATGGTTAAGTATTACTTCCTTGGGGTACAGTATGAATATGTCAAATTTTATCTCAAAGTTTATCATACAGGTTATACCTGGTAGATGGTATACATGATACTACATGATATAAAGGAAAGATTGTAAGCTCTTCATTTTAGACATTGAATCCCAGTTCTTTCGCTTACTACTATTCTGGCCTTGGGGAAATCAATTTTCATTCAAAAGAGAAAATCATAGTTATATGCCTCTACAGACCTTCCCAGTTCTAATACTAGAACCCAAAATGCTATCACCCAAGATGGTTATTGAGTGCTATCTCCTACTCTATCAAGATTTAAAAAATGTATGAACGTTACAAACCAATACAATATATCACATACTCTCAAGGTTCTCAGACAGAATCTAGCTCCCTTGTCCAAAGAACTACTTTGATCACATTTTAAATATGTTTATGGGATTATCTCAAAACAATGAAAATTTAAATAATCTCTTTTCTCCTGACTTCTTCCATTTGGATCCATTTCTATGACAATAGTAAATAATTTTGAGGAAAATGTTTGATTTAAAATTTTTCTTGTTGAACAAAGTTATCTCTGTGATTTATCTGTGATCCTTAAAAGATAATAAGGCAATAATTAAAATGGTGGAGTAAAGATTGAGCTGTTTCTAGTTTCCCTCAGAAACAATGTTAAATCAACACTATAAAAAGATTCTGAAGCAACAGAATGTACAAAAAAGATGTACTGAAAGATTTTTCCAGCTTAAGTTCAATTAGAAGGACCTCAAGAAAGACCTATCTCATTTGGGTAATAGGGGAGCACTGTCCAAATGAAAGAAATAACTGTTTTCAACAATAATTTCATTATTCACATTAAGGAAAGATTTAAAATTAAATATTTTTCAATCATATCAAAATGTTTGCCTCAGAATTATTCACCATTATCATAGAAGAGGATCCAAATGGAAGAAGTCAAGAGAAATGTGATGTATTTTTATTCTCATAGTTTTAAGAGGACCCCATCAGAAAGTATCTAGACAAGACAGCAGGAAGCTCTTAGTCAGAGCACAGATTATCAATTGAAACCCCTCTATCCTAGTTCAGTGGGGCAGTGGCACAATATATGAGCTGTTAGACCTACTGCTCCAGTACATAAGGCAAATTGATAGCATTCTGGCACAACAACAACAATTAGTTCTGGTCATTTCAATGCAAGCCACAAGCCCTTGAAACCTTGGCATATAAAACCAGTGAGCAGGCCCTTAGCCCCAAGCATAATAAATTTAGGACAATGCCCCCTGTATCCCAGATGCAAAGTTGAATTTTAAAAGGTTTGAAATGGGTTAAAAAATGAAGATGAAACAAAAACAAGTGCTGACCATAGAATGCTACTGTGCAGAGAGAGGGAAAATACAAACAAAAATTCAAAAGAGGAAAACACTATCAGAATGTCGACATATGAAACTTTAAAAGGGAATATGAATTGGTCTCAAGCCAGAAAAGGCTCATTAGAAGAACTTAATTCTTCTTGAGAAGAGTTAGGAAAAAATTGAGAGAATTAGAAGAAAAGTTGGGAAAAGAAGTAAGAGTTATACAGGAGAATTATGAAAAAAAATAGTCAACAGCTTGAAAAAAGAATCACAAAAACTGACTGAGGACAGCAGTTGCTTAAAAAATAGAATTGACCAAAGTTAAAAAAAATCCCCTAAAGAAAACAAGTCCTTTAAAAGTAAAATTGACTAAGTGGAAAAAAAAAAAGGTAGAAAATCTAACTGAAATTCCTTACATATGTACTTACACATATACGCACATCTATCCAGAAAGAAATCATTCTTTAAATTATATAAAGATGAAAAAGTAGAACTTGTTCAGCAGTTCTTGATATTCTTTTTTATAGTAATAGCTTTTTATTTTTCAACATACATGCAAAGATAGTTTTCGACAAGTCACCTTGCAAAATCTTGCATTCCAAATTTTTTTCCCTCTGCTTCCCTTCTCTAGACAGCAAATAATCCAGTACAGGTTAAACATACAATTCTTATAAACATAGGTATTTCCACATCTATCATGCTGCACAAGAACAATCAGATAAAATAGGAAAAATGAGAAAGAAAAAAAAGCAAGCAAACCACCAACAACACCAGCAACAAAGGTGAAAATAGTATTCTGTGATCTACATTTCTCCATAGTCCTCTCTCTGGATGCTCTTTTCATCATAAGTCTACTGGAACTGCCTTCATATTCTTTTAATGCCTCCTTAAGACAGTTCTATCTTCTCCTCAAACCACTATTCTTCTGACAACTTCTTTTCTCTAAGATAGTTTGGAAAACAATCCCTCATTTCTTTCAAGATGGTGTCAGTGTCACTTTTAGTATGCATTTCCTCAGCAAGTTCTTGCTCTTTTCCAGTTTAAGAATAGAAATCATATGTCCTCACTTTAGAAAGTATACTTACTAATGATCATCTGGAGAGCATGTAAAATAAGATGTCTATGAGAATGACAGTTTTCAAAGTCATGTCATATGATGACTGGTTGAAGGTATTAAACATGTTCAGACTGGGGAAGAGAAGACTGAGGAAGAGCATGATAGCTCTCTTTAAGTATTTGAAGAGTTGTCATGTGAAAAAAGCAATTCTGAGGAATAATGAGTGAAATAGAAACAAATGAGTGAAATAGAAATCACAAAACAACCAGCTTAGATGTGAGATTATATACATACATATATATGTGTATACATAAACACTTCCTTGTGAAGTGAAAAAATAATTTCAATAAATTATTCCCCAATGGAATAGACAACTTCGATGGTAAGTGGATCCTTTCTTTTTCAAGGACTTGAAAAAAAGCTGAATGATTACTAGCAAAGAATTTTAGAAGTCTGTGTTAGATGATATGATCTATTACGTTCCTTCTAATGTTAAGGTTTTGCAATCATTTTATTTATTCTTTTAATTTAATAATGATTTTCCCAAGTCCCTAATTAGCAATAATCACAGATTATTCATATTTTATATGGTATCAGATATTCTTTTCTTCCTTCCATCCTTCTTTTATTTCTTCTTTCCTTCCCTTGCTTCTTTTTTCCTTCCCATTTTTTCCTTGTTTCTTTCCTTTCTCCTTCCTTCCTTCCTTTCTCTTTCTTTCTTCTTTCTTTCTTTCTTTCTTTCTTCTTTCTTTCTTTCTTTCTTTCTTTCTTTCTTTCTTCCTTCCTTCCTTTCTCTTTCTTCTTTCTTCCTTCCTTCTTCCTTCCTTCCTTCCTCCCCTCTCCCTCCTTCCCTCCCTTTCTTTTTCTTTCTTTCTTTTTTTCATTCTTTCTTTCCTTCTTTTTTCTTTCTCTCTCCCTCCTTCCCTCCCTTTCTTTCTTTTTTTCTTTCTTTCTTTCTTTCTTTCTTTCTTTCTTTTTCTTTCTTTTTTCTTCTTTCTTTCTTCCTTCCTTCCTTCCTTCCTTCCTTCCTTCCTCCCCTCTCCCTCCTTCCCTCCCTTTCTTTTTCTTTCTTTCTTTTTTTCATTCTTTCTTTCCTTCTTTTTTCTTTCTCTCTCCCTCCTTCTTTCTTTTTTTCCTCTTTCTTTCTTTCTTCTTTTTTTCTTTCTTTCTTTCTTTCTTTCTTTCTTTCTTCTTTCTTTCTTCCTTCCTTCCTTCTTCCCCTCTCCCTCCCTCTCTTTTCTTTCTTTTTCTTTCTTTCTTTCTTTCTTTCTTTCTTTCTTTCTTTCTTTCTTTCTTTCTTTCTTTCTTTCTTTCTTTCTTTCTTTCTTTCTTTTTTCTTTCTTTCTTTCTTTCTTTCTTTCTTTCTTTCTTTCTTTCTTTTTCTTTCTTTCTTTCTTTCTTTCTTCCTTCCTTCCTTCCTTCTTCCCCTCTCCCTCCCTCCCTTTTTTCTTTTTCTTTCTTTCTTTCTTTCTTTCTTTCTTTCTTTCTTTCTTTCTTTCTTTCTTTTTTTCTTTTTCTTTCTTTCTTTCTTTCTTCCTTCCTTCTTCCTTCCTTCCTCCCCTCTCCCTCCCTCTCTTTTCTTTTTTTCTTTCTTTCTTTCTTTTTTTCTTTTCTTTTTCTTTCTTTCTTCTTTCTTTCTTTCTTTCTTTCTTTCTTTCTTTCTTTCTTTCTTTCTTTCTTTCTTTCTTTCTTTCTTTCTTTCTCTTTCTCTCTTTTCTTTCCTTTCTACCCTCTCCTCATTAGATCCTCATTGGATGCCATGATGATTTTTATGGTGGGTTTTCCCAAACTTGCTTTTGTGACATAAAGCTATCATCATAAAGGCCTTTATTATTCTTTGCCTGATTTATTAATGTTGCTATAGCAATTCTCATCACTGGAAAATCTAGTTTTTACTCAATTATAAAAATCAGCTGTTTTGACTAATACTGTCTTAGAAAGTTAGCCTGATACAATGAATAGAGGATAGGCCTCAGAATCAGGATGATTTAGGTATAATGAAGGAAACTGAGGCTCATCAAGAAGATTAAAAGTAAGTTGAACTCGATCACATAGCAAAGGAATGTCAGATTGGTGTTTGAAAGCTAGTTATCCTGATTTAAAATTTAATGCTATTTGAATAAATCCAGTAAACTATGCTATATTTTCTACATTAATCAAACTCTATTCATGCACACAGATATTAACATCTCCCTTGACTTTCCTCATACATTTAAAAGCAAAAACCTAGAATTAAGAGGTATAAATAACTGTTTTATTAAAAAAATTAAATATTTGTATCAAAAATGAAACCAAAAAGATTTTAAAAAAGAAAAGGCATTTCATTTCTATCAACACACAATCACAACTTCATGAAAATTACATCAAACTAGGTTTATTATAAGAGGAATGACTATGTATATGGAATTCAAAGTCAGAGCAAAGAATTTATAATCCATTCAGAAGTTTACATATTGACTTCCAAAGGTGGAACCAAGATGTGGGAATGAAACCAACTCAGAAGAGAATAAAATGACCAAATGTGAAACCTTGAAGGGAGATGTGAAGTAGTCTCAAGCCCAAAGAGTCTTTTAGGAAGCACTTGTGAAAGACTTTAAAAGACACATAAAAAAGATAGAAGAAATGTTGGGGGAAAATGTGGGTATGAAAAAGAGAGTCAATAGCTTAGAAAAGGAAGGGCAACAATTGACTGAAGAAAACAACACTTTGAAAAGTAGAATTAATCAAATGGAAAAGGGGATAGAAAAGCTAATTGAAGAAAATCACACTTTAAAAACTACAACAGGTATAATGGAAACTAATGACTTTATGAGACATGAAAAATCAAACAAACTAAACAGAATGGAAAAAATGAATACTTCATTGGAAAAACAGCTGATTGGAAAACAGATTCAGGAGAGAAAATTTTAAAATTATTTGGTCTACCTGAAGGTCATAATACCTCAAAAAAACAGAAACAAAAAAAAAGAAAGAAAACCACCCAGATAGCATTCTTTAAGAGATGATCAACAAAATCTTCCCTGATATACTAGAAGCAAAATAGTCATTCAAAGAATACATTAATTTCTTCTGGAAAGAGATCCTACAAGTAAAACCTAAAGAAACATTGTTATAAAACTCTGGAACTATAATATCAAGAATAATATCTATAATGAATATGGATGCAAAAAAATTAAAATAAATATTAGCAAAGAGATTACAACAATTTATCAACAGGATTATATATTGTGAACAAGTAAGATTTATTCCAGGAATGCAGGAGTGGTCCAATATTAGGAAAACTAACAACATAACTGGCCATATCAATAACAAAACTAATAAAACTTCTATGACAATTTTAATAGATGCAGAAAAACACTTTATAAAATACAGCACCCATTCCTATTAAAACACTTGAAATTAGAGCAATAAATGCAGTTTTCCTTAAAAAGATAAGCAACAGCTATCTAAAATCATCAGTAATCATTATTTGTCTTGGGGAGAAGATAAATAAGTTCCCTATAAGATCAGTAGTGAAACAAACATGCCAGTTATCACCTTTAAAATTCAACATTGTACTAGAAATTTTGGCTCTAGCAATAAGAAAAGAAAAAAAAAATAAAGGAATCAGAATCTGCAATGAGGAGAGAAAACTATCACTCTTTGCATATGATATAATGGTATATTTAGAGAATCCTAGATAATCAACCACAAAACTACTTGTAACAATTAACAGCTTTACCAAAGTTGCAGTATATAAAAACCCCATTAAATTATCATTTCTATATGTTACTAAAAAAGCCCAGCAGCAAGAAATGGAAAGAGACATCTCAGTTAAAATAGGTATAGAAAAAATAAAATATTTGAGTGACTACCTTACAAGACAAACCCAGGAACTATATGAACACAATTATAAAACACGTATCACACAAATAAAGTCAGATCTAAACATTTGGGAAAATATCAATTGCTCATGTGTAGGCCTAGTGAATATAATGAAAATGGCAATTCTACCTAAATTAGTCTACTAATCACACTGCCAAAATTATTGTATAGTGCTAGAAAAAATAATAACACAATTCATCTGGGGGAAAAAAAGGTGAAGAATATCAAGGAAATTAATAGAGAAAAAAGGCTAATGATAATGACCATTTTATAAACAGTAGTCATTAGAACCATCTGGTACTGATTTAGAAATAAGAGTGGTGAATCAGTAGAATAAGTTAGATATACATTTAACAATAATCAATGACTTTACTAATCTACTGTTTAATAAAGCCAACGACTCCAGCTTTTGAGATAAGAACTCATTATTTAACAAAAAATTCTCATAAAATTGTAAAATAATACCAGAGTTTACATATTTATGACAGTAGGACAAGGGAAGAGAGTATACCAGAAATCTCATAAAGGGGCATAACATGACAAGGTGTGTGTGTGGGGAATGAAGTTAAAATAGAAAAAGAACAGAACCCCTTTCAAAGGGCAAGAACAAAGCAATGATAAAATAACTTATATATTACAGGTCCAGTCTTTCTGAAAAGTCTGGCAATTCAGGTAGACAAGTTAAGTTGGATTCAGGGTAACATATCTTATATCATAATAAGCTCAAATTGGATAGTCAAATAATCAAATAGATCTGTGATTTCATTGGTAAGCGCATTCCCATAACAATCATCTCTGACTATCCTGTCAATGACTGCTGTTCTCCCACAAATTTAACACAGTCTATTCTCTTTATGTACTGGGGCCTTCCTCCTATGCTTCTACATTCCAGGGATAAGACAGAAACATACAGACCCTCTATGAATTTGCTGTCACTCTTACGTGGCCAACTCATATTTTTCTATTTTCCATTTTTTGTCTTTTGTTGTCCTTTAAATCACTTAAAAACTCCTAATTTATAATATATTGCAGCTTTTTCAGTTCCTCTATATTCCTTTCTGTTACCATTTGAGTGATTTTAATAAATGCCAAGTCATTGTATTTCTCCAGCCCCTTTATAGCAATAATGTAATATTATTTATATCTTCTACTGCTTAAGCAGCAAAGAAGTTTCTCCTTTCTTATGTTCTGTTACACATTTTAATCTTTTTTTCTAGAAGTTTGGAGACTGAAGAAGAACAATTTAATTTATTTCTCCCTTTTTTATCCTTTCTGGAGTTGAATAACTGGTCAATAAAAGCGCCAAATTACTCTGGAAAAGAGAAGTCCAAGAGATAATGCATATAAATGGATTCAATTTATAACCACTATATGATAGCTTTTATCTTGAGTGTCATAATGAACATGCTTTCAATTCTACCTACTAAATTCAAATCCAAGAACCATTACCTACTGGTAAAATAAAGGTGCCAATCCCTGGCCAGAAATTTCCCTACATTGGCCAAGTTTAATAGTTAATTATTAATCTATTGTTTAAAAATAAAGGCACCAATTCCAAGCCAGATCTCTTCTTACATTGGCCAAGTTTAATGGCTAATTAGTAAATGTCCATTTACTTTGGTATTCTGTATACAAAGCTATATAATCAAAGAGAAAGGATTTTTATTTATTTCTGGTAAAAGCTTTCTCTAATCTTCATAGACATTAAGATTTCATTGTTAATTCATCTTTCTTGAAAATAGTTTTTTTTAATACGAATGAATGCAACAATCTATTTCCCCAGAAACCTTTGAAGCAATAATTGAACTGACTTCTGAACTGCCTCCTTCCCCTTTCAGAAAACACATACTCCAAAAGAAAGAGAGAGAGAGAGAGAGAGAGAGAGAGAGAGAGAGAGAGAGAAAGAGAGAGAAAGAGAGAGAGAAAGAGAGAGAGAGAGAGAGAGAGAGAGAGAGAGAAAGAGAGAGAAAGAGAGAGAGAGAGAGAGAGAGAGAGAGAGAGAGAGAGACTGTTTTTGAATAGATAACACAGAATATAGAAACAGATAGCAAAATCTGCTCTCCTTCTGAGGGAAAAATAATTTCACTGCCTAGTTACCATCTGGATTGCATCATCTTTAAACAGAATGACTAGACATCAATATATAACCATCTGAATTATCCAAAGATTTGTAGAGAGATAGCCATCATGGGATGGAGAAAAGAGGGATGAATTCTAATCTTTTCTTACTTATTCTGGATTCATTGGCATATACGCAGAAGGAGTAAAAAAATCTCTGCAATGAACTAATTTTTCCTTCATAAATCTTTTTTTCTTTAATTCACCAAAGCAAGAATGTGGAAAAGTTGTGTGCTTAGTTGTTTCCAATTCTTTGTGATCCTATTTGGGATTTTTTGGCAATGATATAGAATTGTTTGCCATTTCCCCCTTCTCCATGTCATTTCACAGTTGAGGAAACTGAGACAAATAGGGATAAGTGATTTGACTAGGATAATCCAAGTAGTGTCTGAGACCTTATTTGAACTCAGGAAAAGGAATCTTCCTGATTTTAGGTCTGCTGCCCTGTTGACCATACTACCTTGCTGTCCCATGGAAAACAAACAACAGTAACAACAGCTGATATTTGTCCAGTGTTTTAAGGTTTACAAAACTTTGCATATGTTATTTCATTTCTCTCTCACAGCCTTGTGAAGGATGCACATAAATGTGTGAAGGATAACTTTATTGGAAAGTGAGGCAATGGAGGTATTACTTTTGAAACAAATTGGTGATTTATGGTTGGTGGGTGGTAGAAGAGATTGCTGGTCTTAACCCAGAAAGAACTAGATTCCCACCTTGTCTCAGATATTAACTGATTATCACCCTATGCAAGGTACTTTAAATTTTATGGGTTTCTTCATCTATAAAATGATGGGATTAAACAAAATGGGTTCTAAAATCCTTTCTAGCTCTAAATCTAAGATTGTATTTTCCATATTTATTTGTTTCAGTCACTGGTCCTAAGGTAGTTAGATTTAGGAAGAAAATATAAGATTAAGAAATCTCTAAACAAATTATGGCTTTAGTCCTGATTTCTCTGGACTTTAATACTCCTATCTTAGCAAGCCTTCTCATTTTGGAAGATGTTTTTGTTTCCTCTTCCAACTGAAGGTCTTCTCCAGAACCTCCACTCCAGGAAATGCCCAAGCCAACCATCCTCACTCCTCTTGGCTCTGTTACTGGCTTTTCAGACTTCTCTACTTCCATCCCAGCAATCTTCTCACTCTGGAAGATTGAAGCTCTCCTGTAGATCTCTTATTCTGGAAGAGTATTCTATCCCACATTCCTACTCCTATTAGGGAGTTCCTCCTTCAAAGTGCCAAAGCCAGATATACCCATTCTTCTTGTTTTCCATTCTTGCTCCAGAAATTCTCCATCTTCCTCCTTCATTTTTTATCTCCCTTTTACATATCATTTTTCAACATTATAATGTAAGGTTCAGGAAAACAAAATTTTTTATTTTGTTTCTTGTGTTTGTATTTCTAGCACTTAGCAGAGTGCCTGGTACATAAAAAGTGCTGTTTAATAGATGCTTTATCATTCATCTATCTAATTATCTATTCATCTGTCTCAGAATTGTATTCACACCTTTTAAACTGGCCCTATATAACCTTGGGGAAGTGTTATTTGGCCCTTCTGGGACTCCATTCTTTGATTTGGAAAATGCAGGTGTTATATTCGAGTACTTTCAATTTCCCTTCCAACTCTAAATTTTGTTATCCTGTGCTGTGTATAATCTCAATTTGTCTCTGCAACTGCAAATACAAATACTTAATTCAATCAAGCCGTTGCTTCTTTTTGAAGATGAAAAAAAGCTTTTTAGGCAAGATGTTCCAATGACTATGGGATCCATTTAACCTTAAAAAGCAAAAAAAAAAAAAAAAAAAAAAAAAAAAAAACAAAAAAAAACACAAGCCACAAAAATCTACTCTTTAGCTCCACAATTATACTGCTCCTTTAACAAAAACATCTCTTTGTATCTTCATTTCGTGTTTCTGTAGGTTTATAGCTGCCATTGAACTTGAGGGCAGAAGTTCACTGAAGCATTTTATGCTGTAACAGCCTTTTGGAATTATCACTTTTCTCCCTCTCTTTTTTTTTTTTTCACTAGATGATTATCAAGCTAAGAAACACATTTTGAAAGTAAAATACTGTATGAGAAAGTTGCAACAATGCATAGCTGTTCTTCATCTTTGTAGGTTGACAAAATGTTAACTGGAACATAAAAACCTCTTGTCATAATCAGATCACAATATAAAACATCCCAGAAGAGAAAAGATAATAGGACCTTTACCAGACTATAGAATGAGATTACAGATGAAAATGGTACTTTAATTTTGGCACCTGAGACTAGCCTGTGGAGGTGTGTGTGAAAGAGTGAATTTGTTCTTTAGTACTTAGATAAGGTAGGTTATGAAAGCGAAAGGAATTCAAGTAATTGCTGTGGATTCAAAAACAGACTGTTTATTCAATGGCTTTCTTAAGCAAGGTACATTAGTCCAATCAAAGTGGAACAGTGGGAAAATACTCAAGAACTGGATGACTATTGCTTCTTGAATCTGTCTGCCTAGTGCTATCCAATCAACTCTTTTCTGGTTCATTTATTCCTTCTTAATGTCCTAAAGACAGTAAGAAGGCATTTTTGGTAGTTGTTGACTGCTGTTCCAGAACCTAGCAGAAAAGCAACCAGCCCACTAACAATTTTTAATGGCAAAAATTCTTTCATCCTGTACTTTGAATTACCTGGGAGCAGTCATGCACCAAAAACTAAGCGGTATTTTTTCCATGAGCAGCAAGGTTCCATGAGCAGCAGTGGAAGAGCAATACATTCTAATAAAAAAAAAGTGTTTATTGTATTATGAAATATTCCTTCAAACCTGTAAGCAAGGCTTCTTTCAGTGTTTAAATGACCAAAGTGGCATGGTCAAAATATACCAACTTTCTTTTTTCCTTTCTACTTGGTATATGCTAAGGAAAACATTCAAATCTCCTGTGGCTATTCAAATAGCTAGAAGTTTTATAAAGCAAGCTATGGCCAAATTTAAAATTCTCATAGCACATTATGAATTGGAAGAGGTTCAAAAACAGCCACCAACTCTTTGTGATTATTCTCACTTCTAAAAATGACCATTTCACAACTTGTAATTTTTGATGAAATCTTCACTTTTTATATTAAAAACAGTGCTGAAAGCATTCTGGCAAAAATGAATGAGCACTTGCAAGGGCATTCCTCTTCTGAGTGTGTGAAAATTCATTTCTCAGTGCTTCAGAGGCATATAGGTTTGAGAGAAAACGGGAAGACACTGGAAACCTTTTGGAAGGAATGGTCTAAGTGTTTTGGAGACCTAGATGAAGGAGTTGTTAACTTGGAGTTAATAACCTGGACTACTACCTTTTATAAAGTATTCTCATATCGTGCAACCCCATTTCCCACATCCCCCTATAGGCACACACATACTTTTCTATTTATTGATGATTACATCCTTGCATTTCCTTGCCCAAAACATTACATCTCTTGACTCCTGGAGCTTTCATTGGCTGTCCCCTATGGCTTGAATTCACTTCCTCCTTACTTCATCTTCTGGCCCATCGGACTTCCTTCAAGAACCAGCTAAAGCTTCATCTTCTAAGAGAAATCCTTCCTGTTACCCCATATCTTTCATGGTTATTTCTAATTTAACTTGTATGAATCTGGTCTGTATATAGATTTTTTGTATATGTCTCTCTATTAGACTGTGTGCTCCTTGAGACCAGTGACTTATTTTTTGTCTTTTTTTGTCTTTGTATCTCCAGTGCTTAGTGCAGGATTTGAACCCAGTAGATTCCTAAAACATGTTTATTAACTGACTTGGATTCATTAATGAAAAAATAATTTTGATAACTATATTTCATTTAGATTAGTTTTCTTTGTAATCTTAGAATTTATGCATTTAAAGACAGCATTCTGAGAAATGGTTCATAGTTTAGAATTCATAGGGAATCTTAGAGGTAATTTAGTCCAAATTCCTACTTCTTTATTTATAGGAAACTGAGTCCTAAGGAAAGTAAATGTGACTTGCCTAAATTCTTAACATTGGTGACAGAATGTGAACAAAAGTCCTCTGCCTCCAGTCACCATACTCCCTCTATAACACCTGGCTCTTTTTCACATACATCTCTTTCATCATTTTTCTTATGCAAAGAAGAAATTAGTTGCTACAAAAACTGTACACTGGAAGGGGTCCAGACTATGTAACAGGATAACAGATTTTATCTCAAAATCTCTAACTCCCTCAAAATCTTTCCTTTTCAAGAACTTCACCATTTGCTTTGATGTCTGAAAATAGTGCGGAGAAAGTTTTTCTTTGTTATGGCTACTATTTATGGCTAAATATGATTATTTAGATTGAAAGTAAATCTTGGATGAAATCTCTCTAAATTAAATAGAAAAAAATAAATTCCTACAATAAGTTCTAAGGGGAAAACAACAGCAAGCTGGAAGCAGTTGCAATATCAGTACATTGAAAGGTTACAGAACATTACAAAGAGTAACAGAATACTATAATTCTTGAAAGTACCTCAGCAGCCATATAGTGGACTATATAGCTGCTGAGATCTCTTCCAACTCCACGTGAGCAAGTATGTTCTCTACAGTATATCCAACAAGTGATCATTTAGCTTTTGCTTGGAGACTTTGAGTGAGAGGAATTTGTTGTCTCTAGAAGCTGTCCATTCCTCTTTTTGGATTGCTTTAGTTATTGAAAATTATTTTCCTTAAATCAATCTTAAAATTTTTCTCTTTGCAACATACATTCTATGTTCCCAAAGGAAGTTATTGCATTCAAGATACTATGTCACTGTTTCATTTTTTTTTTTTTTTTACTTTGGCTGTCTGTTTTAAACTAACTTAATCATAGGTTAAATTAACCTAGTTATAATTTCAACTCCCAGGACCAATGATTTGAAACTTTTGGATTGTTTTTGTTCTTAACATTAGCTTGTTTTCATGCAGGATTTGTTCTTTATGTCACAGGATTCCTGTCAACAGAATTTTATTTGATTTCATTGTCTCTTTCACTTTAAGGGGAACTTTCTCAAGTTCTCTCTCTCTGTGTCTCTGTTTGTCTCTCTTCCTCTTTCTCTAAATCTGTTTAAATTATTATTATTGTTATTATTATTATTATTACTATGAGCTTTTATCTTCCCCTCTTCTAGTATTAGTCTGTAATAAACTATAATATTCAGAAGAACATACTCATATTATTTCCTGAATGTTTCACTGTTGTTGAAAAAAATCGCTATATACTTGTGGTTTCATTTACTTACTAAAGTTAGCTATTCTGAACTATCTCTGCTTTCACTCACTTCCAGAGTCAACCAGAAAACCAAATTAAACACCCTAAGAAAATTGAACAGGCAGATCACCTCACTTTATGGTTCTTCCTCCAGAAAAAAAATCATCCTATTATGCTGTAAGAGTGATATTAGAGTCTCTTCCTCAAGCCTGTAACCAAATTGTAAGATGTCCTTTTTATTAACTTCTGTAATGCAGTTATTAATTGTTTTTATCCTAACATAAGGTCATGTAAAAACAAATAGAAATTTCCCCCAAATTTGAAAACTTTAATGGGAAATTGTTGCTTATATGATCAGCTCTGAAAATATTGAAATTATAAATGGACAAAGTGGCCTTCAATTGCTCCTCTACTATTTGAGTACATCCAAAAATGAGGGTCCCTAAGTCATATTGATAAGATTGAAGAGATGGCTATTTTAAGGAAACCAGATACAATTCAATTTAATAAACCTTTACTAAGTACTTATTATGTGCAAGTATAAAGATGGAAAGAAAAATTAGTTTCTTTGTAGAAATTTTAAGGTGTGTGGGAGGCAGTTCATTCCTCTGGATGAAAAGTAACTAACATTATCCCGCTCCTTCTCTCTCTTTCTTTCTCTGCATCTCTTTGTCTGTGTCTGTGTCTGTCTGTATCTCTTTTTCCTCTCCTTCTTCTGTCTTTCTCTCTGTTTCTCTGTTATTTTCTCTGTCTCTTTCTCCTTTCCTTCTTTCTTCAAACCACCAAAGCCTCCTTCCGAAGGTCTAAGACAGATATTGATTTAATGCATTCATATCCATTGACAAGAATGCTTTTGTGTCTTTTTTTTAAACATTAAGAATCATAGTTTCTACGAGTCATTTTGATAAAATTGCACATTTGATCTGAGTCAAAAGTTTTCCTTGAAGAAATTCCTTCAAGGCATTATTTCTCTGATAAAAATAAACTCCTTGATAGCAAAGATTTTTTAATATTATCTTTTTATCCCCAGGACTGAGTACAAAACCTGTCACTTAATAGGTGCCATAAGATACTTAATAAAGTTTGTTAAGTCTCCATCTTTCTCTCTTTAGTAAGTTGTTTTTATATTGATCAGTCACTGCTTAAAAAGACTCAAATACCTTTGGCTGTCAGCAGAGATTGGAGGATCAGTTATGCCTTTGAGATAACCTTCCATCTACTCTCTCTCTGTATATCTTATATATAATGAGTAATTTATATGATTTCTCTATTTGTCCATCTGCAAGCTTTTTGTTTATATTAAGCAATTAGTCAAGTGACTGACACAAAGTTAATTCTTAACATTAATAAATGCTGATTAATTTGACTGTCTTCATATCCTTTCCTGGAAGAATGTTGCCAAAATTCTTAAGGTAACATGTGAATCAATAATTATATAAGATATATAAAATGTGTCATATTTTATTATGTCTATTATTGTGTACTTTTTTTGTTGGGACAAATCTATTGTGTTAAAAATACTATCCATGGAGGATTCTGGGAATATAGTGGAGTAGGTCAGAAATTCTAAGAGCTCCAGTTTTTCCCCACAAACAAAACAAAATTGCCTTCAGAGAAAATATAAAGCTGTGAAAAATAAATAAGACTTATGGCAGATCAAAGAGAAAATTTTACAAGAAACAAACAAAAATTCAAATAGCTACAATTAGAATTGTTTAAGGCTTAAGCTGTAATAAAAGACTGCTGGTCATGGGGTACCATATATTGACAATCAATAGAAATAGGGTTGTGGCTGAAAATATTATATCCAGCAAAATTAAATGTAATATTGAATGGAAAAAATGGATATTCAATGAGCTCTCTGATTTTCAGAATTTTGTCTCAAGCAAACGTAAATTCAACAGAAAATTTAATATATAAGAGCCAACATCACAGATTAATTTCAGGTAACTCAAAAAGAACACACTTTTTATGTTTTTGATGTGGAAATGTAAACTATATATCTAAGAATGACATTAATAATTGGATAGTCCAAAAGAAAAATTGGAGTAAAGTTGAGTATGATGTGACTCTAAAAAATAAAACTATCTAGAAAAACATAAAAACATAAAAATAGCAATTATGCTATACTAATGAGGAAGAATCAATACAGAAGAATTAAATGAGGGAGAAGGGCTGTAGTTCTGAAAACCTATTCACATTGGGAATACATTAAAGGGGCAACAATACAAACAAGTATAAATACATCTATCTCTTTGGTTCTCTGTCTGTCTATTTATCTCTCTGTCTGTTCATCCATTTATTTGTCCATTCATCCATGAATCCATCCATCTAACTATTTATCTGTCTGTCTGTTAATCCCCAAAGAGGTAGTATAGATATAGCATTTTTTTTTTTGTCAAGAATTGAATAAACAGAAAACAGGATTGTATTGTCTTTGGGAATTGCAAGGCTCTTTTACTGTTCCCCAAGCTTCCCTTAAAAGTAAATTTTGTCAGTGTTGTATTTCATTAAAATTTAAAATCCAATGATCTCTGAAGAAATAAAAACGAATATTACACAGAGGGCAATGGAGAGGTGTATGATAGGTGCTAGCAAGCTACAACATATAACTGGTGAGGAACTTTAAAGAATGTGAAAAAAGACTTCATTTAGAGAATTAGATGAAAAGAAGTAAAGTAATGAATAAACATTTATTATATCCCTACTGCATGTCAGACACTGTGCTAAATACTTTATCAATATAATTCTATTTTATCCTCATAAAATACTGGAAGTAGATACTACTATTAATCTTATTTTACAGACGAGAAAACTGAAGCCAACGAAGTTTAAGTGATTTGCTCAGAGTATCACAGATAGTTTCTGAGGCTAGTTTTTCTGACCTGGGAACAGCTAGATGAAACAGTGGAAAGAGTGATGGGTCTGGAGCCTAGAAGACTCATCTTCATGAGTTCAATTTTCATCTTAGCCAGTTTCTAGTTAAGTCATTTAACCTTGTCACTTTACAAATTTATATCTATAAAGTTAGTTGAAAAAGAAATGACAAAGAATTCCATTATCTTTGTGAAGAAACCCCCAAATGAGATATCAAAAAGTCAGAAGTGATTGAAACAACTCCACAGCAACAGAAAGAAGAATTTTCCATTTCTGATCCCAAACTCTCTGAGACTTTTAAAAATTAATTTATAGGTAAAGATACTTACCAGATGTTGGAAATTACAGATTATGTATTATTTGCACAAGGAAAAGGAAGAAAGTTTGAGGAGGTAAGATTCAATGCTTATTCTTTTCTACTGATCATTGATAACTTAAAAAAGAAAAGAAATGGCTAATGTGAATATCCATTATTCAACTACAGACCTAGAAAAAGTGAAAACTTTATAAATATGAAGAAATTTAAGGAAGAAGATATTCTATTCCCTTCAGCTTCCAGAAGACATTTTGTTAATTTGAGAATTCTTCTTGTCTATTGATTTTATTCATTTAATACTGAAAAGAAAGATGAGTATATAAAAGCAGCACTTAATAAAAATATTTGTCAGATAAAAATGTTTATGAATTTGCCTCCAAAATGGATGTTACTAAGTTGGGAGAAAAATATTTTAAAATTTCACATAGATTACATAATTACCTTAGGCTCTCACCTATTTAAATGGAGTATTAATAATGACATTCCCAATGCATTATAATAATGAAGGAAAATCATCACACTCATTAAAGAAATGGAAGCACAGATGGTCATTATTAATTGCTGAGGATTGGGTATAGTAATCAGGAAGACCCAGAACTTTAAAAATAACTACTGAAAAGACTATGGTCTTAATTATATCAGTTATAGAGACTGTCTTCACAGTGGCAAAACTCTAGATTAAAAACTCAGTGAATATTTTACTGATAATAACATCATTTGGTTGATTAATTGAATTTCCCCTGAAGCCTCTTCCCTGTTTGGTCTTGTGCTGACACAGGCTTGGAGCACCAAGTTTGGATTGAGAATTGCTGGATCTTTTTTTTTTTTTTAACTACTTAAATGGCAACATTTTGATGCCACCCTTTGATCCTTTTATGACATTCCTTATCTAGAAAATTGGAATAAAAATGCATAGCTGTCCCCTTCCCCCCTTAGATGAGTGTTGTGAGACTTAATTAGGCTCTTTCAGAAATTTGAGCTCCTCAGAGTAAAGTTTTAAAAAAACAAACAAACTCAAAGCCTTCTTAATAGATGATCTTTGAATGAAAAGCTTTGGGGAAAAAGAGATAAGGTAGAAGAAAGGGACCTTTTTCATAGCTCATCATATTTCTTTAATCATTCCAGGTAGAATTATTTTTGGATTAATTAGATACACCTATCACATCACCCTTTACCTACAAAGATGCGAGAAAAGTGCATATATTCAGAAAAAGGAAATACTCAGGATTCATCCAAACCTTAGAAGTGTTCTTATTCACTGAATTTGCCATGTCATATTTCTGCGACTCCTAGCTATCCAATATGGAAGATGCCATGCCCTCCTAAATGTCAGCATTTTTTAAAATTTCATGTAGATTTATATGGTCATTTAGTGGTTTTACAGAATCATATAATTATATATGAAGAGCCAAAAGTATCCAGATATGAAGCTAGAAGAGTTTGAAATGGTCAGGAATAGAATGTCTTAATATTAGTAAATATAATTATATCAGTAAATTATTCCAAACTTTACCTTGGTGAATGAATCCAGCAATAACATGACAAAAATAAAATACAAAATGTTTCAGAAGGCAGAAATTCCATCTTCTTCATCATTGAACTTTAAAAAAATAAAATAATTCACTAATAGAAGTATGATTTGAGATGATTATCTTAGTAGAAATTTGGCAGGGAAGACTTCTGGATGACAATTGCATATTCAAAAAGACAATTTACATTTTTCTTGAAAATACAGATCTTAATCTCACATTTTTTTTTTCCAGAGGATAAAACACAAAGGGAAAAATAACAATCTGTCTTTGTCCTAGACCACTTAGGAATGTGGAAAAAAAGGAGATTATATTTGCTTAGGTATTTCCCTTTTACTTGTTTAAGTTCTAATGAGATATTTTACTTCTCTTAGTCCTTTACCTGCTTCTAACAATTAAATATCCAGACTGAAATTGACTTCAGAGATTCCCAATTTTTAACTGAATTAAAGCATAATGAGCTATTTTAGTTATGAAAAAATGAAATTTTGTTTTTTTTGTCCTTTACTTTTGAAGAGGATCACTGATATTACAGGATTATGGCATGATGTACATGAATTGGATTTAAGTGACAATTGCACAGATTCATCAGCCTTACTCTTTCTTCCAGAGTCATGGAAGTCCATGCGACACTAAGATGACTGGAAATGGCTTGGGATGCAGTAAATGACCTTGCCATCTTTGATGGCTCACCTTGCTCTAAGTGCTTCACAAGACCTACTTCAGCTGCCTTAGAAATAAATTGTTCTAATGTGCCTATTCCAGTGGAATATACATGCTTTGGATAGGTACCCTTCTCCCCCTCCCCCCCCCCACTTACAGATGGGTTTGAAACTTACAGTTACCCTTAATCTAGTTCCACCCATCTGCTAAGACAGTTTTACTGAGATGTGGCTGCTGTTCATGGTATAGCTTCTTGGAGGCACAGATGAGAGTTGATTAAATAAGGAACACTGAAGATTGATGAAGAGCCCTGAAAAGGGCTCATTAGATCATCATAACAGAGGTGGTAGTTCTCTTTAAGCACTTATACACCCTGAAATTATGGTTATAGATATGTTTAATAAAGATATTTAATGATACTTGGGACCAGAACTGTGTTCACTAAAGAATTTCACAAGACTTCATTTTTCCATGAAGCCATATGCTAGTGATAAAATTTGGAACTGAAAGGGGAACTTTGAGAAAGATTATTGGGGATGTGGTAATGGAAGTTTGTTTTGGGAATTATCATTTATTTTCAAAGAGGACTGATGGCATCAAGGGTGAGATTTTGACTTGTGCATAAATTGGATTCAAGTGAGACAGAGTTAAACAAAGTCATGAACTTTATCCTCTCTTCCTGGTCAATGACGTTCAGTGGCAAAGCAAAAGTCAGGATGACAATTGATGATCTGGCATGCAGTTGTACATGACATTGCATCTTTAATGTCTGATCAAGCTCTAAGTGCTCCACAGCAGCTGCTTCAGCTATTATCATATTGGAACAAATTGTTCTGATGTGCCTTTTCCAATGGAGGAATTCTTCAAGTGCTTGGATGTAGACATTCTTCTTACACACTGACTGTTTTAAGGCTTGTTGGTTACTTTCAACTTGGCTTAGCCCATCTGCTGAAATGGTTTGCTGGGGTGTGGACACTGCTCATGCTATAGCTTCTTGGAGTCATATGTGAGAATTGGGACTCAGCAAGTCCTTACATCAGGGATGCTAGTTATTTTGAAACCCCCCCATGCATATGTACCATGTGGATTGGCCTGAGACGATTTTGAAAGCATGAAAGTATGTCTGAGAACTCAGAAGATTCTAAATGATTTTGATGTGGTCATACAAAACCAGGACAGAAGGTAAGCAAGAACCATAAACCTGTAGGGAGAAAATGGATGATCCCAAGTGGAGGAGTAGGCATTAAGTAGGTGAAATTCCTCTCCCAATCTTAATCTTGCTGCAGAATAATAATGGGCTTTCCTTTAGTTTGGAGTGTTGAGTTTGGAGGAACTCATTTTCTAAACCAGACATATCAAACTCAAATAGAAATAGGAGTCATCAATATTTAAATAAGGATTCCCATGGACCACAAAATTTAGTTTTAAAATGTAATATTGTCTGTTATATTTTTATTTGATTAAATATTTACTGATTACATTTTAATCTGATTGTAGTGCACTTCTGTTATAAACCACTTTGGAAAGTGGGAAAAGATGAGCTTTTATTTGCTTAGATATTTCCCTATACTTGTTTTAGTTCTACTGAGATATTTTACTTCTTTTAGTCCTAACGTTTGCCTGCATCTATTAATATAGGAAGCAACTGAATATCCAGACTGAAACTGACTTCAGAGGTTCTCAATTTTTAATTGAATTGGAGCAAAATGAGCCAGATTAGATTAATTAATGTTAAAGTTCTCACATTTTAAATCCAAATCCATGTGGAATCAATGTGAATGGGTTATAGTATGATGCAAATGGTAAAATCTAATTTCCCCTGTTAAACACTGAAGTATACAAGAATATAGCATTCAGGAATAGAGTAAGGAGGAAAAAAAATCCCTATCACATTTATATTGTCAAGCATCCTCTTTAATTGAACTTAGGTCCAAAATTTCCTCTGAATGTGTCAACCCTTTTAATCACTGAAAGCAAAATTTGTCTTTTATTTATTATAGAGTTGTTGCATGGATCAAATGAAATAACATGCATAATTTTTTGCAAACCTTTAAGCACTATATAAATGTTACTGTGTGATTGAGATATACCTTTCCTACTGGAAACAGAGAAATCTGAGGAAATATCCTCATCACCTATAGAAAACTTGATCAAGCATCATATACATCAGAAATCTGTTAATTGGATTTTTATATAATGATGAATGATAGGAAAGAAGGAAACAATTAATTAAGCACCTACTACATATTAGTCACTGGGCTGAAAATTTTATAAGTAAATCACATTTGATTCTCAAAACAATCCTAAGAGTTAGGTGCTATTATTATTTTCATTTTATAGATGAAGAAATAGAGGTTACATGACTTCACACAGATAGTGGAACCAGATTTGAACTCTGGTTTATCTATGAGGCCACCTAGCTGCTATAGGATAAGAATATTGAGACACTGTAATAATTATCAAATTAAGATTACATTGTATTGATCCAATCATTCTGAAGATCAATTGGGAACTATGCCTAAAGGACTATAAAACTATGCATGCCCTTTGATACAGCAGTGTCTTTACTGGGTCTGTGTCCCAAAGAGATCATAAAGGAGGCAAAAGGGTCTATGTGTGCACAAATATTTGTAATAGCTCTTTTTGTAGTGACAAGGAATTGGAAAGTGAGTGGATACCCATCAGTTGGGGGAATAGCTGAAAAAGTTATTTTAAGTTATTATAAGAAGGTAATGGAATATTACTGCTCTATAAGATGTGATCAGGAGGATAATTTCAGAGAGGCCATAAATTGATGCTAAGTGAAGTGAGCAGAGCAGAGCTGAGACAACATTGTATGTGGCAACAACAAGATTATGTGGTGATCAATTGTGAAGAATCTGACTCTTTTCAACAATGAAGTGATTCAGGCCAATTCCAATGGACTTGTGATAGAGAGAGCCATCTGTATCTAGAGATAGGACTGTGGTTAATTAATCTGGATCACAACATATTATTTTCACCTTTCTTGATGTTTGTTTTCTTGGTTTTTTTTTTTAATCCTTTCCCCCCCTTTTCATCTGATTTTTCTTGTAAAGCAAATTAAATGTGGAAATATGTTTAGAAGAATTGCATATATTTAACCTATATTGGATTTCTTGCTGTCTAGTAGAAGATTGGAGAAGGGAGGGAAAAAACTGGAACACAGGGTTTTGCAGGGATGAATGTTGAAAAATTTATTTGCTTATATTTTGAAAAATAGAAAGCTATTATTCTAAAAAATAAAAAAAGCCATAAAAATATTAAATTCTATTAGGGTACTTTTTGTGAAAAGTATTTAGTATTATATAATTCTTTAAGGAGCAGAAATACATATATATTAATTGAATATGTACTCTTTCTCTTAGTTAATTAAATGACAATGAAAAGTAAGTTTACTTTTTATTCTTATGACTTTGTATTTCACCACATTTTCTTTATTTTTAGTTCTTCCTACTGCCTTTCCTTTCTTGTTGTTTTAAATTTTTAATTAGTTATTTCCAGTTAATAAGCATGTCTTTTCTTCTTAAATTCTTGTTTTTTCTTCAGCTCTTAGAACACTGCCTACTTAATAATTTTTTGATTGCTTGATTGATTTTTCACTGTCTGGCCTGAATTACTTCTTTCTACCAGTACAGTACATACATTTTCTTCTGCCTGATCCTTGAGTTTATTCATCCTCAGAGTCTTCAGGTTGGAAGGCCTATAGGAACCTAACTAGACTGCCAATCTATATGTAGACACTATATAAATTTCAACCAGAGAAGTCTAACCAAAGCTAGCTTTTGACTCTCCTTTACTTTGGACATGGGAAGTTGATTATCTTCAAGATGGATAAGCACTGTCATATTTCCTCCTCCCCCACCTTAATTGTATAATTGTATGTCTTTTTCTTTCTGGGTTTGGTCAAAATCAATTAAAATTCCCTACCATGGAATGTGGGGAATTCAGATTGAGTTTTTGTTTCCAGAGTACTTTAATATTCTATCCTGAAATAGAAACCTGCCAATTTGATTGTGCTAAGTGCTCTTGGTAGGTGTGGTAGTTAGGACAAATGGGAATTTTAGTTGCATCACTTCTTCAATGCTATTTAGTAAGACTTTTGTCTTATGACATGCTTCTGGTTTATTTGTTTTAGTCAGCTTTGATCAATTCAGCTTTAATCACTGTATTTTAGGTACATTTACATTTTCTTTTGAGACTTTGGGTTGGAGGAATAATTTTGAAAATGATGAAAATGACTGCTTTTTTTTCTTGTCAGTCACTGATCTCTCTTGCAATATTTTCTTAGAAGGTTGTACCTTTTAATGATGAAACAAAGTATTAATCTGATTAATTAGTGCAAATCATTCTGTGTAGACTAGGGAGAAATCAATTTCTACCCATTGTCTAAAGAGTTTATGAAACTGGGACATTCTGGTCCCTTCCCTTCTTTGTCATGTCAAACTTTTCTTGGCCCCTATATATCTCTCTCTTGACAAGAATACATACTTTTTATATCTTCTGTCATGGGACTCCATAGAGCTTGTGATCCTGCCCCACATCTTATGTAAATAGAAATAGTGTGCCTATCAAAAATGCTTAATTAAGATAACTTCTCAAAGATTATAGTGCTTTTATGGCCTAAATTCAAATATTGCCTAATGCATGGAAACATTTATGGCAATCCCAAGCTATTAAAAGCATTTCCTTTAATGACTCAAGCAAAATAATTAGCTCTGTTTAATGTGAACTTGTTTTCTTGCTTTCTTTTTTCAAAACAATTAAATCAAAATCCTCAAAACCTACATTTTTAACCACCGTGTCATAATGGATTCGGTTAGTTTTTTTTCTCTTTTGGAAATCTAGGAAACAACTTCAATAAACATTCAATTAAGTAATAATTCAGACACTGAGACTATATAGATAAAAAAGCTTTATGGTCTCTGTCTTCATACAATATTTTTCTCTTTTTTATTCCAAACTATTTTTTCATCAATGAGAGAAATACCTGTCTGATAAAGATTGATAGCTCATACATAGCTTGTGACTAATTGTTTGTGATATTTGTCTATGATTTGTCTACGATCATAGAGTGACTATGTATATGTCAGAAGATAGACTTGACTCCAGATTCAAAAGAGATCCTGCTGTATACTACCTAGAACCCAGCAGAAAGAACAGCAGAGAAGTACAAATGATTGACCTTCCTGATAGCCCCCTCATTCCCTATCTTCATAGATGGTGATCTACCCATCTTCACAGTCTCAGGAGGAAATCAAGAGTCACTATTCCACAATGACCTTCAGGTCCATTCCTCATTACCCAGTGGTCATGATTCCTTCTTCTTCTTCTTTTTTTTCTGAAGGACTGTGACAGTCTTGAATTCAATCATTGTCTTTCCCTCCATCTTTTCTTTATACTCCAGTGAATCTGTAATTTCATTGATGTGGGCATTTCTTCCAAAGATGACTACCATAGTCCATTCAATCTTGTCATTCTAACAACTGTATATTTTCAAATAAATTTGTCCCAAGATATCTATCTAAGGTGTCAGGATACATTCATTTTCATTTGACATCATGATAATATGTTTGGAGAACCTAGGCTTAATATTGATTATTCTTTGCTCTGCAACAACCCACTTGAATTAAAAAAAAAAAAAAAACTAAAACTAAAACAAAGAAACAAAAAAGCCCCACTGAGTTCTTAGCACAGTTCACTTTGTACCTCTATCAATTTTCCCCTTACCCTTAGAAATGTTTCCCTGTGAGTCTTCAGAATTTCATTTTTGAAAATTTTATTTTGTAGCATTTTAGTTTATGGGATGCTACTTTCTCTCCTTGAACACTAAAACCTATTTTCCTAAAATGTAGGGCAAAATTCAAACAATGTCCAGATTTTCTCCCCTCATTACAAATGCTCTGATGGAATGTTCTCTTCCCTACAAAGTTCTCATCATTGACATTCCTGACTAGCTTCTCTTTGTTGGGAATTAATTCATAAAAGATTTCCCCCCCTTGCTTCTTTTACCATCAGAACGACAGAATTTTTAATTATTGCAAGTCAAGATGTTATTGGATGCTCTAAAACATATAGTATGGTAAGCAAATCTTGAAGACACTTTTTAGTTGTTTCGGGGTGATGGAGAAATGTTGTACTAATTATTTGCTGAGGAAAGGTGAATGTACAAGTATAATGTATTTTTGCATTAACTTTTTTAGTTTTCAAAACATATATGTGGATAATTCTTTGACATTAATCCTTGTGAAACCTTGTGTTCTAATTTTTTCCACCACTTCCATTAACCCCTCCCCAAGATGGCAAGTAGTCCAATAAATATGTTAAACATGGTATATATATATGCATGCATATTTATACTTGCTGCACAAGAAAAATCAAAATAAACTGGAAAAATAAGAAAGAAAATAAAATACAAGCAAACAACAAAAAGACTGAAAATATTATATTGTAAACCACATTCAGTTCACACAGTCTTCTGTCTGGATATAGATGGCTCTTTTCATCACAAAATCATTGGAACTAGTCTGAATCATCTCATTGTTGAAGAGAGCCACGTATCTCGGAACTGATCATCATAAAATCTTATTGCTATATACAATGATGTACTGGTTCTGCTTATTGACTTAGCATCAATTCATGTAAGTCTCTCTAGGGTTCTCTGAAATCTGAGTATTTCTTACAGAAAATCTGATTATTTGTTACAGAAAAAAAATATTCCATATCATTCATATACCATAATTTATTTAGCCATTCTCCAACTGTTGGACATCCAATCAGTTTCCAGTTTCTTGCCACTATAAAAAGAGCTGTCATTAATACTTTTGCACATGTGGGTCCCTTTCCCTCCTTTAAAATCTCTTTGGGATATAAGTCCAGTAGAAACACTGCTGGATCAAAGGGTATGCACAGTTTGGTAAGGCTTTGGGCATAGTTCCAAATTGTTTTCCAGAATGGTTGTATTCATTCACAATTCTACCAACAATGTATTAGTGTCCCAGTTTCCCCTCATTTCCTCCAACATTCTTCATTATCTTTTCCTGTCATTTTAGCCAATCTGAGAAGTGTGTAGTATTATTATCTCAGAGTTGTCTTAATTTGCATTTCTCTGATCAATAATGATTTAGAGCATCTTTTCATATGACTAGAAATGGTTTTAATTTCTTCATCTGAAATTGTCTGTTGATATCCTTTGACCATTTATCAGTTGGAGAATGGCTTGATTCTTATAAATTTGAGTCAGTTCTCTATATATTCTGGAAATATATTATAGAAATTCTCCATATATTTTAGAATCCTGGAATGTAAAAATGTTTTCCCAGTTTATTGCTTCTCCTTTAATCTTGTCTGCATTAGTTTTGTTTGTACAAAACCATTTTAATTTAATATAATCAAAATTATCTATTTTGTGTTCAATAATGAGCTCCAGTTCTTCTTTCGTCACAAATTCCTTCCTTCTCCACAGATCTGAGAGGTATGTTATTCTAATTTGTTTATAATATCACTCTTCATTTCTGGATCATGAACCCATTTCAACCTTATGTTAGTATACAGTTGTGAGTCAGTGCCTAGTTTCTGCCATACTAGTTTCCAATATTACCAGCAGTTTTTTGTCAAATAGTGAGTTCTTATCCCAAAACCTGTTGTCTTTGGGTTTGTCAAACACTAGATTACTATAGTCATTGAATATTTTGTCTTATAGACCTAATCTATTTTACTGATTGACAATTCTATTTCTTAGCCAGCAACGAATGGCTTTGATGACCACTGCTTTAAAATATAGTTTTAGATCTGGTACAGCCAGGCTACCTTCATTTGCATTTTTTTCATTAATTCCCTTAGAATTCTGTACCTTTTGTTCTTCCACATGAATTTTGTTGTTATTTTTTCTAGATCTGTAAAATAATTTCTTGGGAGTTTGTTTGGCATAGCATTAAGAAAATAGATTAATTTTAGTAGTATTTCAAGAGCACTTAACACTTGACCAGTTGTTTAGATCTGACTGTATTTGTGAGGAAAGTGTTTTGTAGCTGTGTTCATACAGTTCCTGACTTTGTCTTGGCAGGTAGAGTCCCAAATATTTAATAATGTAAATAGTCATTTTAAATGGAATTTCTCTTTGTATCTTTTGCTGCTGGATTTTGTTGGTAACATATAAAAATGCTGATGATGTCTATGGATTTATTTTGTGTCCTACAATTTTGCTAAAGTTGTGGATTACTTCTAATAGATTTTTGGTTGATTATCTAGGGTTCTCTAAGTATATCATCATATCATCTGCAAAGAGTGATAATTTGGTTTCATCATTTTCATCATTACCTACTCTAATACCTTTAATCTGTTTTTCTTCTCTTATTGCCAAAGCTAGCATTTCTAATACAATATTGAATAGTAATGTTATTTATGGGCAATCTTGTTTCACTCCTACTCTGAGATCCTCAGATCCTCAAACTATGGTCCACGGGCCAGATGCGGCAGCTGAGGATGATTATCCCCCTCACCCAGGGCTATGAAGTTTCTTTATTTAAAGGCCTACAAAACAAAGTTTTTGTTTTTACTATAGTCCAGCCCTCCAACAGTCTGAGGGACAGTGAACTGGCCCCCTATTTAAAAAGTTTGAGGACCTCTGTTTGGGAATGGTTCTAGTTTGTCTCTATTACATATGATGCTTGCTGATAGTTTTAAATAGATGCTACTGATAATTTAAAGGAAAATTCCCTTTATCCTATATTCTTTAGTGTTTTTAATAGGAATGGGTGTTAACTTCTATTTTTCTGGATCTATTGAGATAATCATAGGTTTTTGTTAATTGATTATTTAAATAGTCAATTATGCCATTAGTTTTCCTAATATTGAACCAGCTCTGCATTCCTGGTATAAATCCTACTTGGTCATGGTGTATTATCAGGGCAATGCTTTTCTTTAATCTCTTTGCTAATATTTTATTTAAATTTTTTGCATAAATATTTATTAGAGAAATTGGTCAATAATTTTGTTTCTTTGGTTTCATTCTACCTGATTCAAGTTTCAGTACTATGTCTGTGTTATAAAAGAAATTTGGTAGGAGTCCTTCTTTCCCTATTTTTCAAAATAGTTTGTACAGTATTAGAACTAATTGTTCTTTAAATGTTTGGTAGAATTCATATGTAAATCCATCTGGTCTTGGAGATTTTTTTCTTAGGGAGTTGATTAATAGCTTGTTCTATTTTTTTTCTAAAATGTGATCATTTAAGTAATATATTTAATTTTCTATTAATCTGGGAAATCTATATTTTTGTAATTATTCCTCCATTTCACCTAGCTTGTCAAATTTATTGGCATAAAAAAGGTTGAGATCTCCCACCATTATAGTTTTGCTGTCTATTTCTTTTTTCAGTTCTCTTAAGTTCTTCTTTAGGAATTTAGATGTATTTAGATACATTTGGTGTATATATGTTTAGTATTAATATCACTTCTTTATCTATGGGCCCTTTAGCAAGATATAGTTTCCTTCCTTATTTCTTTTAATAAGATTTATTTTTGCTTTGTCTTGAACTGAGATCAGGATCATTACCCCTGCTTTTTTTTTTTTTTTTTTTTTTTTTACTTAATCTGAAGCATAATAGATTCTGCTCCAGCATTTTACCTTTACTCTATATCACTGTTTTAAATGTGTTTCTTATACTCAATATATTGTAGGATTCTGGCTTTTAATCAAGTCTGCTACCTGCTTCCATTTTATGGGAGAGTCCATCCCCTTCACATTCACATAAAATGACTAATTCTGTATTCTTATTATCTTATTCATCCTGATATATGCTTTTCTCTTTCCTTTTCCTCTTTCTATCCTCCCCAGTATTTTGCTTCTGACCATCACTTCCCTCAAGCAGCAATCCCCCTTTATAGCCCTTCCCCCTTTCTTATACCTTTCCCCTACTATTTCTGTTTTCCCTTCTATTAGCTTTCCCCTTTCATTTTCCCTTTCCCTTCTCACTTTTCTATAAGGTAAGGCAAGTTTCTCTAAGAAAACAAATATGACTAATATTCATTTTCTCTTTGAGCCAAATCTGATGAAAGTAAGATTCACGCAATGTTCATCCCTGTTTCTTCTTTCTCTCAATTATATAGGTCTTTGACTGTTCATGAGATGTAATTTCCCTCATTTTCCCTCCATTTCCTCCTTTTTTTCCATTACCATCATCTTTCTACCTCTAGTTTCTTTTTTATATGATCACAGTATAATCAAATTATACCTGCACTCTTTATGTATACACAAGATAGATATAATTCTCAAAAGTGCTTTCCTTTTTAGCTTTTTATGCTTCTCTTAAGATCTATATTTGAAGGTCAAATTTTTTGTTCAGCTCTCGTCTTTTTATCAGAAATATAGGAAAATTCACCTTATAATTGAATATCCATCTTCTTCCCTGAAAGAAAATGCTCAGTTTTGCTGGATAGTTCATTCTTGCTGCATTACAAGTTCTTTTGCTTTTTGGAATATCATCAGATTCCAGGCCTTCAATTCTTTAAGTTAGAACCCACTAAGTATTGGGTAATCCTTGTGGCTCCTTGGTATTCGAATTGTTTCTTTCTGGCTATTTGCAATATTTTTCCTTGGCCCCATAATTCTGAAATTTATCCATGGTATTCCTTGGGGTATTTATTTTGGGATCTCTTTAGGAGGTGACTTGTGAATTCTTTCATTGGCTGTTTTACCTTCTGCTTCTAGGACATCATGGCAACACTTTGATGATTCCTGAAAGATAATGTCTAGACTTTTTTTCATCTTAGTTTTCAGGAAGTTCAATAATCCTTAGATTGTCTCTCCTAGATCTATTTTCCAAGACAGTTGTTTTTCCAAGTTGGTAGTTTACATTTTCTTCTATTTTTTCAGGTTTTTTTTTGGTTTTGATTGACTGATCCTTGATGTCTCATTGAGTCACTCATTTCCATTTGTTCAATTCTAATTTTTAGTGAATTTTTTCTTTAGTTACCTTTTAATTTTTTTAATGAATTGTTTTGTTTTATGGATTTTTTTTTCTATTTTACTAATTCTGTTCTTTAAGGAGTTATTTTCTTTTTCCATTTCACAAATTCTGCTTTTCAGGTAGTTTTCTTTTTCCCTCTTGCCAAATCTATTTTGTAAGAAGTTAAATGCTTTTTTCATTTCAATAATTCTATTTTGTAGGGAGTTTTCTTCAGTTAATTTCCATGTTTTCATTTCAAAACCCTCTTGCAATGTTCTCATTTCCTTACCCCATTTTTCATCTAGCTCTCCTTTAAGATGCTTTTAAAAAATTTTCCCCAAGAGATCCATATTATATTGGGACCAATTTATATCACTCTTTGGGACTTTTATCTGGAGGCAATCTGCTTTTAGTGACCTCAAGGTTTGGATTCTGTTCTTCTCTTTCATTTTAAAAACTATATATGATCAGAGTTCTTTTTGCTTTATTGCTCATTTTTTAAAGTTGAGGCCTGCTTTTAGGGTAAGATGGGGGTTGTCTAAGCTTCCTCTACAAGTAGGAGTGGCTAGGTTATTGCTGACTAATTTCCAGTGCTTGGTGGCCATGGCCAGGTTCCCATGAAATTCTACCATTTAGGGGTTCACTATCTTTTGTGTTTGTGTTGGATGTTTTGTAACTTCTCTGCTGATCTACTGGCTTCCAACTAAGGTAGAGTAGCCAATACTGCTGTAGATTCCTCCCACTAGATTCTCCTGCACAGAGCCCAGACCACCCCAGGACTATGCACTGTCCACATTTGGCATCTGTGCTATGAATGCTTGTGCTTGGCTCACCTCCCTCTCTGCCTGATTGAAATAGCCCTTTTCTGGAGATCTTCAAATTTATATTCTGCTGGTAATTTGTTATACTTCCAATATTTGTGGGTTCTGTCACTCCAAAACCACTTCAAAGGCTAGATTTGTTATTAATTTGAAGGCTGTGGGAAAAGCTCAGAAAAAGATGTGTTTCCTCTCTGTCCATCTTGGCTCCATTTCCTACATAATGTATGAGTACATGAATGTACATCTATAGAATATGCTATTATAAAATGTCTTTTAATTTTTAGTATGTTCCTAAAACTGAGTACTGACAAAAGATAGCTGTTTCTTCTTCTTCTTCTTCTTCTTCTTCTTCGTCTTCGTCTTCTTCTTCTTCTTCTTCTTCTTCTTCTTCTTCTTCTTCTTCTTCTTCTTCTTCTTTATCTTCTTCTTCTTCTTCTTCTTCTTCTTTTTCTTCGTCTTCTTCTTCTGTTACCTTTTAATTTTTTAAATGAATTGTTTTGTTCTATGGATTTTTTTCCACTTCACTAATTCTGTTCTTTAAGGAGTTATTTTCTTTTTCCATTTCACAAATTTCTACACAAATTCTAACTATCATGTTAGTGGTATAAGCATGAAAGTTGCTGTGAGGACTTTTAGCACTGTAGTAGGTAAAGATTTTGGATGTAGTCATTACCGTGAGTGGTGGAGATTTTGACTAGTAGTGCGAGGCCAATTCCTGCCTCACAAGCTGAAAAAACTAATTGGATTAAAGGGGTTATGGATATTGAGAATATGTGGAAGTGGGTAATCAGGAGAGTTATAAGGATGAATAGGAACAACATTATACCCTCCAAGCATAGGAGGGTAGATATTAGATGGGATCGATAGATTAGGACTCCTTCTTCTTCTTCTTCTTCTTTTCTTCTTCTTCTTCTTCTTCTTCTTCTTCTTCTTCTCTTCCTCCTCCTCCTCCTCCTCCTCCTCCTCATCTTCTCCTCCTCCTCCCCTCTTCCTCCTCCTCCTCCTCCTCATCTTCTCCTCCTCCTCCTCCTCCTCGTCTTCTCCTCCTCCTTTCCTGTTCTCCTCCTCCTCCTCCTTTCCTGTTCTCCTCCTCCTCCTCTCCTCTCCTCCTCCTCCTCCTCCTCCTCCTCCTCCTCCTCCTCCTCCTCCTCCTCCTCCTCCTCCTTCTTCTTCTTCTTCTTCTTCTTCTTCTTCTTCTTCTCTTCTTCTTCTTCTTCTTCTTCTTCTTCTTCTTCTTCTTCTTCTTCTTCTTCTTCTTCTCTTCTTCTTCTTCTTCTCCTTTTTCTTTCTCTCCTCATTTTTCTTCTTCTTTATCTCCTCTTCTCTTCTTCTTCCTCCTCCTCATTCTTCACCCTCTCTCTCTCCTCTCTCTCTCTCTCTCTCTCTCTCTCTCTCTCTCTCTCTCTCTCTCTCTCTCTCCTCTCCCCATTTCCATCAATGTCTCTGATTTACTGAGCTGTCAATGAGCATCAAGGCAGTTAGAGATTATTTTAATTGGGTATGGTTTCCCTGCTGAGTAGCTTAGTCCTGATTGACAGTTCAGACAATCTGTGATAGGTTACACTAGAAAATTCTCCCTATATCTTCCTTCTACTGCTTCAATGCAATAAAAAATGCTAACAAAACATCCATGCATTAAGCATGAAATGTTCAAAACAACCAGAATAAAATAGATGGAATAGTGAAATTGTTAAGTATTAAGAGTTGGCCTCAAGTCACTTAATAGTGGGGACAATTCCCCCAGTTTGACAGTGTAATTTTGACCTTTAAACACTGCTATCTCTTTGCAAATTTTATAGATTGTTTGTCTTCTCAATAAAGACATTTAAAAAACCAGATTCTGTATATGACCCAGTGCTGGAACTTGAGATGGCACTGAAGTTATTCCTTTAGGAATATATAAGCTCTATACCCTTTGATCCAGCAGTGTTTCTACTGGGCTTATACCCCAAAGAGATATTAAAGAAAGGAAAGGGACCTGTATGTGCCAAAATGTTTGTGGCAGCCCTGTTTGTAGTGGCTAGAAGCTGGAAAATGAAAGGATGTCCATCAATTGGAGAATGGTTGAGTAAATTGTGATATATGAACGTTATGGAATATTATTGTTCTGTAAGGAATGACCAGCAGGATGAATACAGAGAGGACTGGCGAGACTTACATGAACTGATGCTGAGTGAAATGAGCAGAACCAGGAGATCATTATATACCTCAACAACGATACTGTTTGAAGATGTATTCTGATGGAAGTGGATCTCTTTGATAGAGAGCCTTAATTGATCAAAGATGGACAGAAGCAGCTACACCCAGAGAAAGAACACTGGAAATGAATATAAACTGCTTGCATTTATGTTTTTCCTCCCGGGTTATTTATACCTTCTGAATTCAATTCTCCCTGTGCAACAAGAAAACTGTTTGGTTCTGCACACATATATTGTATCTAGGATATACTGCAACCCATTCAACATGTAAAGGACTCTTGCCATTTGGGGGAAGGGGTGGAGATAGGGAGGGGAAAAATCGGAACACAAATGAATGCAAGGGATAATGCTGTAAAAAATTACCCTGGCATGCGTTCTATCAATAAAAAATTATTAAAAAAAAAGGAATATATAAGCTCTTGTTAAATAGCATCTGACAAAGAACCTTATGAAGCTCATAAAGAGAATGTAGCTTGGCTTTTAGGAAGGTATGATTTCAGCAACACTCTTTCGAGAGACAGGAAATTATTAGTAGCGAGCACAGTGTAGATTTTTTTTGGCTATTTTTATTGTTTCCCACTTGGCAAACAATAAAACTTTATTTAATGAATTTTCTGCTCATATGGTACATAAAGATGATCTCCTTTATAATTCTGCCAGTTGCTTGTTGGCTTTCATTTTGAAAACACTGTTCAAATTATCTTGAATTTAAAGAAATTATACTGGCATCTAGGCACTGCAGTCCTGATCTTTAAAACATTGTTTACCAATAAAAAATCTTTATTGAATTACTCAATCATATTTTGCAGCTTAATCTCTGAATAGCATGCTGCTAGGGATCAGAGATCTGCCAATTAGGTCTCTTCAAATCTCATTGTTGCATTTCATCTGCATTTCCTCCCCTTTCTCTTTGATGGAACTATCAGTGATATGATATCATGTGTTTTTTGGAATAACCATTCTGTGAAAATTGAATTTGGAAAGAACACTTAGGTTTATTTTATCTCAATTTCTACATTTTAATAGCACCATATTGCAATGGGGCTGTATCATTACATAACATTTTAGGAAGGAAGCATCATTCTGATGGTCAGTGTTACTGCCTGTTGAGTACATTGTGTTTTGGCATTGGCTTGGTAAGTATTCATATCTCCAGAATAGAATAATAATAAATTGTGTTTATGAAGGATTTGACTACAATCTTGTGTGTATTTCTATTTCTAAATCTGTCACTTTTGTTTTTCCAAGTAACTACAAATATTAGGCCATTAATAAGAATGTGAGCTCTCAACTTTCTATGTATTTATTTCCTAAGAAAAAGAGTGGTACTTTAAAAAAAAACAAACAGATAAAAAAGTAGAGTAGATTTAATGCACATAACTATAAAATTACATATGACAGATAAATGCCACACTAGAAAAGAACAAATTACTTCCACAGCAATTATCTTTAAATTCTGTTTATATAAGAAAATATTTGGCTCTACCTTTTTGGGGAAACTTGAATCTAAATGGTTATGAACAATTACATCAAAGCTTTCTATAAAAAAGCTGAAATAAAAAAGGAGAAAGAAAGAAAATTAACCATGAAAATACTGGGTATCCTAAAAGCCTTAGTGCAGACTTAACTTTTAGTGGTTTAAAACTAACTTAAGAAAATTTTAAAGAAGGGAAAGGGACCTATATGTGTATGAATGTTTGTGGCAGGTCTCTTTGTAGTGGCCAAAAACTGGAAACTGAGTGGATGCCCATCAATTGGAGAATGGCTGAATAAATTGTGGTATATGAACATTATGGAATATTATTGTTCGGTAAGAAATGACCAGCAGGAGGATTTCAGAAAGGCCTGGAGATACTTACTTGAACTGATGCTGAGTGAAATGAGCAGGACCAGGAGATCATTATGTACTTCAACAACAATATTATATGATGATCAATTCTGATGGACCTGGCCATTTTCAACAATGAGATGAACCAAAGTAGCTCTAAATAGAGCAGTAATGAATTGAGCCAGCTACACCAGTGAAAGAAGTCTGGGAGATGACTATGAACCATTACATGGAATTTCCAATCCCTATATTTTTGTCTGCCTGCATTTTTGATTCCCTTCACAGGCTAATTGTACAATATTTCAGAGTCCGATTCTTTTTGTACAGCAAAATAACAGTTTGATCATGTATACTTATTATGTATCTAATTTGTACTTTAATATATTTAACATCTACTGGTCATCCTGCCACCTAGGGGAGGGGATCAGGGGAAGGAGGGGAAAAATTGGAACAAAAAGTTTGGCAATTGCCAAAGCTGTAAAATTACCCATGCATATAAATAAAAAAGCTGTAAATAAAAAGCTATAAAAAACTAACTTAAGACTTTTGAAATGTCATGTTTATGCAAAAAGGCAATTTGGTGGCATAGTGGTTGGATTACCAAGCCTGAAGTTTGAAAGATTCATCTTCCTGAGTCCAAAACTGGCCTTAGTTATTTTCTAGCTGTGGGATTCTGAGTAAGTCACATCACTATTAGCTTTAGTTTCCTAATCTGTAAAATGGAGGATATGGCCAATCATCCCAGTATCTTTGCAAAGAAAACCTCAAATGGGGTCACAAAGTTGGACATGATTGAAAAAGCTGAACAACAAAAAAAATCTATTAAAACAGGCCACACATAGAGAAAAGGTAAGAATGTACTTTAAGACAGACAGGTAAGTGTTTTAAAATTTTTTTTGCATTACAATCCCTTGTAAGAATTATAAATTCATACTTTCAAACACATTGAGTATTCTGAAGATATTATAGATGGGATATTTTTTCAAACATTTTATCTCTATATTTATCTCCATTATACCATGGAGGTCTATTGTTAAAATAGCTTTGAATAATGCCAATTTTTTTTTTTCTGATGTGGACATATAATGGGATAATATCAGATATTTATATAATGCTCTAAGGTTTTCAAAACACTTTATAAACATTTTTCATACATAATCCTCATAACAACTCACTACAGCAGATACCTTAGAAGAGAGAAGCAGGCAGAAGAAGGGTATTTGTCATCGGGAAATGTTGAGGTATAGAGGAATGTTGGCAGTTGGGAAAGAATGAAAAAGAAACTCTGGCTCTCTTTCTTAAATGGATGATCTTAGAGAAGATCTCCAATGTCTAGCCTCACTCTATTTAATCAAAGAAAGGAAGGAATTCTAGATTTAGGGAGTACCAATGAACTTCCAGTCTGACCCCATCATTTTTTTCTAAAGAAACTTTGCTATTGTTATTCAGTCATTTCTGACACTTTGTGATCCCATTTAAGGTTTTATTGGCAAAAATACTAGAATGATTTTCCATTTCTCTTTCTAGCTCATTTTACAGATGAGAAAACTGAGCCAAATGATCTTAAATGACTTGCCCAGTGTCCCACAAATAATAAGTGTCTGAGGTCAGATTTGAACTCAGGAAGATGAGTCTTCCTGACTCCAGGTCCAGCATTCTCTCCACTGTGTCACTTAAACTTCTCAAAAACCTTTCCCAAAACAGTTTAGCAGTTCACTATTGTTTATAAGATAACATATGAATTCCTGTCTTTGGGAGGATGAGATGAACATTTTTGGACATGACCATGAGGGAGTCTGCTTTGCTTGATTATGCATGTTTATGTGGAGAGCTTCATTCATTCATTTGCTCATTAATTTATTCATTTATTAACTTAATGCAATAGTGATTGGATGGCAGGAGGGAGAGAAAAGATTTATTTTTTAAATTAAAAATAAACTAGTTTTATTTAAACTGTCCATTTTATAAGATACTTGATCTGTTGAGGTGGAAGGAAGAAGACATAATCTTACAGATATACTTGAATCTTATTGCCCTCAAATAGATTTTCTGAATTGCCTCTGGAAGTCAGGCAAATCAGAATCAGTCTCCAAATTCACTTCATGCACACGTAATCCCAGACTCCTACAACCTCTACATATGAGTTATTATCACAATGAGACGAATGGCCTTTCCAAATCTTAACATGCTTATTGCAGCAATTCCCTACCCCTTTTGGTTCTGTTGCTACCCAGGTTTTATATTATTATAGCTTTTAATTGACAGAACATATGCATGGGTAATTTTTCAACATTGACCCTTGCAATCACTTCTGTTCCAATTTTTCCCTTCCTTCCCTCCACCTCCTCCCCTAGATGGCAGGCAGTTTCATAATATAAACATGTTAAAGTATAACTTTAAATACAATATATGTGTACATATTTATACAGTTCTCTTCTTGCACAAGAAAAGTAAAAATAGAAAGGTAAAAATAACCTGGGAAGAAAAACAAAAATACAAGCACTCCACACTCATTTCCCAGTGTTTTTTTGCTGAGTGTAGCTGGTTATGTTTATCATTGATCACTTGGAACTTAATTGGATCCTTTCATTGCTGAAGATAGCCACTTCCATCAGAATTGAGCCTCATATAGTATTGTTGATGAAGTGAACAATGATCTCCTGGTTCTGTTCATTTCACTTAGCATCAATTCATGTAAGTCTCTCCAAGCCTCTCTGTATTCATCTTGCCAGTCATTTCTTTCTTTTTTTTTTAATTTTTATTTAATGATTACTTTATATTGACAACATTATCCCTTGCACTCGTTTCTTTCCCGATTTTTTTTCCCCTCCCTCCCTCCACCCCCTCCCCTAGATGGCAAGCAGTCCTTTATATGTTGGATATGTTGCAGTATATCCTAGATACAATATATGTTTGCAGAACCGAACAGTTCTCTTGTTGCATAGGGAGAATTGGATTCAGAAGGTATAAATAACCCGGGAAGAAAAACAAAAATGCAGATAGTTCACATTCGTTTCCCAGTGTTCGTTCTTTGGGTGTAGCTGCTTTTGTCTGTCATTTATCAATTGAAACTTAGGTCTCTTTGTCAAAGAAATCCACTTCCATCAAAATATGTCCTCATACAATATCGTTGTTGAAGTGTATAATGATCTCCTGGTTCTGCTCATTTCACTTAGCATCAGTTCATGCTGCCAGTCATTTCTTACAAAAAAATAATATTCCATAACATTCATATACCACAATTTACCCAGCCATTCTCCAATTGATGGGCATCCACTCAGTTTCCAGTTTCTGGCCACTACAAAAAGGGCTGCCACAAACATTCTTGCACATGCAGGTCCCTTTCCCTTCATTAAAATCTTTTTGGAATATAAGCCCAGTAGTAATACTGCTGAATCAAAGGGTATACACACTTTGATCACTTTTTGAGCATAATTCCAGATTGCTCTCCAGAATGGCTGGATCCATTCACAACTCCACCAACAAGGCATCAGTGTCCCAGTTTTCCCACATCCACTCCAACATTCATCATTATCTTTTCCTATCATCTTAGCCAAACTGACAGGTGTGCTACCCAGGTTTTGATGACTGTCTCCAATCCACACAAACTCTTTCTCCAAAATTCCTGGTAGCAACTTAAAAAAATACTTCTAAGTAATAAGAAGATGTAACTCAGATTTAAAAAACAAACACAAACAACAATGAACTTAAAATGTTGATTCACTTACTGTTAATCAGATAAAAGGAAGAGGAGATAAAGAACAAGTGAAATAATTAATACATTCATCCAACAAATACTTTTTAAATGTTCACTTTTTAATGATGATTATTCTCTACCCATAGTAGAGAATAAAGAAGATCTGGGTCCAGTCCTACCACTTACACTGGCTATGTGACCTTTGATAAAAGCACTTTTCATCTTAGTACCTGGGTAACTTTCTAAGGTGATGAATTGTAGAATATTTGCTAATTTGTGTTTGTAGAGAATGTTGAAATATATTGATGAAATAACCTGGCCCAAGAGACATTGTGCTAAGGATTTAAAGACAAAAAGGAAAAGAGATGAAAACTGACATTAAGGAAATTACATTCTTCTGAACAATGCAAAATATACTCAAGTAAACACAGCAAAATTTGAGGAGAAAGAGAGCTTGTGTATGTTGAGAAATAATACATCTTATGATTCTGAAAAGAATTCATTTCTCGATTTATGAAATGGTATCTTCAAACATCTACATGGCATCTTGCATTGTGTTGAGTCTAAGTTTAACTTGAATAAATTATTAATAATAGCATCCAATATATTTATAACACCCTATATCTGAGAATCTTAAAGTTCCTTATAAACATGACCTCGATAAAATTGACAACACCCATGTGAGATATGAAGTAACAAGTTTTATAATTACTAGTTTCCCTCACCAAGAAAATAAGCTATGAGAGTATGAGCAACCTGTTCAAGGTCAATCCAGCAGAATAAGACACAGTTCTCTTTATTAAAGTAGCTTAGTCTAAGAATAGTTAGAATCCCCTCCAAAAACCTATTCAGTATTCCAAGATGTCTTTAATTGTGTCAAATTGCTTTTATATCCTCAAATAAATGAATTTATTGTATTTCAATATAATTAAAATGCATATTTATAAGAGTTACCAAGTGTTTTGTGAGCAGAAGAGAAGAGCCCATCAAAATCCAACACATAACTCACTTTATGTGAGTTTTAATTCAGCCCACTCCATCTTACTTGTTTTTCCTCATATCCTTTTTCAAGGAAACTAGAAATTGAAGTCATAATCTACAAAATTTCTAATTTTATATTTGAAATTTGAGAAAACAGGAACTTTTAGTAATCTCATTAGTATTCTCAAAATTGTATCATTCATGTCAGCATATAGCTTATAATACAGTGAAACAAGAAAGAAAAAATTGAGATGTGGGACAATGAACAAGTCACTTCAGTTCACAATGCTAACAAGCATTCATTAAGCTTTTATAAAGGGAGTGATTTTAGGGATTGAATTAAGCTGTAGCATTAATTCAAAAAATCTTAGCAAATTTAGGGAAATAGCATTAAGGATATATCTAGGTCCATAAGCTTAGTTTTAATAGCTTCTTCTTTCTACCTCAACAGTTGTGGTACCTGTACAGAACTGGGTAGAGCCTGAATTGGGGAGTTTAACTATTCAAAGCTGGCCATATGTAAAACTGGTGGTGGTGGTGGTGGTGGGGGGGTTGGTTGCTTTTTTGTTGTTGTTGTTGTTGTTGTTGTTTTTTTACAGTAGCAATAACATTATAAAGGGAAAAAAAAGTCAATTTTTACCCTAAAAAGAATTGCTATAAATATTTTTGTACACATAGATCTTTTAACTTAAAAATTTCTATACATGGATAATTTTCAACATTCAGCACTGAAAAAAACTTGTGTTTCAAATTTTTTCCCTCCCTTCCCTCATCCCCTGCCAGACACAGCAAGCAATCTAATATATGTCAAACACGTACAATTCTTTTATACACAATTCCACAAACATCATGTTGCAAAAGAAAATTCAGATCAAAAAGAAAAAAAATAAGAAAGAAAACAAAATATAAGTAAGAAACAATGAAAAGAGTGAAAATATAATGTGATCTACAAGCAGTTCTCACAGAACTGTCTCTGGCCAGCAGATGGCTCTCTTCATCACAAGATCTTTAGAACTGGTCTGAATCACTTAATTTTTTAAAATAGCTTTTTATTGACAAAATATTTGCATGAGTAATTTTTCAACATTGACCCTTACAAAAACTTCTGTTCCAACCTATCCCTTCCTTCCTTCCATTCTCTCCCCTAGATGGCAGGTCGTCCCATACAAGTTAAATATATTAAAGTATATTTCAAATACAATATATGTATACATATTTATATAGTTATCTTGCTGCATAAGAAAAATCAGATTTAGAAAGAAGGTAAAAATCCTGGGAAGAAAAACAAAAACATAAGCAAATAATAACAGAAAGGGTGTACATGCTATGTTGTGGTCCACACTCATTTCCCACAGTTCTTTCACTGGGTATAGCTGGTTCTATTCGTTATTGATCAATTGTAACTGATTTGGATGCTCTCATTATTGAAGACAGCCACTTCCATCAGAACCAATCCTCATATAGTTTTGTTGTTGAAGTGTATAATGATCTTTTGGTTCTGTTTATTTCCTTTAGCATCAGTTCATGTTAAGTCTCTCTAAGCCTCTCTGTATTCATCCTGCCGGACATTTCTTATAGAATAATAATATTCCATAACATTCATATACCACAATTTATTCAGCCATTCTCCAATTGATGGGCATCCACTCAGTTTCCAGTTTCTGGCCACTACAAAAAAGGCTGCTACAAACATTCTTGCACATGCAGGTCCCTTTCCCTTCTTCAATATCTCTTTGGGATATAAGCCCAGTAGTTACACTGCTGGATCAAGGGGTATGCATAGCTTGGTAACTTGTTGAGTATAGTTCCAAATTGCTCTCCAGAATGGTTGGATCCATTCACACCTCCATCAACAATGCATTAGTATCCCAGTTTTCCTTCATCCCCTCCAACATTTGTCATTGTCTATTCTTGTCATCTTAGCCAATTTGAGAGGTGTGTAGTGATATCTCAGCGTTCTCTTAATTTGAATTTTTCTGATCAATAATGATTTGGAACACCTTTTTATATGAGTAGAAATAGTTTCAATTTCATAATCTGAAAATTGTTCATATTCTTTGACTATTTATTAATTGGAGAAAGGCTTGATTTCTTATAAATTAGAGTCAATTCTCTATATATTTTGGAAATGAATATTTTGGAATATCAGAACTTTTAATTATAAAAATGTTTCCCCAGTTTATTGCTTCCCTTCTAATCTTGTCAGCATTAGTTTTGTTTGTACAAAAGCCTTTTAACTTGATATAATCACAATTTTCTATTTTGTGATTAATAATGATCTCTAGTTGTTCTTTGGTGACAAATTCCTTCCTCTTCCACATGTCTGAGAGGTAAACTATTCTATATTCTTCTAATTTATTTATAATCTCATTCTTTATGCCTAGGTCATGAACCCAGTTTGATCTTATCTTGGTGTATGGTGTTAAGTGTGGGTCAATGCCTAGTTTCTCATACTAATTTCCAATTTTCCCAGCAGTTTTCTTATCCAAAAACAAATTCTTATTCCAAAAGTTGGGATCTTTGTGTTTATCAAACACTAGATTGCTGTAGTTATTGACTATTTTGTCCTGTGAACCTAACCTATTCCACTGATAAACTAGTCTATTTCTTAGCCAGTACTAAATGGTTTCGGTGACTGCTGCTTTATAAAATAGTTTTAGATCAGGTAGAGCTAAGCCACCTTCATTTGATTTTTTTTTCATAAATTCCCTTGAAATTTTTGACCATTTGTTCTTCCAGATAAATTTTGTTGTTATTTTTTCTAGGTCATTATAATAGTTTCTTGGGAGTTTGATTGGTATAGCACTAAATAAATAAATTAGTTTAGGTAGTATTGTCATCTTTATTATATTCATTTGACTTATCCAAGAGCATTTAATATTTTTTCCAATTGGTTGCATCTGACTTTATTTGTGCAGAAAGTGTTTTGTACTTTTGCTCATATAGTTCCTGACTTGCCCTTGGCAGATAGAGCCCCAAATATTTTACAATATTTACAGTCATTTTAAATGGAATTTCTCTTTTATCTCTTGTGGTTGGATTTTGTTAGTGATGTTTGCTGATGATTTATGTGGATTTATTTTGTATCCTGCAACTTTGCTAAAGTTGTGAATTATTTCTAATAGCTTTTTAGTAGAATTGCTGGGGTTTTATAAATATACCATCATATCATCTGCAAAGAGTGATAATTTGGTTTCCTCATTACCTACTCTAATTCCTTTAATCTCTTTTTCATCTCTTATCACCAAAGCTAATGTTTCTAATACAATATTGAATAGTAATGGTGATAGAGGACAACCTTGTTTTACCCCTGATTTTAATGGGAATAGTTCCAGTTTGTCACCATTACATATGGTGTTAACTGATGGTTTTAAATAAATGCTACTGACTATGTTAAGGAAAAGTCAATTTATTCCTATACTCTCTAGTGTTTTTATTAGAAATAGGTGTTGTGTAGAGGACTAAAATTATTGAGTCAATGCACTGAGGTCAGGACAGCCCAGCACTTGAGGCTAACTACTGACTGGACAATACTCTATGGGCATATGCTTGGAAAATGGTCCTATCTGTTACTATTCAATATTGTATTAGAAATGCTAGCTTTGGCGATAAGAGTTGAGAAAGAGATTAAAGGAATTAGAGTAGATAATGAATGAGGAAACCAAATTATCGCTCTTTGCTGACAATATGATGGTATACTTCACCCCAGAGATTCTACTAAAAAGTTATTAGAAATAATCCACACCTTTAGCAAAGTTGCAGGATACAAAATAAACCCACATATAAGTCATCAGCATTCTTATCTATCACTAACAAAATCCAGCAGTTGGAGTTACAAAGAGAAATTCCATTGAAAGTAACTACTGATAGTACAAAATACTTAGGAATCTATCTTCCAAAGGAAAATCAGAAACTTTATGAGCAAAACTACAAAACACTTTCCACATAAATCAAGTCTGATCTAACCAATTGGAAAAATATTAAATGCTCTCGGATAAGGTGAGCAAATATAATAAAGATGACAATACTACCTAAACTATTTAATTTAGTGCTATACCAATCAGACTCCCACAAAACTATTTTAATGACCTATAAAAAATAACAACAAAGTTCATATGGAAAAAACAAAAAGTCAAGAATTTCAAGGGAATTAATGAAAAAAAAAATCAAATGAAGGTGGCCTAGCTGTACCAGATCTAAAATTATATTATAGAGCAGTGGTTACCAAAACCATTTGGTATTGGTTAAGAAATAGACTCGTTGATCAGTGGAATAGGTTAAGTTCAAAGGAAAAAACAGACAATAACTTTAATTATTTAGTGTTTGACAAACCCAAAGACCCCAGTTTCTGGGATAAGAATGCATTATTTGACAAAAATTGCTGGGAAAATTGGAAATTAATATGGCAGAAACTAGGCATTGACTCACACTTAACACCATATACCAAGATAAGGTCAAAATGGGTTCATGACCTAGGCATAAAGAATGAGATTATAAATAAATTGGAAGAGCATAGGATAGTTTACCTCTTAGACCTGTGGAAGAGGGAGGAATTTATGACCAAAGAAGAACTAGAGATCACTATTGATCACAAAATAGAAAAAATTGATTATATCAAATTGGAAAGTTTTTGTACAAACCAAACTAATCCAGACAAGATTAGAAGGGAAACAATAAACTGGGAAAACATTTTTACAGTCAAAGGTTCTGATAAAGTCCTCATTTCCAAAATATATAGAGAATTGACTCTAACTTATAAGAAATCAAGCCATTCTCCAATTGATAAATAGTCAAAGGATATGGACAATTCTCAGACAAAGAAATTGAAAGTATATCTAGCCATATGAAAAGATGCTCCAAGTCATTATTAATCAGAGAAATGCAAATTAAGACAACTCTGAGATACCACTACACACCTGTCAGATTGGCTAGAATGACAGGGAAAAATAATGTGGAATGTTGGAGGGGATGTGGGAAAACAGGGACACTCATCCATTGTTGGTGGAATTGTGAATACATCCAACCATTCTGGAGAGCAATTTGGAACTATGCTCAAAAAGTTATAAAATTGTGCATACCATTTCTTACCCAGTAGTAACACTGGGCTTATATCCCAAAGAAATCTTAAAGAAGGGAAAGGAATCAGTATGTGCAAGAATGTTTGTGGCAGCCCTCTTTGTGGTGGCCAGAAACTGGAAACTGAATGGATGCCCATCAATTGGAGAATGGCTGAATAAATTGTGGTATATGAATATTATGGAATATTATTTTCTGTAAGAAATGACTAGCAGGATGATTTCAGAAAGGCCTGGAAAGACTTACATGAACTGATGCTGAGTGAAATGAACAGGGCCAGGAGATCATTGTATACTTCTAACAACAATACTATATCATGATCAATTCTGATGGATGTGGCCATCTTCAACAATGAGATTAAACATAGTTCCAATAGAGCAGCAATGAATTGAACCTGCTACACCTAGTGAAAGAACTCTGGGAGATGACTATGAACCACTACATAGAATTCCCAACCCTTCTATTTTTGTCCACCTACATTTTTGATTTCCTTCACAGGCTAATTATACACTATTTCAAAGTCTAATTCTTTTTGTACAGCAAAAAACTATTTGCACATATATACATATATTGTATTTAATTTATACTTTAACATATTTAACATGTATTGGTCAACCTGCCATCTGTGGGAGGGGATGGGGGGGAAGGAGGGGAAAAATTGGAACAAAAGGTTTGGCAATTTTCAATGCTGTAAAATTACCCATGCATATAACTTGTAAATAAAAAGCTATAATTAAAAAAAATAATAATGTCTTAAGACAAGTGGCCCAGAGGGGGAAAAAAGATCTCTTTGGTATATAAGCCCAACAAAGCTAGTATTTATAATACAATATTGAATAGTAATGATCATCATGGGCAATCATGTTTCACCCCTGATCTTACTGGGAATGATTGTAGTTATCTCCATACCCTATAATGCTTGCTGGATGTGTGATGGATTTGAATAGTTGCTTCTGATCATTTTAAGGAAAAATCAATTTATTCCTATTATCTCTAATGTTTTTTGTAGGAATGGGTGTTGGATTTGTCAAATGCTTTTTATGCATCTATTAAGATATAATCATGTGATTTTTATTAGTTTGGTTATTGATAAAGTTGCTTATGGTGATTGTTTTCCTAATATTGAATCAGTCCTGTATTCCTGATATAAATCCTACTTGGTCAATGTGTATTATTCTGGAATGAACTTGCCATTATCTCTTTGTTAATATTTTATTTATGATTTTGCCTCAATATTCATTAGCAAAATTGGTCTATAATTTTTGTTCTCTATTTTGAGCCTACTTGGTTTAGGTGTCAGGACCATATCTTTGTCAAAAAAAGAGTTTGGCAATTTTTCCCTATTTTCCAAACAGTTTGCATAGTATTGGAAACAATTTGTCTTCACATGTTTGGTGGAATTCACATGTAAATCCATCTGGCCCTGGAGGTTTTTTCCTTAAGGAGTTGTTTAATAGATTGTTTTATTCCTTTTTCTAAAATGGCACTGTTTAAGTAATTCATTTCCTCTTTTGTTAATCTGGGGAACCTTTAAGTATTTTTCCATTTCATTTAGATTATCAGATGTATTGGATACAGTTGGGCAAAATAACTCCAATTATTGCTCTAATTTCCTCTTTATTGGTGGAAAGTCCTCCCTTTTCATTTTTGATACTATCAATTTTGATTTCCTTCTTTCCTTTTTCTAATCCAATTAATTAAAAATTTATCTATTTTGTTGTTTTTTTCATAAAATCAACTCAATTTTGTTTATTAATCAATAGTTTTCTTACTTTCAATTTATTTAATTTTCCCTTTTATTTTCAAAATTTCAAATTTTTTATTAAATTGGGGGGGTTAAATTTATTCTTTTTCTAGCTTTTTTAGGTGTAAGCTCGATTCATTGATCTCTTTCTCTATTTTATGTGAGAAAGCATCTAGAGATATAAAACTCCACCTAAGGACTGCTTTGGCTGCATCCCAGAAATTTTGATATGTTGTCTCATAATTGTAACTTTCTTGGATGAAATTATCCATTGCATCTATGATTTTCTGTTTTGCCCATTCATTCTTTAGGATAAGATTGTTAAATTTCCAATTAATTTTGATCTATTTTCCCCTGACCATTTATTTATTTTTTTTAAAGCTTTTTTATTTTCAAAACATATGCATGGATAATTTTTCAACATTGGCTCTTGCAAAACCTTGGGTTCCTAATCCCACCCCTCTTACTCCTATTGATGACAAGTAATCTGATATATGTTAAACATGTGGAATTTTTGTATACATATTTCTAAAATTATCATATTGCATGAGAAAAATCAGATTAAAAAGGAAAAAATGAGAAAGTAAACAAAATGCAGGCAAACAACAACAAAAATGTGAAAATAGTATGTTGTGTTCTACACTCAGTTCCCACAGTCCTCTCTCTGGCTGTAAATAGTTCTCTTCATCACACGATCATTGACACTGACCTCAATTATCTCATTGTTGAAAAGAGCCATGTCCATCAGAATTGATCATTGCATAATCTTGTGGTTGCCATGTACAATGATATCCTGGTTCTGCTCACTTCACTTATCAACAGTTCATGTAAGTCCCTCCATGCCTCTCCAGTATCATCTTGCTGATCATTTCTTATAGAACAATAATATTCCATAGCATTCATCTATCATAACTTATTCAGCCATTCTCCAATTGATAGGCATCCACTCACTTTCAGTTTCTAGTCATGACAAAAAGGACTGCCACAAACATTTTTGCACATGAGGGATCTTTTCCTCTCTTTATGATCTTTTTGAGATATAAGCTCAATAGAAACTGCCAGATCAAAGGGTATGCACAGTTTGATAGCCTTTTGGGCATAATTCCAAATTGCTCTCCAGAATGGTTGAGTCAGTTCACAACTGCACCAACAATGCATTAGTATACCTGTTTTCCCACAGACCCTTCACCATGTAGCATTATTTTTTCCTGTCTTCTTAGCCAATCTGAGAGGTATGTAGTAATACCTCAGAACTGTCTTAATTTGCATCCCTATGATCAATAGTTATTCAGAGCACCTTTTCATATGACCAGAAATGGTTTCAGTTTCTTCATCTGGAAAACATTTTTTGATCATATATCAATTGGAAAATTGCTTGAATTCTCATAAATTTGAGTTAGTTCTCTATATATTTTAGAAATGAGGATTTTATCAGAACCTTGAATGTAAAAATTTTTCCAAATTTATTTCTTCTTTTTCCCTACATTGCTTTTGTTTGTACAAATTTTTTTTAACTTAATATAATCAAAAATATCCATTTTGTATTCAATGATATACTTCAGTTCTTCTTTTGCCACAAATTGCTTCCTTTTCCACATATCTGAAGTTTTAATTCATACTTTCCCTAGCTTTTTTTAGTTGCAAGCCCAATTTATTGATATTCTCTTTTTCTCTTTTATGCAGGTAAGCATCTAAACATATAAAGTTTCCCCCTAGCAATTGCTTTGGCTGCATTCTTGTAAATTTAGCTGTGTTGCCTTATTATTGTCATTGTCTTGGATGAAATTATCGATTGTGTCTATGATTTGCTGTTTTACCCACTCATTCGTTTGGATTAGATTTTTTAGTTTACAATTAATTTTTGGTCTATTTTCCCCTGGCCTGTTATTGCATGTAATTTTTATTGCATAATGATCTGAAAAAATGCATTTACTATTTCTGCTCTTCTGCATTTGATTTTGAGGTTTTCATGCCCTAATACATGGTCATTTTTGTATAGGTTCCATGTACTGTTGAGAAAAAAGGATATTACTTTCTGTATCCATTCACTTTTCTCCAACAAGCTATTATCCCTAACTTTTTCTAGAATTCTATTTATCTCCTTAACTTCTTTTGTGTTGATTTTCTGGTTTGACTTATTTAGTTCTGAGAGCAAAATTGAGATTGCTCAACAGTAGAGCTTGCTGTCTTATTCTTCTTACAGCATTCTTAACTTTTTCTGTGGGAATTTGGATACTATACCACTTGGTGCATATATGTTTAGTAATTATATTACTTCATTATCTCTGGTACCCTTTAGCAAGATGTAGTTTTCTTCCCTAAATCTTTTAATTAAATCTATTTTTGCTTTTGCTTGATCTAAGATCAAAATCAGTACCCTTCCTTTTTTTTTTTTTAACTTCAGCTGAAGTATAATAGATTCTGTTCCAACATTTTACCTTTTCTGAATGTATCAGTCTGTTTTAAATGTGTTTTTTGTATTATTCTGACTTTTAACCCAGTCTGCTATCTGCTTCAATTTTGTGGCAGAGTTCATTCTATTCACATTCAGAGTTAAAATTACTAACTCTGTTTTTCCTGCCATCTTATTTTCTCCAAGTTATGCTTTTATCTTCCTATCCCTCTTTCCCTCTCCTCATCTGCAATTTGATTCTTACCACTATCTCCCTCAAACAGCTCTCCCCTTCTACAGCCCTTCCCCCTTTTTTACATTTTCCCCTACTACTTCTGTTCTCCCTTCTATTAGCGTCCCCTTTTACTTTCCCCTTTCCTCTCCTACTTCTCTATAAGGTGAATCAAATTACACTTGAAACTAAATATATCTGATATTCTTTCTTTGAGCCATATATGATGAAAGTAAGATTCATACAATGCTTATCCTCATCTTCTTTCCTTCAATTATAATAGGTCTTTTCTCCCTCTCAATAAGATGTAATTTACCCCATTTTAACTCCATTTTCCTCTCTTTCCAGTAGAATTCCTTTTCCTCCTCTAGTTTTTTTTATATCATCACAATCAAATTAAATTATACCTACACCCTCTAAGTATACCCAAAACAGAGAAATATATCTTAAGGATTAAACATATCTTCCCATATAGGGATATAAGCTTTAACTTTTAAAGAAAGTTTTTTTCTTTCCTTTTTATCTTTTTATCCTTCTCTATATTTGAAGATTAAATTTTCTGTTCAGATCTGGTCTTTTCATCAGAAATGAATGAAATTCATTTGTTTTATTTAATGTGACCCTGATAGATAATGCTCAATTTTGCTAGGTAGTTGATTCTAAGCTGCAATTTAAGTTCTTTTACCTTTCATATTATCAGATTCCAGACCCTTGTGATATTTTCTCCTTGATCTGATAATTCTGAAATTTAGCTACACTGTTTCTTAGAGTTGTTATTTTGGGTTCTTTTTCAGGAGGTAATCAGTGAATTCTTTCAATGTCTGTTTTACCTTCTGGTTCTAGGACATCAGGGCAGTTTTCCTTGATGTTTTCCTAAAAAATAGTGTCTAGGATCTTTTTTTTTCACCATAATTTTCAGGAAGTTCAATAATTCTTAGATTGTCTTTCCTAGATCTATTTTTAAGATCAGTTGTTTCCCCATGAAATATTTTACATTTTCTTCAATTTTTTTTTTTTTTGGTTTTGTTTGACTGATTCTTGAAGTCTCATTGAATATTTCACTTCTCTTTGTTCATCTTATTTTTAGTGAATTATTTTCTTCAGTTAGCTTTTTTATCTCCTTTTGAATTTTGCCAATTGAACTTTTAAATGAGATGTTTTGTTCCTTGGATTTTTTTTCATTTCAAAAATTTTGTTTTTCAATTAACTGGTTTCTTTTTCAAATCTATTTCATAAGGAGCTATTTAATTTTTCCATTTCATCAAATCTATTTTGAAAGGGGTTATAAGATTTTTCCATTTCACTAAATCTATTTTAAAGAGTTTTTTTTTTCAGATAATTTCTGTTTGCTTTTCCAAACTCTTTTGTAAAGTTCTCATTTCCTTTACCCATTTTTCTTATAACTCTCCTTTAAAATCCCAAAGAGCCTTTTGATATGGTAACCAACTCATATCACCCTTTGGGGCTACATCTGGAGATGATTTGTCTTTAGGATCCTCAAGGTTTGAGGTCTGTTCTTCTATTTCTCCACTAAAACCATCTATGGTCAGAGTTCTATTTACTTTTTTGCTCATTTAAAAAATAGTTTGAGATCTTAGGGCAAAGAGGAGATTGCCCTAAATTTTTTTTTAGAGGTGACAGTGGCTTTAATCTGTCCTGGGCTGGTTCAGTGATTCCTTCCAGTGCTGGGTGGGTTGGCCCCGTTCTGTATTATTCTGGGATGCAGAAGTTTACTATTTGTCTTTTGTATTTACATTGGATGTGTCACCATTAATCTGCTGATCCGCTGGCTTGTAGTCAAGGACAGAGTAACCAATGCTGCTGTATTTTAGTTAAGTTTCCAGGTAGATTCCAGGTAGAAGGGATACCACACTACCCTGGATCCTTGTATTTGGCCTGTGTTCCACTGCCTCTCCCACTTTCTTTTCTTTCCTCACCCACCAATTGAAATAGAGTTTTTCTGAAGTTCTTCAAAAATATCTTTCCCTGTATTGTTACACTATAAATATTTTAGTTTTGTCACTCCAAAACCAGTTCAGAGGCTTGATGTCGTGTTGATCTGGGAGAGCTCAGATAAAGATCTGTCTATTCTCTACAATCTTGGCTCTGCCTCCCTTCTTCTTCTACTTTCTTGCAGTGTAAAATAGATTTCTCTAACCATATTGAGTGTACAACTTAATTCCTCTTTGAGTCAATTCTGATGGGAATAAGATTTATTTACTTGCCTTCTTGTTTCCCTCTTCCTCTCCACTATAAAAACTGTTTCTTGCCTTTTTTTTCCTATGGCAAATCATTTACACCATTCTGCTTTCCCCTTTCCTTTTCTCTCAGTACATTCACCTCTCCTTCCTTAATTTTAGCTATTTTTAGATATTATCCCTTCATATTTAACTCACACCTATGCCCTCTGTTTATATATACTCCTTCTCACTGGCATAATTATGAGAAAATTCTAATGAGTTACAAGTATCACCCTCCCATGTAGGAATGTAAACAGATACACCTTATAAAGTCTTGTGATATAACTTTCCTGATTTCTTCCTTTTACCTCTACTGAGTCCTGCATTGAAAAACAATTTTTTTTATTTAGTTCTGGTTTTACCATCATGAATGCTTGAAAATCTTCTATTTTATTGAATTTCTTCCTTTTTCTCTGAAGAATACTCAGTTTTGCTAGTTAAGTGATTTTTTTTTTTTTTTTTTTTGGTTATAATCCTACTTCCATCACTCTCCAGAATTTCATTTCCAAGCCCTCCAGTCCTTTAATTAGAAGTTGCTAAAGCTTGTGTTATTTTGATTGTGGTTTCACTATATTTGAATTGTTTCTTTGTAGTTGCTTGCAATATTTTCTTCTTTTTGGAGTTCCGGAATTTGACTATAATATTGCTGGAAGTTTTCATTTTGGGATTTCTCTCAGAAGGTGATTGATGGATTCTTTCAATTTATATTTTTACCCTCTGGTTCTAAAATATCAGAAGAGTTTTCTCTGATAATTTCTTGAAAGATAATGTTCAGGCTTTTTTTTTTCATCATGACTTTCAGGTAAACCATTGATTTTAAAATTAAGTCTCCTTTATTTATTTTCTGTCAATTATTTTTTCAAGGAAATATTTCACATTTTTGTACTTTTCCATTTTCTTTTTTTTTGCTTTATTATATTTTAATTTCTCATAAGGTTATTAACTTCTTTTTGCTCAATTCGAATTTTTAAGGAAATTTTTCCTCTGGAAGCTTTTGCTACTTTTTCTCATTTGATAATTTTTGCTTTTTAAGGTATTCTTCCTCTCATTAGGTTTTTTTCCATTTTCTTTTGTAACACTCAATTCTTTTTTTTTTTCTTGCTGTAATTAAGTTTATTTATTTATTTATTTTAGTTTTTATTATAGCTTTTTATACAAAACATATGCATGGGTAATTTTTCAACATTGACCCTTGCAAAAACTCCTGTTTCAACTTTCCCCCTCCTTCCCTCCACCCCCTCCCCTAGATGGCAGGTAGTCCCATACATGTTAAATATATTCAAGTACATGTTAAATTATACACACACACACACACACACACACACACACACACACACACATTTATACAGTTATTTTGTTTCACAGGGAAGATTAGATTTAGAAGGAAGGTAAAAATAACCTGAGAAGAAAAAACAGAAATGCAAGCAAACAATAACAGAAAACATGGGAATGTTATTTTGTGATTGGTACTCATTTCCCAGTGTAACACTCAATTCTTTTTCTAATTTTTCCCTTTATCTCTCTTGCTTGATTTTCAAAATCCCTTTTGAGCTCTTCCATTGGCTGAGATTAATTCTATTTTTTCTTGGAAGCTTTTGATGTAGAAGCTTTGACTTTGTTATCTTCTGAGTGTGGTTTTTGATCACATTTTAAAAAGACTTATGTTGGAATATATTACCCACAGAGGGATGATGAACTTAAAGTGCAGGATAAGACATACATTTTCCAACATGGCCATGAGGAATGTTGTTTGATTATGATATTTATTATTCATAAAATTAAATCAATGGGTTGGAGAATTAGAGAGGAAAGTATTGTCAATTTTAAAAAAAATCTGAAAAATTAAATTTAACTAAACTAATTCAACCATTGTCAAATCTATTCATCTAAACAACTTATTTGAATGAATGGAATTGTATGACAGTTTGGGCCTGATATATTACTTATTGCATCAAACAACATATAATATTATGAGTAAAATAATTCTGGGTTTGTTTTATTTTCCTCTTTTCAGTGCCTCAAAGAAAATTTTCATTTGGTGGCACTTTCACATCAATTTCTTTGCAATTTATTTCTGGGTGAGACCTTAGAAAGAGGTATTAAAACATTCTGTAGGGACAGTTAAAAACTTTTCCAACTTACTTGGAAAAAAACACTCTCAAAGTTATCTACCATTTAATCAGCTGCCATATGAAGGAATAGACAATTTCATTTTATAATTTAAGTTATGTTTATCCATCCTACTCCATTGCCTCATCATGGCAACGAAGTGAAAGTTTATGACAGCCCAGCACAATTTCTGGAAGGCCTTAGTGATAGAGTATCTGTCTGTCTGTCTTTTGAGAATTAGTTTGCCTATCTTTGAAAAGGAAAGAACTGGTGACATTTTTGAAAGGAATCACATCAATTTATACAGATTATTTACTAAATCAAGGAAAGGAAATCACATTTATTGGTAGGGGAGAGAATTACCTATGCTGGGGAAAGCAAGGGTCATTGGATGCAACCTCCTATGCCGGAAGTACTTAATATATATCTTCCATTTATCAACCATCTACCTCTTATTGATCTTTCTGAAATTACTTGAAGATATTTCTTCACAAGACATTTAATCCAATCCATGCAGCAGAGCTGTCAAATTCAAATATAAATGGGACCCAATAATTCATATTAAGGATTCCTTCAGATGATGTAATGATACTGTTAAAATGTACTATTATCTATGGTTTATGTGTTTTGTTAAATATTTCTCAATTACATTTTAAATTAATTTGGGCCATACTCAGGAAAGTTGTGAGCTGCATTATTTTCATAGATTATATATTTCACACCCTCTGCTTTACAATAGCCATAAAATGGTCATTCAATTTGTTCTTGAAGGTCTTGAATAAAGGGGCACTCACCACCTCCTGAGGCAGCTTATTCCATTTTTGAACAGCTTTGTTAGATTAAAAAAAAATGAGCAAAAGTCTTTCTTCCATTTATTTCTCCTACTTCTGCTCATGGGGACAAATAATAAGAACTTTTATCTGAATTTGTCAACTCTTCAAATACTTGAAGATAATTATCATGTTCTTCCTATGTTTTCTCCTCTCCAATCTAAATACCCTCAGTTTCTTTAACTAAATCATAAGTGGCATGCTCTCCATTGTCTTTACTTTCTTGATTGCCTTGTTATATATACATGTTTTCAAGCATCTAGGCACTTAATATAGACTTATTGAAATAAATTTAGTTTTCAATTTTTGCCCTAAAATGGAAGGTAATTTGATCAATCTCTAAAAAAGTCATTAATTCTACTTGTAAAAGATCTGTTCCTTTCTTTTCAAGAGATAGTAATTAACATAGTAATTGAATTGTTAATTAAATCAAATGTAGTCTGACAGTAAGTTTTACTCTCAATGGCTAAAGAGAAAATATGATGAAAGTATTCACATCATAATTTTATTTTAATATAGGAAAATTTAGCATTTCCACTTAGTCTACAAGATTATGGAAGCATTTATTATTGTTCTTTAAAGTGAAACATCTCAGAGTTAACATACGTCTGATGAATTGTGCAGAACACTGAATTAAGTCCAAAGGATAGCTGTTTTCTTTAGATGTAGTCTCACCTTGAATTTATTGTGTACTTTCTTTGGTTGTTATGAAGTGACCCAGAGTATTAAACTCTGAAGACCTTGACATATACCTAGAATGCTACAGGTTTTCTTTTTCTGTTTTCTAATGTCAACATACACTTTTAATTATCCCTTTTCTGGCAGATTCAAAATGAGTTGCAGGAAAATTTAAAAGGAGAGAAAAAGTATGCAAAGATGTATTTTTAAATTGGCATGTATAACAGATATTTCAATACCGATAACTTTTTAAAGGTTATACATGAAACTTACTTTTGCTGTTATCATTTATCATTCAATCTATCATCATTCTGTCATCATTCTATTGATTAAATGAGATATTTGCAAAGTAATTAGCAGTGTCCTCTAGATAGTAATTGCTTTGTTGTTCCTTGTTCACTTCCTTTCTTCCTTTCTTCTATTTATCCTTCTTCTCTTTCTCCCTCCCTCCCTTCCTTTATTCCTTGCCCTTCCTTCCTTCTTTCCTACTTTTTCTTTCCTTTCTTCCTTCATCTTTCCTTTTCCTTCTTTCTCTCCCTCTTTCCCTCCCTTCATTTCTTTCTTTTTACTTTCCACTCTCTTTCCCTCCCTTCCTTCTTTCCTTCTTTCTCAACTACATGTGCTCGTTAATCATCTATCTTATCATCATTTGGTCATTTATCTATATATTAATTATCTCTAAAATATACCTGTTTCTCATCTGCTCATCTTTCAGTTCAAAGACTGCTTCCATCATGTACCAGTTCTTAGACTCTCTCCATTATACTATACAATAACACTCAAAATATTTCTATGGTTGAAGTATAAGGGAGGTCAGCTAGTGAACCAGTACATAGAATTTTGGCCCTCAAATCAGGAAGACATTTCTAGCCTCAGATACTTATTAATGCAAATGACAAAACAGGAATAATAGTAGCAACTTTCTTCTGGTTGTTGTAAGGATTAAATGAGAAATCTGTTAAGTGCTTGGTATATTGCCTGCAATATGGTAAGTACTTCATAAATGCTTCTTACCGTCCTTTGTGTGATGAAAACCCCCTAACCTGCTTACATTACCTAATATGGAGGCACCCTACTTGCTTACCAGCAGTCTCCTTTAATTGACAGTTTATCCAGAAGAAGTTCTTCTATCTCAAAACTACAAGGTTGCCCCCCTTTTCTGAGTGCCTTTACCTGCTGCACCCAGAAGGTGAAGATTATTCAGTGTATACACAATATGGATGCTGTGACCTGAGCTGGAATTGGAGATAGCTTACCAGCCATCTTTTACTTTGGCTCCAAGAAATGGATCTCCAAGAGATGGTCTCTTAGTTCCAAGTCATTTGTCCTCAGTTTCAGCTTCTAGCACTAATTCTTAGTGGATACGGTGGATATGGAGTTCAAGCTATGATAATATTAGAGGCAATATGCCAGAAAGGAAGTTGTAGCTAGACAGCCTGCCAGAGAAACCTTGTGAAGCCAGTGGTCCTGGGACTTGAGCTGAAGAGGTGATGTGTTGAACTTGAAATTTAGGCATGTGCTCTGTAGGAACTAAGATATACTCTGACTCGAATCTCCTTCTCATCCCCAGAGACAAAAGCAAAGCAAGAGAAAGGAAGATTAAATAGGAGGGAGCAATAAGTAGTTTATGTGTATGTCATATTGTATTTTATCACAGCCATTAGTAATTAACTTCCTTTAGGACAATAGTTGAGCTATTAATTTTATATATTCCCTGTATTTCTTTAATATGCATCTCTTTTGGTAGTCATTTAAAATATATTTAACAAATAGAAGTAAAAAGTGTTATATTCTAACTCTTCTTTGCTTTACAAAGGGCATCTATTGCCACCCATAAAACATCCCTTGATATCTTTGTCAGAAACAGAATTATAAGCAGTGTCCGTCTGTATCAAGATAGTGCTGCTTTCATTCTTATGTCATATTCTATAGACCCTCGAGTACTTTCTGTAGTTCCAGTCCCTCACAATATCCCTGTAATGGGCTGAAACTGAACAGATGCACTGAGGTCCGAGCACTTAAGGTTAATTACCAATTGGACAATATTTTATTAGTATATGCTTGGAGAAAGAATGGCCCTGCCCACTACTCTGTGCAAGTTTTATCTGTTGTATAGGAGATTGAGTAGAGGATTTGAGAGGATGGAATGAGAAAGCCGGAGTCACTCCTGGCTGGATTCGTGTCGCGATTCCTCTGATTTTGTATTGCCATTCTGTTCATGTCCACAAAGAATAAAGATCAAGGACTTTTGCTTATCCTGACTCTGGCTGATTTTAAAGTATCCAGGGTGCTAATGAGGTCTTCACATATCCCAATGGAACACATAATACAAGGATTATCATTGCTATTTTATAAACTTGGGCTTCAAAAGGATGATATCTATCAAGTATCCTTTACAATGTACCATGCTTTTACAAGAAATAGCTAGTGGTTCAGCGAATACAGTGCTAGGTCTGAAGTCAGGAAGATCTGAGTTCAAATATGGCCCCTGACAGTCACTAATTGTGTGACCCTAGGTAAGTCACTTAATCTACTTTTGTCTAATTCACGGGAGAAGGAAATTTCAAACTACTCAGTATTTTTACCAAGAAAATCTGATGGACATTTGTTGGTATGCTATGGTCCAAGGAGTCACAAGGAGTTGAACACAACTAAACAACAACAATGCTTCATCAAGTTAATTTTGTAATAAAAATTAATTTACCATGATTTTTACTTTTGAGATTATTGTGATTTGGAAAACAGTAATTGTAAAAAGCACCCAATAATACAACCAAATTCTACACTCTTTGGAAAGCTGTCTTAGCTGAGGTAAGGAAAGCACAATCCTATCACACTCTTATAATTTTCTGAAATTTTACCACTTTAACAAATGTATATAGGAATGACATATTTGATAATATGTGGAAGAAATGGCTTTCTTAGGGGCTACATTAATATTACAAGATAATTTATAAAAGTCACTATAATGTTCAAGTTATTGAACATTGTTCTATAAATAACCATTCTAAGCATGTTTATTCTGTGGGAATTGTTAGCTAACGTAGATTTCAAGTTTCAAATCTATGTAGCAAATGAATTTTTCTTAAAAAAAAATAAGCTGGTTCAGGTTTCATGACGATCAAGATATTTATTTCAGTAATTGGGCTGGTAAGAAACAAAGCAAAATGTAAAAGAGACAAAAACCAGAAAGAGCATTTCTGTAGTGACTCAAGCCTCATTTGTAACTTTAACAAGATTTCCAAGTCATCTTATGTTACTTAACTGGTTACATAGTAATGACTCAAAGATTCCTACCAGCTCTATGATCCCATGATTTTATTATATTTCTTCAAGAATCCACTTCAAAATAAAGTATATATATATATATATAATATATATATATATATATATATATATATATATATACATATACACATATACACACACATTACACACATATACACATCACATACCCACCCACCTATACCCATTCACATATACTAATACATGTATATGTGTATATATGTGTATGTGTGTATATATATATACACACATACACACACACATACACACACACATATATATGTATATGTAAATAAATATATATACACACACATACATAAAAAAGGCTGGATGTGGTTTTGTATATATACAGATCTCTATATTATTCTCTCTCTAGCCCTTTATTTTTGTTTGTATATTAACAGATTTTCTTTAATTAGTTCTGCTAATTAAAATTTCCCATTGTTTCATTTCATTAATTCATTCAGTAAATATTGTTATTAGGCACGTGTTTGTTACCCCAAAGAGGAAGCTTTTCTAGAGTTTTCTGTATAATCAAGGAAATAAGGCAAAAATTAAATATGAAGTCATTATGATAAATGCAACAAGAGAAGTGAAAATGTTTGACTATGATATTTAAGGAACAACTATGTTTCAGTACCCTAAATTATTATCTATTTTTTTCTTGAACATCCAAAGTTTCTCTTGATTGTAGATTGCATTTAGGAATAGAGCAGGGAATAAATGGTACAAGAGGTAGATTATATTAATAAAAATGAAATTCAAATTTAATCAAAAGTATATTAGCAGATATTTTTACCAAGGAATAACTAGCATAAATTTGATGTAAGAAAAAAGTTTGGGTTTCTATTTTATCTATATGTATCTTATTGAATGTCATTCAATGGTGGTCTCATTTATTAAAGCAAGCTATCATATAGTAATAACATGCATGAACATATTCTGAACAGCTTATACACCTACATATATGAATATATGCATACATACAGATATAATACTTATATACTATTTTTCCTTTTTGAACTCTTTAGAAGAATATATGCTACATATACACATATACATGCATACATACAGACATACACATATATCCACATACTTTCAATAGTAGTTTATCCATACAAATGCAATTGTTTATACGCAAAATGATCATATCATGATTCTATATAAGAGTTGGATAACTAGTGCTATACCAATCAGACTCCCAAAAAACTATTTTAATGACTTAGAAAAAATAACAACAAAGTTCATCTGGAAAAACAAAAGGTCAAGAAATAAATTCTCAAGGGAATTAATGAAAAAAAATCAAATGAAGGTGGCCTAGCTGTACCAGATCTAAAATTATATTATAAAATTGTGGTCACCAAAACCATTTGGTATTGGCTAAGAAATAGATTAGTTGATCAGTGGAATAGGTTAGGTTCAAAGGACAAAACAGTCAATAATCTTAATACTCTAGTGTTTGACAAACCCAAAGACCCCAACTTTTGGGATAAGAACTCACTGCTTTGACAAAAATTGCTGGGAAAATTGCAAACTAGTTTGGTAGAAACTAGGCATTGACTCACACTTAACACCGTTCATCAAGATAAGGTCAAAATGGGTTCATGACCTAGGCATAAAGAATAAGATTGCAAATAAATTAGAGGAACACAGGATAGTTTCCCTCTCAGACTTGTGAAAGAGGAAGGAATTTATGACCAAAGAAGAACTAGAGATCATTACTGATCACAAAATAGAAAAAATTGATTATATCAAATTGAAAAGTTTTTGTACAAACAAAACTAATGCAGACAAGTTTAGAAGGGAAGCAATAAACTGGGAAAACATTTTTGCAGTCAAAGGTTCTGATAAAGGCCTCATTTCCAAAATATATAGAGAATTGACTCTGATTTATAAAAAAACCAAGCCATTCTCCAATTGATAAATGGTCAAAGGATATGAACAGACAATTCTCAGATGAAGAAATTGAAACTATATATCTAGCCATATGAAAAGATGCTCCAAGTCATTATTAATCAGAGAAATGCAAATTAAGACAATTCTGAGGTACCACTACACACCTGGCTAGAATGACAGGGAAAGATAATGCGGAATGTTGGAGGGGATGTGGGAAAACAGGGACACTGATACATTGTTGGTGGAATTGTGAACACATCCAGCCATTCTGGAGAACAATTTGGGACTATGCTCAAAAAGTTATCAAATTGTGCATACCCTTTGACCCAGCAGTGTTTCTATTGGGCTTATACCCCAAAGAGATACTAAAGAAGGGAAAGGGACCTGTATGTGCCAAAATGTTTGTGGCAGCCCTGTTTGTAGTGGCCAGAAACTGGAAACTGAGTAGATACCCATCAATTGGAGAATGGCTGAATAAATTGTGGTGTATGAATGTTATGGAATATTATTGTTCGATAAGAAATGACCAACAGGATGATTTCAGAAAGGCCTGGAGAGACTTGCATGAACTGATGCTGAGTGAAACGAGCAGGGTCAGGAGATCATTATATACTTCAACAACAATACTATATGATGATCAATTCTGATGGACCTGGCCATCTTCAGCAATGAGATGAACCAAATCAGTTCTAATGGAGCAGTAATGAACCGAACCAGCTACACCCAGCAAGAAAGAACTCTGGGAGATGACTAAGAACCATTACATCAAATTCCCAATCCCTATATTTTTGCCTGCCTGCATTTTGGATTTCCTTCACAGGCTAACTGTACAATATTTCGGAGTCCAATTCTTTTTGTACAGCAAAGTAATGGTTTGGACATGTATACTTATTTTGTATTAAATTTATACTCTAATATATTTAGTATGTATTGGTCATCCTGCCATCTAGGGGATGGGGTGGGGAGAAGCAGGGGAAAAATTGGAACAAAAAGTTTGGCAATTGTCAATGCTGTAAAATTACCCATCCATATAACTTGTAAATAAAAAGCTATTAAAATTTAAAAAAAAGAGTTGGATAACTAAATATTAAGTCAATACTGTTTGCCTTGGTTTCCTCATCTGTAAAATAAACTGGCAAGAGAAATGGCAAAATAATATCAGATGCTGGTCATTTCTTATCGAACAATAATAAAAAAATAATAAAAAATTGTCATAAAATGATTTGCAAACTTCAATGCATTATGTAAATGTCACTTATATACACATAACTGATCAAGAAATCTGAAATAACACCTTGGCAGTATGTTCAAAGCTATAAACAAAAAGATTGCCTTTGACACTCAGAAGGTATGAACACTTTGCCCAAAATGTTTCATTGTCTCTCTATTCACAATAAAGCTATTTTTTTTTTTTTTTTTAGTTTGAGAGCCCAAGTCACACCATTAAGTTTATGTCTAATTCCTTGCTGCAAATTTGAAAAGAGACACAGTCACTGCCAGATTCAATGATGAGTGCAAGGGAAAAGATGGCATCCTTTCTTTCTTCCCCTTCTTATATTGTACAAGGTAACAGAAGGTAATTGGAAAACTGCCCAGTTGCCCATGAGAATTATTTAGCTGCCATGAACACCCCCAGTTATGCAGTATCTGAATCAAAACCATTCTTTGCTGAGTTTTACTATAAAGAAACCCATGAGGCTGAAAAGTACCAGACCTGATCTTGGGATTCCAGAACTATGTGGAAGGAGTCACTATTTCCTTAGGGTGAGGAAAATGATAGTGTGGATGGGGATAGTTTTCTGTCTTATTGAGCCTTATATTATTCCCCATATGTATACATCATTCTTGGTAGGAACAGATGGGTTCCTGAAAAATTCTGTATAGAGTGAATCATTTAAAATGCACCAGGGGGTTTCTACTTAATGAAATACTAAATTAAATTCATTTATAAAATATATCCTAACCCTTAATTTATCTGTTTGAAATCAATATCTCTCTCTCTCTTCCTCTACAACTAGTTCAAGGATGATAATACAGAGGGAATACTTCAGTTGAATGAGATTTCCTCCCTACTTAATTCTGAGCTAATGAAAACAGGAGGTAATGATGGAAGCAAGATTTTATTTTAAACTTTAACTAAAATGCTAATTTTCTTAATGCTGCAATTATAGTGTGGTGAAATATATACTTTAGAGGAGGCTGTAGGTTTCCATGGAAGATTTTTTTTTTTCATTATGTGTGTGTGTGTGTGTATGTGTTTGTGTGCACACGCCCATGTGCTTGATCTCATGTCAGACCATGCCCAGTTTTCCAGGAATTATTAATATACATTCCCAGAACAACATCCCTCTTCTGTATTTGAAGCCAATGAGAGTTATACTTAATTAAGCAGATCTGCTCCCTGAAGGCTATACTCATTCTTATTCTCAAAATAAATTCAAACATGTTATAATGTTTCTATTTGTTGGACAAGTTTTTTATTCAAATAAATGTTTTGTCTATTTGAACACCCCAAACCACATGGAATCCACATTATAGAGGCACAATCAATCTACAATCCATTGGAAAAATGACTTTGTAATTCAAAGACTTTATATTATTTAATAAAATGTGTTGTGATACTGAAAAATGATAAGAATAAGGACAAACAAAATGAAGATGAGAAAAAGAAAGATTGAGAATGATGAATTCAATTCTTATCTTTTGCAATGAAATCAGTAATGGTCCAGATTCAACTTACAATCCTGCAATTATTCTTTTATATTTAATATTCTGTGGACTCTTATAAAGGTGGAGAAAATAATTGATTTTTGTAATTGCATAAAATAGTGGGATGTTAATCTTCTATAGATTTACTAAAACCATATTTGGGATAACTACAGTAGTGTAGTAGAAAAGATGAAGAGGATGATTTTCTCTCATCCTGTTCTCACATGCTTTTTTTTTTTTTCCTGTTAGGGTTCATATTTAAAAAAAAAACATTTTATTTTATGCAGCTTAGAAATAATAAATATTTGGTATAGTGTAAGGCTTGATATTTGTTGGAATCCTTACTAACTGCTAACTAATTAGAGTTGATCTAATCTTACAAGAAGATGTTTTGGGCAGAACCTGAAACAAGGTACTAAGTAGAACTAAGTTCAATGAGTTCACACCTCCCTTGAAGCTCGTTGGGCCAGAGAGCACTATGGGAGAAAACCCATAATCCCTCTCTCTCGTATCCCACAATTCCTCCCTCTTGGATAAAAGAAACAGACAGAAGCTCTCGGTCAGATTTCAGTAGAGTTACGCCAGAAGCCCTCTCTCCGAGGCAAGGCAGAATATTTTCCACTTGGCTGGCTGGTGGCAGAAGTGTTCTTCGGAGAGGAAGACGCTACGAGTCGAGATTTCACCGGAATGACATGAAGACTGGAGCTGGCTGGAGGCTGAAGGACCAGACCTTTGGATTTAAAGACATTTGGAGAGAGCTCTTGGAACCAAGCAGAGAGATAGGCCTCTAAGCTAACCGGGCTATATTGGGATAATAAAGGATCTGAACTTTTATCACCTGGCTGCGTTTTGAGAAGAAAAAGCTCACTACATTTTGGCGCCCTGAACGTGGGGCAAACAGACCCCTCAGTGGATTTCAGTGGAAAAGCTCCAATCCTGATTCAAGTGGAAAAGCCTCTGATCGTGATCCAGTGGAAAAGACTTCAACCCAGAAATTAGGGTGAGTGTGTTGGAATCCTTACTAACTGCTAAGTAATTAGAGTTGATCTAATCTTACAAGAAGTTGTTTTGGGCAGAACCTGAAAGAAGGTACTAAGTAGAACTACCCATAATCCCTCTCTCTGGAAGGAGCATAAATAGGCCAATGGGCCAGTCGGAGAGGGCTAGAGAGAAAGACGCTACAAGTCGAGATTTCACGAGAATGACATGAAGACTGGAGCTGGCTGGAGGTTAAAGAAAGTAGAGGCAGAGGCTGAAGGACCAGACCTTTGGATTTAAAGACATTTGGAGAGAGCTCTTGGAACCAAGCAGAGAGATAGGCCTCTAAGCTAACCGGGCTATATTGGAGATAATAAAGATCTGAACTTTTATCACCTGGTTGCGTTTTTGAGAAGAAAAAGATCACAACATTTTGGCGCCCGAACAAGGATTACAGTTGGGAAGAATACAGGCCTTTTAAGACAACAAGACAATATCCAATGCAAACAGCTCCAATGTAATTACCAGATGATGAGGAGAAATCCCAAAAGTGGTAAATAGAAGAGAATTAGATAGGTTAAGTGCTTGGGGAAGAGGATCTGCTTATATTTCCACAGATGAAGAAAGAATCAGATGGCTGACAATGAGACTGTCAAAAGGATTCTTAAAATCTTCAGAAATCATTGGGTTCCCTGAGATGAAAAATTGTTGATGAGACTTTTTGCAGTACTTCAGAGCTTACAGGAATTATTAGATTCCTGGCACATGAACTAATGGACAATGGATTCCTTATGGACTATTTCTAGGACTTATGGACATTTGTAAATTTTCAGGTCGATTTATGTTGTTAAAATTGGACATTTGAGAGCTCATTGTAGATATGGAGATAGAGTGAGAAGACAGGGTGAGAGAAAACCCAAAACCCCATGTCCAAAATGTAACCAAGGCTTTCATTGGGCCTTTAAATGTATATTGACCCAGAGGAATGAGAGGCAGGGCCCAGCTCCAAAGTATCAATCAAAGGACAGGTGGGGCATGATAGCAGCTGAGGTTACACCCAGAGAGACTTTAGAAATTCAGAACTCTGATGTCATCCCAACAGAAAAGCAATCAGGATTACAGTTGGGAAGAATACAGGCCTTTTAAGACAACAAGACAATATCCAATGCAAACAGCTCCAATGTAATTACCAGATGATGAGGAGAAATCCCAAAAGTGGTAAATAGAAGAGAATTAGATAGGTTAAGTGCTTGGGGAAGAGGATCTGCTTATATTTCCACAGATGAAGAAAGAATCAGATGGCTGACAATGAGACTGTCAAAAGGATTCTTAAAATCTTCAGAAATCATTGGGTTCCCTGAGATGAAAAATTGTTGATGAGACTTTTTGCAGTACTTCAGAGCTTACAGGAATTATTAGATTCCTGGCACATGAACTAATGGACAATGGATTCCTTATGGACTATTTCTAGGACTTATGGACATTTGTAAATTTTCAGGTCGATTTATGTTGTTACATTACTACTAGCCTGTGTTATATTACTATGTGCTTATGTATTTTAAGCAATTGCAAGAATCATTGGATTTCTTGAGATGAAAGATTGTTGATGAGACTTTTTCAGTAGTTAAATTTTCATGTTGATTCATGTTATTTGTTACATTACCACTAGCCTGTGTTATATTGCTGTGTGCTTTTGTAAATTATGTATAATGCCTCCCATATTGATGGATTTATGTATACCATGTATATCTGTTACAAAGTTCTGGCCCATATTGATGGATTTATGTGTACCCCCTCAGAAACCCCATATGTTTTAAAACAAAAGAAAGGGGGAGATGTTGGAATCCTTACTAACTGCTAACTAATTAGAGTTGATCTAATCTTACAAGAAGATGTTTTGGGCAGAACCTGAAACAAGGTACTAAGTAGAACTAAGTTCAATGAGTTCACACCTCCCTTGAAGCTCGTTGGGCCAGAGAGCACTATGGGAGAAAACCCATAATCCCTCTCTCTCGTATCCCACAATTCCTCCCTCTTGGATAAAAGAAACAGACAGAAGCTCTCGGTCAGATTTCAGTAGAGTTACGCCAGAAGCCCTCTCTCCGAGGCAAGGCAGAATATTTTCCACTTGGCTGGCTGGTGGCAGAAGTGTTCTTCGGAGAGGAAGACGCTACGAGTCGAGATTTCACCGGAATGACATGAAGACTGGAGCTGGCTGGAGGCTGAAGGACCAGACCTTTGGATTTAAAGACATTTGGAGAGAGCTCTTGGAACCAAGCAGAGAGATAGGCCTCTAAGCTAACCGGGCTATATTGGGACAATAAAGGATCTGAACTTTTATCACCTGGCTGCGTTTTGAGAAGAAAAAGCTCACTACAGATATTAAATGTCATTTTCAATTTTTTTAATCAATCAAGGGAAATGTTAGAAACAATTTTGGTTAACAGTTTTATTTTTGACATTCTAATTCCATCACTGTTTATTTCTTGAATTATCAAGGACATTTAGAGATCTATGTGGGGCTTATTTTTGTTTCTGTTTACAAAACATAGTAAACTTCTGGTAGATAATTTTAGTGATTAAATTTTTTCTTGTTAGTTATAATAATAATGATGATCTTGATGATAATAATTATTAATAATAATAGAAGTTTTAATGGAGTTCATATAGAAAGCATTCTAAGACAAGTCATTTTTCTATAATCATTTTATGCTTAAAGATCTATGAATAACTATTTATGTAATTGAATGATATGCCTGCATAACAGCATTCATAGTAAAAATACCACTATATGGCCTTCACCTCTGACTTCCAAAGGCACACATGGAGACCCCTATTGCGGGCTCCATAGTATTGGCTGCCATTCTGCTGAAACTAGGGGGTTATGGCATGTGAATTACGGTCTTTACTGAACCTTCATAGGTACACCTTTCCTAGCTGGGTTCTACTCAAAAGATTCAATCATTGAGGCCATAAATACATCACATGTAAACACCTGACCCTATGTATAACCCTAATTGCCACAATACTCACAGCTGTTTACAGCAGGCGAATGATCCACTTTCCCTTCCTAAAAATACCCTGATTCCTCCCTATATCACCACTTAACAAAAACAACCCAAACCTAATCAACCCTATCATGCTATTAGCCCTTGGAAGTATCCTCACAAGATTCCTATTAACATCAAGTATCCTTCCTACCCCAATAATCCCAATAACCATGCTTACCTTAACAAAACTCTCAGCCTTAATTGTGATCCTATTAGGGATTCTAATTGCCATAGAACTTAACATAATGACAAACAAAATACCAATTAAGCCCCTAATCCATACACATAACTTCTCAAACATACTAGCCAGTCAAGCCAGATATTGCTAGTGGGTTTCTGGGCTGAAGGGTCTTACTAGAAACAGCATGGGAGGTATTACATAAGCACATAGCAATAATGCACAGGCTATTAGTGATGACTCTTCCCATAACCAGTACAGGCTCAATGTGGTGTAACAAACGTGAATTGTACATGCAAGTAGTGATATAACAAATAATATGAATCAACATGGTGTTGTAAAAGACTTCCAGAAGTCCAGGAAGGAGGATAAATAAACAACAGTCACATATACACCTCCTTCAGCAACTAAGAGATAGTCCAAAACCAGCCTCCTTCAGCAACTAAGAGATAATGCAAAACCAATCTATTGTCCATTACTTCACGTGTCAGGGAATACAATGAGTCCTGCAAGTTTTTGAAGTCCTGCAATAGTCTTATCATGTCTCAGGAATTCCAATGATTCCTGAGGGTTTTGAAGTCCAACATTTTTGATGTCCATGATTCAAACACCATAACTGCCATGCTCTTTCAGTGGTGGGCACAGTCAGCACCAGATGTTTCTTGGGTCTTCTCCTTTGTTTCAAGGGTCTGCTCCATCTCTCTGCGATGGACAAGGCAAATATGGCTCGTTGGCACCCATCTGATTCCTTCTTCACCTGTAGAGATACAAGCAAACCCTCTCCCCCAAGCAGTTAGCCTATCTGGTCTTTCCATTCACCACTTTCTGGGTCTCTCCACATCACCTGGCGATTATCTCAAGATAGTGGAGCTGCTCGCATTGGACATGCCCTTCTGGTGGGTTATAAAACCTGTCTGCCAGAGCCAGTGCATGTTTGTCAAAAATCAAGAAGTTATTTGTATAAAGAGCTAAATTTGGAAGTTCTCTAGGGTTACCTGTGGTTCCCCTTTTCTTTTGTTTTTGGAGGAGTGTCTTGATGTCTCTGTTTCTCCTCTCTACTACTTAGCCTGTCCTTGAGGATTAAAGGGTATGCCAGCGGTGTGTAAAATCTTATACTGTGCACAAAAGTGTGCAAAATGTTTAGAAGTATATGCAGGTCCATTATCTGTTTCTATTGCTTGTGGCACACCCATAATTGCAAATGCTTGTATAAGGAATTCAGTGACAACTTGGGTTGTCTCTTTTGCTGCTAGTATTGCAAAAGTGAATCCTGAAAAAGTGTCTGTAAAGATAGTTGGTCTTTTAAGAGGAACTTAAGAAATGTTTTATTCAATAATCTTTTGCCAATTGTGTAATAGTCTGATTACCTCTAATGGAGAACTTTGTGTAAAATTTGGAGCTGTGTCTAATAAATATTTGCCACTTTGCAATGGTTTCACAGCATACATTAATTTGTGCATTGGTATAAAATTTGTATATCTTGTCAGTTTTTACCCCAGATAATTGTACTGCTTGCTTAATGGTCTTTAGTAAAATTCTAGCTAAAATAACTAGGTAAGGAGTAAGACTTTGTTCTGGTTGTGTGAGGTTCACCCAATCTATCACACCATCCCCTTGATGAAGGACTGCTGTGAGGACCTCTTTTGTAGCAAAAACTGATATTTCCAAAGGTTTTTGAGTGACTTTTTCAGTCACATTGGATAAAGCCAGTTCAATTTCTCTCAAAACCTCTTGAGTTTCTTTTGTAAGCTGGTGTGGTGAGTTGAAAATACTGTCTCCCCTTAAAATGTCATATAATTTTTGCAATTGATATGTAGTCAAGACTAATACTGGATACATCCATTGGATATCTCCTATCAATTTCTGAAAGTCATTTAACGTTTTTAGCTTCTCTGTTCTTAATGAAAGTTTTGTACATTAAGTACCTTAGGGTATACTTCATATCCTAAATATTGAAAAGAAGCATGTCTTTGAATTTTTTCTGGAGCTATGTACAATTTGTAGTTCCTTAGTGTTTCTATGGTCTTTTGTAGACATGCTTCTAACATTTGTACCTCAGGTGCACATCCCAATCTATCATCCATGTAATGTAATAACATTACTTTGGGAAATGCTTTTCTTACTGGAGTAAGAACAGCAACAATATACATTTGACACATACTAGGGCTATTTTTCATTCCCTGTGGCAAAACTGTCCATTCACAGTTTTTATAAGGCTCACCTAACAACACTGGGCACTGAAAAGGAAAATCTTTTCATTTCCTCCTTATCTAGAGGGATAGAATAGAAACAACCCTTAATGTCTATAACTCAAAGAATCATTCTCTAGGCAATTGAGTGGGAGATGGAAGCCCAGGCTGAAGAATTCCCATAGTTTCCATCTGTTCATTTACTGTTTTCCTCCATTTTCCAGATTTCTTTCTTACATCAAATAAAGGGGAATTCTGAGGACTTAGAGAAGATTGTAAGTGTCCTTGGTCAAGTTGCTCCTGTACTATATCTAATAGAGCCTGAATTTTATCGCTAGCTAAGGGCCACTGTTTTATCCACACTGATGTTTCCATTGCATAGGAACAGGTGAGAGTGTTGGCAGGCCTTCAACAGCAGCCCTACCTAAAAAAAATAAGTACTCATTTGTAATCCTAATTGTTGTAAAATGTTTTTTCCCCACAGAGTGATGGGCATTTTTTCAACTATAAAAGGAAGAAAACTCCTGTTTTGCCTTCAGATTTCCATCTCAAAGGGGTAGCACTAACTTCAGCTGCTATTGATCTCCCTGTGCCAGATATATGTGTCTGCCTTAATCTTTGGCCAGTGACTGGGCCAGTTGGCATCTCTAATGACTGTATGATTTGCACCAGTGTCTACTAATCCTTCTAATGGTATGCCATTTATATAGATCGTGAGCATAGGTCGGTCAGCTGTCACAGCTGCTGTCCAGTATATTCCTGGGTTTTGTTGCTTGGAGTCAGAATCTGGGCAACTATCACCGATTGCTTATTAGGAGTCTGTATTAGTAAACCCGATGCTACTACTTCTCCTGGTTGATAAATCACACATTGTCTACCTGTATTAGTGACTGGGATATTATTTACACATTCCTCAGTTTCCTACATCAGGGTGTGGATGGACACTGTTTTGTAAGTACTCTCAGTTTGTGAAATAGTCAAGCCTGTTGTGCCTGGAGGCAAGGGATCTATAGGCTGGAGAGGAACAGATTTCACCTCTCCAGGGGCTATCTTAGTAGTCCTAGCTGCATACAACTCTATTCTCTCCAATTGTAATCCCTTTCTCCCATCATATTGCTTCCTGGATGATTGGTCATGTGTGAGTACTGTACTTCTAAATTGTCATTGGGTATAGCATTGGCTACCATCATGCCCCAAGTATTTTTTACTTTGAGCCCTGGGGCTGAGCCCCTCATTCTGTTTCCCTGAATCAGTCTACATTCTGAGGCCCAGTGGAAGCCTCTGTTACATTTTGGACATGGAGTATTGGGTCTTGTTCTCCCACCCTGTTTTTTCTCACTCTGTCTCTATGCCAACTTTGAGCTTTCAGATGCCCTACTTTACCATTGAAAGCATTGATGAGTCTCTCTGGAAGTCTCTTGCCCAAAGGAAGCCTATCTTCCCATGTTCAGATCTTGGGAAATCTGCATCATAGCCTGGCTATAAAAGGCATTTGTGCCCACTATGGCACAGCATCTTATGAGCTGCTCTAAAGCAGCCCTAGTATAATTCTTTTACAAACCCTATTAGAATTTTCTTTAGCAGGTTGCTTTATCATAATTTCTGTTGCTGCATTTTCACCAATGGTTCATATGACAGTTGTCTGCAGACATCCCACAAAATCAGCAAAGGGTTCATTTGGCCCTTGTGCTATTTTTGTGAAGACTTCTCCTCTGTCCCGTTCACCTGGGATAAAGCCCTATGCTTTGATAGCAGCAGAAGTAATTTCTCATATGCTGCCATGGGGTAATTAATGTGTGCTGAACTGTCTGCATAGGAACCTACACCTATTAGTTGGTCACAGGTGATTGGTATATTAACTCCAGTTTGCCTATTTTATTGGGCTTGTATCCTGCAGAGCTCACTATATTCAGAAAGCCACAACAAGTTTTGTCCAGGTTCTAAGCATGTCCTTGCTATAGATTTCCAGTCACTAGGGGTTAAAATTTCATAAGCCAAATTCTGTAATAATATCTTAACATAAGGTGATGTAACCCTATAAAGAGTGCAAGCCTTTTTCAGGTCTTTGTTGATTTATAGATCAAAAGAAGTGCATCTTCTCCTTTCTTGATCTGAAGATTTAAACTGTTCAATCACAGAATACATTTCTATTCTCAAATCAGGTGTATTCTTCCCTTCCTCTGTGGCTTTAAGTAGTACCTTTTGCAATCTAGTCATAGGAGGGGGTGATTGATGGAGGGAGGTGTTGGTGATATCACTGCCCCTCTCACGCCTCCTCCTCCCTCCACCCAGGAAGGTGAAACTGATGAGAGAGGGTCAAGAGTATGTTCAGGTGTAGGTGGAGTTGAAGCTGGGCTGTGAGAGTGAGAATCACCACACCCTTCAAATTCACTTAACTCCCCATGCCTTCCAGAGACATTTCTATTATCCTCTCCAATCTCTTCCTCTTTCTTCTCACACTTCTTCATGTGGCTATTCTTAAAACTTTTCTTCTTTCTAGAATTTGAGGGATTCTTTAAGGCCAATTGTATTAAGTTGTACATATAGAATGTTTCCTTAGAAATTGAATCAGGACCTTTATCATTATAATATTGACATGATTGATCTCCTACTAATTTTCAATTATCCGTCTCTATTTCTTCTTCCTTGAAGAACCAAGGAGACATGCATTCTAATGTATCCAAGAGTCCACCAATCTGCTTTCAAGTTACAAGCAAACCTTGTCTCTTTATTAGTCTGAATATGCTTTCTATAGAGCTCCCCCAGGATGGGAGTGGGGTGGGATAGGGGTGGGGGTGGGGAGAATCTTTTCCTAGTATCTGCCCCATTTCAGATAGGAAAGGAAAATTACTGATTTAGCCCTTAACAAAGTAAGTTCCCTGTTTATCTATTAAAATACCCATCCTATTTCCTGGTCACAGGGACTTCTTCATTGAAATTAGGGTTCTTGGTCCACGTTAGGTGCCAATTATAGAGTACGGGCTACCTCCCTGGAGGGCTTTGGGGTCAGTCAAAGTCAGGATAAATTAAAATCCTTGGTTTTTAAGGGCAGAAGTAGAAGAGACAGCCAAGCAGAATCCTGGATTCAGGAGTCCAGAATCACCAGCCTCTCTCCTCCTCATCCTACCACAAAGTGAGTCTCTCTCCACTCTCCCTCTGCCCTCCAGTCCTTGCCTCTGATTATTTTAACACCAAATATTCAGCAGGCACCAATGGTGAGAAGAGCCATTTAATCAAACATATGCTAATAGAGTCATTGTCTTATATCAAATAGGTAATTATCCTTGAGTACTAAGTTGTCTGTTTCAAGCATACCTTTTTGGAGTTTTGGCCCTCGACAATTATGCCTCCTCAAATCAACTACACCTTACTTTTTAAAGTATTCTTCTTGTAAGGTTTGGGTAGAAATCTTCCCACTTTCCTTTAAAACTTGATAACTTTATCTGAGTGTGAACCTATCTCAGTCTATCTATAACTGATATACCTTCGTGCAGGAATGACATTATATTATACAAGAATCTTTTGGAAAGATGAAAGAAAGTTGGTCAAATCAGGGGGATTTATAAATTTTCAAGCCAACAGAAAAGGGATTGATTTCCAGCAATTGAAACAAATGTGGTTTTAAAAGATAATTCTGAGAAGAGACTACTTTGGAAAAAAACGGAAGACCTTGGTTAGATCTATCCTCTATATCTCTTCACACCTCAATCTTGGTCATTAGAGGAAGTTTTTCAACTTCCCAGCACTCTTATCAATTTAACACTCCCCCCTCAGACAATAGGTATTGGTGGCCACAGCTGCACTGGAGACAAAGATAGAAAGAACTCATGGTTCTACAAAGAACCTAGCAGTGATATTGTTCCATATGTAAGGGAAAATTCTGAAAGTATGAATGAAAAAGAACTTCTAACAACCAGAACTTATCAGTTATCTTTTTGCCTCATGTACTTTCTAAATTTGAACCAGCATTCCTCTGGACTATAGTTATATTTGAGGGAGAGTATGTCACAAATTGGTGACTGAATATTTTATACCAACTTTTCTTATTTACTTTATTAGTAAACGTGATACAATATTTGGAAGCAGTTGCATGACTTAGTGGATAGAGTGCTAAACCTAATATGTCAGGAAGATGATTCAAATCTGGCTTCAGTCATTACTAGCTGCATGATCTGGGCAAGCTAACTCTGTAAAGGAGGAAAAAAAATAGTAACATCTACCTCACAGAGTTGTTCCAAGTATCAAATTAAATAATATTTGTAAATCCCTGAGCATAGTATCTGACACATAATAGATACTTAATAAAAGCTTGTACTCTCCCCCTTTCTTGCAAGAACTTAAGGCTGATTCACTAAACTCATAATCAACTGGTAATCTTGGGGGGAAATAAACCAGTGAGGACTCAAGTCAATGGCATTACAGGATTAACCCAAACTCCTCAAAAGTAGTCATAAAACTATGAAGATAAGATTGTAGGTAAGTTCTAGGTACATAAGCCATCAATGACTGGAATTAGGATAAGAATTAATAAGAGCAAACACTAATCATCCCTATTTTCTATGTCTTTACCGACAGCATTTCACATATTGAGGTTCTTTTCCAAAACAAGTGATTTTATATTCATTCATTCCCCTCTTCCTCCAAATGTAATCCTGAAAAAAGAAAAGGTTACCAGAAAAGACAATAAAAACATAGGTATTTCCATTTAAACTTGCTATTTGATTTATGCTAAATTAAGCCTACTGTTTCCAGACTTGGGTTTGCAGAACAAGTGCTTATTTTTTATCTGCCTTAACTTTAAAACTGAAGAAAGGTTTTTCATTTATTTCCAGGGCTCTTGAGACAGAGGGGCAGAGAGGGATAGACACACACACACACACACACACACACACACACACACACACACACACACAGGGGGGGGGGGCGGGAGAGAGAGAAAGAGAGAGAGAGAGAGAGAGAGAGAGAGAGAGAGACAGTGAGACAGAGACAGAGATAGAGAGACAGAAAGACAGAGAGAAATAGAGAGGTAGAGGAGAAAAGGAGAAAGAATAAGAGGGATACACATCTGTAGAAGTAAACTATTGAGTTAGCAGTCACCTGTTTGACTATTAATAAACTAATTGTGTGATACTCATTGTTTTTGAAATAATTTCTTTAGTGTTTCCCCCTTCTTTGTAATTAGATTGAACCATTAAATTATATTGTATGCTTAAACGATCAGCTTAAAAAGTACCTCATCTTTTACCAAGTCTCATCTTTTATAATTGCCCTGAATTAGTAGTAAAAACAGAGAATGGGCATGTGTTAATATTTGAACAAAGCATCTTTGACAACAGAGGTGTCATTTCTTATTGGCATAATTGCTGGGTTTCACCAAAATTATACTTTTTTTGCAGTTACATCTTAAAAGCTCCAGAATGTATCAAAAGTTATAGATTTCTGAGAAAGATAAGGGAAATAGAAACTTTTGATAACAGACTTTCAGCTGGGAAATTTCACAGATTTAAAGCAGGAAAGGGTCTTAGAAGGCATGAGAGGAAATAAGACCAAGAGACTCGCTCAGGTTCTGTATTTTAGGCACAATTTGAACTCAAATCTTCCCAGAAACTAGATGATTAATAAATGCTGATTGACTAACATACTTTAAACCATGCCATGTGAGATAATTTTACCTTTTTGTTTGTTTCAAAATATATTATTTCAAAGAAGTTAAGATTCTATTATCAATTTGTATCTATGACTTTGAAAAAGCAACATATTGAGCTGGCAGTAGTTTGGAAATATAGCTAAACTTTGGTGGCTGTGATTTTTTTCCCTCCCCATTCTAGCTCTTTTTGCCATCTTTGAGTAAGACAGATCAATACATGTGCAAAACAGCTGTTCTCAAGATGCTTAAAAATGTGGCATTGAAAGATATTGAAAGTAAAAAAAAAATGTGTGAATATTCAGATGACTTTTCTTAGAAAGGATTTTGAGAGAGATAACAAAATGCTTATATCTTTAAAAATCTGTTCTATTGCATAAATGTATTTTAAATAAAAACTGCAAATTTCTTTGTATTATAATAAATCTCTTATCCTAATAGCTAATAACATTCTTTGACTTAAAATTTTTTTAATGGTGGTTTGGTAACAAAATAATACATAGAAAAGAAATAACACAGAACAGGTAAAACTATTCTTTTATACATTTAATATTTCAGAATTCAAAAGGGATTTTAAAAAACTTGAAAGATCAGTCTTTCTACCATACTTTGTCATAAAAGCATTAGTTTTGTAATCATTCACTGTCTTTGGGCATTATTTTCCTCTTGACTCACAGAAATATTCTTGAGGAATGAAACAATGAATTTTCACTTAAAAAGTAAGGTGGGAAGCAGACTCTTTAGACTTATTCAATTATTTACTATGTGAATTTATTATAAAATTACCCTTCTCCTAGATTTTGTTCTAAATGAAAAATTGTGATCCAGAGCCCAAAAGGAAAAAAAAAGTCTCAGAATTTAATAATTGCATAACTCTTAACTTAAATATTATAAGTGACTTAGAAGAAGCAATAGAATAAGCATCATATTCCTTGAAAAGAAAAATAGATCTCAACTCAACTTAATTGAATTTTGTTATTCAAGTCAAAACTTTTAGTGAATGCTGTCTAATGTAAGAAGTACATAGTTGTTCATATTGTAGTTATTCATCCATGACTTTATTTCTTTTTGTGCTTTTCAATTCCAATGAAATAAATCAAGGGGAATATAGTGCTATGTATGACCAATATCAAGGAAGAGGAACCATTACCTCCTGTAATTTAATCAGAAGGTTTTTCAATAACTCATACCATTGGTGAAATTCTCACAATGAATAAAATTCCACCTTAATGCCATCCTTGGATACAAGTCTTAATCTGACCCTGAGGGGGAAAAAAAACTATACAAACAACATAAATTCAAAATAATAAGCATTATCTAGGCTGTTGACGAATTTAGAAGCTTCTAAATATTATTTAGAATTTGTGTGGTAGAATCTGAACTCCCCACACAGATGATATAGCTCTGTCCAAAGTAATCAATGATATACTAAATGGTCACATCTGACAATCTTTTCCCAAGCTTCAACATCTTTGAATTCTCTAAAGCATTTGATCCTGTCAAACCCCCTTCTCTTCTGATTACTCTTTCTTTTTTGAATGTATTGAACATTTTTCTAATTTGGCATTCCTCGTATCTCTCTTATAGTCTTCTTCATTGATTCATTATCCCTATTATACTTCTTTACTATGTATGCACCTCAAGGCTCTATCTTGAAATCGTCATTACTTCTCTGTCTACACTCTTTCACAAGATGACCTCATCATCTATGATACTTATTATCTATATGCAGATGACTTTCATATTTAGATATCTTTTCCCATCTATTAAGCATTTCAAACTGGATGACTTATTGGCATCTCAAACTCAACATGTTCAACTCAAAACTCATTATGTCTCTTACCTCCCAATACACTTTTTTTCTTTATTCTTTTTATTACTGTCAAGAGTACCATCATGCCTCCAAGCATTCAGACTTACAACCCCAGTAATCTGACCATTTATTCTTCTTCATCATAAATTATTTAATTAAGTTAATGTTTAGTTATTTATTCAATTAATTTAATTGATTAATTATAAATTTACTAATTTGATTTATTAATATAATTAATTAAATATTAACTGTTGCTATTTTCTCCTATATAATTTTCATCTATCCTTCTCTCTCTAGTCACACAGTAATTATCTTAGTTCAAGTTTTTCATAATCCTTGGAGAGGTTCCTTATGTGAGAAGGCAGAGGGACAAGAGTCTTGTCCTTCCTCGTCCACTGCTGCTGGTTTTATTGAACCTGCCACTATCTCAAATTGAGGTACATGTAGGGGGAAAAGGTTAGGAAAAGAATGATGTTGAAATAAATGGAGCCATTCAGTACCATCACAGAAATGTTATAATTGTCATTTCTTTGGTAGATAATGACAAAGATGATATTTCTTCTCTTGCTCCTCCCATTTATCTCCCAAAGAACATAAAGGTGATGGTGTTCCTCTTGCTTCTCCCATTTGTCTCACAAAGAAAATATTTGCATTTTTAGTTGTCTTCTTTTTAAATTATTGTATAGTGGGAGTCTGTTTCAAGTATAACACCTGGTGTCTCATCATGGGAAAATGATGAGGATCCTGGTTTCTAAGACTGTAATGATCTAAGAAAAGGGCCTTAGAGAAATTAGTGCTTGAGTAGATATGAAGAAGTCTCTTTGGAAGTATGGAAGAGGCCTTATTTGACCTCTTTTGCCTCAGTCTTTCAGTGACTATTCATAGCGTGACTCTAGTTCATGGTGTCTGGGAAGAAACAATGCTGGATGATAAGAAGTATTGGAGAACTCATATCTGAGTTCTTGTGGCCCTTTGAAAGGACCTTAGTTTTTGATCTCTGCATTTGTTCTTTTCATATATAGATAAAAGAGACTAAAGCTTCTAACCTGTGAGTTTCAAAAGGTTAGGATAACATGCTACAGAAATTTTGGATCTCAGAGTCCATTTAGCAGTCAGTCAAGTGACAATCATTCAAGGAGCAAGGACTGACTTTTGGGACCTAAGAAAATGGAAGTTGAGATAAAAAATCAGACCATATCTGTACCTGAATTTGATGGGATCAATATTATATAGGAATTGAGCTAAGTGTATGTCCCTGTGGTATGGAAGAAAATGTTTGTGCATTTGTTCCTATTGTATCTTTGAAGTAATTATCTTTTTGTTAAAGCTGATTGGTGTTAATAGATTAAATAGTATTATAGTACTAGTTATTTGGAGAACATAGCTAGTGAGTGTTTAAACTAATGGCAACCCTTCTGGGTATATTAGAATCATGAGAAAGTAAAAGCAGAAAATATTACAGCTGTTTTATATTCTTTTTACATAATCTTTAAAAGTCAGCATTAAGAAAAACTCTGTTTAACCCAATTCATTATTGATCTATATGTTTTTCATTTCCTCCAACTGAGAAGGATTTTTTTAAACATTTTCCAAGAGTGATCCTTTTTCATCCAAGAGATTTTCATCAGTACATAGATATGTAAAAGTGTTATATAAATGAAATATTTACTTATAATAAATCATAATTTCATGAACCCCCCACATTCAGTTATATGACCTTATATGGGGTTGCAAACTATAGCCTACAGCTTCTACACGTAAGAAGCTTTGGGTTAAAGGAGAGCCAGCTACATGGTTCAATTTATAGAGTTGGGCCCTAAATCAGGAATACCTGAGTTAAAATATGGCCTAAGACACTTAGTAGCTTTGTGGTCCTGACTTAATTCTATTTGCCTCAATTTCCTCATCTGTAAAATGTACTGGGAAAAAAAGCAAACCATTCTAGGACCTTTGTCAAGAAAACAAAATGAGGTTACAAAAAGTTGGACATGTTGAAAGTACTGAAGAGCAAGAAACCAAAAGGAGAGGAAGAGAGAAATAGAGAGAGGGAAAGGGAGGAAGGGAAGGTGAAAGGGAGAGTGAGAGGGCAAAAAGCAGGAGAGAGGGAGGGAGAGAGGGGAAATGGAGGGAAGAAAAAAAGGGAGAGAGAGGGAGAGAAAAAAGAGAGAGAAAGAGAGAGCTCTTTTCTTTTTTGTTGAGACAATTAGCTAGAGACTTAAAATGAATTAAAGACATTCTTATTGCTGTCTATTATTACAGTTCCCCAAAACAGAGAAAAAATTAAATGAATCTAGACCAGAAAGCTACCTGGACACACAATGAGTCTGTCAGTAGTTTCTTATGGGGGTAGAGCTTGGGCATTAGAGAGTTAGAACACCTGAGCTCAGAAGTAGTAGGTCTCAGACAATATCCCTCTCACCCTATTCTTTTTAGAGAATAGTGTTTAGACACATGTTTAAGGGGCCTGTCCATGAAGATTTCTGAAGGGTAACAAGTTGGGAAAGAATGAGAAGAGATAAGCCCATAGGAATGTGAAAACCAGAGAAAGAGATAAGAGTTAGTGTTTCCTTTTAGCCAAAGGACTCCATGCTACTATCTCTGTTGAGTCCATTTTGCCTTAACTTAGAAGTATATATTTCTACATATGCCCAATATGGATTGTTTCAAAAGCATTCTTAGTACCCAGCACAGTACCTTGCTTAGTAGGTATTTCATTAATTCATCCTTGCTAATTGATTACTTGTTTCAAATTCAATCAACTCAGTACTATACTTGGAAATTGAGTTTCTGATTATAAAGAGCCAGGGGATACAGAAGACCCTTGGGAGAACAGTTTAATAAGTGGGCCTATAACTACACCATGGAAGTCAAAGAACTTTGTTATCTTGTTAAAAAGAGGAAATGGCTCTAAAAGTCTGAAAGATCCTAGAGTCATAGAATTTCTGATTTGAAAGGGACCTCAGAGGTCATCCATTTCCTGAAACTATAAATCTTTTCAACATCCCTGACAAATAGCCTTTCAGATTCTGATTAACCAGTTCTTGTGATAGCATGTTTGCTGCTGCATTAAGTAGTCTTCAATTCTATTTTGAGAAAGAATCAGTCTTCTGAAGTCATGAGATCATTGTCAAATATTCATGTTATTAGGGATAATCAGAAGCATTTTGGAAGTTGGGATGAGGAGGATATGTAAGGTCAAGGTTATGAAACTGAGTGTTTGAAATACTGAAACATTCAGTAAGTTCACAATCAGATCTTGGGAGCTAAGTACTGTATGACTCATGCCACCCAGAATGGTAGGTGAATGGTAAATGGGGAAATGGTAAACTCAAATGAAGGGAAGGGAAGTTAGAGGAGAAATAGAATATTGTGAATTGTGTTTCAAGTTTTTAATTGGGCATCATTTTTTTTTTTTTCATGCAAGAATGGAAGGTTGGATGTTCCAGGAAAACCAAGAAATGTAGAATAAAAATATTTGTCCCCTTTCCAGATCAACTTCCCAAAAAATATAAAAGACACATGTGTTGTATCAGTGTTCTTTTTTATACTTGGAAGAGAGATTTGAGGTTTCAGAGGGCATAATATCAAGATATATATATTCAAGTCTTATGTTGTTATTACTATATAAATTTGCATAATTGCTCTTGAATTTCATTATAGACCCAAATAAGTCCTCTAGTAAGAAAACTTTCTATATTAATATTGAATCTTCACTGCAATGTATGGTCTTAAATAGTTTTCTGGAACATTGGGAGGCTTTGTTAGGGTCACAGCTTAGTAGTCATTAGAGGTGAGACTTGAATCCAGATCTTTCTGGCACTAATGACAGCTTTCAGTGATCCAGTTCACAAGAATAGTCTTAGAGTTTTCATGATAACCGCTGTAATAACAGACAAAGCTATAAAATTGTATTAGTCAATTAAAGAACATGTAAACATATTAGACACCCTATTAGGTACTATGGGAGAGGTCAAGTGAAGTCCCAATCTTCATGGAGTTTAAAGTTATTATAAATTTAATACATATTAGTTAATATTAATAATCAATGCATAAATATATAACACATATATGTTTTACAATATTGTCATAGAAATAAGACACAAAGGCATACTAGTATGATGCAAGTATAATAAGCTGTGGGGATTAAAATTGTCCCACCTAAAATGCAAGAGATTGAAGTATGGTTTTGAGTCAATGGCATTTTATTAAAGAGTTCTTGGTTCCCTCCAATGAGATGGACCTCAGATCTTCCTCATGATTTAGAGGCCTCCTCCTTCCAGGGCTGTATTTTTATAGGGGTGGATATCCAGACTTTCAAGAACATTACACCAAATAAAGAATAATTCTATTGATTGACATGTGATGTATAAGCTAAAGTAAGCAAAATGATACGTCCGTAGGGTCACAAGCTGAAGTAATGAATATCTCCACACGAGATTGATAGGCTTTTTCTTGGGTCAGGCAGGAGGAAATGGTATAAGCTATTACAAGTTGAGGAACACAAAGGGTCATGAGATGACCCCCCCCCTCTTCCTATTGGACAGGTGATTAGTCAGGGGATACAAAAATATTTTGAGAACACTTTCCATGAATTTGTCATCGGTGTCATCCTGGACTTGATCATCATGACAAAGAAAAACAGACAGAGGTCCCTTAGTTAACTTCCTATCACTAAGCACGTAAGTTTGGAAACTGTAACTCACAGTACTAGGGACTCATATACAGAACTTCATTATAATTCTATCAAATTGATTAATACTGATTTAAATAGTATAAGGATTCAAACAAATCATCTCTCTCAAAGCACAATAATCTCTCACAAAGGTACAAAAATGAGGTCTGAAGAGTACAATCATTATTGATAGACCATTAGGGACTATCTTCTTATAGGAAGTATCATTTGAGAAGGATTTGAATGATAGGTAATTAGGCAGGAATATATAGAATGTAGAAGATTGAAATATCACAAGATGGGAAAGGCAAGGTAGTAATTTGCCATAAATGTCAGACAAAGGCATCCAATCTGAATTGGTTGGTCATAAGGAACCAATGAAGATTGTTGGGTAGAAGAATCATAAAACTGAAAAAGTATAAGGAATATTATTCTGACAACTTTATGTAGTATATTTTGGTGTTAAAATGGAAAATTTCAGTGTTTAAAGATTTTGAAGTTATCTTCAGTGCTGGATATAATAACAACCTCTCGATGAATCAGGTTATGGCTAAACTGCTGTGGTAAATCCTAGAGTAAAAAAAAGGTTGCATTTATTTCATCTTTATAAATGAATGAGCAACAGAAAAAGAGAAGAAGCCAAGAAAACGAGGAATGGGAAAACAGAATTTTCATTTTATAATTCTCTAGATGATGAGAATCAATAAATTAATAATTATTTATTAATTGCCAACTATGTGCCAGGCACTATGCCAGCACTAAGGATGTAAGCACAAAAAATCTATTGCCTAATGCAAAACAAAGATTTCTCTTCAAGGTGCCCAATAAATATACAGCACCTTTAATATACTATCTCTATCTCTAGATCTAATCTATATTTACATCCATGAATACCCATACTTATATTTATACATGTCTTTATGCCTGTCTCTATGTTTATTTATATATCTATATCTATCTCTACCTCTATCATCTATATGTGTCCATCTGTGTATTTATCTACAATATCTAAATATAGATATGTAACCAAGGCATTATATAAAATGTTCTGATTACTGTCCTCCAAGGGCATCAACATGCAAGAAAGGCTCAGAATGATGTTTAAAAGCAAAATCATACATTACATTATACATGGATAATTTTTGAAAGTAAATTTTTTATACAGTCCACCAATGCTATTCTGAATCAGGCTCACTGTATAACACATATAACAAAATTGTCTAACCCAGAATGTGGTGTATAATCTGAAGAAACAGAATGGAAAAATATTGATACTTTTGGAAGTTCTAGTTCAGTTTCACCAAGCAAATTTATTCTCTTCCCAGCTCCCATTCTCTCATAAGAGACATAGTAAACAAAGAAGTAAATGTTTTGTTCCCAGCTTTCAGTGAACAATTAATTCATCCTCTCATGGTAACCCAGGAAACTAGTCCTTTCTACTACTCAATTAGACTACTCAGTAGTGTTATCTATGAGAAAAAACTTTTTGTTCAATATTTAATAAACCCACATTTAAGACTGTCATAAACGACTGTAGGGCACAATGGATAGAGCATTGGCCCTTAAGTCAGGAGGGTCTGAGTTAAAATTCAATCTCTGACACTTGACACTTACTAGTCTTGTGGTCCTAGGCAAAGCCTTCAATCCCATTGCCTCACTCTCGTATCAGTCCCCAGAAGATTGTAATGATCTACATAGAATATGAGTAAATGTATTGTGTGGGGGTCAAGTGGCAAAGATGGATAAGCTGTAACCTTTGTCTTCCAGGAGATTGATTATTTTAGGTCTGAAATGATGACAAGAGAGGGACAAACAAATTAATAGATTTTCAGATTTGGAAATTTAATCTTTCTTCCTCAAGTTATGGAAAATCTGCCTTTAGTTAATATCAGGTCGAAAGAAGGCATTTCTAGTTGCCTCATTATTTTTGTTCTTCCTGTCATTTCACAACTTCTGGCTTGCCAATGACATAACTGACAAAATTGTTTTTTCTCGTGTAATACCTAATCTCATTCTCTTTCTTCAATTATTTCTCATTACAGAATCCAGAATCACAGAAATTCATAGCTGAATCATTTTTGTTGGTCATCAAATTAAAAAAAATCCCATTAAAGACAATTAATCTGATCCAATAATTCTGGAGAACAATTCGGAATTATGTTCAAAGGATTATAAAACTCTGCTTTTGGTCTAGCTCAATACCACTACTCAGTCTGTGTCCCAAAGAAATATAAAAAAGGGAAAGGACCCACATATATAAAAATGTTTATAGTAGCTCTTTGTGTGGTGGGAAAGAATTAGAAAACTAAGAGGATGCCCATCAATTGGGGAATAGCTGAATAAGTTATAGTATATGAATGTAATGGAATACTATAATATAAGAAATGACACATAGGCAAATTTCAGAAAAACCTGGAAAGACTTACTGAACTGATGCTGAGGGAAATGAACAGAATATTACATATAATATCAACAATATTATATGATGACTGGCTATGATTGACTTAGCTTTTCTCAGTAATACAATGATCTAAGACAATTCTAAAAGATCCTTCACTTCAGTGACTCTGAAAGAGAAAGTGAGAATGATGACTTTGTGGAGCTCTGCCTCACTTAAATACAAGTCATGCAAGAGTTAAGACATCACTCCAAGATGTCACTGATCCTCTTCAAAATGAAGGACAAACATTATAATTCACATTGTTCTTCCCCTATCTTTTATCAACAGATAAAACAGATATCTAGAAAGATTCAATAACTTGTTAAAGGTCTCACAGCTAGTGAGTGTGGAGATCATATATGGAACTCAAACCCAAGTCTGACTGATGCCAGAGTATTTTTCCTAATTGAACACTACCTACATATAGGGGCAGGAAAAATGCTTCAGAATAGCAGGAAGGACAACCTAGCTTTCACCATATTTCCACTGAAAAGATCTAACCCTTTCCCTCCACAACCCCCTTCCCCCCAATACTAGATTAAGCCCCAATAAAGAAACCAAGTCAAGAATTCAGTTCAAATATAGTGTCATATACTAACTAGCTGAGTGATTCTGGGCAAATTATTTGTTCTCTGTCTCATTTGACCTCAGTTTCCTGATCTGTAAAATTGAGAACATAATAACATTAGCTTCTAGGGATATTGTAGGATTAAATGAATTAATGCTTTTAAAGCTCTTTGAAAATCTTAAAACTAAAATAATTACATTTATTATTATTATTATTATTATTATTATTATTATTATTATGTATTGCTGTTGTTTGGTCATTTCAGTTCTCTCTAACTCTGTGATGCCATTTGGAATTTTCTTGGCAAAGATACTGGCATGGTTTTCCATTTGCTTCTCCAACCCATTTTACAAATGAAGAAACTAAGGCAAATAGGATTAAGAGACTTGCCCGGGATCACTTAGCTAGTAAGTGTTTTAGTCTGGATTTGAATTCAAATCCTTGTGACTCCAGACCTGGTGCTATATACACTGAGCAACTTAGCTATCTCAATTAATAAGTGATTTTAATGTACTTACACTTTAGGCCAGTGATTGCTATGGTTAAGTTTTAAAGAGGATCACATTTAAGGTTTTGTTTATGCTTTTTGAAGAAAGCAGGAAGGTAGCATTAGAAAATGGATCTTTGCTTGATATGAATATAACTGGGACCTGTTTATATTTTTTACTTATAGTATATTTAATTTTAGGAATAACTAAATAGGTGAAATATTATTTTCCATTTTATTTTGCTTCTGATAATAGTTTATAAGAAACAATGTGATGATATAGGGTATAAACTGCCAGATTTAGAGTGAAAAACATATAGGTTCAGGCACTGCTTCTAATACAAAATATTGTGAACCTCAGATAAGTCATTTAAGCTAATTAAACTTTCATTTAAATGTAGAACTATTTTGGGCTAGTCCTTACAGCAAAGTAAGAATTTGGTGAGAATGAGTCAAAGGGTGAGTTATCCAAAGGGAGAAAAAAAAACAAAACAAAACACAAAACTAGAGAAAACTTCTTTTATTGGATAAAAAGAAGAAGAATATAAATATTTAAGCAGGATATTCATTGACAGGGGAAACTTTCTAGGTCATCTGTTCACAGAGATATGCCTAGAGTTATAGCAACAACATTCTTCAGGGAAATGAGAAGCCCAGCAGGTGCTTCTTTTCAGCTCTGACTTATTTTGGATTGATCAGATTACTAAAAGTACACTTAACCAATAAACTAAACAACAATGTTACCATACCGCCTTTATTTTTCCTTCTAGGTCTCCAGGATTTAAGAGTTATGTATATGGCCTAGTCAATTCCTAAGGGCCCAAAGCAAGTACACTACATACCTCAATTCCTCTCCAAGCTTATCAGTAAATGTATATATTTATATATACATATATATGTATATATATATACATACATATAGATATGCTTGTATGTATATCTTTCCTCTCTATCTCTGTCTCATTTTCTGTCTCTTATCTCTCTTTCAGATAATTTTCAGAATGAATTAAATATTTAATATTCTATATAGCTCAAGTTTATAACATGAAACAATTTTAGTGCTACACAGACATGCACATAAAAGTGCTTCAGACCCATATGTTCATTTTATACAGGCTACTAATTCCATTCTTTGTGATATAAAAGTGAAAAATATACCTTATATACTATCAGTCAGAAACTATTTCATTTCCATGGAGTTTCATTAATCCCTTCTTCAAATATAAAGATAAGAACTATACAATACTTCATTGGAATTTCCTTGACAATGTCATATATTCCAGAGATCCCTGCCTCTGCTTTGCTTTTAAAATTTCCATTAGATCTATTCATTGTTCCTGATCATTAGATTTTACATAAGTTAATATTATATTTAAGAAATGTAATAAAAGCTGTATAGTTTGCTATGTGCAAAGGTGCTGAAGTTAAGAGAGAGACACAGGTATGATCAGTTTGCTTTTCTCCTTCAGGCCTGAGAACACAGTATAACATCCTGGGCTATAGGGAGAAGAGCTTTCCTCTGTCTCAGACATAAAAGTTCAGTTTGATTCCATTCAGTGAGTGTTTGATAGCTTACTATGTGCTGGACTCTGAGCCTAAATAGACCAAACTAACACAGGTCTTGCCTTCCTTCAGGAAGCTTATGCTCTAATGATGAAAAATAACTGTGTGCAAATAAATGTAATATGTTGTCCAGCATACAGCAAGCACTTAAAATGCAAATATAGATCTAAAGTAGTTTTTTCAGGGGTTAATGGGAAGGAGGGAAGTTGAGTTGTTGTTAAAGCTGAGGGAATTGGGAAAGATCATTTGTAAGGGGTGACAGCTGAATTGAGCTTTGAAAATATATATAAAAAGTAGGAATATCATTGAGATATGAAAAGGATTGTCATATTAAGGCCAGTTACAAGGCCAATGATCTTCATTGAGTTGTAGTGAGATATAGTGAGTTCCCAATAATTCAAAGTGTTCACACAGGAGCTAGATGCATGATTTGACTTAAATTAGAGTGGTTAATATATTTATGATCTGAATTTTCCAACTAACTTTTCACTCGCCATTAATTGCTCTGTTTGCTTTCAAACTCTATGAACATTACCATGACTCCCTGAGGATAAAGTTCATCACCAGAAGCCTTATCACAATAGAGTTTTCATCATTCAACTTCGATATTCATCATCTCTGCAACCTCAGCTCCGTCTCCCCATTGATTGCAGGCTCTGAAAGTCAGAACCAATTAACTCCTCTCAAAGTCTCTCTTTGTAGAGGACTTGGAATTTTCCATCTAACTAGTCATTTCCCATCAACTGCTCTGCTTTGTTTCCACTCCAGTATTATCATGCCCCCTGTATATAGTACCCTCCAGCATACTCACCTCCAGATTCTGTTTGTGCAGTCTTCCCCTATTAGATTATAAGATTCTTGATAGCAGTGATTGTCTTTATTTATCTTATTTGTATCCCTAGTGCTGGGACTGGATGTCTTGTAGGCATATTAAATTCAACACGTCCAAAACAAAACTATACCTCTTTTCTCTCCTCTTTCAATCTTCCCTATTACTATTGCAGGGCACACTCCTTTCTGATGTACAGATACCATTAGGCTACTTTCCTATCCAATAAGCTAAAATAGTCCTTATTTCCATTGAGATTTTATATAAAATGCTCTGTTAACATTTGTCCTTCACCGTTCTATTTTACCAATAATTTTACACTCCCTCTTCTTCATGTGCTTTGGTTCAGTTACACTGGCTTACTTATAACTTATTCTTGACACAGTCTTCTGAGTTCATTAATTTGTACAGGATGTCATCCAGGTCTCACAGGCTCTCTCTCCTCACCTGCATCCCTTATGTTCCCCCTTTCTGCTGGATATCTTTCCTAATCTCATAATAAAAGCATTAGGAGCAAAGAAGATTATACATTTATAATGTTTTCTTCCCCATTAGAATGTAGGCTTCTTGAAGGCATGGGTTGTTTTTGCCTTTCTTTTTATTCCTAGTGCTTGGTAAAATGTTTGGAACATAGTTTAATAAGTGCTTGTTGGCCAAATAAATATAAAAACATGAAATTTAATGAAATTAAGTAGGAAGGCTTATTGAATTAAAATAATTAACTTCACAAGCAAAAGGAGGAAAAAACTGATTAGGGAGCAGATTGTCTGCATGAAAAATAATCCATGTAGTTAAAAATTGATCAATGGAGAAAGCTTTAATGAGCAAGAGTAGAAGAGTGAAGAGAATAGATTAGGACATGTAATAAAAGGTGTGGGGAGGGCTGAACAAATAAGAGTCTATGAAAAATACAAAAAAGAAGTAATGTGGGAGGAGGAAGACAGAGAGTTAGGAACAAGAAGAGAGACAGAGACAGAGAAACAGAAAGAGACAGAGACAGACAGAGACAGAGATAGAGCCAGAGCCAGAGAAAGACAGAAAGACAGAATGAGAGACAAAAACAGAGAGACAAAGAGACAGGTATGTATTCACATACAATAATAATAATTATACCTAACATTAGCACTTGAAAGTTTGTAAAGTGCTTTACAAATATTATCTATTTTCTTCATTACAACAACTCTAAGTTTCATTATTATTATACCAATTTATAGATGAGGAAACAGAGACAAATGTCAAGTAACTTTCCAAGAATTACACAGCTTAACTTTATCTGAGACTAGATTTGAACGAAAGTATTTCTGACTTCAGGAACAATGCTTTATCCACTGTACTGCCTAGTTACTGGTGGCCATTTATCTTAAGGAAATAGACCTGTGTAAGTATACCTTTACAAAATGAAAAAGAAGTCCTGTTAATATTTCATTATTCTGACAAAAATTATGGAATGAACAGTTGTCACCTGATAGCTAGAAGAAAAAAACCTACAGTTGTTAAAGGGATGATATAGCAGTCAACACTGAGAAAAGTTCTGGAAATGTAAAGTAATTTGGACATGCTCAGAGTAAAATGCTCATATCTACTTGATCTGAGTAGGTTAATTGTAAACAAAAATGCTTATGCAAACTGAAATGATGTTTATGGAAGTGCTGAGGCACAGTTTTACCTTATGCAAGAAGGAAATTTAATTCACAACTGGGAAATGCTTTTTACTGAAAGGAAGGTTTTAGATGATCAAATAAATAGGTAATGGAAATTAGCAGAATAACATCTGTTTATCAGTTGTCAAAACAAAATTTATAATTTATTGACAGTGAAAAGTCACTCACCTAGAATTACACAAAAGGATTATTAAGATGTAATCATGTTTAGAGGAAAAAGAAAAAAAAGTTGTACTTTTTACAAATTTAGATATTGAATTAGGTAAAGAATTTTTGTATTTACTTGTTTGCACTCCTCCCCTCGCCCCAATCTTACTACTTTGAAAACTCATGATTGAGTGGTGATAGGGTGACTAGAGTTTGACTATGTTGGAAGGGCTTCAAGTATGAATGGTTAATTGATGGATTGTGTGCTATCTGGGTGCCACCTTGGATGATTACAAACTCCTCTGTACAAGAATAAAGACTTTGAGTCAAGTTATGTTATCATAATATTTCATAGCTGCACAATTGTTCTGGGTCACACAATCAATTAAGTTTACCTTTCAAATCAAACATAATCTTCCTCTTGATGCAGATCAACATAATATTCTCTAATCCCAACCGTTTACATGATATGATAAAGGTAAACTATGATTGGAGCAATGAGATTAAGAGGTCACACTTCCTTTAAGAAGCAGAAAAACATGATAGCAAAGGGGAATGCTGATTTGCAAAATTTCACAAAGAAGTGAATCTATAATTAGGAGCAGTTATAGCTCATAAAACATTTTGACTAGTCTTCCAACCAAGACTATGGATTTTTGCCTTCTGTTTTCTATATGAAGAAGCTGTGACTATTAATTGGGTAGGCGAATGAATACACTGATGGGTACCTGCTGTAAGTGACATATAATGCCGGGGTTAGAGCTTCTACCAGGAGAAAAAAAATGTAGTTTTCTAAATGATTTGGGAGAGAAAAGCAGAAGAAGACATTGCAGGAAGATAATTTCTTTACATGTCCCAGATTTCCATTCCATCTCTCTAATGACTATTCTAATAGAGTTTGGTTAGACTTGGCTTTTTCTCATGGTAGGAGCTGAGGTATAGTTATGGTCCCAGGAAAAAGAACTCATTTGCTCTGTGTATTTTCTGATATGTTATTGTCTGTAGAATTTCTAGAATTTGTTTGATCTTTTGCTTGGATAAAAGATTTATTCATTAATCACTAATTATGCTGTTTTTTTTATGTAGCCAGCATTGGTGGGAGGGAGCTAAGCTGGTGAGTCTAAGTTAAGGACTATCTGTCATCGTTAGAGTTATCAAAGAAATGGCTTTCCATATGAAGTCACACTTATACTATCAGACTGTCAAAGATACTTGAGGGGAACAGAAACATGGACTTTTCTCCTGTTTGATTTTAGAATCTTGAGTAAAGACCACTCAACCCTGAAGAGAGCTTCTCAGATCTGAATGCCCCTAGCAATACTTAACTCCTTCTCTCTGCATAGGCGCACTAAGCTTCAGATCATATCTATCTATACCAATTATGAATCATGCCTATACATTTGGATAACACAGGAGACATATATTGGCCACAGTATGAAAAGAAAAGGAAAGCAAAATGAGCCTGGAGAAAATTCTGCACAAGCCCCAATTAAGTCACCTTATCAGAACATTTCTATGTAAAACTAACTAGAACCTGGAAAGAAGACAACAGACAGAAGTGAAACAGAAGAAATCTGAGACTATTTCTAAAGAAAGTTATTTTTGTTCTTTATGACAGTAGTGTCATTACATTTGTACTCTGACACTTCAGTACACAATGTGCTAGAAGAAGAAGTAGAAATGGCACTTACAAAAATGAAGTAAGGAGAAAAAACATTATATACAGAAGAAATACACCCTGTAGGACACAGAATTTTAAAGGCATTCAAGACATAATTTTTAAAATATTTCAAAGTGGGTAGATTACACTCAAAATGGAAAAATAATCAAATATGTTAAGAACATAAAATTGTGAGAAACAAAATGTTAAAAACTATTTACAAATATAAGTAATTTTGCAATAGTTATAGACACAGAGGTCTCAAAAGCTTTAGTTACGTTTCAATTTTTTAAAGTTTAAAACTCAACCAAGATTTTTGAGACACCCTGTTTATGGAACTAGAAAACTGATTAAGTGGTCATGTCTTTCATCAAATCAAAACTTCAAAACAATTGTTTTTTATTCTAGTTTCTTCTCTTGCCAATTTATCCTTTATATTCTTGCTAAAGTGACCTTCCTTGTCCTTTATCTAACAAATAACCTATTCTCTCTTTTTTTTTAATTTTTTATTTAATAATTACATTATATTGACACTCGTTTCTGTTCCGATTTTTTTCCCCCTCCCTCCCTCCACCCCCTCCCCTAGATGGCAAGCAGTCCTTTATATGTTGGATATGTTGCAGTATATCCTAGATACAATATATATAACCTATTCTCTTGCTAAAATTAATGACTATATCTTATCCTTTAATTTGTATTTTATCTTAAGAATCAGCTCCTAAACACTGACAGTGAATGTGGTTGTAATAGCTAGCTCATTGAACCTTTCAAACAATCTACATGTAATTTTTTCATTAAAATTTAGAGATAAATTAAAGATGGCTAAAATTCAGACATATTTTTATAAGATAACCATGTAATTTCTCTCTAAACTCAATTATGTTACCTCTCTAATATATTCTATTCTTTATTCATAAGAATCACAATGTCAGAGTTTTATATCATTTGCGGTCAATTTGTCATCATGTACTCTTTTTAAAAAGTATTTTTATTTTTTGTTCCAGATTCTCTCTACCTTTTACCCAATAAGAAAGATAAAAATATGATATCCATCATATGTCATATGTATAAAGTCAAATAAAATATATTTATTCACTATCCATGTTCCAAAAATTCAAGAAAAATAAAGGGAAGAAAGTTAATATTTATTCTAAATCCATATATTTACTATCTTGAGATGAATAGAATTTTTCATCATGAATTCTTTGGAGTTATGGAAGACCGTTGTATTGATTAAAGTTTATAGCTCTTTCATAGTTGATAGTAAGGTTCTGGTTGGTTTTCTGGAGGTCTTTGGACCAGCCTTCGTTTCAGTTCAGTAATCACCATGAGAATAACCAGGAATAAAGTCCAAATTCTTTATCGTCTCCTTCACAATCTAGTTTCCTTGCCTGGGGCTCAGCTAGCTTTCTTGAGAGCCTTTCAGACTGGTTTTGGTCTCAGTCGGGGAAAACAGGAGGACAGACCAGCCACCACGAAGCTGATGAAGATGGAATGAATCTGTCTCTCAGTCAGAGGGCTTGTGCTCCAGCCACCACAAAGATGAGAAATGGAATGAATCTCTTTCTCAGTCTCATCCTGGCTGAGCTTATATGCTCTATTAAATCCATTCATCATACTGAGTATAAACCAATCATTCTATCAGTAGGGAACCATTATTTGTTGTAAGATTAAATCAATCATATTGAACTAGAGAACTATTAATCACCATGCTAAACTAGATAACCATTGTATCCTCAGTTCCACTGACTTAATATCTTGTAAGAATCCTTGTTTTAAGTACAGAGTCTGGCCCATAACAGTTGATTATCTTTACAATATTCTTCCTAGTAATTATCTTTATAATATTCTTACTATACATTGTTCTCTTCCTTCTGCTTTACATTTATGTTGCATTAGTTGATGTCTTTCCAGATTTTGTTTGAAATAATTTTCATCATTCTTATAGCCTAATAGTATTCCATCACCTTCATATCCATAACCTTTTTTAGACACTAAAAAAAGATAGGCATCCTGATAAATGAGCATCTTCTCAATTTCCAGTTTTTTGCCTCTACAAAATATAGGCATTTTCCCATTTTCTTTGATATCTTTGGGATATATGCCCAGGAGTTTATCAATAACTCAAAGGATATAGACAATGTCATCCAGTTGCCAAGATGAAAATATATTAAAAATATGTAACCTGCAAGGTCCCCTCCCATTTCTTCAATGGTTTGGTCTGGCTTTTGCATTTGACTCAAGTTCTGCTTTGTGTGGAAAGGACCAATGCTGTCCAGAAATCCAAAGTTGATCAGTTGCAGGTGAATTTGTTTGTGTGTCCTGACTGTTTCAGGTGTCTCCCTATATCTCCTATAAAACTTTGTGAACCACTTAATTAAAGTCACATCTATAATCCAACAAATCTAAGCCATCATGCAATAAAGCCCATAAGAAATAGTTCTTGTAGTGGTTACCCTGTACAAACACTATGCTGAGGCAATACAATTACTAGTTACATGATATATGTGTGTACACATATGACTCTACTATAGTCAAATTTTGGAGGGACCTAAGAGCATATTCCCCAGTATTCATAATGAAGATCCTTGAATTGTGGATCAGATCATATTTGTAATAACTCAATTAAGGGTGAAGTAAGATGTTGTTTATTTCTGCCACATGGGATAGAAACTGAGATTGAAGTCATCTGTAATGAGCCTGATGTAAGAGGTATTTATCAAGTACCTCTCATTCATATCTCAGCATTAACAAAATAAACATTATTCAATGTATCATTAAATATAGGTGGTTATAGAAAAATGATAAAATACTTGTTGGATAAGAATATACATTATTAGTTATACAAGATGGACAAGGCAGTTATCTACTTATTATACTAAATCAAAGAAATCTGCCCACTGAGGAAGATAGGGAAGATATTTTTTCCAGGAAGCTGGAATCCACCACTTTAGCATCTAAGTTTTTTTGTACCCATAAGAAGTGAAATGGAGACAATAAAAGATGCTAGGTGCTGTAGTTGGTCTTGTAATTCATTGGGATCATATATGGCAAAATGATTGATACAGAACAAGATGGAATCAATGTGCCTTGAATCATAACAGAAAATTTGGTAAGGAATTTTAAGGAAAGGGTAACAAAGAGGTTCATTGGAAGCTGCCATACTCAGGAAACATGCTTAAAGGAGTCTCTAGGATTCATCTGGGGAGAATGTCTATAGTATATATATTTTAAATATATAATTCCACTCTATGTGTCACATTGGTTTGATGTTGTGAAGTCACATATATTATAATTTTTAAGGATTATATGTTTATTATAGATTTTCAAACAGAATTCAGGATGTCAATGAAAATTACCTTTTCATTTATTTTGCTAGTCCAACAAAATCTAAACATTTTGTTTCTTTTTTTTTTTGATTTTGAGTCTTTAACATAAATGAAGTCCTTTCAGGGACTGGTCCACAAATTCAACTATGTTGTGGATGAGAACACAGTGTATTCTTTTTAATTTTTTTAAAAAAAGTTTTATTGACATGCTTTGTTTCTATTTTAAAACATTTCCAGGTTATTTCCACTCTGTGAGATATGTCTTGTAACAAAGTTTTATAATGAAGGTAAAACAAAATAAATACTTCTCTTGAAAGGGTATTCAGCGTTCCTAATCTGTAACACTTCATCTCTATTTTATTCCTTTTTTTTAATTAGAAGAAATTGATTTTGTTTCTCTCACATGTCTTAAAATATTGGGGAGTTAAAACAAAGAGAAACAAAACCAAAGCAAATTTCTGTATTAAATATGTATAGTTAAACAAAACAAATTTCCTCATTGGCTGTATGTAAAAAAGTATAAAATTTATATTTGTTCTGTTTGCTTATATTTTAAAGGTGGAGATTTTTCTATAAAACAGTGAAAAATGAACACGAGTGATTGTTTTGGAATATCCAGTTCATATATGCTATTAAAAGCCCAATACTAGGTTGTCTTAAAAAAACAAACACAAAAACCTTCAAATTTTATGGAAAAATCCCCATCTTTAACATAAACAAGCAAACAGAATAAATGTATTAACACAATATATAAAGGCCATATAAACATATGTTATTCTGTACCCAAAATCTGTCTGATCTCTTTTGGGAGATGCATTACATGTCTCATTTATCTTCTAGAATCACATATGGTCATTTCACTGATCATAGTTCTTACAATTTCTTCATAGAACTATTATTATTATTGAAATTGTTTTCCTGTCTCTGCTCATCTCATTCATAAACATTTTATGAAAACCCTCAAAATTGTTCATTTTTGTTATATTGATGTTATAAATTGTTCTTCCAATTCTATTTCATTGTACATCAATTCATGTCTTTCCATTTTTCTTGTCTTACAGCACAATTTTATTCCATCACATTCATATGTGATCAGCCATTCTTCAAATGATGAGCATCCCTTTAGTTTCTAGGTTTTTTAATAACACAAAAAAGGTGCTATAAATATTTTTGTGCTCATAGAATACTTTCCTATTAAAAAAATCTCTTTGGGGTAAAGGACTAGCAATGGTATGATCGGGACAAAGGCAAAGATATACTGGTGAATGAATAATAGTTCATCTGGAGAAAATGTATGCTCACACACATTTAAGTTTAATAAGTACTATCAATTTCTTTAAGTCTTAGGAAATCAACAAAACAAAAGCCCATTATTATGCTGATTTCTGAAGTGTAAGTGTAACAGAAAATTTTACAATGGCTCTTGAAAGTCAGTTAGAGCTGGTTCCAACATATTCATAGAGAATAAAAATGTATTAGTTATTTTAATATATTTTTATTTTTTAATATATTTTGAATGAAATGAAAATTTTAATATGTTTTATTTTTAATTTTTAATTTATTTTTAATGTAATTGCATTTTCAGTATGATTATCCCCATTCACAGGTTCACCAACAGTGTAACAATATGGTTATTTTTACATAGACCTTCAAATTCTTGTAATTTACGTGTGTGTGTGTGTGTGTGTGTGTGTGTGTCCAATGCCAACTTGAGGGGGTCTAAGGTAGAACCTATTAATTGTTTTAATTAGCATTTCTCTCATTATTAAGGATTTGAAGCATTTTCAAATAGGCTATAGATAATCTGTTTCTTCTCAGGAGAAATATCTACTCATACCTTTAGACCATTTGTATAATTGGCTAATACTTCAAAACTTGAATAACTTTCTTATATGTCTTGGAAATTAAACCTTTATTAGAGGAACTTGTAATAAAGGGATTTTTTTCCTAATTAATATTCTCTTTTAAATTTTTATTGGATTTGTTTTTACAAAAAATAATTTTTATAGGCAAAATTTTCTTCTGTGATCCTTTCCATGTATATGTATATGAATATGCATTCATCCAGGTATGTATATGTATATATCTGAATATTTGTTGATGTGTATATGTAAACACACAAACTCATGCATATAGTACCAAGAAACAAAGCATCTTGTAGAGAATAATACACAGGGGAGCATTAGGATTAATTATTAATATCTTACCTAAAGTGCAAAAATATCAACTTAAACCTCTGTTTTTATAACAAAACAAAACAAAAACAGACCATGTGTAATACAGACTATCACACACACACACACATATATATAGGCATACTTATGCATTTCCACATATATGCTTATTTATATTTTATTGGTCCTCTGATTGTTATGAGCACAGGGAGCTATCACTGAGATTATCCCTCTATAAATGAATAATTGGGATTTACTTTACAATTTATAGATGCTGAAAGTTGCCTGGGCACTGAAAGATCACATAGCATTATATGGAAAAGATAGGATGGAAACCTAGGCCTTTCTGACTCTGTGGAAAGCTCTTTATCTCCTATTCCATACTCAGTACTTCAGGCAAGTCTCCATGATTCCAGCTAGAGTAGGAAGTGCCTACCAACTGATTTCACTGCAATAATCTTTCACACTGGGAGTTTGCCATACTTATGGTCTGGTATCTCAAATACATACATTCACATGCTTCCACATTCAGACAGATGCACTTAATGTGTTGTCATCAGGAATAATAATGTTCTTGAAAAATATGCATCCTTAAATTCATAAAAATTATAATATGTTTGAATATGTGTGTAGATATAATGTCTGTTGCTGATGTGCACTGGTAGAGGAATTGTTTTGTAACAATGATGTGGCTATATTACATTCCATTTATAATATTACATAACATTATAATATGCAATATAGTAATTTATATCTCATATTAAATCTATATTATACACTGTTAGAGTTCTTACAAGGTGCTAACTCAATGGAATTGATAGAGACAATGGTTGTTTAGCCTGGTGCTTAACAGTTCTCTAGTTCAGTATATGTCCTTAGTACTTACTATAATTGTACAAGATTCACACCTTTAAGAGAGCATATATAAGCTAAGGAGCCTCAACCAGGATTGACTCTGGGAGATTCACAAACCAGGATTCAGTCCAGGAGATTCACAAGTCAGAGAGGACAAGCCCACTCTCAGAGGCAGAGACAGATTCATTCCATTTTCCACCTTTGTGCTGGCTGGAGGCTGAAGCTGGAGATACAAAGGATTAGCAGCAAGAACTCTTGGAACCAAGAAGAGAGACAGGCCTCTAAGAAAGCTAACAGGGCTCAAGGAAGGAGACAAGAGTTGAAAGAGAAAATAAAGGATTTGGACTTTAACGCCTGGCTGCATTTGAGGTGATTCTTACTTTGAACTGAAATTAAGGTTGCTCCCAGAAGCCCCCCAAGAAACCTACTCCCAGAGAACATTATACTTTAAAGAAGAGAACATTACAATACACATATATTATTTATATATCATTTTAAGTATACATCACAGACAGATACACACATGCATACATATACATGTACACACATATATACATATGAATATGCTCACACATATTTGTGTGTGTGTATGTGTGTGTGCTTTTTTGGTGGAGAATGTTGAGGGGAAGGTTGGATCTTTGATTTTGTTGCTGTAAAACTAACCTCTACTAAAACAGCAACTTCTTTGGAGTATATAGTTAATAAACACTAGTAGTTGTGATGATTTGAAAAAAAAAACACTCAATTTTAATGGAAAATCCTTATCTTCAAAAAACTCCATTTTTGAAATTATTTTAAAGGCTATCATTCATTCAAGCACCATTTATTAGATATCTATTGTATGTAAAGCATTATTTTCTGTACTGTGCTACAGAAAGATAGGTGAGCTGTGAGTTCTATTCTGCACAGCATATAGTCTTTCATAAGTAAATATGACATATATTGCTGAAATAAACAACTAAGCATTGAATTACAACAATTTGAAGTCTCACTTTCTTCATTTGTAAAATTTGTAGATTAGATAAAATAATCTTTTTGGTTCTCATTAACTAAATCTTATGAACTATATGTGATCCCTTTTTGACAAGGGGACTGATAGGAAGTCTGAAAGACTAAAATCCTACTAAGTCCATTTAGACAGGTCCTTCTTTCCATTAAGAAAAGGAATTCTTAAACTGGACCTCTTTATCATACTTTTTAAAAGGATTTTGATAAATGTATCTCAATATAATTGATTTTCCTTATCATACTATGTTTTTATGTATTTTAAAGCCTTATTTTGAAAATGGATGCAATAGACTTTATCAGATTGGCGAACAGGTCCATGACACAAACAAAGTAAAGAACTGGTGACTATACTATCAATAAATCAATCAATACATATTTGTTGAATTCTTACTCTTTGCTAGGAACTACCCTTGGCCATGGGGATTTAGAGATGAAAGTTTAAATAAAAATGAAATTATTCCTGTTCTTAAGAAATTTACAATGCCTGAATTGCTTTATCCTTCCTTCCATTCTTCCCCACTTTCCTCTCTGTCTCTTTCCCTCTTTCAACTTATTGGTCTGGACCTATGATTTCATTGGTGAAGAGAGCCTCTTCACAGATCAACAAGTATTTTACTACTTATAGACTGACGAATTTATCTGGGACACTGAAAAGGGAAAGGACTTCCCCAGAATCAGATATTTCTGTGTTTCAAAGGCAAAACTGAAACCAAGAATATCCTCCCTCTAAGGGCAACCTCTTTATTCATCACTAAATATTGCCTTTCCTTCTAAACCAATATGGGTTAATGCCATGTGAATTTAGTGTAAGAAGAAATAAAAACCTAATGCCTCTAACTGTACCCAGAATCTTATAGTGATAATTCATATGTAGAGAGGTATGTATAATATACATAATAGATAGGTGTAGAGAGCAGCTAGATTACTCATAGAACAGAGCACTGGGCTTGGATTAAGGAAGATATTTTGATGATTTCAGTTTCAGCCTCAGATAATTAGTATGTGATCCTGGGCAAGTCACTTAATCCTGTTTGTTTCAATTCTTTTCTGTAAAATGACCTGGAGAATGAAGTGACAAATCTTTCCAGGATTTTTGCCAAAATTTTTGCAAATGGTCTCACAAAGTCAGAAATGACTAAAAAAACTGAACTTATTGATAAAGATAGAGAAATTTACAAAGCATTTTACATAGCACTTGAATCAAGTGCTTTTTGAAACAAGCATTTATTAAACACTTATATGTATAAAGAATTCCAGATATTGGGATAAGTTCTACATATACAAGTAAAGGCAAAAATAATTGTAACTACCCTCAAAAAGCATATTTGTATGTTTTCCCTTCTCATCACCCATATGCAAGTAGTATAAATATTATTACTTTAATTGTGCAAATGAAAATGAAGGTTAAGTTACTTTACAGGGTCACAAAACTAGTACACTCTAAAGTTAGAAACTGAAGTTAAATAGCACCTGGAATTAAGAAAATGTTCTTTTAAAAAAATTTATATATGTATATATAATATATACTAATGACATTCCCTCCCTTTAGGATTCAAAAAGATATAGGTGATGAGGAAATGCATTCCAGACATAAGGAACAGACTGAATCAAGGCACAGATTCTAGAGATGGAATGTTATGTCCAAGGAATTTTTGTATTTGTGAAATATCTCTCATATTGAGGGGTGGGGTTAGTAAACTTCAGCTTTGGGGAAAAAAGTCTTCAAATAGGATTAGGATCAATTTTATTATTTCATTTATAAAAAAATTGTGAAAAATTTCCCTCTTGCTAAAATTTGTGATTCAAAGTCTAATAAATGTAGGGTACTTCCACCACATTTTTCATAAATCATGTTATTCCTAGATAGAGTGTCTCAGAGTATAAAAAATTATTTGAGAATGTAGTGTGTTTAATTCAATATAGAAAGAGCATATGTTATCTGCTAATTCTGCAGTGAATAAGGCAGTAGGATCTCTGAAAGAAAAGGTCATCCAAAGACAGTAATCCTCTTTTGCAAAGTAAATTTTCTGAAAGGGAATGACTAGAAAGGGGGAAAAATGGCAACTAGAGAAGCTTAAGGATTTTTCAATTAAAAAAGGAAGTCAAATAATCTATAGATCTATCATTTTAGTATTGAACTTGGAGTTTCTTCTTTAAATACAGGAGGGCAGAAATATAAAAATCTTTCTAGACGGAGATGAACGAATTTTTCCCTCTGTTCTCTTATGCATATGCCCACTCAAATGTTCCAGAACACATGCTTCACTACATTGGACATACATTCTCATCAATCCACATCCGCCAACTTTCTCTGTGTTCATCCACATTTCTCTTTCATCAGATTCCCTTATCTTGGTTTGCAAGTGTTTTTAAATCGCTCCTATCCTCTCCAAACCTTCTGTTATCCTAACTCCCCTCCAAAAACTGTTTTCTCACTTTTCATACTTATATCCAAATTCTTTGGGAAGGACATCTGCACTTCACACCTCTGATTTCTTTCTTCTAAATCCAGTCTATTTTACATCCTTATCACTCTACCCAGATCATGGGATGTAGCCAATGGCTGGTTCACTGAAATATCTGGATGGCTTTATTTTCATCTTTTTATATAATCTCATTGCACCAATTGACCCTCTCACAATGGACGAGATAGAAGCAGAGGATTCTTTTTGTCCTTTTAGAAGCTCTTCAAGTCCTTAATTTTAATTTCCTTCTCCCAGCCCCTATCTAATGGTTTGGAGTCAGAAGACAACCAATATTCACATTTCAGAGTTTTCTATTTAGATGTTTTGTTAGTATTTTAATATGAACTGTATCTGTGTCATAACATAAGGGCCAGATGTTGAAAATGTCAAGCTAGAAGATCTTGCTTACTTAGAACAGCAGTGAGAAGACCTGCAGTATAAAATCATGATTAAGTCATACTGAAATACTTTTATTTATTTTTAGAACTTCACCAGCTAATTTTTTAGGCTGAAATTTTTTTCTTCCTGTAAGTAATGGCTCCAGTTCAGTATGTTTTGCTGAAATGTCTAACCAAGAGAATTCAGCTTTTCTCTTTAAAAATAAACAGTCGCCTTATTGTCCACATTGGAATGAACTGGTCTATTTCTCTTTTGTGAAATGTAATATTAGCCTTATTCAGATACCACTACAGAAAGTGTAATTATTAATACTTATAAAATACAGACTAGCTCCCTGGAGGGCCTCAGGATCATCCAGAATCAGGATAAATCAAAGTTCTTCATCTTTAGGGGGAAAAGTGAAGGAGGCAGGCAAGCTGCCACATGACTTGCCAAAATTGTATCCTGGATTCTGGAGTTTGAAGTCTCCAGCTTCTCTCCTCCTCATCCTGCTGCCAAGTGACTTTGACTTCTCTCCCCCAGCCCTCCAATCCCTGCCTATGATTATCTCAAAACCAAACATTCAGCAAGGACCAATGGTGAAGAGAGCCATCACATCACCATCTCATCTAAATATGTATAGAGAGCCATTATCTCACATTGAATAGGTAATTAACCTTAAGTTCTGGGTTGTCTGATTCAAGCATACTTTTTTGGAGTTTCAGCCCTCTACAAATACTAACAATGGGACCTATTAGAACAAATTAAATTCAACACATTTATTTATTGAATAGGGGATCTGGTAAATCACCATGAGAAAGATTGAATTTAAGATAAATATGAATTAAAGGAGGGAGAAAAGACAAGGGAAGAAAGAAAGATAAAGAAGACTCATTTTCTATGATTTAAGGTATTAACAATAATCAATTGATAAAAACATTTAAAGTGTATAAAGCAAACTATATTAAAATTACCACTTATTGAAATCTTAAGAAGAAAATATCTTCTTTTAGTTTTGGCAAACAAAAGTCAAGAAAAATTATGAAGATCCCATTGTATCTTTATAAGAGAGAATTATTACTAATGGTATAATAATAATTCAGTTTACTATATCCTCTCTCTTTAGAATTCCAAGAGATACAGATGATTAGGGAATGCATTCCAGGAATAAGGAACAGTCAAGGCATAGATTCTAGAGATGGGCTGCTGTGTCCAGGGAATTTTTGTGGAATTTGGTACAGTGGATTGAATCCTTAAAGCTTTGAGTTAGAAATATATGAGTTAAAATACTATCTCAAATAACCAAATGAAAACAGATTTATAAAACATTTATCATAGTTCCTGGCACATAGTAAATTTTTAATAAATGCTTGTTCTCTCATTCTTCCTTTCCTTTAGTGTGACCATGTACAATTCACTGAACTCTATTTACCTCACATAATTCTTGAAGATTTAACTACTGAGTAATATAGAATTACCATCTGTGTTGTTAGAAGGGGTTCCCATATAGGAAATTTCCTCTGTTATCTATATCACCATTTACATGTTAAAGAAGGAGAAGATCTGTTAGATGAAAGCATTGGCTCATACAGATTCCCTAAGAAGAAATTATATTAACTTACACTTTTGAAAGGATTTTCTGTTTACTAAAGACAAGTATCATATCATAGTATATCATCATATCATAGTATGCTTTGTTCAGTATCAAAATGAGCCACATAAGGTTAATCATACTGAGAAGGAATGTGAAGATGTGGAAACTATGGGTGGTTCTAATGAAAAGAAAGGATTTTTTGCAGTGTGTAAGAACTGATATTGTAAAAATTTTAATTAAGTATATACAATACATTTGTCTTTGTTTTTTGCTCTCTTCACTCCTCTCTTCCTTTTTTCTTTGATGCCTTAGATCAGTGATGTCAAACTTATAGAAATGGTACCACTAAGGATCCCTGTAGCCCATGTTAACTTAGAAAATCACCTTAACATTATCTATGTTCTTTTGTGATTTTGCTTATTTTATCAAATATTTTCTAATTACATTTAAATTTGTTTTTTGACCCACTTGGAATTATTTCCTGGCAATGGTTCTCTACTCATACTTAATATTTGTGTCTTAAATGATGGATGAGATGATCTGAAATTCTCAAGGATGTTATAGTGGTACACAAGCTGAAAAGAATTTGCTTATTAATTTAACAAAACCTTCAATTTAGCTTAGTTCAAAGAAGTTTTGGTCATCTTGAAGTTGACCACAAGGACCCAAAATATCTATATTAAAACACCTACTAACTCATGTAGAGGTTAAGACTAGTGTCTGGTAGATGATTGCTAGTGGGTTGAACTTGTCAGAAAGAAGACTTTCCTTTAAATCCTACCTGTCATTAAGTGACAATGAACAGGACATTTAAGGACAAAAGCATTTTCGATTTATGAAGCCATTCTCCAACTGATGGACATCTACTCATTTTCCAATTCTTTGCTACCATAGCAATAGAGCTGCTACAAACATTTTTGCACAAACAGATCCTTTTTTTACTCCCTTATGATTTCCTTGGGTTATGGACCCAGTAATGGCATTGCTGAGTCAAAGAATATGCACAGTTTTACACTTTGTGCATAGTTACAAATTGCTCTTCAGAATGGTTGGACCAGTTCACAACTCCAACAACAATGAATTAATATCCCATTTTTCTCACATCCCCTCCAAAATTTATTATTATTTTTCCTGTCATCTTAACCAATCTGAGAGGTATGAGGTGGTACCATATAGCTGTTTTAATTTGTATTTCTCTAATCAATAGCAAGTTGGAGCATTTTTCATATGATTATAGATGACTTTAATTTCTTCATTTGAAAATTGTCTGTCCATATCCTTTGACCATTTGGCAAATGATTTGTATTCTTATAAATTTGACAGAGTTCTTTATATGTTTTAGAAATGAAGCTTTTAACAGAAACAATGGTTGTAAAATTTTTGCCCTGCTTTGTACTTCCCTTTTAATTTTATTTCTCCTTTTTTATTTTAATTTAATTTAATCAAAGTTGTCCATTTTGCCTTTTATATTGTTGTCTAGTTGGTCAAAAATTCCTCTCTTCTCCAAAAATCTGATCGATAAGTTATCCCTTGCTCTCCTAATTTGCTTATGTCATCCTTTATGTTCAAATCATGTACCCTTTTGACCTTATTTTGGTATGGGTTATGAAATGTAGGTTTTTGCTGGATTTCTGACATTATTTTCCAGTTTTCAAGGCAATTTTTTTTTGTTAAATGATGCATTTCTATCTTAGTAAGAAGATGAACTTCAGGGCTTTATCAAATACTAGAAATCATTCATTATGAAAATGTGTGATTTTTCACTAGGAAAGAAAGAATGGCTCGTTATTAGGAAAACAACCAACACAATGAATCATATTAAAACCTGAAACATCCAAAAACATGTAATCATCTCAAAAGATGCAGAGAAAACCTTTGATAAATTAAAATGTTTTTATACTAAGTATATTTATAGAAGGACCCTTTTAATATAAAAAACAGTTATTGAAAGTATTAAAAAAACAATCATCATTTGCAATGAAAATTACACTAGAACCTTTTCAAATAAATATGGGAGTGAAGCAAGGATGCCCATTATTTTCACATCTATTTGATATAGTGCCAGAAATGTTAATAACAGAAAGGACATTAGAGAAAACAATAAAAAAAAAAACCAACAACCAGAAACATAGGTAAAAAGTGAGATCAGATTATCACTATTTGCTCATGTAATTTAATGGGGTAAATTTTAGGGAATCAGAAAAAAATACTACAAGTAATACAATAGCTTTAGCAAGGTTGCAGCCTGCAAAATATCTTCAAAAATCAACATCCCTTTAAAATCATAATAGAAAGGAGAATCTTATTTCAAATAATGACAAAATACCTAAAATACTTGTGGAAGAAGAAAGGATACTTGGGATAACTATGATGATATGTGAAACAAAAGATATCACTAAAAACTTATTTTGAGGAAAGAAAACACAAATGAATTTCTAGGAACACTGATATCTAAACAAGGGATTATTAAGAAAGACTTAATATTAAAAGTATACTTGAACTGGATTTCAAAGAGACCTAAATATTATAAGAGAAATAGATGATAAAAGTGCATTATAAATATTTATTACAATCTGTGCATGCATATGGAGATGGGAGATGGAATGTTTTCCACAAAGAAAATTCTTTAGTGCATTAGGTAGAACTTAAGAATTCTTACAGAATAACATGAGCAAGAATTGCACAGGAGAAGAAAGGAGGAATTCACAATGAGATCACTGATCCATGTAAATTTTGAAAATAATTTGGCAATTTATTGGATGATATTCTGCTATTTTGCTTCTTTCTGTAAGTTAACTTTTTTATTGTTTGATTTCTCATTAGGTACATCTTCTTTAAATCGGATTTTGTTTTCAACTTCTTTTTCTTCCACTATGCCCCTATCATAATCCTGCAAATCAATATCCATTTATAAATACTTATTGATGAATTTTTAATTGTATTGCATTTAATAATTAGTAGAAACCCTTGAGACCCGAGTCTGTTTGATTTTTGTATCTTCAGTCCCTGATAAAGTGTTTTTCAATGTAGCAAATATTTAAATCATGTTAAATTGAATACCACCACAGATAGGTTACCTTTTATTGATTATAATTATTTATAAGCCAGGAGAACAAAAATAGTTATTCATTTCAGCAATCCAAGAAAATACTCCAAGAAAGGTTGAAGAGGGAAGATTCTACTGGGGAGATCAGCAAAGCTCTCATATAGGAAATGAACAATTGGAATTGGATCTTATAGAAGGAGAAAGTGTTCATTAGACAGAGATGAAGAGGAAGTGAATTTCAGGCATGAAGATCATCTTGAATGGGAAAAAAATAACAGAATTTATTAACTGAAAATCCAAATATGATGATGACAAATATACCTTGACTGGAATGCAGTGTTCATGAGATGGAAGGCACCAACTAATGAGAAATAAGGTTGGAAAGGGGAACTGGAATCACCCAGTGGATCCTAAAAAATTTCTTCTTTTTTATTAGAGGTAATTGCAGGCTTTTGTACAAGGGAGTGATATTGTGTACACATTATTTTGGTAGCTCTGTAATGGATGAGTGGAGAAGGAAAAATAGGGAAAAAAGAGAAGCCAGATAAAGAGATGGTACCTGAAGGAACCATTTCATTTATGAAGACAATGTTCTCACATATTTGAATCTTCATAAAAATAAAACCAAATTTTGGGTCAAATATTGATTTTTTTCATGCAGCAATATTTTATGGAGTGCTTAACATAAGCAAAACTATGTGAGGAATTTAAAATTGTACAAAGTAAAACCCTGGATTTAAGGAGCAGACCAATGTAAACATCATACTACCTGAGGCTCTTCTTTCACATGCAAAAAATGGCATAGTTCACTAAAGGAAGGGTCTATATATGCATAATTGCACAAGCATTGCATACTGAATATATATGCATATATATATATATATATACATAACACACATATGTAAATACATAAGAATGCATGTTTGCATGTACTTGTAGATAAATAGGTAGATATTTTAAAGTATACAAAAATGAATTAAGATTTTTGGGAGACCTTGTATATTATGCTTTAGTTTTAATAGTTTTAAACTACACTGGAACTTTTGGAACACTTTGTATTAAATTTTAATAGGTGTACCAAACATCAGTTTTAGGCCCCATAATTATGCAATAAATATTTACTGAAAAATATTCAGAATAATTGTACTCTGATAACTTTTGAATTGATGCACTCTAGCTGTAGATTTAATTAGAGTAGAAAATATCATTTTCAGGAAAGTTAATTTGATTTTCAGATGCAATGAGCCTTGATAAAATAAAAGTTCAATGCTTTTTGCATTCAAAATATTTGACAAATCATGTACAATTACCACACGCATATATGATGCTTTATTTTCTTTTCATATTTATTGACAATATAAATGTATGCATGCATGTCTTTGAATGAGTACATGTATTTAATGTATATATAAGCATAGATATTTCTTGCTGATATAATACAATCAGGGCTTTCATTAAATATTATTTCAACCAAAAGATTCCTTCCCTTTCTATTTTATTTCTCAGCCAATGACTCCCTTTAGGTAGGGGGCAGGAAAAAATAAAATTTTAAAGCCTAAAATAGAAGGCGTGATGTAGTTTATGTATTCTGACCTTCAATTGTGAAGGTAATAAAAATGCTTTTTTCTCTGCAACCTTGCTTGCCTTATTAATAGCAAAGGTACAAATTTTAAGGAGAAAAGGCCAATTTGAGAAGGCAGTAGGTACACTGTATGAACCACTGGTGCCTTTTATCTGAGCATAGGAGTGATAGTATAAAAGATGAAACAGATAGTCTCAAAAGCAATATGACATGCTAGATTTTCATGGGAGAATTTAAAAAAACCCTTTTAGGAAACAAAGAAGAATTCCTAAGTTATAGCCAAAGCCTAAAATGTTCTTCTCTTTTTTCCTATTTCATTTTGCTTTGACCATGCTTAATCTCCTTGCCACCTTTCCCATGGTTTTACTGTCCCATTCACAAATCCACGGCTTATTTTCTGCACTTGTTCAAGTTCACCAATAATCTTGTTCCTTTCTTTCAGAAATTTTCTGAATTCTGCTTTGTCCATGAAAAATTGCAATTTTCACTTTTTCACTTTTGACTTACAGGCATCTGAAATGAATATATCTCACACTGATTGTAGTTTACTTTCTATTTAATTTTGTTTTTATGACATATAGGCTGTCATGTACTAAAATTATTTTGTTATTTATTATTTATTATTGCTTGTTTGTCTATAAAAATTGTCTTCTAGAACATAAGTTTATAAAATCCAGTAGGGAAGAATCAGATATTGCAATTATATTGTTATCTATGTATAAACACACACATCTTTGGAGGAAGAGAAGGCAGGAAGGGACCAAGGAGTACCCAGCACGAGAGGATCTTGTTCTGTGGAGGTGAAACCAGGCATAGCAGCAGATGCAAAGTGGAGTGAACTGAAGATCTAGTTTATCCCTTTTATAAAGGAAGGCTTTGGAAAGAAATCAGTACTCTACCATTCAGCCCTCAAATCAAAGGGAAGAAAAGACTGAGGGGAGGTGGTGTCCAGGCTTGAAGAAGCAGCATGATGGTGAGATTAGAAATGATGAATTTATCTTGGGATCTCAGTTACAATTCTACTTCAGGCATGTATCATCCAGAGAAGTCACATAAATTCTCAGGCTCAGTTTCCTCATTTTTAAAATGAAAGGTATTATCTCAAAGAGTTATTGTGAAGATCAACTTAAATATGAGATAACATTTGTAAAGCTCTCTGTGTTATTATGTCAATGGAAATATTCACTTGGAATTGGCTCTTCAAAAGCAACATAAAAATCAGTTTTCCTCCTTCAAATCTCAATGATGACATACATTCTTATATGTTTATATTGTCATTATAAATACTTTAGAATAAATATGTCACTTAATTCTTTAATCAAATATTTTCATCACTTGCTCTTTTTTGGAGGGAGAGAAGAATTATATATGTTTTTGTTGTTACAGGGAGTGTACTGCTTCTCCCAGGTTAAGTTTAAAAAATACATTCATCACATTGATGCATTATTAGTACCAATTGCATGGGATATTCTAAAGGAAAGTGAGTTTAATTGATAAGCAATAGTAGTTATTAATATAAGGTGATTGGCTAACAGAATAAAAAAAGAACAAGAAAAAAAAGAAAACCAAAACAAAATAAAACAGAAGAGAACATTGTCATTTGTCCAGCAGAACAATAGGGAGGATTCAAAATATATAACTACAATTCAATATACATATATATATATATGTATATATATATATACACATATATATATACACACACACATATATATATATGTAAAAGAAATATTCATGATTGTCCATCTTTTTGTTACTTCTTTGTAAACTGTTCTTTTGTTCTCTGCTGCACACCTTTTAAAATTATTACTATTTTCTTCTTGCATCACTTTCACCTCAAGCAAGCTATAGTTAAGACATATTTATGTATTTTATGTATATATATACACACACACACACATATACATGTATATATGTAGATATACACATACACATATATACCTACACACACACACACCCTGCCCCTCCTTCAATACATACATACACATATCTTTCTTATTCTGATGACCCTTTGCTTTAATTCTTCTCCTTAAATTGCCTTGGTATTACTTAACCTTCCTTCATCCACAGATCCATTCCTTTTCTTCTTCCCTGACCCTTTACTTCCCTGTCCACCCATCCCTCTTCACTTATTTTGTTTTAGATTTTGGAGGGTGCTACCATTATGGTAAAAATGTAGTGTTGCTTATTTAACTCATTCCTAATGTGAGTAGGTTTTTTAAAACTACAAGCCCTCTTTCCCCCTCTAATGCCTCCATGTCTATTCTTCCTGTGCATCTCGTTTGTGTAACTTAATTATTACTTTTGCCTTATTTATTTTTTTTTAATTTGGAGCAAACATATTGATTTGTTTGTTTGTTTGTTTTGTTTGTTTTTTGTTTATTAGCTTTTTATTTTCAAAATTTATATATAGATAGTTTTCAACATTCACCCTTGAAAAACCTTGTGTTCCATTTTAGATGAGGAAAAAGGCGGTCGCGGAGATTCTGCCTCCATCTTGTTCACTTCTACCCATAAAGATCAAGAATAAAGATCGAGGACTTTTGCTTATCCTGACTCCTGCTGATTCTGTTATCCTGGGTGCTAGAGTGGTTGTCACACTTTATGGCTGCTTGCAATATTTTCTCTGTTATCTGGTAATTTTGAAATTTAGGTATGATAGTCCTTGTAGTTTCACTTTCACTCTTTAAGCAGGTGATTGGTGGATTCTTTCAACAGCTATTTTACCCTCTGATTCTAAGACATCAGGGCAGTTTTCCTTAATGATTTCTTCAAAGATGCCATCTAGGCTTTTTTCAATTGTGGTTTTCAGGTATTCTGATAATTCTTAGGTTGTCTCTTCTCAATCTATTTTCCAGGTCAGTTGTTTTTCTGATGAAATATTTTACATTCCTTTCTATTATTTTTTTCACATTTTTTTGGTTTTGTTTGATTGACTCTTGTTATCTCATTGTGTCATTCACTTTTATTTGTTCAATTCTAATTTTTAGTGAATTATTTTGTTAGCTTTTTTTACCTCCTTTTGCATTTGGCCAATTGAACTTTTAAATGAGTTTTTTTTTAATTTGATTTTTACCTCCATTTCACCAATTCTATTTTTTAAGGAGTTGTGCTTTTTTGATGTTTTTCCCATTCTGTTTTTTAATGAGATTTTTCTTGTTTCTTTTCACCAAAATCTATTTTTAAGAGGTTGTATTATTTTTTCATTTTGGCAAATATATTTTTAAGGAATTTTCTTGATATAATTTCTGTTTCCTTTTCCAAATGCTACTGCAAAGCTCTCATTTCCTTTCTTCATGTTTCCTTTGTCTTTTAAGATTCTTTTTCAATTCATCCAAGAGAGTCTTTTGATTTGGAGAACCGCTGATATCATCCTTTGATGTTTAATCTGGAGGCATTTTACCTTCAGTGTTCTCAGAGTTTGAAATCTCTAATTCTCTGGCTCCATAAAAGCTATCAATGGTCAGAGCTACTTTTGTTTTTTTGCTTATTTTTAAACATTGAGGTCTGCTCTTAGGGAAAAGATTAGATTTTCCAAAACTTCTTTTATGGGCTAAAGGGGATTTACACTGCCCTGGGTCCCATGCTGTGGGCTTCCTTCCTGGGCTGAGTGGATATGGCTAAGTCCTGAGTTATTTTAGGATTCAGGGGTTCACTATTTGCCTTTTGTAGTTGCATAGGATGTCTCACAGCTAGTCTGCTGATTCACTGGCTTCTGAACCATTACAGAATAGTCAATGCTGCTGTATTTTAGTTAAGAGTCTCCCAGTAGATATCCTTGGCATCCAGAGGCCTCTCCATCCTGAGTCCCTAAGGTACTCCTGCACTGTCTTGCCTTCCCTCTACTCAACTACAGCAGTCCTTTCCTGAAGTTCTTCCAAAATAACTTTTCCTGAAAATGTCTTATACTCTAAATATTTGTCGGTTCTATCACTGCAAAACCTGTTTAGAGGCTTGATCTAATATTACTCTGAGAGAAGCCAGGAAGACCTCAAACAAAGACTAGTCTATTCTTTGTCATTTTGGCTCTGTACCTCACTCTACAAAGCTACGTATTGTTAATGTCCATCTTAAACATAAATTATACATTTCCCAAGTTTAAAAAAAATTGTCTACATGTCTAAATTCTTCCTTGATATTTGCTCTTACATGTTAAATTTTCTATTAAGTTTTGGTTTGGTTGATAGAAAGACCTGAAAATTTACAAGTTCACTTTGCTTGCCTTAGATACCATTGCTCGGCATTTCTGCAGTGTTAGCCTGAAAGTGTCTGCACTCTACATAGCTTAATCTCAGGCCTGCGTCTTTCTTTAGTTCTCAGGCTGTCCTTGGGAAACACCTGTTATGCCCCAAGTCTTGTTTTTTTCACCTATGTTTGTCCTGAGGCACAATTTTTTTTTCCTATTTGTGAGGCAAATCTGGAGAGCTTTACCAACATACTCCACTATCTTCCCAGAATCTTCCCCCAGTAGAGCTAATTTTTTTAACATTAATCTATTGTTATCTTTTGGGATTTTATTTTATTTTATTTTTTGTTTTGATTATATTTCCTTCTCTTCTTCCTCAGGCAGCAACTATTATTTTTGAACAAAGATTAAATGAGGAAGTAAAAACAAAAATAAAAATGCTTTGGCAAACCCCACTAATACATCAAAAACAAATAATAATAACCTTAAAAGATAATACATATTTGACACATATGGTCTACTGGTATGTCCCATCAATAGAATAGTGTACATACAGGCCTGATTTTGAATCTAACCCAGTCTCCAAGTCAACTTCTCTCAACTTGATTTGTAAAATGGGAATAGTAATTGTGCCTAAATCTCAGAGCCATTGGAAAAATTAAGTAATATAATGTGTCTAAGTGCTTTGTAAAACGCTTTGATTATTCTAAGATATATACTTATCAACATATATAGAAGAAAAATTTTATTGATATTTTTATTGAATGGAAATCACAACTAACATTCAAATTTTACTCAGATAGGATTTCATTATTTCTCAGTTCATGTGTTTTCCATATCAGAATTCAAGAAAAATTTTACTTATATAAAGCTATTTCTAGTCAAAAGCAAAAGTGCTAGAAGAGAACAAATAATGAATAAGATTGTAAGCAGCATTATTTTTATTTTTTGTGAGACAATTGGGATTAAGTTACTTGTCCAGGGTCACATAGCTAGGAAATTTCTGAGGCTGTATTTGACTTGAGGGCTGGCACTCTATCCACTGTACCATCTAATTGCCCCAGCATGATTTTTATTAAAGGAGCTTTATTTATTTATTTGTTTGTTTATTTATTTTGCTTTTCCTCTTCTCCACTTCAGTGGATTTTTTTTCTTCTCATTGGCTATAAATACTTTCTATGATCAGGTTTCCTGAAGAAAAAAGAAAGCCTCCCTATTGCTCCATTCTGTGTCCAACTCAAATTCGCGGCTTCCTTATAGGCAAATATTATAAAACATTTTAAATCAAATATTTTCTAAATTTACCACTTTATTATATTGTGAAAATGTGGAAAGAAGGATGAGAATTTGTGTATAACACTCACCAAAGCCTTTGATTTGGGAATGTATTTTACTCTAATTTAAACATTTTATATTACAATTTTCTGGAAGTCACCCTTTGGCAAGAGTAATGTGTGAAACTAGAAATTGCAGAACAAATAATCTTTTAAGTTCCTTATTATAAAAATATCAATGAAAACAATCCTATAAAACATAGCAACAATGTCTTCCATCTTGTCCCCAAACAAATAAAACAAAACAACCAAAAATGAAAAGAAGGAGAAGATGGTTGAAGAAATGTTAAATCTTTAAGGGACTATTTTAACTTCTCATTTCACAGTTTCAAAGTGCTTTTTTTTTTTTTAAACATGTCCTTTTTCAAATTCAAAGTTTTTAGTTTTCTAATGCAAATTTCAGCAACAACAAAAATGACAAATGATTTCGGCCTGTAGAGCAAAAAGAAGTGTTTAGATATTTCTTTTAGCAGTCAGTCTCTTTAGAGAGTTATTTACAATTAATAGTAAGTTTTTTTTTTTTTTTAAAGAATCACCATGTCAATTCTCTTTCATAGTCACAATGTATTTATTCAGAGATAATAACAAAAATAATTTAAAAAGTTAAAATAATAGAAAAAAGGCAATTCATATAAAGCAAAATGTAAATATAGTTTCTTTGAATAGATAACATCAAGGAGCTCTTAGCTTGATTTCCATTTGGACACTAACCATTCAAAGTCAGAAATCATTGGGATAGGGAAGAAACCTTGGTTCTTTCTCATATGGGGCAAAATATAGCTCAATTGTATTTTTTTAGTCAATCAAAATTTCATCTGTCATTATTTATTTAGATGAACAGAATCCATGACCTAGTATCTACTTGAGCTCTGAATAGGGAGCAGGAACTTTCTACTATATATCTTAATACCATATTCTATTTTATATAATCATGAAATTTATAGCACTTTATACTTTACCACTTTTATCATGTAATTAAAATATATAATTTATCAATTCAGAATTTAGTGTGGCATATTGTATTTAATAAAAATGGAAAGTTTTATATAGGTTTACATATATACATATAAATGTATATGTGCATTATATGTATGTCTTTATGTTTGTTTATATATGCATGCATATTTATACATACATATTATCCTGCTTTTTAATTCTCTGGAATTCTTTTTCAATGAATCCTTTCCCTAAGATTTCATATTCTTGGTTTTGTCGAAAACCGGACTATTGAAGCATTATTTCTAGATCTTAGTTATGTATTCTATTCTTATTCAACTAAGTTATCTTTCTTATTTATAGAAATAAGTTTAACAGCTACTGATTTAAACATAAAGGCTGAGTTTTAGCTGTATAAGCATTTTTCTTAATACTTTTTTCTTTATATAATTTGGTAATTCTTGAACTTTTACTTCCCCAAATGAATCTTGTTATTGTGTCTAATTTTATAAAAAATATTCCTTTGTTAATTCAATCATCATAATACTAATTTGTGGAACAATTGGCATATCTTCATTTTTATTATAGCATTATGATCCATTTTTGTTGTTGTTGTTGTTTAGTCTTTTTTCAGTTGTTTTCAATTCTTCATGACTGAATTTAGGATTCTCATGACAAAGATATTGGTGTGATTTGCCATTTCCTTCTTCAGCTAATTTTATTGATGAGAAACTGAGGCAAACAGAATTAATTGATTTACCCAAGCTCACACAATTAATAAGTGTCTTAGGTCAGATTTGAACTCATGAAGATGAGTTTCTTCTAACTCAAAGTCTAATTACATCCACTGCTCCACTTAATTTTCCTGACATGGGCCATTAATGCACTTTAAATATCCATTCATTATTTAAATATTTTAGTTCTTTATATATCTTTGCTTATATTTATGGGAATTATATGTATGTGTTTTAAAAAGTTCTCAGATATTTAAAGCATTTTGTTTTTAGATAAAATGATATTTTGCTTCCTATTTTTACCTTCTGGGTGTTGGTAGCATATAGAAAATATAAATTCTTTTTGAATATTTCTTTAGTATCCTGTCACCTTCTTGAAGCTAAGGATTATCTTAATTTTTAAAAGGTTCTCTAAGGTTTTTTAATTCAATTATTATATTATCTGCAAATGGAGATAACTTTGCCTTCATCAGGCCTTTTCTAATCTGTTTTCTTTTTCATGTCACATTGCTGTACCTTACATGTAGTGTTAGTATTTCTAGCACTATTTCATAAATACTGGTGACAATGACCATATTTGTTTTGATATCTTGATGGAATATGTCACCTACATAATTTTAGATCTTAACTTTAGATAAATGCTTTTAAATAATATTAAATTAAAATTATTCCATTGTATATTTCCTTCATATTTTGTTGATATTTATCAGCATCTATTAAAATAATCCTGAAAATTTTACCAATTTAATGATTATGTTTTCCTAAAAATTGAACAAATAAAATTTTCTTAAATAATTACAAACTGATCACAGTGAGTAACTTTTAAAACTGTTTTAGAGCAACCTTATTAACATTTTATTTAACACTTTTGCATCTATAGTATTAGTCTTGATCTTGATTTCTTCTGTTTATTTCTCTCTGATTTGGGTTCATATTAATCTTATATAAGGAGTTTAGCTTAAGCTTTAAGTTTTGGTCATATGTAATTGATATAGTAGCTGACAATTTTTTCTTTATTTCTCCATTCACCATACTTCTCCATTCTCTCTCTCTCTTTTTGTTAATTTGTTTTTCCTCTCAACTTTGCATGCAATTACCTAATGTTAAAAAATACATTGACATTTTGAAGTAGACATTTTTTAGTTTAACAGTTTAAAAATATGTTTGATTTCAAAATATCTATTTTATACATATTTTAGAATTATTAATTTTTTGTTTCTAATTTTAAAAAATTATATACTCTATTTGTCTTTTGTTTTTCAAATATAATTATTGGGAAATATAAGTTTCTTATAAGAAGTGCTTTAGTCGTATCCCATAATTCTTGATTTATTATTTAATTTGTCTTTTATAATTATTCTATTATTGTAATTAGCCTATTTATCATTTAACTTAACATAATTTTTCCTTAGTTAAGTGTGTAATTTGTTCACATTTTCAGTATTGATTATGTCATAGCATTATGGTATATAAGTGACATATTGGGTTTCATATCTTTCTGCATACATTGATGTTTCTTACTTTTTAGATATTGGTCAGTTTTTATAAAAGTGTTATTCAATGCTGGTATATATATATATATATATATAGATAGATAGATAGATAGATAGATAGATATAGATATAGATATAGATATAGATATAGATATATAGATATAGATATTTTTTTTCCTTCATGATTCCCATTAACAATTATCAAAGATCTACTTTTTGGTAACATTTTATTTAGAAACTTCATTGTAAATTTTCTTGTCCAACTCTTTCACCTTATGTTATGAGTTCAAATGTTGGAGTTCTTGTTCTTCTCAAAACACAGGGCTTAGAGGCTTAGAGCCCTCCGAATATCTCCAAATCCAAAGGTTCTGTCCTTCAGCCTCTGCCTCTGCTTTCTTCAGCCTCCAACCAACACAGAGATGGAATGTCTCTCTTGTCTCCTTCTGGGGAGCCCAGCCACCAACTACAGTGGTGTGAGATGAAGATGAATCTGGTTGTCCACTGAACTCTCACTCGTAGCTTTATCCTCTGAAAGCTCTTCGTCCGCCACCAGCCAGCCAAGTGGAAAAAATGTATTCTGCCATAGATCCCTCATCGCTGGCCTTTTATCTGACTCTTCTGAGAGAATGGGATTATGGGTTTTCTCCCATAGTGCTCTCTGGCCCAACGAGCTTTAAGGGAGGTGTGGACTCCCTTGAAGTTATAAAGTGTACTTTGTGAAGCTAGCATATTTGTGGACTCCAATGAGTAAAGGTGTGAACACAAGCCTTGTATTAATTAGTTCTACTTAGTACCTTGTTTCAGGTTCTGGCCAAAATCTTCTTGTAAGATTAGATCAACTCTAATTAGTTAGCAGTTAGTAAGGATTCCAACAACCTTACCTCAATTTCACCCAACATAATCATTACTTTTATTTTGCTGTCACCCACAAATACACAATTTCCATTTTCCTGAATTCTGAAATTTCCTCAACCTGATCAACATCTATTGTCATTTTATCTTTCCCTTTACCTTAAAAACACAAAGATTGTTATTTTTCCTCACAGCAATTTCCAATTCCTAGCTTTCTCTGTCCTTTCCCAGCTGTAACAGCAATCTCCATATTTTCCATCTTGACAATGAATTGAACCAGTTCATTTCTGAACTGTCTTCTTCTCTTTAGTCCCTTAACCTATTATTGCATCAGTGATTTTATATGGCCAAGACTCAGTCTTGTACATATCCCTTCATTTAATATATTGGCTGAATGGACATAGAGAAACTCATGGTACATGCTGATTAAATTCACAACAAATTTATGTTAAATTTACTCAATGGAGCCTTCAGTGCAGTAGGGATATCCTTTTTACATCTCCTTAATTAATCTAATATTTCACTCATCACAGTGACTCTTCCAAACATTTTCATCTGTCTTTAGATCTCCTAGAATTTAAAGATGTTTGAGAAATGTGTTTCATATTTTACTGAAAAAATTAAATAATTCATTGAGAACTCCCTCTTGCCCTTCATCATCTTTGCCCCCATCTCACATCTCTCAGATAATTTTTTGCCATTATTTCCTCTTTCATATCTATTTTATATAATGAGGTGTCCTTTATCCTTGCCACGATAAAACCTTGCACATGCACAAATGACCCAATTCTATCTTGTTTCTTCTATCAGAACATTCTATCTCCAATATACTCTCTGTATCTCTATCATTCCCTTTTTCATTTAGCTTACATATTTCCTTGTCTATTCCTTCTTCCATTCTGCCTATAAACATGCCCGTGTTTCTGATTCTCAAAAAAAACCCAAAAAAACAAAAAAAAACTCTTTTGACCCATCCATTTCTGTTATGTATATATTCATATATTTCTCCTATAAATAAACTACTTAAGAAAGGCATTTACTATAGTTGTTTCTACGTCTTTTTGTTTTACTTTCTTAAGTCTCTACAAATAGGCTCTGACCTCATCATTCAATTGAAACTTTTCTCTGCAAAGATATTGAGGATTTTTTACTTGCCAAATCTAATGATCTTTTTCAATCACTCTCTTCTCTTTGAGGCGCTCTTCTTTCTTGGTTTCCTTATTATTACTATCTTCTGATTCTCCTTGTACCTACCTAACTGCTTCTTTTCAGTTTCTTCTACTAGATCTTCATTTAAATCATGTCTGCTAATCATGGGTGTTAGGCTTCTGTCCTGGCCCCTCATGCTTTTTCCCTCTATTCTACTCCATCTGATGTTGCTATGAGTTGCTATGGATTCAATAATTATCTTTTTTTTTCTTTCTGGTGATTTTCAAATTTACCTATCTAGCCTTAATCCCTTTGCAGACCTCCAGAATCACATCTCTTACTATCTATTATATAATTAGAACTAAAAGTTTGATAGACATTTTATATTCAACATGACCAAAAAATGAACTTATTATCTTTTCCTCTAAACTATTCCATCTTCTTAACTTGTGTATCACTGTTGACATATGATCATTCTTTTTGTCAACCATACTTTTAATGTAAAAGGACAACCACTTCACTCTCTCTTACTTTCCATAACCATTCTGTTGCCAAGACTTGTTCATTTGGCCTTTGTAACATCTCTAGAACATATCCTTTTATCTCCTCTGCCATAACCACTACCACTGCTACTATTCAGTCACAGTCCCTCATCATTTCATATCTGGACTACTGCAATAGCTTGCTAGTTGGTTGCCATGTCTCTCCCTACTCCAATCCAATGCTTCCATTCATCCATTTGTTATTTTCCTATAACAGGTCTGCTCATGGCATCCTCTTCCTCCTTCCCCCACCCCAATAGACTCCAATAACTCTGATCACCTCCCAAATCAAATATAAATCCCTTTTTTGGCATTCAAAATTTTTTATAATTTATGTTCCCCACATTTCCAGTTTTCTTACTTTACTCTATACTCTATGATTCAATGATTTCCTGTTCCTTGAAAAAAACAAATAAAAGAAAGCAAAACAAAAACCCAGAACAAAATAAAAAAGAAAGAAACCAAAACACTCTTCTCAATTCTAGAAATGTTTTTTAACCTGACTGTCTTTTATGCCTAGAATGCTCTCCCTACTTATCTTCCTCATTACTTCTTTGGCTCCCAAGTCCCCACTAAAATCCCTTATCCTATAAGAATCATTTCTTGATTTTCCATAATTCATAATTTCCATAATCCTTTTCTTTATTATTCTCAACTTTACCCCATTTATAGCTTAGCTTATATATAGTTGCTAGAATTTTGTCTTGCTCTATACACTGTGAGTTTCTGGAGACAAGGAATAATCATTGTATTTTGTATTTTTGTTTGTTTTCATCATATTTAGCACAATACCTGGAACTGAGCAAGCACTTAATAAACTTAATAAATTAATAATTAATAAACTTAATAAAACATATTGAGTGACTGACACTTTATAAACTCACTAACAGTTTATTCACTGATAGGTCTTATTATTTAGGCAATTTTCTTTTCCTTTAGATGTCATGCTATTTAATATACTTGTATTTAATATTGATACTGCTTCAATATATTTTTCTCTCCATAATTTCTATTTTTATGTGACTTTTTATGAAATCAAGATAGCCACTTTGCTGTTTTATGTATGTAGCTGAAACATAAAATTTGCTTTAATTCCTCATTTTAATACTACATGTATCTTTATGTTTTTTACATTTTCTTTTTTTATTATAACTTTAACAATGTTAAGAAACATAAGCTTCCCATGTACACACATACACACACACACACACAAAATTTCAGCTTTTTAAATATATGCTTTTTTAAAAATTATGCACTTAACATTGTTAAGAAATATGAACTTTCTATACACACACATACACACAATCTTTCCGCTTTAAAAAAAGTATTATTAATATAATGGTACCATTACGAATCTTGATATAATTTTGGTGCTCTTCAAGTATGGATTATAACACAAATATCTATTTTTTCTAGTGAAATTCTTCTAACTTTTTTGGTGTGTTAAAATAAGTTTCTTTGATCCTATTATTTCTTTTTTCTTCATTTTTAGAGAATACTGAGTAGTACAAGAAGATAGTTAGACTTGGAATCAGAAGACCTGATTTAGAATATTTCCCCAGATAGCTATTAGTTGTGTAACATTGAACAAGTCACTTAAACCCTCTCAGCCTGTTTCCTTATCTGCAAAATGTGGCTTGTCCTTTCTAGAAGAGGACAATGACATTAGAGAGGTGGTACCATGACCCACAATTCAATTGTATTTAAGTGAGGGAAGACTGTGCAAAGTAACCAGCCTCTCTTTTTCCTTTCCAGCCATCTGCATCCAGTGGTGAGAAAGGGGTCAAGGGGAAATGGAGATGGCTCTGGATGCTGTGGGATTTGTAGACTTTTTAAAGCTAAGGTCTTTAAAAGGTCTCATTTTGCCTAAGGCAGCACAACTCAATGATTAAATTTAGGTAAGAAATGAGGAAAGAAATGTTTCATACTCAGTCAAAAAAAATCCATCAATCAATCTGGATGGGGAAGACCCTCAGAGTTTTTTGGCAAAACAGAAAAATTGCTATTTACATTCACCGTGAACCAATTAGAGCCCAAACAATGATCAAATGAAGGTTGGCCTGGGATTTATTTTTGGTCTATCTTGGAAAGGCAGGGTAATTTCTGTTTAAAGGCTGGTCCTAGCCCATGAGCCCCAACATTTCATAAATCAAAGTTTATATTTCTTTGGTCAGAGAATCTACAAGTAAGAGGATGATATCCTTTATGGAAAAAGAGTAGGGAAAGTAAAGAAAAGAAAAGTGAAACAAGAAAGGAAATGAAAAGAAGAGAAAAGAAGCTGTTATCCAACTGATCAGTTGTAGTTGTGTTCCCAGAAGATACAACTCTTGATCCTATTCACTGAGGTTGTTGTTTGTTCTTGATTCTTAAAAAGGACCATGACATCAGAGAGATAATGGTATGTCATGCAAATAAATTAGATTTAAGTGAGGGAGGGCTGTGCAAAGTCACTTCCCTCACCTTCTCCTCCAGAGCCATCTGAGTCCAGTAGCAAGATATAGATCAGAATGACAGGAGATAGTCCTAGATGCAATAGGAGACAAAATAGAAATAATAATCACACCTATTTCATAGTTGTGATGAGGACCAATTGAGATAACCTTATAGCACTATATAAATTCTAGTTATTAATTTTGATTTTTGCATCACCATCCTTATGCATCAACTTTGCAACCCTATAACATTTCCCTTAAAGCAAAAACATCTTTTATAACAAACAACTATTGTTAAGCTAAAAGAAATTCACATCTTAGCTGTGACTAAAAATGGCTGATTTCTTTAAATCTATTCCTTCTACAACCAAAATAATACTATAATTTTTTTCATAACCTCTTTTTTTTTTCCTTTGGGATATATGGCTATTTAATGAGTGAAAGATAGATTCACAGTTTAGTAACTCAAGGATATATAGTTCTAAGGTATTTTATGTAATAATTGGATACTTCACAGTTCCAGCACCAGCACATTATTGTATTTGTCCTTGCAAAATTCCTCAAGTCATTGTAATTTTCTTTTTTTTTTTTTAATTCATCTTCATGGATTTAATGAGTATGAGATAGAAATGGAGTAGTTTCAATTTGTATTTCTCTTGTTAGTAATAATTTAGTGTTTTTTATTTTCATGTTTTTAACTTCTTTTTCTTCTGTTGATAATTCTTCATATATTCTGACCATTTTAATGGTTCTTATTCTTACATAATTGCATAAATAGCTCCCTATTTCTTAAATAGCAAATTTTTAGCAGAGAATTGTAAGTAAGGACTTGGGCTGGTCCCGAAATCCTCCAGAGAGCTAGTCCAGATGGTATATTTTGGCACCTCAGCGTGGGGGCTCTAGAAAGCATAGTATATTTTGGCACCCAAATTTGGGGGCTCTAGAAAGCACACCAAACATTCTCTTAAATATTTGTCATTCTCACCTTCTGGTTCATTATCAATCTAATTGGTATGGGAATTGCTTCAACTTGTATCTTTCTAATCAATAGTAAGTGAGAGTAATTTTATATAGCTATAAATAGCTTGATTACTTGACTCAGATCCCTGTACATTTGAGAAATGAGGCTTTCATCAGAGAAATCTGTTTCAAAAGTTTTTCACAATTATTATTTCTAATTACATTTTTACATGTTTATTCAATATCTCTCCTTCCACTTTGTGCCTCTTCAAAAGTATTTTACTTTTGACCACCTCCTTTCCCAATATGCCGTCCCTTCTATCACCCTCCTCCCCTTTTCATATCCTCTTCCCTTCCTATTTTTCTGCAGGTAAGATGGATTTCCATACCTGTTAGAATCCTAGTGTTAACTCAATGGAATTGATAGAAATAATGCTTGTGTTTACACCTTTAAGAATTTACACATTAGAGGTCACATATTAGAGCTCACACCTTTAAGAGAATTTACAATTTAGAGTTCACACATTGGAGTTCACAAGTACGGGAGATATACAAAGTTAACTTTGTAACTTTGTGAATTCACACCTCCTGTAATCCCACTCTCAAAGGAGGAGTCAACCTTTGAGTTTACACCTCTAAAAGAGCATAAAAAGAGCTGAGCTCAGTCAGGAGAGGTCAGTTGAAAAAGATTGAAAGCCAGAAGTCAGTGAGTTTGGGAGATTGACAAGCTAGAGACTGCAGTTGGGCAGAACAAAGGATTTGGAGAAGTAGAAGCAAGATTCAGAGGGAGCTGGAGGTGAGAAAGGACAAGTTCCAAGAGCTCTTGGAACTAAGCAGAGAGACAGGCCTCTAAGAAAATGAACCAGGCTATTTTGGAAAAGACAATGAAAGACTGTACTTTAATTCCTGGCTGCATTACAGGTGATTATTGATCTGAACTAAAACTAAGGCTGCCTCCAGAAAACCTCCCAAAGAAACCTGATTCCACAGAGAACCATCATATATTATACAAAAGAAGAACACTACATTTTGGCGCCCACACGGGGCTGACAGAACCCTGATTTCAGTGGAAAAGCCTCTGATCCTGATTCCAGTGAAAAAGTCTTCTCAACCCAGAAATTAGGGTGAATACAACAAAGAAATTTTGTTAAAAGAGTTAAAGTAGAATTTCAGCTAAGATGGGACAGATGTTTAGAAAACAGTCTTCTGTTTCTGTTCAAGGAAAATGTTTAGAGAGCATTGTCAAAGTTATTGAAAGCCAAGATTTGATTATAATTTTGGAGCAGATCACTGAACTTTTAAAAACTGTACAATACACATCTCCATGGTTCTCTACAGAAAAAGAATTGGATCTAGAAGAGTGGAAATTAGTAGGAGAGCAACTAGGTGAATACTACAATTCTAATCCAAATTCAACTTCCAAAAATCCATTTTATACATACAATTTAATACAACTGGCTTTAAGAAATTATGTAAGTCTTAGAATGAGGAAAAAGAAGAAAGAGCAGGAGGGGGATGTACCAACTAAACTAGGTGAAAAGGAGGAAGAATCAGATAAGAATGGAGTTAAGTATAATTTTGAGTGTGATACTTCACAGCAGGAGAAATTAGATCATTCCACATCTCATGACCCTCCCCCCTCAATTAACCCTTCATGGATGGAGGAAGGAGGAGGAGGGGGAGAAGCAGAAACAACATCAGCATCTCCAGTGAAGCAGAATATGACAAGATTAGAAAAGGCATTAATTAAGGCAAAAAATGAGGGAGAAGATGTATTTGATTTTATAAATGCATATCCTGTGATTGAAGAGCTTGACTCTTCAGGTCAAAAAGGGAGAAACTACACTCCTTTTAATTTGGAAAAAATTAAGGATTTAAAAAAGGGTTGCACTCTTTATGGGGCTACATCATCTTATGTTAAGATATTACTAGATAGTTTATCTTATGAAATCTTAACTTCGAATAATTGGAAATCCATAGAAGACATGTTTAGAACCTGGACAAAACTGTTGTGGCTTTCAGAGTATCTATCATGAATTATGTAGGATTCAAGCGCAATGCAATAGGCAAACAGGAGTTAATGTACAAATCATTTTTGACCAACTAGCTGGTGAAGGTCAGTATGGAGAAAATTCAGAACAGATTTATTATCCCATAACAGTGTATGAGCAAATTTCTAAGGCTGTAATAAAAGCTTGGGGTTCTCTCCCAGACAGAAAGATGAAGATAAAGCCTTCACAGAAATAGAACAAGGTCCCAATGAACCTTTTGCAGATTTTGTGGGGTGTTTGCAAATAGCTGTAATAAGAACCATTGGAGATAATGCAGCTACAGAAATAATGACCAGACATCTGGCTAAGGAAAATGGCAATGAGATTTGTAAAAGAATTATATGGGGACTAGACAAAGATACTACTTTAGAGGAGATCATAAGATGCTGTGCCACAGTGGGCACAAATGCTTATTATGCCCAAACTATGATGAACATGGGAAGACAAGGCCCCTCTTGGCAAGGGACTTCTAGAGAAACTCATAGAAGCTTTCAGTGTGGAAAAGTTGGATATCTTAGAGCTCAGTGTAGGTACAGAAATAGAATGAGAGGACAGGGTGAGAGGAAAACCTAGAACCCCATGTCCAAAATGCACCCAAGGCTTCCACTGGGCTCAGACTATAGATTGACCCAGAGAAATGAGAGGCAGGGCCCAGCTCCAAGATATCATACAAAAGACAGATGGGGCATGATGGCAGCTGAGATTACACCCAGAGAGTCTTTAGAAGGTCAGAACTTTGATGTGATCAATCAACCTAAAACTGTTCATTTAGATTATTTTATTCCCTATCTCATGGTTGACGATTGAGATAAAATGTAGGTGACATAAAGCTAAGAAGTTACCCAGAATGTTCTTCAGTTATGGGGAGTTTTAACATGTAAATAATGGTGCTATTTATTTTAAATTTTTAAAATTTTAGATTATTTAATTTATTAAATCTACTCACCTAATTAGTTGTTATATATAATTACAATAAACATATATAATATATTAATATATAATATAATAATATGGCATTACATATTATATAACAGCAGAATACCAAAGAAATGTGAATATTATAATATTATTATATTAATTGTTATTAATTAAAATTATTAATAATATTTATTAAGCCCATTCATCAGTTAATGATTATGTATAATTGTGATAATTATATACTGTATATTAATTAATATATGCATAATAATATAATTATTGATTACATTGTAATAATTAATTTAATTTAAATTATTGAATTACATTATTTTAAAACACCCATATATAAACAAGGTATCAAAGAAGAATCTAGTTTATATAAAAATATTCTGAAAGGGAGTGTTGTCAATCATAGGAAATAATGATGGAAACAATATTGTGGAATCATCTTTCCTGAAGGTCTTTAAAATAAGATAGCATTTCTTTTTGTTTCACTTCTTAGGTGACTTAGATGATTTAATATACAGCTACCTAAAAATGAGGAAATCATCCATATAACCTTTTAAGATAATCCCAATCCTACCTATAAGTCTGAAAGTCTGAAATTCTGTCAGGCCAATAGTTTTGCTTTATTTTTGTTTCTTTGTTTCTTTCTTGCTAACATAACTGAAAGAGTAGCCACCATATTATAATACTATGTAATTTTTAGACTGTGGCACTTGCATTATGTTAAACTTAGCCTGGATGGAATAGGGAATGTTGACATTAGAAGGAACTTTGAACATTATCATGTTCAACTAAGGTTCAAAATCTTATAGCTATTGAGTATCACCTTTACTTTACCCAATATCAATCAGTTGCCAAACTTTAACATTTATTTTTACAGCCATAATAATGCTATTTTTTCCCCTTTTCCCCTATTTTTTCATAGCTATCATTCTAGTTAAGGCATTTATAATCTTCTCTCCAGACAGTTGTAGTTGTCATTTAACTACATCTTTGCTGACAATTTTGCTTCCTGCTATAACCCATCTTTCACAACACAACCAAATTTTCCTCTTATTAAAAACTTAATTGCACATATTATATATCTTACTTTTACATTATTTATATTTCTCAAATTATTCCTCATCCCTTTCTTTTCTGGGCAACTTTATTAATAATTACTTTTTAAAAAGAAAAAAAAAAGTTCTTTAAGAAATACAACAAAAAGTTGATCCAATATTACATTCAGCATTTCATACCCCAAATCTTCAATTGTGTAATATTTATTATAGCTCTTCTCTGGGACCCAGTTTGCATTATAAATTCATAACATTGAGGTTAGATGATTTTGGCTCTCTTTCCATTTCCCATTTTCTCTTTTTCATATAACATTTTTCTTCTATCATCTAAACTATCATTTTAATTTTATTTCATTGTACTCTCAGTGTCCTTCTTGTTGTCCCCCATTTTTATTCAAAGAAGTGAAATTATATTTCCATTTAGTTTACTGGGTCATGAAGCAATAGATTATGAATCAGTTTTCATTGCAGAAAACAAAAACTATTATCTAGAGTAAACTTTGAGAGTTATGCTTCTTAAACATGAAATAGTATTAATTTTATACATGTTTCATAATAAAAGTGGCCCAATTTGCCCTAGATTTTTAAGTTTCCAGAAATTCTGTAAAATTATGCCTCATTCTTCATATTCAACAAACCCCATATCTAATATTATCTTTATCTCTCATAGGTAAAAAGAAAACAATTTAGTTCAATTAATATGTATTAAGTGCATACCATGTACAGGCACCCAATATAAAAACTTACAATTCTATCACATATTTGTTATATTGGAAGGAAACTATGTTTCTCACTCATTTTGTATTCTCCAACTCTAAAAAAGGAGACTTTTAGTGCCAGCAGCATTCTTATCTACTAACTGTACAACATTATGATTCTCCTTAACTCTTTCCCTTTCTACCTTCCTCAGAAGTAATGGATGACCTTAGGAGTTTCTCGTCTTCAAAATTTGGGAGGCAAATTTGTGATAAAACCAAGAAACTGAAACAAAAATGACAGCAACAATAACAACTTAGAAAAATTCCAGTGTAATTCTGGGAAAAAATGACAGTGACCAGTGAAACAGGCATTTAACACATTCTTATTGTGATAACACATAACACTTTGAAGCTCAGTGCTTATAAAAACTTTATACAATCTGTGATTCAGAATATATGTTACTGTTGAAATAATGGTAGTTAGGTTACCAGACTAGTATATAGGAACCCATTTAACTCACAATTTGTGTGAAACTGAATATTGATGTCATTATTCAAATTATTCATTTTTTTCAGTCTTTTTTTAATTGAGTCTGATATTTTCTGACCTCATTTTGGGATTTTCTTGGACAAAATACTAGAGTAGTTTGCTATTTAATTCTCCAGCTCATCTTTTACAGATGAAGAAACTGTGGCAAATAGGGTATAGGTAATTTGCCCAGGATCACATAACTAGTAACTATCTGAGGTTATATTTGAACTCAGGTCCTCCTGACTCCAGAGCTGGGCTGGTACTCTATCCACTGTACCACAGAGCTGCTTCATATGTGTATATATACATATATTAACACATTTATATGTGTATATATATACACATATACATACAGATTCAAAGAGACATGGAGAAGCAAAGAGACAGAGATAGAAGGAGACAGAGAAACAGAGATAAAAAAGAGAGACAGAGTTTGAGAGACAGACAGAATCAGAGAGAAAGAGAGAGGAAGAGGAAGAAGAAGAAGAAGAAGAAGAAGAAGAGGAGGAGGAGGAGGAGGAGGAGGAGGAGGAGGAGGAGGAGGAGGAGGAGGAGGAGGAGGAGGAGGAGGAGGAGGAGGAGGAGGAGGAGGAAGAAGAAAAGAGAGAGCAGGGGAAGGTGATGTTGATTGTTGTGAATAATAAATCCTATGACATTGTTTTATGTATTCATATTCACACCAGCTGGGTAGCAGAGTATTAGGGAATCAGGAAAACTCATCTTCTTGAGTTGAAACTTTGCCTGAGACATTTACCATGGACAAATCATTTTGCCTCAGTTTTCTTATGAACTAGAGAAGTAACTGGCAAAACAATCTTTACCAAGGAAACTACAAATGAGAAAAATGAAGAGCCTAAATAAATCTTTCATAAAGAGACTAAAATGACTGAACAACAACAGAAGTTCACTCTATTTAGAATGAACACAATTATGTAAAGTATGACAAGTGATCTCAACCCATAGAAAATATTCATTTAGGATGTTAATAATGTGACCACTTCAAGGGATTCCTTATTGCAGTAGTTGAGACTAAACAATATATAGAATAGTTTGTATTCAAGTTGATGAAATTTGCAACTTTGGAAACTCTTCTAAATCTCTTCCAAGTCAGAGAGTAATTGTGATCCTTATTAGTGGAAAGAGTTTCCATGCCAAGAAAATCATAGGTCACTGAAGTCTTGAAATATGAATTGTAAGCAATCATATATCAAACTGCATTATGCATGTCAAGATAAGGCTATGATGTAGTATAGCTATTACTATTCTATCTTTTCCTTCTACTGTTATTTATACTCTAATTTTAAAGGAAATATACAAACTTTTCTGGGAAAAAAAGGGGGGATTATTTTGAGCTTTTTAAAGTAGCATTGATTTCATTATGCTTTGACCTTCTACAATGACATCAGATGTCACCAACTAAATAACAGTAATTTTTTTTAAAATTAGTATTGATTTTAATATTTTTTAAAGTATATGTATTTCACAGTATATTTTACTACAGACTATGAATAAAAAAGATTATGAACTAAAAAGATCAGTTAAGTCTGTAAAGTGGTAGTGAAAGAATCAATCAATCCATTAACAAATAAACATTAAATATTTTTAATGTACTAGCCACTGTGTTAAAAGTTGGGAATATATAGGTAAAACAAAGGAAATAAACAGAGAATTTCAATAAAAGATAAAATAGGGTAGGGATTAGATTAGTAAGTAGAGTTGAATATTATTATTATTATTATCATTATTTTGTAAGGGATATGATTTCATTAAGAATGATATAAGAATAATAGTGAGCAAAGATATTCATATATCCCTCCTAGCCTACTTAAGAAGAGTTATAGTAGTCGGAAATCAATAATTAAGAACTAAAGGTCTAAGTTCAACAGAACAGGAAAAATTGTTAAAAGAAAGTAGGGGAATATATGAAGTTAAAAAATGAGTATTTCATGACTCAAAATAGAAATGAATGGTGATATCATAGTTGAAATTGAGACAATAGAAAATAAAGCACTTTAAAAGGAAAATAACAGCAATATTAAATTATTTTGATTTATGACTAGCCAAATTTTAGAAAGGGTAGATTAAAACTTTTAATAATTGTAAAAGTGTACTGGATTTTCATATCATCTTATCAAAATTTATCAAAAGAGTAAAGAAGGATATTAGATATAATTCAAGCCAAGTTAATAATAAATGAACGTAATTTAAAACATTCAGAAGCCTCTCAGTTGCAAAAACTTTATTGACCACATATTTATATCATGGTAACTCATGAGGTCTACTCAATAAATCAGATCAATATAATATTGTATAAATATTTTAAAAAGATATTTGGACTTCGTACTAATGTAAACTGTCCCCTGATATTTTTTTTGGGGGGGGATGAAGAGTCAGAAAGGCCCTGATATAAACTGTGTGCCCTTTAATCTGTGGGGGAAGGATGGTTCTGAGTCTCAAACCCTCCTGGTCTCTGGGAGGGGCCCCACCCTCCTGTTCATAGGGAAACTCCCAGATGGTAATCTCCTATTCAACAGGAGATATTGGCCAGAGGCATGATCACTACCTTCTATTGAAAAGTCCTCCAGTTCCAGGCCAAAACAAAGTCGATATAAACAAAGGCTTGTCAATCAATCTCTGCTAATTCCTAATCAGGAATGCCTGCTGAGTTGCTTCCATCTTTGCTAAGAAAGCTGTTTTCTTAATATAATAAACACATTCTTGCCACAAACCATGAGCCTGTATTCACTGGGATTTGCTAATTCTTTCACAAAGCCTGTGGACCAGCCAGGGGATCCCATTGCTGTCAGGGGATCTTTCAACCCTCATTTCTCACACCTCAACAGTACCACCCCACCACCCAATCAAGAACACTTTAATATAGAATTACAACACTCTTGCTAAGTTTGAGAACCCATATTATGGTCCATTTATTCCAGTTAAGACATAGTATTAAGGAAAACACTGCAAAAATACATCCCCAGGACCAGAATTGTACATAACCAGTCATAAAATATTGAATTTGGTAGATGATAAATTCAGAGGGAAATATTTTAAGCATTGTTTTTAATATATCACATAAACATAATTATATCCCAAAGGAGTGTGAGTCATCAACAACTAATTTAATTTATAAACACAAAAAGATAATAGTAATTTAACTTCTAGCTGGAGACCTATTTCCCTTTATAATACTATGAGTAAGGTCTATGCCTTTATTCTGTCTAAAACACTGACTGATTGGGAGCAGAGCCAAGATGGCGGAAAAGGCACACCTGACTTTCTAAGCTCCTCTCATGCCCTCACGACCAACTATTAAATTTAGCCTCAAAAATAGAGCTTGACTAGTATGAAGTTTAGACACACAACGACTTATCAGCTGAAGATATTCTGGAAGATCACCAAGAAAGGTTTTCCTGAGGTGCCAGGAACAGATCAGCAGAGGCAGGGAGGACTAGCATCCAGAGCAGACCAAGGGCAGGGGTGACCTCTGAGGCTAGAGACAACTCTCCCATAGGCTAACTGCTCTGCCTTAATTATAAAGCAGTAAACTGGCAGAGAAATTAAAGCCAAAGACAGAGGGTACTCTCTAAAAAATGCCAGAACCTAACAAGATCTGGCTATAACCACCCAAAACTGGAAGTGACTCAGCGCAGACTATAACACAACCCTGCAGCCATATCATGCAGTATGGGGCTTTTGCTGGGGCAGTTACAAATCTGCACAGCAGGGGGCCACAACCCAGGGCAGCCTCTTATCTACACAGGGTAGGGCTTGGCCTGGGGCAATAGAACTTCCCCAGCAGGGCTGTGCTTTGTGGGGCAGAGACACTTCTGTTCCCTGCAGGGCTATTCACTACTCAGCCACTAATACTCACAGACCCAGGGCAGAGTTTGGCCTGGGGTAGTGAAGCTGTCACTGCCCAGGTTCTAGTCCCACGACAGTCCTTAACTCACACAGTGGGGTTTTTTGCAGGGCACTTCTACAGTACCCCAGTGCATGTCTGAGTTACTTTGGGGGGGAACTTTTTCCCAGAGTACTCCCGTACCTTGCTGCTTTTTGTAGCTGGTTGTCAGGACAGTTACCCTTCCATACACCTATCCTTGCTCTGCAGAGGAAGCTGGTAACTCCTGGTCCTGAAGGCAGACCCTATAGACTTTAACAAAATGAGTAAAAAAATCAAAAGGATGATGGATAGCTTCTATACAGAAAGAGAGCAGGTTTTCAACCCTGATGAGACTAATAGCAGTCTCCAGACAATTGCTGGTCCCCAATACAAAAGGCTCTCCTAGAAGAGACTATTAAAAACCTTAAAGAAAGAACACTTTAATATAGAATTACAACATTCTTGCTAAGTTTGAGAACCCATATTATGGTCCATTTATTCCAGTTAAGACATAGTATTAAAGAAGAAGAATGGAGAAAAGAAAGAGAAGCTATGCAAGAGAGCAACAACTTCCTGGAATGTGAATTGGAAAAGGTAAAAAATTCTCAAGAAGTCGAGGGAAACAGAATTTATGAATTGGAAAAGGTAAAGAATTCCCAAGAAAGTAGGAATTGTGAATTGGAAAAGAAAATAACTCGCTAAAAAAAAAAAAATTAGTGAAATGGAAAAAATTCTATAGAGCAAAACAACTCATATAAAAACTCAATTGGACATATACAAAAAGAAGTAAAAAAAAGCTAGTGAAGAAAATAACTCACTAAAAATCAGAACTGAACAAATAGAAATGACTGATTCATTGAGGCATAAAGAATCAGTCAAGCAAAACCAAAAATAATGAAAGATTAGGAAAAAAAGTCAGATATTTACTTGGAAAAACAACAGACTTGGAAAATAGATCTAGAAGAAATAAAGTGAGGATCATTGGACTTCCCAAAAATTATGATGAAAAAAAGAGCCTAGATACTATTTTACAGGAAATCATCAAAGAGAACTGCCCAGAAGTAATAGAACCAGAAGGCAAAATAGGTGTTGAAAGAATTCATCGAACACCTTCAGAAAAAGACCCTAAAATAAAAACTCCAAGGAATATTGTGGCCCAATTTCAGAGCTGTCAGACTAATGAAAAAATATTACAAACAGCCAGAAAAAAAAAAATTCAAATACTGAGGTGCCACAATAAGGGTCACTCAAGATCTCAAGATCTGGCTGCCTCAACATTAAAGGATCGAAGGGCCTGGAATCTGATATTCTCAAAGGCAAAAGAACTTGAAATGCAGCCAAGAATAAACTACCCAGCTAAGCTGAGCATTTTCTTCCATGGAAGAAGATGGACATTTAATGAAACAGAGGAATTCCATTTGTTGTAAGGAAAAAAACCAGATCTAAACAAAAAATTTGATCTCAAAACATAGAACTCAAGAGCTGCAGAAAAAGGTAAAAGGAACTCTTGAGAACTGTATTTCTTTTGTGGATATACATAAAAATCACATGTATAATTTGATTTTACTGAAATAACATAAAAAAGAGAAGTAAAAATAGAAAGGGGATAGTGTCATAAAAAGGGAAAAGGGGGGATAAAAAGAGGAAAATTACATTCCATGAAGAAGCAAAGGAAACCTATAATATCTGAGGGAACATAGAGAGAGGCAGGAACATTGTGTGAATCTTATTCTCATCAAAATTGGTTCAAAGAGAAAAAAAATAACATTTATTTTACAGTGAATCTTCTCTCACCTCATTAAAAAGTGGGAGAGGAAAAGGGAAAAGGAAAAAGAGTAATAAGGGAAAGGTACAAGAAAGGGGAAGGGATTCAAAGGGAGGAGGCAGGGATCCTAAAGAGGGAGAGCTGTGTGACACAAATGGGGCTCATGAGTTTGATACTAGGGAAAAGGGTAAGGGGCAGGGGCAAGAAAAAGAAAAGCACAATCCGGGGATATTATGATGGCAGGAAATACAGAATTAGCAATTTTAGCCATAAATGTGAATGGGATAAACTCTCCCATAAAGAGGAGGAGGATAGCAGATTGATCAAAAGTCAGAAGCCTACAATATGGTGTTCACAGGAAACACATTTAAAACAGGGAGATACATACAAAGTAAAAATAAAAGGCTGGAGCAGAATCTATTATGCTTCAGGCGAAGTCAAAAAAGCAGGGGTAGCCATCCTTATCTCAGATCAAGCAAAAGCAAAAATTGATCTAATTAAAAGAGATAAGGAAGGAAACTATATCTTGCTGAAGGTTACTATGGGCAATGAAGCAATATCAATATTAAACATATATGCACTAAGTGTTATAACATCTAACTTCCTAAAGGAGAAATTTAGAGAGTTGCAAGAAGAAATAGACAGCAAAACTATAATAGTGGGAGATTTCAATCTTGTACTCTCAGAATTAGATAAATCAAAGCACAAAATAAATAAGAAAGAAATTAAAGAGGTAAATAAAATATTAGAAAAACTAGGTATGATAGATCTTTAGAGAAAACTGAATAGTGGCAGAAAGGAGTATACTTTCTTCTCAGCAGTTTATAGAACCTACACAGAAATTGACCATATATTAGGACATAAAGACCTCAAAATTAAATGCAGGAAGACAGAAATAGTAAATGCTTTCTTTTCAGATTTTGATGCAATAAAAATTATATTCAACAAAAAGTTAGGGGTAAATAGACCAAAAAGTAATTGGAAACTAAATAATCTCATCTTAAAGACTGATTGGGTGAAACAGCAAATTATAGACACAATTAATAATTTCACTCAAGATAATGACAACAATGAGAAATCATATCAAAATTTGTGGGATGCAGCCAAAGCGGTAATCAGGGGAAATTTAATATCCTTAGAGGCTTGAATAAAATAGAGAAGGAGAAGATCAATGAACTGGGCTTGCAACTTTAAAAAGCTAGAAAAAGACCAAATTAAAAACCCCAATCAATTACTAAACTTGAACTTCTAAAATTAAAAGGAGAAATTAATAATATAGAACGTAAAAAAAAATACTATTGAATTAATAAATAAAACTAAGAGTTGGTTTTATGAAAAAAAAAAACAATGAAATTGATAAACCTTTGGTAAATCTGATTAGAAAAAGGAGAGAGGAAAATCAAATTAGTTATCTTAAAAATGAAAAGGGAGAACTTTTCACCAATGAAGAGGAAATTAAAGAAGTAATAAGAAGTTACTTTGCCTAACTTTATGCCAATAAATTTGATAATGTAAGTGAAATGGATGACTACCTCCAAAAATATAGGCTTCCCAGATTAACAGAGGAGGAAGTAAGTTGCTTAAATAGTCCCATTTTAGAAAAAGAAATAGAACAAGCTATTAATCAACTCCCTAAGAAAAAATCCCCAGAAGCAGATGGATTTACATGTGAATTCTACCAAACATTTAAAGAACACTTAACTCCAATGTTATATAAACTATTTGGAAAAATAGAGATCGAAGGAATCCTACCAAATTCCTTTTATGACACAAACATGGTACTGATACCTAAACCAGGTAGGTTGAAAACAGAGAAAGAAAATTATAGACCAATCTCCCTAATGACTATTGATGCTAAAATCTTAAATAAGACATTAGCAAAAAGACTACAGGAAATCATCTCAAGGATAATAAAACCATGATCAAGTAGGATTTATACCAGGAATACAGGACTGGTTCAACATTGGGAAAACTATCTGTATAATTGACCATATTAATAACCAAATTAACAAAAACCATATGATCATCTCAATAGATGCAGAAAAAGCATTTGATAAAATGCAACACCCATTCCTATTAAAAAACACTTGAGAGTACAGGAATGAATGGACTTTTCCTTAAAATAATCAGTAGCACCTCTTTAAAACCATTAGTAAGCATCATATGTAATGGGGACAAAATGCAATCATTCCCAATAAGATCAGGAGTGAAACAAGGTTGCTCACTATCACTGTTACTATTCAATATTGTATTAGAAATGCTAGCTTTGGCAATAAGAGTTGAGAAAGAGATTAAAGGAATTAGAGTAAGTAATGAGGAAACCAAATTATCACTCTTTGTTGATGATATGATGGTATACTTAGAGAACTGTTGGAATCCTTACTAACTGCTAAGTAATTAGAGTTGATCTAATCTTACAAGAAGTTGTTTTGGCCAGAACCTGAAACAAGGTACTAAGTAGAACTAATCAAGACAAGGCTTGTGTTCCCACCTTTACTGGACTCCACAAGTATGCTAGCTTCAAAAAGTACACTTTCTACACCACACCTTAAAGCTCTTTGGGCCAGAGAGCACTATGGGAGAAAACCCATAATCCCATTCTCTCAGAAGGTTCACATATAAGGCGAGACAGCCATTCCAGAATACATTTTTTCCTCTTGGCTGGCTGATCGCGCTGGACTCGAGAGGAATGACACTTTGACGGATTTCAGCAGAATTATGCCAGAAGCCCTCTCTCCGAGGCAAGAGAGAATATATTCCACTTGGCTGGCTGGTGGCAGAAGAGAGTTCAGCTAGATTGGAGAGGAGCACTTTGGTAGAGAGCAGGAAGCCCTCTTTCAGAGGCAAGGCAGATTCAACTTGGAACTGGATTGAAGGCTGAAGAAAGCAGAGGCAGAAGCAAAGGACAAAACTGCAAGAGATCTTGGAACCAAGCAGCGGATAGACCTCTAAGCTAACCGGGTTATATTAGAGACAATAAAAGATCTGAACTTTTATCACCTGGCTGTGTTTTGGGGTGATTATTACTTTCAACTGATACTAAAGCTGCCTCCCCTGAGAAACCTATCCTCTCACCCAGAGAGAACTATTCTACTTATTTTAAAAGAACAAGATCACCACAGAGAACCCCAGAGATTCTACTAAAAAGCTATTAGAAATAATCCACACCTTTAGCAAAGTTGCAAGATACAAAATAAACCCACATAAGTCATCAGCATTCTTATATATCACTAACAAAATCCAACAGTTGGAGTTACAAAGAGAAATTCCATTGAAAGTAATTAGTGATAGTATAAAATATTTAGGAATCTATCTGCCAAGGGAAAATCAAAAACTTTATGAGCAAAATGACAAAACACTTTCCACACAAATTAAGTCTGATCTAACCAATTGGAAAAAAATATTAAATGCTCTTGGAGAGGGCAAGCAAATATAATAAAGATGACAATACTACCTAAACTAATCTATTTATTTAGTGCTATACTAATCAGACTCCCCAAAACCTATTTTGATGATCTACAAAAAATAACAACAAAATTTATGTGGAAAAACAAAAGGGATTTCAAGGGAATTAATGAAAAAAAAATCAAATGAAGGTGGCCTAGCTGTACCAGATCTAAAATTATATTATAAAGCAACAGTTACCAAAACCATTTGCTATTGGCTAAGAAATAAACTAGCTGATCAATGGAATGGGTTAGGTTCAAAGGACAAAACAGTCAATAACTTTAATAATCTAGTGTTTGACAAACCCTAAGACCCCAGTTTTTGGGATAAGAACTCACTATTTGACAAAAATTGCTGGGAAAATTGGAAATTAGTATGGTGGAAACTAGACATTGACCCACACTTAACACCATTAACCAAGATAAGATCAAAATGGTTCATGACTTAGGCATAAAGAATGAGACTATAAATAAAATATAAGAGCATAGGATAGTTTATCTCTCAGACATGTGGAAGAGGAAGGAATTTATTACCGAAGAAGAACTAGAGATCATTATTGATCACAAAATAGAAAATTTTTATTATATTGAATTGAAAAGTTTTTGTACAAACAAAACTAATGCAGACAAGATCAGAAGGGAAACAATAAACTGGGAAAACATTTTTACAGTCAAAGGTTCCAATAAAGGCCTCATTTCCAAAATATATAAGAGAATTGACTCTGATTTATAAGAAATCAAGCTATTCTCCAATTGATAAATGGTCAAAGGATGTGAACAGACAATTTCCAGATGAAGAAATTGAAACTATTTCTAGCCATATGAAAAGATGCTCAAAGTTATTATTAATCAGAGAAATGCAAATTAAGACAACTCTGATATCACTACATACCTTTCAGATTAGGTAAGATTACAGGAAAAGATAAAAACAAATGTTATAGGGGATGTGGGGAAATTGGGAAACTGATACATTGTTGGTGAAATTGTGAACAAATGAAACCATTCTGAAGAGCAATTTGGAACTATGCTCAAAAAGTTATCAAACTGTGCATGCCCTTTGATCCAGCAGTGTTACTACAGGGCTTATTTCCCAAAGAAATCTTAAAGAAGGGAAAAGCATCTATATGTGCAAGAATGTTTGTGGCAGATCTTTGTAGTGGCTAGAAACTGGAAACTGAATGGATGCCCATCAATTGGAGAATGGCTGGGTTAATTGTAGTATATGGATGTTATGGAATATTATTGTTTTGTAAGAACTGATCAGCAGCAAGATGTCAGAAAGGCCTGCAGAGACTTACATGAACTGATGCTGAGTGAAATGAGCAGAACCAGAGATCATTATATACTTCAACAACAATACTATATAATGATCAATTCCGGTGAATGTGGCTCTCTTTAACAATGAGATGAACCACATCAGTTCCATTTGTTTAATAATGAATAGAACCAGTACACCCAGCGAAAGAACTCTGGGAGATGAGTGTGAATCACTACGTAGCATTTCCAATCCCTCTGTTTTTATCCACTTTCATTTTTATTTCCTTCTCAGGTTAATTTTGCCTTATTTCAAAGTCTGATTCTTTTTGTGCAGCAAAATAAGTGTATGTATATGTATACATATATTGTATTTAACATATACTTTTACATATTTAACATGTATTGGTCTACCTGCCATCTGGGGGTGGGGGTGCATGTAAGGAGAGGAAAAGTTGGAACAGAAGTTTTTGCAAGGGTCAATGCTGAAAAACTACTCATGCATATATCTTATAAATAACAACCTATAATAAAAAAGGAATAAACATCATTCCTCAATTGATAAATTGTCAATGAATATGAACAGATAATTTTCAGATGGTGAAATTAAAACCATTTATAGTTATATGAAAGAATTCTTTAAATCACTATTGATTAGAGAAATGAAAATTAAAACAACTTTGAGGTGTTGCCTCATACTTCTCAAATTGGCTAAAATAACAGGAAAAGATAATGATAAATGTTGGAGTGCTTGTGGGAAAACTGGGACACATGTATTGTTGGTGGGCTTCTGAAATGAGCCAACCATTCTCAAGAGTAGTGCTATTATTGGATCTGTATTCCAAGGAAATCATAAAGGAAGGGAAAGGACCCACTTGTGCAAAAATGTCTGTAGCAGTTCTTTTTTTGGTAGCAAAGAATTGGAAAAGTAGTGGATGCCCATCAATTGAGAAATGGCAGAACAATTTGTGGTACATGCAGCTAATGGAATATTATTGTTCTATTAAAAAATGATGAACAAGCCGATCATAGCATAGCCTGGAAAGATTTATATGAACTTAGGCTGAGTGAAACAAATAGAATCAAGAATGAATTGTACACAATAACAGCCAGAATGTGCTATGATCAACTATGAAAAGCTTGGTTCTTCTCAGTAGCTCAGTAGATCAAAGCAATCTCTATAGATTTTGAAGAAAATGCCATCAGCAACCAGAAAAAGAATTAAAATTACTGAATGTAAATCAAAACATGCTATGTTCAACATTTTTTTCTTTTTTTTTCTTTTTTTTAATCTGTGCCATGATTTTTTCCCTTTTGTTTTTATTTTTCTCTTTTAACATAATTCATAAATCAATGTGTATTAAAAATAAATAAACTTTTTAAATAGGAAAAAAAAAAGGTTTGGAGGGCCTGGAATATGATATTGTATAAAACCGCGCATACCCTTTGAACCAGCAGTGCTACTACTGAGTCTGTGTCCCAATGAGATCATAAAAAAGGAAAAAGGATTAACAAGTGCAAAAATTTATGTAGCAGCCCTTTTTATAGTGGCAAGGAGCTGGAAATTGACTTATGGTAAATAAAGGTAATGCTTTTTTCAGAAAATACTGGAAATGTCTTATATGAATTGATGCAATCCCTATTTATGATGCAATACAATTCCTATGAATTTGGTTTGGAAAATGTGATCTCCATCCAGAGAGAAAACTATGGAGAGTGGATGTGGATTGGCGCAAAATACTTTCACTTTTTTATTTGTTTATTTGTTGGTTTTTTAATCTGATTTTTTCCCCTTGGATATGATTTTTCTTATGTACTTTTAAAATATAAAATATATTTTTAAAAGAATTGCATATATTTTATCTATATCGGATTGCTTGCTGTCTTGGGGAGGGGACAGGTAAGGGAGGAAAGGAGAAATATTTAGAACACAAAGTCTTACAAAAATGAATGTTGAAAACTATATTTCTATGTATTTAGAAAAAAAATAGTATACTATTGGAAATTTTTTTAAAAAATAGGTGTGGGGCTACTACCTGACTATCCAATGGTTTTAATTAGATTTGTTAAAGTTATCAAAGTCTAAGAAAAGAAAGTTGTTAAGATTTGGGTAAATACAATAGTTCTAGGACTGTGAGAGTTATTGAGACAATTAGAACAATTAATTATCTGGACAATTAGAACAATGCTGTTAGTATCATAGACATGATCATACCATTTGAAAATATTCTTGCACATATTTAACATGTACCATATTACTTGCTGTCTTGGGGAGGGTGAAGATAAAATAAGAAGGGAGAAACATTTAGAACATAGAGATTCACAAAAATGAATGTATATTGAAAACTTTCTTTACATGTATTTGAAAAAAGTAAAATATTATTAAAAAAAGAAAATAGATACTCTGCCATGTACATATCCAGGACTAGCAAGATTGAGATATATCATAGTCAATCAGTAATCAGCTTAGGTAGACTACAGGGTCTGCTACAATGTGATTATATAGGATCCCTTTACAGGATGAGATTCAGGTCATGATATTTTGTTATCAAAATTCTATATCAGTTTAAGGTATGGTAGCCTGATAAAGAAGCTAATTACACAGAACTTCAATAAATGGAGCAGGGACATATGTATCAAATATATAACAGGATTTAGGCAGTATGATCTCTTGAAAAAGAATAGAGTGTGAAGTGATGATGATTTATATAGCATACATTATTATGTTTCTTTGTGATCTAGTTTACAATTGATAGGACCAGTTCTTTCAGAGCATGAAAAATGAACACTTTTATACTTGAATTATAATATTTACTTCTTGATATTTTATATTGTACTCTTAATATTACCAAGTAATTTAGTCCTGTAAAATGTAACATGTGATCAAAGCTACCTTTACATTTACTCACTGCAATGCTAGCCATTGTTACTCTATCTTTCCCAAAGCAATCATTTGAAAATTTCAAAAACTATTTCAGTTTATTGTGGTCTATTCATTCAGTCATACCCAATTTTTCATTACCTCATTTGGGTTTTTGTTGGCCATGAGTTTGATGTGTTTATCATGTCCTTTTTTAGATCATTTTACAGATGAGAAAACTGAGGCAAACAGGGTCAAATGACTTGCCCAGAGTCAAACTTCTAGTAAGTATATGAGGCTGAATATAAACTGACGTCTTCCTTACTCCAAGTCCAGCACTATCCTCTGTGTAACTTAGTTGCTTTACTATTTGTTATCAATAAAATAATATTCCATATCCATAAACTATTCACTTTTCTCAGGGAGTTCAACTCCCTTTGCATATCATTTATTTTGAAAGACATCACTTCACTTGAAGTGAGAAAGAAATGGGAAGATTTTACTTCTCCTGCTGACTGAGAGCTATAGCTAAATTATAGTGACTAGGTAATTGTCCCAGAATATCAAAATTGAGAGAATACTGATAATATATCTGGGAGATGGTAAGTTAAAATATCACAGGCTCTCAACAAAACTTAATTCTGTTGTTAGTTAAAAGTCTTGGACATCCTGAAAAGGTTGGATTTTCCAGTGTCATGGTCTTACTTTAAACTGAAAATGAAATAGACCACAATACTCCTCAAGGAAGAGTATAACCCACGTAAGTTTTCAAAAAGTAATTATATATTTGGATGAAAGAAATAATGTCATTTCCTCAGGGTTAAATGGGAAGTGGTATCTTTTATGTTAATAAAAAGAATTGGAAAAAGTTAATTTTCATCAGTTTACCCTAGAAAACTGATTTAATTAAGCTAATACATTCTGTTGTTCATCGTATTTGTTTAAATTTAATACATTTAACGAAGGGACCTTTATAATCATCATCAAAATGTCATTTAATTTCATACTACTTAGACAAAGCTTCAGTCAATAATGGAAACTTGTATTCATATCCAAATCTTCAGAATCCTGACCTTGGCTCTTGTCAGTAGACAGTATTAAGTTCTAGAAATGCTCTTAGTTCTCTACTGTCCAGTGGAGTAAAGTTGAAGCAATTTGTGATTTCTGGGTGAGTGCAACTATATAAAGAGACATGACATTATGTTTGGACTTTTTTACTTCTAAGGGGAGAAAAAAATCCCTTAAAGTATAGTTAAGTTTCTTTTGCATGGACAAACTATTAGCCAAATTGAACACATCATTTGTATAAGTTAAAAAGGACACTTGCAGAATCCCATTAATCTAAAGCCCCTGAACAATAATCAGGAAAGACAGTTAATTATATTTGGTAGGAGAGATGTAACATTTTCTTGGTTAGATGAGTTGATATGGCAGCACACCGGGTGCCTGTTTCATTTATTTCTCAGACTAGTGATCAAATCCATTAACCCCTGGGCCATCATTTTTTATGAGGCTTCTATTTACTGCCAGTTCTTATAATATTGGGTACTGGAAAGGATTCTAATGGTCTGTATTAGAATATGTGAAAGGTCATCATGTGGAAGATAGATTATAATCAGTCTGATTGGCTCCATAAGAAAAAACTTAGGGCAATGAATGAGCAGATGTTTCAAATAGGTCATTTTATTTGAGATGAGGAACATCTTTGATAACAATTCATCTTAGTCAGCACTGTCATGGACTGCCTAAGGACATAATAAGGTCTGCCTTCCTGAAGTTCTTCAAGTGAAGGTTGAACTATCTGATGAAGGTAGGAGATGAATTGGAATTGATTGTTAGAAACCCCTTCCTATTCTGGAATTTTGTCAGTCTGGTCAAGTTTCAGAATTATTTCTTCAAGCAAATCCCCCACCAAGATTTTTGATGGTTTAAAAATATTATAATTGGAAAAATATTTTATTTGTTGTCCAGTTTTATGGTATTATCCTCTAGATTTGGTAAATTTTTGTGACAAACATTTTTCTGAGGCACCAAATAAAAATCCTGTCCAGTTCTGTGACAACATGCAATTACTACACAAATTTCCAAATCTTTGACTGTGCAGTCCTTGTGTCCTCCTTCTACTTCTCTAGAGAGTTATGAAAATACTAACATTTTGTCTCTCAATAAAATCCACCATTCTTTTGTTTTCATCAATATAACTGACAATTCATTTAGTAAAAATTTGTCTGGTTATCATCAATTGCTTAGTCCATTTTGTATAACTGAAAATATTATTAGGGAAGAGGAATGTAATCACTAAAGAAAATATTTTCAGGAAAGTTTTGCTATCCTTGACAAACTAAGGGAGACCAGTTTGAAAGGATAAAATGATGAAATAATTTTATTTTTATTTTTAAAGCAGATCAGTTCCATTCTTCTGAAGCCAGGCAAGGTAACTAAAACAAACCTAACAAAGTGGTACCCAGTAGCAGGAAATCCTTTTAATGGATAGATGAGAAAATTTATAATTAGCTCATCAAAGAACCAGTCTAAGTGGTACTTTATTCTACTTACATTAAAATTACATTGTTGTAAAGCTTCCATTTACTAGGAATAGTTTATTCTCTTAAGTAGATAACCATTTCTCTCATCAGCTTTTTTTTATAGTCTTCATTTGCTTTCAAGGTCTTACTTCATACAGCTTCCAAAGATAAAAATCAAACCCCAGGGATCTGCCCTTGTCTAAATTCTCACAAATTCTGAATAAATGAGGGCTAGATCATGGAGTTGTAAGCAGCTTGTTTGGTGCTTCTATCAAATGTGTGATAGCCTATTGGAGCATTTTAACTATTTAGCTGTGATTATCACAGATATATAACTTAAAAGCCATGTAAAAGCAGAAAGTCTATTAGCCAAGATGTTAACAACAAAAGAAAAGCTGGCTACTGCAAAGTTCTTTGCAGAGGATCAATTGAGTCTGGGACAAGGGAAAAAAAAAGACTCTGCATTGTAACTGCTGCCTAAGCTAAACACAGGAACTATATAGGATCTAGTTGTAGAGTCAGCTTTAGAAGAGAAAAGATAATTATAAAATGATTTATGATGCAGTAATGGTGGAGATATTACCTGAAAGAGTGAGTGGGGTCCTTCCTTATCCTGCTTTTTGTAATTTGTGTCAGTGAGGAAAATTACAGTTATATACGTATTAATAGGTTAATAAACAATAATATGTTGGCATCTTGAATATAAAGAAAACTTCCAGGAACATTCTACTTTATTCAATAACTTCACATAAAGGAGAAAACCTGGTGAGAATAAACTGAGTGCTCTTATCAGCTAGCTATATGAACTGGGGCAAGTAACCTAACCATACTGGGCCTCTATTTTCTGATCTATGAAAGGAAGGCTTAGATTAGATGAAGTATAAGGTCCTATTCAAGTTTTAGATGAGATGATCTTTAAAGTGTTTCAGATTGAAGTATCTTCTAATAACCATGACAAATTTTAAATATTTTATGATTTTTCTTTTAGAACCTTTGATTTTTATAACTCCTGGTGAGAATCTTCTCACCACAGAAACATTTGTTCAACTGATAGGCAGAGAGGGTGCCTGAGATATGTTCTATGATTTAGATAGTCACACAATGTCTCAGGGTCATCATTTGAAAACAGATTTTTGGTTCTAATTTTTTCTAATAGGCCATACTAGCTATCATTAAATTAATTCTAAAATGCTACCTAAACTATTCAAGGAGCTATGATGTCATTGGTGAAGGCAATTTCCTCTATCTTTTAGATAGCTGTTTTTAACCAAAAAAATGGCCATAAAAATAATCTCTTGGAGTGTAATCCAGTGCTGAACCTTTCTGCATGTATATATATATATATATATATATGTATACATAGATACACTTATAAATTTATATACAGACATATATATATATATCATAGATATACATGCACATCTATATATCCATATCAATATCTATCTACATATCTATATGTATCTATCTATCCATATATTTTAACAGGTTAATTCTTGAAGCATTTCAAGAATTTCCACAGGCATAGCCTTTAAGAACCCCGGGGTATTTCTATGCCACAAGCCAACAGAGAATGACAGTAGAAGAATATCCAATTATTGATTACAAATTAAGTAAGCTTAAGATATAATATGGAAATATAAGTGGGAGTAGCAAGAGTAGTAAAGAAACATTTATATGGTGCCACTATGTGCCAGGTAAATTGCTAAATGCTTTAAAAATACAATCTCACTTCATTCTCACAACAATTCTATTAGTCCTGTCCCCATTTTATTGTTGAGGAAACCAAGGCATAAAGAGGTTAAGACATTCACTCATTTTAACATCTAGTGTCTGAAGCTGATATTGAATTCGGATTTTCCTGACTTTAGGCTCAAATTTCTATATCATTTAGCGCGATTTAAAAGTTCCAAGCACAGTGTAAATTGCAGAAGAAGAACCAATGTTCATGAGTATATGTTACTTTCCCCTAATTAGATGGATGCAAATTCTAAGCTATAATGAGTATAGGGACACTTTCCAAATAGGTAGTATCACAGGGGATCCTGCAATTATGGACCTGAAGCTATAAGAGAATATTGAAATCATCTCAAATGATGGCTCTATTTTACATAGAAGGAAATTGAAGTCCAAAGAGATTAACCAAATTGTCCATATTACATAGGTAATAAATAGTGTAAATGAGATTCAGATTGATCCTCTGACTCTAAATTCAGTGTACTTTTTTTTTTTTTTTTTTTTTTTACTGAACTACCTTGAAAAACTTCTTTGTCCTTGCCTCTTCATTTTTACCAGGAGGGAATCTCCAAATGAATTTTTAGGAGGGTAAGAGATAATGCAAAACTGGGTCAGTTTGTTGTTTTCTAATTAATTGAATAGTACTCCTTGGATGGGGCATATTACCTAGGTATTTTAATGTGAGAATGATGAGGTTTAGGTTTTGGGGTTCCCTTTGGTCAGGGAACCAAAATATGATGAGGTCTAGATTTAGAGTTATCAGGGAACCAAATAATGAAATTAGATTCAGGGAACCAAAATGAGATTAGGGTTTCTGGTGGTCAGGGAGTTAAATGATAAAGTCTAGTGGCAGGTTCGGGATTCAGGGAACCAAATGAAGAGATTTGACTCCCCACATCTCCTTGTGGTTCAACACAAGGATAGGGATTTTGGGGGAACTCCCTTCTGGTGGCACAGAAATTCTTAGTAAAGGAATTTATGAATCCCCAAAAATTACAGTGATAAAAAGAAGTTTATTATAGACATTGGGAAGTGAGCCTTTGCCATACAGAAGTAGAAAGGCTGAATTCCTTAGTGGCAAAGTCCCTATGGGGAAGTAAAATTTAGAGAAATCCCAACAGAGGCATAAAGTCTCCTTAGGGAAATAGGTGAGGGAGATAAAGAGAGAGTAGCGCTGGAAGAGAATATTCCAGTGGACAGAGTTTGCTATGCCAGGAAGAAAGAGAGTTTCCTAGGCATTTTAGCTCCTCTGCACCCAGGGGATTTAAGATTGGCTCTTTTTATAAGTCTTGGCTACAAACCGAAGGGAGTTAGTGGAGGATTGTGGGTGGAGTTCCAAGTTGGCTCTTTTTATATACAAGCTGTGTTTCAGTTTGAGCTGGAATTGAGAAAATCTTAGAATTGAATGGGTGTTTCTCCAATTCAATGGGATTGGTATCTCCAACTCCTGACTCAGCTAGCCCCACCTAGATTACAGAAAAAAGCTGATTGTCCTCAGGCAGGGTCTTTATAGTGGCAGGATTCAAGGAAAATTTATCCTTCAAGGAGTTTTAGAGTTTTAGGGTCCCTTCAAGAAGATATTGAAATTGATCATTATTATTTATGAAAATGTTGTTGGCATTTATGACCCACTTGGAGATGGAGAGAGGGAAATGTTCACTGAATTCCAGGATCACAAAAATCAAAAAGTTGAAAAGGGCCCCCAAAGCAATCTAAACCTTCTATCTGCAAAGCATTTCTTTCTGCAACATTTTCTAGAATCGTCATCCACTGGCAGGGCAGTCAATTCCACATAAAGATAGTTCTAGTTGTTTAGTAGTTTTTCCTCATATTAGGTTTAGACTGGCTTCTCTATAATTTCTAACTATTGCTACTAGTTCTGCCCATTGTTACTAGGTCTGTTCACATGATACTACTTCATATATTTAATGACCACTATTTATCAATCAATACATATTTATCAAATTCTTGTACCAAATGTATTGCACAATTTGTGAAGTGGGGTGGGATGCAAAAACGATGCAAAAATACAGCCTCTGCCCTCAAGGCATTTACAATCTAATGGGAACATCACTATGTACAACCATATACAAAGAAAGCTATATTCAGAATGAATAGGAAATGATTAAATAAAGAAAAAACACTGAGTTGAGACTTCAAAGAAACAATATAAAGGGTTTTGAATGTCAAAAAAAGCATTTTTATTTGTTCCTGGAAGCTATAGTAAGCCATTGGTATTTATTCAGTTTGGAGAAATGACATAATTGGATCTGCATTTTAGGAAAACCTCTTTAGTTGCTGAATATAAAACAGATTTGAATGGTGAAGAGATTTGAAGCAGGCAGACCTACCAGCAGGCTATTGCAACAGTAATATAGGTAGGAAGTAATGAGGGCTTGGCCAAGAGGGGTAGAAATGTCAAAGGAGAGAAATGGGATATATATTTAAGAAATGCTGCAAGTGTGAAATAAGCAGGACTTAATGGCTTGGAAATGGGGTTTAGGATATATAATAGATAGTGAAGAATCCATCATGATTCCTATATTATGAGTCTGAGGGATTGGCATTGCCCTTTATAATAATAAAGGAGGTAGGAAGTTTGGTGGCTTAGGCGGAAAGATAATGAGTTCTATTTTGGACACATTTTAAGTTTAAAAACTTTACCAGATATCCAGTTTGAGACATTTGAAAGGCAGTTAGAGATGTGAGATTGGAGGTCTGCAGAGAAATTGGAGCAAAAAGGTAGATTTGAAAATCATCAACATAGAGATGGGAATCAAATCCATGGGAGCTGAGGAGATCTGAAAGTGAGGAAGCATGGATCCAGAAGAGAAAAGTGTCCAGGACATAATCTTAAGGGACCCCTACACTTAGATGGTTTGATCTGCACATGCTATGTTCAATTCATTTTTCTCTCCTATGATTTTTCCCTTTCGTTCTGATTTTTCTCTCCCAACAGGATTCATAAAGCAAAGTATATTAAAATAAATTAAAAAAAAAAAAGATTTGATCTGGATAAGGTTCCAGCCAAGGAGACAGGAGAGGAGCAGCTGAATAGACAGGGGAAAATCTAGGAGAGAGTGGTGTCCTAAAAACCCAAAGAGAAAAGAGTATCAAGGAAAAGAGAGGGATGAACAGTAACAAAGGCTGCAGAAAGGACAAGGAAAATAAGGAATGAAAAGGCCACTGCATTTGGCAACTAAACTATCATTAGTAGCTTTGGAGAGAGTAGTTTTAGTGCAATGGTAAGATTAGATGCCACATTGTAAGTGAGTTAATAAGCTAAATTGTATTTCTTCTCTTATGCAAGCTGAATGTTCTCAAGGACTCCTTCAATTAATCATTGAATGAAATATTATTCAGTCCTGTCTTCCTTCTGGTCATTCTCTGCTGAACATATTGCATCTTTTTTTTTTGTGATTTTCTAAAACTGTGATACACATAAGTGAATATAATAGTCCAGAAGTCATTCAACAAGGACAAACTTGGCCAAACCTAAATGTCTCTAACTCTGCCAAAAGTAAAATCATATGATTCAGAATATTGCCAAAAAAGCATTAGCTATTTTTGGTTGCCATGCTACTGAATCACTATGAGTTTATTCATTAGATCCCTTTTTATTGTCACCTGTGACCTTGTGAGGGGAGTTTGTGTCAACTATAGTTGGCATCAATGAATTATTTAAAATATTTGTTAGATACTGTAGTGTTTTTCTTCTTTAAAATATAATATAAGATGGTTTTCTCTGGGAGCAGTTTTCTTGGGGAGATTTTCTGGAGGCAGCCTTAGTTTTAGTTTCGAGTAATAATCACCCCAAATGCAGCCAGTTGATAAAATGCAAATGTTTATTTTTTTATCTCTTTCCAAGTCTAGTTAGCTTTCTTAGAGACCTCTCTCTCTCCTTTGTTCTAAGAGCTCTTGCAGCTTTGTCCTTTGCTTCTGCCTCTGCTTTCTTCAGCCTCCAGCCAGCACAAAGGTGGAAGTTGAAATGAATCTGACTCCACCTCCAAGAGAGGGCTTGTGGGCTTCCTCCCAGAGTGCTCCTCTCCGACCCCTGGCAAGGTTCCAAAGTAATTGTCAATTCTATAATAAAAATGGACCTGACTCAATTTCCAAAGACATACTTAATACATATAATTTAATACAACTGGCATTAGGAAATTTTATAAGTGTTAAAATAAGGAAAAAGAAGAAATAGCAAGAAGGGGAAGTGCCAACTAAACTAGGTGAAAAGCAGGAAGAATCAAATAAGAATGGAGTTAAGTACAATTCTGAGTGTGATACTTCATAGCAGGAGAAATTAGATCATTCCACATCTCATGACCCTCCTCCTTCAATTAACCCTTCATGGGTGAAGGAAGAAGTAAGAGGGGAAGAGGGAGTAATGCAATCAGAACCACCTATTAAGGCATCTCCTGTGAAGCAGAATATGATAAGATTAGAAAAAGCATTAATTAAGGCAAAAAATGAAGGAGAAGATATATCTGATTTTATAAATGCATATCCTGTGATTGAAAAGCTTGACTCTTCAGGTCAAAAAGAGAGAAAATACACTCCTTTTAATTTGGAAAAAATTAAAGATTTGAAAAAGGGATGCACTCTTTATGGGGCTACATCCTCTTATGTTAAACTGTTACTAGATAATTTATCTTATGAAATCTTAACCCCAAATGATTGGAAATCCATAGCAAAGACATGTTTAGAACCTGAACAAAATTTGTTGTGGCTTTTGGAGTTTCATAAATTATAGAGGATTCAAGCCCAACACAACAGGCAAACAGGAGCTAATGTACAAGTAGCTTTTGACCAACTAGCTGGTGAAGACCAGTATGCAGAGAATTCAGAATAAATTTATTATCCCATAACAGTGTATGAGCAAATTTCTAAGGTTGCAATAAAAGCTTGGAGTTCTCTTCCTGGACAGAAAGATGGATGTAAAGCCTTTATAAAAATGGAGCAAGGTCCCAATGAACTTTTTGCAGATTTTGAGGGATGTTTGAAAACAGCTGTAATGAGAACCACTGGAGATAATGCTGCCACAGAAATAATGATGACATCTGGCTAAGGAAAATGCCAATGAGATTTGCAAAAGGATTATATGGGGACTAGATAAAGATGCTCTTTTAGAGGAGATTATAAGACACTGTGCCACAGTGGATACAAATGCTTATTATACCCAAACTATGATGAACATGGAAAGACAGGTCCTTCTTGGCAAAGGAATTCTAGAGAAACTCGTAGATGTTTTCAATGTGGAAAAGTTGGACATTTGAGAGCTCATTGTAGATATGGAGATAGAATGAGAAGACACGGTGAGAGAATAAAACCCAAAACCCCATGTCCAAAATGTAACCGAGGCTTTCATTGGGCCTCTGAAAATAGATTGACTCAGGGAAATCAGAGGCAGGGCCCAGCTTCAGGGCCCCAGGTGGGGCAAGATGACAGCCGAGGTTACACCCAGAGAGAACCATTATTATATTTAAAAGAAAAAAAAAACACCACAAGATACCATGTTTTATAGAAATTTTGAACAAGAATTAAACATATAATAAAATTTAAATTTTGTGTTGTGTTTGCAGGAATCCTATATTCCTGTGGAACTATGCTAGTTGGCAGCTTATGTCCATCAAATTTAATAAATAATTGCTGGGGAGCAGAGCCAAGATGGCAGAGAGGGCACACGCATCTAAGCTCTTCCTGACCCTCAGACTACTTCTTTTATAAAAGGCTTTGGAATTAGTGCTTGACTGTAAAAAACCACAAAAATTGGGAGTACAACACATTACCAACAGAAAATATTTTTGAAATTCACCAGAAAATTTGTCTCTCAGATGGGAATGTTTTTGCTCTCAGATGGGAATGGATAAGTCAGGGGCAGCATCAGGCAAGTAGGCAGTGACAACATGAAAGACAGCTCACACTGAGCAGACTGGAGAGAGGCAGGGTGTGGTCTCAGCTGGCAGAAAATTTGCAGAGAGAACTTTATGACCAACTAGCTGGTGAAGGTCAGTATGCAGAGAATTCAGAACAGATTTATTATCCTATAACAGTGTATGTGCAAATTTCTAAGGCTGCAATAAAAGCTTGGAGTTCTCTCCCTGGATAGTGAGCTACTTTGCCCTGGAAACAAGCCAGTAGATCAGTAGAGAAGCTATACATGCAAAGGGTAAAGACTGTGACCCCAAAATGCTAGAGTCTCTGGGGACCTGGGCACACCAACCAATACCTGGAGTGAGTGAGCAAGCTCTCAGAGTGCAACTACTGATCCCAGCCCAGATGCTGATCCCAGTGCAGCCACTGCTGTCTCACTGCTACTTCACTGCTACTTCACTGCTACTTCCTGTTGTCTGTAGAAGAAGCTTGGTAACACCACACTTCCCCATAAGCAGACTGCAGTTTTTTTGTTTGTTTGTTAATTAAAATGAGTAAAAAGGCAAGGTAGTCTCTAACTATAGATAGCTTCAAAACTGAAAGAGAGTACACTTCAAACCCTGAAGAGACTACAAGCAGACTGTCTCCACATGAAGCTTCAAATAATGATATAACCTGATCCCATCACACAAGGCTCTCATAGAAGAAGTTTTTTTAACCTTTTTTTTTTCTTGAATAAAATGTTAAATACCTACTTTGGAAAACAACAGATCTGGAAAATAGACCTAGGAGAGATAATCTGAGGATTATTGGACTTCATGAAAATTATGATGAAACAAAGCCTAGACACAATTTTTCAGGAAATTGTCAAAGAGAACTGCCCAGATGTTATAGAAACAGAGGGTAAAATGGTCATTGAAAGAATTCATTGATCATCTACTGAAAGAGACCCCAAAATAAAAACTCCAAGAAATATTGTGACTAAATTCCAGAATGATTAGACCAAGGAAAAAAATACTAGAAGCAGCAAGAGAAAAAAAAAATCAAATACTGAGGAGCCATAATAAGGATTACTCAGAATCTGGCAACATCTGCATTAAAGAATCAAAGGGCCTGGAATCTGATATTTTGAAAGGTTAAAGAACTTAGTATGCAGTAAAAAATAACTTACCCAGCCAAAATAAACATTTTTCCCTCCAAGGAAGAAGATGGATATTGACATAGGTGAATTTTATCTATTTCTGATGAAATAAAGTGTAACTAAACAAAAAGTTTGACCTGCAAATATAGAACTCAAGAGAAACATAAAAAGGTAAAAAAAAATCTTGGGAATTATATTTCTATTATGAATATACATAAAGAATACATGTAAAATTTGTTTTCACTGTTATAATATTTAAAAAAAAGAAACCAGAGGTAGAAAGGAAATTGTACCAGATAAAAGGGAAAAGTGGAGGTACTACATCTCATGAAGAGGCAAAAGAAACCTGTTGTATCTGAGGGAAATAAGAGAGGGGGATGAACATAGTGAGCATCTTAACCTCATCAGAATTGACTTAAAGAGAAAAATATTAGATATATCCAACTTACAGAGAAATTTCTCCCACCTCATTTAAAAGCATAAAGGGAAAAGTAAAAAGAGAAGGAGTAAGCTAAATAGAAGGGAATACAGAAATTGTAAGGAAAAGATTTAAGAAAAAGTGAAAGACTCTAAAGGGGGGAGAGGGATCCTAAAGAGGGAGGGCTGCATGAGGCAAGTGGTGCTCACAAGTTTAATACCAGGGAAGGAGGTAAGGGGAAGGAAAGGAGAAAAGCATAAGCTGGTGTTAACTAGATGGCAGGAAATACAGAATCAGTCATTTTGACCATAAATGTGAATGGGGTAAACTCCCCCATACAGCAGAAGCAGATAGCAGATTGGATTGAAAGTCAGAATCCTACAATATGTTATTTACAGGAAACACACATAACAGAGTAAAAGTAAAAGGCTGCTTCAGGTGAAGTTAAAAAAAGAAGGACTAGCCATCCTGATCTCAGATCAAGCAAAAGCAAAATATCTTGTTAAAGGGTAACATAGATAATGAAGCAATATCAATATTAAACATATATGCACCAAGTGGTGTCACATCTAAATTCTTAAAAGAGAAATTAAGAGAGCTGCAAGAAGAAATAGACAGCAAAAATATAATAGTGGAAGATCTCAATCTGGCACTCTTAGAATTAGATAAATCAAGCTACAAGATAAATAAGAAAGAAGTTAAAAAGAAGTTAAAGCATTAAATAGAATACTAGAAAAGTGAGGTATGATAGATCTTTGGAAATAACTAAATGGAGACAGATAGGAGTACACTTTCTTTTTGGCAGTTCATGGAACCAATATAAAAATTGACCATATATTAAGACCTCAAAATCAAATGCAGAAAAGCAGAACTAAAAAATGCATCCTTTTCAGATCACAATGCAATGGAAATTACACTCAATAAAATGCCAGGGGAAAATAGACCAAAAAATAATTGCAAACTAAATAATCTCATCCTAAAAAATGATTGGGTGGAACAGCAAATCATAGATGCAATTAATAATTTCACCCAAGAGAATGACAATAATAAGACATCATACCAAAATGTGTGGGATGTGGGATGCAATCAAAGCAGTAATAATGAGAAATATCTCTCCAGATGGCTACTTTAGGTCTGCAACTAAAAAAACTAGAAAAAGATAAGATTAAAAACCCCCAAACATTAAACTTGAAATTCTAAAACTAAAAGTATAGATTAATAAAATTGAAGGTTAAAAAAAAACTATTGAATTAATAAATAAAACTAAGAGCATGTTTTTTGAAAAAAATCACCAAAATAGATAAACCCTTGGTAAATTTGATTAGAAAAAGGAGAGAAAAATCAAATTGTTAGTCTAAAAAATGAAAAGGGAGAAGATATCACTAATGAAGAGGAAATTGGAGCAATAATTAGGACATACTATGCCAACTTTATGTCAATAAATTTGATAACTTAAATGAAAAGGATAAATTCCTTCAAAAATATAGCTTGCTCAGATTAACAGAGGAAGAAGTAAATTGGCTAAACTGTCCCATTAAAAATAAAAGAAATAGAATAAGTTATTAATCAACTTCCTAAGAAAAAATCCCCAGAACCAGATGGATTAACATGTGAATTCTACCAAACATTTAAAGAACAACTAACTCCAATGCAATATAAACTATATGGAAAAATTGGGAATGAAAGAGTCCTACCAAATTCTTTTTATGACACACAGACTTGATACTAATACCTAAACCAGGTAGGATTAAAACAGAGAAAGAAAATTATAGACCAATTTCCCTAATGAACATTGATGCAAAAATCTTAAATAAAATATTAGCAGAAAGATTACAGAAAATCCACCCTAGCATAACAAACCATGACCAAGTAGGATTTATACCAGGAATGCAGGGCTGGTTCAATATTAGGAAAACTATCAGCATAATTGACTATATCAAGAACCAAATTAATAAAAATCATATGATCATCTCAATAAATGCAGAATAAGCATTTGATAAAATCCAAATCCATTCCTATTAAAAACACTTGAGATTGTAGGAATGAGTGGGCTTTTGTTTAAAATAATCAGTAGCATCTATTAAAAACCTTTAGTAACCATCATATGTAATGGGAATAAACTGGAACCATTCCTAATAAAATCAGGAGTGAAACAGTTGCCCACTGTCACCATTACTATTCAATGTTGTATTAGAAATGCAAGCTTGGGTAATAGAAAATGAAAAAGCGATTAAAGGAATTAGAGTAGGTAATGAGGAAAGCAAATTATCACTCTTTGCAGATAATAAATATGATGGTATACTTAGAGAACCTTAGAGATTCTATTAAAAAGGTATTAGAAATAATCTAAAATTAGCAAAGTTGCAAGATATAAAATAAATCCACATAAATCCTCAGCATTTTTATACATCACCAACAAAATCCAACAGCAAAAGCTAAAAAGAGAAATTCCATTTAAAATAACTGTTGATAGTATAAAATATTTGGGAATCTATCTGCCAAGGGAAAGTCAGCAACTATATGAGCAAAAGTACAAATCACTTTCCACACAAATAAAATCAGATCTAAACAATTGGAAATATATTAAGTGCTCTTGGATAGGTTGAGTGAATAAAATAAAGATGTTAATATTGCCTAAACTAATCTATTTATTGATATCAATCTTTTTAATGACCTAGAAAAAATAACAATAAAATTCATATAGAAGAATAAAAGGTCAAGAATTTCAAGGGAAGGAATGAAAAAAAAAATCAAATGATGGTGGCCTAGCTGTACCTGATCTAAAACTATTTTATAAAGCAGTGGTCAGCAAAATCATTTGGTATTGGTTAAGAAATAGACTAGTTAATCAGTGGAATAGGTTAGGTTCACAGGACAAAAATGGCAACATAGTGTTTGCCAAATCCAAAGATTCCAAGTTTTGGGATAAAGAATACATTATTTGACAAAAATTGCTGGGAAAACTGGAAATTAGTTATGGCAGAAACCAGGCATGGACCCACACTTAACACCGTACACCAAGATAAGATCAAAATGGGTTCATGACCTAGGCAGAAAGAATGAGATTATAAATAAATTAGAGGAACGTAGGATAGTTTATCTTTCAGACTTGTGAAGGAGGAAGAAATTTGTGACCAAAGAAGAACAAGAGATCATTTGATCACAAAATAGAAAATTTTGATTATATCAAGTTAAAAAGCTTTTGTACAAACAAAACAAATGCAGACAAGATTAGAAGGGAAACAATAAATTGAGATACCATTTTTACAGTTAAAAGTTCTGATAAAGACCTCATTTCCAAAATATATAGAGAATTGCCTCTAATTTATAAGAAATCAAGCCATTCTTCCATTGATAAATGGTCAAAGCATATGAAAAGACAATTTTCAGATGATGAAATTGAAACTATTTCTACTCATATGAAAGGATGCTCCAAATCACTACTGATCAGAGAAATGCAAATTAAGACAACTCTGAGATACCACTACATACCTGTCATATTGGCTAAGATGACAGAAAAACATAATGATGAATGTTGGAGGGGTGAAGGAAAACTGGGACACTGATGCATTGTTGATGAAGTTGTGAATGGATCCAACCATTTTGGAGAGCAATTTGGAACTATGCTCTGTTGGAATCTCACCACAATGCTCAAAAAATTATCAAACTGTGCATGCCCTTTGATCCAGCAATGTTACTACTGGGCTTATATCCCAAAGTGATCTTAAAGAAGGGAAAGGGACCCACATGGGCAAAAATGTTTGTGGCAGCTCTTTTCATAGTAGCTAGAAACTGGAAAGTGAACAGATGTTCATCAATTGGAGAATAGCTGGGTAAATTTTGGTATATGAATGTTATGAAACATTATTGTTCTGTAAGAATTGACCAGAAGGATGAATACAGAGAGGCTTGGAGAGACTTACATGAACTCATGCTAAGTGAAATGAACAGAAACAGGAGATCATTATACATTTCAACAACAATAGTATATGAGGATCAATTCTGATGGAAGTGGCTATCTTCGCCAATGGTAAGATCCAATTCAGTTCCAATTGATCAGTGATGAAAAGAACCAGCTATACTCAGAGAAAGAACACTGGGAAATTAATGTGGACTGCTTGCATTTTTGTTTTTCTTCCCAGGTTATTTTTTTCTTTCTAAATTCAATTTTTCTTGTGCAAAAAGAGAACTACTGTATAAATATATACACATATATTGTATTTAAGATATGCTTTAACATATTTAACATGTGTGAGACTGCCTGCCATCTAGGGGAGGATGTGGAGGGAAGGAAGAGAAAAGTTGGAACAGAAATTTTATATATATTATATATATATATATATATACTCAAGCAAAATGAAAAAAAAAATAGGTAATTGCCAATAAAGACCACAGAAAACTGGAGAAGAAAATGTCAAATTATGAGTGAAATCTTTAATGAAGTAGCTTAAATTAGACAAGAACCTATCTCTGTGGAATCCTTATCAAAAATATTTCTATAGAAAAAACTAAACCAAACAATCAACAGCAGAGCTTAATCTTATATACAAAGCTTTAATCACCACCACTGAAATAAAAATAATGTCCATAATGCTATAGTACAATCAACTATGAAGTTCAATAAGTGTTGTCTAGGATTTATGATTTAAAAACTATTATATCACCGATGGAAGTTGGGAAAACCTTTAATTTCAATTATTTTCATTAGGTGGAGATAATCTCTAGAATTAATTTAAATACTTTAAAACATTTTATATAATGGGTTGCCATGGGCAAGAGGCAACCTTGTTGTGACAATATTTTACAGCCAATCAGTGATTAGTTTTCAAGATATCTCAAAGAGGGCAAGACTCCAAAGGAAATGAAAATAATATGAATATGATTCCTTCTAAAAGTAAAGGTGACTGAGAAACTATAAGGAACTCATTTTTTTTTATTTTTATATTATCTTTATGAAAATGATATATTCCTATTTTCAAATATCTCCATGAAATTAAAATTTGAAAGGCTAATAAGCAGGTAAGGATTATCTTTGCTTTTTATTTGTAGACTCACAATTTGACATAATGATTGGCACATAGTAGGTAAATAATTATTTTTTCATTCATCTATACTTTTAGGACAAATACCTCATTTGTTGTTTTGTTTTTGTTTACCACAATGTATTTTTCATCAATATATAAATCATTCACATTTTCTTGAAAAATACAATTATAGAAATAATGATGTTCAATTGTAAAGTCCTGGCTAGCTCCCTGGAGGCCTCAGAATCAGCCAGAGTCAGGAGTTTTGACAAAGTTCCTTGATTCCAGAGTCCAGAATCTTCAGGAATCGCCACACTTTTCTCCTCCTTGTTCTGAGGCCAAGTGAACTTCTCTCGCCTCTCTCACTCCACCTCCTAATTCTTACCTACAATTCTCTTAACCCCAAGCATTGAGCTAGCATCAACTGTGAGAAGAGAAATTCCAAACATATGCTAATAGAGTTATTGTTCAATAGGTAATTAGCCTTAAGTGCTCAGCTTCTGATTCAACCACATCTTTTAAGAGTTTCAGCCCTTTACATTTCCCGCTTTCTTTTGTTTTAGAATGCAGGTGATCACACCCTCCCTGACTTCTCAGGGAGGTGAGAACTCCAAAAAGGAGGTGATCCCCCTTACCTCCGACTGCTCAGGAAGGAGGTGAAAGAACTAAAAAGGTGATGATTGCACCCTCCCTGATTTCTCAGGAAAGGAGGTGAAAACCACCAAAGGGAAGTAAGGAATCAAGTCAAATATTGTTAGGGGGTTTCTGGGCTGAAGGGTGTTACTAGAAACAGGTATGCACAAACTCATCGACACAGGAGGTATTACACAAGCACATAGCAATAAAGCACAAGCTATTAGTGATGACTCTCCCCATAGCCAGTGCAGGTTCAATGTGGTGGGACAAACATGAATTGTACATGCAAGTAGTGATGTAACAAACAATATGAATCAACATGGTGTTGTAAAAAAATTTCCAGAAGTCCTAGAAGGGGGGTATGTAAACAACAACCACACATACACCTCCTTTAGCAGACAAGAGATAGTCCCAAAACAATCTATTGTCCATTGTTTCATGTTTCAGGGAATCCAATGAACCCTGCAAGTTTTTGAAGTCCTGCAAAAGTCTTTTTATGTGTTAGTGAATCCAATGATTCCTGCAGATTTTGAAGTCCTTCAACAGTCTTATCATTTCTCAGAGAATCCAATGATTCTTGAGAGTTTTCAAGTCCTACAACAATCTTATCATATCTCAGAGAATCCAATGATTCCTAAGGGTTTTGAAGTCCAACAATTTTTGATGTCCATGAGTCGATTGCCATAACCGCCACACTCTTTCGGTGGTGGGCACAGTCAGCAATAGAACTACCCAATATTTCTTGGGTCTTCTTCATTTCAAGGATCTGCTCTTCTATGGACAAGGTGAATATGGCTCGTTGGCACCCAACTGATTCCTTCTCCATCTGTAAAGATACAAGCAAACTCTCTCCCCCAAGCAGTTAGCCTATCTGGTCCCTTCCCATTCACCACTTTCTGGGTCTCTCCACATCACCTGGCGATTATCTAAAGATAGTGGAGCTGCTTGCACTGGACCCTGCCCTTCCGGTGGGTTATAAAACCTGTCTGCTGGAGCCAGTGTATCTTTGTTAAAAATCAAGAAGTTAATAGTATAAAAAATTAGATTTATAAGTTCTCTAGGATTATCTGTGGCTCCCCTTTTCTTTTGTTTTTGGAGGAGCATCCTAATGTCTCTGTTTCTCCTGTCTACTATTGCCTGTCCTTGAGGATTAAAGGGTATGCCAGTGGTGTATAAAATCTTATACTGTGCACAAAAGTGTGCAAAATGTTTAGAAGTATACGCAGGTCCATTGTCTGTTTTTATGATTTGTGAAGGTGATGGACAAAACTGCCAGGAGTTTTGCCAAGGATCCCTCCTTGATTCTGGAGTCCAGAATCTCCAGGAATCTCTACATTTTTCTCCTCCTTGTCCTGAGGCCAAGTGAAATTCTCTCACCTCTCTCACACTACCCCTTTATCCTTACTTACAATTCTGTTAACCCCAAGCATTGAGCTAGCATCAACTGTGAAAAAAGAAATTTCAAACATATGTTAATAGAGTTATTGTTCAATAGGTAATTAGCCTTAAGTGCTTGGCTGTCTGATTCAAGTACACCTTTTAAGAGTTTTAGCCCTCTATATTCAATGATAAAGGTAGCTGTTAGTGGAATGGATATAATGCTATATTTGGAGTCAGAAAGAACTGAGTTAAAACTTGGCAGCTACATGACTTTGGACACATCATTTAAATTCTATCTATTTCAGTTTTCCTATACATAAAATATGGATAATAATATCTAGTTTCCCAGGAATCTTGTGAGGATCAAATAAGATAATATTTATAAAGCATTTGGGATAGTATCTGGAAAATAACAGGTACCCTATAAATTATCATGATATTACTACTACTCTTATTATAATATGAAGTGAGGCATGAAACAGGGAATATATACTGCAAAAAAAGTATTTACACTTGTGATGGGGGTGCTCCAGATATTTTGAAAGAGAAAATCAAACTGTATTTCAATTGATGTGAACTTTTTTACATTTTTATATGTGCCAGTGTTCATGTAAACCAAAGTATTTCCGCATTTTATAAAAACTCAAAGAAACAATGGTATTACCAATTACCAATTACCAAACTTTGGTAAAACAGTGGTTCTGAGCTTTAAAAATCATAATATGAAATTTATTTGCCCCTTTCCTCCTTTGTGAAATCTTAGAAAAATCAGAAAATTTGAGAATTTCTTTCATATTAAATATCAAGACTTTATAAAAGGAATTAGTACAAAGCTAAGGGGCATCTAGGTGGCCAACTGGATAGAGTGCCAGCCTTGAAGTCAGAAAAAAAAAGTTCCTGAGTCCAAATCTGTTCTTAGGCCCTCAGAGTGTGACCCATGGTAGATCGTTTAATCCACTCTGTCTCAATTTTCTTATGTGTAAAATGAGTTGGAGAAGGAAATGGAAAATCATTTTAGAATCTTTGTCAATAAAACTCCAGGTGAGGTAATGAAGAGTAGACATAACTCAGCATTAAGCTGAGTTGAAGATTGAGACATATTAATGTAGGCAATGCTCTCTGACATTTCATTGAAGATAACAATTTTTTAAGACTCTATGATGGATACATTGATTCACATAGGTTATGAAAATTCTTTAATAAAGTTAATGTTTGTCTATATTCCTTAACACACTTTGTAGGAATTTAGGCTCCTCGGTGATTAGCATGATCAAAAAAGGACCAATCTGTCTTGGATATAACTATTCCTTAATTCCCTAAAATAGCTTCTTTGTGATTTTTTTTAATCTTTAATTCTTTTTTATTATGTTGAACTCAATTAACAAACATTTATTCTTGCTCTTCAAATCCTCCTTTTTTTTTTAAATTAAAGCTTTTTATTTGCAAAGCATATGCATGGGTAGTTTTTCAACATTGACCCTTGCAAAACCTTCTGTTCCAAATTTTCCCCTCCTTTCCTCAACCCCCTCCCCTAGATGGCAGATATGTTGAAATATGTTAAATATGTTGAAATACATGTTACTTTGAACCAGCTCTTTTTACTGTCCTATCTTAATAGTTTCACAAAGCTGATGACTAAAAAAATGGCTAATCATCTTCTGACAATTTTAGGAGAAGCAATGGAGATTTGAGCTTAGGCATTAGCAAATCATCTCCAGCTCTTGAGGGATACATCCATAACCCAGAGGAAGAGATGTAACCTTGTTTTGAGATTTGGTACTCATTCATGTGACAAATATTTTAAGAACTCATATAGTCTACACATATCAAATTCAATATATTTATAGTACAATTAGTGTAGTACAATTTATCATCCCCCCCCCTCCAAACTAACATTTCTTTTGAAATTTCACTGTTCAAAGAAATTAGGAGTACCACCATCCTTATAGGCACACTAATTTTCAACTTTGGTATCACCCTCAACTTTGTAGGCTCACTTTGATATTTCCTTCTCTCTACTCATATGGACACCACTTTGTTTCAGATCTTCATTGTCTGTCACCTAATTCACTGTTATAACCTCCTAATTGGTCTTTCTGGCTGAAGTCCCTCTCCCAACTCTTCTTCAAACAGCTGTCAACATGATTTACCTAAATCATTGCCCTGATGATGTTAGGAACCCCCATAACATTCTCTTGATCTACCAATTTGATAATACATTAACAAAAGGAAATAGGGTTAATCTGATCTGACCTTTTCTTTTCAAAGAAATTGGATGTTTGAAAACCTTCACCTTTTTTGCTATTCACTAATTTTCTCTTTAACAAATTATTCTAGTGTTTTGCCAGAAATTGAAGTCAACCTTTCTGGTCTATAGCTTTCAAAATCAATTCTCTGACTTAAAAAAAAAAAGGCACGTGCTCTTCTCTTGTCCTTGGCACATTTTCTAATCTCCATTATCTTGTAAAATTTTGGTAAATAGCTCAAAAATTTTACTGTTGATTTTAAATCTGAAATATCAAAAAATTTTCCAATAATATCTATAACAATTTAAAAACAATAGTTAACTATTCACATTGGAAAGATTTTATCAATGGATAATTGCCAGTATTGTAATATGCAGTTTGACTGTCAGATGATTGAGCTGCTTTGTCTTACAATCTATCTATACACATTTCATCATTTATATATATATATAAGCAGGAGTATGTGATAAATGTTTAACAACCAGCCATCTGAAAAAAATGAAAGGGGACAAATTTTGATTTTTGGGTTAATATTTTTCCATCACTTTATAAAAATTTCCAGGTGACCAATGAAGTAAAAAATCAAGCTTTGCTATGTAGCTTTTACAGGTTTTCATTTTTAGTATAAACTATTATACTAAAATTTATGGATTAGTTCTTGAGACTCTGACCTGCCTCTAGCACATTTCTGGAATAGTGCTAGATAAAATTATCTTGACCTATAATTGATTAGATCAGTTTGAATCACATTTGGAAAAGTAAGTAGTAGAACACAATAATCTTTGCATTTAGCAACAGTGGCTTCAAATTAAAGGAGAAGGGGAGAAGAAGATAAATATTTTCCAGCTATACTATAGGAGTCAGCAGTAGGTGATCTTTTCACTTACCTCCCAGGTAAGTGATATTGTTGTGATAACTAAACTCAAGTCACCAGAGTATGTAAGCTTCCACAAGTTATCATGTAAAACACTTGGTGTGTAAGTATCAAAGTGATCATTGATTCTGAGAAATCATTTGAGTTGATAAGTAGCTCATTAGTCTTCAAAGGTCTGAACTCAACTCTTGGTCATCACCAATTCTGTAGTTTTACAACATTATTGTAGAAGATGAGGTGTATAGAGAAGGTATACAGCATATGGAACAAATAATCAGTTGCTAGTCTCTGAAGACCCCTAAATACCAGCAATCATTGATGAATTTGTTTGGCATTTTCAACAGATATAAATTTCAATTGACACTATGCCTTCAAGTTTGTCACAGTGGTCCTTTTTGATAATCCCTACCTTTTGTCTTCATTTATTGTGACTGCATTACTAGAATTTTCTTAAGAAAATTCTCCAGAGAACTAGATGACAAAATGGATAGAGCACCAAGTCTGTAATCAGAAAGACTTGTCATCAAGGGCTATAAACCCTGGTGAACCTTAGTTGTATGACCCTGGGCAGGTCTTTCAATGATGTTTGCCTCAGTTCCTCATCTTTAAAATTGGCTAGAGAAGGAAAAGGCAAAGGATCTTTGCCAAGTAAATACCAAGTATGGTAACAAAGTGTTGGATACAACTGAAAATATTGAACAACAAATCTCTCTAGAAGTGATTTTTTCCCTTCAGAATCTCAGACCATGGAATCTTTTTTTTTTTTCAGCATTTACATATTAATTCCCCTAAACTTTGGAATTTATGTGTGTACATGTGTATGCACACATATATTCTACACACATGCACATATATACAACTAACACATATATAAGTGTACAGGTACACATCCATGTGTATAAATATACATACATACATTCTATTTATCTATATACATCTAGACACATATATGTATATCACAAATTAATATATATGTAATTAATACAGATACACATATATTTCTATATGTATATATACATATATGTATATATACTATATCAATCTATCTACATCTGTACATGCATGTACACATGCATGGAGTTCCTGCTTTTATCTAATAGACTCTAAGATGAGCAGCACTGTTTCTGGCTTTTGGGTTCCTATCATTTTTCTTTATCTTTTCCAGTTCCTTCTTATTGGTTAAAAATGGGAATATACTTCTTGTTTTCTCCACATTCTTTACTACTTGTCTTTTATAAAAGGCTTCCATCAGATGTTCAGGGCATTGAGTTTCCCCATAGTAACTATTTCTTGCTTCTATGACAGTTTTATGTTCTGAATCAGGAACTTTCTGTTGACATATTTTACTTTACTTGGAAGCCTGTAGGGTATATCCATTCATCTTAATGTATGCCTTAAGTTTCATTTTGCTTTGATCGTCTTCCAGGAGCAATCCACATGAATTCTCCCTTCATGAGAGAATTTCTGCATCGGTGAATATTTTTATGTTATCATAGTTCTCTGCTTTTCTTTCTTTCCAACATGCTTCTTGAACAAGGTATGCTTCTCTACTCTCAGATCCCCATTACAAATTTCTCCCTGCCTAGCCTCAGTGATGCTTATTAAGTCATTTCTATCTACTTTACTTAGATCTATAGTTCCTTTTGTTTGTTACTATATAAACTGATGTTTTTTAGACATGCTTCAAACATGTATCTCCTGTGTTTTGTGTGCTGCTGCAACTTTTTCTGTGTTATAGCTACTGCCCTTGATTATATCTAGAGACTTGGGTTTCAGATCTAAAATATAAGTGAATTGGAAGAAAATATGGAATGAGCAGGTTGAGAATCCAAGGATCCAGACTGGACTTATTAAGGGCAAAAGACAGTAGAGTTATGAAGTTCAAATAACCTCTCATACCATAAGGGGGCAAAAATAAGATTTTTGCTTATTGGATATCCTGGAGAAACATCCTGGAGAACTCTAATAGGGGAAGACTGTGAGACCTAGAAATGTTTACACAATAGAAGCCCTTATGAAAATTAATGTATTAAATATTCATTTGCACTCCTTTGTTGGTAAAGAGTAGATGCAGAATGATAGAGGGTATATTAAAGGCAGAGAAAACTTGGAGTTGCAGAGGAAATATACTATGGTAACCTCAAATATCTTCACAACCTCTCTGTATCTACTGGTTTTAATAGTGGGGTCCTTCCTCCCTGCTGTAATTCTGCTGACCAGTTATTGTCATCTGCTAGCCATCTCAATTATTCTTCATCTATCAGAAAAATCCTTGGATTCATTCTATCCAATTTTAGCCCATTAGAGTATTTACTTCTTACAACTATTGTCAGGTAATTATTAATATCTAACTGAGATTGGATAGAAACAGAGTTGAGGTGACAGGCCCAATAAGGAAAACTGAGAAAAACATAGATAGATAATTTAATGTGATTATATTTTTGTTTCTAAGTTGTTTTAGTTAGACTTTTTGACTTCCATCTCAGCACTCTATTCACTGTGTCACTTAGCTGCTGTTGTTTAGGTACTCTTCATATGTATATATATAATATTTTATGCATCTATATAGTTATATAGATGCATAAAATATTATATAATATTTTATGCATATATATAGTTATATATATATATGCATAAAATATTATATATATAGTTATATATGTTAATATATGTATTATATAGAAAAGAGACAGCTGGAAAGAGGCAATACTTCTAATACTCCAGATAGAGTAGCAGAGGGTAGAAACAGTTTATCCAACAAGATATAGGACCATAAAGTCATAAATTGAGATGCAGAACTGACATTTAAAGTCACTGAGTCCCACCATGTCTTCTGAGATGGGTAAACAGGTCCAGAGAGACTTGATGACTTGCTCTCCTAACATTACTGCTTTAACAAAGACTTAGGACATTGGAAGTATGTGAAATAAACTCAGAGTACTTAGTTAACAACCTCTTAGAAAAAGTTTTCTTCAGTGACAGATCTCAGGAACTCCCCTTCCCCCCCCAACATACACATACTAAGATTGCTCCTGGTCCATCTCTCCCACTAAAAAAGGGAGTAAATTTAAATTGGTAAAAGATGTGTCAATTCTTATTCTGTCTCTTTCAAGAAGCAAGTTGTATTTCAAGTGAATGCTACCTTTTCTGAATCAGAATGTCAATAGTATAGTTTCCTTTAGCATTACAAAACCATACTTTTAATGAGCATTGCTCTTTGACAAGCATGACAAGAGGAAGATTTTGTCCCACAACAAGCTGTGACTAACTATTAATACATTTAAACTATTTTTTACACAGTCCTGTATATGTTACAGTGGGATGTTAGTAATAACATTAGTACCCAAATAACCCCTATTTGGTAGTTCTATGTCAGTATATTAATTTCTAATTATGATTGCTACTAATGAATCATCGCTGTGTTTGTGCAAATGCCTAAAAAGTTCACTTCACTGAAAATATTTTTCTTCAACTAGTACTTAGTCCATTGGAGTGCTGTCTTGAAGTGGCAAATATGAAAATGAATATAGTCCAGCTGTTTCCCATATTCAGAATATACTCTCTCCTTAGTATTCATAGAGAAAGAGCTAGAAAGAACTTAAGAAACCATGTAGTACTCTCTTTGTTTTGTTTTTGTTATTTTTTTTTTTTTACAAAAAGAGAAATTAAGAAAAAATGAAGTTGAGACTTACGTAAAGTCACATGGGAAATGAACATAGTCCCTCTGCTTCTAGGGATAAGGACTCTTCATTTTACCACACTAGAGTCTCATTGCTAATCTTAGAATATTTCTGTTCATGTGTTACATCTTCCATGTCATCTTTACTTTTCTAGGTAAAAAGATTGTTTCTCTATCTTCTATTTTTCCAGAGTACTTTGCCTGGATCTTTCTTTTGTTTCCATCACTTTCCATCATAAATAGCCATAATATGGCTATTTATATTCACATTTTCATTCTCGTAGCCCCAGTAGAAGTTCCTTGAAGGCAAGAGCTGCCATTTAAAAATGAAATTATTATATGTCTAACTTAGGAGTTCTTAAATTTTTTGATCAAATGGACATTTTGGTCAGTCTCTTGAAACCTGTGTATCCCTTCCCAGATTAATGTTTTTAAATGATTTAAAGAAAAGCTAAATTTCAATTGGAGGTTGTTAAAAACAAACATGATTTTTTTCTCCATTTTAGTCACATATCCCTGAAATCTATTCATGGTCTTGTAAAATGCAAAATTAAGAACCTCTATACTAAAATTTACACTAAACCCCTTTACATACAAGTAGTACATACTTAATAAATAATAAATTTAATTGATTCTGGAAATATTTGAAGTATCATTCTAATTAGCATTACATAAATAATATTTATAAAAATATTTAAATAATTATGTAACTCTGACCAAGGTTAAATATGTGACATAGCTGTTACTTAGAAAAGAAGATCTAGAGAATTCAAAGGTAAAGTAAGTGATGTAATGGATAGAGTTCTGGACCTGAAGTCAAGAAGACTCAACTTCCCAAGTTCAAATCCATCTGCAGACATTAATTAATTACCTGACCCCAGGTAAGTCTTTACTCTATTTGCCTCAGTTTCTTCATCTGAAAAATCAGCAGAATAAGAAAATGACAAAGCTTTCCAGTATTTTGCTGAGAAAACCCCAAATGAAGTCACAAAGAGCTGGACACTACTGAATGGAAAAAAAAAAAAGAGATTTCAGGATAAATTTTAGAAAATGCTAGGAGTATGCTGTTAGCTTGGTAGAGCTATGGGGGAAGTCAGATAGAGGGACATGTATGCACACAAACTTTTACCTTGAATCTACATTATTAATTTTCTTAAATTTCTCTTTCCCTCCCTCTCCCTTCTCTCTCTCTCTCTCTCTCTCTCTCTCTCTCTCTCTCTCTCTCTCTATATATATATATATATATATATATATATGTATATATATATATATGTACACACACACACACACACACACACACACAAGCATATTTTTTGAAGAAACCAATAAATTATTTTTTGATTTCTAGTGATTTTCAGGAATAAATACCTAAAATTTTACAATCGGTTCTCTACAGCTTCCAGACACTTCTTCCATAGCCCAAATGCCCCCATCACTGAACTCTAATGGCAACTCAAGGAAATAATTCATTGAAAGGAATTTGTAGAAGAACACAAAATAGACTTCAAAAATCAAGAGAGAGATTAAGTCAAAAAAATAAGGACCCTCAAAAGTCACCAAATTCTGCCTGTGTCTGGTGAGGAATTTTCTCTACATCTAATATTCTGTCATTCACTTGTTGCCTGGAGACCTCCAGTAAGGGCTACTTTATCTCCTCAGTCATTCTATTCCACTTCAGAGTTACTTCACTTGTTCAGGAATGTTTCTTTACATCAAACTTAAATTTAGTAATTGCATCTTCTATTCATCACTCCTAAATTCATCATCTAATGAGGCCAATTAGAACTCATTTAATTGGTTAAATATTGCAAGTAGCCATTACACACTCTCCTGACTAATTCCCTAATCTAGGAATGTTTTTGTCCCTCCAGAGTAAACATTACCACGTTCCGGAATGAAATTTAGGACATTTATCATTCTTCTTGCCACCTTCTGCACACTGTTCAGCTTATAGTGAGGGTCCAGATGTCACAAAGTACATTGAACACATCCTGGCCTATTTCCTCTGAAGATGTAACATTTGCATCTGCCTGAAAAATTTCTTGCATTCTGTGCTGTTGAATATGCCCCTCTCATGGAACCATGAAAATCTTAAAGGACCATGTTACAAAATATTATTTCCATTATTTCTAGGATATTTGGAAATGAAAGATATAATTTTTATCTTCTTGGACATGGGCAATTAGTGAGGAGTAAGTGGAGGAAGAAGTTTTGGGTCTAATGTCTTTGAAACTTCGATCTATTGTAATTATAACAGGTAGTCCCCAGAAAGTGGCAGAGAGAGGGGCATGCAAAGGACAGTGTGCATGGCTTTGGGAATGCTTGGATGAAAATGTGCTTCCCGGGGTATTGGTACAAGGGATAGAGCCCTTATCTTTGAGTAAGAAAGATTTCAAATTGGTTTAAGAAACTATGTGACCAAAAAGTCATTTAAACGGTTTACCTCAGTTTCCTCAATTATAAAATGGGGATAATAATAGCAGCTACCTCTCAGATTATGAGGATATGTGTCTATGTGTATATACAACATAGATATATATGTGTACGCACATATATTTTAATACATAATTTATTAATATATTATTTTAAATAAAATCTAATGGATAATATTTAATATATTATGCAGAGTGCCTGGAACATAGTAGGTGTTACATAAATGTTTATTCCCTTCCCCATTAATAAAACCCAGTAATGACTCTGCTTAAGAACACCATGTCATTTGACCAATTATTTTCACATGCCTTACATAATTATTGATTTCAACACTTTGCTTTGCCCTTCCACCCCTGCTGTGATCTTGCTTGCCAGTAATAACACCTGCCATCCATATCTCAATTATTCTTCATTTAGGCAGAAAAGTCCTTGGACTCACCATATCCAAACTTAGTCAAATCTGACCTACTCAAATACTTACCTCTGGAGGCTGTTCCACAGTAATGAGTAGTATTTAATTTTGATAAGACAAGAACAAGAGTTAGAAAAGATAGAGAAATGTTTGTTATAGTCATTTTTCAGTTGTGTCTAACTCTTTGTGATGCCATTAGTTGTTGTTGTTGTTGTTGTTGTTGTTTTGGTAGAGATATTAAAGTGGTTTTCATTTCTTTCTCCAGCTTATTTTACAGATGAGGAAATTGAGGCAAACACAGATAAGTGGGTTGCCCAGAGCCATACAGTTAGAAGGCATCTAATGCCAGAATTCAACTCTTCCTGCTACCTAGTGCTCTTCCATTGCACTATTTCACTGCCTCAACTTAAAAAAATATATTTTAATAGTTTAGTTTATTCATAAAATTTATATTGCAAATTCTTCTTTATACATATAATGCTGCAGACAAAGCAGCACCATTCCTCACTATATCACAGGATCATAGATTTAAAATTGGAATGGACCTTAGAGACCATCAGTTCCAACACTTTCATTTTATAGTTTAGGAAACAGGAAAACAGGTTAAGTGACATGCCCACAGTCATAAAGCTAAGGAGCAGTAGGATCTTTCTTAGTTGAACTCAGTTTATAACTTAAAATTCATCATACTTTGCCTTCTACCACATTACATCCAATTATACCTTATAATTTGAATTTTTTATTTTGATATTATCATTGTTCAATATTATCAAGTAATGATGAAAATAGGTAAGGTGGTACAGTAGATAGAGCATGATCTAGAAGTCAGAAAATCTGACTTCAAATTGAGCTTTACATACTTATTATCTGTGTGTACTCAGGAAAATCACTTAACTTCTGTTTGCCTCAGTTTCCTCAAATGTAAAATGGAAAAAAAATAATAATACCACAACAATAGAGTTGTAGGGATCAAATGAGATAATATTTTAAATCACAGCCCAATGTCCAGCATAGAATAGGTGCTACACAAAGTGAACTATTATTGTTATAATAATAATTAATTGATATCTTTATTATTATTAATTCATATTGATATGTATGTCTGCATGTCTCAAACACCAGAATCCCCTGCCCTTTAAAAGAAGGTATAAATGTAATGAAGAGCTTAAGATTTTAATTGCATTCAGCATCTTAAAGGTATGTGCTTGGCTTCAGGCCTACAATTGTGAAGTCAGCTCTACATTTCAAGTTTCCCTAAAATAATTTATCACAGATAGAGCTTTGATGCAACTAGAGGCATTACTTTAAGGGAAAAAGCCTCCTCCAGGAACTGGCAGAAGGCTTTGAGCTAATAGTAGGGAAACACAGTCTCACAAAGGATATTCTTTTTTCCAAATCTCCTTAAACATAAAGTTTGTTTTCTTGAATTCATGAATGTCCTGGAAGAAATAAGGATATATTTATAAAGGATCTTTCTAAAGAAACTACATATGGCTCCAAGTATTCTCTGTTAAAATTCTATTACCACTTAAATAGCTCTTTCAATTTAATGTAATTGAGTTTTTATTTGTTTGTTTGTTTTGTCGAGTTTTACTGATGGCTTTTGTTTTTATCCTCTTTACTGATGGCTTTTGTTTTTGTCCTCACTGCAATTTCCCAAATTTTACCCTCTCATCCTCATTATCAAAAAACATCCCTTGTGGAAAAAAATTTTAAAAAAAGTTTGACAAAACTAATTGACAAAGTTATTTTGTCAAGGCATAGTGTGTACCACATTTTGCAAGAGTAACCCCCTGTTGCTCTACTGTGATGAGAATGCCCTTCATTTTATCACCTGGGTTTTGAAGGAACTAATCCCCTCTGTGCATTTGAAAGTTCATTCAAATGACATCTAGGCTTCTTTATAGGTCATCTAATGAATCAGCTGTTTCTGAACAATCTACATTTTAAAAAAATAAAACTTTTTTTTTTATTTTCAAAATATATACATGGATAATTTTTGACATTCACCTCTGCAAAATTCTGTGTTCTAATTATCTACTCCCTTTCCCTCACTTCCTTCCCAAGTCGGGAAATCCAATATATATTAAACCTTGCAATTCCCCTATACATAATTTCCTCAAATATCATGCTGAACAAAAAAAAAAAATCAGATCAAAAAGGAAAAAAATGAAAAAGAAAATAAAATGCAAGCAAACAAATACAAAAAGAATGAAAATACTGAGGTGTTCCACATTCAATTCCCATTATCCTCTCTCTGGGTGCAGATGGTTTTGTTTTCTTTTTTTTTCTTTAAAAACATATTTATTTAAAATGATACAATAAGTATTTTAAAACATTTTATTTTTGACCCATTTTTAGTACAAGGTTTTAAAGGTATTTAGATTCTTTTTTTTTAATAACTTTTTATTGACAGAACCCATGCCAGGGTAATTTTTTACAACATTATCCCTTGCACTCACTTCTGTTTCAATTTTTCCCCTCCTTCTCTCCACCCCCTCCCCCAGATGGCAAGCAGTCCTTTACATGTTGAATAGGTTACAGTATATCCTAGATACAATATATGTGTGCAGAACCAAACAGTTCTCTTGTTGCACAGGGAGAATTGGATTCAGAAGGTATAAATAACCCGGGAAGAAAAACAAAAATGCAAGCAGTTTATATTCATTTCCCAGTGTTCTTTCTTTGGGTGTAGCTGCTTCTGTCCATCCTTGATCAAATGAAACTTAATTAGCCTCTCTTTATCGAAGAGATCCACTTCCATCAGAATACATCCTCAAACAGTATTGTTGTTGAGGTATATAATGATCTCCTGGTTCTGCTCATTTCACTTAGCATAGATGGTTTTCTTCACAAGACCATTTTAATTGATCTTAATCGTATCATTATTGATGAGAGTCATGTCTATTAAAATTGATTATCCTATAATCCTATTGTTGCCATATATAATGATCTCCTAGTACTGCTGATTACATTTAGCATCAGTTCATGCAAGTCTCTCCAAGCCTCTCCTGCTTATCATTTCTTGTAGAACAATAATATTCCATAACATTCATATATTATAATTTCATCCATTCTCTAAATGACGGGCATCCATTCAGTTTCCAGTTTTTGCCACTATACTACACTACACAAACATTTTTGCACATTGTGTCCCTTTCCCGACTTTATGATCTCTTTGGGATACAAGTTAAGTAGAAACACTGCTGGATCAAAGGGTATGCCAGTTTGATAGCCCTTTGTGCACAGATCCAAATTGCTCTCCAGAATAGTTGAAATCAGTTCACCAATAATGTATTAGTGTCCCAGTTTTTCCACATCCCCTCCAACATGCATTACTATCTTTTCCTGTCATCAATTTTTCCTGTCATCTCAGCCAATCTGAGAGGTATGTAGTATTGGCTTAATTTGTATTTCTGTGATCAATAATTATTTAGAACACCTTTTCATATGACTAGAAATAGTTTCAATTTCTTCATCTGATAATTGTCTGTTCATATCCTTTGACCATTTATCAATTAAAGAATGGCTTTAATTCTTATAAATTTTGAATCAATTCTCCATATATTTTAGAAATGAGGCCTTTATCAGAATGCTTAAATGTAATTTTTTTCCTGTTTATTGCTTCCCTTATAATTTTATCTGCATTGGTTTTGTTTGTATAAATCTTTTTTAACTTAATATAATCAAAATTATCCATTTTGCATTCAATAATGTACTCAAGTTCTTCTTTGGTCACAGATTCCTTCCTGCTCCACAGATCTGAGAAGGTAAACTATCCTTTGTTCTTCTAATTTGCTTATAATATTTCTTTTTATGTCTAAATTTTGAACCCATTTCTATCTTATCTTGGTATATTGTATTAGGTGTGGGTCAATGCCTAGTTTCTGCCATACTAATTTCCAATATTCCCAGCAGCTTTTTTTTTTTTTTTTTTATCAAATACTGAGTTCTTATCCCAAAAGCTGAGGTCTTTGGGTTTGTCAAACACTACTATGATCATTGACAATCTACATTTTTATATCTTTTTTTTTTTTTTGTAGCACCTTAATTATCCATTAAGATAGTCTCAGAGATATTTTTTGACTGTGATATAACTTAAGCTTCCATTTCAGGTTCCACAAGTCATTTTTTTTATTAAACAACTACTAAAAATTACCTAATGTATGAGTCTTTATACTGGATTGTACTATATCATTGAGTATGTACTATATATTGAGTATGACCCATTGATTTGTACAAAGGATCTGCCTTTTGTATTTCCAAATCTAATGTGACTTCCCATGAATCATTGGGAACTGAAGGAATAAGAGAATTGGAGCTAATTTGGATGGGAAATTCTGAGAAAAGATTCTTATAAAATGATTCTAATATACTATATATTATACTATATATATCACATATATAGTATATGTAATATACTAATATTGATATAATAGAATCTAAAAATATAAAATTAGTATCATTATTTAGCATAATTTTCAATACATAGTAAACAATCAAATACCTGTTGACTAAAGAATATAAACATTTTATATTCAATAAAAGTCTTGAATTATGAAGAGTTTTGAAAATCAGCATAAATGCTTGAAACCTGTGCATGTATGAAGAAAGAAATGGGAAATTGATGTTAGTTAAAGAAAAAGAGAAGGCAAGCAATATATAAATTAAACAAGTGTAGTGATATAGTAAAAACAAAAGTACAAAAAAAAAAAAGGATTGTTTTTTGTTTTTCTTTTCCCCTGATGGTAACTGACCTGACTGAAGAACCCAGGTTGACCCATTTTGACTCATATTAGTTTCCTTTAAACTGCTTTCTTGTTTTCCCAGAAATTTTTGCCACATAGTGAGTTCTTACCTCAAGATCTTTAATCTTTGGGTCCATAAAATGCGAGATGGCTTTGTTTGATTGTTACTGTATGTTTAATCTATTCCACTAATTTGCCACTTTGTTTCTTAGCCAGTACCTGATTGTATTTGATTATAGTTTTGAAATAAAGTTTGAAAACTCAAACTGCTAGCACCATCCTTCACATTTTTTTTTCACTGTTGTCTTAACATTCTTGACCTTTTGTTTTTCCATATACATTTACTTATTTTATCTAGCTACATAAAATATTTCTTTGATCATTTGATTATTATAGCACTGTGGAAGTAAATTAATACAATTGTCATCTTTCTTATATTGGTTCAGCAAACCCACAAGCAATGACTGTTTCTTCATTTATATTTATTTGTTTGAAATGTATTTTAAAATTGTGTTCGTATAGTCCTTGGACTGTTATTGGCAAGTACACCACCAAATATTTCATCTTATATACTTATTTTAAATGAAACATCTCTTTTATCTTCAGGGTATTATTGGTAGTATGAAGAAATGATGGTGATTAATTTCTGTTAATTTTATATCCTGCAACTTTGCTAAAATTGTTAATTGTTTTATCTAGTTGATAATTGTTTCAACTTAGTTCTGGAAAAGAAAATCTATTGAAATATAATCATAACATTTTTCTTACTTTTGCTATTTGTGTGGTCCATTATGCTGCTACTTTTCTATCATTGAACCAGTCCTGCATACCTGACATAAATCTCACATAGTTATAGTTTATTTCCTTTATAAGATCTTGCTGTGATCTACATGCTAATATTTTATTTAAAGTCAACATTCCTTAATGAAATTGATCTTTAATTCCACAATTCCTCTATTACCTATTTAAATACTTTGCAAAGTATTGGGAATAATTCTTCCCAAAATGTTCAGGAGAATTAGCTTTTGAATCCATCTATTCCTTTTTTTTTTTTTTAATTAGGGAGCTCATTGCTTATTTTCTTTTTTCTAAGCTATGATTATTTGAGTATTACCTTTACTCTCCTGTTAATTTTGCAAGTTTATATTTTTATAAATGTTCACCCATTTCATTTAGATGATCAGTTTTACTCTCATAATTAGGCAAAATAACTCCTACTAATTACTTTAATTTTATGTTCATTGTTAATACATTCACATTTTTCATTTTTATTGGTATTTTGTTTTTGTTTTTTTTCATTCTTATTTTTAAATCAAATTAGTCATTGGTTTAACAATTTCATTATGTTCTTTCATAAAACCAGCTTAAACTTTTATTTAAGTTTAATGTTCTTTTTGACTTTTAGTTTTATTAATCTCACCTGTGATTTTCAGTATTTCCATTTAATTGGTAACACTTTGTTTTTTTGGAATGGCAAGCATTCTAAATACATTAAATGAATGTATTTTAATATATAGCTTTCTCCTAAATACTGCTTTGCCTAGATCCCACAAAGTTTGAACAATTGACTCATTGCTTATAATTCCTTTAATGGTATTATTTATCATTTCTATAATTTGTTTTTTTAACCCACTCATTCTTCAGGATTCTTGAGAAATTTATTATTTTCCCCAGTTAATCTTAATATTTTCCATGGCTTTTTACTCTATGAATTTTATTACATTTTGGTCTTAGTTGAGTACATTTAATATTTGTGTTTTGCTACATTTAATTGTGTATTATTTATGTCCTAATATATGGTTAATTTTATAAAGTTTCTACATACATCTGTACAAAATGTATGTTCCTATTACCACTCAATTTCCCCCCATGTTTCTAGCATATATATATATATTATTTTTTCTCTGAATTTATTCATCTCATTACTTCTGTCTAACTTCTTTTTAGTTTGAATTATCTAACTCTGAGAAGGGTTGGTTTTAAGATTTTGTTTTATTATTCGTTTAACTTTTCCTTTAAGAATCTGGAAGTTCACTCGGAATGGGAATGGAAGCCAGGAACACTGGCCCCAGGTTAATATGAAGCTGCTGTCACCTGTAGAGGAAGCTTGGACAATCTCCACATTACCCTAAGTGCAGACATTAGTCTTTACAAATGAATAAAAAAGCAAAAGACATCTCATCATAGATACCTTTTATGGGAATAGGGAACAACAGACTTTAAACACTGAGGGTACTAACAGCAAAACATCTCCTGATGAAGCCTCAAAGGATGATATGAGGTGGTCTCCATCTCACCAGGTTCTTTTGGAAGAATTCTAAAAGGATCTTAAAAGCGAGTTAGAAGAAAATTATGAAAAGGAAATGAGTATTTTGCAGGAAAGTTTGGGAAGGGAAACAAAGAAATTTTCTGAAGAAACTGTTTACAACATATTTAACAAAATAGCAAGGGAGAAGAAGCATATAACTCCTTATAAAATAGATTTGATGAAATCAAAAAAAGAAAATTTGAAGAACAGAATTTGTGAAATGGAAAAAAAAATCCAGGGGTTGGAACCAAGATGACAGAGAGCAGACACAACTTTCTGTGACCTCCTCAGCCAAGAAGAAACTACTCAGCTACATTGGGCATTTTTTTCCAAGGAAGAAGATGGGCATTCAATAAAACAATAAAGAGTTCCATTTCTTTCTGATGAAAAAAAAAAAAAACCAGAGTTAAACAAAAAAATTGAACTTCAAATACTGGACTTAAGAGAAGCATAAAAACTTAAAAAGAACTCTTGAGAATTGCATTTCTATTATGGGCATACATAGAGAGTGCATGTATAATTTGATTTTACTGTTATAACATAAAAAAGGAACTAGAGGTGAAAAGGGGATTGTACCAGAAAAAGAGAAAAGTAGAGGTAAAAAGAGGAAAATTACATCTCATGAAGAGCAAAGGAAACCTATCTGAGGGAAAGAAAAAAGGAGGATGAACATTGTGTGAATCTAATCTCATCAGAATTGGGTCAAAGTGGAAATATTAGATTATTTAATTTACAGAGAAACTTCTCTCACCTCATTGAAAAGCGGGAGGGGAAAAGTGAAAAAGGAAAGGGTAGGCTAAATAGAAGGGAATACAGAAACAGTAAGGGAAAGGTAAAAGAAACAGGGAGGGACTCTAAGGGGGAGGGATTCTAAAGGGGGATAGCTGCTTGAGGCAAGTGGTGCCCCATAAGTTTAATGCTGGGGGTAAAGGGGAAAGAAAAGAGAAAAATATAATCTGGGGATAATAGGATGGCATGAAATACAAACTTAGCAGTTTTAACCATAAATATGAGTGGGGTGAACTCTCCCATAAAGCAAGGGCAGATAGCAGACTGGATTAAAAGCCAGAATCCTACAATATGTTGTTTACAGGAAACACATTTAAAGCAGGGTGATACATACAGAACAAAGTCAGAAGCTATTATACTTTAGGTGAGGTTAAAAAAAAAAAACAGGGGTAATCATCCTTATCTCAGATCAAGCAAAAGCAAAAATTGATTTAATTAAAAGATAATGAAGCAATATCAATACTAAACATATATGCACCAAGTGGTATAGCATCTAAATTCCTAAAGGAGAAGTTAAGAGAGCAGCAAGAAGAAATAGATAACAAAACTATAATAGTGGGAGATCTCAACCTCTCAACCTTGCTCTCTCAGAATTAAATAAATCAAAACACAAAATAAATAAGCAAGAGTTAAAGAGGTAAATAGAATATTAGAAAAGTTAGGAATGATAGCTCTTTGAAGAAAACTGAATAAAGACAGAAAGGAGTACACTTTCTTCTCAGCAGTTTATGGAATCTATGTAAAAACTGACCATATAGTAGGACATAAGGACTTCAAAATAAATTGCACAGAGGCAGAAATAGCAAATGAATTATTTTTAAAAAATTTTTTAATTTTTAATAGCTTTTTATTTACAAGTTATATGTATGGGTAATTTTGCAGCATTGACAATTGCCAAACCTTTTGTTCCAATTTTTCCCCTCCTTCCCCCACCCCCTCCCCTAGATGGCAGGATGACCAGTAGATGTTAAATATATTAAAGTATAAATTAGATACACAATAAGTATACATGACCAAGCCGTTATTTTGCTATACAAAAAGAATTGGACTCTGAAATATTGTACAATTAGCCTGTGAAGGAAATCCAAAATGTAGGTGGACACAAATATAGGGATTGGAAATTTGATGTAATGGTTTGTAATCATCTCCCAGAGTTCTTTTGCTGGGTGTAGCTGGTTCAGTTCATTACTGCTCCATTAGAACTAATTTGGTTCATCCTGGAGGGTGGAGTTGATGAAGGAGAGCCAATTACCTGCTCCTTAGGTGGGGCTGAAGCTGCCTCAGATTCATCACACCCTTGAGCCTCACTTAAGTCTCCATGCCCTGTGGGGATATGGCCATTAATCTGTTCTTTGTCTTCCTCCTTTATCTCAGGCTTCCCCATTTGGCTATTCCTAGAGTTTTTTCCTTTTCTCCTAGAACTTATACGGTTTCTTAAGGCCAACTGTTTTATATACAGAATAAATAGAATGCCTCAATGGAAATTGAATGAGGACCATTTTCATTGTAATATGCGGAGAGCTGTTGACCAATCAATGTCCAATTATCTGGAGAGATTTGCTTTTCCTCTAAGAACCAAGAGGAGGTGCGTTTTATTGTACCAAGAAGTCTAGCTGTCTGTTCCCAAGTTATAAGTAGCCCTTGATCGTCTATCAGCTTAAGCAAGCTTTCTATAGCACCACTCCTGGGTGGGGCTGGGGGTGGGAGGGTAGGGGTGGGGGATGGAGAATCTTTAGTTAGGATCTGTCCCATTTCAGCAAAAAAATGTTACTAGTTTAGTCTTTAAGAACATAAGTTCCCTGTTTGTCTTATATTCACCTAAGTTCCTGGTCACTGGAGACTTCTTCAGTGAAAGTAGGGTCCTTGGTTCCCATGCTTGGGCGCCAATTGTAATGACTGCGTATTTAAAATCAGTCAGAGTCAGGAATTCAGGTTAAGGGGAAAATCTTCAATCTTTATTGAAGTGAAGAGGTGAAAAAAGATTGCGATAGCAATATGGGCAAGAAGGATTGCGATAGCAATATGGGCAGCTGCGACAGGAAGCCAGCTATCAGAGAGAGAACTGAGCTGAAAACCCATCTCAATGGCAATGCGAGCTGGCTCTCCTTCCCCTTCTTTTTCCATTCCCCTGCCTCCACCCACCAAAATCGTCATTTCCTATACAACACATCAGGACTTGCACAAAGAGTGGGCGGGGGCCATTCTTTCTCCAAGCTTATATATTAATAGAGTATGGTCCAATTACTATTTAGCCTCACGTGCTTGGGACCTCAGTGCATCAACTTGAGCCTCAGCCCATTACACCCTTTGATCCAGCAGTGTTACTACTGGGCTCATATCCCAAAGAGATCTTAAAGAAGGAAAATGGTTCCACATGTGCAAAAATATTTGTGGCAGCCCTTTTTGTAGTGGCTAGAAACTAGAAATTGAATGGATGCCTATCATTTGGAAAATGGCTGAATAAATTGTGTTATATGAATTTTATGGAATATTATTGTTCTGTAAGAAAGGACCAGCATGGTGATTTCAGGGTGGTCTGGAGTGACTTACATGAATTGATGATAAGTGAAATAACCAGAACCAGGAAATCATTATACATGGCAAAAACAAGATTATGCAATGATCAGCTCTGGTGGACATGGTTCTCTTTAACACTGAAATCATTCAAACCAGTTCTAATTGTTTAGGAAAGAAGAGAATCAGCTACACTTAGAGAGAGATATATGGGAAATGAGTGTGGACCATAACATAGCATTTCCACTTTTTCTGTTATTGTGTCCTTGCATTTTGTTTTCCTTTGAATTTGTTTTCTTTGTTTCCTTATGCAGAAAGATAACTATATAAATATGTATACATATATTGGATTTAAATTTTACTTTAACATTTTTAACATGTGTTGGGTTTCCTGTCATCTATGGAAGGGGTGAGGGGAAGGAGGGGAAAAGTTGGAACAGAAGGTTTTGCAAGGGTCATTGTTAAAAATTTACCCATGATTATGTTTTGTCAATTAAAAAGCTATAATAATAAACATTTAGAAAAAAGAGTAGATCTCGAACCTTAACAAATAAAGAAAAAAGCAAAAAAGAACTCTGACCATAGGCAACTATTATATATAGAGAGAACAGACCTCAAATCCTGAGGTTCCTCAAGGCCAGTAAACTACAAATGAAGTCCTAAAAGCAAATGTGAGCTCTTCCCCATTTCACAAGTCTTTCTTGGAAGATTTCAAAAATGTAATGTTCTGGTTGGTTTTCTGGAGGTCTCTGGACCAGCCTTCATTTCAGCAGATTAATCACCACAAGAACAGACAGATGTTAAAGTCCAAAGTCCAAATTCTTTATTGTCTCCTTGCCCAGGGCCAAGTTAGCTTTCTTGAGGCCCTTCAGATGGGGCCTCAAGACTTGGTCTCAGATGGGGGAGCAGGAGGACAGGCCAGCCACCACAGGCTGATTAAGATGGAATGAATGTCTCTCCTTGGCTCTGAGCCTTGAGCTCCTGCTTCCAATCCACTGTCTTCTTCAACTCTGTTTCTGTGCCTCCTTATCCTTCAGTAGAGCTACCAGGAGTTTGACCAAAGATGGAATGAATCTCCTCCTGTCTTTGCTGGCTGTTATATACCCTATCATAATTATATTATCATAGGTGTGAATCTTGTGGAACTATATTAAGTACTAAGTACATGTACTGAACTAGAGAACTATTAATCACCATGCTAAACTAGATAACTATTGTATCATAAATTCCACTTAGTTTGCACCTTATAAGAGTCCTTGTTTCAAGTACAGAGTTCTGGCTCATAACAAAAATGGATCTTAAAAGAGTGAGAAAAAAATGGGGAAAGGAAATGAGATCTTTGCCAGAGAGTATGGAAAAGGAAAAACAAAAATTATTTAACGAAAACTCCTTAAAATATATTTGATGAAATGGGAAAAGCATATAACTATCTACAAACTTCATTTGATTAAATGGAAAAAGGATATAACTCCTCAATAAACATATATGAAAAAGATAGCAACTCGTTGAAAAACAGAATTTGTGAAGTTAAAAAAAAATGCAATGAGCAAAACAATTCAATTGGCCAAATACAAAATGAGCTAAAAAAGATAACTGAAGAAAATAATACACTAAAAATTAGAATTTAACAAATGGAAATAAATGGCTCAATGACACACAAAAATCAGTAAAAAAAAATGTAAAAAAATAGAAGAAAATGGAAAATATCTGTGTGGAAAAACAAAAGACCTAGAAAGTAGATCTAGGAGAGATTATCTAAAAAATTATTGGACTATCTGAAAACTAAGATTAAAAAAAGAGCCTAGACAATCTCTTTCAAGAAATCATCAAGATAAAGAGGAGTAAAATAACCATTGAAAGAATTCATCAATCATCTCCTGAAAGAGACCTCAAAATGAAAACTTCAAGGGATATTGAAGTTAAATTTCAGAATTATGAGATCAAGAAGAAAATATTGCAAGCAGCCAGAAAAAAACCAATTCATTTATTGAAGAACCACAATAAGGATTACCTAGCACCTAGTAGCTTCCACTTTAAAGAATTTAGATGATGTGCCTATTGGAACGTATATATTTAGTATTACTTTTTTGTTTATTTTTTTCTTTTTAGGAACATATAATTTTCCTGCTCACCTTTTTAAATTATTTCTGTTTTTATTTTTGCTTTGTGTGATATCATAATTGATACTTCTTATCCTTATTACATCCACTGGAGCATTATAGATTCTGCTCCACTTTCTTATTTTAGCTTGGTATGTGTCTATTTCAAATAAATCTTCTAAACAACATTTTGTTGAGTTCTGGTTTCTAACATAATTTGCTGATTTAATTTTATTGGTAAATTTATCCTATTTACATTCTTAGTTTTGATTTTTCATTACAATCATCCTATTTTTTTTTCTTTTTATCCTTTTTTTATTCTCTCCCATCTCTAAAGTATATTTTTTCATCTAACCACTTCCTTCTTTCAACCACCTTCCTTTTTTATTACCACACTCATTTCTTTTATTCTCATTCCTCCTCCACCATTGGGTAATATATATTCCTATATCTATCACATTATGTTTAAATATTTCTATTTTTGAACCAATTTATCTGTACATTTGGTTCCAGTTTTGCTTGCCAACTTTCCCTTTTCTCCTTCTACAATATAAAAAGCCCTCTTAAGTCTTTTATTGTGAGATAATTCTACCCTATTTTTCCTCTTCTTTTCCTCTTCTTTCAGGGTTTCCCCTTTCCTGACAAATAATTTTTTAAACATCATCCCAACTCAATCAAATCTCACATGCCTTCTATCTATGTATACGTTTTGTTAGTGCCCTAGTAAAGAAAAAAATATATAGACAATTCTCTATTAATCATACCCATTAATTAATCAAATCATTCAATAAACATTTAATAAATTCTGCTGTATAAAAGGTGCTTGTCTAAATGTTGATATACAAATAAATAACAAAAAAAATTGCTGCCCTCAAGAAGGTTACAATGGACTTGAGGTTTATCATCCCATTGACAATCAGTAGGGTCATAGGTTTTCCTCTTGTTAACTTTTGATCTAATAACTTATGTTTCATATCATTAGATGATTCATAGCAATAAAAAATAGATGTTAGAGTTAGGGTTTACCACTTAGGGTCATCAAACTCTATATACTCTTAGAATGAGGTTATAGCCTCATCTCTATATATAACCTTCTCTGGGTTTCCACTTCCTGTCAAAGGGCAAAGAACTGGAAACTAAGTGACAGAGAATATAAAAAAAAAAAAGATTGGAACATCATAAATAACAAGAGAATAAAGCATTAATAAAAATGTGATTTAATTAGCAGAAATCAACAGAAAAAATTTAAATTGTAAGGAATAATAAGAAAAACATCAAAGATATGACAAAAGTATCTTAACAAATGTAATATGAAAATAAGGACCTAATATTGTCTAATAAAGGTCAGAATCTTCTGTACTTCTAGAGCTTGGAATGATAACAAGTACTCTAAAATAATTCAAAATAATGATATTTTTAAAAGAGGAAATTAAGAATGTATTTACACATCGTCTCAACAACTTTTAAAAATTCAGTTAGAAGGTTTGACAAAATTGCATCCATAATGGATATTCCCTATAAAAATGAAATAAAGCTTATTCCACAGAATACTGAAATGACAGAAATTTGGAGGTCATGACATAACAGGAAATGTTAAAAGAACATGTAAATTCTATATATGCCAAATCTACAGATCTTGAAGATTGGATTGCAGAAATAATTTTAGGATCATGACTCTTCCAGAAGATTTTGACAAATATTAAATAAATAGGACATATGAATGGAAGACAAAAAATAAGAACATTTTTCAGAAACTCTCAACATAGACAATCAATACATTGAGAAAACGAATAGCTCACTCCCAGAAAAATCTCTGTGCTTCAAATCCTAAGACATGTAGTAGTTACATATAGAAATTGCTATGATAATCACAGAGTTAGAGGTTAGGAAATGAGACATTTAAATACAAAGGAATGAATATTTGAATAACCCAAGATTATTCCCTCATAAAAAGAAATTGTGGAAGGAATACAAATCAGGAAATTACTTTGTATTTCCCCTCCAACCTTTGAATGTAAGTTCTAATACAGAGATCCCAGTATAGTTTCCTGTGCCTAATAACCAAGCATTTATTAAATGTCTGTTATGTGTGGCTGTATGCCAAGAACTGGGGAATATAAGACAAAATCTTTACTGTTATAGGAGGAGATAATATTCACAGATATAAGTATATAAAGATACACTCAAAATAATTCAAGGCAATTTGTATTGAGGATCTAGAAATGGAAAAAGTGCATCAATGAAGGCATCAAGGTGAAGATGGTGTTTAAGTTGAGTTTTGAAGGAAACTAGGTAAATATATAAGTATATAGATAAAGATATTCACATATGTATACATGCATATGTATATGTACATATGTAAATAAGTAATACATGAGAATGAGCAAAACCAAAATTCTCAATGAAGTACTGATCTTAAAATTATTTCATCTTAAATTGAACATCTGGGTTAAAATCCTGTTGTAGTGATGGTGTCTTAAATTTGGAATAAAATGAAATACATTTCCTTGGGGCAGCTAGATGGTACAGTGGCTAGAGCACCAGCCCTGGAATCAGGTCACTCTCAGTTCAGTTCAGCTTCTGATTCTTAACACTTCCTAACTATGTTATCTTGGACAAGTGATTTAACCCCAATTGATTCAACAATAACAACAACAACAACAACAACAACAACAAAAACAAAACAAAAAAAGGAAAAGAAAAGAAAAAAAAGGTAATCCACATTTCTTAGGATCATGAATACAACCATTTTATTTTATACAAATATTCAATAAAGAAAGATAAATTTTACATAAGATCTGAAAGCAGATTTGCAAAAAATTTTTAAAAATCAATGTTGATTGTTTTTAAAAATACAACAATCTTCCAAATTATATAACTGAATTTGAGGTAAAATGCTGATTGTTTTAGATTCATTATGAGAAATCATCAACAAAGTTATTATGCATTGTTCTTAAGCAATTAATTCATCTGAAAAAAAAAAGATAATGCAGTCGATAGGCTACTATCGGAAGGATGTCAGGAAGATGTGAATTCACACTAACTGTGTGACCCTGGGAAGTCTTTTAACCCCAGTTTCCCCTTCAAAATATCTATGTGTTTTTGTATGGATGTATGTATCTACACACACACACACACACATACATATATATGTATATATGTACATATACATATATATTGCATACATATATATGTATACATACTCAAGAAAATTCAAATAGGATCACAAAGAGTTGAAAATGACTGAAACAATGAAATAAGAAAAAAATATGGGAAGCATTACAGAATTTGCTGTCTTTTTATACTTAGATTATCCATTGCAAGAGCAAAGATATAAATAAATATGAAGCCAGAAAAAATGAAGAGATATATATCATACTCCTACAATAATTCCAGTTTGATTTAAAAAAAAGAGTTATTGATACCAAAAATGGGAAACACATGAGAAATGGCCATTGACACTAAGTATAATAATTTCATATATAACTTTAACTTATATGGATTAATTATCATAAAAAGGAGAAAAAACAGCTTACATGCCATTTTAGCTAACAAATACTTGACTTTCTTTTTAAGTGAAGAAATGTGAAAAGCAAGGGCAACACTTGTCTGAAATATAAATTTGTTCATAAAATCTTTTATAGAAAGATAGTGGCAGATTATGAATGATATTTCTTTATAAAATAGCTGGCAGTAACGCAAGAGAAAAGTAGGCTAGGAAAAAAAAAACAACTATGTGAAAGGCCTTCTGAACAATCAGTCTGAGGGAATTTAAAAATGAAGGTGGATGAAGAATAAAAAAACAAAAAAACAAATGCAGGATAGAAAAAAAATTGCAGGGATAAAGATGGTTAAAGCACAGAGAATGGAATAATAATTCATGAAGTTGGTCCATGGTTGATATGAAAAGGGGGTTAGATATCAAAGATGACTTTAATATATTTCATATAAAATTAAGAGAACAGCAACAATTATTTAGCTATATTTCTACTTTCCCATATGAAACAAATTTAAGTTAATAATTTATACATATAAAAGGCTTCTGTAACAAGGATGATCCTTACATATAAGAGCATCTTTGATGGAGATATATAGAACAATCAGGTTTTTGTAAATATAATATATTTAGTTTTACACTATGGGCTGAAAGATGTGGAAAATAGAAGATCCATTTTGCTTAATTTTTGCAGAATATTAAAAAAAAACAACAAAAAAATAAAAGCCCACTCCCTAAAAATACACAACTTGCTAGAACAAAACATTATCTTAAAGACTTCTCCAATAATGTGTCTATCATGCATGTGTTAAATTTATGCATGAATCTTTGAAAGATATAATAATAAAGAAAATATTATTTGATGATCTTCTAATCTTTAACATCATTCAAGGCATAAAACAGAATTTGACATTGTTATGCAAGAGACACAGAATAGAGTAAAAGTCAAACATCAATACACTTATTGGTGGTGAAATTATCCCAGTTATTTTCTTTGCACATGAAATTGTACTAATTACATCAAACTTCCATATATTCCAAAGTTTCTTAAAGAGGATCCATAATGACTCAGATGAATTTGGGATATCTCTATATACAAGTAAAATAAACAAATTAGAATATGCATTATTTTATTTTAAAAATGAATTTCATTTTCTCATTTAACAAAAATTAATTTTATTTCCTTACTTTTTCTATCCACTATTAAAAATGGAAAAAAAAATCCTAAACCCTTTAATCCTTACCAATATACAGTCAATAAAAAGTCTTTGCCCATATAAAAGAATACCCATGAATAAACATTCAATGAATAAACATTTATTAAGCACTTTCTATGTGCCAGGCACTGTACTAAGTATCGAAATACATAAACTAAGTGTTGAAATACAAAAGAAAGTACTTTTCCCCAAGCAGTTTACAAAGTAATGGATTGTGTTATGTCTAATAGATTATAATACATCTCATTCTGTACACTGAGTCCATAAACTTTTGTTAGGAGTTAATTAGCATTCATAACCTGTACTCTGAATTTCAGAAACTCTAAATTTCTTTAAATGACCTAAGAGTCTACTGAATTTATGATTATTCTTTTGATGATATTATATGGCCATAAATCATAAAACACAGTGGACTTGAAATTTATATTAGGAAACAAAAAAGGAAACCAACAAGGAAAAACATGTGGATGTGAGTAGGATTGCCAACAGGGAATGACAAAGGAAAAGAAGAGCAAAGGATGTCTCAAAGAAAAATACAAATAAAAAAGTTTAGCTAGTTATACAATAAGGGAGGTTTCTTTATGTGCATATTCTATTAATCTTGGAATTTCAGGAAACTTCAAAGTCCTTTATATGTTGGGTATGTGTGGTATGGCAAATCCAATTTATAAATACTCAGAGATATCTCAAGTGAAGAACAGAAGTGTTTATTTTAGAATCTTGCAAGAAGTGAACATCTTTCCACTGGAGTTCCACCAGTGGAGAGAGGTTAATTTCCACAGAGATTGAAGTGAGTTATATAGTTGTGACCACAAGAATCCATGATATCCCTCCTCCCCTTAGGGATCAATTCTCACTCCCCCATTTAATGGCACAAACTTGCAAAATTCCAGTCAGGCTCATATGGTCAGTTTTACTGTTTGCACGTGTGTTTTCCTAAGCTTATGAATTTGTGGTGGTCAGTTTCACAAGGTTTACAACTGTTTACTTGAGGCAGTATGAGCACCCTATTTCATTTTCCCAAATTCCCCAGATAAATTGAATCTAAATTATAAATTCAATCTACCTCAGTAAATAATTTTATAACCAACCATATAATCCCCCACAATAAGGAAATTTATTTAGAGGTATATAGTCCATTAAGCTAGAATAAATCAAGGAGATTTAGTTTATTTTAGGCTTCCTCAATCAACAAATAAAGATTAGCCAGGTTATAAAGCTCTTAGAATATCTCCATGCCATTAAATAGTTAGATTTTTCTCTAAGCAGTTAAGTAAAAGTCTAGGGGATCACTTCAGATATTTCTACTAGAAGAGCAAGCCTTTTGTTCTCCTTCCCAGAGCCTTAATTATTAACAGCTATTTGAAATTGGGCCTGGAATTATCAAGTGACTATTCTGAGAAGTCCTCAGTTTCCCATTACACTCAGATGGATGCTATGTCTACTGTGAATTTGAGAGTAAAAACAATGTTCAATAGAATGGACAGGAATAATTAACTTGTGATTGGCACTACTGGAGGGAATAATCATGTAGAACAGAGTTCTATTTGAATATTTATGGTGATTCCTTTTTAAATTTGTCTTTCATTCTTGAAGAAAACTATGCCATCAGAAAGATGATGCCATGATATGTAAGGAAATTGAATTTAAGTGAGGAATGCCTGTGCAAGGTCAACTGTCTCACTTTCTCCTCTAGAGCCATCTGATTTCACTGGCCAGATACAGATCTGGATGACTGGAAATGGCCCTGTATGCAAATATTTGTGGTGGTTGAGTCTCGACTTTCTATACTCAAGGAAAGCTCAAAGTTTCAACTGGTCATGGAAAAGGCAAACTCCATACACAAGATATACTTTCAAGCCTTCCCTAGGATCATATTTTATGTTCCTAATTTTTGTAGTTAGGATACTACCTACTAGTTGGGTTCTTAAATTCCAAACAGATTTTATCTAGACTACCTTCAATTACAAACATTTTCTGATTTTGCTAATATCACATTCAGTAGTGGAATCTTTTTGGATTATTTGTTCTCCTCTGGTGAATCTCTTGTTTCCAGGTCCCAGTATTTGAGTTTATTTTCAAATTACTTGTAATATGAAACTAAAATCCTGAAATGTGGGTGTTAAACTTATTCCCCATTACTAATATTATTTTCCTGACTTACAAAAATCTATCCCTATGCATATTCCATGCATCAAATATTTCTCTTAAATTAGAAATTTCTAGGAAAATTTTAAAACATTTTGAAAAAAAGGATCTTATTTTTGGTTCATCAACTATCTTTTTTTGGCCCCACTTATTTCTTCAGAGTAATGAATAAAGTACTTTAAATGCCGGAGGGTCTCATATAGTAGGGAGTCTCTGAAGTTTACTAAATAGGTGGTTGATTAAGGAAAAAAAAATTAGTAGCTGAGTGGAAGATGAATCTGATTAAGGCTGGGATCCCTGATTAAGGAGTCATGGAAATAATTTGGATGAATAGTAATGAAGGCTTGAACTAATGTTATAGCTTAAAAAGAGAAAGGAGAAAATAATAAAGAGGTTGTGTAGATAGAAAGAGTAAAATCAGGCAACCAACTAGATGAGCGAGACATAGTTAGGAATCCAAGACAATGCTGATATTATGAACTGGAAAGAAAATTAAAATTTCCTTGACATAAATAAGAAAGTTTGGAAGGGAGTTTTGCTTTGATTTTAAGATGTACAGGAAATAGAAATATATACTAGACAAGTTGGGCTATGGGACTGAAATACAGAAAAGATAACACCAATATGAATATTTATAAAGCATTTTACAGTTGAAAAGCACTTTATATATATTATTTCTTTTGGCTTCAAAATATCACTGTGACTAGAGGATATTATTATCCACAATTTCTTTCTTTCTTTCTTTCTTTCTTTCTTTCTTTCTTTCTTTCTTTCTTTCTTTCTTTCTTTCTTTCTTTCTTTCTTTCTTTCTTTCTTTCTTTCTTTCTTTCTTTCTTTCTTTCTTTCTTTCTTTCTTTCTTTCTTTTTTTAAAATATATATATATCTTGAATATTTTATTTTATTTTTAAATTTTTTAAATAACTTTTTATTGACAGAACCCGTGCTAGGGTAACTTTTTACAGCATTATCCCTTGCACTCGCTTCTGTTCCGATTTTTCCCCTCCCTCCCTCTACCCCCTCCCCCAGATGGCAAGCAGTCCTTTACATGTTGAATAGGTTACAGTATATTCTAGATACAATATATGTGTGCAGAACCAAACAGTTTTCTTGTTGCCCAGGGAGAATTGAATTCAGAAGGTATAAATAATCCGGGAAGAAAAACAAAATACAAGCAGTTTATATTCATCTCCCAGTGTTCTTTCTTTGGGTATAGCTGCTTCTGTCCATCTTTGATCAATTGAAACTGAATTAGCTCTCTTTATCGAAGAGATCCACTTCCATCAGAATACATCCTCAAACAGTATCATTGTTGAAGTATATAATGATCTCCTGGTTCTGCTCATTTCACTTAGCATCAGTTCATGTAAGTCTCGCCAGTCCTCTCTGTATTCATCCTGCTGGTCATTCCTTACAGAACAATAATATTCTATACATTCATATATCACAATTTACTCAACCATTCTCCAATTGATGGGCATCCATTCATTTTCCAGCTTCTAGCCACTACAAACAGGGCTGCCACAAACATTTTGGCACATACAGGTCCCTTTCCCTTCTTTAGTATCTCTTTGGGGTATAAGCCCAGTAGACACTGCTGGATCAAAGGGTATGCACAGTTTGATAACTTTTTGTGCATAGTTCCAAATTGCTCTCCAGAATGGCTGGATGTGTTCACAATTCCACTAACAATGTATCAGTGTCCCTGTTTTCCCACATCCCCTGCAACATTCCACATTATCTTTCCCTGTCACTCTAGCCAATCTGACAGGTGCGTAATGGTATCTTCGAGTTGTCTTAATTTGCATTTCTCTGATTAATAATGATTTGGAGCATATTTTCATATGTCTATAAATAGTTTGAATTTCTTTGTCTGAGAATTGTCTGTTCATATCCTTTAACCATTTATCAATTGGAGAATGGTTTGATTTCTTATAAATTAGAATCAATTCTCTATATAGTTTGGAAATGAGGCCTTTATCAGAATCTTTCATTGTAAAAATGTTTTCCCAGTTTATTGTTTCCCTTCTAATCTTGTCTGCATTTGTTTTGTTTGTACAAAAACTTTTCAATTTGATATAATCAAAATTTTCTATTTTGTGGTCAATAGTGATCTCTAGATCTTCTTTGGTCATAAATTCCTCCCTCTTCCACAGGTCTGAGAGGTAAACTATCCTATGCTCTTCCAATTTATTTATAATCTCATTCTTTATGGCTAGGTCATGAACCCATTTTGACCTTATCTTGGTGTATGATGTTGAGTGTGGGTCAATGCCTAGTTTCTGCCATGCTAATTTCCAATTTTCCCAACAATTTTTGTCAAATACTGCGTTCTTATCCCAGAAACTGGTGTCTTTGGGTTTGTCAAACACTATATTATTAAAGTTATTGGCTGTTTTGTCCTTTGAACCTAACCTAATCCATTGATCAACTAGTCTATTTCTTAGCCAGTACCAGATGGTTTTAGTAACTGCTGCTTTATAATATAATTTTAGATCTGGTACACCTAGGCCACCTTCATTTGATTTTTTTTTTCATTAATTCCCTTGAAATTCTTGACCTTTTTTTTTTCCATATGAACTTTGTTGTTATTTTTTCTAGGTCATCAAAGTAGTTTTTTGGGAGTCTGATTGATATAGCGCTAAATAAATAGATTAGTTTAGGTAGTATTGTCATCTTTATTATATTTGCTCACACAATCCAAGAGCATTTAATATTTTTCCAGTTGGTTAGATCAGACTTAATTTGTATGGAAAATGTTTTGTAGTTTTGTTCATAAAGTTTCTGATTTTCCCTTGGCAGATAGATTCCTAAATATTTTATACAATCAGTTGTTACATTAAATGGAATTTCTCTTTGTAACTCTAACTGTTGGGTTTTTTTTAGTGATATATAAGAATACCAATGACTTATGTGGGTTTATTTTGTATCCTGCAACTTTGCTGAAGGTGTGGATTGTTTCTAATAACTTTTTAGTAGAGTCTCTGGGGTTCTCTAAGTATACCATCATATCATCAGCAAAGAGTGATAATTTGGTTTCCTCATCGCCTATTCTTATTCCTTTAATCTCTTTCTCAACTCTTATTGCCAAATCTAGCATTTCTAATACAATATTAAATAGTAACAGTGATAGTGGGCAACCTTGTTTCACTCCTGATCTTATTGGGAATGGTTGTAGTTTGTCCCCATTATATATGATGCTTACTGTTGGTTATAAATAGATGCTACTGATTATTTTAAGGAAAAGTCCATTTATTCCTATACTCTCAAGAGTTTTTAATAGGAATGGATATTGGATTTTAGAACTGAACAGTTCTCTTGTTGCACAGGAATAATTGAATTCAGAAGATAAAAATAATCCTGGAAGAAAAACAAAAATGCAAACAGTTTACATTCATTTCTCAATGTTCTTTTTTTGAGTGTAGCTGCTTCTATCCATCATTGATCAACTGAAACTGAGTTACATCTCTTTGTTAAAGAAATCCACTTTCATCAGAATACATCCTCATACAATATCGTTGTTGAAGTATATAATGATCTACTGGTTCTGCTCATTTCACTTAGCATCAGTTTATGTAAGTCTCTCCAAGCCTCTTGTATTCATCCTTCTAGTCATAAGAAGTTATTTTCTTTAATAAATTTTTGTACCACTTTTTTTTTTTACCATTAAGTTAAATATGTTTTCTAGGATTTATATCTCTAATACATTGCATCTATATACATCCACATATATTTCCTTCTTTGAACCAATTCTGATAACAGTGAGGTTTAAGCATTGCCTTCCCCTCCACTGTTCAAGCTCTTTTTTGCACATTTTTCATGTGAAATAATTTTCCCTATTCTTCCTCTTGCTTTCTTTCATTCATTCATCTTTCCAACCCTTTCAATTTTTTGAGATTACTTCAACATAATTGGTTCATACCTGTGCATGCTGGCCATGTAGACTCCTTCTAATTGCTTAAATAATGATAAAATTTTTGAAATGACATGATCATTTTCTTATATGGGAGTGTAAGCACCTTAGCTTTATGGAGATGCTTATGTATTCACCTTTATGGTTTTTTAAAATTCATTTCTTGGCATGTGCCTTTACATCAAATTTTCTATTCTGTTTTTATCTTTTGATCAACTCAGCAAAAATGAATATAATCCTTCCAGAGAAAATGGAAAAAGAGGACTTACAACCATTCTGATCAAATCATCCAAAAAACATTTCCCCAATATCTTAAATTAGAAAATACAATAGAAATCAAACAAATCCACTGATCATCTCCTGAAAGAGATCCCCAAATGAAAATTCCCAGGAATATTATTGTCAAATTCCAGAACTCTTATGTGAAGGGAAAAATATAGCAAGTAGTCTGCAATAAACAATTCAATATCATCTATCAGGATCACACAAAATTTAGCAGCTTCCATGTTAAAGGAGCAGAGGGCTCAGAATATGATATTTTGGAAAGCAAAGGAATCAGGATTATACACAAAAATAATCTATTGAATTAATTAATAAAACTAAGAGTTGGTTCTATAAAAAAACAACAAAATAGACTAACCCTTAGTAAATATGATTAAAATAAGGAAAGAGGAAAATAAAATTGTTAGTCTTAAAAATGAAAAGGGAGAACTCACCACTAATGAAGAGGAAAATAGAGCAATAATGAGGAGTTACTTTGCCCAACTTTATGCCAATAAATTCGACAACTTAAATGAAATGGAAGAATACCTTCAAAAATATAGCTTGCCCAGGTTAACAGAGAAAGAAGTAAATAGACTAAACAGTCTCATTTTAGAAAAAGAAATAGAACAAGCTATTAACCAACTCCCTAAGAAAAACTCCCCAGGACCAGATGGATTTACATGTGAATTCTACCAAACATTTAAAGAACAATTAACTCCAATGCTATGTAAACTATTTGAAAAAATAGGGATTGAAGGAGTCCTACCAAATTGCTTTTATCATACAGACATGGTACTGGTACCTAAACTAAGTAGGTTGAAAATAGAGAAAGAAAATTATAGACCAATCTCCCTAATGAATATTGATGCTAAAATCTTAAATAAAATATTAGCAAAAAGATTACAGAAAATCATCCCCAGGATAATACATTATGATCAAGTAGGATTTATACCAGGAATGCAGGGCTGGTTCAATATTAGGAAAACTATTAGCATAATCAACTATATCAATAACCAGCCAAACAAAAACAATGTGATCATCTCAACAGATGCAGAAAAAGCATTTGATAAAATTCAACATCCATTCCTAATAAAAACTCTTGAGAGGATAGGAATAAATGGACTTTTGCTTAAAATAGTCAGGAGCATATATTTAAAACCATCAGTAAGCATCATATGCAATGGATAAAAACTGGAACCTTTCCCAGTAAGATCAGGAGTGAAACAAGTTTGCCAACTATCACTATTATTATTCAATATTGTATTAGAAAGGCTAGCATCAGCAATGAGTCAAGAACGAGATTAAAGGAATTAGAGTGGGTAAAGAGGAAACCAAATTATAACTCTTTGCAGATGATATGATGGTTTACTTAGAGAACCCCAGAGATTCTACCAAAAAGCTATTAGAAATAATTCATAACTCTAGCAAAGTTGCAGGTTACAAAATAAATCCACATAAATCCAGCATTTTTGTGCATCACCAACAAAATCCAGCAGCAATAGATACAAAGAGAAATTCCATTCAAAATAACTGTCAATAGCATAAAATATTTGGGAATCTATCTACCAAAGGAAAGTCAGGAATTATATGAGTGAAATTACTAAAAACTTTCCACACAAATCAAGTCAGATTTAAATAATTGGAAAAATATTAAGTGCTCTTGGATAGGCTGAGTGAATATAATAAACATGATAATACTCCCTAAATTAATCTATTTATTTAGTGATATATCAATCAGACTCCCAAGAAAATATTTTAATGATCTAGAAAAAATAACAACAAAACTCATATGGAAGAACAAAAGGTCGAGAATCTCAAGAGAATTAATGAAAAAAAAATCAAATGAAGGTGGCCTAACTGTACCTGATCTAAAACTATATTATAAAGCAGCAGTCACCAAAAACATTTGGTATTGGCTAAGAAATAGATTAGTTGATCAGTGCAATAGGTTAGGTTCACAAGACAAAATAGTCAACTATAGCAATCTAGTGTTTGACAAATTCAAAGATCCCAACTTTTGGCATAAGAATTCATCATTTACAAAAATTGTTGGGAAAACTGGAAATTAGTATGGCAGAAATTAGGCATGGACCCACACTTAACACCGTATACCAAAATAAGATCAAAATGGGTCCATGATTTAGGCATAAAGAATGAGATTATAAATAAATTAGAGGAAGATAGGATAGTTTATCTCTCAGACTTGTGGAGGAGGAAGGAATTTGTGACCAGACATGAACTAGAGATCAATATTGATCATAAAATAAAAAAATTTGATTATATCAAATTAAAATGCCTTTGTACAAAAGTAATGCAAACAAGATTAGAAGGGAAGCAACAAACTGGGAAAACATTTTCACAGTTAAAGGTTCTGATAAAGGCCTCATTTCCAAAATTTATAGAGAATTGACTCTAATTTATAAGAAATCAAGCCATTCTCCCATTAAATGGTCAAAGGCTATGAACAGACAGTTTTCAGATGATGAAATTGAAACTATTTCCACTCATATGAAAGAATGTTCCAAATCACTATTGATCAGAGAAATGCAAATTAAGACAACCCTGAGATACCACTACACACCTGTCAGATTGGCTAAGGTAACAAGAAAAAATAATGAGAAATGTTGCAGGGGATGTGGGAAAACTGGGACATTGATGCATTGTTGGTAGAGTTGGGAACGAATCCAACCATTCTGAAGAGCAATCTGGAATTATGCCCAAAAAGTTAACAAACTGGGCATACTCTTTGATCCAGCAATGATACTATGGGGCTTATACTCCAAAGAGATACTAAAGAAGGGAAAGGGACCTGTATGTGTCAAAATGTTTGTGGCAGTCCTGTTTGTAGTGGCTAGAAACTGGAAAATGAATGGATACCCATCAATTGGAGAATGGTTGGGTAAATTGTGGTATATGAATGTTATGGAATATTATTGTTCTGTAAGAAATGACCAGCAGGATAAATACAGAGAGGCTTGGAGAGACTTACATGAACTGATGCTAAGTGAAATGAGCAGAACCAGGAGATCATTATATACTTCAACAACAATACTGTATGAGGATGTATTCTGATGGAAGTGGATTTCTTTGACAAAGAGAAGATCTAACTCAGTTTCAATTGATCATTGATGGACAGAAGCAGCTACACCCAAAGAAAGAACACTGGGAAATGAATGTAAACTGTTTGCATTTTTTTTTCTTCCTGGGTTATTTATACCTTCTGGATCCAATTCTTCCTGTGCAACAAGAGAACTGTTTGGTTCCTCACACATATATTGTGTCTAGGATATACTGTGACATATTTAATATATATAGGACTGCTTGCCATCTGGGGGAGGGGGTGGAGGGAGGGAGGAGAAAGTTGGAACAGAAGTGAGTGTATGGGATAATATAAAAAATTACCCAGACATAGGTTCTGTCAGTAAAAAGTTATAATTTAAAAAAAGTATAATGGAGAATAATTTTGGAAATAAACAATTTGCAGGACTTTTGATCTCTGATCAGTGCAATGACCAAACATCAATCCAGAGTACCTATGATGAAGAATGTTGTCCAGGCAAATGGTAGACTAAATATTGTAAAATGTGAAATATAGGTTTTAGGCATACCAAAAGTTCTGATTTATTTTGCTGTATTTCATTGAGGTATATTTTATTGTAGTGTGTTGAGAGAAAAAGAAAAGAAATTCTTTTTAGTTTTAAAAAATATAAAGAAAATGCATAGCAGACATATAGAAAATGGAAGAATTTATTAAAAAGAAAGAGATAGAGAGGATCATGGGAAGTAATATAGGAGAAATAAGGCCTGAGAAACTTACTACTGTTTTCCTCCCAATTTGTTGTTTTGATTCTAATGTTTACTGCATTCGTTTTGTTTGTGCAAACCTTTTTTTTTTTCTAATTTCACATAATCTTTTACATTTAAGCTATTAAATCATGAAAACATGAGTCATTTGTGGAAACACGATTTTGATCTCAGTACCTGAAGATTATTTGCTATTTTGATACAAACATATTTTGATACATATTTTGATATAAAATATATTTTGATACATAGCCCATGACTATAGAGGAAGGGCAGGAACCATGGATGGAGCAGCAATCACTTGAGGCACTTATGTTCTGAAAAGTGACTGAGATTGTCTCTATAATTATTGCCAATAAAACAACAATACTTTGATCTTCAGAGTCATCTAGAACTAGGTACATTTTTTGTACATAATGTATCTTGTCCTCGGTGACCCTCTTCATTGCTGGTGTGGCATGAAGCTGTTCATTAAATAGCCCCTGACTGCTCAGAGGAAAAAATAATAGTTCTTCTGTTCAGCCAATTGCAAACATGGTTTTCTTTAATCTTCATTTATAGGAAATGTTCTCTCTCTCTCTCTAGCTCTGACTCATGTGTACAGTATCCTGCCTAAGGCCGAAGTGGTGACAAGGCTTTTGGGGAGAAGGAAGACTAAGCTGGCTCTATGTCAATTGGGAAGGTACTTAAAAAGCCCTGTTGGAGAGTTGTGATGCTGAGACTTCAATTTACCCAATTTTGTGCACAGCTAAATGTGGTGTGTGTGTGTGTGTGTGTGTGTGTGTGTGTGTGTCTTTGATTTTGGTTCTATGGTATGGCAAGGGAAAAATTAAATCAAGAAGCCCAAATAATTGCTTTAAATGCTTTTCTTTCTCAGAAAATCATTATGTAGTTCATAACACTCTTATTTGAAAGTTATTATGAACCTCCAGGGGTTTCACAAAAGGGATTCTTTATTTCAATCTCAACATTATTTGCATAGTTTAACGAGGGTTAATACAAATCTTAGTAGTCATATTGCCTAGCCCTTTCACTTTCTCTCTCTCTCTCTCTCTCTCTCTCTCTCTCTCTCTCTCTCCTTTTTCCTCTTTCTCTTCCTCTCTCTTTCCCTCCCTCTCCCTCTCTCCTTCTCTCTGTCTCTGTCCCTTCAACTAGCCCTGTGTATTTTTAATTGGATTGAGGAAACTGTAGATCAGAAAGGATAAAAGAGACCTCAACCTAGACAAAACCTCTAAGAGTACTCAAACTTCAGAATCAAGCACCTTTAAAAACTGTATCATGTACTAAAATATAAAAAATCCCAAAACTCATAAATCAATATAAAGAGATAAGAAAATCAAATATTATAAAACATAATAAAATATAACTTAATATTTAAAAGGATCTATGAAAAAGAAATACAGAAAAGACTTAAATAGAAACAAATAATGATATAAAAATGACTTCATAAAATAACAACCAAAATATTACAAATTAAAATGAATATATAACAATGGAATTTCAGTGGCTTTGGAATCCAAGATCATGGGTACTTAATGTTCTAGGCCTTGATTTTCTCATATATAAAATAGAATAGATGAATTCACAGGTTTCTCACAGTTCTAAGCCTACTATCCCATGATTCAAAATAATTTTTTGAAAGGGAATGATAACAAAGAGGCAAAATACTGCCAATTACAGGATATAGATAAAGCAAGTGCTTATAAATGTTTTAGTTCCAAACCTTTATATTTATAAAAGTCAAAAATATAGGACTCCCACTTTGCATATCTAATTAAAAACAAACATAAAATTAAGAAAAATCATTTTATAAATTACATTGTGTGTTTCATTATAGAGCATGTATATATATATGTGTGTGTGTGTGTGCGTGTGTGTGTGTGTGTGTATGTGTGTGTTTGTGTATGTTCTTTAAAAGTTAATTTTACTTCACATTTTAAACTAAATTTTGTAAAAAGTAAATATTAACCAGGGCATTTTATAATTTAGCCAGTGAAGATTCTTGGTAAAATCTGTAAATTAATTGAAAGTTGTCTGTCTTTTCTCACACTCAATTTCTGTATCTTCCTTGTTTTTTCTTGGGATTGCCTTGATCACAATCCTTCCTCTTCTCAATTCACTGACAATGAGGTGCCTGGTAAGTAATACCTTTGCACTAATTTTTCATTCATATAGTCTTCCAGTGATGTTTCACCCAATTCAACTTTCTCTGCATTCTATTACAATTTTTATCTTCTCTCCCCTACATTTCTCCTCAATTCTGATATCTGTTGACCCAATCAACACTTCTCTTCTCTTAGTGTCCTTGCTTCCTTGATTTCACATGGTGAGGGAGAATAGTTACCTTATAAATTATTTCTTTTTTTTTTTTTTTTGTCTTATGAAAAGATATCTGGAGAAGACAATGCTTTAACTCTAAAAAAAAAAAAACAAAAAAAAACCCTCTATTGGTTGAATTTCAGACAGATAATTTTAGAAAGTGGAATCTTCCTGGAATTTCTCAAATCATAGCATGCAGACAGCTTCTTATTATTGCTATTAATTCATTCTTGATTATGGTCACTTGATGTATTTAGTTAATAACAGGAAATTTATGATTTTCTTTATACTTCCACCAATTGAAAAACTTATAGAAATAATAAAATACTGTTTAAAATTATTTTGGGGGGTGAAACCAAGATAACAGAGAGTAGACAAGTCTTTGAACTTTTCCTGCCTTCCCTCAGATTAATACCAGATCAAGCCTCTGAACTGGGTATGGAGTGACAAAGCACATAAATACTTGGAGTGTAGCAAATTTCCAATAGAAGTCATTTTGGAAGAACTTCAGAAAAGGTATGTTTCAATTGGGAATGAGAGGAAGGCAGGGAAATGGCCCAGCACTGGTGAGGGCAGAGACTCAGGACAATGTGGTGTTGGTGCACCTGGGGAATGTACCAGGAGGCTCTTAGCCAAAATAAAGTAGCTTTTGTTACTCTGTCTTGGTTCAGAAGCCAGTGGATCAGCAGACCAACTGTGAGACTTCCAATGTAACTACAAAAGGAAATAATGATGCCCAAAACCTCAAAATAATGCAGTAAAGGAAGTCAGAAGCACCAGGCCCAAGGCAGCAAAGCCACTATATCTTGTAGAGGAAGCTGAGTAGCATCTTTTCTTTGCCCTAAGCACAGATCTTAATCTTTAAAATGAGCTAAAAATCAAAAAGAACTCAGAACCTAGATAGCTTTTATGGAGACAGCGAACACATCACAAATACTGAGGGAAAAAAAGACAAATCTACTCCAAATGAAATCCCAAATGATGATATAAGTTGGTCTTCATCTCACAAGGCTCTCTTAGAAGAATTCAAAAAAGATCTTAAAAGAGAATTAAAAGAAAAATGGGGAAAGGAAATAAGAAATTTGCAGGAGAGTTTGGAAAAGGAAACAGAAATGATCTGAAGAAAACTCCTTTAAAATAGATTTAAAGAAATGAAAATAAACCTATATTGTCTTAGAAGACAGATTTGACAAAATCAAAAAAGTGTGTAACTCCTTACAAAATATTTACATTTGACAAAATAGAAAAAGAAACCAATTCATTTAAAAGCAGAATTTGTGAAATGGAAAAAAAATGAACAAAACAACTCAAATAAAACTTCAATTAGCTGACTGCAAAAGGACATAAAAAATCTAACTAAAGAAAATAATTCACCAAAAATTAGAATTGAGGAAATGGAAGAGAATGACTCAACAAGACATCAAAAACCAGTCAAACAAAATAAAAAAAAAAAAAAAAAGTATAATACCTCAATGGAAAAGCAATTGACATGGAAAAAAGATTTAGGAGTGACAATCTACGACTTCCTGAAAATCATGATGAAAAAAAGGTGTTTTACTAGACAACACCTTTCAGGAAATCATCAAGGAAAAAACTGTCCAGATGTCCTAGAACAAGATGGTAAAATAGCCATTGAAAGAATTAACTGATCACCTCCTGAAAGAGAGCCAAAATGAAAATGCCAAGGAATAGTGTAGCTGAATTTCAGAATTATCAAATCAAAGAGAAAATATCATAAGCAGCCAGAAAGAAATAATTCAAATATCAGGGAGCAAAAGTAAGACCAAGGAACTAATAGCTTTCAATTTGAAGGATTGAAAGGCCTGGGTTATGAGTTTCTGGAGACTAAAGGAACTTGGATTGCAGATAAGAATCAGCTAGTCACCAAAATTAAGTGTTATCTTTCAGGAAAAAAGATGGACATTCAATAAAGCAGGTGAATTTCATTTATTTTTGATGAAAAGACCGGAGCTGACATAAAAATTGATGATCAAATACATAACTCAAGAGAAGTAAAAAATGGTAAAAAGTGAAGAAAAAATAGCTTTCTTTTAAAAGTTAAAAATTATACATTCCTATGTGAAAAATTATATATTTATCTCTTGATAACTGTTTCTCTGTTGTGGATATACTTAGGGATATAATGCTATAGATGCTATAAAAAGAAACAAGAGTTAGAAAGAGCATTGTTCTGGAAGAAAAGGAAAGGGGAGTTAAAATAGAGTAAATTACATCTCATGAAGAGTTTAAAAAGACCTGTTACAACTGAGGAAAAGAAAAGAGGGAGATGAACATTGAGTGAGCTTACTTTCATCTGATTTGACTCAAAGAGAGAATATCAGGCTTATTTAGCTCAAAAAGAAATTTTTCTCAACCTATAGAGAAGTGGTAGGGGAAAGGGAAAGGAAAAGGGGAGATTAATAGAAGGGGAAACAGAAGTAGTAGGGGAAGGATATAGGAAAGGGAGATGAGCTATAAAGGGGGAGGACTGCTTGAGGGAAGTAATGGTCAGAAGCAAAACACTGAGGAGGAGAAAGAGGGAGAGGAAAGAGAAAAGCATAATTTGGGGTAAATAAGATGGCGTTAGTAATTTTATCTGTGAATGTGAATGGGATAAAGGTTCTCATAAAGTGGAAGTGGATAGCAGACTGGATTAAAAACCAGAATTCTTCTACAATATGTTATTTACAAGAAAGACATTTAAATCTGTGATACATCCAGAATAAAGGTAAAAGACTGGAGCAAAATTTGTTATGCTTCAGCTGACATAAAAAAGCAGGATGAATGATCTTTATCTCAGAACAAGAAAAAGCAAAAAATAGAACTCATTAAAAGAGATTAGGAAGGAAACAACCTTTTGCTAAATGGTACCATAGATAATGAAGTAGTATCAATACTAAACATATATAAACCAAGTGGTATAGCACCCAAATTCCTAAAGGATTAGTTAAGAGAGCGGTAAAAAGAATCAGACAGCAAAACTATACTAATGAAGGATATTAACTTTGTTCTCTCAATACTAGATAAATCAAACCACAAAATAAATTAGGAGTTAAGGAGGCAAATAAAATTTTAGAAAAAATAGGTATGGTAAACCTCTGGAGAAAATGCAATGGAAATAAAAGGGATTATATTTTTTCTCAGTGGTACATGTATCTACCCCAAAATTGACCATGTATTTGGCCATTAAAAACCTCAAAGTCAAATACAAAAAGGCAATAATAGTAAATGTAATCTTTTTAGATTATGTTGTAATAAAATTACATGTAATAAATGGCCAGGGGAAAAATAGATTTTAAAAAATTCCTAATTGGAAGCTAAATAAACTATTACCAAAAGAATGGGTAGGTGAAACAACAATTTAAAGACACAACAATATCCTCCAAAAGAAAGGCAAAAATGAGACAGCATGCCAAAATTTATGGGAGGTAGTCAAAGAAGTTCTTAGGGGAAATTTTATATTCCTAGGTGATTATTTACATGAAATAGAGAAGACCAATGAATTTGGCATATAACTAAATAGGTGGATAGTAACACTATGTCTGAACCATGAACTCATTTCAACATTATCTTGGTATAACATGTTAGGTATAAGTCAATGTCTCATTTAAATCATAATAATTTCCAATTTTCTCAGAAATTTTTTGTCAAATAGTAAGTTCTTATTCTAGAAGGTGGGATACTTGTGTTTGTCAAATATTACATTACTATAATCATTGATTATTGTATTTTTTTAAGGATTTTTTTTAATTTTCAAAACATATCCATGGATAATTTTTTTAACATTGACCCTTGAATAGTCTTTCGTTTCAGATTTTCCCCTCCTTTGCCTCACCCCTTTCCTAGATGGCAAGCAATCCAATGTATGTTATATATGTTAAAATATATGTTAAGTTCGCTATGTAAATATATATATATATATATATGTACTTCTCTTGTTGCACAAGATAAATCAGAACACAAAGGAAAGCAAATGAGTGAGAAAACAAAATGTAAGCAAAGAATACAAAAACAGTGAGAAAGTTATATTGTGATCCACATTCAGTTCCCACAGTCCTCTCTCTGAGTGCAGATGGCTCTCTTCATCACAAGATCATTGGAACTGGTATCAGCCATCTCATTGTTGGAAAAAGTCATGGCCATCAGAATTGATCATCATATAATATTGATGTTGCTGTGTACAATGATCTCCTGGTTCTGCTCATTTCACTTAGCATCATTTCACATAAGTCTCTTTAGGCTTTTTTCAACAGTGATATGATTCAATCCAATAGTCTTGTGATAAATAGATCCAGATGTCTGTACCCAGAGAGAGATCTGTGGGAACTGGGTTTGGATCAAAAAATAAGATAAAATATTATTTTCACTATTTTTATTGTTGTTTGCTTATATTTTGTTTTCTTACTAATTTTTTTCCTCTTTGAGCTGATTTTTTTTGGGTGCAATATGATAATTGTATAAATATATATAAGAATTGCACATAAAATATATTGGATTATTTAACTGTTTTCAGAATGGGTTGGGGAGAAGGGAGAGAAAAATTTAGAAAAGAAGATTTTGTAATGATGAATGTTGAAAAATATAATTACATATATGTTTATTGAATGTCCATCTTTTCCTTTTAAAGATAATGCTTAATTTTGCTGGAGAGTCAATTCTTGGTTGCAATTCAGTTCCCTTGCCTTCCAGAATATCAGATTCTAGGTCCCATGATTCTTTAATGTGGAAGTTGCTAGGTCCTGGGTAATCCTGATTGTGCCTCCTTGATATTTCAATTGTTTCTTTCTGACTGATTGCAGTAATTTCTCTTTGGTATGATAATTCTGAAATTTAACTGTGTTATTCTTTAGAAGTTTTCATTTTGAATCTCTTTCAAGAGGTGATTGATGAATTTTATCAATAATGATTTTACCCTCTGGTTCTAGGACATGAGGGCAGTTTTCCTTCATGCTTTCCAAAAAGATGAGGTTTAGACTTTTTTTCCATCATTGTTTTCAGGAAGTCCAATAATTTTAAATTGTCTCTCTAAGATTTATTTTCAAAATCATTTGCTTTTCCAATGAAGTATTTTACATTTTATTCTATTATTTCATTTTTCTGGTTTTGTTTGACTGATTCTTGATGTGGCATTCAGTCATTCTACTCTATTTGTTCAATTCTAATTTTTATGTGTTGGAATTCATAGGAGAGCTCTTGAAATACATGGGTGCCTCCTGACAGTGGTTGCTGGAGATCCAACCCAGAATGGACCTCTTTGCGTGAGAGGATGATAAAAGGAGACTGAAAGGCATTTGCTATTCTCTGACTTCTCTGACTGAGAGGCCATTGCATTGTCTAACCTCTCTTCTCTTCCATCTGCCTCCAATTTATCTATTCCTAGTCCACAACACTTGTATCAGAAAGGCTGCCTTGCAACTCCTTCAGAAGCTATGATCCACAGCTGTGGAGGCTCTTGGAGAATTGACCTGTCCCTTTATGAATTATTTTTTCATTCTCTTTTTTATCTCCTTTTACGTTGAAATTTTAAATGAGTTGTTTTGTTCATTGTGTTTTTTTTTTCCATTTCACAAATTATGTTATTCAATAAGTTGGTTTCTTTTTTAAAATCTATTTTCTAGGACTGTTTATGCTTTTTCCATTTCATCAAATCTATTTTGTTAGGAGTTAAATGATTTTTCTATTTCACTAAATTTATTTTCTAAGAAATTTTCTTCAGATAATTTATTTCTTTTTTCAAACTCTTGTGCAAAGTTTTCATTTCCTTTCTTCATTTTTCTTTTAACTCTCTTTTAAGATACTTTTTGAATTCTTTCAAAAGAGCCTCATGAGATGGAGACCAAATCATATCATCCTTTGGGACTTCATCTGGAGATGATTTGCCTTTAGTACCTTCAGAGTTTCAGGTCTGCTCTTTTCTGTCTTCATAAATGTTATCTATGATTTGAGTTCTTTTTGCGTTTTTATTCATTTTTTCACAGATTGAGGTCTGCTCTTTGAGCAAAGGGAAATTTGTCTCAAGCTAGCTCTATAGGATGACAGAGGCTTCACACTACTCTGAGGCTGATGCTACTGACTTCCTGACTGGTTGGGCATGGCCATGTTATTCTGGAGTTCAGATGCTCACTATTTGCCTTTTGTATTTGTGTTTGAAGTCTCACAGCTCATCTAATGATTCACTGGCTTCTGAACCAGAACAGATTAGCCAAAGCTGCTGGATGCTATACCACCCTAAGTCCCTGTGCTGTGGCTGTGCTTGGCCACCCCCCCCCACTCCCCATAGCCAATTAAAACAGACTTTTTCTGAAGTGATTCCAAAATACCTTCTGTTGGAATTTTGTCACATTCCAAATGTTTGTGGGTTCTGACACTCTCAAAATTGGGTGGTATGGTTTACTTCATGTCTAGCTGAACTAGGAAATATTTAGAGAATGGATACTATATTAATTCTATTTATAATGTGTTTTATATAAAAATAAAACTGTAAAATAAACAAAATCTGTACTTGGTCCATTTTTATCAAGAAGTGTCATAGCTGTTTGGACAACACCAGAATTTACTATTATTATCAGTTTCTATGTTCACACAAGAGTTAATATAGAAAATATAAAAGCAGCTATTTGCCTTATTGGATATTATGATGAAAACAACTTGTAAAACAAGTATTGTACAAATGTGAGCTATTATTATTGAATGCTCAAATCCTTTAAGTAAGGAAATGGTTCTTGATAATAGAAGTTGAGAAGATTTGTTATGCTTGTTTTAAAATCAAGATTGAGATTGAAAAACTTATGAATTGACTAGCTCTGTATTTGTATTTCACTATTCATATATTTTGCTTCCTGTATACAAATACAAACACAAATGCAAAAATTCATATATCAACATATATACTAGCTATAATAGAATAGTAGAGAAAGTGGGAAAGCTAATAAATGTGACTTCCCTTCATGCATTTGCTTGCTGTTTCAGTATGGGAAGGGAGAAAGCATTTAAGTGTCTACTTTGTGCCATATCTGTGCTAGGTGCTTTATAAATATTTTCTCATTTGATTCTTACAACAGTCCTATGAGATAAGTGCTCTTATAACCTCTGTTTTAAAAAAGGGAAAACTGAGGCAAATACACAAGAAGAGAATCATCCAAAGTAAAACAACTAGTTAATTGTCTGAGGTCAGATTTTAATGCATGACTTCTTTTCAGTATGTAGAATAGACCTAGCAATGAATATCTGTGATAATTCTTTGAATCTTTCCAACACATTTTGTTGCCTTTCTTAGAGCTGTGTAACAAATGCACCTAATTTCAGAATGATAGCAAAACTCTTTCATCTATAGCGCTTAGGATAGTGCTACAAGTGCAAAGGATACTCCATAATGATTATTGAATAAGAGAATTCTCCATTACAGTGCATATTCCATGAGTTTGGTTAATTATTTTCCATATTTTTGGATTTCAATTTGAACCAGGATGATCTTTTATACATCTTTTCTTCTTTTTGTAGAGACTCTTTTTTTAACTCACATATTTTTATCTTTCTTACTTAAACCCACATTTTTTTTTCTATATTTGTACTGAGCTCTTAACTGAAGGTTGCATAGTATAATAATGTGTAGTATATTCACCACCTCTGGAGTCAAGAGAGTTGGGTTCAATTTCCACCTGGAATGCTCATTGCCTAGATTGATTTGGGTTAGTCACTTACATTTTCTCAGCCTAATTTTTCTTATCTTTAAAGTAAGGAGATTGAATTAGTGCCTCTGAAGTCCCTTCTACCTCTAGATGATCTTATGAACCCTTATGATTTAATTTCTGATGATCTGTTATTCTTATTTCTTTCACTTGCCCAGTTCTTGTCACTCTAATAAAAAAAGAGAGCATATGGTATTTTAGGAATGCAGGATGGCTAAATAACCTTTGTGCCTCTCTTTCTAGGGAGCATTTGCTTTGGTGAAATTTTAGATGTTTATATGCTTTTCTGAGAAGGTTATGGAGATTAGCTAGGCAAGTTTCCTTTGCCTCTCTTTCAACTATTATAAACAATTTTTGGGAAAAGAATCAAGTATCATATTATGCCAAAATCTCGTACTATAATGGTTAGTATACAATTGCTAGGATAAGGGGAAGAAAAGGATTGGAAACATGACACTGAAAAAATTAGCTAAAACCCAGTTTTATCATCCTGAAGGGACATTCCCAAATAGCAAGGGTTACTCACTTTTTCAGGTAACACTCCCTTCCCCATTATTGCGGGCATACTTCTCCAGACTTTTTTATTCCAATTTGTGAACTAAAAAGTATCTCTTATAGTGAACATGGCAAGGTATTTGCAGGATTAGATACCAGGATGGATTCAAATCCAGATGCTTCCTAACTCTGTGACCATGGCTATGTCATTAAAGCTCTCTGAGTTTCATTTTATTTAAATACAAAAATTTTAAAAATGAAGACACTAATGTATCCATATCTCAGAATGATTCTAAGACTCTAATCAGTCAATTGACACAAAGCATTTTTCAAACCTCAAAGTATTATAGAAATGAGGTAGTATTATTCTATAGCATCTTATATCTTACTTATTTTGTGTATGAGTACTGAACATTTTTGTGATTATCATTCAATAATTTACATTGTGTCTGACTCTTCATGGCCCCATTTGAAATTTTCTTGCCAAAGATACTGGAATGGGTTTGCCATTTTCTTCTCTAATAGTTTTACAAATAAGAAAACTGAGGTAAACAGGGTTAAATGACTTGCCCGGAGTCACACAGCCAGTAAGGATCTGAAACTAGATTTGAACTCATGAAGATAAATCTTCCAGACTCCAGGCCAGCACTCTGCACTTGTATTATCTAGCTGCCCCACTGAACATTTTGGTGATGGTCAAAAAAAGATTGGCAAAGTAGGAAGGGATTACATTGTGAAGGGGTTAACATGCTAGTCTGTAGTAGGAAAGGCTCTGGAAGCCATAAATAAAACTACTTGGCATTCAATATGGTGTTTTAAGGATTCTAAGCCTTTTAAAAAATATTTTATCTTTGTATTTCACAAAGACAGAAACTTAAAGAGATAATGATTTGCCCATCAAAATACAATTACCACTAGTTAAAAAACAGAATTTGAATCCAGATCTCATAAGACTCTAACTGAACTCTGCTCAGTGTGCTGCCTAATGACACTGAGTTAAACTTAAAGGTATGATCTCCTTTCTATGACCTTGATTAGCAGGTTAATCCAGATTTTCTGACATCAACAGTATTTGGGGAACAGAACAAAAGTTCTTTTCCTTAATATTTTAAATTCAATAAGATTATACAATAGTTACATCCTGTTTTCTCTGTGACCTTCCAAGGTGATTTATTCTTGGCTCAAATTAAAGACTATACAAAGGGAAGAAGGTAGAACAAAATCTGTAACCACAGATAAGAATGTGTTGCAAAAACACACCTCTTTAGATTAAAATAAATACTCTGGAGAAGAAATCAAACAGTGTAACAGGCCTTAAGAAAAAAATTGCTTTTTCATTTTTGTGAAACAAATTAGGAAGAAAAAAGGGATTCATTTTTGAAAGAATAGGGGAGTAAAGCCTCATTAAAATTCTGATTAGTACACCTGTTCTCTAGGAGCTGCCAATCTTTCTTACCAAAAAAAAGCCACTACTATGTAGGCCTCTGTACTTGGAATCGATTTAAAAACAATGATGGCAAGGCCAGACATCATTGCCAGTTTAAGCAAGCTTAGACCAGTTATCAAAGTTTCATTTCAAAAAATTGATCAACTAGATATCATCAAGCTTCTCAGAATTCTAGGAAATAAAGGAGTGGACATAGTGGGAAAACAACATAAACTAAAAACTAATGATCTGAACTTCTGGTATGAATTTTATTTAAATTCTGGCTCACTTTTTACCTAGTGATTATGAAGGTAACAATGGGAGGTTTAGTATAATTATCCAGACATTTGAGGGAAATCATTGTCATATTTTATTTTCTTAGAATGATTTTAAAATGTTCATTCCAAAGGAATTTCTTTAAAGAAAGTCATTAATATAGATGTATATTTTATCTTTTTTGATGCTTTCAAGATGGAGAAAAGAATAAATAAAACCCCCCTTTAAGAAGTCAGCTCTTAAAAAGATGTTTTTCTCTTTTTCAATAAATCTCAGGTATCCCAAATAAGGGAGGGGGCAGATGAAGATAGGAAGAGATTTGTGACATTTTTGGTTCCTTTTTAAAAAATCACCTCACAATGGGCATCCATAGGAAACTCAACCTAGACAAAACCCAGAGATCTCTGCAGATTTACATATCTATAGAGAGAGGGTCTGATTAGCTAGGAAATCCTCCTGCTCTTACCACCTAATGAAACCTCAGAGATGGCAAGCCTGGAGCCTAGTGTCAGAGTCTTTCACAAATTGCTGGAGTGGGTTGAAGGAATTATTTAACCAATGAATCATGGCTTCAGGATAGGAAGAAACCAGAGAACCTGAGAATGTCAATAGTTGCTGTATGGAGAGTCCTAAAAGCTCCTGTACCCAGAATTCAAGAAAGAAGAGGAGTAAATATGTGTTGGCAGAACAGGAGGAAGTTTATGTGAAAACATGAAATGGAGGAGCAAACCAAGATCTACTTATCATTCACTCTAGAGACCAGGCCTGGAAGATTTGGTAAAAATCTAAGCTCTAGAACTCCTTCTCTTAGTCACATGTGTACTGACTGGGTGAAGGTGATCACATAACTCACTAAATCTAGCTGATTCTAGTTTCCCGAACTTCTACCTTTGCCATTCTCTTATCATCCTCACTTCTTTCCATTAATCCCTCTCCCCTGTTAACTTTCTAACCTCTGAAACTATAATTAAATAAACCAGTACAGTAATTATTGCCAAATTACAAAATCAAAGCATCCCTTTCTGATCACTGTATTCTTTATATGTACTGCCTTTCTTTGTTAGACCATAAATTATAGGTTGATTTAAGATTGCAGAGTAAAGGCAGGTGAGCTCTCCCACAAACACTTTCACATATCTTTAAATAATGACTCTGAACAAATTCTAGAGCAGAACCCACAGAAACTTTATACATTTTCTCTAATAAAGATTTCATTTCTCAAACATAAAAAAATGGAGTTAAATTTATAGAAATAAGAACCATTTCTCAATTGACATGATCAAAGGATAGGAACAGATAGTTTTCAGACAAAGTAATCAAAGACATTCATAGAAACATAAAATATGCTCTAAAACACTATTGATTGCAGAAATACAAATTAAAAAATCTATCCTCTACTATCTCATACCTGTCAGATTTGCTAATGTGACAGAAAAAAATGGCAAATTTTGGAGGAAATATGGGAAAATTAAATCGCTTATGTACTGTTGACAAAGTTGTATACTGATTCAACCATTCTGGAGAACAATTTAGAATTATGCCTAAAGACCTATAAACCCATGCATACCCTTTGATCAAGCAATACTACTACTAGATCTCTGTATATGCATAGGATATAGACTACTAGGTCTATATCCCAAAGAGGTAAAAAACAAAACAAAAAGGGAAGGGACCTTTGTGTACAAAAATATTTATAGCAGCATTTTTAGCTATCAAAGACAAATTGAAAATTGAGGGGATGTCCATCAATTAGGGAATGGCTGAGCAAGTTATATATAATTCTAATGGAATATTATTGTACTTTAACAAATGATAAACAGGATGATCAGAAAAAATGTGCAGTGTCCTACATCAACTGATCCAAAGTGACATGAGCACAACTAGAAGAATATTGTACAAAATAACAGTGATATCTACCATGACATATGATAAAAAATGCTTTCCCATCTCTAGAGAAAGAACTGATAGAAGCTGAATGGCAATTAAAAATATCTTTTCTTAAGATAATGATAAATGTATGAGGGGATGTGGGAAAACTTGGACACTAATACATTGTTGATGGAGTGGTTATCGGATGCATACCCTTTGATCCAGCAGTGTCTCTACTGACTCTGTATCCCAAAGTGATTATAAAAATTGAAAAGAACACACATGTGCAAAAATCTTAGTGGCAGCACTTTTTGTAGTGGAAGAAACTAGAAACTGAGTGGATTACCATCATTTGGGAAATGGCTGAATAAATAATGGAATGTAAATGCTATGGAATATTCTTGTTCTGTAAGAAACTATCAACAGGATGATTTCAGAAAAGCCTGGAAAGACTTACATGAATTGATGCTAAGTGAAGTGAGTAGAATTAAGGTAATATTGTACAGAACAACAACAAGATTGTATGATGATCGACTGAAGGTTCTTTTCAACAATGAGGCAAACCAAGTCAATTCCTATAGACTTGTGAGAGCCATCTACATCCAGAAAGAGAACTGTGGGGACCGAATTGATCACAATCTAGTATTTTATAGTATTTCCACCTTTTTTTGTTGTCGTTTGCTTGCTTTTTGTTTTCTTTTTCATTTTTTCCTTTTTTGATCTGATTTTTCTTGTGCAGCATGATTAATATGGTAACATGTATACAAGAAATGTGCATGTTTATTTCTCCTGTGCTGTGTTGGGGAGGGAGAAAAATTTGGAACCCAAGATTTTGCAAGGATGAATGTTGAAAACTATCTGTGAATATATTTTGAAAAAAATTAGCTATTATTTTTTAATTTAAGAAATACATTTTATTTGCTTTATTTTTCTTTTTATTTTGTCTGTATTTTCTTTTACAGAATAATCTACATCTAAATGTGTTTTGCATGACCATATGTCAAATTTCTCTGCTTCTCAATGTGAGTGAAGGAAATTGATTGAAGTGAAGCAGAAAATTTCCAATACAAAATTTTGAGAAAAATTTCAAAGTTGTTTTTACATGTAATTGAGAAAACAAAATAGTAAATAAGATAAAAAAACAAAATTGTTTTACGCCTCACAAAATTAATTTTTTGAGAATAGTTGAATGGAGTTGCTTCTACTGAGAATGTTGTGTAATTTTAATGTATGTAAGATCTCTTAATAAGAAAGAAACTTTAGGACATATTTTCTACTATTTTGTTCATTTGGGGGAGAAAATAATGAAGAAATAAATACAGTACAGAATTTCATATTTTAAAAGATTGTCATTTGTACGTAATTATTTATCATCCTCATTGTTCCCATTTTATTTTTTAATTAAGAATTCCTCATTTATGGGCAAAGATCACTTTTTATAGGGTTTTATAAAGATAAAACAATGAGAATATAATTTTAACAATGTTCTCTCAAGTGTTTCTTTTTTAATGAGAAGTAATGTCTGATTTTTTTCTCGTCTTTTAGAATGAAACTATGTAACACAATATCTTAATGATTTCTAGATTGTGCTATGTAAAGAACAGTTTTTCTTAGTGTGTTTTTGATTTTAGACTGTCACCTTTGCCTTTGGAATATTTCTTGAATATACTCTCTAGGGCCTGATCACCTCATGCATGAACTATTGCAATAATGGGTGTATCTGTCTCAATTCTATTCTCAGTCCAATCTGTCCTCTTTTCAGCAACTAAAGTGATTTTTTCTAAATCTAAAATTTAGAAAAAAATCACAAATGCTATCTTGAAACCAAGCATACACCCTTAATACATTCTAATAGCACAATTATTGGTTCCAGGTTCAAAAACAAAATGTTCTGTTTGATGCTCAAAGCCCTTAATAACCCAGCCCTTCTTATCTCTTTAGTCTTATGCCTTATTCTCTGCCGTGTACTCTTCAGTTCAGGGACATGTCTTGGCTATTCCATAGAGAAGACACTCCATCTCATGAATCTCGGTTTTATCCCTTACTTTCCCTTATGGCTAGAAGGCTCTCCCTCCAAAATGCTACCTATTGACTTCTGTGGCTTCCTTTAAATCTCAAGTCAAGATCCCATTTTTTTTACTGGACATTATCCCCAATCCTTCTCATGTCTAGTGTCTATTTTCTATTATTGTTTCATACTTATTTTCTATATAGCTAGCTTTATATATATTTGGTTGCATCTTATAAGTTTTTAGTCTTTTGCCATTGTATCCCTAGAACTTAACATAATGTTAACATGATAAGAACTTAATAAATAGTGATTTATTAATTAGTACTGTAATAATTAATAACTTTGCCTTCTGAAGTTTTAGGATACAAATTATTCTACTTTTGGTGATCATTATAGGAATATTGAAAAATCTCTGCCATTGGCCATCTACTTATTTTCTTCCTGCTTCTATAAATGTCCTTGAAATGATTCAACTTATGTCTCAAACCAAACTTATTACATGTTTTTCACATTTACAATATATTAATATACTTTACATACCAGATATATACTATGAAATTATGTCTAAGATGTTAGGATAAGAATGAAATATTTGATAAAAGTTACATTTGAAAATTGGGTAGGAATATGGACAAAATTAGGCTTAGACTAATACCTCATCCTTTATGCATAGATAAGCTCCACAAGCCTACCTCTATAGAAAAAGTCATATAACAGACAAATTAGAAAAATGTAAAATAACTACCTGTTAGATATATAAATGCATAAAAATTTAATGACTAAACAAGAGATTTACAGAAGATACAAGGGGTAATTTTGATAGCATAAAACAAACAAAAAAGATTTTACAAAACAAATCTTTTTTTTTTTTTAAATTTTAATATCTTTTTATTGATCGAACGCATGCCAGGGTAATTTTTTACAGCATTATCCCTTGCATTCATTTCTGTTCTGATTTTTTCCCTCCCTCCCTCCACCCCTTCCCCCAGATGGCAAGCAGTCCTTTACATGTTAAATAGGTTACAGTATATCCTGGATACAATATATTTGTGCAGAACCGAACAGTTTTCTTGTTGCACAGGGAGAATTGAATTCAGAAGGTATAAATAATCCAGGAAGAAAAACAAAAATGCAAGCAGTTTATATTCATTTCCCAGTGTTCTTTCTCTGGGTGTAGCTGCTTCTGTCCATCTTTGAGCAATTAAGGCTCTCTTTATCGAAGAGGTCCACTTCCATCAGAATACATCCTCAAACAGTATCGTTGTTGAGGTATATAATGATCTCCTGGTTCTGCTCATTTCACTCAGCATCAGATCATGTAAGTCTCGCCAGTCCTCTCTGTATTCATCCCGCTGGTCATTCCTTACAGAACAATAATATTCCATAACATTCATATACCACAATTTACTCAACCATTCTCTAATTGATGGACATCCTTTCATTTTCCAGCTTCTAGCCACTACAAACAGGGCTGCCACAAACATTTTGGCACATACAGGTCCCTTTCCTTTCTTTAGTATCTCTTTGGGGTATAAGCCCAGTAGAAACACTGCTGGATCAAAGGGTATGCACAGTTTGATAACTTTTTGAGCATCGTTCCAAATTGCTCTCCAGAATGGCTGGATGTGTTCACAATTCCACCAACAATGTATCAGTGTCCCTGTTTTCCCACATCCTCTCCAGCATTCTCCATTATCTTTCCCTGTCATTCTAGCCAATCTGACAGGTGTATAGTGGTATCTCAGAGTTGTCTTAATTTACATTTCTCTGATTAATAATGATTTGGAGCATATTTTCATATGTCTATAAATAGTTTCAATTTCTTCATCTGAGAATTGTCTGTTCATATCCTTTGACCATTTATCAATTGGAGAATGGTTTGATTTCTTATAGATTAGAGTCAATTCTCTATATATTTTGGAAAGGAGGCCTTTATCAGAACCTTTGATTGTAAAAATGTTTTCCCAGTTTATTGTTTCCCTTCTAATCTTGTTTGCATTTGTTTTGTTTGTACAAAAACTTTTCAATTTGATATAATCAAAATTTTCTATATTGTGGTCAATAGTGATCTCTAGTTCTTCTTTGGTCATAAATTCCTCCCTGTTCCACAGGTCTGTGAGGTAAACTATCCTATGCTCTTCCAATTTATTTATAAACTCATTCTTTATGCCTAGGTCATGAACCCATTTTGACCTTATCTTGGTGTATGGTGTTAAGTGTGGGTCAATGCCTAGTTTCTGCCATACTGATTTCCAATTTTCCCAGCAATTTTTGTCAAATAATGCATTCTTATCCCAGAAACTGGTGTCTTTGGGTTTGTCAAACACTATATTATTAAAATTATTGGCTGTTTTGTCCTTTGAACCTAACCTAATACAATATTAAATAGTAACAGTGATAGTGGGCAACCTTGTTTTACTCCTGATCTTATTGGAAATGGTTGCAGTTTGTCCCCATTACATATGATGCTTATTGCTGGTTTTAAATAGATGGTACTGATTATTTTAAGGAAAAGTCCATTTATTCCTATACTCTCAAGAGTTTTTAATAGGAATGGATGTTGGATTTTATCAAATGCTTTTTCTGCATCTATTGAGATGATCATATGGTTTTTGTTAATTTAATTATTAATATGGCCAATTATATTGATAGTTTTCCTAATATTGAACCAGCCCTGCATTCCTGGTATAAATCCTACTTGACCATGATGTATTATCCTGGGGATGATTTTCTGTAGTCTTTTTGCTAATATCTTATTTAAGATTTTAGCATCAATATTCATTAGGGAGATTGGTCTATAATTTTCTTTCTCTGTTTTCAACCTACCTGGTTTAGGTATCAGTACCATGTCTGTGTCATAAAAGGAGTTTGGTAGGTCTCCTTCATTCCCTATTTTTTCAAATTGTTTATAAAGCACTGGGGCTAATTGTTCTTTGAATGTTTGGTAGAATTCACATGTAAATCCATCTGGTCCTGGGGATTTTTTTTTAGGGAGTTGATTAATAGCTTGTTCTATTTCTTTTTCTGAAATGGGACTATTTAAGCAATTTACTTCCTCCTCTGATAATCTGGGAAGCCTATATTTTTGGAGGTAGTCATCCATTTCGCTTAGGTTATCAAATTTATTGGCATAAAGTTGGGCAAAGTAACCCCTTATTATTTCTTTAATTTCCTCTTCATCAGTGGTAAGTTCTCCTTTTTCATTTTTAAGACTGCCAATTTGATTTCCCTCTCTTCTTTTTCTAATCAGATTTACCAAAGGTTTATCAATTTTTTTGGTTTTTTCATAAAACCAACTCTTAGTTTTATTTATTAGTTCAATAGTTTTTTAACTTTCTATATTATTAATTTCTCCTTTTAATTTTAGAATTTCAAGTTTAGTAATTGATTGGGGTTTTTTAATTTGGTCTTTTTCTAACTTTTTAAGTTCCAGGCCCAATTCATTGATCTTCTCTTTTTCTATTTTATTCAAGTAAGCCTCTAAGGATATAAAATTTCCCCTTATTATTGCTTTGGCTGCATCCTATAAATTTTGATATGATGTCTCGTTGTCATTTTCTTGAGTGAAATTATTAATTGTATCTATAATTTGCTGTTTCACCCAATCATTCTTTAAGATGAGATTATTTAGTTTCCAATTACTTTTTGGTCTATTTACACCTAAATTTTTGTTGAATGTAGTTTTTATTGCATTGTGGTCTGAAAAGAAAGCATTTAGTATTTCTGCCTTCCTGCATTTAATTTTGAGGTCTTTATGTCCTAATATATGGTCTTTACAAAACAAATCTAAAGAAATTTAATATTAAAAAGGAAACAATTTACTGGAGGAAAATCTTTACAGGAAATGTCTCTGATAAAATTCTCATTTCTAACATATAGAAGGAATTGATTCAAATTTATGACAATAAGAACCATTACTGCACTGATAATCATACTAAGGATATGAACAAGTAATTCTCAAGAGGAAAAAAAATACAAAAACTTAGCCTGACAAAAACTATGTGAAAAAATGCTGTGTCACTAAAAATGAGAGAAATGCAAATTATAACTATTCTAATTATATATTATAACTATAAACTATTCTAAAGTTCAACTTTATGTCCACAAGTGTGGCAATGATGAAAATGACAATATTAAAGGGGAAAATAGGCACACTGATGTATTGTTGGTAAATCTGTGAATGGGTACAATCATTATAGAAAACAATATAGGATTATAAGAAAAAAGTCACAAGACAGTATATGTCCAGCTATACAACCATTAAAGCTAAATCTAATAAACATCAATGAAAGGAAAAAGCTACTTGTAAACTATTTTGGGGAAAATAAGTGGCATATCAGATAGAATGCCTGCTCTGGAGTCAGGGAAATGAGTTAATTGTGTGACTCTGTGCACCTCCCTTAATCCCATTTGTCTCAGTTTCCTTATCTGCAAAATGAATGGGATAAGAAAATGACAAACCACTCCAGTATTTTTGATAAGAAAACCCCAAAAGATAGTAACTGTACAACAAAAAAACTACATAAAATATTTACAAATCAAAACCTTCAATTGGGAAATGTTGAACAAAATATGGTAATGATCCCAATATTCCAATATGATGGAATACTATTGTTTGAACAAATTAGGGAAAAGATTATTTCAAAGAAATAAAGGAAAAGATATAGGAAAACAAATGGATTTATGCATAGTGAAATGAAGAAAACCAGAAGAATATTTAATATTAGTGCTGTTAAAATGTACAATTTTGAAAACATGTATAACTGAAAAAGAATAAAGTGTGCAGAACTAAAGTTATACAATAAAAATCACAATATAAAGATAATTTTGTGAGATATAATTGTGATCAATGCAATGACCATCCATGGTACTAGAGGATTGATAGCGTACTATACTATCCATGTTTTGACAGAGAGGAGAAGCATTTAAATTACAGAATGAAATATATTTTTTGAATGGATATTGATGGAATTTAACCTATGTTTTACTATATACTATGCCATATAATGCCTACAGATCTGGGCATACAAGTAGCCCAGAAAATCTAAGCTCAAATATTATCTTGGATATTTACTAGCTTTATCACCACAGGAAACTCACTTTTAGTTTGCCTTAGTTTCTGAAATTGAAAAATGAGGATAATAATCTGTCCCCAGAGATTGTTGTGACAATCAAATGAAATAATATTTGCAAAGTTCTTAGCCAAAACCTGGAACATAGTTGGTGCTATGATAATGTTAGCTAATATCATCATTATCATAATCATCATATTTGTTACAAGGAACTTGATTTAATTTTTCTTTTCAGTGGATTATGAAGTTAGGAATGGGGAAAAAAATAGATTTCTGCTCACCAAGTAAAACTTTAATACATTTTAAACCCCCCTCCCAAAGAAAGTATATTAGTGTTGCATAAGTAATTTTATGCTAATCATCATAAGACAATATTTGCAAAGTACTTAGCAAAGTGTCTGATACATAGTTAGATTTTCCAAGTAAAACTTTAATACATTTTTAAATCCCTTACCAAAGAAAGTATATCTAGTGTTGCATATGTAATTCATGCTAATCATCATGAGATATTTGTAAAGTGCTTAGCAAAATGTATGACATAATATATACTATGTAAATACATGTTTCTTTCCTTTTTCTCTAATCAAGAAATTCCATTTGCCTATAATTCTGTGTTACAAACTTCTATATCTCTAGCTTTATATCTATGCATTTGTCCACCCCTCTATCAATCTATCATGTTTGGCAAATGTCACTGAACCACTGAGTAATATTTTGGTTAATGGGAAAAGTGACTCATGACTGGATAGAAGAGTAAAAACTGTAATCAAATGAATTTTACTTTTATTAGTAGCAAAATTATAGAATTTTAAATTCTAATTAGTTTAGTTCTCATTAATAATGGCATGAACACTTAGAAAAAAAGCAGTGATTATTTAAAGTCCAGCATGGCTTTATATCAAGTAATATATTTTTTATACACCTGCCTTAAGCAAACTGAAATTTGGGGAAGACCTTAGCTTACAAAAGCCATGGTCTCCCACTTCATTTGGGCCCATCTCCAATTATCCAATTGCTATATTTTGCCACTAGATCCAGATTGCTCCAGAGGAATGAGTGAGGCTGGTGACTTTGCATAGTTTTGCTTCACTTAAATCCAGCTTGCAAGTCATGATATCACCTTCCTGATGTCATTGGTCCTCTTCAAAAACAAAGGACAAACATCAATTTGTGAGTGATAATACTTGCCCCATGTGGGAAACAACTGACCAGTTCCAGCTGGGCAATGACCCTTTCTTCCTTCCTTCCTAGCTTCCTTCTTTCCTTCTTTCCTTCCTAGCTTCCTTTCTCCCTTCCTTCCTAGCTTCCTTCTTTCTTTCTTTCCTTCCTTCCTTCTTCCCCTTCTTCTTTCCTCCCTTCTTTCCTTCTTTCCTTCCTTCCTTCCTTCCTTCCTTCCTAGCTTCCTTCTTTCCTTCTCTCACTCTCTTTCTCTCCTTCTTCTGTCTCCATCCATATAGGAAATGATGGCTTACTTTTGAGTGCTCTGCCCAAAGGAATATAAATTTGATTGCTGAAATCTTGCAAGGTATCTTGGAGTTTAAGGGCTATGTTTCTTTTTTCCTCTTCACTTATTTATCATTATCATTAAAAACACACAAACATGGGACAGCTAGAAGGTATAGTGAATAGCATATTACCTATGGAGACAGGAGTATGTGACCTCAGACATTTAATACTTACTAGCTGTGTGATCCTAGATAAGTCACTTAACCCAATTTGCCTCTCAAAAATTAATTAAAAACAAACAAAAAAAATTGGGACACAGATTCTCAGGCAGAGACAAGATGGTGGAGAGGGCACACATTTCTTTCTGATCTTTTCCTACTATCCTCACCCTAATTAACAAATCTATCCTCTGTATTAGCTCTGAACTGGCAGAATCCACAAATATTGGGAGTGTAACAAATTACCAGCAAAAGAAAATTTTGAAGATTGACAGAAAATGTCTGTTTCAATCAGGAATGGAGAGAGGTACGTGAAATGCAAGCAAGCTGAACACAGACACTGAACACAGGCAACACAGACCCAGGGCAATGAGCTTGGAGAATCTATAAAGAGGAATCTATGGGGAGGAATCTACATCAGGGTTGGCTACTTTGCCCTGGCTGCAAACCAATAGATCAGCAGAGAAGTTATAGAACATAAAACGCAAACCAAAAAGGTAAACAGAGAACCCCAAGATGCCAGAATTTCACAGGACCTGGCTAGGCCAACCCAGCACTGGGTGTGAGTCAGCATTAACTCAGCACAGTCGCAGTCCTTTGTAGAGGAAGCTTAGACAACCTCCCTTGCACAAAAAAAAAAAAAAATTAGATTTCAACTTAAAAAAAAATAAAGAAAGAAGCAAAAAGATCTCTGACCATAGATAGTTTTTATGATGAAAGAGAAGAACAGATTTCAAACCCTGAGGGGACTAAACACAGTTCATCTCCAGATAAAGCCTAAAAAGGTAATAAAAATTGGTCTCCATCACACAAAGCTCTCCTAGAAGACTATGAAAGATCTTGAAAGGGAGCAGGAAAAAAATGGAGAAAGGGAATGAGAACTTTACAATAGGGTTTGGAAAAGGCAACACAGAAATTATCTGATGAAAATTCACTACAAAATAGGTAAATGGAAAAAGCATATAACTCCTTAAAAATAGATTTGATAAAATGGTAAAGGAAAACAACTCTCTGAAAAAATAGAATTTGTGAAAGGGAAAAAAATTCCATAGAACAAGACAACTCATTTTAAAAAATCAATTGAACAAATACAAAAAGAAGTTAAAAAAAAAAAAAAGCAGATAAAGAAAACAATTCACTAAAAATCAAACTGAATAAATGGAAAGGAATGGCTCAATGAGACATCAAGAATCAGTCAAGCAAAACCAAAAAAAAAAAAAAATGAAAAAAATAGAAAAAAATGTAAAATATCTACTTGGGAAAACAACTGACTTGGAAAATAGATCTAGGAAACACAATCTAAAGATTATTTTACTCCCAGAAAAGTATGATGAAAAAAGGAGTCTAGACACTATTTTACAGGAAATCATCAATGAGATGATTTCTCCATCACACAAAGCTCTCCTAGAAGACTATGAAAGATCTTGAAAGGGAGCAAGAAAAAAATGGGGAAAGGGAATGAGAACTTTACAATAGGGTTTGGAAAAGGCAACACTGAAATTATCTGATGAAAATTCAGTACAAAATAGATGTCATAGAATCAGAAGGTAAAATAGCCATTGAAAGAATTCACCACACCTACTGAAAGAGACCTCAAAATTAAAACTCTAAGGAATATTGTGGCTAAATTTCAGAAATATCAGACTAAAGAAAAAATATTACAAGCAGCCAGAAAAACAAAATCAAATACTGAGGATTATCCAGGACTTAGCAGCATTCACCTTAAAGGATGGAAGGACCCTGATCTGATATTCTGAAAGGGAAAGAAACTTAGCATGCATCTAGGAATAAACTGCCCCACTAACTATGAGCATTTTCTTTCAGGGAAGAAGATGGATATTCAATGAAACATGTGAATTCCATTTATTTCTGATAAAAAGACCGGAGTTAAGCAAAAAAAGAAAAAAAATTACCTCCAAATACAGAACTCAAGAGAAGCATAAAAAAGTAAAAAGAAAAGAATTATTGAGAACTGTATTTCTGTTACAGGTATACATAGAGAATGAATGTACAATTTAATTTTATTGTTATAAAAAAGAAACTAGAGTGGAAAGGGGTTTGTACCAGAAAAAGGGGAAAGTGGAGGTAAAATGAAAGAAATTACATCTCAGGAAGAGGTTAAAAAAACCTGTTATAATTGAGGGAAAGAAAGGAGGGTGACAAGTAGTGTGTGAAACTTTCATCAGATTGGGCTCAAAGAAAAAAATATTAGACATATTTGGTTTCACAGAGAAACTTCTCTCACTTTATAGAAACTTCTCACTTCATAGAACCGTGGGTAGTGAAAGGCCATTAGGGAAGGGGTAGACTAAATAGAACAGAAAACAGAAATAGTAGGGGAAAGGTATAAAAAAGGGAGAGGACCTCTAAAGGGTAAGGACTGCTTGAGGCAAGTAGGGCTTATAAGTAAAAGACTGAGGAGGAGGGAAAGAGGAAAAGGAAGGAGAAAATCATAATTTGGGATTAATAAGATGGCAAGAAATATAGAATTAGTAGTTTTAACCATAAATATTAATAGGGTGAACTCTCCAATAAAGCATAAGCAGATAGGAGACTGGATTAAAATCTAGAATCCTACAATGTGTTGCTTACAAAAAACACATTTAAAGCAGAGCTATACATACGGAGTAAAGGTAAAAGGCTGGAACAAAATCTATTATACTTCAGGTACAGTAAAAAAAAGCAGGGATAGCCATCCTGATTTCAGATCAAGCAAAAGCAAAATTGATCTAATTAAAAGAGATAAGGAAGCTAAAGGGTACTATAAGTAATGAAGCAATATCAATATTAAACAGATATGGACCAAATGGCATAGTATCTAAATTTTTAAAGGAAAAGTTAAGAGAGTTGCAAGAAGAAATAGACAGCAAAACTATAATATTGGTGGATCTCAACTTTGCTCTCTCAGAATTAGATGAATCAAACCACAAAACAAATAAGAAAGAAGTTAAAGAGGTAGATAAAATACTAGAAAAACTAGATATGATAGATCTTTGGAGAAAATTGAATGGAGACAGAAAGAAGTACAGTTTCTTCTTGGCAGTTCATGGAATGTATATAAAATTGACGATATATTAGGACATAAAGACCTCAAAATCAAATGCAGAAAGGCAGAAACAGTAAATGCATTTCTTTCCTGACCACAATGCAATAAAAATTACATTCAATAAAAGACTAGGGGAAAATAGACCAAAAAGTAATTGGAAATGAAATAATCTCATCCTTAAGAATCAATGCGTGAAACAACAAATCATTGTCACAATTAATAATTTCATTCAAGAGAATGACAATAATGAGACAACATACCAAAATTTGTGGGATGCAGCCAAAGCAGTAATAAGGGGATATTTTTATATCTCTAGATGCTTACTAATCTAAAAGTGATAAAGAGAAGATCAATGAATTGGGCTTGCAACTAAAAAAGCTAGAAAAAGAACAAATTAAAAACCCCAATCAAATACCAAACTTGAAATTCTAAAAACAAAAAATTAATAAAATTGAAAGTTAAAAAGAAACCTATTGAATTAATAAATAAAACTAAGAGTTGGTTTTGTGAAAAGACCCACAAAATAGATAAATCTTTAGTTGATTGGATTAGAAAAAGAAATGTGGAAAATCAAATTGTTAGTCTCAAAAAAGGAAAAGGGAAAACTTTCCAAAAATGAAAAGGGAATTATAGCAATAATTAGGAATTATTTTGCCCAACTTTATGCCAATAAATTTGATAATCTAAGTGAAATGAAGGAATACCTACAAAAATATAGACTGCCCAGATTAACAGAAGAAGAAATAAATTATTTAAATACTTTTAGAAAATTTTAGAAAAAGAAATAGAACAAGCTATTAATCAACTCCCTAAGGGAAAAAATCTCCAGGACCAGATGGATTTACCTGAGAATTCTACTAAACATTTAAAGAACAATTAATTTCAATACTATATAAACTTGGGGGTGGAGCCAAGATGGCAGAGAGGACACACTCATCTATCTAAGCTCTCCTTTATCCTCAGACTACTTTTTATGAAACCTTGGAACCTAGTGCTTGACTGTAAAAACCCACAAATATTGTGAATATAACACATTACCAACAGAAGATAATCTCAAAGGTCTGTTTTGGCTCGCAGGTGGGGAAAGATAGGACAGGCCCAGCATCAGGCAAGTAGGAAGTGAAAGCATGGACAACCACTTGCACTGAGCAGATTGGAGGGAAGTGGGGTGTGACCTCAGCCAGGAAAAAAATTTCTGGGAAGAACTTTACCACAGTGTTGGCTATTCTACTCTTGCAGCAAGCCAGTAGATCAGTAGAGAAGCTATAAACAGAAGGGATAAGACTATAACCCCCAAAAGGTAGAATTTCTTGGGACCTGGCCACACCCACCCAGCACAGAAAGGGATTCAGCGTGATCTCAGTGTGTAACCACTGATCCCAGTGCAGATCCTAACTCTGGTGCAGATGCTAATCTCAATGCTGATACTGACTCCAGTACAGCCATTGCTCTCCCTTTGCTGCTTCATTGCTACTTCCTGTTGTCTGTGGAGGAAGCTTGGTAACCCCACGCTGCCCTAAAAGCAGAATGCAGTTGCTTTTTTTTTTCCCTCCAAAATGAGTAAAAAGGCAAAGCAGGCTCTAAAAATAGATAGCTTAAACTAAAAGAAAGCAGACTTCAAACCCTGATGCAACTAAAAGCAGATTATCTCCAGATGAAGCCCCAAATGGTAATATAATCTGGTCCCTATCACACAAGGCTCTCATAGAAGAAATTTTTTTTAGAGGCTCTTAAAAAAGAGCTAGAGGAAAAATGGAGAAAAAAAAGGCAAGTTTTGCAAGAGGTTCTGGATAAATCATGTTACCCTTTAAAAGGTAGAGGGCATAAAGAAATCAACTTCCTGAAAAACAGAATTAGTGAATTGGAAAAAGAAAATAGCTCCCTAAAAATAAAATGGGCAAAATGGAAAAACAGTCCATAGAACAAACAACTCATTTAAAAACTCAATTGAACAATTATAAAAAAAACAAAAAACAAAAATCAAAAACAAAAACAAAGTAAATTAAGGAAAAAATTCATTAAACATTAGAATTGAACAAATGGAAATGAATGACTTGAGGAGACACTAAGAATCAGTCAACAAAACCAAAAAAAAAAAAATTAAAAATGGAAAAAAAAAGTTAAAGACATACTTGGGAAAACAACAGATCTGGAAAATAGATCTAAGACAAATAATCTCAGGATTATTGGGCTTCCTGAAAATTATGAAGAAAAAAGCCTAGACACTATTCTCAGGAAATCATCAAAGAGAACTGCCCAGATATTATAGAAACGGAAGGTAAAATACGTATTGAAGGAATTCATCAATCACCTATTGAAAGAGATCCCCAAATCAAAACTCCAAGAAATATAGTGACTAAATTCCAGAACTATCAGACCAAGGAAAAAACATCACAAGCAACTAGGAAAACAAAACAAAACAAAACAATTTAAATACAGAGGCACCACAATAAGGATTTTTCAGGATCTAGTAACATCCACATTAAAGGAAAGAAGGGCCTGGAATCTGGTGGGATCCAAGGCTAATGAACTTGGTATGCAGCAAAGAATAATTTACCCAGCCAAACTGAGCATTTTCTTCCAGGGAAGAAAATGGATATTCAATGAAATAGGTGAATTTCATCTATTTCTGATGAAAAAACCACAACTAAATAAAAAAGTTTGACCTCCAAATATAGGACTCAAGAGAAACATAAAAAAGTAAAAAGAAAACTTGGGAACTATATTTCTGTTATGAGTATACATAAAGAGTACATGAATGATTTGGTTTTTCTGTTATAATATAAAAAAAGAATCCAAAGGTAGAAAGGAAATTGTACCAGAAAAAGAGAAAAATGGAGATAGAGGGAAACTACATCTCACAAAGAGGCAAAGGAAACCTATTATATCTGAAGGAAAGAAGGGAGGGGGATGAACATACTGTGAATCTTATTTTCATTAGAATTGCTTCAAAGAGAAAATATTAGACATATTTGATTTACAGAGAGACTTCTCCCACCTCATTGAAAAGTGGGAGGAGAAAGCAAAAAAGGAAGGAGTAGGCTAAATAGAAGAAAATACAGAAATTGTAAGGGACAGATTTAAGAAAATGGCAGGGACTCTAAGGGTCCCTGAGGTAGGAATACTTACCTAAGGGTAAAAGGTAGGAATCCTAAAGAGGGAGGGTTGTGTGAGGCAAGTGGTACTCACAAGTTTAATGCTGGGGAGGGAGGTAAGGGGGAAAGGAAAGAGAAAAGTGTAATTTGTGGTTAACAAGATGGTAGGAAATACAGAATTAGTAATTTTAACCATAAATACGAATGAGGTAAACTCCCTCATAAAGCAGAGGTGAATAGCAGACTGGATTAAAAGTCAGAATCCTATAATATGTTGTTTTTAGGAAACACATTTGAAGTAAGGTGATACATACATAGAGTAAAGGTAAAAGGGTGAAGCAAAATCTACTATGCTTCAGATGAAGCAAAAAAAAAGTGATAGTCATCCTGATCTCAAATCAAGCAAAAGCAAAAATTGATCAAATTAAGAGATAAGGGAGGGCACTATATCTTGCTAAAGGGTAGCATAGATGATAAAAGAATATCAATATTAAACATATATGCACCAAGTAGTGTAGCATCTAAATTCCTAAAGGAGAAATTAAGAGAGTTGCAAGAAGAAATAGACAGCAAAATTATACTAGTGGGAGATCTCAAACTTGCACTCTCAGAACAGATAAATTAAACCACAAAATAAATAAGAAAGAACTTAGAAAGGTAAATAGAACACGAGAAAAATTAGGTGTGATATATCTTTGGAGAAAATTAAATGGAGACAGAAAGGAGTACACTTTCTTTTCAGCAATTCATGGAATCGATACAAAAATTGATCATATATTAGAACATAAAGACCTCAAATTCAAATGCAGAAAGGCAGAAACAATAAATGCATCCTTTCCAGATCATGACACAATAAAAATTACATTCAATAAAAAGCAAGGGGAAAATAGAAAAAAGTAATTGGAAACTAAATAATCTCATCCTAAAGAATGATTGGGTGAAAAAGCAAATCATTGACATCATTAATGATTTCACCCAAGAGAGTGACAATAATGAGACAATGTACCAAAATGTATGGGATGCAGTCAAAGATGTAATAAGGAGAAATTTTATATTCTAGAAGCCTACTTGCATAAAGTAGAGAAAGAGAAAATAATTGAATTAGGCTTGCAACTAAAAAAGCTAGAAAAGGAGCAAATTAAAAACCTCCAATTAAACACTAAACTTGAAATTTTAAAAATAAAAGGAGAAATTAATAAAATTGAAAGTAAAAAAAAAACTATTGAATTAATAAATAAAACTAAGAGTTGGTTTTTCTTTTCCTTTTTTTTTTTTTTTTAATAATTTTTTATTGATAGAATGCATGCCAGGGTAATTTTTACAGCATTATCCCTTGCATTCATTTCTGTTCCGATTTTACCCCTCCCTCCCTCCACCCCTTCCCCGAGATGGCAAGAGTCCTTTACATGTTGAATGCGTTGCAGTATATCCTAGATACAATATATGTGTGCAGAACCAAACAGTTTTCTTGTTGCACAGGGAGAATTGGATTCAGAAGGTATAAATAACCCGGGAGGAAAAACATAAATGCAAGCAGTTTATATTCATTTCCAGTGTTCTTTCTCTGGGTATAGCTGCTTCTGTCCATCTTTGATCAATTAAGGCTCTCTTTATCGAAGAGGTCCACTTCCATCAGAATACATCCTCAAACAGTATCATTGTTGAGGTATATAATGATCTCCTGGTTCTGCTCATTTCACTCAGCATCAGTTCATGTAAGTCTCGCCAGTCCTCTCTGTATTCATCCTGCTGGTCGTTCCTTACAGAACAATAATATTCCATAATGTTCATATACCACAATTTACTCAACCATTCTCCAATTGATGGACATTCTTTCATTTTCCAGCTTCTAGCCACTACAAACAGGGCTGCCACAAACATTTTGGCACATACAGGTCCCTTTCCTTTCTTTAGTATAAGAGTTGGTTTTATGAAAAAAAACAACAACAACAACAACAACAACAACAAAATAGATAAACCCTTGGTAAATTTGATTAGAAAAAAGGAAAGAGGAAAATCAAATTGTTAGCTTTAAAAATAAAAAGGGAGAACTTGCCACTAATAAAGAGGAAATTAGAGCAATAATAAGGAGTTACTTTGTCCAATTTTATGCTAATAAACTTGATAATCTAAGTGAAATGGATGACAACCTTCAAAAACATAGGCTGCCCAAGTTAATAGAGGAAAAAGTAACTGGATTAAACAGTCTCATTTTAGAAAAAGAAATTGAACAAGTTATTAATTAACTCCCTAAAAAAAATCCCCAGAATTAGATTGATTTTCATGTGAATTCTACCAAACATTTATAGAACAATTAACTCCAATGCTATATAAGCTATTTGAAAAATACAGATAGAAGGAATCCTACCAAATTTCTTTTATGATACAGGCATGGTACTGATACCAAAACCAGGTAAGTTGAAAATGAATATTGATGCAAAAAATCTTAAATAAAATATTAGCAAAAAGATTACAGAAAATCATCCCCAGGATAATACACCATGACCAAGTAGGATTTATACCAGGAAGGCAGGGCTGGTTCAATATTAGGAAAACTATTAGCATGATTGACTATATCAAGAACCAAATTAACAAAAACCATATGATCATTTCAATAGATGCAGAAAAAGCATTTGATAAAATCCAACATCCATTCCTATTTAAAAAAAAAAAAACTTGAGAGTATAGGAATAAATGGACTTTTCTTTAAAATGGTCAGTAGCTTCTATTTAAAACCACCATTGAGCATCATATATAATGGGGATAAATTGGAATCATTGTCAATAAAATCAGGAGTGAAACAAGGTTGCCCACTATCACCATAACTATTCAATATTGTATTAGAAATGCTAGTTTTGGCAATAAGAGATAAGAAAGAAATTAAAGGAATTAGAGTAGGTAATGAGGAAACCAAATTATCACTTATCACTCTTTGCTGATGATATAATGGTATACTTAGAGAACCCCAGAGATTCTACTAAAAAGTTATTAGAAACAATCCACAAAAGAGGAAGGAATTTATGACCAAAGAAGAACTAGAAGTCATTATCAATCACAAAATAGAAAATTTTGATTATATCAAATTGGAAAAAAAATTTGTATAAACAAAACTAATGAAGACAAGATCAGAAGGGAAACAATAAACTGGGAAAACATTTTTACAGTCAAAGATTCTGATAAAGGCCTCATTTCCAAAATATATAGAGAATTGACTCTGATTTATAAGAAATCAAGCCATTCTCCAATTGATAAATGGTCAAAGGATATAAACAGACAATTCTTAGATGAAGAAATTGAAATTATTTCTAGCCATATGAAAAGATGCTCTAAGTCATTATTAATCAGAGAAATGCAAATTAAGACAACTGAGATACCACTACACACCTGTAAGATTGGCTAGAATGACAGGAAAAGATAATGTGGAATGCTGGAGACGATGTGGGAAATCTGGGACACTAATACATTGTTGGTGGAATTGTGAATACATCCAGCCATTCTGAAGAATAGTTTGGAACTATGCTCAAAAAGTTATCAAATTTTAACCCAGCAGTGTTACTATGGGGCTTATATCCCAAAGAGATTTTAAAGAAGGGAAAGGGACCCATATGCACAAGAATGCTTATGGCAGGTCTCTTTGTAGTGGCCAGAAACTGGAAACTGAGTGGATGCCTATCAATTGGAGAATAGCTCAATAAATTGTGGTATATGAATATTATGGAATGTTATTGTTCTGTAAGAAATGACCAGCAGGAGGATTTCAGAAAGGCCTGGAGAGGCTTACATGAACTGATGCTGAGTGAAAAGAGCAGGACCAGGAGATCAGTATATACTTCAGCAACAATACTATATGATGATCAATTCTCATGGACGTGGCTCTCTTCAACAATGAGATGGACCAAATCAGTTCCAATGGAGCAGTAATGAATTGAACCAGCTATACCCAGTGAAGGAACTCTGGGAGATGACTATGAACCACTACCTAGAATTCCCAATCCCTCTATTATTGTCCACCTGCATTTTTGATTTCCTTCACAGGTTAATTGTACACTATTTCAAAGTCCGATTCTTTTTGTACAGCAAAGTAACTATATGGACATGTATACATATATTGTATTTAACTTATACTTTGACATATTTAATGTATTGGTCAATCTGTGACCTGGGGGAGGGGTTGGGGGAAAGGAAGGAAAAAATTGGAACAAAAAATTTGGCAATTGTCAATGCTGAAAAATTACTCATGCGTATATATTGTAAATAAAAAGCTATAATAAAAAATAATACACAAATTTAGCAAAGTTGCAGGACACATAATAAATCCAAATAAATCATCACCATTTTTGTACATCATTGACAAAATTCAACAGCAAGAGATATAAAGAGAAATTCCATTTAAAATAACTGCTGATAATATAAAATATTTGGGAATCTATCTGCCAAGGGAAAATCAGGAACTATATGAGTAAAAGTACAAAACAGTTACCATACAAATAAAGTCAGATCTAAACAACTGGAAAAATATTAAGTGCTCTTGGATAGGTCGAGCAAATATAATAAAGATGACAATACTCCCTAAACTAATCTATTTATTTAGTGCTATATCAGTCAGACTTCCAAGAAACTATTTTAATGACCTAGAAAAAATAACAATAATATTCATCTGGAAGAACAAAAGGTCAAGTATTTCAAGGGAACGAATGAAAAAAAAAAATCAAATGAAGGTGGCTTAGCTGTACCTGATCTAAAACTATATTGCAAAGCAGTGGTCACCAAAACCATTTGGTATTGTCTAAGAAATACACTAGTTGACCAGTGGAATAGGTTATGTTTACAGGACAAAACAGTCAATAACTATAGCAATCTAGTGTTTGACAAACCCTAAAACCCCAGCTTTTAGGATAAGAATTCACTGTTTGACAAAAACTACTGGGAAAATTTGAAATTTGTATAGCAGAACCTAGGCATTGACTCACACTTAACACTATACACCAAGACAAGATCAAAATGTGTTCATGATCTAGGCATAAAGAATGAAATAATAAATAAATTAAAAGAACACAGGATAGTTTACCTCTCAGACTTTTGGAGGAGGAAGGAATTTGTGACCAAAGATGAACCAGAGGCCATTTTTGATCACAAAATAGAAAATTTCTATCATATTAAGTTAAAAAGCTTTTGTACAAACAAAACTAATACAAATGAGATTAGAAGGGAAACAATAAATTGAGAAACATTTTTACAGTTAAAGGTGCTGATAAAGGCCTCGCTTCCAAAATATAGAGAGAATTGACTCAAATTTATAAGAAATCATGCCATTCTCCAATTCATAAATGGTCAAAAAGATATGAACAAACAATTTTCAGGTCAATAAATTGAAACTATATCTAGACATATGAAAAGGCATTCCAAATCATTATTGATCAGAGAAATGCAAATTAAGACAACTTACATACCTGTCAGATTGGCTAAGATAACAGGAAAAGATTATAACAAATTTTGAAGGGGATGTGGGAAAACTGGGACACTGATGCATTGTTGATTGATTTGTGAATCCTTCTAGAGGGCAATTTGGAACTATATTCAAAAAGTTATCAAACAGTTTTTTATCCAGAAGTTTTACGACTTTATATCCCAAAGAGATATTGAAGAAGGGAAAGGGACCTGTATGTGGAAAAATATTTGTAAGAGCCCTTTTCATACTGGCTAAAAACTGGAAATTGAATCGATGTCTATCAATTGGAAAATGACTGAATAGAGTGTGATATATGATTACTATGGAATATTATTGTTCTATAAGAAATGACCAGCAGGATGAATACACAGAGGCTTGGAGAGACTTACTTAGTGTTAAGTAAAATGAGTAGAATCAGGAGATCATTAAACACTTCAACAACAATTCCGATGGATATGGCTCTCTTCAGCAATGAAAAAATCCAAATTAGTTCCAATTGATCTGTAATGAATAGAATCAGCTAGACCCAGAGAAAGAACACTGGGAAATAAATATGGACCACAACATCACATTTACAATCTTTCTGCTATTGTTTACTTGCATTTTTGTTTTTTCTTGTCAGGTTATTTTTACCTTCTTTCTAAACCTGATCTTTCTTGTGCAGCAAGATAACTGTATATATATACATATACTGTAACTAACATATACTTTAACATATTTAACATGTATGGGACTACCTACCATCTAGGGGAGGAAGTAGAAGGAAGGAGGGGAAAAGTTGAAATGGAAGTTTTTGCAAAGGTCAGTGTTGAAAAATTACCAATATGTTTTATATATAAAAAAGCTATAATAAAAATGTAAACAAAAATAATATTAAAAAATAAAATTTATAGAGAATTGACTAAAATTTGTAAGACAACAAGCAATTCTCCAATTGATAAATAATCAAAGCAAATGAACAGACAAGTTTTAGGTGAAGAAATTGAAATTATCTGTAGTCATATGAAAAGGTGCTTTAAATCACTATTGATCAGAGAAATGCAAATTAAGACAACTCTGAGACACCATTATATACCTCTGAGATTGGCTAAGATCATAGGAATAGATAATGATGAATGTTGGAGGGGATATGGGAAAACTGGGACACTAATACATTGTTGGTGGAACTGTGAATGAATCCAACCATTCTGGAGGGCAATTTGGAACTACATTCAAAAATTTATCAAACTGTGCCTACCCTTTGACCTAGCAGTTTTTCTGCTGGGCTTATATCCTGGGGAGATCTTAAAGAGAGAAAAAGGGACCCACAGGTGCAAAAATGCTTGTAGCAACGTTTTTTTGTGGTGGCAAGAAACTGGAAACTGAATGAATGCCTATCAATTGTAGAATAGCCAAATAAATTATGGTATATGAATGTGCTGAAATATTATTGTTTTGTAAGAAAGTACAAACAGGATGATTTTAAAGAGGCCTGGAGAAATTTACATGAACTAATGCTAAGTGAAATGAGGAGAACCAGGAGATCATTATACATGGCAGCATCAAGACTATACGATGACCGATTATGATGGACATTTCTCTTCAATAATGAGATGATTCAAATCAATTTCACTTCTTCAGTGATGAAGAGAGCCATGTACACCCAGAGAGAGGACTGCAGGAACTAAGTGTGGACCACAGCATAGCATTTTTACTTATTCTGTTGTTGTTTGCTTGCATTTTGTTTTCTTTCTCAGGTTTTTTTTTTTTCCCTTCTTGATCTGATTTTTCTTGTACAGCAAGATAACTGTATAAATGTGTATACATATATTGGATTTAACATATATTTTACCATATTTAACATGCAATGGACTATTTATCATCTAGAGAAGGGGATGAGGGAAAAGAGGGGAAAATTTGCAACAGAAGGTTTTGCAAGTGTCATTGTTGAAAAATTACCCATGCCTATGTTTTGTAAATAAAAGTTTTAATAAAAAATAAAAATAATAAATTATAATACTTACAGACTTGAGAAAAAAACTGGGACACAAGTTTTTTGCCTAATGTAGTTTCATTTATGATTCCTTGGCTATTCCTTGTATCCAAACTATTCTGGCATTTACTGATTGGAAAATAATAGGTCCCATCCAAAGTCCCACTTTTTCATTTTGGGGCATTTGCTAATTCAGAATGGGTGAAAATAACAATTGTTTCTGTTTTAGACAGAATGAAACAATCACAGAAACTGAAGCATAGGATAGTACTTAATTTAAAAAGGCCAAGGTTTTGCACTTCCTTCAGTATTATCTTCAGTCATTCTGATCTACATCTTTATATTGGATTCAGATAGCTCTGGAGGAAAGAGGAAAATTGATGACTTTTACACAATCCTGCTTCACTTAAACCTACTATCACTTTCCTGATATCATTGGTCTTCTTCAAGAATGAAAGACAACCAGAAAGGAGAAATCCATCTTTCTCTGTCTCTGTGTCTGTCTGTCTCTGTCTCTCTACTCTTGTCTCTGTCAGTCTGTCTCTCTGTGTCTCTCTTTGTGTCTTTCTGTTCTGTCTCTCTCTGACATAGATGTTATTTATATGATTGAAATTTTTAATTGTGATAGTTCCATCCTTAACAGTTATTTCATTGGTAAATAAATCAAGTCACAAAAATAACATACAGTTCCACCTTTTCTCTGTTGTTTATGATCATTGCTCCATCCATCCCAACAAGTGGCTCTTTCCTTACTTAATCTTCTTTTTTCATATTTACTTTCACAATACCTTTGCACATGTTCATTCTTTTTGTTTTATCCCTTCATGTATCTCTAGTCTCCAAGCTGTGAACTTTAGCATTCCAAACATTAGTGGCAAGGGCAAATGACACATTTAATTTATGATAATGTAACAGTTCTTGGCTTTATATTCTCTATGGATTGTTAAAAAAATCTAAGTTCATAATTGAGATGCACTCAAATGAAGGTCTTTCTTTTATTCTTCTCTATATCATTTATGTTTTATTGTAAAAATTTCAATCTTGAGACCATTGTTTGTTTTGATTTATTGTTCCCTTTATTATATTCCACTTTTTAGCAGAATAAGAACTTCAATAAATACTTGGATAGTTGAAGTTACTCATTATTAGTTTGCACTCTTCTAAGCCTTCCATATGATTTGTTTTTCAAACACATTATTCATTCTTCCTTCCATCCAAATGACCTGTAGTTTATATTCTAAACACGATATGAATTTTTTTCCTTCATTGATTTTTCAAATATATTCTCCTCACTCTTTAGGTTCATGTATTTCCTTCCATTACTCTTTTGGGTTTTCAAAAATTGATCATTCTCATTTTGTTGAAGAAATATTAATTGAAACTAGTCAAAATAATCTTTTTTTTTTCTTTTCATACAGCTTCAGTTCTGATCTTTTCACTTTTCTGCAGCATTTTGTCGAAACTGACTCAAAATATTGGATTCAGGATAAAATTAAGTTAGAGGGTGATTGTGTAGTTTTTGGCCATCTGTATCTGTTTAGATCCATATTTTAGATATGTATACTTAAATATACAGTTGGGAAAGAAATAAAAATTTAGCTTAGGCATTTTATTAGTGTTATGTCTCAGGTTTTATGAGTACTTGATCTCCATTTAGAAATACAGGGTAAAAATTAAACCTTTATATTAAATTGTAGCAAAAGAATGCAATCAGTTTTTCTGAACAATGTGTAGGCTTTAAGATAAGACATCATTATTTTTTGTTTGAACTTCATGGTCATTAATTTTGAAGTATCTATCGAACTTAACTATTGGAATTATTATGCTTTACTTTGACTCTGTCTAAAGACCTGTGAATCAAATATTAGGATTTGTAAAGAAAAACTTCTATCACTCCAAAAGCTCAAATGCATTGCTGTGAAAATAATTGAAAAATTCTACATTTTCTTTTAGTCATGTATTTGCTTAGGTATATTGTTTCACTTCCAAAATCAATTTATGCCAACAGAATGCTGTGTTCTCACAAGCAAAGTGAAGTGGAATTAAAGAAGCAATTATTCAGATAATCCAAGCCAATATATCCACCTGCTGACATAAGTAAACATGTTTTATACTCAGAATTAACTGAATAAATTGGTGCCACTTCACCTGGTATATTCATAACTATTAAACAGACACACCAGGGCTGTGATTATTGGACGTACATATTTGATTCAGCTGACATGGTTTATTTTTTATTTTCAATAATTTTCACTATTAAAACTAATTTGAAGCTGATAGATGATCAGGAAATATATATTTATTGAGTGCTTTCTACATACTGTGCTAAATAATTTACAAATACTATCATCTCATTTGAGATTCATGACAACCTTTGGAGGTTGGTTGCTATTATTTTCCCCATTTTACAGTTGTGGAAACTAAGTCAGAAAGAGTTAGGTGATCCACCTAAGACAGCTGAAAAGTATCTAAAACAATATTTGAACTCAGATTTTCCCAATTCAAAGGCTTCTTTTGCTCAGTTGTATAGTAGATAATATGATTGGTTATATGGCTCAAGGATAGAGGACTAGTCCTGGAGTCAAAAGATTCTCATTCAAATCCATCTTCAGACATGTACTGGCTATGTGACACTAACTAATTATTTAACCTTTTTGGTCTTAAGTTCTCCATTCATAAAATGGGGATCCTGGAGGCAAAAATTGCAAAGCACTCCAGAATCTTTATCAAGAAAATCTTATAGGGATGGACCTGAGATAGCAGAGAGCAGATCCATGTAAAGGGCAGGAACTCTGTATGATTGTTTTAATCCTACAACAAAGTGTCAATTCAGTGGAATTGATAATACAATGGTTATCTAGTTTAGCATGTGAGTTCTCCAGTTCAGTATGATTGATTTAATCTTACAATAAATAATGGTACCTTAGTGATATAATGATTGGTTTATACTCAGTATACTGTAATGATGTAATTGCAATAGAACATATAAACTGGGGACAGACTCAGCCAGAGACAGACTTCAAGGTAGAAACCTTCATGATGACTTTCCTACATTCCTCTACTGAAACTAAGACTCATTCTGGAGGGCCTCCAGAAAGCTAGCCAAAGCTCCAGGCAAGGAAACAGACTGTGAAGGATTGAAAAAGACTTTTGGACTTTATCACTGGCTTTTCTCCTGGTAATTATTCTGCTGAAAGGAAGGCTCATCCCAAGACCTCTAGAAAGCTAACCAGAACATTACAGAGCCATCTTTATCTGAGCTCCTCCTAGTGTCCTTCAGATCAACACCAGATCAAAGATTTGAATTGCTTTTGGAATGACAGAACCCTTAAATATTTGGAGTGTAAGCAGATACTTTGGAAGAACTTCATAAAAGGTCTGTTTCAATCAAGCAGAGGGGAAGATAGTTGAGCCCAGAAGCAGTGCAGGGAGCCAGAGCATTGCAGCATCCCACACTAGAGAATCTACTGGGAGGCTCTTAGGTTACTCTATCCTGTCTACAAGCTAGTGAATCAGCAGCTTAGCTGTAAAACAGCCAAAGCAAATACAAAAAGCATATGGAGAGTCACTGAAACTCAAAATTATGTGGGACCTAGCCACACCTATGCAGCATCATTAGCCCCAGGGCAAACTAAAGTGGCTGTTGTCTTAAGATCAGACCTCAACTTAAGAAAAAAAAAAGGAAAAATAACTCTGGCCGTAGATAGCTTTTATGGAGAAAGTAAAGAACAGATCTCAAATCCTGAGGATCCTAAAGGCAAATCATCTCTAGATGAAGCTCTAATGGTCCTCATTTCAAAAGGTTCTCTTGGAAGAATTAAAAAAAGGATAATAAACCAGAGTTAGAAAAAATGGGGAAAGGAAATGAGAACTTCGCAAAAGAATTTGGACAAGTAAAAACAGAAATTATCTGAAAAAAATCCTTAAAATAGATTTGATGATACAGAAAAAAGCATATGACTCCTTACAAAAAAGATATGAAAAAGAAACCAATTTATTGAAAAACAGAATTTGTGAAATGGAAAAAAAATGCAATGAACCATACACCTCATTTAAAAGTTCAATTGGCCAAATGCAAAAGGAGATTTTAAAAAAGCTAAATGAAGAAAATATTTCACTAAAAATTAGAATTAAACAAATGGAAGTTAATGATTCAATGAGACTTCAAGAATCAGTCAAGCAACACCACCCCCACAAAAAAAAAAGAAAAAAAATAGAAGAAAACGTAAAATATTTCAATGGAAAAACAACAGACTTGGAAAAGAGAACTAGGAGAGCCAACCTAAGAATTATTGGACTTCCTGAAAACTATGATGCAAAAAAGAACCTAGACATCATCTTTCAGGAATTCATCAAGGAAAACTGCTGTGATCTTCTAGAACCATGAAGTAAAATAGCCATTGAAAGAATTAACTGATCATCTCCTGAAAGAGAGTAAAAACTCCAAGGAACCTCATAGCTAAATTTCAGAATTATCAAATCAAGGTGAAAATATTGCAAGTAGCCAGAAGGAAACAGTTCAAATATCAAGGAGTCAGGATTATTCACAACTTAGCATGTTCTACTTTAAAGGATCAAAGGGCATGGAATCTGATATTCCAAAAGACAAAGGAACTCTGAATGCAGCCCAGAATCAAGTATCTTAGCAAAATTGTGCATTATCTATTAGAGGAAAAGATTGACATTCAATGAAACAGGTGAAATTCATTTATTTCTAAGGAAAAGACCAGAGCTGAATAGAAAATTTGGTCGTCAAATTTCAAATACAGAACTTAAGAGAAGCATAAAAAGATGAAAAAGAAAGAAAACTTTCTTTTAAAAGTTAAAAAGCATGTATGTCTATATAAGAAGATGATATGTTTAACTTGACATCTATACCACTATTATGGTTATATTTAGAGGGTGCAGATATAATTTGATTTCATTGTGATGATATAAAAAACAACTTAGAGGAGAAAAGGTGATTCTACTGGAAGAAGGGGAAAATGGAGTTAAAATGGAATAAATTATATCTCACGAAGAGTTAAAAAAGAACTATCACAACTGAGGGAAAAAAGGGAGGGTGATGAGCATTGTGTGAACTTTATTTTCATCAGATGTGGCTCAAAGAGAAAATATTAGACCCAGTTAGCCAACAAAGAAACTTTTCTCACCCTATATGTAAGTAGGAGAAAAAAGGAAAAGGGAAGGAATAGGCTAAAAAATGCAGAATGAAGTAGAAGGGGAAAGGGATAAGAAAAGGGGATGTGGTGTAAAAGGGAAGAGCTTTCTGAGGGAGGGTCTGGGAAGCAAAGTACTGGGAAGGAGGGAAAGGGTAAAGGAAAGGAAAAAGTACAATTTGGGGAAAATAAGATGGGGAAATACAGAATTAGTAATTTCCTCTCCCATAAAATGGAAACAGATAGCAGACTGAATTAAAATTCAGCATCCTACAATATATTGTTTACAAGAAACACATTTAAAGCTGACTGGTTCAGAGTAAAGGCAAAAGGCTGGAGCAGAATCTACTATGCTTCTGCTGAATTTAAAAAAAAAAAAGGTATAGCAATCTTGATCTCAGATCAAGCAAAAACAAATATATGTAATTAAAAGAGATAAAGAAGGAAATTACATCCTACTAAAAAGTAGCATAGATAATGAAGTAATATCAATACTTAAATATATATGCACCAAGTGGTATAGCATATAAATTCCTACAAATTGGGAAAAGTTTAAAAAGCTATAAGAAGAAATAGATATCAGAATTATACTAGGGGGATGTCAGCCTTGCTCTCCCAGAGCTAGATAAATCAAACCACAAATAAATAAGAAAAAAGTTAAGAAGATAAATAGAATTTTAGAAAAAGTTAGGTACGCTAGACCTTTGGAGAAAATTGAATGGTTACAGAAAGGAATATACTTTTTTTTCTTGGCAATACATGGAACCTATACAAAAATTGACTATGTATTAGGACATAAAAACCTCAAGAAAGTCCTATAAATGGGATCATGAAGTGTTGGAAACAACTGAAAAAACAAAAGCAACATAACATCCCAATATATTACACTGAAGGAAAGAAAGATGTTAGTCTACCGTGGTGAAGAGAATCTCTTGTTGGAAATTCTTCATGCCAATGACATCATAGATCTCAATTCCCTCACCCCAAAAATGAGATTGACCATCACAGGAAGTTAACTTATTTGCTTGCTGAGTACAGACTTTGAACATATGATAGTCTGCTGATTTGGGTTGGATTTTTGTGTTTTTGTTTTGCTTTGCTTTCTTTTGCCTGCATGTGTGTTTTCATTGTTATGGAGGTAATTCTGGTGTGAAAAAAAATCTTCCAATGATGCGATTAGCCACCAATTCATGATTTAAAGACTTAAGAATTGACTGGGTCATGGAAGTATGTGGTTAATGCATGGTCACACAGTTAGTGTGGTTCAGAAGCAGATTTTAAAATTGTCTTACTGACACTATTCTTCTCCCCATTTCTTTTTCTACTATGCCAAAAGCTTCTTGCTTGGAAAACAAATGAAAAAAAAATGGTAATCCAATTATTTTGTCAGATTCATGGAATAATTATCATGTATATATGTCAATTCACACTTTGTAAATATATCCCTTTTGTAATCTCTCCCAGAATCAATGATAACATAATATGCTTCTATCACATTATTTCAGAATTTTGGTGAACATCTTAAGTATATTTCATTTTTAGGCAGATGGATCAATTCATATTTATATTTTTGTCTAAGGACCCACTAGTTCATATGATTAACTGGATTTGTTGCTTTGATTGTTTATACTTCAATTGCTTTGGGTGTGATAATTTTGGGTTTTTGATGTATCATGTAAAGTGTAGTTTGAAAGGAGGATTATAGCAAGTTCAGAGATAATTACTGTGACTGAAACAATTGTTTATGAATAAGCACTGAGAAGAGAGGAAAAAAAGTCTGCATGGACCTAATTATGATTTACTAAGGGCATAATAGTTGTACTTTGTCATTGTGATGCTCTTTTTTCTGGGCTTGCAGTAAATACCTCTGGTGGGATGATATCATATTATCAGTGAGTTATATAGCAAAGCTTCTTGAGGAATTTTTTTGTATGGTGAAATTATGAAGATATGATCCTCTGCCAAAATGATAAAAGTAGAAGTAAAAAGCTATGTATGTTTATGAAGTATGCTGGAAGAAGGCATGCAAATAACTTTTTTCATTTTTTTCTGCTTTTTTCCCCCTATCTCTACTTTCATTATGAAAAAGCAGAAATTGCCTCCAGAAATGAGGGAATGGGCAGGAATGGAGGAATCTGAGGTTTATAGCCTTTCACAATGATATTGCTACATGAAGTTAAGTACTGATGATTAGTTATATCAGTGATTTTCAAAGCCACATTAGCTACTAGGAACAATGAAAAAGCCAAAACTAGTTTAGTGATCTTTCCCCTCCCAACATGAATTTCTGTTCTCTTTCCTTTTGTCAACTCACCTTCAGTCTATGACAGTAGTACATCTCTTGTCTATTTTATAATAAAAACTTAATTTCTTTCTGCTTAAATTAAAACTCCAACTTATCAGATGGCCAAGTAAGAATTAATTTGAATATAGATATAACAAAGGCAAAGATATAGAATAAGTAAAGAATATATATTTGCTAACTACTTCTAGATTTTTTTTTCTTTACCCTCAGATCTATTTGCATAATGGGAGCTATAGGGAGTCTTGAGACAACAATGCCCACTCAGTCCCTTTGAATTTTTGTTGTATTAAGCACCTAAAATCTGTCAGGGATAAAGCCTGATAACCAGAATCTTAAAAGAAATTAATTTTTTTCCAGTGCCAAATCATATACTTGAATGGGACCAGAGATTTGAAGAAAATGAAGAAAAAACTATGAAAATAATATGCTAATGATTAATTGAGTAAAAACCCTTCTACTTAATGCATTGCATCTACTGATGTTAATACAATCAGATCATGATTTGTTTTCAAACACAATTCAACCAACTTCCCAGATTATTATATAAACTGCTTGGTAACACACATGTATGCTCTGGGCCAAGAATTCTCATCATCCTACTTTTCTGGGTACAGCAATCTATTCATTGGAACCATTCCTTCCAGAAAAGATATTTCAGATTACTTTACTAAACACAGAGCCACCTCATCTGATTCCCAATCGACTGCCTTCCCTAGGAACTATTCCCTTATATACATTGTCTTCTCTTATTAATATCTAAACTGCATTGATAGAAAATTTTATGCCCAATATTTAGCCCAGTGCATGACATTTAACATGGTACATAACTAATATAAAATATAATTTTCATTTATTTAAAAATATAACTATTATTAACCTGGGACTTCTGCAGTTCTTGCTGCTTCCTATTTGAAATTAAAAACCTATTTCCTTAAAACAGTGTCTTTAACAAGAGGTCTGTGAACTTGAGTTTTGTTCTGTTTTTATTGATAATTTGATCACTTCGTTTCATTACAATCGATTTCTCCTCTGATCCTATGTATTTTAATATTTGCATTTAAAACACTATTCTGAGAAAGCATCCATAAGCATCTCTAGAATTTCAAATGGGTTCATTTGCTTTGGATATTTGATTAAGGATATTCTATATGCAAGTTATTCATCAACTTTTTGATGTTTGAGGTTTTGAGATTTTTGAGGTTATATTCAAAGTAGTGATTATTTTTTGCATTTAAATTTCACTTTTTCAAATCATCTAAATACTTCTTTTGCCATAATCATTCTGCAACATGTCTTTGTAATTCATAGTATAGAGATATATTTTAACTATCCAGATTTTGGTGGAAAGTATTTTCTGATTCCAATTTTATTTTCTTTTTTTTCTGGAGTTTAGCACCAGGATAATTGTGTTCTTCTCCATGCCAAATTCCTCATCATACTTTCTAGGGCATCCCACCATAACCACTGATATTCTCTCAAACATCATGATCTTTTGCTCAATCTCTTTATTTCCCTTCATATATTTTTTCACTCCTATCATTTTCTCCTTTTTTCTACTCCTTAATGAGAGAATATATTTTTTTCTTTCCAAGGCCAAATCATTTCCTTTGTTCCATTTTCTCCCGTTTCTTATAAAGTTTGACCTCACGATCATCTCTCCTTGCTTTCTAATTGTCTATTTCTTTCTATTTATTAATTCCTTTCTTGCTTCCTATCAACAGACTTATGCCTTACCAACTTAAAAACACAAGTAAAACAACCACCATAGCAACAAGAACAATTTTGCTTACAATGTTTTTTAGTTATGGCCCTATACCTCTTTTTAACACTCCTCAGCTTATCAAAATATTTTAAAAATTATGGTGCCAGGATCTGACCACAATTCTCCAGATGACATTTGATGAAGACAAAATATAGTGGCTCTATCAAAGCTCTAATCTTAGAAGCTATAATCCTCATACATAATTCATACTGTATTCACATTAGGCTTTTTCACTGCTGCATTTATACTGTTCATTTTTATTGCATTTGTAGTCCACTAAATGTCCCAGATTATTTTCAGAAAAATTGCTATTAACTATTCCACTCCCTTTTCAGAGTTGTGAAATTTATTTTTATAGCCAGGTGTAGAACTCCACATTTATCCCTAATGATTATCTTATTAGATTCAACTCATATTCTTGCTTGAAAAGATTCTTCTGAATCTTCACTCCATCATTACATGACTTAGTTATCCCTCTTGTCAGAATTATGGAAGTAACTCCTAATGGATCTCTCTTTCTCAAGACTTATCTTGAAGATCTGAAGACTTCTTATAGGTACAACAGTGATACTCCTAAACCAGGTGACTGGCAATGTCTCATCTTTGCTTAATAAAGTAGTTTTAAATAAAAGTTTAATGGTTCCTTATTTATTTAATTTTCCTTTATATTCATTATATTCTAGACAAGTTGGTACATTTGTTATTTCCAAAACTTTGTAATTCTATCTGGAACCATTGTAACTTTTCTGTTATATATTTTGTACTTGCTTATTTGTATATACATTCTTTCTCTTGATATCAACCCATCCACCAATCAATGTTATTAAGTATCTAGGATGTGCCATGTAATGTTCTATATGCTGGGGATATAGACACCAAAAATGAAATCAATCTTTATTCACAAGAAGTTTATATATTTTCAGAGTAGAAAATAAGCATCTATCTATTATCTATCTATCTATCTATCTATCTATATACATATCTATGACTAACATATAGAGAATATATAATTATAAATACAAGGTGGTTAAACATAAGATAGGGAAGGAAGATACTGGCAGTTGAGAGAAATCAATTAAAGCTTCATGTAAAAGGTGGTATTTAAAGTACATCCATATATCCTTTAATAGTAAAGTCTTCTTGATGAGATCTCCCAATTTGTCCAATTATATATCATTTGTACATAGTTTCTTTACATGTAATTTCCCGTATTAAAATGTGAGCTCCTTGCCTTTCTTTATATTCTCAGTGTTTAGCACAGTACTTAGCCCATGATAATCACTTAATTAATGGTTATTGAGTTAAAAGAAATGAGGAATTTTATGAATTATAGGTGAGGAGAAAAGGAATTACAGGAATGTGAGATAATCAGTTATATTGGAAGATGTACTCTATTGGGATCAGACTGGAGGCAGGGAAAACCAATTATGAGGCCCTTGTTATAGTCTAGGCAAAAGGTAAGAAGATCTGAAGGAAGGCTGATATTGAGATTTTGGAAATATCCAGCTGGCAGTTGGTGATATGAGTTGGCCTCTATAGCCATACACAAGTCATTTGCATATTGATGGTAATTAAACTTATGAGAATTGATGGAGGTCACAGAATAAGAACTACATAAATGGCAGTTTACAGAATGATTTTCATTGTGATTATACATTTCTGTCCTGTGAATTTATGTCCCAAGAGAACCCTTAAATATATGCCACATTTACTTTTTCTTGGATGTTTATATATGCCATTCTTGTTTCTTTGTTGATTTTTCTCCCTTAGTAGAATGGAAATTTTTGGGAAACAAGAAATATAGCTTATAATTCAATATTTGCCTTGGTTCTCTGTAATATATAACAATGTTGAGACATGAGAAACCTTTAGTACCTACTTACCAACATTCATGCATATATAAAAACACATGCATGCATACATACATACATACACTTATCCATGCCTACATACATAAATGTATACCTGCATACATGTAGATAGTGCAAGAAAAACACTTTCACATTTTTTTAAATGGCAATTTCATTTTTTGTCATGGTCACCACAATGTCTGATATATATGATGACATGGTGCTTAAATATATTCCTGTTGAATTGAATCTTCCATGAAAACCTCCTTTTGCCTTTGGTTTAATGCCTAGAAACTTTGAAACAGCCATTTTCAGACTTTTGTTTAGCCTTTTTCAAACTAACTACAAGTGAGTCATTTTCACTCTCAGCTAGAGAACAAGAAAAATCCCATAAGATTGTTAATTAGCCAAATCACCCTTCATTTGAAAACAGCAATAGACCCACAAGCCAATTAAAAAAGCATCACCAAGCTGTGTTCTGGCAGATTGTGGGTGTTGGGACCTTGGTCTGGGTTGACAGGAAATATTTTTCTACTCTGTCATTGCATTCCAATAGCACATATTCCTATTGTGAAGAATACACAGAAACATAATTGCATTCAGGCTTTTGGGGGTAACACTCACTCCTATATCATCTTCAAAAGCAAATTAGATCACTTGAAACCATTTGACACAGCATCTTTTGAAAAAGTCATGATTAAAATCCTTTTGCTGACATAACTTGCATTAAATTGTGCTGGAAGTCTGGTTTAACCAGGCAGCTAACTTATATTAACTCACATTTATCTCTCATATTGAACATTACAAAGCAGTTTCATCTTGACAGACCTCTAGAAAGGTAAGATTAGTATTATTTTTTTCTTTTGAAGATGAAGAAATAATCTTGACAGTTAAAAAGGCTTAGTGATTTGCTCAAGGTGATGGTACTAGTAAATGACAGAATCAAGATTCAAGCAAAAGGCTGCCCCATTTTGTAAAGTAGAGCTCTTTCCACTTAAGCAGAGTAATCTCACATTTTAATGGGAAAAACTCCAATTCAGTATGAAGACTGATTACATTATACTGTCAAAAATTGATGCACCCTAACAAAAAAGCAGATTCCCTCCATTATTTCCCCCTTTCCCTTTGTCTTAACATCATGGAAAAGGAATGGGATAAGCATTCATATAGCACCAACTATGTGTGGGGCATTATGTTAAGTACACACTATCTTATTTTTATCTTCACAACAAACCTGAGCATAAGGTGAAATTATCAGCCTAATTTTTCAATTAAGAAAACTAATGTGAACAGAAATTAAAGAACTTTTCCTAGATCAAACAATTAGTAAATGTTTGATGCCACATTTAAACTCAATTCTTTCTAAATTCTTTTTAGTTCTGCTGCAAAATCTAGGACTTTATCCTCTGTGCTACTTAGCTCCCCAATTTATTTTTTAGCTATATCTAAGAATCTAATTGATATGTTTCATTATTTCTTCATTATTAGCAAACCTGGTGCCCCTACAACAACAATGGTAACAATGATAACTATTACAACTCATTATGATTGTCAAGACACTTATGTTAATTAAACAGTTCAACTGAAAAAAAAATTTGGTGTACTGGATAGCATTTTGGACCAGAGGACAGAAAAACCTTGATTCAGTTCTTGACCCTAATAGTTGCTAGCTACAAAATTATGGCCAAATAATTTCATCTCCCTGTGACTCAATTTTTTTTTCTGTACAATAGAATAATAATGTGTTTACCTATAGTATTTGTATCTCAGAATTATTTTAAGGGTAAACTAAAAAATTATGGGTAAAGAAAGTTAAAAACTTTCAAGGTTTTTTTCCTTAGCATTACTAGCATTTACAAGCTCCTAATCTTTGCAAGTTTACATATTAGGCACTTGGCAAATAGACAAAAAGGAGCCTATTACTTCCTCTAAGGAATGTATATTTTCCTGATTAAGATCAGGAGATCTATACTGTTTTCTTTTTTTTTCCTTTGATCAATTCAAAAATAAAAATCACAATTAAAATGTAACCAATTTAGTCTGGTGAAAGGAAAAAAAAGTTTTTTTTTTTTTTCAAAATGTTTGATTGGTCACAAAAAATGTAAACTGGGTGGCAAAGCCAAAATGGTGGAGAAGAGACATGTCTTTGTCTGAGCTCTTCCAATATCTCTCATACTAACAGCAAATTCAGCCTCTGAACTGGTTTTGGAGTGACTGAACCCACAAATAATGGGAATGTAAAAAATTTCCAGTGGAACATAATTTTAAAAATCCCTAGAAAAGGTTTGTTTCAACCTGGCATGGAAGGAGGTGGGTGAAAAGTAGGCAAACTGACTACAGGCTGATTGAGTGCAGGTAGAGCACAGAACCAGGGTGGGGTGCTCATGCCAGAGAATGTACTAGGAGGGATTTACAGAAATGTTAGCTACTCTGTGCTGGTTGCAAGACAATAGATCAGAAAACTAATTATAAGACATCCAACACAAATATAAAAAGCAAATATTGAACCCCTAAATGCCAGAATTTCATGGGGCCTGGCTACATCCACCCAGAACTAGAAGTTAGTCAGTATTGATCCAGCTCAGCCACTGTTTCCTGAATGAAAGTGGACTAGCTGTACCAAATTTAAAACAACACTATAAAGCAATGGTAATCAAAACCATTTGGTACTGGCTAAGAAAAAAAATAGTTGATCTGTGAGATGGGTTAGATTCACAGGACCAAATAGTCAATAATTATAGTAATTTAGTATCTGACAAATCTAAAGATCCCAGCTTTGGGGATAAAAACTCACTTTTTGACAAAAATTGTTGGGAAAAATGGAAACTAGTGTGGTAGAAATTAGGCATTGACCAACATCTAACGCCATATACCAAGACAAGGTTGAAATGGGTTCATAATTTAGACAAAAAGAGTGATATTATAAGCAAATCAGAAGCAAATAGGATAGTTTACCTCTCAGATCTGTGGAGAAAGAAGGAATTTGTGACTAAAGAAGAATTGGATATCATTATTGATCAAAAATAAATAATTTTGTTTATATCAAGTTAAAAAGTTTTTGTCCAAACAAAACTAATGCAGACATGATTAAAAGGGAAGCAATAAACTAGGAAAACATTTTTTACATTCAAGTGTTCTGATGTTCTGATAAAGGCCTCATTTATAAAATATATAGAGAATTGACTCAGATTTCTAAGAATTCAAGCCATTCTCCATTGATAAATGGTAAAAGGATATAAACAGACAATTTTCAGATGAAAAAAACTGAAACCATTTTTAGCCACATGAAAAAGGTGCTCTAACTCATTTTTGATCAGAGAAATGCAAATTAAGACAATTCTGAGATAACCTCTACACACCTCTTAGATTGGCTAAGATGATTAAAAAAAAGATAATGATGAATGTTGGAGGGGATGTGAAAAAACTGGGACACTAATACATTGTTGGTGGAATTGGGAATGGATCCAACAATTCTGGAGGCCAGTTTGGTACTATGCCCAAAGAGTTATCAAACGGTGCATACACTTTGATCCAGCAGTGTTTCTACTGGATTTATATATCAATGAGATCTTAAAAGAGGGAAAGGGACCCACATGGGCAAAAATGTTATTGGTAGCTCTTTTTGTAGTGGCAAGAAATTAGAAACTGAATGGATGCCTATCAAAAAACACTTCAGTTTTTAAAAATGTAAACCATATGCATTCTTTGTTATCTCTACATTTGGAATGCTATTTATAGGTAGTAAATATTTGTTTACACAAGATACAATAGTCAGTAACTATAGTAATGTGGTGTTTGATAAATCAAACACGCCATTTTCTGAGATAAGAACTTACTCTTTGACAAAATTTTCTTGGAAAATTAGAAATCAGTATGGCAGAATCTAGGGAGTGATACATTCCTAAAACCCTATAACAAGTTAAGGTCAAAATAGGTTCATGATTTAGACATAAAGATTGATATAAGCAAATTAGTAGAACAAATGATAGCCTATCCCTCAGATCTGTGGAGAAAGAAGAGATTTGTGACCAAAGAAGAACAGGAGCACATTATGAAATGTAAAATGGATAACTTTGATTATATTAAGTTAAAAAGTTTTTGTACAAACTAAACCAATGCAGAAGAGATTAGAAGGGAAGTAATAAACTGGAAAAATAATTTTACATTTAAATGTTTTGATAAAGGCCTCATTTCTAAAATACATAGATAATTGCCTCAATTTTATAAGAATTCAAGCCTTCCTCCAATTGAGAACTGGTCAAAGGATATAAACAATCTATTTTCAGATGAAGACATTGAAATATTTCTAGTCATATGAAAAGGAAAATAGGTTCAAATAAAATGAAGATGTACAATCATGCTAACATAAGATTTGGCAACTAATGAAATTAAAAGAGGGAAATTGAAATATTGTATTTCAAATGACAAAAGTACACACACATACAGATGCACACATGAATTTCTGCACATGCTGTACACACACACTCACAAGTTAAATATAAAAATACATTAATTTCAAGAGGGAAAAAGAAGAGAACAGAGATTAGTGAAAGAATGGAATGAGGAAGTAGATTTAGGGAGTTATTATTAGTCAGAAGGAGAAAAAAGTAAGCTCAGAGAGGTATTCTAAAAATGAATTAAAAAGAAAGGAATAATGCATGTGATTGGAGCCTAGATCAAGGGAAGAGAATAAAGGCAGAGGAGTGAAAACTGATATTAATCTAAGCTACTCCATCCCTTTTTTCTTATTTGTAAGTAGTGGTAGGATAACAAAGATAAGAAAATTATTTGAGACTATGACAAAGAGAAGTATCCAATAAATGACTATATTTCTGACTGTGAAAGGATTAACTCACCCATAAAATGAAAAAAGATAAAAGTGAATTAGTGGAATCCCAAAATAGGTTGTTTATAAAAGTACATTTGAGACAGTCAAAAAGAATCAAGAGGAAAATGTCTTACATTTTTGAAAATAAAAAATAAAGAGATAGTAAACATGATCTCAGATAAGCCTGAAGCAAAAATGGACTTGACAAGTCGATAAACAGGGAAACTCTATTAGGCTTAAAGGTATCATAGATAATAAGTATATATATATGTATATATACCCATTATAAACAGAAATGAATATATGCATACATATATCACATATGTATGCATATATTCATTTCTGTGTATGTGTATATTTATATATGTGTATATATGCATATATTTATATATGTATTTATGTATATATATATTTATACTATATATCTAAACATACACATACATACAAGTATGCACATAGTTATACATATACATATACATATACATATGTATATTTGAAATGTATATTCATATGTATAGCAATGGACTGGATATGTTCTTTTTAATTCTCTTCCAATTCTGATCTTGTGTGGTTCTTTGTGCTCCATCCATTGCTTTCCTTTTAGTCTAATTCAAGTGATGTTTATCATTGTCAACAGGCAATCATTGTTCATTCTTTTCACACAGGCTTCTGCTTTTGGTATATGTTAATTTTATGTTAAAAACAGGAATAATGCTGTTCTTGAAAAATGTTATCAAGTTCAAGAAACAAAAAAAAAAGCTCAGGAAACATGTTTATTCCAGGGAAGAAGTCAAGCTTATTTCTCGATTCTTAAAAGTTGAATAGTTTCACATTAATTATGTACAAGATTCTTTCCTTGTCAGGTATTTTTTAAGCTCTCCTTAAAATCTTTATTTTGTAAAACTTTGATTTTTTTCTTCTGCAAAAATACTTTCTATGCATTTTCAAATATCTTGTCTTTGACTTTGTTTTCTTTAATTGCTATGCTATAATTTAAGTATAAAGTATTTTGATCTTTTCTTTCAAGCTGTAGTTGCCTGAATTTGAAATCTATATCTTTTTCAGCAATTGTATAAAGAAAGTTGAAGAGTGAAACAATTTAGATTAAAGAATCTTTATGTAAGCAGTTTTCTGTGACTGAATTTTGCTATTAAACAATAATGCTGATGCTTTGACAGCTTCTAGCTTTAAGAGTATAATGGATTTATTCAATATATTACATATTGCATGCCAGAGAAAATCTGTAAAACTTTCCAAAAATGTACTTTTTGAGCCATTACAAGAAAAAGCAATATTGTTACTGTATTAGGAACTGTGCATCAGAGGTAAATTGTTTTGAAGGACTGCATGTGTCCCTGTGCCAACTTCATTTACCAAGCCTGCCTGATGAAAGCAAGAAGATTATTAGATTTCTGCTCCATGGCCCATGGAAATTCTGCAGTATTTCTTGAATATGCAGGCCTATTCTATACACTCATCCCACACAACAATGTTCTAGTGGTATATTTACTCAAGATTTTTAATGCTAGCAGAAATACAACAAACCATTAATCAAAGGTGTCTTTCATGCTTAAAATAGTACAGATCCACCTGAAGCTTTAATATGTTAAAAAAAAAAATTATAGGCTTCAGATTCTTTCTTTAAACTTGGCCAAGGAGAAAAAGTTCACTTGATTTTAAGAAGCTGACCAAAATAATAATAGTTGTTATATGTTTAGGCTTTTTAAATTTGGTTTAACTTTTCTCAACAAAACATTATGCTTAACATAGTGCAGGTGCCTGCAGGGAAACATATCAAGGGCTGGTGGCAGTGCTAGATGGAGAGATCATGTCCTCTTACAAACGTAGTCCAAGGAACTTAATACAAGCTTATTTCTGATGAATCTCTACTTTCACACACTTATATTGGGTGAGCTGAAATATTTTTATTCTCTGAAAAATTGAGAGCACTTTGCCACGCATATTAGTTTAAGAAAAATGGCGTGAAACATAATATCTTATATGAAAATGTCATTAATTAGAGCAATATACCAACAGGCTGGGTGGTAAAATATGGTAAGATAATTGAAAAAAAATTCAAAAGGATATAAACATCTCAAAAATGCTTTATCATATATGAAATATTTTATATCTCTCCACATATACTTCAGAAATAAAGATAAACCAATAAATTTAAAATGTTATTAATGTCCTTGTTTAATCTATGTTTGCTAAGGCTGGTTGATTTCTGTATTTACATACTTCATTACTCACTAGGGTGTGACTTTCCATCTATTAATGTGATGAAAATTTTTTGAGAAATTTTTTAAAAAATGACTTATTTTTAACACATTTATATATTTTCATTTCACCTAGACATACTTAATTTAATTTTATACATTACTGATAAGAACATATAAGTGATGAGAAGAAGTGGGTGTGCATGCATATGTCTGTGTGTTTGTGTGTGTGTGTGTGTGTGTGTATGAAAGAGAGAGAGAGGGAGAGAGAGAGAGAGAAAGAGAGAGAGAGAGAGAGAGAGAAGAGAGAGAGAGAGAGAGAGAGAGAGAGAGAGAGACTCCCTAGATTAGGGGACAATTGTTAGCAGCTGAAACTTGCAAACAGTAAGGGATTTTAAAATTACAATCTTTTTTTGGGCGTTAGGTCAAGGTCAACTAAGCAGGAGTAAAAAACACAAATTTCCCTGAAAAATGTTGTTCTTTATGAAAACATAACAAAGTAGAAGAAAATTAACAGAAGAACTTAGTTAACCATGGGGAAGAGAAATTTCCCTTAACAAACAATGTCTGTTTAGAGTTGTCTTTAAGTTGAGTGACATAACATGTAAAAGAAGCAACCATACTAGAATAAAAATCTGAAAATACTCTAGAATTTCTGATCTTTTGATGTTTCTTTTAATAACTGTTTTCTAAAAATAAGCCTACCAAATAAATTGTGAACTTTTCTTGAATGAAATTTTTTCTTTGGGATAATGAACCCTAAGCAATTCATTTAATTCTGAGATTCCTTAAATCTTTGAAATTCAGGGCCAATATAAAGTTATATTTTAAGGAAAGAAATAATAAAGACAGCATTCATTTGCCTCATGTTGGATTATTTTATATACTATTGAACACTATGTAAGTTGAGGTGTTTGTGGAAAGAAATGGATAGATACAAAATTATAATTCCAAAAATGTGACTGGAGAATTATTTTCTTTAGAAGCATTACTCTACTCTAAAAATCATAAAATGATACTGAATTTATAATTATCTCCATTATAATAATTCTGCACCTTTCCTCCTGTCTTTTGGGATATGTATGGATTGCACTAATTTTGCAAATCTTTGAAAGATCCATTTAATTTTATTCATTTGGGTCAGTGTTACTGGATTCTACTGGAATATAATTATGTACTTTCAATATGACAGACAATAATGGATCTTTCACTGTAAATTAAGTCTCCTTGAGTGACAAATTTGCTTTATTTTTAATATTCTAGGCTATTTCTACCATGTCCTTCTTGCTGTGTAATTGTTGTATACATGACTGGACTTTTGGCAAGTTACCTCATTGGTTTCAATTAGAATTGTAGATCATTTGCTTCTGGATTGGCATACACATATACACATACCACATGTATATGCACATACATACAATTTATTACATACACACACTGAAAAAGGCTATCAATTGTATTTTTTCATTCAATTTACATTTCTCTTTAGACTGTCAAGAATCCATTGAAATCAAGCTCACATAGACATGCAAATTCATTGTTATGGCTGATGATCTTGATAGTATTTAGTCTAGTGCTTAATAACTTACAAATTACTTAAGCTAACTGATGATGATAGAAAGGTGAAATAAGTGCTATAGGTAGGAAGACTGATTTTATTTTAATTGAAGCAGGTCTTTACTGAGAGTGGTTACTCATTGGATTTGGCTACTTAGTTTATTGGAAATCTTTTGGAAAAGACAGCATGGAATGGAATTGCTTGAAGAAAGAGAAGGGCTAATCTTTGTGATGAATAAAGTTACTTTACAGAAGACAGGGTTGAAGGAGAAAAAAGGGACAGAAGACATCTAGATGACAGGATATGGGGAAGAAGGAAAAAGAAGGAGCTGCTGTACAGTGTAGAATAGAAATAATCAAAGTGTACTAGGATTGACAAGCAGCAGTGAAGGACCAATTAAAGATGCATGATATAAATTGCTAGTAAACCCAAAACAGTGACATGATTTACTCTTTTTTTATTCAGCAGCTTATATATGTGGTATGATATCAATCCTAAATGAAGATGACTTGTCATGAATAAATGAAGGAAGGATAACTTGCCAGAAAATATTTTTAATTATTATTACTAAAACTTATGGACTTGAAAAACAAAAATCTTCATAGTCTAGAATATTCCTCCACTGACACTGTCATCAATTTAAAGGACAGGGGTCAAATAAGTGAAGAATGACATATTTCCTTCTCATTTTTTTTCTTTTGGACCTTCTGCAATATCTAGTGTTTCAAAGTAGATATTAAGTTTTATAGCAGCTTTGCATTTTAACTCTCTTCTATCTAGCCAGGGTTTAATCATATCCTTCAACTAAATGGCTGGAATGTTAATGTCCTGGGTATTCCCAGATGATAAAAGGAATGATGGTTTTAGGATAGAGAGATGCATAAGCCAGTGTGTGCTTCAGTTGTGGGATAGTTGTATCACTTGTGTTTTAGATACTATAAATACTTTTTTTTAAATCTTTTTTTTCTGATTATTTTCTTTATAGTCTGTTCTATCCCTCTTTCCCCTTTCCACCTCTCTTCTGTTTCTGCTTATTGGATTACCTTCTTCTGCATGGAGTTTTGAATGCCTCTGACAGTGAATATATGCTATAGTCTCCACATGCTTTATAAGCATCCTCTTGTCAAGAAAAAAAGTGCTAGTTTTAAAGTACAGAAAAAAATTATCCACCCTTGAACTTTCTCTTTTATCTGACTACATCTAGTAGAAAAACAAAGTCCCAAAGACCTTAAGATTCATCTACCTTTATTGATATTTGTCCCTTTTTCTTAAATATTAGAGAAGTTGATGCTGTAATTGTCTGACAAATGTATCTAGGGTACAATATTTTTATTCTTTATGGAAATATCAGTGGAAACTTTGAATTTGACTGACTTCTCCCCTGCCCTCACTATCTTCACATTAATACACATTCAACAGTTGGTTAGAATTAGCTTGGTCAAGAGTTTTATCTTTATTGACAATACATATTTATCAAGTAGCTCTTAGGGCTAGGCACTGTGCTAAGGACTGGGATAGAAAGAGAGGCCAAAATTAGAACCTATCAACCCAAAATATAGTCCATGTTCTCAAGGAGCTGATAGACTAAAAGATCCTGTAATGTCCAAGTTTGCAAATGAATAAAAAAATAACTGATAGGAGAAAAATATTAATTTTTATTTTTGATGCAAATGATTATATAAAAAAATCTAGTGTGGTCAGATCTTATAAAAGTAATGCATAGTTTTTCAAAGGCATTATATGATATGTTTTCTATCTCTTTCCTTGCTGCAATCTGTTAAAAATATATGAAAAGGCACAAAATTTTAATGACCTTTACTTTGTTGTTATTGTTGAGGTTTTTTTTTTTAAGTGCACAAGTGCATGTATAATTTGAGGAATTTATTTTTGTCAACTGTAAGGTATCATTTATCAAGGACTTGTCCTCCACTATCAGAAATTGGTGTAGTTGAAATTTATTTACTTTCTGGAAATGTTCTTTGGGTTGTGATGTTTATATGATAAGCCAGGCTCTTGAAAGTTATCACAAATAGTGTGACAACATATTCACTCTTAGGCAGCTCTTCTTTTTCTTAAGCTTTTTATTTTTAAAACATATGTCTAGATAATTTTTAGCATTCACACTTGCAAAACTTTTTGTTACAATTTTTCTCCCTCCCTTCCCCCATGCTCTCCCCAAATGACAAGTAATCCAATACATTTTAAACATGTACAATAGTTCTATATTTATTTCCACAATTATCATGCTGCACAAGAAAAATCACATCAAAAAGGAAAAAAAATATGAGAAATAAAACTAAATGCAAGCAAAGTAGAACAAAAGCAGTGCAAATACTATGTTGTAATTCATACTTAGTACCCATAGTCCTCAATCTGGGTGCAGATGGCTTTTTCCGTCACCAGAGCAGTGGAACTAGATAGATAGTTCTTCTTATAAATAGGCACTATGAAAAATAACTGGATTTAGTTGAAATGATTTTAAATTTAGATACTTGTAAAGTGTCTTACCCAAAATCAAAAAAACCCAGAATATTTATTAGCTATAACCTATATGCCAGAGCTTTAACTAGATGATTTTTGTATCTAGCTCAGGTATTAGGATACATGTAATGAATTTGGGAGAGGAAGACAAAGGCCAAAGGATAACTTTTGTAATTGGGAAGAATGAAAGTATAATACAAGCGATAATTTACTAGTTTTTGAACCAATCTAATTCACTACTATGGACATTTATTAACTGTCAACATTATATAAGATGCTAAAGTAAGTGAAAAAATAAATAGAAAAAAGTAGTCTATGTTATATGAATATTAAGATTAAAATGATAGTTAATATTTACATAGTTATTACTATATTTCCAGTCATTGTACTAAGCACTTTATAATTAAATATTATTTTAATTGATTCTCACAATAAGTATGGGAAATAGGGTAACAAAAGGAAGAGGTAAGGGAATGATAGATGCTTACTTGCATAAAGTAGAGAAAGAGATGATCAATGAATTGGGCATTCAACAAAAAAAATAAAAAAAGAACAAATTAAAACCCCTTATTAAATACCAAATTTGAAATTCTGAAAAAAGGGTATATTAATAAAAATGAAATTAAGAAAACTATAGTATTAATAAACAAAAGAGTTGGTTCTTATGAAAAAGCAACAAAATAGATAAACTTTTAGTTAATTTGATTAGAAAAAGGAAGGAAGAAAATCATATGATTAGTAGCAAAAATGAAAAGGATAAACTTTCCAACAATGAAGAGGAAATTAGAGCAATAATTAGGAGTTATTTTGTCCAACTATATGTCGACAAATTTGATAATCTAAGTGAAATGGAGCAACAAAAACATAGATTGTTCAGATTAATAGAAGAGAAAATAATTTACTTAGTCTCATTTTAGAAAAAAGAAATTGAACATGCTACTAATCAACTCCCTAAGAAAAAATCTCCAGGATCACATGGATTTATTTTTAAACATTTAAAGAACAATTAATTCAAATTAATTAATTAAAGAAAATAGAGAAAGAAGGAATCCTATCAAATTCCTTTTATGTCACAAATATGGTGCTGATACCTAAATCAGATAGGGATAAAATCAAAAAAGAAAATTATAGACCAATTTCTCTAATAAATATTGATTCAAAAATCTTGAATAAAATATTATCAAAATGATTATAGCAAATTATCCCCTGGATAATACACCATGACCAAGTAGTATTTAAACCAGGAAGCAGGGTTGATTCAATATTAAGTAAATTATTAGCATAATTGACTACATCAGTAACCAAACTAACAAAAATCACAAGACTTTATCAATATATGCAGAAAAAGAATTTGACAAAATCTAATACCCATTTCTATTAAAAACTCTAGAGAGTATGGGAATAAATTGAGTTTTCTTTAAAATAGTCAGTAGCATCTATTTAAAATCATCAGCAAGCAGCTTATGTAATGGGGATAAACTAGAACCATTCCCAATAAGATCAGGGATGATATATAAATAGATATAAAAAGGGATATTATAAGCAAATTATAAGAACAAAGGATACTTTACTTCTCAGATCTGTAGAGAAGGAATTAATTTGAAGCCAAAGAAGAACTAAGCACACTATGGAATATAAAATGGATAATTTTGATTATATTAAGTTAAATTTTTTTTGAACAAAGAAAACCAATACAGACAAGATGGGAAGGGAAACAATAAACATTTTTTTACATTCAAGGGTTCTGACAAAAGTCACATGTCTAAAGTATATAAAGAACTGACTCAAATTTATAAGAATTCAAGTCATTCTCCAATTGATAAATGGTCAAAGGATATGAATAGTTTTCAGATGAAGAAATTGAAACCATTTATCATCATATGAAAAGGTATTCTAAATCACTATTGATCACAGAAATTCAAATTTAGACAATTCTGAGGTACCTCTACACACCTCTCAGATTGGCTAAGATGACAGGAAAAGGTAATGATGAAGATGGGAGGGGAAATGGGAAAACTGGGTCAGTAATATATTGTTGATGGAGTTGAGAACTGATTCAAACATTTGGGAGATCAATTTGGAACTATGCACAAAGGACTATCAAACTGTGCATACCCTTTGATCCAGCAGTGTTTCTACTGGCTTGTATACCAAAAAGACCATAAAGGAGGTAAAGGGACCTGCATGTCCAAAAATGTTTGTAGCAGCCTTTTTTGTAGTGTATTAACCTGGAAACTGAGTAGATGCCTATCACTTGGAGAATGGCTGAATAAGTTATGGTAGATGAATGTAATGGAATATTATTCTCCTATAAGAAATGATCAGCAGTATTATTTCAGAGAAGCCTGGAGAGACTTACATGAGCTGATCCCAAGTGAAATGAGCAGAACCAGGAGATCGTTATACATGGCAACAAGTAGATAATATGATGCTCAATTCTGATGGATGTGACTCTCTTCAACAATGAGATGATTCAATCTAGTTTTGTGATGAAATGGTTTTGTGATGAAAGCCATCTACACCCAGAGATAGGACTGTGGGAACTGAGTGTGGATATTATTTTCACTCCTTTTGTTGTTGTTTTCTTGCATTTAGTTTTTTTCTCCTTTTTTTTCCTTTTTGATCTGATTTTTCTTGTGCAGCATGACATTTATGGAAATATGTATAGAAGAATTGCACATGTTTACCACATATTGGATTACGTGCCATCTAGGAGCTAGGGTCAGGGGAAGGGAGGGAAAAATTAGAACATAAGATTTTGTAAGGGTGAATATTGAAAATTATCCAGATATATATTTTGAAAATTAAAAAAAAACCTTTAATTAAAAAGTTTAAAATGTAATCATGTAAGAATCTATTATTCATCTCTAATAAAAAGAAAAATAAAAAGGAAAATGGATTAAAAAGTAGTATGGTATCATATCTTGTTTACAAGAAACATTTAAAGAAGAGCATTATACACATAGTAAAAGTAAAAATAAAAGTGGAGCATATTATCCTGGAGGATTCTGGGAAGAGGATTGGTAAATTTCAAGATTTCATGATTTGTCCCACAAATAGAACAATTTTGTGTCTTATGTGGAACACAGAATGGTGTAAAATCAAGAAGTCCTGGGGACAGAACAGGGGTCCTCCTGATACCACTCCACACGATTTGAAAAAGACTTCTGGCTGGGATTAACATGTCTGAAAGCAAGCATGCCTGGTCTAGTTCCGTAGAACCATCAATTAGGGATCCCTCAGTGTTAGCTGGGTGTGGCTAGAGTTTCAGCAGGAGCCACAGACATTTTCATCTAATAGACTATAAAGAGTAAAGATTGAGTCTGGAAAGACAGAATTAACCTTGACTGATTGGGAATGTCAGGCCCAGCTGTGCTGGTGAGCTGTAGCCCTGAGCAAGAAGGAACCAGCACCTAGTGAGTGCTAAAGCAGCAGGGCAGGGACATTGCTGACTGTGGGCATTTGGCTAGAGTGGAGAGCTAAAGGGAAGCTTGAGGCATCATCCACTCCACCCCACAGAGGTACTTTCACTAATACCTCTTGTTAAAAAAAAAAATTATTTGGCAAAAAAGAAAGTATCTCACCATTGAAATATGTTATGCAAACAGAGAAGATTGGGATTCATTTTCAGAGGAGAAACTTTAATAAAAAAAAAAAGCTTCTACCCCAAAGAATAATGTGAAATGACTCCCTGCTTAGAGAGAATTTATAGAACATCTCAAGAAAGAATTAAAAAAATCAAGTGAGAAACATTGAGGAAAAACTAAAGAAAAAAATTAAAACCATCCATGAAAAGCAAGAAGAATATGAAAAAAAAATTAACCAATTAGAAAAAAGGTACAAAGTCTGTAAGATAAAAAATAATTCTTTAAAGTTAAAGTTGGTCAAATGGAAACCAGTGAAGCTATGAGAGAACAGGAAATAACAATACAGATTATAAAGAATAAGAAACTATAAAAGAATGTGAAACATTTCTTAAGAAAAAACAACAGATCTGGACAACAGATCAAGAAGAAAAACTTTAAAAATTAAACTGCCAGAAAGTTGTGACAAAAAGAGAATCTTGACACAACAATGCAAGAAATAATCCTAGATAATTGTCCTAGAGTGATAGAACAGGAAGGGAAAGAACATGAAAGGAAAAATAGAAAACATCTACAAGATCCTTTGTGGAAAAAACATAGGAATACTATTGCCAAATTCCACAACTCCCATATCAAAAAGAAAAATTTGCAAGAAACAAGAAAAAAAATGATTTGAACATGCTGAAGCTACAATTAGAATTGTACAAGATTTATCAGTAGCTACAATAAAAGATCACAGTTTTGGAATCATATCTATAGGCAAGCAAAAATACTAGGCTTGCAGCCTGAAAATTTAATATCCAGCAAAATTATCTATAATTCTCAATGAGAAAAAATGGATGTTCAACAAACTTGAAGATTTTCAGGACTTTCTATCAAAGAAGCCCAAATTTAACAGAAAAGTTAACATATAGTAGCCAACATGAAAGAGTTGTTTTAAGGAATTCAACTTGGACAAACTGTTTAAAAATGAACAAATTTTTAATTTTTTTACAGTGAAATGTATACTTTATATTTCAGATTTACATCAACAGTAGAGTAAGCTCAAAAGATAGATTGGTAGAGAAGGTAAAAATAGTAATCATGTTGTACAAATGAAGTGCAGAGGAAGAATAGACAGAGCCATCAGAGGAGGGAGGAGAGTTCTTGGTTCTTAAAATCTACTCAAATCATGAATGGGTTCAATAGGCAGCACCAAATATATACCATGAAAAATATAGCACCCACCAACACCTACTAAAGATAAGGAGGGAGAGAAAAATGGAGGGGAAGCAAAGGATGAGAGAAGAAGACAAGGAAGGGATCCCTGGGTGGGGGAAGGTTAAGTAATAGTAAACTATGTTATGGAGGAGAATTTAATGAAAGAGTCAGTAAGGATAGGAAAGATAGTATATATCTGGAGTATGTGTTAGTGTGTATATATGTGTGTATATACACACACACACACACACATATATACATACACATACATAAATACATATTTTCTTAACTGTAGCTTGCTTGGGGGTGGTAGGAAGATGGAAAGGGGGAAAAGAATAAAGTAAATAAGATGCACAACAGAGAACAAAAGAACAATTTACAAGGAAGGAAAAAAAAGATGGATACTCATGAATATAATTTCTACTACTAATATAAATATATAAAATATATATGATTTCTTAAATTGATATTTGTTGTTATATATGTTGAATCCTCCTTGATATTCAGATGGCCACATGATAATGTTCTCTTTTCTTTTCTTTTGTTTCATTTTCTTTTTGTATTCCTTTTTTGTTTTTCTTTTTGTTTATCCTGTTTCTTTAAATTTGGGGAAAATAAGCATGTGGATTTTGAGTAAAAAGAAAAGAAAATATTATCCTTCAGCTGAAGTTAAATAAAACAAAACTCCTGGGACAACTGGAAAATAGTATGGCAGAAAGTAGGCATAGACCACCATCTCACAATGTATATACCTAAATAAGGACAAAATGGTTTCATGATTTAGACATAAAGGGTGATAACCAAAAGCAAGTTAAGAGAGCAAGGAATAATTTATCTGTGAAATCTATAGTTGTGAGAAATTTACAACTGAAGATGAGATGGAGAACAATATGAAATTTAGACAGAATTGTCATTATTATATTGGCTCAGTCAATTCATGAGCAATTTGTGTTTTCCCAATTGTTTAAATCTAACTTTATTTTTGTGAAAAATGTTTTGTAATTGTGTTCATATAATTCCTGGATTTGTCCTGGAAGGTTAACTCAGAAATATGTTATATTGTTTACAGTTATTTTAAATAGAGTTTCTTTTTCTATCACTTGCTAGGGATCATTGATGGTAATATATGGTATACTAAGAAAATTCTAGAGAATCAACTGAAAAAGTATTAGAAACAATTATTAATTTTACAAAGTCAGAGAGTACAAAATAAATCCATATAAATCATAAGCATCTCTATATGTTAACAACAAAGTCCAAAACCAAGAGATACAAAGAGAAATTCCATTTTAAATAGCTGTAGATAATAACAAATATTTGGCAGTCTACCTGCCAAGACAACATCAAGAACTATATGAACACAATTACAAAACACTTTCTACACAAATAAAGTCATATCTAACCAATTGGAAGAATATCAAGTGCATATGGGTAGAACAAACTAATATAATGAAAATGACAATTCTACCTAAATGAATCTGATTATTCAGTACCATACTAATCAAACTGCCAAGAAACCATTTTACAGACCTAGAAAAAATAATAACAAAGTTCATCTGGAAGGACAAAACATCATGAATTTCTGTGGAATAATTACAAATGCAAACGAAGGTGACCTAGCTGAATCAGACTTAAAACTATATTATAAAACAGTGGTAAGTAATACCATGTGGTACTGCTTTGGGATAGACTAGCTCATCAGTAAAATAGTGTAAGTACACAAGTAAAAATAGGTAATGATTATCATAATCTAGTGTTTGGTAAACCCAAAGGCTGCAGCTTCTGGGATAAGTTCTCACTATTGGACAAAAATTGTTGACAAAATTGGAAAATAGTACGGCAGAAACTAAATATTGACCCACACCAAATGTCCTATAGTAGGATAAGGTCAAAGTGGGTTCATGATTTAGACATAAAGAGTGATAACAAGCAAATAAGATGAAAAAAAAGATAGTCTATCTTTCAGATCTGTAGAGAAGGAAGAAATTTATGAACACAGGAGAACTAGAATACAGTGTGAAATACAAAGTGAATAATTTTGATTATATTAAATTAAAAAGCTTTTATACAAACAAAACCAACGTATATAAGATTAGAAGGTAAGCAGAAATCAGGGAAAAAAACTTTTTATCCAAGGATTCTGATAAAGATCTCATTTCTTTTTTTTTTTTTTTTTGCCACTGTTAATAATTCTATTCTTTCTTTAATTTAATTTTATTAAAGCTTTGTACTTACAAAGCACATGCATGGGTAATTTTTCAATATTGATCCAAGCAAAACTTTCTGTTCCAAATTTTCTCCTTCTTCCCTCAACTCTACTCCTAGATGGCAAGTAATGCAATACATGTTAAATATATTAATATATTTGTTAAATCCAACATATGTACACATATTTATATAGTTATCTTGCTGCACAAGCAAAATCACAATAAAAAGGAAAACAAAACCTGAGCAAGAAAACAAAATGCAAGCAAATAACAATAGAAAGAGTAAAAATACTATGCTGTGGCCCACACTCAGTTTCCACAGTCTTCTCTCTGCATGTAGATGACTCTCTTCATCACTGAACAATTGGAATTGGTTTGAATCATCTCATTGTTGAAGAGAACCACATTTATCAGAATTGATCACCATATAGTCTTGCTGTTTCCATGTATAATGATCTCCTGGTTTTGCTCATTTCACTTAGAATTAGTTCATCTAAGTCTCTCCAGGCCTCTCTGAAATCATCCTGTTGGTTGTTTCTTACAGAGCAATAATATTCCATAACATTCATATACCACAATTCATTTAGCCATTCTCCAATTGATGGGTATCCATTCAGTTTCCAGTTTCTTAACACTACTAAATGTAGAAGGCTGAAACTCTTGAGTTGTTGCACTGAAGTTGGTTCAAGCACTTAGGGCTAATTACTGATTGGACAATACTCTATGGGCATATGCTTGGAAAATGGTCCTTCCCACTATCCTGTGCTGATGTAATGATTGGTGTATAAAGAGGATTGTAGGAGGGACTAGGGAGTGGAGTAAGACTAGCCAGAGTCACACTTGGGTGGTAGAAGAGGGAGAAGGCAGATGTGGAGATTATGGGGTGTCCTGGGTGCTAGCATGATTGTCCCATTTGGCACCCCAGCGTGGGGCCTAAGGACCCTAACTTCACTGTAGAAATCTTTGATGACCAGGAAATAGGGTATTTTAATAGACAAAGAGGGAACTTACTTTGTTAAGGGCTAAACTAGTAACTTTTTCTAGTTGAAATGGGGCAGATATTAGGAAAAGATTCTTCCCCAGCCCCACGCCCACCCACGCCCCAAGGGGGAGCTATAGAAAGCATACTTGAGCTGATCACGGGACAAGGCTTAATTGTAACTTGGTTGCAGATTGCTAGACTCTTGGGTACATTAGAATGCATATCCCCTTGTTCTTTAAAGGAAGAGGATATAGGGCTAGATAATTGGAAGTTAGTAGGACAATTATGCAAATACTACAATGATAAAGGTCCTCATTCAAATTCCAAGGAAACATTCTATACATACAACATAATAAAATTGGCTTTAAAGAATCCTGCAAGTTATAGAAAAAAGAAAAATTCTAAGAATAGCAAGATGAAAAAGTATGAGGAAAATGAGGAGGACAAAGGAGGGATTAAAAGCGATATCACTGGATGGCATGGAGAGTTAAGTGAGGATGAAGGGCATGGTGAAGGGCTGTGTGATTCTCACTCTCACAAAGCAGTTTAACCTTGCCTAAACCAGAACTGGTTCTTGACACTCCATTAACTTCACCTTCCGGGATGGAGGGGGGAGGAGTAGTGGGAGGGGCAGTGAAACCACCAGCACCTCCCCCCAAAAAATCACCCCCTCCTGTGACTAGATTGCAAAAGGCAGTACTTAAAGCCCCGAAAGAAGGACAGAATTTAGGTGATTTGCAACTGGAAATGTATCCTGTGATTCAACAGTTTGACTCTTCAGGTCAAGAAAGTAGAAGATATGCTCCTTTTGATATAGAAATCCTCAAAGACCTGAAAAAGGCTTGCACTCTTTATGGGGCTATATTAGCTTATGTTAAGATGTTATTACAGAATTTGGCTTTTGAAGTCTTAACCCCTAGGGACTGGAAATCTATAGCAAGGACATGTTTAGAACCTGGACAAAACTTGTGGCTTTCTGAATATAGTGAGCTCTGTAGGATATAAGCCCAGTAAAATAGGCAAAATGGAGTTAATACACCAATCACCCATGACCAACTAATAGGTGTAGTTTCTTTTTTTTTTAATTTTTATTTAATGATTACTTTATATTGACAACATTATCCCTTGCACTCGTTTCTTTTCCGATTTTTTCTCCTCCCTCCCTCTACCCCCTCCCCTAGATGGCAAGCAGTCCTTTATATGTTGGATATGTTGCAGTATATCCTAGATACAATATATGTTTGCAGAACCAAACAGTTCTCTTGTTGCATAGGGAGAATTGGATTCAGAAGGTATAAATAACCCGGGAAGAAAAACAAAAATGCAGATAGTTCACATTCGTTTCTCAGTGTTCTTTCTTTGGGTGTAGCTGCTTTTGTCCGTCATTTATCAATTGAAACTCAATTAGGTCTCTTTGTCAAAGAAATCCACTTCCATCAAAATATGTCCTCGTACAATATTGTTGTCGAAGTGTATAATGATCTCCTGGTTCTGCTCATTTCACTGCTCATTTCACTTAGCATCAGTTCATGTAAGTCTCGCCAGTCCTCTCTGTATTCATCCTGCTGGTCATTTCTTACAGAACAATAATATTCCAAAACATTCATATACCACAATTTACCCAGCCATTCTCCAATTGATGGGCATCCATTCATTTTCCAGTTTCTAGCCACTACAAATAGGGCTGCTACAAACATTTTGGCACATACAGGTCCCTTTCCCTTCTTTAGTATTTCTTTGGGATATAAGCCCAATAGAAACACTGCTGGATCAAAGGGTATGCACAATTTGATAATTTTTTGGGCATAATTCCAGATTGCTCTCCAGAATGGTTGGATTCGTTCACAACTCCACCAACAATGTATGTGTCCCAGTTTTCCCGCATCCCCTCCAACATTCATCATTATTTTTTCCTGTCATCTTAGCCAATCTGACAGGTGTGTAGTGGTATCTCAGAGTTGTCTTAATTTGCATTTCTCTGATCAATAATGATTTGGAACACTCTTTCATATGAGTGGTAATAGTTTCAATTTCATCTTCTGAAAATTGTCTGTTCATATCCTTTGACCATTTATCAATTGGAGAATGGCTTGATTTCTTATAAATTTGAGTCAGTTCTCTATATATTTTAGAAATGAGGCCTTTATCAGAACCTTTAACTGTGAAGATGTTTTCCCAGTTTGTTGCTTCCCTTCTAATCTTGTTTGCATTAGTTTTGTTTGTACAAAGGCTTTTTAATTTGATGTAATCAAAATTTTCTATTTTGTGATCAGTAATGGTCTCTAGTTCATCTTTTGTCACAAATTTCTTTCTCCTCCACAAGTCTGAGAGATAAACTATCCTATGTTCCTCTAATTTATTTATAATCTCGTTCTTTATGCCTAGGTCATGGACCCATTTCGATCTTATCTTGGTATATGGTGTTAAGTGTGGGTCCATGCCTAATTTCTGCCATACTAATTTCCAATTATCCCAGCAGTTTTTAATCAAATAATGAATTATTTTCCCAGAAGTTAGGGGCTTTGGGTTTGTCAAACACTAGATTGCTATAGTTGACTATTCTGTCTTGTGAACCTAACCTTTTCCACTGATCCACTAATCTATTTCTTAGCCAATACCAAATGGTTTTGGTGACTGCTGCTTTATAATACAATTTTAGATCAGGTACAGCTAGGCCACCTTCATTTGATTTTTTTTTCATTAATTCCCTTGAGATTCTCGACTTTTTATTGTTCCATATGAATTTTGTTGTTATTTTTTCTAGATCATTAAAATATTTTCTTGGCAGTCTAATTGGTATAGCACTAAATAAATAGATTAGTTTAGGGAGCATTGTCATTTTTATTATGTTTGCTCGGCCGATCCAAGAGCACTTAATATTTTTCCAATTATTTAAGTCTGACTTTATTTGTGTGGAGACTTTTTTATATTTTGCTCATATAATTCCTGACTTTCCTTTGGTAGATAGATTCCCAAATATTTTATGGTATCAACAGTTATTCTGAATGGAATTTCTCTTTGTATCTCTTGCTGTTGGGTTTTGTTGGTGATGTATAAAAATGATGAGGATTTATGGGGATTTATTTTGTAGCCAGCTACTTTGCTAAAATTATGAATTATTTCTAATAGCTTTTTGGTAGAATCTCTGGGGTTCTCTAGGTATACCATCATATCATCTGCAAAGAGTGATAGTTTGGTTTCTTCATTGCCTACTCTAATTCCTTTAATATCTTTTTCGACTCTTCTTGCCGAGGCTAGTGTTTCTAATACGATATTAAATAATAATGGTGATAGTGGGCAACCTTGCTTCACTCCAGATCTTACTGGGAAAGGTTCCAGTTTTTCCCCATTGCATATGATGCTTACTGATGGTTTTAAATATTTTAAATTCCTGACTATTTTAAGGAAAAGTCCATTTATTCCTATGCTCTCAAGTGTTTTTATTAGGAATGGATGTTGGATTTTATCAAATGTTTTTTCTGCATCTATTGAGATGATCATATGGTTTTTGTTTGGTTGGTTATTGATATAGTCAATTATGCTAATAGTTTTCCTAATATTGAACCAGCCCTGCATTCCTGGTATAAATCCTACTTGGTCATAGTGTATTACCCTGGGGATGATTTTCTGTAATCTTTTTGCTAATATTTTATTTAAGATTTTAGCATCAATATTCATTAGGGAGATTGGTCTATAATTTTCTTTCTCTGTTTTCAGCCTACCTGGTTTAGGTATCAGTACCATGTCTGTGTCATAAAAGGAGTTTGGTAGGACTCCTTCAATCCCTATTTTTTCAAATAGTTTATTTAGCATTGGAGTTAATTGTTCTTTAAATGTTTGGTAGAATTCACATATAAATCCATCTGGTCCTGGGGATTTTTTCTTAGGGAGTTGATTGATAGTTTGTTCTATTTCTTTTTCTGAGATGGGACTGTTTAGGATATTTACTTCTTCCTCGGTTAGTTTGGGCAAGCTATATTTTTGGAGGTATTTTTCTATTTCATTTAAGTTGTCGAATTTATTGGCATAAAGTTGGGCAAAGTAGCTCCTAATTATTGCTCTAATCTCCTCTTCGTTACTGGCGAGTTCTCCCTTTTCATTTTTAAGACTAACAATTTGATTTTCCTCTTTCCTTTTTTAAATCAGATTTACTAAGGGTTTGTCTATTTTGTTGGTTTTTTCATAGAACCAACTCTTAGTTTTATTAATCAATTCAATAGTTTTTTTACTTTCAATTTTATTGATCTCTCCTTTTATTTTTAGAATTTCAAGTTTAATGTTTGACTGGGGGTTTTTAATTTGTTCCTTTTCTAGCATTTTTAGTTGCAAACCCAATTCATTGACCTTCTCTTTCTCTATTTTACACAAATAGGCCTCTAGAGATATGAAATTTCCCCTTATTACCGCTTTGGCTGCATCCCATACATTTTGGTATGATGTCTCATTATTATCGTTTTCTTGGGTGAAGTTATTAATTATGTCTATGATTTGCTCTTTCACCCAATCATTCTTTAGTATGAGATTATTTAGTTTCCAATTATTTTTTGGTCTACTTCTCCCTGTTTTTTTGTTGAATGTAATTTTCATTGCATCGTGGTCTGAAAAGGATGCATTTACTATTTCTGCCTTACTGCATTTGAGTTTGAGGTTTTTATGTCCTAATATATGGTCAATTTTTGTATAGGTTCCATGAACTGCTGAAAAGAAAGTGTATTCCTTTCTGTCTCCATTACATTTTCTCCAGAGATCTATCATATCTAACTTTTCTATTATTCTATTTACCTCTTTGGCTTCTTTCTTATTTATTTTGTGGTTTGATTTATCTAATTCTGAGAGTGCAAGGTTAAGATCTCCCACTATTATAGTTTTACTGTCTATTTCTTCTTGCAGCTCTCTTAATTTCTCTTTTAAGAATTTAGATGCTACACCACTTGGTGCATATATGTTTAATATAGATAGTTCTTCATTATCCATGCTACCCTTTAGCAAGATATAGTGCCCTTCCTTATCTCTTTTAATTAGATCAATTTTTGCTTTAGCTTGATCTGAGATCAGGATGGCTACCCCTGCTTTTTTGACTTCACCTGAAGCATAGTAGATTTTGCTCCAACTTTTTACCTTTAACCTGCATGTATCTCCCCGCTTCAGGTGTGTTTCATGTAAACAACATATTGTAGGATTCTGGCTTTTAATCCATTCTGCTAACCGCTTCCTCTTTATGGGGGAGTTTACCCCATTCACATTTATGGTTAGAATGACCAATTCTGTATTACTTGCCATCTTGTTAACCCCGGTTTATGCTTTTCTCCCTTCTTTCCCCTTTCCCCTTTCCCAGTATTAAGCTTGTGAGCACCACTTGCTTCTCACAGCCCTCCTTTTTAGTATCCCTCCCCCCGCCTTAGAGTTCCTCCCCCTATCTTACCCCTTTCCCTCCCAGTTTCCGTATTCCCTTCTGCTTAGCTTATTCCTTCCCTTTTCACTTTTCCCTTCTCACTTTTCAATGAGGTGGGAGAAGTTTCACCATAGATTGAATATGTCTTAAGATTTTTCACTTAAAGCCAATTCTGAAGGCAGTAAGATACCCACTATATTCATCCCCCTCCATTCTTTCTCTCAGATATAACAGGTTTCCTATGCCTCTTCATGAGATGTACTACCCCCACTTTACCCTTTTTCTGGTACAATGTCCTTTCCACATCAATTTCTAGAACAAGGTATACATGTATTCTTTATACATCTATATAGTCAAAATATAGTTCCCAAGATTAATCTTTACCTTTTTAGATTTCTCTTGAGTTCTATATTTGTAGATCAAACTTTTTGTTAAGTTCTGGCTTTTTCATCAGAAATAGATGAAATTCACTTACTTCATTGAATGTCCATCTTCTTCCCTGGAAAAAGATGCTCATTCTCACTGGGTAAGTTATTTTTGGTTGCATACCAAGTTCCTTAGCCTTTCGGAATATCATATTCCAGGCCCTTCGATCTTTTAATGTGGATGCTGCCAGATCCTGGGTGATCCTTATTGTGGCTCCTTGATACTTGAATTGGGTTTTTCTAGCCACTTGCAATATTTTTTCCTTCATCTGAGGGTTCTGGCATTTGGCCACTATATTCCTTGGTGTTTTGATTTTAGGATCCCTTTCAGTGGGTGATCGATGAATCCTTTCAATGTTAATTTTTTCCTCTGTTCCTATGACTTCTGGGCAGTTCTCTTTGATAATTTCCTGGAAAATAGTGTCCAGGCTCTTTTTTTCATCATTCTTTTCTAGGAGTCCAATGATTCTCAGATTGTCTCTCCTGGATCTGTTTTCCAGGTCTGTTGTCTTCCCCAGAAGGTATTTCACATTCTTTTCCATTGTTTGATTTTTTTGGATTTGCTTGACTGATTCTTCTTGTCTCGAGTCATTCAATTCCAATTGTTCAATTCTGATTTTCAGTGAATTATTTTCTTCACTCACTTTTTAAAGATATTTTTCTAATTGTCCCATTGAGTTCTTTTGTTCTGTGGAATTTTTTTCCATTTCGCCAATTTTGTTTTCCAGTTCACCAATTCTATTTTTCAAGGATTTTACTTCTTTATCCACTCTCTCTTTAACTGACTTCTCCAGGCTCTTTTGCCAAGCCTCCCTCTCCTTTTCCCATTTTTCTTCTAGCTCCCTTGTGGGAGCCTTTTAAATTACTTCTATGAGTTTCATCTGTGCTGAGGAACAGATGATCTCCTCCTTTGGGGATTCACCTGGAGACATTCTGTTTTTAGTCTCCTCAGGATTTAGAGTCTGCTCTCTATCTGTATAGAAGCTATCAAGGGTTAAAGTCCTCTTCAGTTTCTTGCTCATTCTATCTAATAATCAAACTAGCAAAAAAAAAAAAAACAGAAAAAACTGGAGTCTTTCTTTGGGGGAGGGGTTGGGTGTGTTACTGAGCTTCCTCTCCAGACTGCGGGGGGCAGCAGTGAGGCACTAGCCCTACTGTGCTGCGCCTGCGCTCTGAGATCCCAGAGCGTGCTGAGTCACTGTGGGGGGGGAAAAGAGGGGCGGCCAGGTCCCGAGAGACTCCAGCTCTTTGGGGTTGTATTCTTCACCCCCGGTGTTTTTAGCTTCTCTGCTGGCCTGCTGACTTGTTGCTGGACCAAAGTATCCAGTCCTGTAGCAAAGCTCTCCCCACAGAGATGGCTGCGATCACTCCCCACCCCCTCTCCAGTCTGCTCCCGTGCTCTCACTGCCGCTGCCCGCCGCCTGCGCCCGATCTAAAACCGTCCCAGCCCTCCAGTAAAGACAGACCTTTCTTGGCAAATCTCAAGGATGGCTTCTCTTGGTAACTATTTGTGGGTTTTTTTTCAGTCAAGCATTATTTCAGAGGCTTGTAATGAAATGGATAGTGAGAGAAAGCGTGGAGCTTACACAGCTGTGTGCCTCTTCTCTGCCATCTTAACCGGAAGTCCTAGGTGTAGTTTCTTATGCAGACACTTCAGTGCAGATTAATTACCCTATGGCAGAATATGAGAAATTGCTTCTGCTGCTATCAAAGCATGGGGCTTTATCCCAAGTGAACAGGACAGAGGAGAAGCCTTCACAAAAATAGCACAAGGGCCAAATGAAGCCTAAATGTTGACTACTTGTCCTCTCTTATAGCAGAAATATTGAGGATTTATGTAGGTATAGGTATTCCAGTAAAGCAGCCAACCAGGCAAAGAATCATAGAGATGCAAATTCATTCTAAAAAGCTCTAATGATTTTTATATCAAATTTCTTCATAATTGATTGTTCTATGCCTTTCTGTAGATCCACTAATTGTGAATGTCAGTCTTGCTAAGGTAAGAATGGGTTGGATGAGACTTTTACCTCATAAGTATCACTGAGGCTTAATAGGATGGCACCGTGCAAAACTATAGTTCTTTTGTAAAGGAAATATGAGTTAAAAATTAAAAAATAATTGTGTATAGGAATATTTTTTCCATGTGAAGAAGTACAGGAACCATTGTGGGGAAGCATGGCAAAGAGTATTTGAGTGAAAATCTGATGAGGGAGGAGTAGAAGTAATTTTGTCAGTGTTGCATAATTTATACCACTTGGTTAAAAACAGAGTTAGATAAGACATTTGGAAAACATATAACATGACTTGAAGAAACTTGATAGTAGTAAGAGAAACTTCTATTATCTAGACATCTATTGAACCCCTGTTGCTGAAACACAAAGCAATACAAAAAGATAACAACTAATAAATTCTTCTTATTATTTTAGTGATAATTCATCCTTCAAAAGGTGGAAGAACTAAAAAAGGAATTCTAATCTGTGATTTCCCTCCACTAACAGTAAAGAATTGATTGCTGGAGTGGAAAAGATGAGAAGTCTGACATTAGGTAGAATGGAAATTATTCTGTTGTAGAGTTTATGATAGAAGGGCAGAATAAAACTTGTAATAGTTTGACATATGGTCTAGATTTTGGGAAAGCAAGTTTTAATAGGTCTACAAGAACGAATAAAACATTTCAGTTAGTCAGCTGAAGGCGAATGAAAAATGCTTAAGAATAAAATTGGCTAAGGTGATAGGAAAAGATAATAATAAATGTTGGAGGGAATGTGAGAAAACTGGGGCACTAATGCATTATTAGTGAAATTGTGAATCGATCCAATCATTCTGGAGAGCAATTTGGAATTATACCTAAGAGGTTATCAAATTGTACCTGTCCTTTGATTCAGTAGTGTTTCTTCTAGTCTCTATCTCAAAGAAATCAAAAAGGGGGGAAAGGAACCCACATGTGCAAAAATGTTTGCAACAACGCTTTTTGTATTGGCAAGGAATTGGAAATGAGAGGATGCCCATCAGGTGGATAATGGCTGAATTTTACATGATATGTAAATGCAATGGAATATTCTTGTTTTTACAAAAAATGAGGAACAGGATGATTTTTTTAAAAAAATGAAATCCTGAGGATCAAAAAAGGGTGAGGCCCTGTTTGGTATTTATGGAATAACAACTGACTCCAAGGAGAAGACAAATCTGCTCCATTTTCATTTGATTTTGTTTTCTTTGCAAAGGAGAATGACTTTATATTAAAAAAATAACAGAAACAAGAACACAATCAGGGAGTTAATACCCAGTAGTTTAAGGAATAATAAGAGAGAATAGCTGGGGTAACTGAAGTCAGGAAGACCTGAATTCAAATCCAGCTTCAGACACTTACTAGCTGTGTGACTCTGGGCAAATATTTCACCCTGTTTGCCTCAGTTTCTCATCTACAAAATGAGCTGGAAAAGGAATACAGCATCTTTATCAAGAAAATCCCAAGTAGGATCTGCCCATGAAGAACTGGACACAATTGACATGACTGAACAACAACAAGAGAATTTAATTTGTCATTGGTGAATTCAAGCTATGTGTCCCAGATGAATCTTATATAGCATCAGGTGTAACATTAGAGCCACTGCTGTACCTGTTAAATGATCCCTCAATCTCTGCTTATGCATTTCTAGGGAAGTAGTGCAAATGAATAGTTTGAACAACCTTTCATTTGTGCACACATCTAATTGCAAAGATTTGTTTTAAAACATAGGGGGTTTCTGAGGGGGTACACATAAATCCATCAATATGGGCCAGAACTTTGTAACAGATATACATGGTATACATAAATCCATCAATATGGGAGGCATTATACATAATTTACATAAGCACATAGCAATATAACACAGGCTAGTGGTAATGTAACAAATAACATGAATCATCCTGAAAATTTACACATGTCCATAAGTCCTAGAAACAGTCCAATAGGATTCCATTGTCCATTAGTTCATGTGCCAGGAATCTAATAATTCCTGTAAGCTCTGAAGTACTGCAAAAGGTCTCATCAACAATTTTTCATCTCAGGGAATCCAGTGATTCTTGCTGGTTTTTCAGGAACTGAAAGCTGAGGATTTTAAAGTTCTTTTGACAGTCTCATTGTTAGCCTTTTCCACCTGTGGAAATATAAGCAGATCCTCTTCCCCAAGCAATTAACCTAATTCCCTTCTATTTACCAAATTTGGGATTTCTTCTCATCATCTGGTAATTACATTGGAGTTGTTCGCATTGGATATTGTCTTGTTGTCTTAAAAGGCCTGTATTCTCCCCAACTGTAATCCTGATTGCTTTTCTGTTGGTTGATGACATCAGAGTACTGAATTTCTAAAGTCTCTCTGGGTGTAACCTCAGCTGCTATCATGCCCCACCTGTCCTTTGATTGATACTTTAGAGCTGGGCCCTGCCTCTCATTCCTCTGGGTCAATATACATTTAGAGACCCAGTGAAAGCCTCCATTACATTTTGGACATGGGGTTTTGGGTTTTCTCTCACCCTGTCTTCTCATTGTATCTCTCTATCTCTTTCCCTCATCCACTTTCCCACCTATGCTCCAAGTTCTATAAAGATTGTCACTTGTCTAAGAATTACTTTGCATAAACTTTTATTAATATGGATATAATCCCTCCAGATACCTTATAAATCTTTAAGTCAGCAACATATTCTCTTATTAATAACTAACTTTTTATGGTGAAATGGTCTGCTATATTTATTTAAGTAAATATTTCCTTAAGTTTTTTTGTTGTTGTTGTTTACTACTTGTCTTAAATTTTTAATTAAATTTATTTTATTTTATATTTTTTGCTGAAGTAATTGGGGTTAAGTGACTTTCCCAGGGTCATACAGCTAGAAAGTGTTGTGTCTGAGGTCAGATTTGAATTCAGGTCCTCCTGACTTCAGGGCTGCTGTTCTATTCACTGTGCCACCTAGCTGCTTCTAAATTTTAATTTTTATCAATGAATTATTTTATTCTCCTTGATAACTATAGCTATGATAATACCAAGTTGCACTGCTAGCCACTAACTTGCCAGTTTTCAATAATAAAGATCATAATATGGATAAATATATTTATCTTGATAATTATGATACTTTATCCCATTGAGCAAAAATTCTGGAAAAGCATTAAAAGCTTAGCAGTTTTCAGTGTGCATGTCCAACTACTCTCAATCTTTGCCTCTCTCTGAGTAATCCCCAGAATGCTTTAAGATTTACAAAGTATTTTATATACATTGTCTCATTTTATCCTTAAAATAACTCTTTGAGGGAGCTATGTAGTTTACAAATATTATTTTAGATGAGGAATATGGAGCTGAATGAATTTAAATGACTTGCCCAGGGTCCTAGAGATAGTAAGCAACTGAAGTTGTAGTTAAGCTCAAGTCTTTCGACTACCACACCAAAACTCAAGCCACTGTGCCAAAACTACTCATTATACAAGGATAAAATTCTTCATATGTGATCTATTAATAATATATATTTAAAAGTTTAGTCTTTTCTTGATCCCATTTTTCTTTTGTGCATTTAACAACATTTTTTTCCTGAGAAAGGGTTCATAGGCTTCACCAGTTAGTCAAAGGAGTTCAGGAAAAACATTGTTATTGATTCATTCAGCTGATGCATCTTCCCACTTTGTATCTCTCTCATGTATACATAACTTGTAAGAAAGTTAAACTATTTGACAAATGTCCACAGGATATAAAATGGATGTACCAATTACCGATAGAGTAGATTTTTTTTTCTGGTTAGTTATCAAATGTTATCTTCCCCATTAACTGTGAGGTCCTTGAAAGAAAGGACTCTTTGGCATTATTTGTATTTTGAACACTTAGAAAAATGTCTGGAATATTTTGTTGCTTTATAAAGTTTTATTGACCATCAGAATCAGCTTTAACTCCCCATTTCATTGGCAAAATTTTAGCAAAGTTGAAAGATATAAGTCATATAAACCATTGGAATTTCTGTAAGTCCAATAACAAGAGATAGGGAAAGAAATCCCATTTAAAATAATTGTAGGCAATATAAAGTGTTGAGCTAAGACAAAGCCAGGAACTGTATGAATACAATTATAAAACACTTTTAAGAAATATAAAATTAGATCTAAAAATTGAAAAAAAATATTAATTGCTCATAGGTAGATCAAGCTAATATAATAACAGTGACAATTCTAATTAAATCAATTGACTTATTCAATACCATACTAATCAAACTGCTAAAAATTTCTTTACAGAACTTTAAAAAATAATAACAAAATTCATCTGTAAGAAGAAAATGTCAAGAATATCAAGGAAATTAATGGGGAAAAAAAAGGCTAATGAAAGTGATCTAGTTTTACCACACCTAAAACTATATTATAAAGTTGCAGTTATCAAAACCATTTGGTCTTGACTAAGAAACAGAGTAGTAGATCAGTGGAATAGGTTAGATATTTAAGACACAGTAATCATTGACTATACTAAACTAGCATTTGATTAAGCCAAAGACTACAACTTCTGAGATAGGAACTCATTATTTGACAAAACTTGCTAGGAAAACTGGAAAATAGTATGGCCAAAAAATAAGCATTAGCCAACATATAACACACTACACCAAGATAATGTTGAAATGGGTTCAAAATTTAGACACAAAGGATGATAATGATAAAGCAAATTATTAGAGCACAGAGTAATCTACCTGTCAGATCTTTGGAGAAGGGAGAAATTTATGGCCAAAGAAGAACCAGAGAACATTATGAAAAAAATTGGTTAACACTGATCACATTAAATTACCCAATACAGCCAAGATAAGAAAGGAAATAGAAATCTGGGGAAATAGGTTTTTTGCTTGTTTTTTTCACAGCCAGTGTTTATCATAAAGGTCTTATTTCTAAAACATATAGAGTACTGAGTCCATTTGCACAAACAAAAGCAATGCAACAAAGATTATATGGAAAGCAGAAATCTGTAAAACAATTTTTACAGCCAGTGTTTCTGATAAAGAGCTATTTTTCAAATAATTGAGTCAGATTGTTAATAACATAAATCATTCCTTGATTGATAAATAGTACAAGGATATGAACAGGCTCTAAAGCACTTTTATTTAGAGAAATGTAAATTAAAACAAGTCTGAGGTACCATCTCACCTATCAGATTGGCTAATATAACAGAAAAGAAAAATGATGAATGTGAGAAAATTAGGACATTAATGGAGTGGAGTTGTAGGGTTGCATTGGAATGGAGCTATGGAGTTGTGAATTAATCCAACTTTCTGAAAAGCACTTTGGAACTACTGCCAAGGGACTATCAAATTATGTATACCTTTTTATCCAGTAATACGACTTCTAGATCTATATTCCAAAGAGATCACAAAAACGGAAAAGATTCTTCTGTATAAAAATGTTTATATTAATTCACTTTATGGTAGCACAGAATAGGAAACTGAGTGGGGAATGACTAAACAACTTGTGATATAGGAATGTAATTGAATACTACTGTGGTATAAGAAATATTCCACGTAGATTTCAGAAAAATCTGGAAAGTCTTACATAAATTGATGGTGAGTAAAGTGAAAAGAATAAGAAGAACACTGTAAGTAGCAGTATTTTGCTATGATCAACTATGAATGATTTAGAACTTTTTAACAATATAATGGTCCCAGACAGTTGCAAAGGACTCATGATGGAAAATGCTATCTTTATTCATAGAAAGACTATGGAGTCAGAATGCAAGTAAAACATAATGTTTTTACTTTTTGTGTTTTTTTCATGGCTTTTATCTTTTGTTCAGTTTCTGGTTTCACAACATAGCAAATATAGAAATGTTTACATATATACATATACACATATATCTATATTTATATACATACACACATATAACATGAATAAATCAGATTGTTTGTCATCTTGGGGAGAAGGCATGGGAGGAAGGGAGGGAGACCAAATTTCAAAAATAACATTTTATAAAAATTGAATGTTGAAAACAATCTTTACATGTAATTTAAAAAATATTTTTCAGATACAAATTAAGACAACTCTGAGATACCACTACACACCTGTCAGATTGGCTAGAATGACAGGGAAAGATAATGCGGAATGTTGGAGGGGATGTGGGAAAACTGGGACACTGATACATTGTTGGTGGAATTGTGGATGCATCCAGCCATTCTGGAGAATGATTTGGAACTATGCTCAAAAAGTTATCAAACTGTGCATACCCTTGGATCCAGCAGTGTTACTACTAGGCTTATACCCCAAAGAGATTTTAACAAAGGGAAAGGGACCTGTATGTGCAAGAATGTTTGTGGCAGCCCTCTTTATAATGGCCAGAAACTGGAAACTGAGTGGATGCCCATCAATTGGAGAATGACTGAATAAATTGTGGTATATGAATGCTATAGAATATTATTGTTCGGTAAGAAATGACCAACAGGATGATTTCAGAAAGGGCTGGAGAGGCTAACATGAACTGATGATGAGTGAAATGAGCAGGACCAGGAGATCATTATACACTTCAACAACAATACCATATGATGATCAATTCTGAGGGACCTGGCCCTTTTCAACAATGAGATGATCCAAATCAGTTCCAATAGAGCAGTCTTGAATTGAACCAATTACACCCAGCAAAAGAACTCTGGGAGATAACTATGAACCTCTACATAGAATTTCCAATTCCTTTATTTTTGTCTACCTACATTTTTTATTTCCTTCACAGGCTAATTGTATACTATTTCAAAGTCCATTTTTTTTCGTACAGCAAAATAATTGCATGGACATGTATAAGTATATTTTATTTAACTTATACTTTAAGATATTTAACATGTATTGGTCATCCTACCATCTAGGGGAAGGAGGGAGGGGAAGGAGAGGAAAAATTGGGACAAAAGGTTTGGCAATTGTCAATGCTAAAAAATTACCCATGCATATATCTTGTCAATAAAAAGCTATAATAAAAAATAAATAAATAAAAAGAAAAAAATATTTTTCAGGGAAAAAAGTGACATTTCCTGAATAGAAATGGTAAAAAAAAAAATCATGCAACAATAGATAACCTGCCATTTTGGTACCTTCAATTTTTCCTCAATCTCAGTGATTTTCATACTATATTCAAGTTCGCTGAGCTCAAAATTGTGACTAAAAGCACAATTTGATTTGGTTAGTTTTCTTTAGCCTCTTCTCCTGCAAGGGGAACAACACAATTTCCAAGATAAATTTGCCTTACCATTTCAGAAAGTTCAGTCTTTAGATGGAAGGGACCTCTGTTACCTTTGCACTCCTTTGTGAACTGAAATTCCTGAAAGTCTATTTGACATTGAATCACTGGTAGGAATTTTTAAGTGCTTCTTATTGTGGCTTACCTGTTGCTTATATGAATTCTGGCCAGATTCAAAGAAAAACTCTCATCTGTCCTTTTCTCCATCTTTTGTATTTTGGCTTAAATTTGTTTCTGACATTGAGGCTTTTGATTGAATTTTTTAGTATGTTACATTTTTTTGAAGTCTTCCAAGGAATAGGGGAAGTTGGGTGTTTTTTTCCTTTCTTATTTAAATAAATGGGGTGGATTGGGGTGGGAAGAGGAGCATTGCAAAAGTGCAAGACTCAGAACAAATATCATGAAGAACAATAGAAAATTTTTAAAAATGAAGGGGGAAATATATTGTAAGTTATATTTTATGTACCTTTGAACTTGGTATTTATAGATATTTCAAATTTGTATTTTAGGAATATTTTTAAATTGTCATTTATTTCTATTACATGTCTTGATTTTTTTGGTATATTAGTTTTTTGCTGTTATTACCTTTATTTACAAACTTGTAGACTATGTATTGTTCAATTGGTTCTATTTTCTTAAGTCTGAATTACTTTATATCCATTTAACTATATTTCTTTGTATTCTTTGCCTTTGTTCTTATGGCTCAATAATATTCTATTACATGATAAACTACAGTTTGTTGAATCATTGCCTCTAGTATTGAATATTTGCATAGTTTTTAGTTCATTAGCATTGGTACTATAAGGAATGTTTTGGTACAGAGTGGATGATCATTTATTGGGCATGTTAGAGAGGGCATTCTTGTTTAGGAATAGAAGGAAGTAGAGGGCCTCTGAGACTCCTTCCAGCCCCAATAGTGTCTATATTTCTGGGAATCAGAACCACTTATATAGCTCTCCATTTTGCAATTTCATGTGATTGAGGGAATCCCCAAATTCCCCGAGCCTTACAAAAAGGAAATGACATTCCTACAGCAACAGGAGACTTATAGAAAGAAAATGGAATTACTCAAATGCAATTGCAGCTTTGAAAATGAAAGCTCCAACAGATTTCAAACACCTCAAAGCTATTTAATTCCAGGGAGCTACTGTCCAAGATTAGAAAATAGTTATACCAGAAGATCTTTCTGGGCCCAGTGATTGGAACCCTTCCACAGTTCCCAACTTGTTCCTGCCTCTGTTTTCTTGCCTTACTTTCTATTCTTCCTGATATCAACTGCTTGATTTGATTCCAATCCACTCTGATTTCAATTTCAGCAATTCCTAAATCATCCACCTGCCCTGATCCATACTCTAACTGATTAATATATAATCTACTTATTTAATGAACCATGAACCACAGTCTTGATCTGAACTAGTAACATTCCAGTTGTATCATATTTGTATCAAAATGAAATTAGAAAAATACTATCTTTCTCTTTCCTTCCTTCCTTCCTTCCTTCCTTCCTTCCTTCCTTCCTTCCTTCCTTCCTTCCTTCCATCCTTCCTCCCTCCTTCTCTCTCTTTCTTCCTCCCCATTTCTTCGCTGCTTCTTTCTTTCTTTCTTTCTTTCTTTCTTTCTTTCTTTCTTTCTTTCTTTCTTTCTTTCTTTCTTTCTTTCTTTCTATATATAAACATGCATCCATGCCCATATACACATACATCACATGCATATGTATAAATATACATGTGTTTATTTTAAACACATACATGTACAAAAAACTTACACACACACACACACACACACACACACACACACATATATATATATATATAAATATACATGTATACATAAACACAGTTTTTCTTTGGGCATAAACAAAATGCTGCTGATCTATCTGTTAGGAATTGGTCTGTTTCAGGTCAAGACTGTAATGCATGTAGCTCATTCATATGCAAACACACAAATGTAGGTATTTGTGGGGATATAAATGTATGTAAACTTGCAAAATTACACATGTAAGCATATGTGTATGTACATGCCTGTATATATACATATGGATATGCACACATACTTACATACCTACATACATATATACAAATACATATGCACAAACACAAGATTTTTACGGAAGATTTTCTGAAATCCAAAAGAACTAATGTTTTTATGTTACTACCAAAAGACAGATTTATATTTTCAATGTTTGTGATTACTCTATATAAATTCAGTGGATATTTTTTCCTTAAATTAAAAAAAAATGTCTGGATTACAGGCAAAATGGTATAAAGGATAGTGAATTGACCATGGAGTTAGGGAAATATAGGTCCAAGTATTATATTCTTACTGTGTGACCATGTGCCCATTAAAAGTCATTTAATTTTTCCATGTTCTAGACCCATTGGTCTAGAATTGGTATCAAACTAGAATCGAAACAGGGTTCATTAATGTGTAATTAGGGATACTTCTAGAGTACATATTGACTTGGTTTTAAAATGTAATATTATTTCCATTTCCTTGTATTTTTTACTTTACTTTGTTAAATATTTCTCAATTACTTTTAATCTAGTTTAGGCTCAATTAGAAGTGTGAGATGTACTCAACTCCACTCTTTGGTGTTGTTTTTGACATCTGTACTTCAAACAAGTCTTTATGACTTTAAGAAATTTTCTTCACTTGTGTGTTTCCTATAGCAATTAAAACATAAATCTAATCCCTATTTTTTGGAAACATTTAATTGCAACAATAGATGCTTCCTAAACAATAAAACAACCAGTGTTTATTCATTAAATAGTCAATGAGTTAATAAGCATTTAGTAAATATTTACTATTTATACATTGTACAAAGGCATTGTACAAAGTTCTGGGAATAGAAATACAAGCAGAAAAAAAGGAGCTTACATTTTAATGAAAGAAGACAAGAAATAAAAATAGATTCAAAGTTAGGTATAATTCTGTATGAAAATGGTTATTTAAGAAACTGAAAAAAATTCATATGTTATTGATAAAACATTAGAATTTAAGGGAATATTAGCCATATAACATCCAGGATAAATATAAAGTCAACATTAAGAATCAATAATAAGGGACTCAATAAGGTCAAATTCTTTACTTTGTGCATATATATATATATATATATATATATATACATATATATATATATATATATATATATATATATATATATATATATATATATATAATTGTCAGTTCTTTTGTGGTCATTTTTATTTGGTTAGTTTGAAAGAAAAGTTTACACTGAACTGAGTATGCTCACTGGGATAATTCTAAAATACATAGAAACATATGCAAATATATATGTATGTATGTGTATACTGTGATGGGAGTGATTAAAAAAACGAGCCAATATCATATAAATGAGGCAGAAAAAGGAAAAAAAAAACAAATACAAAAGAAGCTAGTAAAAGGAAGGGAAGCTAGATCTGAAATCTTACTCTCATAAGGAATTTGTCAAAGAAGGAACATATTTATCTAGAAAAGTTTAAAGTCTTCTAAAATAAGAAAGAAAAAAAGAGGGCTGGGGTATAGGGTAGGAGAGAAATAATAAGAGATGAAATGGTGGGGGGGAAGATAGCAGGTAGAGGTAACAGAGCAATCATTACAGATAGGAATAGGGTAAAAGGTAGAAGCAAACTAAAGGACTGAGGAGAGATAGATATAGGGTAACAAAGATAGTGAGGAAAACAGAAAGGAGGAAAACAAGTAATTATAATTAAATATATTATATATATATAACATATATAATATGACATATTATGAATAATGTAATTATAATGTTATATAGGATAATAATATAATACATCATATAGTATAATTATAATGTGAACTGAAAGAATTAATCCATAAAATGGAAACAGAGAGTGTGGTGAGCTTTTTCTTCTCAAAATACAGCCAGTTGATAAAAGTTCAGATCTTTTATTATTTCCAATATAGCCCAGTTAGCTTAGAGGCCTATCTCTCTGCTTGGTTCCAAGAGCTCTATCCAAATGTCTTTAAATCCAAAGGTCTGGTCCTTCAGCCTCTGCCTCTGCTGTCTTCAGCCTCCAGCCAGCTCCAGTCTTCATGTCATTCCAGTGAAATCTCGACTTGTAGCGTCTTCCTCTCTGTCGCCCTCTCCGACTGGCCCATTGGCCTATTTATGCTCCTTCCAGAGAGAGGGATTATGGGTAGTTCTACTTAGTACCTTGTTTCAGGTTCTGCCCAAAACATCTTCTTGTAAGATTAGATCAACTCTAATTAGTTAGCAGTTAGTAAGGATTCCAACATCTCCCCCTTTCTTTTGTTTTAAAACATAGGGGGTTTCTAAGGGGGTACACATAAATCCATCAATATGGGCCAGAACTTTGTAACAGATATACATGGTATACATAAATCCATCAATATGGGAGGCATTATACATAATTTACATAAGTACATAGCAATATAACACAGGCTAGTAGTAATGTAACAACATGAATCAACCTAAAAATTTACACATGTCCATAAGTCCTAGAAACAGTCCAATAGGATTCCATTGTCCATTAGTTCATGTGCCAGGAATCCAATAGTTCCTGTAAGCCCTGAAGTACTGCAAAAGTCTCATCAACAATTTTTCATCTCAGGGAACCCAATGATTCTTGCTGGTTTTTCAAGAAGTAAAACAGTTTCATCTTGTGTTAGGAAATCCAATGATTCCTGAAGCTTTTAAAAGTCTTTTTAACAGTTTCATAGTTAGCCATCTGATTCTTTCTCCATCTGTGGAAATATAAGCAGATCCTCTTCCCCATGCAGTTAATCTAATTCCCTTCTATTTACCAAGTTTGGGATTTCTCCTCATCATCTGGTAATTACATTGGAGTTGTTTGCATTGGATATTGTCTTGTTGTCTTAAAAGGCCTGTATTCTTCCCAACTGTAATCCTGATTGCTTTTCTGTTGGTTGATGACATCAGAATTCTGAATTTCTAAAGTCTCTCTGGGTGTAACCTCAGCTGCTATCATGCCCCACCTGTCCTTTGATTGATACTTTGGAGCTGGGCCTTGCCTCTCATTCTTCTGGGTCAATATACATTTAGAGGCCCAGTGAAAGCCTCGGTTACATTTTGGACATGGGGTTTTGGGTTTTCTCTCACCCTGTCTTCTCACTCTATCTCCATTTCTACAATGAGCTCTCAAATGTCCAACTTTTCCGCATTGAAAACATCGACGAGTTTCTCTAGAATTCCTCTGCCAAGAAGGACCTTGTCTTTCCATGTTCATCATAGTCTGGGCATAATAAGCATTTGTGCCCACTGTGGCACAGCGTCTTATGATTTCCTCTAAAGGAGCATCTTTGTCTAGCCCCCATATAATTCTTTTGCAAACCTCATTGGCATTTTCCTTAGCCAAATGTTTAGTCATTATTTCTGTTGCTGCATTATCTCCAATGGTTCTTATTACAGCTGTTTGTAAACATCCCACAAAATCTGCAAAAGGTTCATTGGGACCTTGCTCTATTTTTGTGAAAGCATTATTTCCATCTTTCTGTCCAGGGAGAGAATTCCAAGCTTTTCACATGGAACCCTTCTCCACCCTTTGGAACGGCGCTCGCCTATCTCTCAGGACCGACTGACCCATTGGCCTATTTATGCTCCTTCCAGAGAGAGGGATTATGGGTAGTTCTACTTAGTACCTTGTTTCAGGTTCTGCCCAAAACATCTTCTTGTAAGATTAGATCAACTCTAATTAGTTAGCAGTTAGTAAGGATTCCAACATCTCCCCCTTTCTTTTGTTTTAAAACATAGGGGGTTTCTAAGGGGGTACACATAAATCCATCAATATGGGCCAGAACTTTGTAACAGATATACATGGTATACATAAATCCATCAATATGGGAGGCATTTGGCCAAATGTGGAACCTCTCCTAGTCAATCTGAACGATTCTTATCTTAAAGTTGGGACAGGAGCAGCTTGAACAAGGGCATTTAAAATGGAGGATGCTCACTGATTTAAGAAAAGTGAACGAACAGATGGAAACTATGGGAACTCTTCAGCCTGGACTTCCATCTCCTACTCAGCTTCCTAGAGAATGGCCTCCTTGGGTTATAGACATCACCCAGGTTCTGACTCCAGACCACAAAAACCAGAAATATACTGGACAGCAGCAGTAACGGCTGACCGACCTATGCTCACTATCTATATAAATGGCCTACCATTGGAAGGATTGGTAGACACAGGTGCGGATCGTACAGTTATTAGAGGTGCCAGTTGGCCCAGTCACTGGCCAAAGATTAAAGCAGATACCTATATGTCTGGAGTAGGAGGATCAATAGCAGCTGAAGTTAGTGCTGCCCCTATGAGATGGACTTTTGAAGGCAAAACAGGAGTTTTTACTCCTTTTATAGTTGAAAAAATCCCCATCAATCTGTGGGGAAGAGACGTTTTACAACAATTGGGGTTAAAAATGAGTACTTCGGTTTTTTAAGCAGGGCTGCTGTTGAAGGCCTGCCAACACTTTCACCTATTCCTATCCAATGGAAAACTGATACACCAGTGTGGATAGAACAGTGGCCCTTAAGTAGCGATAAAATTCAGGCCTTATTAGATATAGTACAGGAGCAGCTTGAACAAGGGCATTTACAACCTTCTCTAAGTCCTTGGAATTCACCAGTGTTCGTTGTAAAAAAGAAATCGGGAAAATGGAGGATGCTCACCGATTTAAGAAAAGTGAACGAACAGATGGAAACTATGGGAACTCTTCAGCCTGGACTTCCATCTCCTACTCAGCTTCCTAGAGAATGGCCTCTTTGGGTTATAGACATCAAGGATTGTTTCTATTCCATTCCTCTGGATAAGGAGGATATGAAGAGATTCGCCTTTTTGGTGCCCAGTGTCAATTTAGCTGAGCCTTATAAAAAATATGAATGGACGGTTTTGCCACAGGGTATGAAGAACAGCCCCACGTTGGGCGCCAAAATGTGGTGAGCTTTTTCTTCTCAAAATACAGCCAGTTGATAAAAGTTCAGATCTTTTATTATTTCCAATATAGCCCAGTTAGCTTAGAGGCCTATCTCTCTGCTTGGTTCCAAGAGCTCTATCCAAATGTCTTTAAATCCAAAGGTCTGGTCCTTCAGCCTCTGCCTCTGCTGTCTTCAGCCTCCAGCCAGCTCCAGTCTTCATGTCATTCCGGTGAAATCTCGACTTGTAGCGTCTTCCTCTCTGTCGCCCTCTCCGACTGGCCCATTGGTCTATTTATGCTCCTTCCAGAGAGAGGGATTATGGGTAGTTCTACTTAGTACCTTGTTTCAGGTTCTGCCCAAAACATCTTCTTGTAAGATTAGATCAACTCTAATTAGTTAGCAGTTAGTAAGGATTCCAACAAGAGAGTACTTTAAAAATTAAACTCACCAATATCTTGCTTTCAGGAAATGTTATCAAAATGAGAGATACACAAAAACATAAAAAGAAAATATCAAGAATAGTATTTATTATGTAAAAGAGGAGGGGTAGTAATTTATGACAAAGTTAAAGGAGAAAAAAATCAAAAGAGAAAAATAGGGAAGCTACTCCATATGTCAGCCATATTGATCAATATTGTTTTACTCTATTTAAAATAACAAAAAAGTGTGAGATTGAAATATTGCTGTTGTTTAAGAAAATGGTGAATTGGTGGATTTAGAAAAATATGGAAACACGGATTTTTGAAGAAGAAAATGACCCACCTTCAGAGAATCAGGACAAGTGGAAATTTTAAAAAGTATTCTCTTAGATATATGTGCAAAAAAGTAGATGTGTATAAATGTGAATCATTATAAATATCTGTAGGGTCGCAGATAGTGGGGGAATTCTGAGTAAGGTATAAGACCCTTTGAAACCTGCTGACAATGTTTGGTTTGGCTCCCCATCTTCCCAAAAAGTTTTTGCTCTTCCTGAGAAGTGAAGGAGGGTGTGACCACCTGTATTTCACTTGAAGCAAGGGATACTTACAGTAAAGAGAGGCATTTACATATCAATAGTAGGGTGCTTTTAGTTAGTACTTGCACAGTGCTGTGGTAATATAATGCCACTATAGTTAGCACTTGCTCAGTGTGATGTAATGATGTAATGGTTCTCTAGTTGTCATATGCTTAGTGTGCTATAATGATGTAATCATACTAAGGTATTTAAGAACTGAGAGAACTTGAAATGAAGGACTCCATCTTTGACCCTTCTCCTGGGTCTCCTGCCTTCTTCACTCTTCCACTAAGACCAAGGACTCAGGCTGGTATCGGGATTCTCCAGAGACTTAGTCCAGATGGGATATTTTGGCACCCCAGTGTGGGGGCTCTAGAAAACACACTACATAGATATATGCACACATGTACATATATAAATGCATTGTGTATATGTTATACTTGTGTATATGTATATATGTTTATAATGTGTTTATATATTTTTATTTAACTTTAAAAATTAAAAAAAAAAAGAAAAATAATAATTCTATCAAGTCAGAGGGTCCTCAAGTCCATGTAGGTGAAATCTTCCATGCTCTTAGGTGACCAAAAAGTTGTTTCAGGGAAAGCATGATTTAGTTAAGTCCTAGGAACAATTGTATTAGCTTTCAGGGAAAATCAGTTCTTAGTGTGGGACAATGGACTCCCATACAAGGAGATTTTGAGAAAAAAAACAAAACAAAACACTGGCAATTAGGGAGTTATATATTAAAGAAAAATAGGGATTCTAAGAGATGAAGGGAATACATTCTGTGTATGGGGAAGTTCCTGGATAAGAGAAAGAAGGAAGGGATTAGAAAGTACTGTGTGAAGAAGACAAGTTTGGCTAGACCATAGCATGTGTATAGTAGCAATGCTTAATCAGAAGGTAGGTTGCAGCAAGGTCATGAGGGCTTTAGATATCAAAGAGAATTTTAAATTTATCCTTGAGGGAGACAACTACCAGAACTTAATGAAAAAGGAAGTGACATGGTAAGATCAGTGATTTAGAAATATCAGTTTGACAGATATTTGGAAGATGAATTGCAGAAGAGAAAGAAATCAGGGTACGTATAAGAAGACTTTTATAAATAGTTCAGGCAAAAGGTGATCAGTGTCTCACTGCAGATGGTGGCTATGTAAATATAGAGAAGGGTATGTATGGAAGATCAGCATTCAAGTGCCATCTCCTTGGCTCCCCCATGTTGTGCATTGCCTGAAAACATTTAAGGAAACTTTCCCACTAATCTGTGTGTTTATGAATGGTAAAACTATGAATATTATATGTGACTTTTCACTTTTGTACTTTATTATTAGCAGAAACGGTTTCTTTTTTCCCTTCAATAGTATTATATTACAATCATTAGTTGTCTTTCACACACACACACACACACACACACACACACACACACACACACACATATATATTGCTTTTTAACATTGTCTTTTTTTTTAAATAGCTTTTTATTTGCAAGTTATATGCATGGGTAATTTCACAGCATTGACAATTGCCAAACCTTTTGTTCCAATTTTTCCCCTCCTTCCCCTCACTCCTTCCTCTAGATGGCAGGATGACCAATACTTGTTAAATATGTTAAAGTATAAATTGGATACAAAATAAGTATACATGTCCAAAACATTATTTTGCTGTACAAAAAGAATCGGACTGTGAAGGAAATCAAAAATGCAGGCTGGCAAAAATATAGGGATTTGGAATTCTATGTAATGGTTCTTAGTCATCTCCCAGTGTTCTTTTGCTTGGTGTAGCTGGTTCAGTTCATTATTGCTCTATTGGAACTGATTTGGTTCATCTTATTGCTGAAGAAGGCCAGGTCCATCAGAATTGATCGTCATATAGTATTGTTGTTGAAGTATATAATGATCTCTTAGTTTTGCTCACTTCACAAGTTTATGTAAGTCTCTTCAGGCCTTTCTGAAATCATCTTGTTGGTCATTTCTTACCAAACAATAATATTCCATAATATTCATATACCACAATTTATTCAGCCATTCTCTAATTGATGAGTATCTACTCAGTTTCCATTTTCTGGACACTAAAAAGAGGGCTGCCACAAACATTCTTGCACATATAGGTCCCTTTCCCTTCTTTAAGATCTCTTTGGGATATAATCCCAGTAGTAACACTGCTGGATCAAAGGGTATGCACAGTTCGATAACTTTTTGAACATAGTTCCAAATTGCTCTCCAGAATGGTTGGATGCATTCACAATTCCACCAACAATGTATTAGTGTCCTTGTTTTCCCACATCCCCTCCAACATTCCGTATTATCTTTCCCCTATCATTCTAGTCAGTCTGAAAGGTGTGTAGTGGTATCTCAGAGTTGTCTTAATTTGCATTTCTCTGATTAATAATGAGTTGAAGCATCTAATTTTGTCTTTATATTATTATAGGCATTGTCTCTGTAAGATGCTTTTAAGTCTCTATTCTTAGTGCATTGCTTCCTTCTGTTTTTTTTTTTTTCCTGAAATTTTATTCATCATTCCTTCTGATATGGTAATATTCTATTGCATTCAGACAGTATATCTTGTTAAGTCATTCCTGGGTTGTTGGGCACATTGTTTTTAGCTTTTTATTCTCACAAGTAATGCAACTATAGATACTTTTGTATATCTGAATCTGGTTTTGGATTTTTTAAAATATTGGCACATTTGTATACAACAAAGGATTACTACACAATAAACACTGGCTATATTTCAGCTATTTTATTATATAGATGCTTTTGCTTTTTTAAGCTGTTGATTTGAGGTTGTCCCAAGGTCCTGTGCACATGTTTACCTTGTCTTCCTCCATCTGTTTTAATATTTTTCCCCTTGAAAATTAAGATTGCCTGGGTTAGGGCAATGTGGGAATCACATGCTACCCAATAATAGTCTATCTCAGGTTCTAGAAATCACAATCCCGGTAGATACATTCTGTTAGAAATAAAGCATAATGTGAAACCCTCAAATAAGCCCTTCAATAAATGTTAGAAAGAGACCTATCATTCAGGGAAGTATAGGATAATAAAGAGATGAGATATTTCCCAATAATTAGTGAGGAGCAGCTGTCAAATAACCAAAACACACATAAAACTCTTCAACAGAAAATGGTCAAAAGTAATTAGTGACAGATTGTTTATTGGGGAAGAAAATAGGGTAATTAGAAAGGAGGTTTTGGGGTATGTATTAATGCAGAAGGATGAATATAAAACTTGTAGACACAGCCCAGCAAGAGTCCTTTAGGGTATTCTCTAAATCTGTATGTTACGAAATTTTGGCAAGTAGAGGATCCTGGACTAGAATCCAATGAAATAAATACTTAGTAAACGTAGGACTGACTTCATGAGGCAATAGACCACAAAAATTTTAATCTTTGGACATACTGAAATATCAGTGAGGGGAATCTAGATACAATTTCCTTTGATTTTTATCTTAGCCATATGGACGCAATATTGCAACCTCTCCAATCTGCCAACTTGATTTTGTTAAAGACTTCAACAAAATTTTCCTCCAGGATTTGTATGTAACTGTTTCTCATATTTTTCAGTTATTTGCTTCTTAGCTTTAAAAATATATTAGAAAAGCTCTCTCCCAACAACTGCTATTCATTCCACCAATTCTGATTTTTGGAGGCAACAGTGTCAAATATGTTTTATCTTTGTGAATGATTTACTTTTCTTTTGTGATTTTTTTTCTTTCATACAATTGCTCACAGTAAAAAAAAAACTATGCTTTCTGACTATTGTAACCCAAGGTATACATTTGGTTCCAGTGAAATATTTTAAGATTTATGATGAGGGTAAGGTAAATGTGGTTAACAGAGTATAGAAAATCTTGTTTAGAATATAAATGCATGTAGAGAACCTGTATTGCAACAATAAAACTCAAATGAACTTTCCTTTGCTTATTATTTTTGTAACTTAGAGTGAATCAATGTTTTTAAACAAGCATCTTTTGGAGCCCTACTATGTACCATTAGAGAAGCAGCATAATATAGTGGTTAGAGGGTCCAAATTTGGGTCAGACAGAATCAGAAAGTTCAGGATCTGATACATATTGGCTTTTTAACTATAAAAAACTCAAATTACTTCTCAACATTCTGGGCAATTTTCTCAATGCCAAATTGCAAAAGATGAGCTGATCTACATAAATGCAAAACTTTTTCCCACTGTGAATGAACATAATGCATTTAATTTTTTTTTTGCCTCAGTTTTCTCATCTGTAAAATAAACTGGGGAAAGAAGTGACAAACTGCTCTGGTGTCTTTGCCGAGAAAACTCTTTTGACAAAAAGAGATACTATAAATATTTTTAGGTAAAAGTAGGTCACAACCAGAACAACTGAAAACTAGCAACATAATCTCAAAGAGATAAAAGGAAAGCAAAGGGAACATATTTACCAAATATTTATAGTAGAAGCAAAGAATAGGAAATTAATTGCCCATCAATTGGGGAATGACTGAACAAGCTGTGGTACAAGATTGTGATGGAATGATATGTGCTATAACAGATGATGAACCAAATGGCTTCAGAAAAACCTGGAAAATTTTATATGAATTCTTGTAAAGTGAGTAGAATCAGATATAGAAACATTAATGTTGTAAGGATGATCAACTAGAAAGACAGTCAAAAATAAATAAAACAACAATGACTCAGAGCAAGAAAAATGATCTAAGAAAATTCCAAACGCTCCATGATGAGACATATTATCTGCTTCCAAAGAGAGGATCAATGAAGTCTGAATACAGATTAAGATATTCTTTTAAAACTTTCTTTTCTTTTTTTTTTTTTGCTCAGTTTTCCTTTTTTCTTTTTCCCCCCACAGTTGTTGTTTCCTAGTATAGATAGTAAACAACAGAAAACAAGACAAAACTTTTTTTTTTAGTAAGAACTCTTTTAACAACTATTGGTTTATAATTTGTTAGGCAGGTAACATGAAGTTAAATAGATTCACCTTGGAGTTAGGAAGATCTTGATTCAAGTGCTGCCACAACAAATCCTGGATGTGTTAGCTTACTACAATGAATTTATCCCTCAAGACCTAGGCAACTTCATAACATTATAAATTATAGATGGGAAGCCAGTTTGCATCAGTAGAAGAAATTTCCATTATGGGAGTTACTTACACCTATAAAAGATTAGAAAAATAACCCAATGTTATTAAAAACACTTCAGGAATGTCTTTTTCAAAGTAATTTATATTAGGATAGACACAGCAACCCAAAATGTGAGGCCTATTTTCTATCCTTCAATCCAAATGATGATGTTAATGTAATATCAGCACAAGCAGTATAGTACAAAAAAATATTGGGGCCATTATTTTAGGGGCTGGTGTTAAGGAAAGGTGGCCATACTACATTACATTCACAATGAGGTCTTTTGTACAATTTCTATTCTATAGTACTGTGAAGTATATATTTAATTTAGATTATACATTTATTTATGTTTATGTTTATATATGTATATATTATATATTTTAAATAAATTAATAGTAGCCAAACTTTCATGCTTTTCTATGTTCCTCTTCAATTTCTTTGGTGAATTCCTATAAAGTTAAATCAACAATTTTCTTCTTTTTTCCTATGATTTTCATTATCAACCAAGTCTGCAATTCTGGCACTAACCCATCAATGACCATGGAAGTCTTTTATAAACAAATACACGTGATTAATCAAAACAAATCAAGACATTGGTAAAGTCTGAGAAAATATTTGATTTACTTCCAATCTCTTTGCCAAAAGGTGAGTGGCATACTTGTACAAATCTTTTGCAATTAGGATTAGATCATGAGCTTAGTCTCTGTGTGTTTCAAAATTCTTTTATTTTATTTTGGTTGTCTTACAAATTGTTCTCTTGGTTCTAATAATTTTATTCTATATCAATTCATGCATGTTTTCCTAAATTTTCCTAAATTTCTCTGAATCTTCAATATTTATAATTTCTTACTACCAAATAATAATTCATTATATGTATATGTCTATATTCTTTAGTCATTAGTCAAATTTTTTATTAAATAATTTATTATTATTATACTATTATATATTTTATATATTATATATTTATTTATATATTATATAATAAATAAAAAGCCAACATTATATAATAATAAAAATAATTTAATTAATTATTTAAAAATTATTAAATAATAAGTATTTTTTTATTCTTATAGGTTCCTTTTTACCTTATTTCCCATTTATTTTATTAAAAAAAATAAGCCTGTTGAATCAATGGGGGATGTATTCTGATATCTTCCAACTATCTTAAAATTCATAGTTATCAAATGCTATATTCTTTACAAATTTGGAGAATGTCCAAAGTCCTGAAGGGGGAAGAATTTAATTTTTCAAAGAACTAAGCATGTAAGAATATATAGAAATTCAATACCTTGTCTACTTTCTAAAATGCACAACAAAGGAGTGCAACCATTTCTTAATTCTTCATCTTTTTCTCTAAGTCCTTACCAAGTCTTAAATGCAAGTGATATTTCCTTGCCTCTTAAGATAAATAAAAATTTCAAGTTCCAGAAATCTTCCTTGAAAAGGCCATTTTTTCCTCCTAAAGAGGAGGCATCACAAAAGAAAAATAGAATTCCACTCTTGCTATATATACATTTTTATTAATATTTTATTTTATTTTATAATAACTTTATATTGACAGAATCCATGCCAGGGTGATTTTTTTTACAACATTATCCCTTGCACTCGCTTCTGCTCCACTTTTTCCCCTCCCTCCCTCCACCCCCTCCCCTAGATGGCAAGCAGTCCTATATAGATATGTTAGATATGTTGCAGTATATCCTGGATACAATATATGTTTGCAGAACCAAGCAGTTCTCTTGTTGCACAGGGAGAATTGGATTCAGAAGGTAAAAATAACCCAGGAAGAAAAACAAAGATGCAAATAGTTCACATTTGTTTCCCAGTGTTCTTTCTTTGGGTGCAGCTGCTTCTGTCCATCATTTATCAATTGAAACTGAGTTTTTGTCAAAGAAATTCACTTCCATCAGAATACATCCTCATACAATATCATTGTCGAAGTATAAAGTGATCTCCTGGTTCTGCTCATTTCACTTAGCATCAGTTCATGTAAGTCTCTCCAAGCCTCTCTGTATTCATCCTGCTGGTCATTTCTTACAGAGCAATAATATTCCATAACATTCGTATACCACAATACCCAACTATTCTCCAATTGATGGGCATCCATTCAATTTCCAGTTTCCAGCCACTACAAACAGGGCTGCCACAAACATTTTGGCACATACAGATCCCTTTCCCTTCTTTAGTATTTCTTTGGGATATAAGCCCAATAGAAACATTGCTGGAGCAAAGGGTATGCACAATTTGATAACTTTTTGGGCATAATTCCAAATTGCTCTCCAGAATGGTTGGATTCATTCACAGTTCCATCAACAATGCATCAGTGTCCCAGTTTTCCCACATCCCCTCCAACATTCATCATTATTTTTTCCTGTCATCTTAGCCAATCTGACAGGTGTGTAGTGGTATCTCAGGGTTGTCTTAATTTGCATTTCTCTGATCAATAATGATTTGGAACACTCTTTCATATGAGTGGTAATAGTTTCAGTTTCATCATCTGAAAATTGTCTGTTCATATCCTTTGACCATTTATCAATTGGAGAATGGCTTGATTTCTTATAAATTTGAGTCAGTTCTCTATATATTTTGGAAATGAGGCCTTTATCAGAACCTTTAACTGTGAAGATGTTTTCCCAGTTTGTTGCTTCCCTTCTAATCTTGTTTGTATTAGTTTTGTTTGTACAAAAGCTTTTTAATTTGATATAATCAAAATTTTCTATTTTGTGATCGGTAATAGTCTCTAGTTCATCTTTGGTCACAAATTTCTTTCTCCTCCACAAGTCTGAGAGATAAACTATCCTATGTTCCTCTAATTTATTTATAATCTCGTTCTTTATGCCTAGGTCATGGATCCATTTTGATCTTATCTTGGTATATGGTGTTAAGTGTGGGTCCATGCCTAATTTCTGCCATACTAATTTCTAATTATCCCAGCAGTTTTTATCAAATAATGAATTCTTATCCTAAAAGTTAGGATCTTTGGGTTTGTCAAATACTAGATAGCTATAGTTGACTGTTCTGTCTTGTAAACCTAACCTTTTCCACTGATCAACTAATCTATTTCTTAGCCTATATATTGATGATATTAATTAAAAGGCTCACCTGCTAAATAATAAGCAAGTACATTTAATTTAAGTTTTTGACTCCATGATGTTAATTATTCTGCTTTCTTTTCAAAGATAATTCAATTATAAAATAAAAATTTCCATGCATTTCCTGGAATTATTATCTAATAATGAAGTTCCACTTCCACCCAAAAAGATCTGAGGAAGTCAAAAATTATACTCCACTGGTGCATATGATACTAGTCTAGAAATCAATATGACCTCAGTTTAAATCCTAACTGATGTATACTGGTTGTGTGATGTTGAGTAAAAATCATTATTTCTTAATATTCTAGACAACTCTCTAATACCATAACCTATATAGGCAGAGTTTCTTCACCTATGAGTTCTTTATATCAGTGAACTAATATGCCCATTTCCTCCCCCTATCCTTCCAGTAACAAAAGGACTTTATATGCTATTCCATCACTATTTACAGGACATGGAGCTGTTCAACAGGAACAAGTAGGGAAGAAGTGAAGGAGAAAACTATCTTACATTTGAAGGTTAAGAAGAACTTTGAGGAGATGAATTTAGTGCCATCTTTTGTGGGTTGAAAGCCTCCATTTTTAGTGCTTTGTGTCTTTTAAATAAATAGAACATAGATAATAAAAAAGTTTTTAAAGTATATATGAATATGCCATTTTAAATGTGATTGATACACTTTGATACTAGTTTAAAATAGTTCTTATTTCATCTATAGTGACTTCCCATTCCTATTAAGTGAAGTTTAAAATGCTCTGCTTGAGATTCAAATACATCATGACCCACAATCTTACTTCAATGCTATCTTTCAAGCTTATCTTAAGTTTACCTCCATGTATTTTATAATCTAGACAAACTAAACATTTCACCATTCCCTATTCTTGTCTCACATTCTCATTTCTGTATGTGTATATGTATATGCCAAATCCTGTTCCTAAAATGAGTCTTTACTCCTAATCCTACCTCAGTTTATTAATATCTCTCATGCCAAAATTATTTGTGAATATTTTTATGAATCTTCCATGATGCAATTTTCACCACCTCAAAAATTAGAATTGATCTCACCTTATTTAAATCTTGTAAAACGCTTTTTGGGACTATTCCTTTGCATTTTTATATTCTTTTTTTTTTCTTGCTGAGGCAATTGGGGTTAAGTGATTTGCTCAGGGTCACACAGCTATGAAAGGTTAAGTGTCTAAGATCAGATTTGAACTCAGGTCCTCCTGACTTCGGGGCTGGTGCTCTATCCACTGCACCACTGAGCTGCCTTGCATTTTTATATATAACTTACATTTTCATGTTTTTTTTAAGTAAGTTTGAGGTAAAGAGGAAATTTGATTGTTTCTAATCTTTATACTCCAAGTAGTATATAGTATGGTTTGTCACATAAGACAGTTGTAACTGCATCACCACCTTCTATTATGTCTTGGCATTGACAATGACAATGATGTTCCCCACCCCTACCTCCACCCCCTGCCTAACAGGTTTTGTGTTTCAGTTTTCTGGTCTTCTTTTCAGCTCAAATCTTCTGTTCTGCAAGATGTCTTTGCTGTTTCTTTCAGTTCCTGGTATCTTCTCCCAGACAGCTTCTTTGCATTTTCTCTGCATGTTTGTTGTCTAATCCTAGTTATTTACATAACTTCTGCATTAGAATTTATCTCTTTGAAGGTACTGACATTACTTTGAAAAATTTCTTTGTATCTGTAGAAATTAGTACAATGCCTGCCACATAATAAAAGCTTAACAAATGTTCGTTGAATGATTAATATTATATATATATATATATATATATATATGTGTGTGTGTGTGTGTGTGTGTGTGTGTCTATAGATATACTCACATATTTTGCATAGTTTCATATGTATAAGGGCCATCATGTTACTTGTATTCTCAATGGGTAGAGGAACAGAAGGAGATAGAAAATTATGAGACAAATTATTAAAGTGAAAAATAAAGGAATAATCAAACAGCTAACAGAAACAAATAAATAGATGTGGTTTTGTTTTTAATGACTGAAATAAGCTGGCAGGTGATACAGTTGACAAAATGATTACCTGGAGTGAAGACAACGTGAATTTAAATCATAACTCAATTATTTTTCTCTGTACAACTGTAGGTAAATAACTTAATATTTGCCCCAGTTTCCAAAATTTTAAAAAGAACTAATAACAGCAAGTACCTCACAGGATTATTGTATTAAATGTTTTTTTTTTTATATTTATTAATCTGAAATTTAAATACAAAACAGAATAAGAAAAATATTGGCAGAGCTTCAGGAGAAAATAAGAGATGACTAAAATATAGAACTTTAAATTTCAATTTCAAGAAATCATACATAATGACAGAATAAACTGTATTCAAAACTGTCTATCCTTTCTTTGCTTCTTTGAGAATTTTCTTTTGTTCTCTGCTATTCACTTTTTACTTTATTTTCTCCTATTCACTTTCCTTAAGCAGGCTACAGTTAAGCAAAAAATATTTATGTATATGTGTATATATGTAAACATGTGTAATATCTATAAACAAATGCATACATGTACATCTACAAATAGTATTAATGTCCCAAATAATGTAATTTTTCTCTTCTGATTGAATCTTTTAAAACTTTGATTTTGTATGAGATCAAGGAATATTACCTCTATTATATTTCTAATAAATTATATTCCTCATCATTTTTTTTAGTGTATTTCTTTTTTTATAAAAGCTTTTTATTTACAAAGCATATGCATGGGTAATTTTTCCAACATTGACAGTTGCAAAATCTTTAGTTCCAAATTTTCCCCTTTCCCCCCACTCCCTACCCAGCAGGTAGTCCAATACATATTAAATATATTGAAATACATGTTAAATACAATATGTGTATACATATTTATATAATTATCTTGTTGCACAAAAACTATCAGATCAAAAAGGAAGAAAAAGAAAAAAAAAACTGAGAAAGAGAACAAAATGCAAGCAAATAACAACAGAGTGTGAATACTATGTTATGTTCCACTCTCTATTCCCATGGTTTTCTCTCTCTGGATGTATATGTCTCTCTTCATCATTGAACAAGTAGAATTGTTTGAATCACCTCAATGTTGAAGAGAATTACATCCATCAGAATTGATCATAATATAGTCTTGTTGTTGCCATGTATAATGATATCCTGGTTCGGCTCATTTAACTTTCAATCAATTAATGTAGGTTTCTCCAAGTCCCTCTGAAATCCACTTGCTGGTTGTTCAAAACAGAACAATAGTATTCCATAGCATTAATATATCATAATTTATTCAGCCATTCTCCAATTGATGGGCATCCACTCATTTCCAGTTTCTTGCCACTACAAAAAGGGTTGCCACAAACATTTGTGCACATGTATGTCCCTTTCCATGTTTCAAGATGTCTTTGGGATATAATCCCAGTAGTAACACTGCTGGATCAAAGTATATGCACAGTTTGATAACTTTTTGAGCGTAGTTCCAAATTGCTCTCCAGAATGGTTGGATCTGTTCATAGTTCCAAAAACAATGTATCAGTCTCCAAGTTTTCCCACATCCCCTCCAACATTCTTCATTATCTTTTCCTGTCTTCGTAGCCAATCTGACAGGTGTGTAGTGACATCTCAGAGTTATATTAATTTGCATTTCTCTAATCAATACTGATTTGGAGCACCTTTTCATGTGGCTACAAATAGTTTCAATTTTTTCATATGAAAATTGACTGTTCATGCCCTTTGCCTATTTCTCCATTGGAGAATGATTGATTATAAATTTGAGTCAATCCTCTATATAGGACTTCCGGTTAAGATGGCAGAGAGGAGGCTCACAGCTGCATAAGCTCCGCGATTTCTCTCACTATCCACTTCATTACAAGCCTCTGAATTAATGCTTGACTGAAAAAAAAACCCACAAATAATTACCAAGAGAAGCCATCCTTGAGATTCGCCAAGAAAGGTCTGTCTTTACTGGAGGGCTGGGGCGGTTTTAGATCGGGCGCAGGTGGTGGGCAGCAGCAGTGAGAACACGGGAGCAGACTGGAGAGGGGGTGGGGAGTGATTGCAGCCATCTCTGTGGGGAGAGCTTTGCTACAGGTTTGGATACTTTGCTCCGGCAGCAAGTCAGCAGCCCAGCAGAGAAGCTAAAAACACCGGGGCTGAAGAATACAACCCCAAACAGCTGGAGTCTCTCGGGACCTGGCCTCCCTCCCCTTACCCCCCCACAGTGACTCAGCACGCTCTGGGATCTCAGAGCGCAGGCGCAACACAGTCCTGCTAGTGCCTCACTGCTGCCCCCTGCAGTCTGTAGAGGAAGCTTGGTAACATACCCAGCCCCCCCCACCCAAAGAAAGACTCCAGTTTTTTCTGTTTTTCTTTGGTAGTTTGTCTTTGATTATTAGACAGAATGAGCAAGAAACTGAAGAGGACTTTAACCCTTGACAGCTTCTATACAGATAGAGAACAGACTCTAAATCCTGAGGAGACTAAAAACAGACAGTCCCCAGGTGAATCCCCAAAGGAGGAGATCATCTGTTCCTCAGCACAGATGAACCTCATAGAAGTGATTAAAAAGGCTATCACAAAGGAGCTAGAAGAAAAATGGGGAAAGCAGAGTGAGACTTGGCAAAAGGAGAGGGAAGCTTGGAAAAAGGAGAGGGAAGCTTGGCAAAAAAGCCTGGAGAAAGTTAAAGAAAGAGTGGATAAAGAAGTAAAATCCTTGAAAAATAGGATTGATGAACTGGAAAACAAAATTGGCGAAATGGAAAAAAAATTCCACAGAACAAAAGAACTCAATGGGACAATTAGAAAAATATCTTTAAAAAGTGAGTGAAGAAAATAATTCACTGAAAATCAGAATTGAACAAGTGGAATTGAATGACTCGAGGAGACAAGAAGAATCAGTCAAGCAAATCCAAAAAAATCAAACAATGGAAAAGAATGTGAAATACCTTCTGGGGAAGACAACAGACCTGGAAAACAGATCCAGGAGAGACAATCTGAGAATCATTGGACTTCCAGAAAAACATGATGAAAAAAAGCCTGGACACTATTTTCCAGGAAATTATCAAAGAGAACTGCCCAGAAGTCATAGGAACAGAGGAAAAAATAAACATTGAAAGGATTCATCGATCACCCACTGAAAGGGATCCTAAAATCAAAACACCAAGGAACATAGTGGCCAAATGCCAGAACCTTCAGACGAAGGAAAAAATATTGCAAGCGGCTAGAAAAACCCAATTCAAGTATCAAGGAGCCACAATAAGGATCACCCAGGATCTGGCAGCATCCACATTAAAAGATCGAAGGGCCTGGAATATGATATTCCGAAAGGCTAAGGAACTTGGTATGCAACCAAAAATAACTTACCCAGCAAGAAAGAGCATTTTTTTCCAGGGAAGAAGATGGACATTCAACGAAGTAAGCGAATTTCATCTATTTCTGATGAAAAAGCCAGAACTTAACAAAAAGTTTGATCTACAAATATAGAACTCAAGAGAAATCTAAAAAGGTAAAGATTAATCTTGGGAACTATATTTTGACTATATAGATGTATAAAGAATACATGTATACCTTGTTCTAGAAATTGATGTGGAAAGGACATTGTACCAGAAAAAGGGTAAAGTGGGGGTAGTACATCTCATGAAGAGGCATAGGAAACCTATTATATCTGAGAGAAAGAATGGAGGGGGATGAATATAGTGGGTATCTTACTGCCTTCAGAATTGGCTTTAAGTGAAAAATCTTAAGACATATTCAATCTATGGTGAAACTTCTCCCACCTCATTGAAAAGTGAGAAGGGAAAAGTGAAAAGAGAAGAAATAAACTAAGCAGAAGGGAATACGGAAACTGGGAGGGAAAGGGGTAAGATAGGGGGAGGAACTCTAAGGCGGGTGGAGGGATACTAAAAAGGGAGAGCTGTGAGAAGCAAGTGGTGCTCACAAGCTTAATACTGGGAAGGGGGGGGGAAGGGGAAAGAAGGGAGAAAAGCGTAAACCGGGGTTAACAAAATGGCAAGTAATACAGAATTGGTCATTCTAACCATAAATGTGAATGGGGTAAACTCCCCCATAAAGAGGAAGCGGTTAGCAGAATGGATTAAAAGCCAGAATCCTACAATATGCTGTTTACAGGAAACACACCTGAAGCAGGGAGATACATGCAGGTTAAAGGTAAAAGGTTGGAGCAAAATCTACTGTGCTTCAGGTGAAGTCAAAAAAGCAGGGGTAGCCATCCTGATCTCAGATCAAGCTAAAGCAAAAATTGATCTAATTAAAAGAGATAAGGAAGGGCACTATATCTTGCTAAAGGGTAGCATGGATAATGAAGAACTATCTATATTAAACATATATGCACCAAGTGGGGTAGCATCTAAATTCTTAAAAGAGAAATTAAGAGAGCTGCAAGAAGAAATAGACAGTAAAACTATAATAGTGGGAGATCTTAACCTTGCACCCTCAGAATTAGATAAATCAAACCACAAAATAAATAAGAAAGAAGTCAAAGAGGTAAATAGAATATTAGAAAAGTTAGATATGATAGATCTCTGGAGAAAATGTAATGGAGACAGAAAGGAATACACTTTCTTTTCAGCAGTTCATGGAACCTACACAAAAATTGACCATATATTAGGACATAAAAACCTCAAACTCAAATGCAGTAAGGCAGAAATAGTAAATGCATCCTTTTCAGACCACGATGCAATGAAAATTACATTCAACAAAAAACCAGAGGGGAGTAGACCAAAAAATAATTGGAAACTAAATAATCTCATACTAAAGAATGATTGGGTGAAACAGCAAATCATAGACATAATTAATAACTTCACCCAAGAAAACGATAATAATGAGACATCATACCAAAATGTATGGGATGCAGCCAATGCGATAATAAGGGGAAATTTCATATCTCTAGAGGCCTATTTGTATAAAATACAGAAAGAGAAGGTCAATGAATTGGGCTTGCAACTAAAAATGCTAGAAAAGGAACAAATTAAAAACCCCCAGTCAAACACTAAACTTGAAATTCTAAAAATAAAAGGAGAGATCAATAAAATTGAAAGTAAAAAAAACTATTGAATTGATTAATAAAACTAAGAGTTGGTTCTATGAAAAAACCAACAAAATAGACAAACCCTTAGTAAATCTGATTAAAAAAAGGAAAGAGGAAAATCAAATTGTTAGTCTTAAAAATGAAAAGGGAGAACTCGCCAGTAACGAAGAGGAGATTAGAGCAATAATTAGGAGTTACTTTGCCCAACTTTATGCCAATAAATTCGACAACTTAAAAGAAATAGAAAAATACCTCCAAAAATATAGCTTGCCCAAACTAACAGAGGAAGAAGTAAATATCCTAAACAGTCCCATCTCAGAAAAAGAAATAGAACAAACTATCAATCAACTCCCTAAGAAAAAATCCCCAGGACCAGATGGATTTACATGTGAATTCTACCAAACATTTAAAGAACAATTAACTCCAATGTTATATAAACTATTTGAAAAAATAGGGATTGAAGGAGTCCTACCAAACTCCTTTTATGACACAGACATGCTACTGATACCTAAACCAGGTAGGCTGAAAACAGAGAAAGAAAATTATAGACCAATCTCCCTAATGAATATTGATGCTAAAATCTTAAATAAAATATTAGCAAAAAGATTACAGAAAATCGTCACCAGGATAATACACTATGACCAAGTAGGATTTATACCAGGAATGCAGGGCTGGTTCAATATTAGGAAAACTATTAGCATAATTGACTATATCAATAACCAAACAAACAAAAACCACATGATCATCTCAATAGATGCAGACAAAGCATTTGATAAAATCCAACATCCATTCCTAATAAAAACACTTGAGAGCATAGGAATAAATGGACTTTTCCTTAAAATAGTCAGGAATTTAAAATATTTAAAACCATCAGTAAGCATCATATGCAATGGGGAAAAACTGGAACCTTTCCCAGTAAGATCTGGAGTGAAGCAAGGTTGCCCACTATCACCATTATTATTTAATATCGTATTAGAAACACTAGCCTCGGCAATAAGAGTTGAGAAAGATATTAAAGGAATTAGAGTAGGCAATGAGGAAACCAAACTATCACTCTTTGCAGATGATATGATGGTATACCTAGAGAACCCCAGAGATTCTACCAAAAAGCTATTGGAAATAATTCATAATTTTAGCAAAGTAGCTGGCTACAAAATAAATCCCCATAAAGCCTCAGCATTTTTATACATCACCAACAAAACCCAACAGCAAGAGATACAAAGAGAACTCCCATTCAGAATAACTGTTGATACCATAAAATATTTGGGAATCTATCTACCAAAGGAAAGTCGGGAATTATATGAGCAAAATTATAAAAAAGTCTCCACACAAATAAAGTCAGACTTAAATAATTGGAAAAATATTAAGTGCTCTTGGATCGGCCGAGCGAACATAATAAAGATGACAATACTCCCTAAACTAATCTATTTATTTAGTGCTATACCAATCAGACTTCCAAGAAAATATTTTAATGATCTAGAAAAAATAACAACAAAATTCATATGGAACAATAAAAAGTCGAGAATCTCAAGGGAATTAATGAAAAAAAAATCAAATGAAGGTGGCCTAGCTGTACCTGACCTAAAATTATATTATAAAGCAGCAGTCACCAAAACCATTTGGTATTGGCTAAGAAATAGATTAGTGGATCAGTGGAAAAGGCTAGGTTCACAAGACAGAATAGTCAACTATAGCAATCTAGTGTTTGACAAACCCAAAGCCCCTAACTTCTGGGAAAATAATTCATTATTTGATTAAAAACTGCTGGGATAATTGGAAATTAGTATGGCAGAAATTAGGCATGGACCCACACTTAACACCATATACCAAGATAAGATCAAAATGGATCCATGACCTAGGCATAAAGAACGAGATTATAAATAAATTAGAGGAACATAGAATAGTTTATCTCTCAGACTTGTGGAGGAGAAAGAAATTTGTGACCAAAGATGAACTAGAGACCATTACTGATCACAAAATAGAAAATTTTGATTACATCAAATTAAAAAGCCTTTGTACAAATAAAACTAATGCAAACAAGATTAGAAGGGAAGCAACAAACTGGGAAAACATCTTCACAGTTAAAGGTTCTGATAAAGGCCTCATTTCCAAAATATGTAGAGAACTGACTCAAATTTATAAGAAACCAAGCCATTCTCCAATTGATAAATGGTCAAAGGATATGAACAGTCAATTTTCAGAGGATGAAATTGAAACTATTACCACTCAGATGAAAGAGTGTTCCAAATCATTATTGATCAGAGAAATGCAAATTAAGACAACTCTGAGATACCACTACACACCTGTCAGATTGGCTAAGATGACAGGAAAAAATAATGATGAATGTTGGAGGGGATGCGGGAAAACTGGGACACTAATGCATTGTTGGTGGAGCTGTGAACGAATCCAACCATTCTGGAGAGCAATCTGGAATTATGCCCAAAAAATTATCAAATTGTGCATACCCTTTGATTCAGCAGTGTTTCTATTGGGCTTATATCCCAAAGAAATACTAAAGAAGGGAAAGGGACCTGTATGTGCCAAAATGTTTGTAGCAGCCCTGTTTGTAGTGGCTAGAAACTGGAAAATGAATGGATGCCCATCAATTGGAGAATGGCTGGGTAAATTGTGGTATATGAATGTTATGGAATATTATTGTTCTGTAAGAAATGACCAGCAGGATGAATACAGAGAGGACTGGCGAGACTTACATGAACTGATGCTAAGTGAAATCAGCAGAACCAGGAGATCATTATACACTTCGACAACGATATTGTATGAGGACATATTTTGATGGAAGTGGATTTCTTTGACAAAGAGACCTGAGTTTCAATTGATAAACGATGGACAAAAGCAGCTACACCCAAAGAAAGAACACTGGGAAACGAATGTGAACTATCTGCATTTTTGTTTTTCTTCCCGGGTTATTTATACCTTCTGAATCCAATTCTCCCTATGCAACAAGAGAACTGTTTGGTTCTGCAAACATATATTGTATCTAGGATATACTGCAACATATCCAACATATAAAGGACTGCTTGCCATCTAGGGGAGGGGGTGGAGGGCGGGAGGGAAAAAAAAATCGGAACCGAAACGAGTGTCAATATAAAGTAATTATTAAATAAAAATAAAAAAAAATCTTCTATATAGTTTAGAAATGAAGGCTTTATCTGATCCTTTGGATGTAAAAATGTTTTCCCAGTTTATTGCTTCCCTTCTAATCTCATCTGCATTAGTTCTGTTTGTACAAAAACTTTTTAACTTAATATAATCAACATTATCTATTATCTGATTAATAATTATGTCTAGTTTTTCTTTGGTCACAAATTCCTTTCGCTAAAAAGAAATCTGAGAAGTAAACTATCCTATGTTCTTCTAATTTGTTTATATCATTATATCTAGATCATGAACCCATTTTAACCTTATCTTGGTGTATGATGTTAGGTATAGGTTTGTACCTACTTTCTGCCATACCAGTTTTTTCCCAGCAGTTTTTGTCAAATACTGAATTCTTATCCCCAAAGCTGGGGCCTTTGGGTTTGTCAAATACTAGATTGCTATAGTTATTGACTATTCTGTGAACCCAATCTATTCTACTGATCAACTTCTCTATTTCTTAGAAGTACCAAATGATTTTGATGACTGCTACTTTGTAATATAGCTTCAGATCTGGTGCAATTAGGCCACCTTCATTTGATTCTACCTTCATTAAATTCTTTTGTTCTTCCAGATGAATTTTGTTGTTACTTTTTCTAGGTCAGTAAATCAATTCTTGGGAATTTTATTGGTATAGCACTAAATAAATAGATTAGTTTAGGGAGTATTGTCATCTTTATTAAATTCGCTTGACCTATCCAAGAGCACTTAATATTTTTTCCAATTGCTTAGACCTGACTTGGTGTGGAAAATGCTTTGCAGTTTTGCTTATACAGTTCTTGACTTGCCCTTGGCAGATAGATCCCAAAATATTTTATACTATTGGCAGTTATTTTAAATGAAATTTCTCTTTGTGTCTCTTGCTGCTGGATTTTATTAGTCATGTATAAAAATGCTGATGATTTATGTGCATTTATTTTATATCCTGCAACTTTGCTGAAGTTGTGGATTGCTTCTAATAGTTTTTTTAGTTGATTCCCTGGGTTTCTCTAAGTATACCACCATATGATCTGCAAAGAGTGATAATTTTGTTTCCTCATTATCTATTCAAATTCCTTTAACCTCTTTTTTTTCTCTTATTGTCAAAGCTAGCATTTCTAAAACAATATTGAATTGTAGTAGTGGTGGTAGTGGACAATCTTGTTTTACCCCTGATCTTATTGGGAATGGTTCCAGTTTTTCCTCATTATATATAATGCTTGCTGATGGTTTTAAATAGATGCTACTGACTATTTTAAGGAAAAATCCATTAATTCATATATTCACTAGTATTTTTATTAGGAATAGATGTTGGATTTATCAAATGCTTTTTCTGCATCTATTGAGATAATCATGATTTTTGTTTGTTTATTGATTTAGTCAATTATGCTAATAGTTTTCCTAATATTGAACCAGTCCTGCATTGCTGGTGTAAATCCCACTTGGTTGTTGTGTATTATCCTGGGATGATTTTCTGTAATCTCTTTGCTAATATTTTATTTCAGATTTTTGTATCAATATTCATTAGGTAGATTGGTATATAATTTTCTTTCTTTGTTTTTTTTTTTTTCCTGCCATGTTTTGATATCAATACCACTTCTGTGTCATAAAAGGAATTTGATAAGAGTCCTTCCTTCACTATTTTTTTTCAAATAGTTTATATAGTATTAGAGTTAATTGTTCTTTAAATGTTTGTTAGAATTCAAGTATAAATCCTACTGGTCCTGGGGATTTTTTCTTAGGAAGTTGATTAATAACTTGTTCTACTATTTTTTCTAAAATGGGACTATTTAAGTAATTTATTTCCTCTTCTGTTAATTTGGGTAATCTATATTTTTCTAGGTATTCCTCCATTTCACTTGGGGTGAAGTAACTCCTAATTATTGTTCTAATTTTCTCTTCATTGGTGGATAGTTCACACTTTTCATTTTTGAGACTAACAATTTGATTTTCATCTTTCTTTTTTCTAATCAAATTAACTAAAGGTTTATTATTTTGTTGTTTTTTTTTCATAAAACCAACTCAACTTTATTTATTAATCCAATAATTTTTTTAGTTTAAATTTTATTGATCGCTCCTTTTATTTGAGAATTTCAAGTTTAGTATTTGATTGAGGGTTTTTAATTTGTTCTTTTTCTAGCTTATTTAGTTGCAAGCTCAATTTATTGATCTTCTATTTCTCTATTTTATGTAAATAAACATCTAGAGATATAAAATTTCCCCTTATTACAGCTTTGGCTGCATCCCACACATTTTGGTATGATGTCATTCATTGTTTAAGATGAGATTATTTAGTTTCCAATTACTTTTTGGTCTATTTTCCCCCGGATTTTTATTGAATGTTATTTTTATTGCACTGTGATCTGAAAAAAAATTCATTTACTATTTCTGCCTTTCTACATTTGATTTTGAGATCTTTATGTACTTATATATGGTCAGTTTTTGTATAGGTTCTATGATCTGCTGTGAAGAAAGTGTACTCCTTTCTGTTTCCATTCAATTTGTTCCAAAGGTCTATCATTATCTAGCTTTTCTATTACTATTTACCTAGTTAACTTCTTTCTTATTTATTTTGTGGTTTGATTTATCTAGTTTGAGAGAGCAAGGTTAAGATCTCCACTATTGTAATTTTGCTGTCTATTTTTTCTTGCAACAATCTTAACTTGTCTTTTAGGAATTTAGATGCTACACCACTTGGTGCATATATGTTTAATATTGATATTGCTTCATTATCTATGGTACCCTTTAGCAAGATATAATTTCCTTTCTTATCTCTTTTAATTAGATCATTTTTTGCTTTTGCTTGATCTGAGATCAAGATGGCTACCCCTGCTTTTTTGACTTTACCTAAAGCATAGTAGATTCTGCTCCAACCTTTTACCTTTACTCTGTATGTATTGCCCTGTTTCAAGTGTTTCCTGTAAACAACTTATTATAGGGTTCTGGCTTTTAATCCAGTCTGTTATCTGCTTATGTTTTATGGGAGAGTTCACTCCATTCACATTTACAGTTAAAACTATTAATTCTGTTTGTCCTGTCATCTTCTTAATCCTAAATTATACTTTTTTTCTTTCCTTTTCCCCTTTCCCTTCTTCGCAGTATTTTACTTATGAGCACTATTTGCCCTAAACAGTCCTACTGCTTTAGATTCCTTTCCCCCTTATTATACCTTTCCCCTACTATTTCTGTTTTTTCTTTTATTTAGCCTACCCCTTCCCTTTTCCCCTTTCACCTCCAACTTTATAAAGTGAGAGAATTTCTTGGTGAAAACAAATATATCTAATTTTTTCCTTTGAGCCAAATCTGATGAAAGTAAGATTTGTACACTATCCATCATTCTTCCTTCTTTCTCTCAATTATATTAGATTTTCTTTGCCTCTTCCTGCGATGTATTTTCCCCCATTTTCCCTCCCCTTTTCCATTTTTTTGTTGCAATCCCCTTTCTACCTCTAGTTTCTTTTTTGTAATATAATATTCAGGTTAGCTTTCTGGAGGACCGTGGGATCAGCCTAAGTCCTTGGTCTTAGTGGAGAAGTGATAAAGGCAGGACAGCCACCATGAGGCTGGTCAAAGATAGAATGATTCATTTCCAGTTCTCTCAGCCCTTATATACCTTAATACAATTACATCATTACAGCATACTGAATATGTGTGAACTGGAGAATCATTTCATCACTGTACTAAGTATATATGTGAGCTAGAGAACCATCATCTCATCAATTCCACTGAGTTAACACCTTGTTATATGTATCCTTGTTTCAAGTATACTTCTCCACAGTTCCTCTACATCTCTCACTTTCTTTTGTTTTAGAACACAGGTGGTCACACCCTCCCTGACTTCTCAGAAAAAAGATAGATAGATAGATAGATAGATAGATAGATAGATAGATAGATGGATAGATAGTTGGATAGATAGATAGAGATATATTCTTGTTATAGATGTTACCTTAAAAAGAACAATAGCTCACACTGTATCCAGGGCCATTTCCAATCATTCTGATTTATATCGGCCCATTGAACCCATATTGTTCTGGAGGAGAAAGTAATACAGGTGACTTTGCATAGCCCTCCCTCACTTAAATCCATTTCTACTTTACTTGCATGTCATGGCATCACCTCCTGATGTCATAATGCTCTTTGAGAACAAAGGACAAACAACAACAACAAGAACCATACAAACATATACACACATTTGTACATACACATGTGTGGATATGTATTATGTACAGTTCAAATCTTCTTTAACTCATTCTTGAGTAACCCTCTTTCATCTGATTCATCTTATCAATTCTTGCTGTCACTTCATTTGCATTCCACTTACTGTTTTTTATCATTTCCTTCATGCTTTTGCTTTTTTGGAACCATATCATACTCAGCTCTACCCAAATATTTCTTTTTTATGTATACATATTTATATAGTTATCTTGTTGCACAAGAAAGATTGGATTTTTAAAGAAGATAAAAATAACATGAGAAGAAAAAAACAAAAATTCAAGCAAACAATAACAGAAAGAGTAGAAATGTTATATTGTGATCCATACTCATTTCCCAGTGTTCTTTCTCTAGGTATAGCTGGTTCTGTTCATTACAAATCAGTTGGAACTGATTTGGATCCTTTCATTGTTGAAGAGAGCCATGTCCATCAGAAATGATCATCATATAGCATTGTTGTTGAATTGTAGAATGATCTCTTGGTTCTGCTCATTTCTTAGCATCCATTCTTGTATGTCTCTCAAGCCTCTCCATATTCTTCCTGCTGGTCATTTCTTATAGAACAATAATATTCCATAACATTCACAGACCACAATTAATTCAGCCATTCTTTAATTGAGGGGCATCCTTTCAATTTCCAGTTTCTAGCCACTACAAAAAGGGCTGCCACAAACATTTTTGCACATACAGTCTCCCCCAATGTTTCTTTTGAACTACCTGATTACTAATGACAATCTTAGAGATATGATTAACATTTCCATATATAAAATGTAAGCAATTTGTCTTTATTGAATTTTTACAATTAGTTTTTCATGTTGACTTGTATATGTGATATTTTCTATTTTGTTTGAAACAAAATCCTAAAAATCTGGCAATTTGTTGCATATTCTTTCTTTTCATTTAGCATTATATTTAATTATTCTGCATATAATATTTGGGCACAACCTTAGTTCTTTTGATCTGTGATATATCCTTTTCAACAACCTGTCATCATTTATTGTAACCCCCAATAGATCTTATGTGATTCTAATTATGTCTTTAGGATAGTTGAATTGTGTTTTTTTTTTTTTTTTGTTTCTCTGTAAAATTTTCTTTTTGATCTGGGGGCTTTGAAAAATAGAAATGATTATACACTATACTATATGATGATCAATTCTGATGGACGTGGCTCTCTTCAACAATGAGATGAACCAAATCAGTTCCATTTATTTAATAATGAAGAGAACCAGCTACAGCCAGTGAAAGAACTCTGGGCATTGAGTGTGAACCACAATATAGCATTTTCAGTCCTTCTATTTTTGTCCTCTTGCATTTTTGATTATCTTTTCAGGTTAATTTTACTTTATTTCTAAGTCCAATTTTTCTTGTGCAGCAAAATAACTAAGGATATGTATAAATATATATAAATATATGTATAAATAAATGTAAAAATATAAAATATACTTTAACATATTTAACATGTATTGGTCTACTTGCCATCTGGGGGAAGGGGTAGGGGAATAAGGGGAAAATTTGGAACAGAAGGTTTTGCAAGGGTCATTGCTAAAAAATTACCCATGCATATATCTTGTAAATAAAATGCTATAATAAAAAAAAAAGAAAAAGAAAAGAAAATTAGAAATGATGTTTCTATAGCTTTTCCTTATATGATGTATTTCAGGTAGATACTGGGAAATTGGTGAATTTTTTTTCTAATTTACTTTCCCCTCTGGTTCTAATACTTCAGGATGATTTTCTCTAATTATTTCTTCTATTATTATATCTAGATTTTTTTTTTGGTCATAGCCTTCAGGTAGTCCAATTAGTGTTATGTTTTCTCTTCTTGATCCAGATCTGTTTTTTATGAGATGACTTACATTCTCTTCTATTTTTTTTATTCTTTGTATTTTGTAGTCTAATAATTTCACTTGCTTCAACTTGCCATTCTAACTTTCCAAGTGTGATTTTCTTCCTTCAGGCTCTGTAGCTCTTTTTAATTAGTTGATGTTCTTTTCAAAGTCTTCTTTTTCTTAGGTTGCTTTTGTAAGTGTTTCCTCAATTTCCCTCATTTGGGTTTAAAAAAATATTTTGAGACCTATGAATTCTTTTTGGGCAGGTAACCAATTAATGTTACTCTTTGAGGTAGGGGAAGCATTTTTTTTTAACTTCAGTATCCTTGGCTGAAGATGAACCCTTACTTCTTCATTCCATAATAACATTCTATGGTTGGAGTCTTTATCCTTGTCTACTCATTTAATTTTAAATAAGAGCTTGTTAGGATAATCATCTCTAGTCCTATGGGGGAGGGGATTAGGGATGGTGCTTCTGGCTTCAGGTCCTCCTTCACTTCTTTTCTCTGGGCTGAAACCTGAAACTAAAACTTCATCCCAACTTAAATGTCTTGAATGGGAAGCAATCTTGCCCTATTGCTTCTGCATTTACCTTGTATTTGCTGCTTCCTTTTCATCCAGCAGTCCCTCTCCCCATTCATAGCACAGGTGAGGCTAGTGTTTCTTATCAGCACAGAGTCCCTTAACATTTATTGATTCAAACACTTGACTCCTAACATTGTCTAGGAAGTAAAAGTATTTGTGGCTAGGACTGAAGCTGCCTTCCAATAGGGCTCATCATCTGTTGTTTCAGGGGAACTGGTCTGAAGGTATTTACACTATCTAGGGACCAAAATTGATTCCAGATGTTTTTCTTCAGATTTTCTCCATTTGTCCCAGGAGTACTACTCTTCTGCTTCAATTTATATTTGTTTTTAACTATTCTATATTTGCCCTAAGACCCAATAATAAGACCTATCCCGAAAACAAGCCCTTCCCTTACTGTGTAAGATTCCTCTAAAATAAGCCCTCCCCCGAAAATAAGCCCTATTGAGATTGCTACTGTAGTGAAGGTGATCCCCTGCGCTACATGCTACATTACAGTACCCTCTGTATGCACCGTCCCCCACCCCCACCCCACCCCCGGGTTAAACACACACCGCGCTCTGAGCTGCATCCAATCAGAGCTGCAGCAGTGAGCACGTCATCCTGTTCTTCCCCAGTGATTTGCTTGCTGGCACTATTGAGAGCAATGCCGCGGAGGAGAGCTGAGGCAGGACAACACAAAAACCCGGTATGTAAGCGGGAGTGAGGGGGCATGATGGAGGATAAAAGAACTCAGGAGGCATCATGGAGGATAGAAGGAGCACTCAGGGAGCATGATAGGGTTAAAACATTATTGAGGGGCATGATGGAGTGAAAAGAAGGACTGATGGTCATAATTTTATTATTCTGTCTGTTTTGACCCCCAGACATGAGTACAAAAAGGAAGAGCTATACTGTTGAGTACAAGAAAGCAATTGTAGAGGAGTCACATGGCAAGAATCTTGCAGTTTTCTGTAAAGAAAAACTTTTGGATCTTTGAATGGTCAGAAAATGGAGGGCAGATTATAATAACCTCAATCAACAGGTGGATGAGGGAAAAGGGAAAAAGCGCAGGTCTGTATCAGGTCTGCAACCCTTATATCCTTACTTGGAGATCCTCATTGGTGAACGGATTGCTGATAAGAGAACAAAGGCCTTGGTTGTACGCAGGGCTGATATTCAAGCATTTGCCCTTTCAATGGCACCAGAGTTTGAAATGATCTCAGAAGGATTCAAAGCATCACAACACTGGTTGGATGGTTTCCTTCAACGGTATGAACTGTCCCTAAGAAGATCAACAACACTGTTTAAGCTAGAAGATGCTGAAGTTATTAAAGGTGCACTTGCATTCAAGTCCTTTATTGATAGGATCGGCATTTCCAAATACCAAACCTGCAATATGATTGCTATGGATGAAACTGCAGTGTTTATGGGACAAGGATCTCAAACAACAATTCATCGCAGGGGTGCAACGTCAATCTACATTCCCACACTGGCTATGAAAGTGCACGGGTCACCTGTGTTTTGGCAATTCCTTTGGATGGAAAGAAAGCCCTACCTCTAATCATCAGTAAGGGCAAGAAAGATAAGATTGACCGTGTATCAGGCATTTACGTTCTTGAAACCTAAAAAGCCTGGTGTACACAAGCCGTTATAAGAAAGTGGGTTTATTTAATGCTGCCACTTGTTATGCGAGGTAACCAAAGAGGTCTGATAATCTAGGATTCAGCCAGCACTCACCGCGCTAAAGAAATGAAGAACTTCCTTGCAGAGAGAAGAATAGATCAAGTAATGATTCCTGCAGGAATGACTGCCTATCTCCACACCCTTGATATTGCAATAAACAAGCCATTCAAAGACCATTTGCACATGGAAGTCAATGACTACATTGAAAATAGAATGGAAAGAAATCAGAGTGGAAACTTTGTGAAGCCCTGTCTGCAAGAAGTCATGACTTGGGTGAAGAAGCCATGGGATAAAATTACTGACAGCTATGTCACCAAGGCACTATGAGCAGGTTACCTGGACAAGACACGTTCATTTAAAGAGAGCTATATTGCTGGACATGACAGATTGGATCCACTTCTTCTGAAGGAAATAGAGGCACAAGACATCCAGGATGGAATTCAGGGTATGGACACTTATGACGATGTTGTTGAAGAAAATGACATGATCATTATTGAATAAAGGTACTTTTTTTTGTTCACATTTATGTTTATTAAAATTGCTATCAATGTTCATTAAAATAAGCTCTCCCCTGAAAATAAGCCCTCTGGTATTTTTCTGTCCAAAAAAATAATAAGACAGTGTCTTATTATCGGGGAAACACAGTATATTTCCTTCTATTTAGCCTATCCCTTCACTTTTCGATTTTTCCCCTGCCACTTTTCAATAAGATGAGAGAAGCTGTTTTCTGCAAAGCAAATATGTCTAATACTTTCTTTTTGAGTCAAATCTGATGAGAGTAAGATTCACACAATGTTCACCCCGCTCCCTTCTTTCCCTCGGATTCTTTTTTTTTTTTTTTAATTTTATTTTATTTAATAATAACTTTGTATTGACAGAATCCATGCCAGGATAATTTTTACACGACATTATCCCTTGCAATCACTTATGTTTCGTTTTTTCCCCTCCCTCTCTCCTCCCCCCCCCCAAGATGGCAAGCAGTCCTATATATGTTAAATATGTTGCAGTATATCCTAGATACAATACATATTTGCAGAACCAAACAGTTCTCCCGCTGCACATTTCCCTCAGATTCAATAGGTTTCCTTTGCCTCTTCATGAGATGTAATTTCCCTCTTTTTACCTCCACTTTCCCCTTTTTCTGGTATAATACCCTTTCCACCTCTAGTTCCATTTTTATATTATAACAGTATAATCAAATTATACATGCACTCTTAATGTATACCCATAACAGAAATACAGTTATCAAGAGGTTTTCTTTTTCTTTTTTTTTTTTTAACCTTTTAATACTTCTCTTGAGTCCTATATTTAGAGGTCAATTTTTTTTGTTTAGCTCTGCTTTTTTTTTTTTCATCAGAAATAAATGGAATTCACCTGTTTCTTTAAATGCCCATCTTCTTCCCTGGAAGCAAATGCTCAGTTTAGTGGGTTAGTTTATTTCTGGCTGTATTCCAAGTTCCCTTGCCTTTCAGAATATCAGATTCCAGGCCCTTCAATCTTGGTGGAAATTGCTAGATCCTCAGTAATACTTTCTTTGGCACCTCGATATTTGAATTTTTTCTTTTCCTGGCTGCTTGTAATAATTTTTTTCTTGATCCAACAGTTCTGAAATTTAGCCTCTATATTCCTTGGAGTTTTGATTTTTGGCATCTTTTTCAGGAGGTATTCAATGAATTCTTTCAATGACTATTTTACCTTCTGATTCTATGACATCTGGACAGTTCTCTTTGATGATTTCCTGAAAAATAGTGTCAAGGGTGTTTTTTTTTTTTTTCATCATGATTTTCAGGCAATCCAATAATCCTTAGATTATCTCTTCTCCTAGATCTATTTTCCTGGTCTGTTCTTTTCCCAAGTAGGTATTTAATATTTTTTTCCATATTTTTGGTTTTGCTCAATTGATTCTTGATGTCTCATCAAGTTATTCATTTCCACTTGTTCTGTTTTAATTTTTAGTGAATTATTTTCTTTATTTACTTTGTTTACTTCTTTTTGTATTTGTCCAATTGAGTTTTTAAATGAGTTGTTTTATTCTATGGATTTTTTTTTCATTTCACACAATTTTTTAAAGGAATTATTTTCATTTTCCAATCCACAAATTCTGTTTTCCTGAGAGTTCTTTACCTTTTCCAATTCACTTATTCTGTTTTTTGGGAATTGTTTTCTTTTTTCAATCTATCTTTTAATGATTTATATGCCTTTTACAAACTCTTTTGCAATGTTTTCCTTTCCTTTCCCCATTTTTCTTCTAGTTCTCTTTTAAGATCTTTTAAAATTTCTTCTAGGAGAGCCTTGTGTGGTGGGAACCATGTTATATCACTCTTTGGGGCTTCATCTAGAGACAATCTGCTTTTAATTTTCTCAGAATTTGAAATCTGTTCTCTTTCACTGCAGAAGCTGTCTATAGTTAGAGTTCACTTTGCCTTTTTACTCATTTTTTTTTTAGTTGGTATCTGCTTTTAGGGCGAGGATGTTTTAAGCTTCCCCTACAGACACCTGGAAGCAAGAACAGCTGTACTGCAATTGCACTGAGTCACTTCCAGTGCTGGGTGGGTGTGACCAGGTCCCAGGAGACTCTGCCCTGCTGGGACTGCACCTTACCCCTGCTCTGCTCAGTGTATGCTGGCCTCAATTCTCTGCCTCCCTACCTGTGTTTGGTCTCTTCCCGTGCCTGCCTGATCAAAACAGACCTTTTCTGGTGGTCTTCAAAAGTATCTTCTGCTGATAATTTGTTGCACTACCAATATTTGTGGATTCATCCAGTCCAGCATTATTTCAGAGGCTGAATTTTGTAATTAGTGTAATGGTAGTAGGAGAGCTGAGAAAGAAGCATGTGTCCTCTCTGCCATCTTGGCTCCATCCCTGAAATATCTGTGAATGCCTTTTGTTTATTAACTTCAAAAATAAGTCTTTTAGTAGTAGCTATTAAACATATTTGATGCTGAAGTTCCCACCATTCAATGATTAGTTACTAAATCATATTGTATTATATCATAACAAAATGAAATGTTTCCTATCACTTTTTAAAAAAATTTCAATAATTGTTTATTTTTCCAATTTCATTTAAAGATAGTTTTTAAAATTCATTTTTGAAAGATCTGGGATTACAGATTTTTTCTCCTTCTGTCCCTTACCTGCCCTCTTCCCAAGACAGCAAGCAATCTAATATACATATATAATCATTTTATACATCTTTTTCATTTTAGTTATGTTCTAAAAGAAAAATCAGGAAAAGGGTGGAAATTACAAAAAAGAAGGGAAATAAACTGCAAAAAATATGAGAATTATATGTAAATCAATATCCATAGTTCTCTCTTTGGATGAAGATAGTGTTTCTATCATAAAAGAAACCAATTGCCTCAAATAGTTATAAATAAGCCTTTTTCAATCTTGGAAGATTAAGGGTATTGTATTTGGGGAATTACAATTTTGCACTTTGGGACAGCTAGGTGGTGCAGTGAATAGAGCACCAGCCCTGAAATCAGGAAGATCTGAGTTCAGATCTGGCCTTAAACACTTAACACTTCCTAGCTGTGTGACCCAGGGCAAGTCAGTTAAACCCAATTGCCTCAGTTAAAAAATTGCACCATATTTCTAGAAACACATCCAGAATTATTAATTATTGATTTCAGAAAAACAAATTATTGATTTTAGAGAAACAAAAATCCTGTCATCTAGTAGTGTAGCATAATGGATAGGGCACTGGTCTTGCAGTCAGGAATAACACAGTTTAATTTCTCCCTCAGACATTTCTTACTATGTGACTTTACACAAGTAACTTGATTTTTCTATGCCTCAGTTTCTTCAATATAAAATAAAGGAGTTGGATTCAGTGCTATTTCTGACTTGAAATTTATGATATTTTCATCATACATTTTCCTTTTGTGATGAGAGAATTAAACAATTTAATGTTTCCAAAAAACATTAAGCTCCACTAAAGTCCTATTCAAAACCTCGTATTCTGAATATCACCCAGGATCTGCAAAAATCATGCTATTTGAAGGTAAATGATGGCAAGTTCTACTAATGTTTCAGCTATAGGCCTGCCAATGGATTATAATTCTGTCTAAAAGCCCTAGTGTAGTCCCATTTTCTCTGAAACTAAATACAAACACTTTCACTTGGAATATAAAGCCCTATTTCACTTTAAGATTTATTTCATATTATTTTTTATCATTTATTTCCCTATCAACTAAATTATTCCCTAAATTTAGCTGTCCTTCTATTGCCTCCCTACTTTGGCTTCACACAGGCTGACATCCTTGTTCAAATTCATTCCATCTTCATCTCTATCTTTTAGAATTTTTATCTTTCTTTAATAATTAATTCAGATCCCAACTCCTGTGTAAAGATTTTCCTCAGTTTCTGGACTTCTGACTAAGATGATAAAGAAGACACACACATCTATTTAAGCTCTGCATTTTCTATCAGAATTTATTTCATGACAAGCCTCAGAATTGACTGAAAAAAAAAAAACACAAATAATTACCAAGAGAAGACATTCTTGAAATTCGCCAGAAAAGGTCTGTTTTTGCTCAAGGGTGGGGAAGGTTTTAGATTGAGGGCACAGGCTGAGGGCAAGCAGCAGTAGCAAGAGCACAGAAGATAGCTCACAGCTGAGCAGACTGGAAGGGAATGGGGTGTGATCTCAGCAATCTCGGAGGCAAGAGCTTTACTACAGGATTGGTTACTTTGTCCTGGCAGCAAACCAGTAGACAAGAAGAGAAGCTAAAAACAGGGGGTAAAGATTATAACCCTGAAAAGCTAGCATCTCTCGGGTCCTGGCCACATCCACCCAGAGTGTCTCAGCACTCTCTCAGAGTCTTAGAGCACAGACTCAGCGCAGCCATTGCTGTCCTGCCAGTGTCTCACTGCGGTTCCCTCCACCCCCTGCAGTCTGTAGAGGAAGCTCGGTAATACCATCCAGCCTCCCCCTCCACAAAAAAAGCAAACTGCAATTGTTTTTTTTTTTTTTTTTTTGCTAGTTTGTTTTCTTTGATTCTTCTCTGACAAAATGAGCAAAAAATTTAAACCACTGATAGCTTCTATATGGATAGAGAGAAGACTTTAAACCCTGAGGAGACTAAAAACAGTCTCCAGATGAATCCCCAAAGGGGGATATGATTTGATCCTCAACACAGAAGACTCTCATAGAAGAAATTAAAAAGCTCTCACAAAAGAACTAGAAGAAAAGTGGGGAAAAGAAAGGGAAGCTTGGCAAGAGAGCCTGAACAAGTCATCCCACTCATTTAAAGATAGAATGGATAAAGAAATCAAATCCTTGAAAAACAGAATTAGTGAACTGGAAAAAGAAAATAACTCTCTAAAAAATAAAATTGGTGAAATGGAAAAAAAAATTCCATAGAACAAAACAACTCACTTAAAAACTCAATTGGACAATTAGAAAAATATATTTTAAAAATGAGTAAAGAAAATACTTCATTGAAAATCAGAATCGAACAAATGGAATTGAGTAACTTGAGGAGACATGAAGAATTAGTCAAGCAAAACCAAAAAAATGAAACAATGGAGAAAAAATGTCAAATACGTTCTTGGGAAAACAACAGACCTGGAAAATAGATGTAAGAGAGACAATCTAAGAATTAGTGGACTCCCTGAAAAATATGATGAAAAAAAGAGCTTGGACACTATTTTCCAGGAAATTATCAGAGAACTGCTTCAGAAGTCATAGAACATACAGTAAAATAGCAATCGAAAGAATTCATCAATCACCTACAGAAAGGGACCCTAAACAATCAAAACCCCAAGAAATATAGTGGCCAAAGTCCAGAACTATCAGATGAAGGAAAAAATACTGCAAGCTGCTAGAAAAAAAGAAATTAAAATATAGAGGAGCCACAATAAGTATTACCCAGGATCTAGCAGCATCCACATTAAAGGATCAAAGGGCCTGGAATATGATACTCCAAAAAGCTAAGGAACTTGGTATGCAACCAAAAATAACTTACTCAGCCAAATTGAGCATCTTTTTCCAGGGAAGAAGATGCACATTCAATGAAATAAGCAAATTTCATCTATTTTTGATGGAAAAAACAGAACTTAACAAAAAGTTTGATCTACAAATATAGAACTCAAGAGAAACCTAACAAGGTAAAAAGATGGGACTTCCGGGGGTGGGAGCCAAGATGGCAGAGAAAGCACACATGACTCTCTAAGCTCCTCTCATCCCCCTCATAACTAACTATTTAATTCAGCCTCAAAAATAGCTCTTCACTGCTTAAATTCATGAAGATTAGGAGCATTACAACTTACCAGCCAAAGTCAATCTGGAAGATCGCCAGGAAAGGTTTGACCTGAGGGACTAGGAACAGACCAGCACAGGCAGAGAGAGGCTAGCATTCTGAGCAGACCAGGGGCGGGGGTGATCTCTATGGCTAGAGAAGTTATAGAGACAACTCTGCTAACTGCTTTGGCTTGACTACAAAGCAGTAAACTGGCAGAGTAAAACCCTAAAACAGAGGATACTCTAAAAAATGCCAGAACCTAACAAGATCTGGCTGTAACCATTCAAACCCAGAAGTGATTCAGCTCAGACAATAAAACAGCCCTGCAGCCACAATCTGCAGATCGGAGCTTTTGTGGGGACAGTTACTAATCTGCACTGCAAGGGGGCACAGCCTGGGCAGTCTCTAATCGGCAGAGTGGGGGGCTCGGCTTGGGGCAATAGAACTTCCCCAGCAGACTGTGCTTCCCGGGCAGACACTTCTGGGTCACTGCAAATCCACTCACTGCTCAACTGCTAATATCCACAGCCCCAGGGCAAGCTTTGGCTTGGGGTAGTGAAACTCTCACTGCTCAGTGTCTAGCCCCAGGGCAGTTGTTATCTCACACAGTGGGGGTTCTTTCCCAGCTTGGCCCTGCAAGCCTGAGTTACTCCCGGGTGGGGAACTCTTTCCCAGAGCACTCCAGTATCTCACTGCTTTTTGTAGCTGGCTGGCAGGACAGCTACCCGTCTATACATCTTTCACTGCTCTGCAGAGAAAGCTGGTAACCTCCTGGCTCTGAAGGCAGACCCTACAGGCTTTAACAAAATGAGTAAAAAAAATCAAAAGAAGGATTGATAGTTTCTATACAGAAAGAGAACAGCTTTTCAACCCTGAAGAGACAAATAGCAGTCTTCAGACAATTGTTGGTCTCCAATACAAAAGGCTCTCGTAGAAGAGACTATTAAAAACCTTAAAAGAGAACTAGAAAAAAAATGGGTAAAGGAAAGAGAAGCTATGCAAGAGAGCAACAACTTTCTAAAATGTGAATTAGAAAAGGTAAAAAAACTCTCAAGAAATGCAGGGAAACAGAATTTGTGAATTGGAAAAAGAAAATAACTCATTAAAAAAAATAGTGACATGGAAAAAAGTTCCATAGAGCAAAACAACTCAATTGGACATATACAAAAAGAAGTAAAAAAAAAAAAAGCTAATGAAGAAAATAATTCACAAAAAATCAGAATTCATTAAGACATCAAGAACCAGTCAAACAAAACCAAAAAAAAAAAAAAAAAAAAAAAAAAAAAAAAAAAAAAAAAAGAAAGATTGAAAAAAATGTCAAATATTTACTTGGAAAGACAACAGACCTGGAAAATAGATCTAGGAGAGATAACCTGAGGATCATTGGACTACCCAAAAATTATGATGAAAAAAAGAGCCTAGATACTATTTTACAGGAAATCATGAAAAAGAACTACCCAGAAGTAATAGAACCAGAAGATAAAATAGGCATTGAAAGAATTCATTGAACAGGTTCTGAAAAAGACCCTGAAATAAAGATTCCAAGGAATATTGTGGCCAAACTTCAGAATTTTCAGACTAAAGAAAAAATTTTACAAGCAGCCAGGAAAAGACACTTCAAATACCGAGATTCCACAATAAGGGTCACGCAAGATGTGGCTGCCTCAACATTAAAGGATCGAAGGGCCTGGAATCAGATATTCCAAAAGGCAAAAAAGCTTAGAATACAGCCAAGAATAAACTACCCAGCTAAGCTGAGTAGTTTTTTTCCATGGAAGAAGGTGGACATTTAATGAAATAGAGGAATTCCATCTGTTTCTAAGGAAAAAAAATAGACTTAAACAAAAAATTTGATCTCCAACAACAGGACTCAAAAGAAGTAGAAAAAGGTAAAAGAAACTCTTGAGAACTGTATTTCTGTTGTGGATATATATAAAAACCATATGTATAATTTGATTTTACTGATATAACATAAAAAAGTGAAGTAGAAATGGAAAGGGGATAGTGTCAGAAAAAAAGGGAAAAGGGGAGATAAAAAGAGGGAAACCACATGTGATGATGAGACAAAGGAAATCTATCATATCTGAGGGAACTTAGAATGTCAATTATTTCGTCTTTGAGCCAACTCTGATGAGAGTAGGATTCACACAGGGGAAGGAACATTGTGTGAATCCTACTCTCATCAGAGTTGGCTCAAAGATGAAATAATTGACATATTTGTTTTACAGAGATTCTTCTCTCACTTCATTGAAAAGTGGGAGAGGAAAAGGGAGAAGGAAAAAGAGTCATAAAGGAAGGGTACAAGAAAGGGGAAGGGATTCAAAGGGAGGTGGGAAGGATACTAAAGAGGGAGAGCTGTGCCCCGCAAGTGGGACCAATACATTTAATACTAGGGAAGAAGGGAAGGAGGGCAAGAAAAAGAAAATTATAATCTCGGGATATTAGTATGGTGAATGGAATGAACTCTCCCATAAAGAGGAGGTAGATAGCAGACTAAATCTAAAGTCCGAACCCTACAACATGTTGTTTACAGGAAGCACATTTAAAACAGGGAGATACATACAGAGTAAAGATAAAAGGCTGGAGCAGAATCTATTATGCTTCAGGTGAAGTAAAAAAAGCAGGGGTAGCCATCCTTATCTCAGATCAAGCAAAAGCAAAGATTGATCTAATTAAAAGAGATAAGGAAGGAAACTATGTCTTGCTAAAGGGTACTATAATGAAGCAATATCAGTATTAAACATATATGCACCAAGTGGTTAAGAGAGTTGCAAGAAGAAATGGACAGCAAGACTATAATAGTGGGAGATCTCAATCTTGCATTCTCAGATTTAGATAAATCAAATCACAAAACAAATAAGAAAGAAATTAAGGAGGTAAATAGAATATTAGAAAAATTAGGTATGATAGATCTCTGGAAAAACTGAATGGTGACAAAAAGGAGTATACATTCTTCTCAGCAGTTCATGGAATCTACACAAAAATTGACCATATATTAGGACATAAAGACCTCAAAATTAAATGCAGGAAGGCAGAAATAGTAAATGTTTTCTTTTCAGATCACAATGCAATAAAACTACATTCAACAAAAAGTTAGGTGTAAATAGACCAAAAAGTAATTGGAAACTAAATAATCTCATCTTAAAGAATGATTGGGTGAAACAGCAAATTATCGACACACTTAATAATTTCACTCAAGATAATGACAATGGTGAGACGTCATACCAAAATTTATGGGATGCAGCCAAAGTGGTAGTAAGTGGAAATTTTATATCCTTAGAGGCTTACTTGAATAAAATAGAGAAAGAGAAGATCAATGAATTGGGCCTGCAAATTAAAAGCTAGAAAAAGTCCAAATTAAAAAACCCCAATCAATTACTAAACTTGAAATTCTAAAATTAAAAGGAGAAATTAATAACATTGAAAGTAAAAAAAAAAAACTATTGAACTAATAAATAAAACTAAGAGTTGGTTTTATGAAAAAACCAATAAAATTGATAAACCTTTGGTAAATCTGTTTAGAAAAAGGAGAGAGGGAAATCAAATTAGTAGTCTTAAAAATGAAAAGGGATAACTTTCCACCAATGAAGAGGAAATTAAAGAAATAATAAGGGGTTACTTTGCCCAACTTTATGCCAATAAATTTGATAACTAAGTGAAATGGATGACTACCTCCAAAAATATAAGCTTCCCAGATTATCAGAGGAAGAAGTAAATTGCTTAAATAGTCCCATTTCAGAAAAAGAAATAGAACAAGCTATCAATCAACTCCCTAAAAAAAAATCCCCTGGAACAAATGGATTTACATGTGAATTTTACCAAACATTCAAAGAAAAATTAGCCCCAATGCTTTATAAAATATTTTTAAAAATAGGGAATGAAGGAGTCCTACCAAATTCCTTTTATGACACAGACATGGTACTGATACCTAAACCAGGTAGGTTGAAAACAGAGAAAGAAAGTTATAGACCAATTTCCCTAATGAATATTGATGCTAAAATCTTAAATATGATATTAGCAAAAAGATTACAGAAAATCATCCCCAGGATAATATGACCAAGTAGGATTTATACCAGGAATGCAGGGCTGGTTCAATATTAGGAAACTATCATATAATTGGCCATATTAATAATCAAATTAACAAAAAACATATGATCATCTCAATAGATGCAGAAAAAGCATTTGACAAAATCCAACATCCATTTCTATTAAAAACTCTTGAGAGTATAGGAATAAACGGACTTTTCCTTAAAATATTCAGTAGCATCTATTTAAAACCAGCAGTAAGCATCATATGTAATGGGGACAAACTGCAACCATTCCCAGTAAGATCAGGAGTGAAATAAGTTTGCCCACTATCACCATTACTATTTAATATTGTATTAGAAATGCTAGCTCTGGCAATCAGAGTTGAGAAGGAAATTAAAGGAATAAGAATAGGTAATGAGGAAACCAAATTATCACTCTTTGCTGATGATATGATGGTATACTTAGAGAACCCCAGAGACTCTACTAAAAAGTTATTAGAAATAATCCAAACCTTTAGCAAAGTTGCAGGATATAGCATCCTTATATATCATTAACAAAACCCAACAGTTAGAGTTACAAAGAGAAATTCCATTTAAAGTAATTACTGATAGTATAAAATATTTAGGAGTCTATCTGCCAAGGGAAAATCAGAAACTTTATGAGCAAAACTACAAAACATTTTCCACACAAATTAAGTCTGCTCTAACCAACTGGAAAAATATTAAATGCTCTTGGATTGGGCGAGCAAATGTAATAAAGATGACAATACTACATAAACTAATCTATTTATTTAACACTATACTAATCAGACTCCCAAAAAACTATTTTGATGACCTAGAAAAAATAACAACAAAGTTCATATGAAAAAATGTCAAAACTTTCAAGGGAATTAATGGAAAAAAAATCAAATGAAGGTGGCCTAATTGTACCAGATCTAAAATTATATTATAAAGTAGCAGTTACTAAAACCATCTGGTATTGGCTAAGAAATAGACTAGTTGATCAATGGAATAGGTTAGGTTCAAAGGACAAGACAGCCAATAACTTTAACAATCTAATGTTTGACAAACCCAAAGACCCAAGTTTTTGGGATAAGAACACATTATTTGACAAAAATTGCTGGGAAAATTGGAAATTAGTATGGCAGAAACTAGGCATTGACCTACACTTAACACCATATACCAAGATAAGGTCAAAATGGGTTCATGACCTAGGCATAAAGAATGAGATTATAAATAAATTGGAAGAGCATAGGATAGTTTACCTCTCAGAATTTTGGAAGAGGGAGTAATTTATGACCAAAGAAGAACTAGAGATCGGCCCTTCACCTCCAATCCCCCTCTGCTAGCTGGCTTCCTGTCACAGCTACCCATATTGCTATCACTATCCTTCTTCACCTCTACTGAGAATTCTTTCTACTGAGAAGAAAGATTGAAGATTTTTCCCTTAACCTGAATTCCTAACTCCAGCTGATTTTAAATACGAGGTCATTACACCACCTCACTGAAAAGAGGGAGGGGAAAAGTGAAAAAGGAAGGAATGAGCTAAGTGGGAAGGGAATAAAGAAATTCTTTGGAAAAGGTGTAAAATAGAGGAAGAACTCTAAGATAGGGGGAGGGATACTAAAAAAGGAGGGCTGTGCGAAGAAAGGGGTGCTCACAAGTTTAATACTGGGGAGGGGGCTAAGCGGGAAGGAAGGGGGAAAAGCATAAATAGGGGTTAACAAGATGGCAAGTAATAGAAAAACTCCCCCACAAAGAGGAAGCAGTTAGCAAAATCGATTAAAAGCCAGAATCCTACAATATATTGTTTAGAGGAAACATACCTGAAGCAGGGTGATACATATAGAGTAAAAGTAAAAGTTTGGCACAGAATCTACTATGCTTCAGGTGAAAAAAAAAAAAAAAACAGGGATAGCCATCCTCATCTCAGATCAAGCAAAAGCAAAAATTGATCTAATTAAAAGAGATAAGGAAGGGCAATATATCTTACTAAAGTGTAGCATGGATAATGAAGCAATATCAATATTAAACATATATGCACCAAGTGGTGTATCATTTAAGTTCTTGAAAGAGAAATTAAGAGAGCTGCAAGAAGAAATAGACAGCAAAATTACAATAGTGGGAGATGTGTGGGATGTGGCAAAGTGGTAATAAGGGGGAAATTTCATATCTTTAGTGGCCTACTTGCATAAAATAGAGAAAGGGAAGGTCAATGAATTGGGCTTGCAACTAAAAATTCTAGAAAAAGAACAAATTAAAACACCTGAGTCAAACACTAAACTTGAAATTCTAAAAATAAAAGGAGACATCAATAAAATTGAAAGTAAAAAAAAAAAACTATTGAATTAATTAATAATTAATTAATAAAACTAAGAGTTGGTTCTATGAAAAAACCAACAAAATAGACAAACCCTTAGTGAATCTGATTCAAAAAAGGAAAGAGGAAAATCAAATTGTTAGTCTTAAAAATGAAAAGGGAGAACTCACCACTAACGAAGAGGAAATTAGAGCAATAATTAGGAGTTACTTTGCCCAACTTTATGCCAATAAATTCGACAACTTAAATGAAATAGAAGAATACCTCCAAAAATATAGCTTGCCCAAACTAACAGAGGAAGAAGTAAATATCCTAAACAGTCCCATCTCAGAAAAAGAAATAGAACAAGCTATTAATCAACTCCCTAAGAAAAAATCCCCAGGACCAGATGGATTTACATGTGAATTCTACCAAACATTTAAAGAACAATTAACTCCAATGCTAATAAACTAATTGAAAAAATAGGGATTGAAGGTGTCCTACCAAACTCCTTTTACGACATAGACATGGTACTGATACCTAAACCAGGTAGGTTGAAAACAGAGAAAGAGAATTATAGACCAATTTCCCTAATGAATATTGACGCTAAAATCTTAAATTAAATATTAGCAAAAAGATTACAGAAAATCATCCTCAGGATAATACACTATGACCAAGTAGGATTTATACCAGGAATGCAGGGCTGGTTCAATATTAGGAAAAGTATTAGCATAATCCACTATATCAATAACCAGCCAAACAAAAACTATATGCTCATCTCAATAGATGCAGAAAAAGCATTTGATAAAATCCAACATCATTCCTAATAAAAACCCTTGAGAACATAGGCATAAATGGACTTTTCCTTAAAATAGTCAGGAGCATATATTTAAAACCATCAGTAAGCATCACATGCAATAGGGAAAAACTGGAACCTTTCCCAGTAAGATCTGGTGTGAAGCAAGGTTGCCCACTATCACCATTATTATTCAATATTCTATTAGAAACACTAGCTTCTGCAATAAGAGTCAAGAAAGGGATTACAGGAATTAGAGTAGGCAATGAAGAAACCAAACAATCACTCTTTGCAGATGATATGATGTATGCTTAGAGAACCCCAGAGATTCTACTAAAAAGCTATTAGAAATAATTCATAACTTTAGCAAAGTAGCAGGATTCAAAAATCCTCAGCATTTTTATACATCACCAACAAAATCCAACAGCAAGAGATACAAAGAGAAATTCCATTCAAAATAACTGTTGACAGCATAAAATATTTGGGAATCTAGCTACCAAAGGAAAGTCAGGACTTATACAAGCAAAATTACAAAAAAAAAAAAAACTTTCCACATAAATAAAGTCAGACTTAAATAGTTGGAAAAATATTAAGTGCTCTTGGATAGGCCGAGCAAATATAATAAAGATGACAATACTCCCTAAAGTAATCTATTTATTTAGTTTTTATACCAATCAGACTTCCAAGAAAATATTTTAATTATCTAGAAAAAATAACAACAAAATTTATATGGAACAATAAAAAGTCGAAAATCTCAAGAGAATTAATGAAAAAAAAAATCAAATGAAGTTGGCCTAGATGTATCTGGTCTGAAATTATATTATAAAGCAGCAGTCACCAAAACCATTTGGTATTGGCTAAGAAATAGATTAGATGATCAGTGGAAAAGGTTAGGTTCACAAGACAGAATAGTCAACTATAGCAATCGAGTGTTTGACAAACCCAAAGATCCTAACTTTTGGGATAAGAATTCATTATTTGACAAAAACTGCTGGGATAACTGGAAATTAGTATGGCAGAAATTAGGCATAGACTCACACTTCACACTGTATACCAAGATAAGATCAAAATGGGTCCATGATCTAGGCATAAAGAAGAAGATTGTAAATAAATTAGAGGAACAAAGGATAGTTTATCTCTCAGATTTGTGGAGGAGAAAGAAATTTGTGACAAAAGATGAATTAGAGACCATTACTGATCACAAAATAGAAAATTTTGATTATATCAAATTAAAAAGCCTTTGTACAAACAAAACTAATACAAACAAGATTAGAAGGGAAGCAACAAACTGGGAAAACATTTTCACAGTTAAAAGTTCTGATAAAGGCCTCATTTCCAAAATATATAGAGAATTGACTCAAATTTATAAGAAATCAAGCCATTCTTCAATTGATAAATGGTCAAAGGATATGAACAGACAATTTTCAGATGATGAAATTGAAACTATTACCACTCATATGAAAGAGTGTTTCAAATCACTATTGATCAGAGAAATGCAAATTAAGACAACTCTGAGATACCACTACACACCTGTCATATTGGCTAAGATTACAGGAAAAAATAATGATGAATGTTGGAGGGGATGCGGGAAAACTGGGGCACTGACGCATTGTTGGTGGAGTTGTGAATGAATCTAACCATTCTGGAGAGCAATCTGGAATTATGCCCAAAAAGTTATCAAACTGCATACCCTTTGATCTAGCAGTGTTACTTCTGGGCTTATATCCCAAAGAAATACTAAAGAAGGGAAAGGGACCTGTATGTGCCACAATGTTTGTGGCAGTCCTGTTTGTAGTGGCTAGAAACTGGAAAATGAATGGATACCCATCAATTGGAGAATGGTTGGGTAAATTGTGGTATATGAATGTTATGGAATATTATTGTTCTGTAAGAAATGACCAGCAGGATGAATACAGAGAGGCTTGGAGAGACTTACATGAACTGATGCTAAGTGAAATGAGCAGAACCAGGAGATCATTATACACTTCAACAACAATACTGTATGAGGATGTAGTCTGATGGAAGTGGATTTCTTTGACAAAGAGATCTAACTCCGTTTCAATTGATAAATGGTGGACAGAAGCAGCTACACCCAAAGAAAGAACACTGGAAATGAATGTAAACTATTTGCATTTTTGTTTTTCTTCCCAGGTTATTTTTACCTTCTGAATCCAATTCTCCCTGTGCTACAAGAGAACTGTTTGGTTCTGCAAACATATATTGTATCTAGCATATATTGCAATATATATAGGACTGCTTGCCATCTAGGGGAGGGTGTGGAGGGAGGGAGGGGACAAAGCAAGTATAAGTACAAAAAACAAGATAATGTTGTAAAAAAATAACCCTGGCATGGGTTCTGTCAATAAAACGTTATATGCAAAAACAAACAAACAAACAAACAAATAAATAAATAAACAAATTAGAAAAATAGCTTCAACTGCCTCTGTTGGTTTTTAAAAAATTGAAGCCCATAATTATAACACCAATTAAGTATACAATTGTTATACAAAGACCAGAATTTATTTTTGTAATTATGTGGGATAAGTTTAGGATGGTTTGATGCCTATTTTTTTTTAAAATTTTCATTTCAGAAAAGAAAATGTGAGGAACTGAGAGAGCCAAACATTTAAGTGGGATGAAGTGACACAGTATTCTTACTTCTTTCAAAAATTGTTATGGAGGCAGAGCCATGATGGTGGAATGCAGACAGGTCTTTGTCTTGGCTTCCCTCAAATCAACACAAGATCAAGCCTCTTGGAGTGTATTTGTAGCATAGCAAATTTCTAGCAAAAGATATTTTTGAAGAAGTTGACAAAAGATCTTTCAACTGGGCATGATGCAGGCAGTCAAGTGCAAGCTCAGCTCAGTGACTCAGAGTTAAATGATCTCTGCAGGTGGTAGGGGGAACTACTGTGAGGCTATTAGCCAAAATACAGCAGCACTGGCTACTCTGTACTGTTTTAAAAGCCAGAGCATCAGCAGACTAACTGTAAGACATCCAACACAACTACAAAAAGCAAATAGTAAGACCCTGAATCATTGTATAACAAGCAGGACTTGGCCACACCAACACAACATAAGAAGGAAGTCAGCATTATCCGCCACAGGGCAGCATGAAGCTGCTGTTGCCTGTAGAGAAAATCTCCCTTACCCTAAGGGCAGACTTAAGCCTATTAAAATGAGCAAAAAAAAAAAAGGCAAAAAAGAGCTCTACTTTTATGGAGCAGAGAAAAACATATATCAAATCCTGAGGACACTAAAGGCAAAATATCTCCAGAGGCTCTCTTGGAAGAATTCAAAAAGGATCTTAAAAAGAATGAGAAGAAAAATGGAGAGAGAAAAACTTTGCAGGAGACTTTGGAAAAGGAAACAAAACTTATCTGAAGAAGATTTAAATATAGACTTAGCAAAATAGAAAAAGCATATGACTCCTGACAAAATAGATTTGATGAAATGGAAAAAGAAATAATTAAATCCAGTAAACAAAAACACTCATTTAAAAGCTCAACTGGGGCGAGGGGCAGCTAGGTGTTGTAGTGGATAGAGCACCAGAACTGAAATTAGGAGGACTGAGTTCAAATCTGATCTCAGACACTTAACACTTCTTTGTGGTGTACAATTGCTTCAGAAAAAAAAAAAAAACTGGACAAATGCTAAAGGAGATAAAAAAGCAAACTGAAGAAAATAATTTACTAAAAATTAGAATCAAACAAATGGAAGTGAATGACTCAATGAAACATCAAAAATCAGTCAAAGAAAACAAAAAAAAAAAAGAAAAAGAAAAAGAAAAAATTAAAAAAAAAAAAAAAACCTCATTGAAAAAACAAGTAACCTGGAAAATAGATACAGGAGAGAAAATCTAAGAATTATTAGAGTACCTGAAAACCATGATGGAAAAAAGAACCCAAACAACATCTTTCAAAAGTCATCAAGGAAAATGGCCCTGATGTCCAAAAATAAGAGTTTAAAATAGCCATTGAAAGAATGCACCAAAAACCTCCTGAAAGAGACCCTAAGATTAAAATTCTAAAGAATATCACTACTAAATTTTAAAATGATCAGATCAAGGAGAAAATATTACAAGGAGCAAGAAAGAAGCAATTCAAATATCGATGAGCCACAATCAGCATTATTGATTTCCTTCCAATTTTAAGGATCAAACGACATGGAATATGATAGTCTGAAGGGCAAAGGAGCTTGGATTGCCATCAAGATTCAACTCTCCAGCAAAATTAAGTATTATCTTTTAGGTAAAAGGAGGGACATCCAATGAAATAGGTGAATTTCATTTATTTTTTGATGAAAAGAGCAGAGTTGAACAGAAAATTTGATCTTAAAATACAGAACTCAAGGCAAGCATAAAAAGATAAAGAAGAAATGGGGAAAAAAAGTAAAAGCATGATGTCTCTTTAAAAGTCTAAAAGTTTGCATCTCTATATGAGAAAATATATTTGACTCTTGGTGTATTGCAATTAGGGATATACTTAGAGGGCTTAAGCATAATTTTCCTTTATTTTGATGATATAAAAAAGAAAAGAGAGATAGAAAGGGATTTTATTGAAAGAAGAGGAAAGGGGAAGTAAAATTACATATCATGAAGAGGCAAAAAAGACCTATAACAACTATGAGAAAGAAGAAAGGGGAACGAACATTTGTGAATCTCATTGAATTTGGCTCAAAGAAAGAATATCTTGCATAATTAGTTGTATAGATAAATTTCTATCACTCTATTAGGATGTAGGAGAGGAAAGGGCAAAGGAAAGAAAAAAAAGTATAACTTGGGGAAAATAAGAAGGCAGGAAATACAGAATTAGCAACTGTGAATATGAATGTGATGACCTCTCCCATAAAACAAGGATTTGATTAAAAGCCAGAATTCTACAATGTGTTGTTTATAAGAAACCCATTTAAAGCAGGGTTTACATACAGAATAAAAGTAAAAGACTAGAACAGAATCTATTATGTTTCAGCTGACAAAAAAAGCAGTTAGCCATTCTGATTTCAGATCAAGTAAAAGAAAAATTAAATCTAGTTAAAAGTGATAAGGAATTAACTACATTTTATTAAAGGATACCACAGATAACAATGTAATGTCATCATTAAATATATGTGCACCAATTGATATAGCATCCCGATTCCTAGAGGAGAAATTAAGAGAGCTGCAAGAAGGATTACACAGCAAAACGATACTAGTGGTGGAACTCAACTTTGCTCTTTCAGAACTACAAAAATAGAATCAAAAAAATAAATAAGAAAAGTTTATTAGGTAAATAGAATTTTTGATAAATTAGGGATGATAGAACTTTGGAAAAAGTTGAATATAGACAGAAAGATATATACTGATTTCTCAACAGGTTAAAGGAACCTATACAAAATTGACAATATATTAGGACATAATCTCAAAATCAAGTGCAGAAAATCACAAATAGTAAATGGATTTTTTTCAGATAATGATGCAATAAAGATTACATGTAATAAAGGGCTAGGGAAAATTGACCAAGCATTATTTGGGAAGTAAATAATCTAATCCTAATGAATGAGTGTGTGAAACAAGAAATTAGACATGATTGATAATTTCATCCAGGAGAGTAATATAAATGAGACAATACCAAATTTTATGGGATTTAGCCAAAGCAGTCCTTGGGGAAATTTTATATTTCTTGATGCATACTTGCATAAAATAGAAAAAGACATTAATGAATTGGGTGTGCAACTAAAACATCTACAAAAAGAACAAATTAAAAATTACAAATTAAATACATTTGAAGTTTGAATATAAAAGGAAAGATTAATAAAATTGAAAGAAAATCATTGAAAGAAAAAGAAACTAAGAGTTGGTTTTATGGGAAAAAACAAAAAATATAAACCTTTGCTTAATTTGATTAGAAAAAAGGAAAGAAGAAAATTAAATTGTCAGTATCAAAAAATGAAAAGGATGAATTTCCACCAATGAAAAGGAAATTAGAGTAATAATAAGGAGCTATTTTGCCCAACTGTATGCAAATATAGCTGATAATGTAAGTGCAATGGATGAATACATACAAAAATATTGATTGTCAGGATTAACAGAAGAGGAAATAAATTATTTAAATAGTTCCATTTTAGAACAAAGTAATTGAAGAAACTATTAAAAACCTCCTTAAGAAAAAAATCTCCAGGGCCAGATGGATTTACATATAAATTCTACCAAATTTTTAAATAACAATTAATTTCAATATTATGATGTTATGGGCCATAACTCTTGTACTTGAAATAAGGATTTTTACAAGGTGGTAAGTAGTGGAATTGATGAGACAATGATTATCTAATTTAACATGGTGATTAATAGTTCTCTAATTCAATATATATACTTTGTATTTAATATAGTTCTACAAGATTCACACCTAAAATGATGTAATTATAGTAGAGTATATAACAGCTAGCAGGGACTGAGAGACAGATTCATTCCATCCTCCAGCTTTGTGGTAGCTAGAGGCTGAAGCACATGACCTCGAACTCAGCAAGATTCATTCATTTCATCTCACACCACCATGGTGGCTGGCCTCCTGCACTTCCCCCATTGAGACCAAGCAGTCTGAAAGACTCTCCAGAAAGCTGCCCAGTTGCAGGCAAGAAAATAATAAAGGATTTGGACACCTGGCTATTCTCCTAGTGATTACTTTACTGAAAAGAAGGCTGCTCCAGAGACTTCCAGAAAACCAACCAGACCATTACACTATGCAAACTATTTGGAAAAATAAGGAAAGAAGAATCCTACCAAATTCCTTTTATGACACAGATGTGGTGCTGATACCTAAACCAGGTCAAAACAGAGAAAGAAAAATATAGAGCAATTTCCCTAAAGAATATTGATGCAAAAATCTTAAATAAAATAATAGCAAAGAGGTTATATCAAGTTATCACCAGGATAATATAGCATAACCAACTAGGATTTATACCAAGAATGCAGTGCTCATTCAATATTAGGAAAACTATTAGCATAATTGAATATATCAATAAACAAATTAACAGAAATCATATAGATTCAGAAAAAGCAATTGACAAAATCCAACACCCATTATTTTTAAAATGTTAGAGAATAAAGAATAAATGGAATTTTCCTTAAAATGATCAATAGCATCTATGTAAAACAATGAACAAATATCATGTGGAATGATATTAACTATAGCAATTTCCAAAAAAAAGAGGTGAAATAACATTGCTCCCATCACAATTACTATTCAGTATTGTATTAGAAATGTAAACTTAAGCAATATGAGCAAAAATAATTAAAGGAATTAGAGTAGGTAACCAAATTATCACTCTTTGCAGATGACATGATGTTATTCTTATCAAAGCCTAGAGTCAACTAAAAAGAACTTTTAAAAAATTGCAACTTTAGCAATGTTGTAGGTACAAAATAAATTCACTTAAATAATCAGCATTTTTATATGTTACTAACAAAGTCCAGCAGTAAGAAATACAAAGAGAAATTCCATTTAAAATAATAGGAAATAATATAAAATATTTGGGATTCTATTTGTAAGGCAAAATCATGAATTATCTGAATATAGTTACAAAACACTTTCCATGCAAATAAAGTGAGATCTAATCAACTGGAAAAATATCAAGTGTTTATGGGTACCTTGCTGAGCTAATATAATAAAAATGACCATACTGCCTAAATTAATCTACTTATTCACTACCATATTCATGAAATTCTCAAGAAATTACTTTGCAAACCTAGAAAAAATAATAACAAAGTTAATCTGAAAGAATCAAAGGTCAAGAATTCCAAGAGAATTAATGAAAAAATACAAATGAAGTTGGTCTAGCTTTACCAGACATAAAATTATATTATAATACAGCAGTCATTTTTTTTCTCCCTCCCATCTTCTTCCCCCTTCCCTAAGATGTCAAGTATTCAAATATGTTTATCATGTGCAATTCTTCTATACATATTTCTAAAATTATCATGCTGCATAAGAAAAATCAGATGAAAAAGTAAAAAAAAAATTAAAAAGTAAACAAAATACAAGCAAACAATAACACAAAGACTGGAAATATATGTTGTGATCCATATTCAGTCCCCACAGTCCTCTCTCTGAGTACAGATGGTTCTCTTCATTATAAAGCCTTTGGAACAGGCCTAAATCATCTCATTCTTGAAAAAAAGCCACATCCATCAAAATTGATCATTCTATAATATTGCTGCTGCCATGGACAATGATCTAGTTCTACATACTTCACTTAATATCAGTTTGTTTAAGTCTTTCCAGGTCTCTCTGAAATCATTCTGCTATTTGATCAGGTTTTTCTTGTGCATCATAATTGTGGAAATTATGTATAGAAAAACTATACATGTTTAACATATATCAGATTACTTCCCATCTTGGCAGGAGGGGTGGGGGAAAGGATGGAAAAAATTGGACACAAGGCTATATTTTACAGAGAAAGGTTTAGCTATTCTGATCAATGGAATGATCAAAGACAATTCCAAAGGCCTCATGATGAAAGATATTAATCTTCAAAAAGAGAACTGATGGACTCTGAGTTCAAATTAAATTATAACTTTTTAAATTAAAAAATAAAATTTCCTCTACTAAACAAAAAATAGAAAATTATTAAAAGAATGCATATCTATATGTAGTACTTCAAGTTCTACTGTTTTATGTTTATTATTCTTTATTTTGATCATTGCAAAGTTCTGGTGAATATTGCAGATACCATTCATTTTACAGAGAGATCCCAGATTTTAAATATTTTTCTTATGATCATTGAAGTAGATAGTATTGAAAGTAAGATTGGAAAATAGGGTTTTTGACTCAGCACTTTTTCCTAATATACAATAATATTGCTCTTCTAAAATTAAGCTGGACAACCTACTGATGGGAAAATATATTATAAGGAATGGAAACATGAGAGGGAGACCAGAAACATTTTTTTTTTTTACTTTTTATCTAGAATTCTTAGAATTTTTGCCATTAATGCCTAAGAAGATTTGGCATTAGCAAAGATTTTAGTGTCTGAATTTATCATTCTTATAATTAATCCTAAAATCAATCAAACAATAGTAGATTCTAGGAGGCATGGAAATTAATTGGAATGAAATTACAGTTTTTTTGTGATGGTTCTTGTTTCTCAGTGTCATGCAATCTCTTAGTCTTCTCACCCAAGTTCACTCATATTCACAGTTTGCTGACCTAAGAGGGGTATATGACAATTCCTCCTCTGAAGATTTCAGAAATCAATCTGAGGGCCTCTCTTTTTGGTGCCATATTTTATTTTAAAATAAAGAGTATAAATAAATTTGAGCAAATATTCCCTTATCTATAGATAATAACTATATGAGCATATGACATAGGATTTCCCTCTGAGCATCAAACCATCTGTCCTTTACCCCATTTTCAAAATATTTTTACACAATTTTTGCATGTTTTTCTTATGTAAGGTATATTAGAATAAAAAACTTCTGATATCTCTTTATATGTTATCGCCAAGTTCAGATTCCTTATTATTGAGATAACATGTATTTTTCCTAATCACACTGTTTTGATTTTGCTCTATTTTTCTTCTAATTGTATGTTTTTTGAGTTTCAACCCAGTCTTTCACAGAGTCTGCTGAGATTTTATCATGTACCACTGACTTCATCTTTTTTCTTATTTTTTTCTAACTATCCTCAGATCCTCTAGTTTTGAATCTGATTTCTTCTTTTGCTAGTCATATGTAAAGACATCTTGTTATGTAAGTATATAAGTATCTGGAGTCTACCATGAGATAATATTGAAAACAATTCCCATGAGTTTTGATAAGACTATAGTACACAGAAATGGGATTCAGGCAGTCTGTCCATGGGTGTTTTATAGAATTTTCTTGGAGCAGGTTCTAAAAATGTATTATTGAATCCTTTCTAGAAGGTTGCTTTTCATCTCACATCAGATGGTAGGTGCGATACCAAATGATATTGCACACTGTCAATACCACAATGTTTGTTGTGGTCTTAGGTCTTGTATATGTATCCTTTGTCTCCCCATTTCTCACCCCAGCTGTTCTTGACAATACAAAATTTATTGTTTTCTTTCATCTCTTTATCATTGCTACAATCTACCACCAGGACTACATGGTTAAGTTCTTTATTTCAGTTTATGTCATAATAAATTCCTAATTTCTAAAAGTGGAAGCTATCAAAGCCTGCATAGATAGATAGATGTGGGCCAGATAGATCCCACAGAAACCACAGCTCCTCCTGGAGTGCTTTCTCTTCCTTTTCAAGAATGGTAGCCATTCCATTGATATCAGTGATATTGACATCATATATGTATTTCTCATATTGGCATTCAGCATTCTTAACAATGTAGTAATAGAGATTCTCAGAATCTATGCCTTTATTGTCTTTAACATACTGGAAGACATTTGAAAGCCAGTCCCCAGAGCAACCAGTGTTGCTGTACTTCCAGGTGCAATCCACCAGGTTCTGCTCACTAAAGGACACCAAATTGCCTGTCTTGTGGGAGAACTTCCCCTTCAAGGAACCTTCAAAAGTCCAGAAAGAGCTGTTATAACCATGATTTTTAATAGGGGTGATCTAGCCATATCATCCTCAGTTTACTGCTTTAGGAACATTGGCAACATTGGGTTTCATGAATGTTATCCTTCCAGAACATTTTTCAGGTGACTTGTAGTCCAGAATCTTTTCTCTGAATTCATCCTTTGTCATATCACCAAATTAGTTCATGATAATCATGTAAATATGCTTGCCTATGCTGTATTCCAAATTGTGCAGACCAGTCTTATTCATGTTCTCTTCCCAAATGGTTCATCATAATGCCATAATAAATTAGTTTCTCCCAATCCCAATTCTTTCTTGATTAGAATCTACTAATATATCTTTCTTAAGCATGTCAAGAGCTTTTTTACACTTCCTGAAATTGTCACCTGACAAAACTAGAGTCTAAGTTCTATGGACTATTTCTACTTCTCTATTTTCCCTTCTCTGTGTCCTCTGAGTGTGTTTATAGCAAATCAGATGCTGTTGATTAAGAATAAAACCAAAGATATGATATGATAATAGTATGGATTTGAGGTATGTTAATTTAAAATGTTGGTAAATTGTATTAATTTTAAACCTTTTAAATATTTATTGTGTGATTGCTATTGTCTTCACTTAGTCTATATGTCAGATGGTAATATTTCACATATGGTGCTTAAGATATCCTAAAGACAGATTGGGAATTCCACAACAGGAAAAGATTGGCTGGTGATTTCACACTTTCCTTCACTTTCAAGATAATGCGAGATTGTTGTTCATAAATAACAGATTTTCAAAAATAATGTAGCCTATTCCACACACTGTCTATAAGTCTAATTATCAGTAATATTTTAGTGAGAGAAAAAAAAGTTTTTTTCAACTTACAATAAAGTTTTATTTCATTTTTATCTCATTTTTTGAAATATCCGAGTTAAATATATTTTCCAATGTATTGTAGAAATACTCCTGAGATTAATATGTCTGTTTCCTATGAGATATCTTATTAGGTAGGTGTGTTGGATACAAAATAAGCCTATTTGCTGAATGAGCCAATCAGAAGCCTACAGTGAGCCACCTCTGCTGATGTTTGCTGGCTGACTTTGCCAACCTTATGGTCATCTATTCCTGAAGTCATGCAACTTTTATGTCTACTTGTTTCTAAGATAATCTGTTCATTTTCTCCAGTCATCCTTGAACTCCTTCCTTCTGTGTGATTTTTAAGAATAAATCTCTCCTGCATCTCCTGGGCTATAGACTACTTTGTACTTGGTAGCCTGTATGAGGCTGGGGAGGGAAGTGTTGGGGGTGAAAGGGGAGAATGGGCTAAAATGTCACTTTTGTGTCTGATTTTCCTCCCAATAAAATTGTTCTGCTTTCAACCCAACTTGGATTCCTCTACATTTTGAGGGATGAGCTTCAAACTGTTGTAAGTATATAATATATTTTATATTACTAAATATATTATATAATATTTCTATATTATCTTATTTCATATATTAGATCATATGTTATCATGTTTTATTAAATATATACTGTTTTTATTATTTATATAAATAATTTCTAAGAGCATTAATTTTTAACTTATAGCAGTGTTTTCTTTTTTTAAGAAAAGCTTAAAGACTATTGCTATAGAACAGAGATTCTTGAGTTTTACTTTTTAGTTGTCTTCTTACTAGTTTGACAATTTGGTGACGTTCTGAACTACTTCTCAGTATGCATATTTTAAATAATTGAAGAAAACTATTTTTATTTAGAGATTAATAAAAATGAACTTGAAGTGTATGTGTGTGTTACCTGAATTAAGGGACACTTGAAATTTATCTCCAAGTTTCTTGATATAGAGTATGTGGATTCGTAGACTAGCTGTGAGATCTCCAACACAATTACACAAGGCAAATAGTGACACCCTGATTCCCAGCATAACAAGTAGGAGTTGTTATGGAGTTGTTACCAGCAACACCCATCCCAGGATAGGAAGAAGCCACTAAAGCTTGGAGAGGAAGCTTGGGATTATCTTCCCCTTGTGCTAAGAGCTGACCTAAACCTTTAAAAATCAGCAACAAAGAAAAAAAGAGCTCTGAACACAGATAGCTATTATAGAAAAAGGGAAAAACAGACTTCAAACTCTGAAGACAATAAAGGCAAAAATGTCTCCAGATAAAGTCCCAAAGTATGATATAAGTTGATTTCCAACTCAAAAGGATATCTTGGAAGAATTTTTTAAAAGGATCTTAAAAGAGAGTTATAGGAAAAAATGGAGGAAGAAAATAAGAACTCTGGAAAAGAAAACACAGAAATTGTGAAAAGAAAACCACCCTCTAAAGTAGATTTGGTGAAATGGAAAAAAAAATCTTCTTGAAAAACAGAATTGGTGAAATGAAAAAGAGAACAACTTCCTAAAAATAAAATTGGTGAAATGGGAAAAAATCCAATGAACCAGACAACTCATTTAAAAGTTTAATTGGCCAAATGCAAAAGGAGGTAAAAAAGCTAACTAAAGAAAATAATTCACTAAAAATTATATTTGAACAAATGACAATGAATGACTTGATGAGACATCAAAAGTCAGTCAAACAAAACCAAAAAAAAAATGAAAAAAATAGAAGAAAATGTAAAATATCTCATTGGAAAAACAACTGACTTGGGAAATATATTAAACAATCAATGAATTATTGAACTACTTGAAAACCATGATGACAAAAACAGCCTAGACAACATCTTTTCATGAAGTCCTTAAGGAAAACTACCTTGATGTCATAAACCTAAAAGGCAAAATAGCCACTGAAAGAATCTACCAATCTCCTTCTGAAAAAGGCCCCCAAATGAAAACTCTAAGAAATATATTAACTAAGTTCCAGAAGAATCAGATCAAGGGGAACATACTGCGAGCAGCCAGAAAGAAACAATTCAAATATCAAGAGCTACAATCAATACCTACCAACTTCCACTTTAAAGGATTGAAGAGCCTAAAATATAATATTCTGAAAGATAAAAAAACTTGGACTGCAGTCAAGAATTACTACTCAGCAAAATTAAGCATTATTTTTAGGGAAAAAAGATGTACATTCAATGAAATAGGAAATTTTCAATTATTTTTTATCAAAAGGCCAGATCTGAGCAGAAATTTTGATCTTCAGATACAGAACTCAAGAGAAATGTTAAAAAGTAAGAAAAAAAAAACAACCTATGTTTTGTATATATTAAAATGTTTACATCCCTATATAGGAAAATGACATGTTTAAGTCTTGAGAACTTTATCTTTCTGAGGAGCATATTTAAAGGGTATAAGTATAATTTGACTTTATTGCAATGATTTAAAAAAGAAAATAGGGTTGGAAAGGAAGTACTTTTTCTACTGGAAGAAGAGGAAAGCAGAAGTAAAATGAGGTAAATTATATCACATGAAGAGGCAAAAAAAAAAAGATCTGTTATTGTTAAAGGAAATAAGGGAGGAGATGAGCATTATTTGAAACTTATTCTTATCAGATTTAGCTTAAAGAGAGAATATCAGAGAATATTTAGTTTGATAGAGAAACTTGTCTCACTCTACAGGCAATTAGGAAGAGAAAGAGGAAAGGAAATGGGGAGGCTAATAGAAGAGAGGGCTAAAGTAGAAAAGGAAAGGAATAATAAAGGGGGAAGAACTGAAAAGGGGGAGGGCAGTTAGAGGGAAGTTGTAATGGGCTGAGGCTCAGGTTGATACACTGAGGTCCCAAGCACATGAGGCTAAATAGTAATTGAATTATACTCTATTAATATGTATACTTGGAGAAAGAACGGCCCCCCACCCACTCTTTGTGCAAGTCCTGATGTGTTGTATAGGAAATGACGATTTTGGTGAGTGGAGGCAGGGATGTGGAAAGGGAAGTGGAAAGAGAGACTATTGGCTGGAGTCTTGTTGCAGCTGCATACATTGCTATCGCGACTCTCTGATTCCCCTTCACCTTCGATCCTTCTTCACCTTCACTAAGAATAAAGATCAACAATTTTCCCTAACCTGAATTCCTGACTCTAGCTGATTTTAAAATACGTGGTCATCACATTTGGTGCCCAATGTAGGACCCAAGGACCCTACTTTCACTAAAGAAGTCTCCAATGACTAGGAACTTAGGTGAGTATAATAGACGAACAGGGAACTTATTTTCTTAAAGACTAAACTAGTAACCTTTTTTGGCTGAAATGGAACAGATGCTAACTAAAGATTCTCCGTTCTCCCTTCCCCCCACTCAGGAGTGGCGCTATATATATATATCATGCTTAAGCTGATAGAAGGGCAAGGGCTACTTATAACTTAGGAACAGATAGTTTAACTTCCAGGTACATTAAAACAGGGTGAGAGAACAAGACCCAATACCCCATGTCCAAAATGCAAGGCTTCCATCGGGCCTCAGAATGTAGACAGATTCAGGGAAATGGGATGAGGGGCCCAGCCTCAGGACCCAAGGCAAAAAACACTTGGGGCATGATGGCAGCCAAGGGTGCACCCACAGAATGCCTACAAGTCCAGTACCCAGACATGACCAATCAGCCAGAAAGTCATATGATGGGAGAAGGGGGATTACACAATGAACTAGCCAGGAAGCAACCTGATGGGAGAAAGGAATTACATTTGGGGAGAATAGAGCTGTATGCAGCTAGGACAACTGAGATACCCCCTGGAGAAGTGAAATCTGTTCTTATCCAGCCTATGGATCCCTTGCCTCTAGGCACAGTAGGCTTGACCATTTCACCTCCTTTTTGTACATACAAAACAGTGTCCATCCACACACTGATGTGGGAAACTGGGGAATGTGTAGATAATATCCCAGTCACTACTACAGGTAGACAATGTGTGACTCATCACACAGGAGAAATAGTAGCATCAGGTGTACTCATACAGAATCCTAATAAGCAACCTCATGATAGTCACCCAGATTCTGACTCCAGACCACAAAATCCAGGAATATACTGGACAACAGCTGTAACAGCTGACTGACCTATGCTCACTATCTATATAAATGGCCTACCATTAGAAGTATTGGTAGACACAGGTGCAGATCGTATAGTCATTAGAAGTGCCAATTGGCTTAGTCACTGGCCAAAGATTAAAACAGACACCTACATGTCTGGAGTAGGAGGTTCAATAGCAGCTGAAGTTAGTGCTGCCCCCATAAGATGGACTTTTGAAGGCAAAACAGGAGTTTTTACTCCTTTTATAGTTGAAAAAATCCCCATCAATCTGTGGGGAAGAGACATTTTACAGAAATTAGGGTTAAAAATAAGTACTTTGGTTTTTTAAGCAGGGCTGCTATTGAAGGCTTGCCAACACTTTCACCTGTTCCTATCTAATGGAAAACTGAGACACCAGTGTGGATAGAACAGTGGCCCTTAGGTAGTGATAAAATTCAGGCCTTATTAGATATAGTACAGGAGCAGCTTGACTAAGGGCACTTACAACCTTCTCTAAGTCCTTGGAATTCCCCAGTGTTCGTTGTAAAAAAGAAATCTGGAAAATGGAGGATGCTCACTGATTTAAGAAAAATGAATGAACAGATGGAAACTATGGGAACTCTTCAGCCTGGACTTCCATCTCCTATTCAATTGCCTAGAGAGTGGCCTCTTTGGGTCATCGATATTAAGGATTGTTTCTATTCTATCCCTCTGGATAAGGAGTATATGAAAAGATTTGCCTTTTCAGTGCCCAGCATTAACTTAGCTGAGCCTTATAAAAGATATGAATGAACACAGGGAATGAAAAACAGCCCCACTATGTGTCAAATGTATGGTGCTACTGCCCTTGCTTCAGTAAGAAAGGCATTTTTAAAAGTTATGCTATTACATTATATGAATGATATATTGGGATGTGCACCTGAGGAACAAATGTTAGAAGCATGTCTATAAAAGACCATAGAAACACTAAGGAATTACAAATTGTACATAGCTGCAGAAAAAATTCAAAGACATGCTCCTTTTCAATATTTAAGATATGAAATATACCCTAAGATGCTTATAGTACAAAAACTGTCCTTAAGAACAGAGAAGCTAAACACCTTAAATGATTTTCAGAAATTGATAGGAGATATCCAATGGATGCGACCAGTGTTAGGCTTGACTACCTATCAGTTACAATCATTATATGACATTTTAAGGGGAGACAGTGCTTTAAATTCACCATGCCAGCTTACAAAAGATGCTCAAGAGGCTTTGAGAAAAGTTGAACTGGCTTTATCCAATGTGGTTGAAAGAGTCACTCAAAAACCCTTGGAAATATCAGTTTTTGCCACACAAGAGGCATCCACAGCAGTCCTTCATCAAGGAGACAGTGTGATAGAGTGGGTTAACCTCCTGGCACAACCAGAACACAGCCTTACTCCTTACCCAGTCCTTGTGGCTAGAATTTTATTAAAGGCGATTAAGCAAGCAGTACAATTATCTGGGGCAAGACCTAATAAGATATACACCTTTTACATCAATACACAAATTAATATGTGCTGTGAGACCATCCCAGAGTGGCAAATTTTATTAGCCATGACTCCAAATTTTACATATGGGTCTCCATTAAAGATAATCAGACTATTACATAATTGGCAATGGATTCTTGAAGAAAAAGTTTCTAAAGTTCCTCTTAAAAGAATAACTATCTTTACAGATGCATCCAAACACAATATTTGTGCTGTATACTCTCATGACTTAATTATAAAGAGAGTAGTCAGAACTCCTTTTCAGTCCACTCAGCAGAACGAATTATATGCGATCATGCTAGCTCTCACTTATTACCCAGGAGACATAAATATAATATCTGATTCAGCCTATTCAGTGGTACAAAGAATTGCCACAGCCCAAATAAAATTTGCAGCTTCTAATATATATCACCTCTTAAGGCACTTCAGGAGCAAGTGAGAAAGCATCCAGGAAAGATTTATATCTTGCATGTCCACTCACATAGTGGACTTCCAGGTCCTATTTTTGATGGAAATTCAAAGGCAGATAGCCTTTTAACTATGTTAGCAAGTACACCTTTATTTCAGGAGGCCCAGGAATCCCATTCTAAATACCAACAGGCTGCTCGAGTTTTGCGTTTACAATTTGGGATAACCAAAGAAGAAGTTAGGAGCATAGTAAAAAGCTGTATGGTTTGCCTTTCTTTCCACCCTCCTACACTGCCTCCAGGGAAGAACCCTCATGGTTTGAGGCCCAATGAAATCTGGCAAATGGATGTGACCCATTATAAATCTTTTGGTCATCTGTCTTTAATCCATGTTGTGGTAGACACCTTTTCAGGATTCACTTTTGCAATACCAGCAGCAAAAGAGACAGCCCGAGTGGTCACTGGATTCCTCACGCAAGCATTTGCCATTATGGGTGTGCCACAAGCAATAAAAACAGACAATGGTCCTGCATATACTTCCAAACATTTTGCACACTTTTGTGCACAGTATAAGATTTTACACACCACTGGAATACCTTTTAATCCTCAAGGACAGGAAATAGTAGAGAGGAGAAACAGAGACATTAAGGCACTGCTCCAAAAACAAAAGAAAGGGGGAGCCACAGGTAACCCTAGAGAACTTCTAAATCTAACCCTTTATACTATTAACTTCTTGATTTTTGACAAAGATACACTGGCTCTGGCAGACAGGTTTTATAACCACTGGAAGGGCAGTGCCCAGTGTGAGCAGCTCCACTTTCTTTAGATAATCGCCAGGTGATGTGGAGATACCCAGAAAGTGGTGAATGGAAGGGGCCTGATAGGTTAACTGCTTGAGAGAGAGGGTTTGCTTGTATCTATACAAGTGGAGAAGGAATCAGATGGGTGTCAATGGGCCATATTCTCCTTGTCCATCGCAGAGAGATGGAGCAGACCCTTGAAATGAAGGAGAAGACCCAAGAAATATCGGGTGGTTCTGTTGATGATTATGCTCACCATTGAAAGAGCATGGCAGTTATGGTGTTTGACTCATGGACATAGAAAATTGTTGGACGTCAAAACCTTCAGGAATCATTGGATTTTCTGAGACATAAGATTGTTGTAAGACTTGAAAACCCTCAGAAATCTTTGGATTCTCTGAGACATAAGACTTGAATCCCCCCAGAAATCATTGGATTTTCTGAGAAATGATAAGACTGTTACAGGACTTCAAAATCTGCTAGAATCATTGGATTCCCTAACACATGAAAAGACATTTGCAGGACTTCAAAAACTTGGGGGGATCATTGGATTCCCTGACATGTGAAGCAATGGACAATAGATTGGTTTTGGACTATCTCTTGGTTGCTAAAGAAGGCATATTTGTGACTGCTGTTTTTGTACCCTCCTTCTGGGACTTCTGGAAATCTTTTACAACACCATGTTGATTTATATTGTTTGTTATACCATTACTTGCATGTACAATTCATGTTTGTTACACCAGATCAAGCTGGCACTGACAGTGGGGAGAGTCATCACTAATAGCCTCTGTGTTATTTGCTGTGTGCTTGTGTAATACTTCCCATGCTGATGGGTTTGTGCATAATAAGGCCCTTCAGCCCAGAAACCTGTGAGCAACCCCCACTTCCCTTTGGTGCTTTTCATCTCCCTTCTTGAGAGTTCAGGAAGAGCATGATCATCTCCTTTTTAGTGCTTTCACCTCCCTTCCTGAGAAGTCAGGGGGGTTATGATCACCTCCTTTTCAGTGTTTTCACCTCCTTTCCTGAGAAATCAGGAAAGGTGTGATCACCTCTCATTGGGGATTCTCACCTCCCTGAGGAGTCAGGGATGGCATGACCACCTGTGTTCTAAAACAAAAGAAAGCGGGAGATGTAATGGACTGAGGCTCGAGTTGATGTACTGAGGTCCCAAGCTCATGAGGCTAAATAGTAATTGGACCATACTCTATAAATATGTATACTTGGAGAAAGAATGGCCCCTGTCCACTCTTTGTGCAAGTCCTGATGTGTTGTATAGGAAAAGACAATTTTGGTGGGTGGAGGCATGGGGGCGGAAAGGGAAGCAGAAAGAGGGACTGCTGGCTGGCATTTTGTTGCAGCTGCACACATTGCTATTGTGATCCCCTTTCACCTCCAATCCCCTTTCACCTCTGATTCCCCTTCACCTTTGATCCTTCTTCACCTTCACTAAGAATAAAGATTGACAATTTTCCCCTAACCTGAATTCCTGATTCCGGCTGATTTTAAAAAAAAACGTGATCATCACAGGAAGTGGTAGTCAGAAGCAAAACATAGGGGGATAGGGAAATGGGGAAAAGAAAAAGAAAAGTATAACTTGGGAAAAAATCAGATCATGGGAAATACAGCTAGTCATTTTAACTGTGAATATGAATGAGATGAATTTTCCCATAAAATAGAAGTAATTAGCAGACTAAAATGAAAGCTAGAATCCTACAATATGTTGTTTGTAAGATACAAATTTAAATTGAATGATACATACAGAGTAAAGGTAAAAGACTGGAGCAGGATCTATTATGTTTCAAATGAAGTTAAAAAAAGGCAGGGGTAGTGAACCTGACTTCACATCAAGCAAAAGTAAAAATAAATCTAATTAAAAGAGATAAGTAGCATATATGCACCAAATTCTTAAAGAAGAATTTATGAGAGAAGCAAGAAGAAAGAGACAACAAAGCTATACTAGTGGGGAATCTCAACCTTGCTCTAATAGGACTAGATGGATTGAACCACAAAATAAACAAGAAAGATGTTAAAGAGGTAAATAACATTTAGAAGTTATTTATGGTAGGCCTCTGAAGAAAATTGAATGGAGACAGAAAGGAATATACTTTTTTCTTGATGGTACATGAAACTTACACAAAAACTGACTATGCATTAGGGCAATACAGTCTCACAATCAAATCTACAAAGGAAGAAATAGTAAATGAGCTTTTCTCAGATCATGATGCAGTAAAAATTACATGCTTTTTAAATTTCTTATATTTATCCCAAAACAGACTTTTAATAAATGCCTGGTGATTTGAGCCTAAATTGTTAATTAGGAAGTCTCATGAGACAACCAGACTTTTAGAGATGATTGTCTAGCTCTCATTTTATTTCCTGCAATACTTTTAGTAACATAAACATTTACCCTTTATTCTTTTTGTGGTTCAGTTGTGTCCAATTATTTGTGATCCCATTTGGGGTTGTCTTGGCAAAGAAACTGAAATGATTTAACATGCGTTTTGCCAGCTCATTTTACAGATACTGAGGCAAACTGGGTTAAGTGACTTGCCTGGGATCACAAAGTTTGAGACCACACTTGAACTCAGGAAGAAGAGTCTTCCTGACTCCTGGCAGATCATTCTACTGTACTGTCTAGTTGCCCCATTAATTATATAGTGTATCCCAAAAGTTTGAGTGCAATTTTAACCTATTTAAGCCTCAAACTGCACCCAGACCTTTGTTGTGCCCTGCAGAACCATGTCAGTTCTTAGCTGTTCTGTGAGTATAGATCTTGGACTGTAACCAAACCTTGCATTTCTTCTTCGCTGCTCACAACATCTAATACAAAGGTAAATATGCACCAGTGTGTGTGTGTGTGTGTGTGTGTGTGTGTGTGTGTGTGTGTGTTTCTTTATTCATATTTTGGTCCATGCCAGCAATATTATTAGTCTAGGAAAGGTTCAGTGTGGAAATGCCCTCAGCTATTGCAGATCTGTAACTCTTTTGTAATTAATTTTGTAATTTCTTACAAAGCTGCCTAGACTACTGAGACATTGTGGTTTGTCTGTGGTCACACAATCCTTATGTGTCAGAGGCAGAATTTGGACCCAAGTCTTTACAACTACAATGTCAGATCCCTTTTCAATCTTCCATGCTTTCTCTTCCTAAATACATTGGAGTAGTAATTGCATCAATGAGGTACCATCTGTACCTTGATTATTGTAGTCAACTCCCTGGTAAAGAAACAATTCCCATAAATGCAGGATAGAACTTCCATAAAATTTTAGTCTTGGATACTTCTCTAGAGCACTAAGAATTCAAAAGACTCCTCCAAGATTGTACAGTTGCTATATACTACAAGTAGAATTTGAAATCAGCTCTTCCTACATTCAAGGATAGTTCTCCATCCACTGTACCATACAGTCTCTTTTTGTGGATACCCCCAAAATAAATGGTTTTAAAATGATCCTAGGTTACATTATGTCAAGGAAATCATTATAATATAAGCATCTCTGTGCCATCTTAAGGGCTTCATTGGCCTCAAGGATATCCAAACACACTTTTCTGCAGGACTGATTTTCTTTTACTTTTTAGTGCAAAACAAACACGTATTTGAGAAAGTGTTTTCTTCTTGTCCTATACTCCTAATTAGGCAATGGAGATTTAGAAAGCATTAGTATTCAAAACTTGCCATGTGGGCAGCTGTACTAAGCAAATTAGATACATTGGTGACACTGACCATCTTGATGAGATTGCAAAGAGAGGGGGAACATCAAACTAGCTAGTCTCTGAAGTGTACTTTCTCCATTTCTGAGCTTCCACTTTGACTTGCAAGAAAAGAGGGAAAAAAATCAATAATTTCTATCATCATTGCCATTTGAGTCCTTCTTCTGACACTTACTAGACACATGATTATGGGCAAGTCATGTACCTTCCTTGAGAAATTAAAAAGAAAAGAACAAGAAACATTTATCCTTTTTCCCATACTTTCCTAGAAAATATGGAAATGTAACCCCAACAGAGATCAGGAACTTAGTAAATTTTATTTGAAACTCAAAGAAAAACAAAATCTTGTTTATCAGTTTTCAAGTCCAGAATCAATTGGAGAGTTTATTACATCACCTTTGAGGCAATGCATTCTGTATTCAGTAGACCAGAACATCTCCTCCTAAGCTGCTAATTAGCTGCTTCTCTAGGGGTGGTAATGTCCATGACAAGGTTGTTGCTCAGTATGAAACAGATTATGTCACATTTGGATAAGCAGAGGCTTTTAGATGCATTAAAGTGACTCAAGATGAATGCCACTCCTGTGTTCTGGCTATAAACTTTGTCCAAACTAAAAGGTGAATTGGAAATTATAAAAGTTTGTCATTCTTTAGGAGATTGAACGAAGGACTAGATACAATGGAATCTTTGAACAGAGGAAAGTATTCAAAAGAAGGAGACTCAGTCTAATTTGAAAAATGACTTCCTAAATCACACCAAAGCAGAAAGATAGCTGTCCAATCATCCTCTGTCCCCTTTCATTTTAGATATATTGATGTAGTGATAACAAATAACCTCAATGCCATCTCAATATTTGTGTCTTATATGTGCAAAGCAGTCATACATCTTCATTCATTTAAATTATACATTATAGAATGGGAATTAGGAATTTTTGCAAAAATAAAAAGTGAAATTCCAACTTTAGCTGCTGAACAATGATGTCATTGGCTAGTGAAGGCAAAGTTAATTAGAGTTTCTTGATATTGAAAATGATCTGTTTTTCCCACTCTATTTGTGCTTAGTTTTTCCAACTTTAGTGGTGCTAGAATGAAAAAAAAGAACATGACTTTTAAGATATTTCCTCAGGGTGTTTATCACATTAAAAGACTTTTGAAATGTTCCCTAAGAAGCTCTACTGTAATCTTATAGATTCCAGGACATTGCACACAGTGGGGACTCAAAACTTATTATTGATAGATTGGCTTATCTCTTGTTTCTTTCTTTTTTTCTTTTCTTTTTGAATTTGTTTTCAACCCATTTCAAATTCATTTACAATCCTCTTATTATAATTTGTTTTGTCCCACTCCAGTCTGCAAGCTCTGATTCCTCTCTAATGCTGGAGAAATCATGTTGTAGGGGCTGCCAAATGTCCCAGCAGTTTTGACCATGGCAATCGCTGAAACAGGAAAGTTTGTGTTCTGTAGAAAGGCTATTTGGAAGAAGGTATATATGTTCCAGGTAGTTACTTCCATTGTTCATTTCATTTTACAACTGGGAGTGGGTATTCCATAAACAGAGGTTTATTGTTGTTTTTTGTGTTAGAAGGCAAAGACCTAAAATGGTTGTTATACATGTGTAGATGAAGCTGAAAAGATGATCCACAATTCTGTCTGAATTCCATTTTAGTAGAGTCTTTAGTAGATAAGGATGGTGTCCTTGGGAAGCCTTGTAGTATAGGGCAGTGGTGTTAAACTAAAATAGAAAATGGGGCCACTAAACACTCATAAGGATTTCTACTGGCTGCATTTTTATTTTAAATATGTTTTTATGTTTCTTTTTTAAAAACAAAATCAGGTAGGAACTTCATTTTAATCTGGTTTGGGATGTACTCTGGAGTGTCATGGCCACATATTTCCAATTTCTTGGGTAGAGGATGGAGATCTTAATTTGGATTCAACCAGCTTGGTTTTGGATACTAGCTTTTCTGCTTCAACAAGTATTTATGAAACAATTCTTAAGTGTCAGGCCTTATTGAGATAAAATTAGATGATACAGTTCCTGACCTCGAATAGCTTAAATTTTACTGTTTAGTACTAAGTACCTTACCCGTGTGACCTTGGGTCTCCTTGAGACCCTGTTTTCTCCTTTGTAATTTGACAGAGTTAGAGGAGTTCACAGTTCTTAAATTTGGCTTGTTTGTGAGATTATAGTTAGATTTTTAAGGTATTTTGTGAATTTGCATAAGAAAATCCTATTTTCTTTTGGTTTCCTTAGCAATCTTAGATTTCTCATTTAAATATTTTATTCTAACAAGGTGCTCAAAGGCTTAATAAGATTTCCAAAGGGGTAGGGGACAGAGAAAAAAAGATTAAGGATCTCTAGATTAAGGCTTTTCTAGTCTTTTGCACTTCTGGGGCTAGACATTTTAGTTCTGTGTGATTGTGGGAAACTTCTGAGAATATTTTTCATCTATAAAATGAGGGTAGTTACCTTTATGATCTGCCTTGCAAAGTTTTATCAATAAGGTCCTTTCTAAACATTAAGGTACTAGATAAATGTAATGATCAACTATAACTACAACAAGCAGAGTTTATTTACATTTATCTCTGTTTCAGAAACTTAAGAATAACCTTAAGTACTTCCTCAAAAAGACAACTCCAAAAGGTGGACCCAAGATGTTGAGGAATAGATGCTTCTCTATGTAACTTCTTCCAAGCTTCCCTCAAATCAAGAGCAGATTAAGCCTCTGGATTGGTTTTGGAATGACAGAACCCACAAATACTTGGAGTACAACAAATTTGTGGAAGAAGATACTTTGGAAGAATTTCAGAGAAAGTCTGTTTCTATTAGGCAGGAGGACACTGCCCAGGCCACACTATAGAACAGAGAACCCAGGCATGGGGCCAGTGTCTGTGCACTGGGGAATCTACTGCAAGGTTCATAGGCTATTCTGTGTGGTCACAAGTCAGTAATTCAGCATATTTGCTGTAAGACACTGAAAGCAAATACAAAAGGCAAATTGTGAACCCCTAAGCCCCAGAACACGGGACTTGGTCATGCCTACCCAGCACAGGAAGTCAGTCAGAAACACTGAGTCCAATGCAGACTAAGGTAGCTGCCACCCCTTTGCCGTAAGAGCAGACCTTAACCCTTAAAAATGAGAAAAAACAAAAAGAATATTGGCCATACCAGCTTTTATGGAGAGAGAGAATAGATCTCAAACCCTGAGGTTCCTAAAGGCAGATCAGCTCCAGATGAAGCCCAAAAGGGTGATATGAGTTGGGCCCCATTTTACAAGGCTCTCTTGGAAGAATTCAAAAAGGATCTTTAAAAAGAGTTAGAAGAAAAATGGGGAAAGGAAAAATGATCTTTGCAAGAGTGAATGGAAAAGGAAAAAGTTATATGAAGAAAACTGCTTAAAAAATAGATAACTCCTTACAAAATAGATTTGATGAAATGAAAAAAAGCACATACTTAATTGCAAAATAAATGTGAAAAAGAAAGCAGTTTGTTGAAAAACAGAATTTGTGAAATGGTTAAAAAAATACAACAAACATAACAACTCGTTTACAAATTCTATTGGAGCCAAAATGAAGGCAAAAAAATAACTGAAGAAAATAATTTATTAAAAATTAGAATTGAACAAATGAAAATAAATGACTCATGCTCAATGAGATATCAAGAATCAAACAAAACCAAAAAAGTTTTTAAAAAAATAGGAGAAAATATAAAATACCACATTGGAAAAACAATTGACCTGGAAAATAGATCTAGGAGAGACAATCTAAAAATTAATATTACTGAACTTCCTGAAAACCATGATGAATAAAAAAGCCTAGACATTATCTGATAGGCAATCATTAAGGAAAAGAGCCCTGATGTCCTAGAACTAGAAGATAAAATAGCCATTGAAAGAATTCACCAACCACTTCCTGAAAGAGGCCTGAAATGAAAACTCCAAGGAATACCATAGCTAAATTTCAGAATTATCAGATCAAAGAAAAAATATTGCAAGCAGCCAGAAAAAATCAAACATTGAGGAGCCACATTAAGGATTACACATGACATAGCAACTTCCACATTCTATCAAAGAACATGGAATCTGATATTCCAAAAAGTAAAGGAATTTGCATTGCAGGCAAGAATCAATTATTAAGCGAAATTGAGCATTATATGTCAGGGAGGAAGATGGACTTTCAATAATACAGGTGAATTTCATTTATTTCTGATAAATAGATCAGAGCTGAACAAAAATTTTGATCTAATACAGACTCAAGAGAAGCATAAAAAGGGAAAAAAAGGAAAGAATTCTTGAGAACCATATCTCTGCTATGAGTATACAAAGAGAGAGTAAATATGATTTGATTTTATTCCAATAATATGAAAAAAAAATAGAGATGGAAAGGGAATTGTCCCAGAAAAAGAGGAAAACTGAGGTAAAATGAAAGGAACTACATTTCATGAAGAGGCAAAGAAGACCTTTTATAATTGAAGGAAAGAAGAGAGGGAGATGAACCTTGCATGAATTTACTGTCATTGGATTTGGCTTAAAGAGAAATAAGAGGCATGTTTGGTTTCACAGAGATACTTCTCTCACCTTTAGGGAAATGGTAGGGGGAAGGGAAGAAGAAAATGGAGATTAATAGAAGGAAAACAGAAATAGTAGGGGAAAGATATAAGAAAGGAAGTGGGGCTGATAAAGGGGAAAGGCTGTTTGAAGGAGGTGGTGGGCAGAAGCAAAATACTAGGCAGAAGGAAAAGAGGAAAAGGAAAGAGAAAAGCATAAGTTGTGATAAATAAGATGGCAGGAAATAAAAATTTAGTTATTTAACTGTGAATGTAAATGGTTTGAATTCTCCCATAAATCAGAAATGGATAGCAAACTGGATTAAAAGCCAGAATCCTACAATACGTTGTTTACAAGAAACACATTTAAAGCAGAGTGATACATATAGAGTAAAACTAAAAGGCTGGAGCAAAATATATTATGCTTCAGGTGAAGTTAAAAAAAAAATCCTGATCTCAGATCAAGCAAAAGCAAAAATAGATCTAATAAAAAGAGAGAAGGAAGATAATTATATCTTGCTAAAGGGTACTATAGATAATGAAGCAAATAATAACACTAAACATATATGTAATAAATGGCATAGCATCCAGATTCCTAGAGAAGTAAAGAGAACTGCAAGAAGAAACATATAGCAAGACTATACTAGTGGAGGATATCACCCTTGCTCCCTCAGAACTAGATAAATTGAACCACAAGATAAATAAGAAAGAAGTTAAGGGTACAAACAGAATTTTGGCAAACTTTGGTATAATAGATCTTTGGGGAAAATTGAATGGAAACAGAAAGGAGTTTACTTTTTCTCTGTGGTTCATGGACCCTATAAAAATTGACTATGTTAAGGATAACTATGATAAGGATAAAACCTCAAAATCAAAGGCAGAAATAGCAAATACATTTTCCCCAAAACATGATGCAATAAAAATTACATGCAATGAAAGGCCAGGAGAAATAGACCAAAACTTAATTGCAAACTAAATCTAATCTAATCCCAAAGAATAAATGGGTGCAACAACAAATGATACACTATACACACAATTGATAATTTCATCCAAGAGAATGACAATAATGAGACAATATACTAAATTTTGTAGTCAGCTAAAATGGTAATTAGGGGAAATTGCATATCTCTAAATGGTTATTTGCATAAACTAGAGAAAGAAATGATCAATGAATTGGGCTTACAACTAAAAAGGCTAAAAAAAAATAGAAGAAATTTAAAATATCTAATTACGTACCAAACTTGAAATTCTGAAAACAAAAGGGGGGGTTAATAAAATTGAAAATAAGAAAACCATTGAATTACTAAAAAAAAACAACAAAAACAAAACACCTAAGATCTGGTTTTGTGAAAAACAAAAAACCAAAATAGATAAACCTTTAATTGATTTGATTAGAAAAAGTAAAGAAGAAAAGCAAATGCTTAGCCTCAAAAATGAAAAAAGGAGAACTTTCCACTAATGAAGAGGGAAATACAGCAATTATTAGGGGTTATTTTGCCCAACTTTATGCCAATAAATTTATAACCTAAGTAAAATGGAGAGGTACCTACAAAAATATACATTACCCAGATTAATAGAAGAGGAAATAAATTATTAAATAGTCTCATTTTAGAAAAAGAAATAGAACAAACTATTAAACAACTCCCTAAGAAAAACTCTTCAGGGCCAGATGGATTTACATGTGAATTCTGTTGGAATCTTTACAAACTGCTAACTCATTAGAGTTGATAGATTATTGATCTGATCTTACAAGAAGATGTTTTGGGCCAGAACCTGAAACAAGGTACTAAGTGGAACTAATTAATACAATGTTTGTGTTTGCACCTTTACTCATTAGAGTTCACAGGTTTGGGAAATTTCAGGGTTTAGTATGCATTACCTGAATTCACACCTCTCTTGAAGTTCTTAGGGCCAGAGAGCACTATGGGAAAAAACCCATAATCCCATTCTCTTAGAATAGTCATATGTAAGCCAGTGAAGATTCATTTGAGAATATTTTCCACTTGGCTGGCTGGTGGCGGAAGAAGAGTTTTCAGAGCAAGAAGCTACGAGTTGAGAGCTCAGTGAAGATTGAGAAGGCTCTCTCAGAGGCAAGACAGATTCAACTTGGTGCTGGCTCTGGAGGCTGAAGAAAGCAGAGGCCGAGGCTGAAGGATGAAACCTTTCGATTTGGAGACATTTGGAGGGAGCTCTTGGAACCAAGCAGAGAGAGAGGCCTCAACTAACCAGGCTACTTTGGAAGGAGAAATAAACATTTGTATTTTTACCAGCTGGCTGCATTTGGGGTAATTATTGATCTGAACTGATACTAAGGCTGCCTCCAGAAAACCTCTCCCCGAGAAACCTACACCTTTCTCCCCCAGAGAGAATCATACTATATTATTATTATAAAGAAGAACAAGAACCCCACAGAATTCTACCAAACATTTAAAGAACAATTAAGTCCAATACTATATAAACTATTTGAAAAAAAGGGAAAGAAGGACTCCTACTAAATTCCTTTTATGATACAGATATGGTGCTGATACCTAAACCAGGTAGGACAAAAACAGAGAAAGAAAAATCATAAACCAATTTCTCTTATGAATATTGATGCAAACATCTTAAATAGAATAATAATAAGATTAGAGAAAATCATCCCCAGGATAATACACCATGACCAAGTAGGATTTATACCAGGAGTGCAGGGCAGTTTCAATATTAGGAAAACTTTTTGCATAATTGACTATCTCAATAACCAACCTAACAAAAATCATAGGATTATCTTAATAGATACAGAAAAAGTATTTAATAAGACATAACACCCATTCCTATTTAAAAAAAAAATTAGAGATTATAGGAATAAATGGACTTTTCCTTAAAATGATCGGTAAAATCTATTTAAAACCATCATCAAACGTCATATAATGGGGACAAACTACAACCATTCCCAGTAACATCAGGAATGCAGCAAGGTTGCTCTCTATCAGCATTTCTATTTGATATTATATTAGAAATGTTCGCTTTGGCAATAAGAGAAGACAAAGAGATTAAAGGAATTAGAGTAGGTAATGAGGAAACAAAATTATCACTCTTTGAAGATGATATGTTGGTATACTTAGAGAACCCTAGAGAATCAAATAAACACAACAAAGTTAGGAACTATATGAACACAGTTACAGAGTACTGTCTTCACAAATAAAATCAGATCTAATCAACTGGAAATATATCAAGTACTCATGGGTAGGCCAAGCAAATATAATAAAAATGTCAATACTACCTAAATTAATCCACTTATTCAGTGACATACCAATCAAAGTCCCAATATATTATTTTACAGATCTACAAAAAATAATAAAATCATCTGGAAGAACAAAAAGTCAAGAATTTCAAGAGAATTAATGAAACAAAATGCAAATGAAGGTGGTCTAGCTTTCCAGACCTAGAATTATATTATAAAGCTGAAGTGATCAAAATCATTTGGTATTTGGCTGAGAAATAGTGTAATCGATCAATGGAACAGGTTAGTTTCACAACAGGACAAACTAGTCAACAACTATAGTAATCTTGTTAGTGTTTGCTATACCCAAGTACTGCAGAGGTTGGGATAAGAACTTGATAAAAACTGCTGGGGAAACTGGAAACTAGGATGGCAGAAAGTAGGCATTGACTCACACCTAACACCATATAATAATATAAAGTCAAAAGATGTTCATGATTTAGACATAGTGATATTATAAGCAAGTCAGAAGCACATAGGCTAGTTTACCTCTCAGGTGTACAAACAAAACTAATGTAGATAAGATTAAAAGGAAAACAATAACTTGGGAAAACAATTTTACATTCAAGGGTTCTGATAAAGGATTCATTTCTAAAATATATAGAAAATCGACTCAAATTTATAAGAATTCAAGGCATTCTCCAATTAATAAATGGACAAAGGAAATGAATAATTTCCAGATGAAGAAATTGAAACCATTTTTAGTCATATGAAAAGTTGCTCTAAATTACTATTGATCAGAGAAATGCAAATTAAAACATCTCTGAGATACTACTACATACCTCTCAGATTAGTTAAGATGACAGGAAAATATGATGAATAATGTAGGGGATGTGGGAGAACTGGGACACATATAATGTAGAATTGTGAATGGATTCAACCATTCTTGCAGCAGTTTGGAACTATGTGCAGCAGGTTTTCAAACTGTGTATATCCTTTTATCTATCAGTGTTTCTACTCGGCTTATATCCCAAAGAGTTCTTAAAGGAGGGAAACGGACCCACATGTGCAAAAATGTTTGTGACAGCCCTTTTTGTAGTGGCAAGAAACTGGAAACTGAGTGGATGCCCATCAGTTGGAGAATGGCTGAATAAGTTTTGGTATATGAATGTTATGCAATATTATTGTTCAATAAAAAACAATCAGCAAGATAATTTTCAAGTGGTCTGGAGAGATTTACATGAACTGATTCTAAGTGAAATAAGGAGAAGAAGGAGATAATTATACATGGCAACAAGAAGATTATACCATGATTGTTTCTGTTAACCATGGCTCTTTCTAAGAATGAGGTGATTAAGGATAGTTTCAATTATCTTGTCATAATGAAAGCCATCTAAACCCTGAGAGAGTACTATGGAAACTGAGGGTGGATCATTTTCATTCTCTTTGTTGTGGTTTGATTGAATTTTATTGTCTTTCTCATTGTTTTAAGTTTTTGATTTGATTTTTCTTGTGCAGCAAGATAATTCTATAAATATGTATGCTTATATTAGAACTAACATGTATTTTACCATGTTTAACATATATGCCATCTAGGGGAATGGGTGGGGGAAAGGAAGGTAAAATTAGAACACAAGGTTTTTCAAAGATCAATGTTGAAAAATTATATTTGCATATGTTTTGGAAAATAAACTACGTCAATAAAAAAGTTTTTTAAAAATAAAAAAAAGACAACTCCATTCTCAGTGATAATCACATCCTAGGTTGTTTTCTCTATTTCTGCATACACCATCAGATGACAAAATAGAGCCATAGTATTGGAAACTGTGTTTCTTTGTGTCCTTAATACCATATATTCTCTACCCCCTTCAAGGAATTTGGAGTTGTGAATATATCAATGATAGCTAGGTGGCTTGGTGGATAGAGTGCCAGACATGGAGTCAGGATGATCTAAGTTTGAGTATTTCTCCCTCAAATACTTATTATCCTTATGACCTTGAACAAGCTGCTTAGCCACAATTTTATTATCTACAAAATGGGAGTAAAAATAGTATTGTGTCATATGGTTATTATGAGAGTCAAATAAGAGAACATATATAAATGGCTTTGTAAACCTTAAAAATTCTATTTCTTTTCTTTTCTTTCTTTCTTTCTTTCTTTCTTTCTTTCTTTCTTTCTTTCTTTCTTTCTTTCTTTCTTTCTTTCTTTCTCTCTTTCTTTCTTTCTTTATTTCTCTTTTGCTTTCTCCTACTCCTTTTCCTTTTCTTTCCTTTCCTCCTTCTTTCCTCCTCCTTCCCTTCCTCTTTCACTTCCTTTTCCTCCTCTTCTTCCTGCTCCTCTTTCTCTTCCTCATGCTCAGCTTTTTCTATTTCATTTTTTCTTCTTTTTACCATTTTTTTTCTGGGATAATTTATGTTATTATCTGTGCTGTCCTTACCTGATATATTGGATAACCTTTATTGCATTTATGTTCTCTGAAAGTTTACAAATAATATTATCAGCTCTGGTTTTCTTTGTAGGAATGCTCCAAATTTCTATTTGTTTATTTGTTTTTAATTGAATGTTCATTTATTTTCATTAATACTTAAACAATATTAGATTAATTATGCTATATTTCATCTTGAGATTCTTTTCTCTTTGGAAGACTTTGACCCATTTCTTCCTATAATATCTTGTAGTAGCAGAATAGTTTTGTGCTATTCAAATTTTCTTTCTTTTATACTTAAGGATCATTTTTTTCTGATTGCTTTCAGAATTTTTTGGTTGTCAGTTGAATTTTAAAATTCAACTCCTATGAATTGTTTAGTTTGTAGCATAACTTAAATAGTGGGGTCGGGGTTTCCATCCCCATGCCCATCTCACCTTTGAATTAATCTATATATCTTTAAATTGTATATTTTTCTCTCTTCAGAACTTCTGGATATTTGTATTATGGTATTTATGATTTGAATTGATCATATCTCTTTAGAAACCTATGAACCTTAAATAGTCTTTATGCATCCTTCTGTTGAGATCAATATTTTTCTTATAAAGATATCTTATAAAGACATTTCAATTTTATTGCTTTTTTTTTTCTTCCTGTTTTACCTATATATTGCATTCCCAAGTTATTGTGAATTCCTTGGTAGGAGTTTCTACCATGGATTCATTTTTTAAAAATTCTGCCAATTCTTTTTGTCGTGCAGTCCACTAATTCAGTTTTCATAATTCTTATTTCTTTTTTAAACCATACAGGATATGCATATGGCTCAGTTTTTTGTTCAGGAATATCCACAGGAAACTAAACTCAAGGTCCTTTGCCTCATTAGGTGATGCTTTTTTTTGTTCTTGCTATATTTATTCATAGATGTTTGGGCCCTTTTAGATGATCTGGAGATCACATTGCCTTATATTATTAATATTTTCCCTGCTTATTTGGAAGGACTGTAACTGAATTTTACTCTCCCTACATGTAAGGATTATTCCTTACATTTGACTATTGTTTACTTTCTGGCTCACTTCTATGGATGAGATCTATTCTAAACCAAAGCATTACTATGCTGCACGCCAGAGTAAACTTCTGCTTTTTGATTTTCTATGGTGCAAATAATGACAATGTCTACAGATTTGAATCTGTTGCAAGCCATTTAGTTTCCTTGCATAGCCCTGACAGAGTAGTGACTAATAAGAGAGGATTGCTGAAAGTACATTAGACATTTGGAAAAATTCTGTATTGTTCATTAGGTTTTTACCTGTATATGGTTCTTGGCATTTCGACTATGGAGCAGCTGTAATTCCTTTATCTGTTGCATATAATTTCTATTTTAGAGAGGTGTGGGAAGTCATGAAAAGTACAACATTGTCTAGTTCTTCATCTTTTTGATAATATGACCTTGTAGTATACTTTAAAAAAAATCAATTCTTGTTTTGCTGGCATTTGCTGCTTGTTTTGCTAGAAGTGACCAGATCTGGGCTCCATCTTCACATACTCATATAGATTGTCTCAAGCCAAGATCAGACTCATTTATTCTACTTTTAAAATTTCATATAGTAATATTGTTTAGAACTTCCATCCTCATTTTGTTTGAATCCTGTTCACTTGGGACAGGTAAATTGCAAGAAGTACTAATCCATCCACTCCACTCTTTTTCTTATTTCAATGACACATCTATATAATCCCTCTTTTTTTGATGTTAGCACGTTTAAATTTTTTGTTGATGTTCATCAATTCTAATTTCATGTTATGGATACTTAATCTGTGTCCATTATCTTTGTTATTTACTAGACTTAAACTTTTTTTTTAAATAACTTTTTATTGATAGAACTCATGCCAGGGTAATTTTTTACAACATTATCCCTTGCATTCACTTCTGTTCCAATTTTTCCCCTCCCTTCCTCTACCCCCTCCCCGAGATGGCAAGCAATCCTTTACATGTTGAATAGGTTACAGTATATCCTGGATACAATATACGTGTGCAGAACCAAACAGTTTTCTTGTTGCACAGGGAGAATTGAATTCAGAAGGTATAAATAATCCGGGAAGAAAAACAAAAATGCAAGCAGTTTATATTCATCTCCCAGTGTTCTTTCTTTGGGTGTAGCTGCTTCTGCCCATCTTTGATCAATTGAAACTGAATTAGCTCTCTTTATCGAAGAGATCCACTTCCATCAGAATACATCCTCAAACAGTATCATTGTTGAGGTATATAATGATCTCCTAGTTCTGCTCATTTCACTTAGCATCAGTTCATTAGACTTAAACTTTAAAGAGTATTTTCATATAGAAAATCTGTGAATCTTTTATTTTTGTGTGACTTGTGAATGACATTATAAATATCCAAATGGTCCTTGGCAGGGAGAAATTTTCCCCACCCCTGCTAAAAGACACATTAACCTCAATTTTAATGAAATGTATTTGGAGGTTATAAAGTAATTTATTTTATCTTTCAGTATATTGCCATATTTTCATTCCTTTGTCAATTATCCTATGTGACTTGAACAAGTTTCTAGAAATATAAAGCATATCATTTAGATTATTAAGGGCTTTCTCATAAATATTAAATAAAAATTCGCAAATATATTTATGAATGAAATAAACTTCAAATTTTCTCTGATACTGTTTTGTGAAATCTGATCTTTGCTCTGATGACTTTTCTAATATGTCTACTTTGTTCATGTGTTTATTATAATGTGACATTCAGGTTCTTTATTTTATTATATTTTTAATTGGTGACTAATAATTCTTAGAATTTTTTGGCTTAGTTATTCAAGGTCATCTACTTTGATTTGTAGAGACCTTGAATTTTGTTCCTTATGGTGTTTTTATGGTACATTGTGGTATAGTGGATAGAGTATTGGATTAAATTTGGTAAGACTTTAATTCAAGCTTTCTCTTTGCCCTTACTTCTTTTACCAGGAATAAATCACTTACCTTACATGAGTTCTGAGCAATTCTTAGTAACTTATTTATTGCTAGATATAGTCTACAATATGTGTTCATGCTCTAAAAAAAATGTTCATTCTTTGACACATTGTCATATTTATTTTGTGCTGATATTTGCTGTTTCTTCTGTGACTCGTTTACTTCTTTCCAAATAATGCTTATGGAAATGTACTGATTTGAATTAAATATGACATCCTTTCTTTTTTAGTTTTAACAAGAATTTCCTCCATTTTGCTTTAAACCCCTGGATCTCTTGTTTGTCTTTTAAATTTTTCTCTAAGAGCTCTAATTTCTCTCCTTATTTCTTTTTTTAAAAATAATTTTACTATATTTTTAAACAAGTGTGAGAATTCTCACAATTATTCCTTTTTAATTTCTCAGTATATACATTGTAAACAATATATTTCCTTTATTCTAAAGAGTTTTTCTTACTTTCTCTATTTAGACAATATTTATTCATTATATCTTTTCTGTGAAGTTGAACCTGTACACATTTCTTTTCTTCCACATCTTCCTTTGTGTTATATTTCTTATCTTCCTTTTTTGGTTCATTTCTTCCTATTTGGAAACTATGTAAGAAAACCAGGTTCAGAGATCTTCCTCAGCAATCTTGCCAGAAGGTTATGCATTTTCTCCTGAATTAGTAGTGCTCAGAAGTAATTGATATAAATCCTTAATGTTTCTTTTATCTCTATCTCTTCTTGGAATTAATAAAATATGACTTAAAAGTCATGCTTTCACCCTATATTTTAGTGGATAGTTGTCTGTTTTTGTAGTTTTATCACAGCTGGGTTTGGATTACTGGCATGTGGTGATTATGAGCCGACTTGGAATTTTCCCTGAAGTGCTTCCATTGTTTGAATTGGGGCCAAATGGTCATTACATGTTACTTCTCATTTTAGATCCAAGTAGCCCATTTGATTTTACTTTGATAGGGAGGATGTCAACCTAGAAAGAAAAAAATACAAGACCCTCCTGAGAAATGAACACAAATAATAAAAATATATATACTCTAGTCACATTCTTAGAATGTAACATCATTTTCAGTTTAAATGTTTTGATGTGTTTTAATGAAGGTATGGCCAGTCTGCTTTCCAACACCCAGCAAAGGAAGTTGGTTTTAACAAAGTTAATTAATATATTTTGTTAGCTCGACACTATGACGTGAAAAAGGTAACAAGTTCATGTTTTATTAACATTTTCTGATCTTTTATATTTGTCTTTTTTCTTTCGAGTATACCCTGAACTGATATCTATATTATCTCTGATATTTCATATGGTATAAAGAATAAGTATATATAGCCTCCTGTATAAAAGAAGAAGACAGTACTAATACACGTATTTTCTGAAAGTCAGTGGTAGTCTTACTAAATGATTGAAAATGATTTAATTCTTTATTTTTTTCATTTAAAGGCTTGCTTAGTTTTTGTTTTATTTAATATTTTTATCTTCCCGAATTACATGCAAAATTATTTTTACCTTTGTTTTGAAAACTTTGAGTTCCAAATTTTCTCTCTTCCTCCCCATTCCATCCTCATTGAGAAGGCATATGTGAAGTTCTGCAAAGCATTTCCATAAAAGTCATTTTGTAAAAGAAAACATAGATCCCCTCCATCAACCTCTCCCAGAAAACCCTCAAGAAAAAAAAAAGTTTAAAAACATGCTTCAATCTATTCGGACATTATCAATTCTTTCTTTGGCTATGGAAAGCATTTTTCATCAAAAGTCCTTAAGAGTAGTTTTGAATAATTGTATTGCTGAGAATAGCAATTGCTCAGAAATGTTCATCTCACAGCATTACTATTATTTTATACACAGCACATTTCATTTGGCGTTAGTTCATGGAGGACTTTCCAGGTTTTTTGGAGAGTATCCTATTTATCATTTCTTTTGGAACAATAATATTTCATTTCATTTATATATCATAAGTTATTCAACTCTTCTCCAACTGATGGGCATCCATTTAATATCCAGTTCCTTGCCACTATGAAAAGAGTTGCTACAAACATTTTCCTGCATGTGGGTCCCTTTCCTTCTTTTATGATTTCTTTTGCATACAGATCCAGTAGTGGCACTGCTGGGTTAAAGAATATGCACTTATAACCTTTTGTAGCCTCTTGGGCATGGCTCTGTATTTATTTCATTTACAACCTAAGAAATGAAATAGCATTTCAATAACATAGTAGAATAGAAAAAAAAGGTTATTTTATATGAAACTGCAACTGTTATATAGAATTAGCTATTCCTTTTAAATGTGTAGCAAAATTATCATGTAACTTTTTTCTTTTTTTTTTCCCTCCTCCTCCCTTACCCTACATAGAGTTGGCTACCATATATATTTATATGTATGTGTGTGTGTGTATATATGTATGAAGGAAGAATTGATAGAAGTATATTTAGAATACACACACACACACACATATATATATACACATTATTCTAAATATACTTCTATCAATTCTTCCTTCATATGCCATCTGTAGTTAATTTGGGTATTTATAATAGTAAAAATTATTTGTTCACTCAAAGTTGTTCTTAAAACAAAATGGTTGTCACTGTATACAATAAACTCTTGGTTCTTCATCATTTCATGCAAGTTTATTCATATTTTTAAAAGATTATTGAGCTTATCATTTCTTGTAGCATAGTAGTACTCCATCACAATCATACAACACAAGTTATTAAGCCATTTAGAAGAACAAAAAATCAAGAATTTAAAGCAGTTTATTGAGAGAGTGTGATATATTTTGTGTCAGAGAAAAAATGTTACTCTATTAAAATGATAGGTTCTAAGAATGTGGCATTAATGTGAAAAATTAATTTTCTTAATTGAATTTCTAATACCAGACTTCATTTCCTAGACTAAGAAGCATGAAAATAGCATGATTTTTGGTAACCTTTTCTTGATTTTGATAAATTTTCTATGAGAATATTTTTTATCACAGAAAAATTATACTATAATTGTGATTTACCATTGCTTTCAAGGAGGACCAAGGATATCATCAATGATATCTTAACTTGTGTATAAATTACATTTAAGAGAGGAACACTTGTATGAGATTGTTAGCTTTACTCTTTCTTCCTTAGCCATTCAAGACCAGTAGCAAGACAAAAATCGAGATGTCTGGCAATGACCCAAGATTCAGTGGATGACCTTAAAGCCTTCAATCTCTGACCAAGCTCTAAGCACTCCATAGTCCCTGATTTTATTGCCTTTGGAACAAATTTTATTGCTGCCTTTATGGTCACTGGGAAAAAAATTGTTCCCATCTGCCCATTCTGCCAAGGAAAATTTTTACATAGTTGAGGTAGACATCCCTTTGCGTAACTTACCAAAAATAATTGAGAATTGTAGGTCATACTTGATCATGTTTTTCCCATCTGCTGAAATGATTTTACCAGAATGTGACTACTGTGTGTGTGATAGCTTCTTAGAGACATGGGTGACAGCTGGGTGAAAGGTAGACACCAAATATGGCAAGCCCTAGCATCAAAAATGGTAGTCTTCCCTGAACTCACCATGTACCCCAACTTCCCAAATATATAAGCATATGGAACATGTCTAGAATAAGCAATTTCAGTTATCCCTCATGCATATTAAATACACCTAACTGAATACAAAAAATGATAACCCCAAACTGTTGGGACAGGATATTTTCCTTGATGAAAGATAGTTTTCCTCCAATGTCATTGGTTTCATATTGTCCCTTCCCCTTTTCTTCCTGTCATTTCTACTCTCATCTATTTAAATAATTATTAATTAATTTAATTAAAAATTTCTTCTCCCCATCCTTCTTCATCCTTCATAGTCCTTGTCAAATGTCATTTATCCCTTACCTATTATCACCTTTTTGAAATGTTTTCTTCTTAATCTGGAATTATATTACTCTGTACTCATGTGAATATTTTATTCTACTTCATAATCTATTTTTCTATATTTTTAAGAACTTCTACTAGAGAATCCGTAATTCAAGGGTTGTATTTTATGTTTCATTTGTGTGTTTCTAATTTAATAAACCCTTATTAAGCATTCTCTTTTTGCAAGACTATCAAAATTTTGAGATATAAAGACAAAATGTAAAAGAAAAATTTCTTCCCACAAGGATTTTATTGAGGTTTATGACCTTTCAAGTAAGACTAATATTTCGAGTGTGAGGGTTGTTGAGGCCTTCTCATGCTTCTTTTAACTTTTTTTGAAATCTGCCACTCCACTCTTACCTCTGCATTAAGAAGCTATAGCATGCTCAATGGCCACAGTCCAGTAAACTGTTTTAGCAAATTGGTCAAACTTTTATAGGGCATCAACGAATGCACATGGAATCATACTGTTAAATGAAAAAACATAATTCTGGAAAGATAGGCTGGATATTTCCATAATATTCTCAATGGAGTACCATTAACCAATTCTCAAGTCATTGACTCTATTCCTCAGGCTGTATACATTCTCTCTCTATCTGAACTTCCGATTGAAGAAAAGGTTTTGAATGCTATTAGACTCCTGTCATGTGGGAAGGCATCTGGTACCAATTCTATTTCAGCTGAGATTTACAATGAGATGATCTGCTGCTCAAAGAAAAACTCAATGGCATATTTCTGGTTTAATTACAAGAGTTAATCTCCTATGAGTTCAAGGATGCTTGATCTATATAAAGGAAAATTAAATAGTTTATCCTGTGACTATCACAGAGCATGTGTGGGGGTTCTTTTCTAAGTCACTGCCTCCAAGAATCTTGCTAGACTCCTCCTTAACTGACTAATCCTTCACCTGGAAAATAGTTATTTACCTGAAAGCCAACATGATTTCAGAAAATGCGGTGATCTTCTTTAGAATATAATAGTTCTCTCTGGGGGAGGTTTTTTGAGAAGGTTTTCTGGAGGCATCCTTAGTTTCAGTTAAAAGTAAATAATCACCCAAATGCAGCCAGGTGATAAAAGTTCAGATCTTTTATTGTGTCCTTCAATATAGCCTGGTTAGCTTTCTTAGAGGCCCCCCTCTCTCTCCTTGGTTCTAAGAGCTCTTGCAGCTTGTCCTTTGCCTCTGCTTTCTTCTGCCTCCAGCCAGCACAAAGATGGAATGGATCTCTTGTCTCCTTCACTTGGGGCTCAGCTAGCTTTCTGGAGAGCCTTTCAGACCAGCTTGGTCTCAGTGGGGGAAGTGCAGGAGCCCAGCCACCACAGTGGTGTGAGATGAAGATGAATCTGGTTTCACCTCTGAGAGAGTGCTTCTCCTCAACTGAACTGATGCTCCCTTCTCAATATCAGCTGATCTCTCTTGACTGTGCTCACTGAAATTCTATTTATGCTCCTTCTTTGAGAGAGGGATTGTGGGAAGCGAGAGAGTGGGATTATAGGTTTCTCTCAGAGTGCTCTCTGGCCCTAAGAGCTTCAAGGGAGGTATGAATTCACAAAGTTAAAAGTTTATTTTATGACTCTCCCATTCTTGTGAACTCCAATGAGTACTTAAATATATGTATTTATGCTTATATGAGCTCTCTAAAGGTGTGAACACAAGCATTGTATCAATTAGTTCTACTTAGTACCTTGTTTCAGGTTCCGGCCCAAAACATCTCCTTGTAAGATCAGATCAATGATACGGAACCAATTAGATAATTATTGTCTCTATCAACTCTAATGACTTAACAGTTTGTAAAGATTCCAACAAGAAAGAAGAAAAGGCCAATATTGTGTTTACTGCCTGAAAATTACAGGAGAAATGCCAGTAGCAGAACAGAGATTAATATATAACATTTGTTGATCTGATGAAGGCTTTTGATATTTTCAGTCATGAGGACTTGTGCAATATTTTAGCAAAATTTGGTTGCCCAGAGAATTTCATCAGTATTGTACACTAGTTCTGTGATAGCATTCTTGCATGGATTCTAGAATAGAGAATGATATACTCATGCTTTTCCATTTACTAGTAGAATGAAGCAGGATTGTATGATTGCTTCCATGCTTATTTACAAACATGCCTTCATGCTTGTCAGATGCCTTCAAAAAAGTTGAACACAGCATCAAGGTCAGTTACTGCACTGATGGTAAGCTGATGTAATGGCCAGCCCAAACATCATAGAAACCCTTAATCATGGGCCTCCCATTGGTCCCTCTCCAAAATGGATGTTTGTTCTAGCTCTTTGAAGGAGAACTATGAGATTTTGATTGTTGCTCCCTGTCCAAATCTGCTTCCAGTTCAAATCCCAGAGAAATCCTTAATCACTCACTGACAAGTAAATTAGTCTTGCTCTGCAACCATACCAATTATAATCCTACCAACTGGTTTAAACATAACACAGAAATCAACAAATAAGAGAGTAATACCAATAACATATAGAGCAGGATACTGGATTGCAAATCACTTTCCTCAATGTAGTGTGTGTACACATTCTTTGCTGTACCGTCCTTAGGTGAATTTATGCTAGTTATAATATCATTACTATACATTAATACTCCCATCTCCCATATGTACTTTTCTGTATGCATTCTGGGTTTCAACATGCAGTTCTACCAAGGTTTTATCACCTCCCTATTAGCAAACTTCTCCTATAACTTCAAATTTTCCATCTCTTGTGATGTAACCAGCACCACATTTATTGTATAAATATCCTTGTCTTGTTTACCTGGGGATGCTGGGTCCTTCTGGGAGCTTTGTCCTGCTCATTGACTGTGTAAATCTTATCAAAATATCTTTCCTTGGATTGAAGACTAAGCCTGAGTTCTTTGAGAAACGACACTGTGACCCCACCTCCCACATTATCTCAACAAAATTATTTAACTTGACATTCTGTTCAAACATAATCATGCACTCATGGTAGCCATTAAAGCAGAGATGCAACAAAGATGGAGCAATTCTCTCTGTGCTAATTTTAGCCTAAAATTAACACCAACAAAACTGGTTTTCTGCCAGCCAGCACTATACTACCCATGCATGGAAACATCAGGTATAGCAAATGAAAAAAATTGAAGAAACTTTTTCTGGAATGTATATGTAGATGATGAGAATGATGCAAATATTGCCAGAGATAGCTCATTATTTGGAAGACCCTAAAGGAAATGTAGGACAGAAGAGATATTAGGCTGTCTAGAAAACTGAAGGTCTGCTGAGCCATTGTGCTGACATCATTGATGTATTCCTCTGTAACTTAATATATTTGTACCAAGTCAGGAAGATGAATCATTGTCATTTGAATATTCTTAGGAAGATTTTAAAAATCATCTAAAAAGATAAGGTATGGAACACTGAGGTCCTTTCTTGAGCTGAAGTGCGAAATATTCAAATGGTACTGCAGAGAGCACAACTCTTTTGAGCTGGCCAAATTGTTCAAATTCCAAAGAAATGTATGCCTAAAAGAATATATAATGGTGAACTCACACAAGGCAAGCATTCACATAAAGGTCAAAAGAAGCAATATAAGAACATTTTCAAGGTCATTATTAAAAACTTTGGAATCAATTGTGAGAGATGTTAGATGCTAGAATAGGGTCAATCAGCACAGAGTGTCTACATCAAACAAGATGCTGTGCTCTATAAACAAAGCAGAATTGCTGTATTTCAAAAAAGAAAGAAAGAAAGAAAATAAGGAAGGAAGGAAGGAAAGAAGGAAGGAAGGAAGGAAGCAAGGAAGGAAGAAAGGAAGAAAAACATGAAATGTACAAATTTAAAGACATCTCAATCTTTCCTTGTTCTAATCAGCCAGCTGGACAAATTGCACACTGATCCTGCCCTAAAAATATCATTTTAATTCCCTTCAATTGTGGACAAAAACTATTTTACTAAGTTGATGTAAATTTTAAAATAAAAAAAATATGCATCAAGATCTTATGAAGGACAAATCACAACAACTGGGGAATTATAAAAAGCTTTCTGTAGGATGTTGTAAATGAGCAGAGGATGGAAGAAATTGACATATTATAATAGGCTGAAGAAAAATCCATCCCAGGAATGTGGGATAGACTATGCAAAGTCATGGAAATTATAGGACATAATACTATGTGGAAAAGCAAGGAGAGGGAGACAAGATAGTAGAATAAAGTCAATAAGCTGCTCAAACTCTCCAAGTTTCCCTCAAAAAACACATGAAACCAAGCTTCTGAACAGAGTCTGATGGAATAAAACCACTATTCAGTTCAAGATAGATTGCAAAAACTTCAAAAAAGGTCACTCTTCCTAAGGTGAAAAGGGTATTCAACTTAGCTCAGACAGAGTCTGAGAAAGCCAGTGAGAGGATCTTAAATAAAACAGAGCAGATGAACAACTGAGATGCTTGGTGCTGACTCAGCAGAGGAGCAGACTAGTGGGCAATCTTCAAACCAGCTCAGAATACAAAGTCTGGGAAACCAAGATGCTTCTTGTAAAGAGCATGAAAATCTACCCTCTGTTGTGAGAGGAAAAAAAAAAAAAACATCAAAGTCAAGGGGCCCCTATACTCAAAGCCAAGACTCAAAACTGAAGGAAGCTTGAGATAGCACTCCCTTTGCACTAGGAGCAAAACTCAACCATAAAAGTTTAAAAAAAAAAAAGAGGAAATACCAAAAGAAAAGTAAAGAAAAATAAGCAAGAAACAGAAAAGAACCTTGAACATAGAAAGCTACTATTGTGACAGGGAAGATCAGAATACCAACTCAGATAAGGACAAAAGGTCCACAGAGGGAATGTCAAAGAATGAGATAAATTAGTCTCAGGTCCAAATTGGCTTACTGGAAGTGCTGATAAAAGATTTTAAAAGGCAAATAAGATAGGTAGAAGGAAAACTGAAAAAAAAAAAAAAGAAATGAGAGACATGCATGAGAAAGTCAACAGCTTAAAAAAGGAAGGCACTTCCTTAAAAAATACAATAGGTCAAATGCAAAAAACAATCCACTAAAGAAAACAACCTGAAAAGTAGAATTAATAAAATGGAAAAAGAGCACAAAAGCTAACCGAAGAAAATTAGACATTAAAAATTCCAATGGGGCAAATGGAATCAATGATGCTATGAGACATCAAGAATCAGTTGAACAAATTAAAAAGGATCAAAAAAATGTAAAAAAAAATGTGAAATACCTCACTGGAAAAACAGACACCTTGGAAAATAGATCAAGAAGAGGGAATTTGAAAATTATTGGTCTACCTGAAGCCCATAACCAAAAACAGAGCCTGAATAGCTTCAGGAGATTATCAATGAAAATTTCCTGAGTATTCCAGAACCAGAGGAGGGAAATAGTTATTGAAAGAATGTCTAAAGCACTTTCAGAAAGAGATCCCACAAGGAAAATGACAAATAATGTTGTTGCAAAACTCCAGAACAACAATTTCAAGAGAAAGATACACTGTAAGCTCTCATAAAAAAAAAAAAAAAACAATTCAAGTATTGAGGAGCAATAATCAAGATTACCCAGGATCTGTGAGCTTCTACAATAAAGAATCAGAGGCAGTGAAGGATCTGAGGTTACAATCAGGAATTAACTACCTAGTGAGGCTGAGCATCATCTTTCAGGGAATGTGATATATCTTTAATGAAGTAATAGACTTTCAATCATTTCTATTGAAAAAAAAACAGAGCTAAACAGAAATTTTAATCTGTAGACACAGGACATAAGAAAAGCATAGAAAGGCAAACTGAGAGAAATGTATATTATTTAAAGGTTAAACTGTTTACTTCCATAGATGGGAAAATTATATCTATAACTCTTGAGAACTGTATCTGTTATGTGGGACAGAGAGAGGGGAGCACCACCTTGTTTATGAATGGATTCTGATTTGATGATATCATAGGAAAAGGCAGTAAGGGATGGAAAAGGACTATACTGGGAGAAGAGGAAAAAGGAGGTATAATGAGACAAATCAGATCACATGAAGAGCCACAAAAGACTTATTGCAATTGAGGGAAAGAAAGGAGGGGTGAACATTGCCTGAAGATTGATCTAATTAGTTTTGATTAACTTCATCATTCAGTTGTTTATAGAAATTTATACAACCTTATAAAGAAGTAGGAGGAGAAAGAGGAAAGAAAAGGGAGGGGCTGGATAGAAGGGAGGACAGAAACACTAGGGGAAAAGGTAAGAGAAGTGGGGGGGGAGTAAAAGAAGATAAGGTAATGAGTGAGGTGATTTAAAAAATAATACTTTGGGGAAAGGACCCATATGTGCACGAATGTTTGTGGCAGATCTCTTTGTAGTGGCCAGAAACTGGAAACTGAGTGGATGCCCATCAATTGGAGGATGGCTGAATAAATTGTGGTATATGAATGTCATGATCTTCTTCCCAAATGCAGCCAGGTGAAGAAAGTTCAGATCTTTTATTATCTGCAATATAGCCCGGTTAGCTTAGAGGCCTATCTCTTTGCTTGGTTCCAAGAGCTTTCTCCGAATGTTGCCAAATCCAAAGGTCTGGTCCTTCAGCCTCTGCCTCTGCTTTCTTCAGCCTCCAGCCAGCTCCAACTCTTCATGTCATTCCGGTGAAATCTTGACTTGTAGCTTCTTCCTCTGAAGAACTTCTTCGACTGGCCCATTGGCCTATTTATGCTCCTTCCAGAGAGAGGGATTATGGGTTTTCTCCCATAGTGCTCTCTGGCCCAAAGAGCTTCAAGGGAGGTATGAACTCATTGAACTCCAATGAGTAAAGGTGTGAACACAAGCCTTGTATTAATTAGTTCTACTTAGTACCTTGTTTCAGGTTCTGCCCAAAACATCTTCTTGTAAGATTAGATCAACTCTAATTAGTTAACAGTTAGTAAGGATTCCAACATCTCCCCCTTTCTTTTGTTTTAAAACATAGGGGTTTCTGAGGGGGTACACATAAATCCATCAATATGGGCCAGAACTTTGTAACAGATATACATGGTATACATAAATCCATCAATATGGGAGGCATTATACATAATTTACAAAAGCACACAGCAATATAACACAGGCTAGTGGTAATGTAACAAATAACATGAATCAACATGAAAATTTAACTACTGCAAAAGTCTCATCAACAATCTTTCATCTCAAGAAATCCAATGATTCTTGCAATTGCTTAAAATACATAAGCACATAGTAATATAACACAGGCTAGTAGTAATGTAACAACATAAATCGACCTGAAAATTTACAAATGTCCATAAGTCCTAGAAATAGTCCATAAGGAATCCATTGTCCATTAGTTCATGCGCCAGGAATCTAATAATTCCTGTAAGCTCTGAAGTACTGCAAAAGGTCTCATCAACAATTTTTCATCTCAGGGAATCCAGTGATAATTGCTGGTTTTTCAGGAACTGAAAGCTGAAGATTTTAAAGTTCTTTTGACAGTCTCATTGTTAGCCTTTTCCACCTGTGGAAATATAAGCAGATCCTCTTCCCCAAGCAATTAACCTAATTCCCTTCTATTTACCAAATTTGGGATTTCTTCTCATCATCTGGTAATTACATTGGAGTTGTTTGCATTGGATATTGTCTTGTTGTCTTAAAAGGCCTGTATTCTCCCCAACTGTAATCCTGATTGCTTTTCTGTTGGTTGATGACATCAGAGTACTGAATTTCTAAAGTCTCTCTGGGTGTAACCTCAGCTGCTATCATGCCCCACCTGTCCTTTGATTGATACTTTGGAGCTGGGCCTTGCCTCTCCTTCCTCTGGGTCAATATACATTTAGAGGCCCAGTGAAAGCCTCGGTTACATTTTGGACATGGGGTTTTGGGTTTTCTCTCACCCTGTCTTCTCCTTGTATCTCTGTATCTACATTGGGCTCTTAGATGTCCAATTTTTCCACATTGAAAACATCGACGAGTTTCTCTAGAATTCCTCTGCCAAGAAGGACCTTGTCTTTCCATGTTTATCATAGTCTGGGCATAATAAGCATTTGTGCCCACTGTGGCACAGTGTCTTATAATTTCCTCTAAAGGAGCATCTTTGTCTAGCCCCCATATAATTCTCTTGCAAATCTCATTGGCATTTTCTTTAGCCAGATGTCTGGTCATTATTTCTGTTGCTGCATTATCTCCAATGGTTCTTATTACAGCTGTTTGTAAACGTCCCACAAAATCTGCAAAAGGTTCATTGGGACCTTGCTCTATTTTTGTGAAAGCATTATTTCCATCTTTCTGTCCAGGGAGAGAATTCCAAGCTTTTATTGCAGCCTTAGAAATTTGCTCATACACTGTTATGGGATAATAAATTTGTTCTGAACTCTCTGCATACTGACCTTCACCAGCTAGTTGGTCAAAAGAAACTTGTACAATAGCTCCTGTTTGCCTATTGCGTTGGGCTTGAATTCTACATAATTCATGAAACTCTGAAAGCCACAATAAATTTGTCCCGATTCAAGACATGTTTTAGCAATGGATTTCCAGTCATTCGGGGTTAAGATTTCATAAGACAAATTATCCAGTAACATCTTCACATAAGTTGATGTAGCCCCATAAAGAGTGCAACCCTTTTTCAAATCTTTAATTTTTCCCAAATTAAAAGGAGTGTATTTTCTCTCTTTTTGACCTGAGGAGTTGAGCTCTTCAATCACAGGATATGCATTTATAAAATCAGATATACCTTCTCCTTCATTTTTTGCTTTAATTAATGCTTTTTCTAATCTTGTCAAATTCTGCTTTACAGGAGAAGCTGACTGTGTTTCTGTCTCTCTCCCTCCCCCTTGTTCCACCCATGAAGGGTTAATTGCGAGGGGAGGATCATGAGATGTGGAATCACCTAATTCCTCCTGCTGTGAAGTATCATACTCAGAATTGTAATTAACTCCATTCTCATCTGATTTGTCCTCCTTTTCACCTAGTAAAGTTGGCACTTCTTCCTCCTGTACTTTCCTTTTCATCATTCTATCACTTAAATAACTTCTTATAGCCAATTGTATTACATTATATGTATTAATTATTGAGTTAGGCCCATTTTTATCATAGAATTGACAAAGATCCTCTCCAACCAATTTCCATTCATTTAGATCTAATTCCTTATCAAGAGAGAAACAAGGGCATATGTCCTTTACAGTTTGTAAAAGTTCAGTGATTTGCTGTAAACTTATAATTAAACCTTGGCTTTCCATAACTTTGACAATGCTCTCTAAACATTTTCCTTGAACAGAAACAGGCTGTTTTCTAAATATCTGTCCCATCTTAGCTGAAATTCTACTTTAATTCTTCTAGCAAAATTTCTTTGTTGCACTCACCCTAATTTCTGGGTTGAAGAGTCTTTTCCACTGGAACAGGATCAGAGGCTTTTCCACTTGAATCAGGATCGTAGCTTTTCCACTGAAATCCACTGAGGGGTCTGTTAGTCCCTGTTCGGGCGCCAAAATGTGGTGATCTTTTTCTTCTAAATGCAGCCAGGTGATGAAAGTTCAGATCTTTTATTATCTGCAATATAGCCCGGTTAGCTTAGAGGCCTATCTCTCTGCTTGGTTCCAAGAGCTCTCTCCGAATGTTGCCAAATCCAAAGGTCTGGTCCTTCAGCCTCTGCCTCTGCTTTCTTCAGCCTCCAGCCAGCTCCAACTCTTCATGTCATTCCGGTGAAATCTTGACTTGTAGCTTCTTCCTCTGAAGAACTTCTTCGACTGGCCCATTGGCCTATTTATGCTCCTTCCAGAGAGAGGGATTATGGGTTTTCTCCCATAGTGCTCTCTGGCCCAAAGAGCTTCAAGGGAGGTATGAACTCATTGAACTCCAATGAGTAAAGGTGTGAACACAAGCCTTGTATTAATTAGTTCTACTTAGTACCTTGTTTCAGGTTCTGCCCAAAACATCTTCTTGTAAGATTAGATCAACTCTAATTAGTTAACAGTTAGTAAGGATTCCAACATATGAATATTATGGAATATTATTGTTCTGTAAGAAATGACCAGCAGGAGGATTTCAGAAAGGCCTGGAGAGACTTACATGAACTGATGCTGAGTGAAATGAGTAGGACCAGGAGATTATTATATACTTCAACAAGAATACTATATGATGATCAATTCTGATGGACATAGCCCTCTTCAACAATGAGATGAACCAAATCAGTTCCAATAGAGCAGTAATTAACTGAATCAGCTATACTCAGGGAAAGGACTCTGGGAGATGACTATGAACCACTACATATAATTTCCAATCCCTATATTTTTGTCCCCCTGCATTTTTTATTTCTTTCACAGACTAATAGTATACTATTTCAAAATCCAATTCTTTTTGTAACAGCAAAATAACTTTTAGGACCTGTATACTTATATTGTATTTAATTTATACTCTAACATATTTAACATGTATTGGTCAACCTGCCATCGGGGGGGAGGGGATGAGGGAAAGAGGGGAAAAATTGGAACAAAAGGTTTTGCAATTGTCAATGTTATAAAATTACCCATGCATATAACTTGTAATTAAAAAGCTATAAAAATAAAATAAAATAAATAATACTTCAAAGAATTATATATAGGGGAGGAAATAGGATGGAGAGAAATACAGAGCTGGCAATCATGACTATGAATATAAATGGAATGAACTTTCCCATAAAATGGAAATAAATAGAATAGAGGTTTAAAAAGCAAAATCTTTTGATTTCAGAGAGGAGTGTAGAGAGTTATATTAACTGATGCTAAGTGAAATGAGCAGAATTAGGAGTTCATTGTATATGACAACAAGAAGATTATATAAAGATCAATTTTGATGGGCATGGCTCTTTTCAACAGTGAGATGATTGAGACCAATTCCAGTGATCTTGTGATGAAAAGATCCATCTGCACCCAGAAAGGACAGTGGGAAATGTGTATCACAACATAACATTGTCACTCTTTTTCTTGTTTGCTTGCATTTTGTTTTCTTTCTCATTTTTTTCCTTTTTAATCTGATTTTTCTCTTGTAGCACAATAATTGTATAAATATGTTGGATTTAATATATATATTTAACATGTTTAACATAAATTGGATTACTTGCCATCTAGAGGACAGAGTGGGAGAAAGGAAGGGAAAATTTGGAACACAAGATTTTGCAAGGGCCAATGTTGAAAAAGTATTCATGTATATGTTTTGAAAATAAAAAGCTGCAATAAAAAATAAGTGAGGGACAGCAATTCTGATCTCAGATGAAGCAAAAGTAAAAATAAAAATAGATCTAATTAAAAGTGATAAGGAAGAAAGGAACATGTTTTTAAAGGGTATCTTAAACAATGAAGTAGTAATGACAGTAAATGTATATGCACCTAGTACTAGAGCACACAGTTGCAGAGAAGATTTTTAAGCCAGTGGTAGACAGCAAAACTATATTAGTAAGGGACCTCAATCTTCCCTTATTAAAACCAGACAAATCTAACCACAAACTAGGGAGATATGTAAAATCCTAGAAAATCTAGATATGATAGACCTGGATAAAATTGAATAGGGACAGAAAGGAATACATCCTTTTCTCAGCAGTACATGCATCTACCCAAAAATTGACCATGTAGTAGGGCATTAAAATTTCATAATCAAATGCAGAAAGGCAGAAGTAGTAAATACTACCTTTAAAGAAACAATCCATAAATTCACCCAAGAGAATGACAATAATGAGACAACATACCAAAACTTATGGGATACAGCCAAAGCAATTCTTCGGGAAATTTTATATCTCTAAATAGCTATATGAATAAAATGGAGAAAGAGTAGATTAATAAATTGGGCATGTGACTAAAAAGTTAGAAAAAGAACAAAATAACAAAACCCAAATTAAAAAACAAATTAGAAAATCTGAAACTTAAAGGGGAGATTAATAAAACTGAATCTAAGAAAGCTTTTGAACTAATAAATTAAACTAAGAGGTGATTTCATGTAAAAAAAAACCCAAACGATAGATAAATTATTGGTTAATTAGAATTGAAAAAAGGGAAAAAATAAATCAAAAATAAAAATGGGAACTTATGACTAAAGAAAAAAAATTAAAGCAATAATTAGGAGTTATTTCACCTGATTGCTTATGGCAATGAATCTGATAATCAAATAGAAGTGGACAAATATTTACAAAAATATAAATGGCCCAGATTAACAGAAGATGAAATAAATTACTTAAATAGTACCATGTTAGAAAAAGAAGATATGATGATATACAGATAATACTAGAAAATCATTCAAAAACCTTTTTGAAACAAGATTTAGCAAAGTTGTAGGGTATAGCTTGCTGAAACTCCAAAAAGGTATACTTGAATCAGACTACAGAACACTTAAGGCTAATTACCTATTTGATGTGAGATAATGACTCTATTAACATATATTTGAATAATGGCTCTTCTCATCTTTGGTGCTTGCTGAATGTTTGGTGTTAAGATAATCATAGGCAAGCATTAGAGGAAGGTGGGTAGAGGGGCTAGAGTCACTTGGCAGCAGAAGGAGGAGAGAGGTTGGTGACTCAGGACCCCAGAATTAAGGATTCTGCTTATCTGCCTCCTTCACTCCTCCCTCTAAAGACCAAGGACTTTAATTCATTCTGACTCTGGCTGACCTTGAGGCCCTCCAGGGAGCTAGTCTGCATTCTACAGCAGGGAAATAATAAACCCACACAAATCATCAGCATTTCTATGTATTACAGAGAAAACCCAGCAACAAGATATAAAAAGAGAAATTTCATTTAAAATAACTATAGACAAAATAAAATACTTGAGGGTTTACCTGCCAAGACAAGCCCAGGATATGAACACAATTATAAAACACTTCTCATGGAAATAAAGTCAGATAGGGTAGGCTGAGCTAATATAACAAAAACAACAATTAGACCTAAATTGGTCTACTCATTCAATGCCATTGTAGTTTTATTGCCAAAAAATGATTTTGAGGAATTGGAAAAAATAATAATAAAATTCATATGGAATTAGCAATTATGAGATAATTGACAGCTTTCTTATTCAATTGCATCCAACTCTTTGTGACTCCAACTTGAGATTTTCTTGGCAAAGATGCTGATGTGGTTCACATTTCCTTCTTCAGTTCATTTTACAGGTAAAAGATTAAAAATTATAGCATTCAATGACATGCTTGGAGTTACACAACTAGTAAATATCTGAGGTCAGATTTGAACTGAGGAAGAAGAGTTGTTCTGATGCTGGGCTCAGGCCTCTATTAACTGCACCATCTTGCTTCATCATGAAAGTCTTACAGAGAAAAGTATGAGTTGTTTAATAGGACCCCACATTAATTACCAATGTCCTGAGAGAAAATGGAGAAAAAGAATATGGATTTTTTTCTTGATTAATTAATAAGGAAAGAGTGATGTAAGATCATGCTTAAGGAGTTAATTAAAAATACAATTAAGTTGAAAAAATAAAGTATAATGGGTATCTGGACATGGTCATAAGAAAGAAGAATACATTATATAGGGAAAGATTTAAGATTGTAGAAATAAAACTGATGATCAAACAATTCTTGTAGAAGATACAATAGGACCAAGGGCATAAGTGGAATTGACTTGGTAAAGAGAAAATCCACCTTTTTGTCTCAAAGAATAGAAAAAAAGAAAAAAATATTTTGGTCAGAACTCTATTTTTTGTTTGTTTTGAGGAGGTAGACACAATTCATAGAGAAAAATTTTAATTAGTAAAAACAAACTTTATATAGTTAGTTCTCCTGGAGCAGCAATTAAATCTGTTAATATTCAAGGCATTTATTTATTGTATAAAAAATCTTTTAAAAATCTTTGTCTTAGCACAATGCCTGGCATGTACTAGTTACTGAAAAAAATACTAATTAACTGACTTACAGTCAAAAGCCCTGAGCTCAAATTTCATCTTTTTAATTTTTCTGAGTTTAAAAACACCATGTACCTTTTCTAGGTCTCAGTTTCTGTATTAGTAAAATAAAGGAATATTATTAGATAACTATTAAAATCTTCAATATTTGTAAAAATGAGATTTTAATTTTTTTATTAGACATCTTAATCATAGAGAAAACGATACTTATTACTAATAATTAAATATTTTATTTGGCATATTTTTATGACACCAAAACCAGTAATGTCTCCATTTTAAAATACTCTTACAAATTATATCAAACAGTTTTTCTAACTTGGGTGAGCAGAATGAACATATATGTAGTCAAAAACAACTTTATAAGACAAATTTATCTGGGAGTAGATGAAATTTTAGGATACTATCTTTTGGCATGTGTAATAGAAACACACACTGAAAGACATCATGAAGCTATTACTGTAAATGCTATTATATGGTTGAGTATGTTGGGCCTCATGACTCTTTGAGAAAGAAACTCACCTGGCATCTGAATTCTGTAGGACAATCATATTTAATATTTGCCTGTTTTGCCTAAATATCCCATTAGCTAGTTACAAAGTTCAGTAATTTCCTCCTGGCAAAAGGAGTACTCTCATTAATTGGGAGCACTTTGCAAAGATCCACATAACCCATCCTCATTATAGTTCTAGTCACTAGCAATCAACAATCATAATCTTAGAATATAGTAGACTACAGAGCAATTTTAAATCCTAACATACTCTAAAGATAATGAGATTGTCTGACATAGTGTCATTTCCTTTCCCAAGTCTAACATCAGATTTATCATGCAAGTTAATTGAAATTGTAGTGAAATTCAGTATGCTATGTAATGACTTCAAAGAATAGTAATACAATAAGAACATTAAATGCAGCTTACCTTCCTGAACAATAGGTGAAATTCATTTCCAACTTTCATTGGCAAATGCTTTCTCTGTCACCTTATTAATTTTTAAATGTCTACTTTTTACATATGTAAAATCATTTTATTTTCTTTTATTATTTTTATTAAAGCTTTTTATTTTCAAAACATACTCACAAATAATTTGTAAACATTAACTCTTGCATAGCCTTGTGTTCCAAATTTTCCCCTCCTTCCCCCCCACCTCCCTTAGATGACAAGCAATTCAATATGTTATACGTGTTAAAACATATGTTAAATCCAATATATGCAAATATATTTATAAAATTACATTGCTGCATAAGAACATCATATCACAAAGGAAAGAAAATGAATAAGAAAACAAAATGCAATCAAGCAATAATAAAAAGAGTTAGAATGTCATGTTCTCATCTACACTCAGTTCCCACAGTTCTATTTCTGGATGTATATGGCTCCCTTCATTACAAGATCAATATAAGTGGCTTCAGTCATCTCATTGTTGGAAAGAGTCACTTCCCATCACAACTGATTGTTGTATAATATTGCTGTTGCCATCCACAATGATCTCCTGGTTCTGCTCATTTCATTTAGCATCAGTTCATGTAAGTCTCTCTAGACCTCTCTAAAATCATCCTGCTGATCGTTTCTTATACAACAATAATATTCCATAACCTTCATATACCATAACTTATTCAGCCATTCTCCAACTCATGGAAATCCATTCAGTTTCTAGATTCTTGCCACTACAAAAACATTTTTCAACATATAGGTCCCTTTCTTTTTTTTTTTTTTTAGATCTCTTTGGGTTATAGGAGAGTGGAAACACTGCTGTATCAAAGATTGGTAGAGTTTGATAACTTTTTGAGCCTAGTTCCAAATCACTCTCCAGAATAGCTGAATCCATTCATGATTCCACCAGAAATGTATCAGTGTCTCAGTTTTCTCACATCTCCTCCATCATTCATCATTATCTTTTCCTGTCATCTTAGTAAATCTGAGAGGTGTGTAATTAGTTGTGATGACTGTGCTAGCACCCAGGATACTCCAAAATCTGCTGGAGTTAGGATAAGCAAAAGTCCTTAGTCTTTATTCTTGGTCCTTAGATGCAGGATTGAACAGGATGGAAGCAGAATCTCCCTCATCTGCCGCTCAACTGTGACTCTGGCTAGTCTTACTCCACCCCTTAGTCCCTCCTACAATCCTCTGTATACACCAATCATTGAGCTAGCACAGAATAGTGGGAAGGACCATTGTCCAAGCATACAGAATTTTGTCCAATTGATAGTTAGTCTCAAGTGCTTGCATTCCTGACCTCAGTGCACTGAGTCAATAGTTTCAGGCCTCTACATCTCCTACTTTCTTTTGTTTTAGAACACGGGTGGTCACACCATCCTTGACTTCTCAGGATGGTGAGAGCCCCCAAAAGGAGGTGATCATGCCCTCCCTGATTTCTCAGGAAGGGAGGTGAAAGCACTAAAAAGTAGATGATCATGCCATCTCAGGAAGGGAGATGAAAAGCACCCAAAAGAAGTGGGGATTGCTAGCAGATTTCTGGATTGAAGGCTCTTATTAGAAACAGTTATACACAAACCCATCAGCCTGGGAGGTATTACATGAACACATAGCAATAATGCACAGGCTATTAGTGGTGACTCTCCCCACAACCATTGCAGGCTTAATGTGGTGCAACAAACATGAATTATATGTGCAAGTAGTGATATAACAAACAACATAAATCAATATGGTATTATAAGAGATTTCCAGCAGTCCTAAAAGAAGGGTATGTAAACAACAGTCACATATATGCCTTCTTTGGCAGCCAAGAAATAGTTCAAAACCAATCTATTGTCCATTCCTTCATGTGTCAGGGAATCCAATGATCCCCACAAGTTTCTGAAGTCCTGCAAAAGTCTTTTTTATATGTTAGGGAATCCAATGATTCCAGCAGATTTTGAAGTCCTGCAACAGTTTTATGTCTCAGAGAATCCAATGATTCCTGAGGATTTTGAAGTCCTACAACAATCTTATCATGTCTTAGAGAATCCAATGATTCCTGAGGGTTTTGAAGTCCAACAATTTTTGATGTCCTTGAGTCAATTGCCATAACTGCTATGCTCTTTAAATGGTGAGCACAATCAGCAACAGAACTACTCTATATTTCTTGGGTCTTCTCCTTCATTTCAAGGGTCTGCTCCATCTCTCTGCGATGGACAAGGCGAATATGGCTTGTTGGCACCCATCTGATTCCTTCTCCACCTATAGAGATACAAGCAAACCCTCTCCCCCAAACAGTTAACCTATCCGGTCCCTTCCATTCACCACTTTCTGTGTCTCTCCACATCACCTGGCAATTATCTAAAGATAGTGGAGCCTCTCGCACTGGACACTGCCTTTCCGGCGCATTATAAAACCTGTCACTTGGCGCAAGTGTGCCTCTGGCTAGTCTTACTCCACCCCCCCCCCCCAGTCCCTCCTATAATCCTCTGTATACACCAATCATTGAGCCAGCACAGGATAGTGGGAAGGACCATTGTCCAAACATATAGAGTTTTGTCCAGTTGGTAGTTAGCCTCAAGTGCTCGGCAGTCCTGACCTCAGTGCATTAACTCAATAGTTTCAGCCCTCTACATATGTTCCTCTAATTTATTTATAATCTTGTTCTTTATGACTAAATGATGGATCCATTTTGATCTTATCTTGGTGTATGATGTTAAGTGTGGGTCCATACCTAGTTTCTGCCATACTAATTTCTAGTTTCCCCAGCAGTTTTTGTCAAATAGTAAATTCTTATCCCAAAGTTGAGATCTTTGGGTTTGTCAAACATGAGATTGCTATAGTCATTGACAATTTTGTGATGTGAACCTAACCTGTTCCACTGATCAACTAGCCTATTTCTTAGCCATTACCATGACTGCTGCTTTATAATATAGTTTTTAGATCAGGTACAGCTAGGACACCTTCATTTGATTTTTTTCCCCCATTAATTACCTTGAAATTCTTGACCTTTTGTTCTTCCAGATGAATTTTGTTGTTATTTTTTCTAGGTCATTAAAATAGTTTCTTGGAAATCTTGGGAATCTGCTTGGTATAGCACTAAATGAATAGATTAATTTATATAGTATTGCCATCTTTATTATATTCGCTCAGCCTATCCAGGAGCACTTAATATTTTTCCAATTATTTAAATCTGACTTTATTTGTATGGAAAGTGTTTTGTAATTTTGCTCATATAATTGCTGACTTTCCTTTGGTAGATAGATGCCCAAATATTTTATGCTATTGACAGTTATTTTGAATGGAATTTCTCTTTGTATCTCTTGCAATTGGATTTTGTTGGTGATGTATAAAAATGCTGAGGATTTATGTGGATTTATGTTACTTATGGGCCCAATATCCCATCTCCTCCTCTTCTGTACCAGGTCTTTTTTTTCCCCCTTTTCATGTGAAATAATTTACAAATACTTCATTTTACTTCCTTCTGCACTCAATGGAGTTCTCATTCCTTAACTTTTTAAATTCCCTTTAATTCATCATGCACTAGCAACACATAATTATATTACTTTTAGATGCACTTAGTGATATGTTTTAGTAATTACAAGTATCATTCTCCAGTCAAAGAATGTAAGTAGTTTAGTGCATTAAAATCTGTTTGCTTTTACTTTATTTATCTATTTATTTGTTTTTATTGCTTTGTTGTTTGTTACCTATGTATGCTTCTCTTGGGTCTTAATATTAGAGATCAAAATTTTCATTTAGTGTTGCTCTTCTTATGAAAGCTTGAAATCCTGCTATTTCATATCCCCCTTAAAGTATTAGGCTTAATTTCACTGTGTAGGTGATTCTTGGTTTTAGTTTTAACTCCTTTACCTGTTGGAATATCATGTTCCATGATCTCCAGTCCATTAATGTTGCAGTTTCCAAGTCCTAAGTAATACTGATTGTGTCTTCCTGATGTTTGAATTGTTTCTTTCTGACTATTTGTTTACCCTTTCCCTTGACCTGATATTTCTGAAATTTGACTACAATGTTTTTTACCAGTTTTTAAATCTCTTTCTTTTCTCTAGTAAATGTATTTATTTTAATATGCATTGCTTTATAAATAATGTCAGGAGAGAAAAATCAGAGCAAAAGGGAAAAATGATGGGAGACATTAAAAAAAAACAGAAAAAAAGAAGTGAGCTTGGATGTGTTGATTTACATTTCAGAACTCCACCAACAGTGTATTAGTGTTCCAGTTCTCCCACATTGCATCCAACATTTATCATTATCTTTTGCAGTCATCCTGACTAATTTGAAAGGTGTGAGATGGTACTTCAGAGTTATTTTAATTTGTATTTCTCCAATCAATACTCACTTAGAGCATTTTTTCCTTATAAGTATACATGGCTTTAATTTCTATATCTAAAATTTTTCTTTTAATATCCTTTGACCATTTATGAATTGGGCAATGATTTGTTTTCTTAAAAATTTGACACAGTTCTTTATATATTTAAAAATGAGACCTTTACTAGAAACACTAGTTGCAAAGATTTGTACTTGTCTTTTATGCTGTTTCTGTTGGTTTTGTTTATGAAAAATCTTTTTTTAATTTAATGTAATGAAAGTTGTCCATTTTGTCTTTCATAATGCCTTTTAATTCTTCTTTGGTCATAAATTCATCCCTTCTCCAAAATTCTGACAGTTAAATTATCCGTTATTATCATAATTTGTGTCGTAACATTTATGCTCTAAGCATGTACCTAATTTGACTTTATTTTGGTATGGGATGCAAGATGTAGATCTGTGTTGAGTTTTTGACATGATTTTGCAGTTTTCCCAGACATTTAAATTTTGTATTGCTAAGCCAACATCCTTTATATTTTTTTATTAATTCTTTTGATATTCTTGACCTTTACTTCTTCCAGATGAATTTTGTTATTATTTTTTCTAGTTTTTTTTGGTAGTTTGATTGGTATGGCACTGAATAAGCAGATCAATTTGGCAGAATTGTCATTTTTATTATATTAGCTCAGCCTACCCATGAACAATTGCTATTTTTTCAATCTGTATCTGACTTTATATGTGTTTTGTAATTATGTTCATATAATTCTTGGTTTTGCCTTGGCAGGTAGACCCTGAGGTATTTTGTTTTGTCTACAGTAATTTTAAATGGAATTTCTCTTTCTATCTCCTGCTGCTAGGCTTTTTCCAGTAAAATATAGTAAGGCCTAAGATTTGTGCAGGTTTATGTTATATCTTGCAACTTTGCTAAAAGTCTTCATTGTTAGCAGTAGGTTTTTGGAAATTTTAGGTGGGGATTCTCTAATCATTTCATTATATCATCTGCAAAGAGTTATAGTTTTATTTCCTCATTGCCTATTCTAATTCCTTGAATTGCTTTTCCTTTTTTAATTGCTAGTCAACATTTTTAGAACAATGTAAAATCATCATGGTAATAATAGGCATCCTTATTTCACCCCTGACCTTACTGGGAATAAATTCACTTCTCCCCATTATAAATAATGCTTGTTGTTGATTTTAGATAGATACTGGATATCATTTTAAGGAAAATTGCCTCTATCTCTAAGCTCTTTAATGTTTTTAGAAATGTGTGCTATATTTTTGTCAAAAGATTTTCTCCATCTATTGAGACTACATTATAATTTCTGTTTGTTTTGTTATTGATAAAACTTTTCTGATATTGAACCAGACCTACATTCCTGGTATACTTAATCATAGTGAATTATCCTGATGATAAGTTGCTGTAATTTATTTGCTAATATTTTATTCAAAATTTCTGCATCAGTATTCATTAAGAAGATTGGTCTATAATTTTCTTTCTCTATTTTGGATCTTCCTGATTTAGGTTACAATGCCATATTTATGTCATCAAAAGAATTTAGCATTACTGATTTTTTACCTATTTTTCTAAATAATTTTACATAGCATTGGATTTTTTTTTAAGTTTGGGGAGAATTGACTTGTGAATCCATCTGGCCATGGAGATTTTTTTCTTGGGGAATTCATTAATGGCTTGATAAATCTGTTTCTAAACTGGAACTATTTAAATAATTTATTTTCTCTTCTGTTAATCTGGGTAAGTTCTATTTTTGTAAATATTCATCCATTTAAGTTAGATTGTCAAACTTGCTGCTAAATCATTGGACAAAATAGCTCCTAATTTTTCCTTTAATTTCTTTTTTCATTGGTGATAAGTTAATCCTTTTTATTTTTGATGCTAGTAATTTTGTTTTTTTCTTTCCTTTTTCTGATAAAACTAACCAAATGTTTACCTATTTTGTTGTTGTTTTTTTCATAAAACCTATTCTTAGTTTTGTTTATTATTTCAATGTGTTTTTTTAGAATTAATTGTATTAATATCTTATTTGAGTTTCAGATTTTCTAGTTTGTCATTTAATTGGATGTTTTCAATTTGTTCTTTTCTAGCGTTTTCATTGCATACCCAATTCATTGGTCACCTCTTTCTCTATTTTATTCATGTGGCTAATTAGGGATACAAAATTTCCCCTAAGAATTATTTTGGCTGCATCCCATAGGTTTTGATACATTGTCTCATTATTGTCATTCTCTTGGATGAAATTTTGGATCATTCTAAAGATTTGTTTTTTGACCCACTCATTGTTTAGAATTAGATTATTTAATTTCCAATTGTTTTTTTAGTCCATCTTTCCCTGCCTTTTATTGAATATAATTTTTATTGTGTTGTGGTCTGAAAAGGTAGCATTTACTATTTCTGTATTTCTTTTTTTTTTTAATTTTTACTTAATAATTACTTTATATTGACAGAATCCATGCCAGGGTAATTTTTTTTTTTTTTACAACATTATCCTTTGCACTCATTTCTGTTCCAATTTTTTTCCCCTCCCTCCCTCCACCCTCTCCCCTAGATGGCAAGCAGTCCTTTATATGTTGGATATGTTGCAGTATATCCTAGATACAATATATGTTTGCAGAACCAAACAGTTCTCTTGTTGCATAGGGAGAATTGGATTCAGAAGGTATAAATAACCCGGGAAGAAAAACAAAAATGCAGATAGTTCACATTCGTTTCCCAGTGTTTGTTCTTTGGGTGTAGCTGCTTTTGTCCGTCATTTATCAATTGAAACTCAGTTAGGTCTCTTTGTCAAAGAAATCCACTTCCATCAAAATATGTCCTCATACAATATCGTTGTCGAAGTGTATAATGATCTCCTGGTTCTGCTCATTTCACTTAGCATCAGTTCATGTAAGTCTCGCCAGTCCTCTCTGTATTCATCCTGCTGGTCATTTCTTACAGAACAATAATATTCCATAACATTCATATACCACAATTTACCCAGCCATTCTCCAATTGATGGGCATCCATTCATTTTCCAGTTTCTAGCCACTACAAATAGGGCTGCTACAAACATTTTGGCACAAACAGGTCCCTTTCCCTTCTTTAGTATTTCTTTGGGATATAAGCCCAATAGAAACACTGCTGGATCAAAGGGTATGCACAATTTGATAACTTTTTGGGCATAATTCCAGATTGCTCTCCAGAATGGTTGGATTCGTTCACAACTCCACCAACAATGCATTAGTGTCCCAGTTTTCCCGCATCCCCTCCAACATTCATCATTATTTTTTCCTGTCATCTTAGCCAATCTGACAGGTGTGTAGTGGTATCTCAGAGTTGTCTTAATTTGCATTTCTCTGATCAATAATAATTTGGAACACTCTTTCATATGAGTGGTAATAGTTTCAATTTCATCCTCTGAAAATTGTCTGTTCATATCCTTTGACCATTTATCAATTGGAGAATGGCTTGATTTCTTATAAATTTGAGTCAGTTCTCTATATATTTTGGAAATGAGGCCTTTATCAGAACCTTTAACTATGAAGATGTTTTCCCAGTTTGTTGCTTCCCTGCTAATCTTGTTTGCATTAGTTTTGTTTGTACAAAGGCTTTTTAATTTGATGTAATCAAAATTTTCTATTTTGTGATCAGTAATGGTCTCTAGTTCATCTTTGGTCACAAATTTCTTTCTCCTCCACAAGTCTGAGAGATAAACTATTCTATGTTCCTCTAATTTATTTATAGTCTCATTCTTTATGCCTAGGTCATGGACCCATTTTGATCTTATCTTGGTATATGGTGTTAAGTGTGGGTCCATGCCTAATTTCTGCCATACTAATTTCCAATTATCTCAACAGTTTTTATCAAATACTGAATTCTTTTCCCAGAAGTTAGGGGCTTTGGGTTTGTCAAACACTAGATTGCTATAGTTGACTATTCTGTCTTGTGAACCTAACCTTTTCCACTGATCCACTAATCTATTTCTTAGCCAATACCAAATGGTTTTGGTGACTGCTGCTTTTTAATATAATTTTAGATCAGGTACAGCTAAGCCACCTTCATTTGATTTTTTTTTCATTAATTCCCTTGAGATTCTCGACTTTTTATTGTTCCATATGAATTTTGTTGTTATTTTTTCTAGATCATTAAAATATTTTCTTGGAAGTCTGATTGGTATAGCACTAAATAAATAGATTAGTTTAGGGAGTATTGTCATCTTTATTATGTTCGCTCGGCTGATCCAAGAGCACTTAATATTTTTCCAATTATTTAAGTCTGACTTTATTTGTGTGGAGACTTTTTTATAATTTTGCTCATATAATTCCTGACTTTCCTTTGGTAGATAGATTCACAAATATTTTATGGTATCAACAGTTATTCTGAATGGAATTTCTCTTTGTATCTCTTGCTGTTGGGTTTTGTTGGTGATGTATGAAAATGTTGAGGATTTATGGGGATTTATTTTATAGCCAGCTACTTTGCTAAAATTATGAATTATTTCTAATAGCTTTTTAGTAGAATCTCTGGGGTTCTCTAAGTATACCATCATATCATCTGCAAAGAGTGATAGTTTGGTTTCCTCATTGCCTACTCTAATTCCTTTAATATCTTTCTCGACTCTTATTGCCGAGGCTAGTGTTTCTAATACGATATTAAATAATAATGGTGATAGTGGGCAACCTTGCTTCACTCCAGATCTTACTGGGAAAGGTTCCAGTTTTTCCCCATTGCATATGATGCTTACTGATGGTTTTAAATATATGCTCCTGACTATTTTAAGGAAAAGTCCATTTATTCCTATGCTCTCAAGTGTTTTTATTAGGAATGGATGTTGGATTTTATCAAATGCTTTGTCTGCATCTATTGAGATTATCATGTGGTTTTTGTTTGTTTGGTTATTGATATAGTCAATTATGCTAATAGTTTTCCTAATATTGAACCAGCCCTGCATTTCTGGTATAAATCCTACTTGGTCATAGTGTATTATCCTGGTGACAATTTTCTGTAATCTTTTTGCTAATATTTTATTTAAGATTTTAGCATCAATATTCATTAGGGAGATTGGTCTATAATTTTCTTTCTCTGTTTTCAGCCTACCTGGTTTAGGTATCAGTACCATGTCTGTGTCATAAAAAGAGTTTGGTAGGACTCCTTCAATCCCTATTTTTTCAAATAGTTTATTTAGCATTGGAGTTAATTGTTCTTTAAATGTTTGATAGAATTCACATGTAAATCCATCTGGTCCTGGGGATTTTTTCTTAGGGAGTTGGTTGATAGTTTGTTCTATTTCTTTTTCTGAGATGGGACTGTTTAGGATATTTACTTCTTCCTCTGTTAGTTTGGGCAAGCTATATTTTTGGAGGTATTCTTCTATTTCATTTAAGTTGTCCAATTTATTGGCATAAAGTTGGGCAAAGTAACTCCTAATTATTGCTCTAATTTCCTCTTCGTTACTGGCGAGTTCTCCCTTTTCATTTTTAAGACTAACAATTTGATTTTCCTCTTTCCTTTTTTTAATCAGATTTACTAAGGGTTTGTCTATTTTGTTGGTTTTTTCATAGAACCAACTCTTAGTTTTATTAATTAATTCAATAGTTTTTTTACTTTCAATTTTATTGATCTCTCCTTTTATTTTTAGAATTTCAAGTTTAGTGTTTGACTGGGGGTTTTTAATTTGTTCCTTTTCTAGCATTTTTAGTTGCAAACCCAATTCATTGACCTTCTCTTTCTCTATTTTATACAAATAGGCCTCTAGAGATATGAAATTTCCCCTTATTACCGCTTTGGCTGCATCCCATACATTTTGGTATGATGTCTCATTATTATCGTTTTCTTGGGTGAAGTTATTAATTATGTCTATGATTTGCTGTTTCACCCAATCATTCTTTAGTATGAGATTATTTAGTTTCCAATTGTTTTTTGGTCTACTTCCCCCTGGTTTTTTGTTGAATGTAATTTTCATTGCATCGTGGTCTGAAAAGGATGCATTTACTATTTCTGCCTTACTGCATTTGAGTTTGAGGTTTTTATGTCCTAATATATGGTCAATTTTTGTATAGGTTCCATGAACTGCTGAAACGAAAGTGTATTCCTTTCTGTCTCCATTACATTTTCTCCAGAGATCTATCATATCTAACTTTTCTAGTATTCTATTTACCTCTTTGACTTCTTTCTTATTTATTTTGTGGTTTGATTTATCTAATTCTGAGAGTGCAAGGTTAAGATCTCCCACTATTATAGTTTTACTGTCTATTTCTTCTTACAGCTCTCTTAATTTCTCTTTTGAGAATTTAGATGCTACACCACTTGGTGCATATATGTTTAATATAGATAGTGCTTCATTATCCATGCTACCCTTTAGCAAGATATAGTGCCCTTCCTTATCTCTTTTAATTAGATCAATTTTTGCTTTAGCTTGATCTGAGATCAGGATGGCTACCCCTGCTTTTTTGACTTCACCTGAAGCATAGTAGATTTTGCTCCAACCTTTTACCTTTAACCTGCATGTATCTCCCCGCTTCAGGTGTGTTTCCTGTAAACAACATATTGTAGGATTCTGGCTTTTAATCCATTCTGCTAACCGCTTCCTCTTTATGGGGGAGTTTACCCCGTTCACATTTATGGTTAGAATGACCAATTCTATATTACTTGCCATCTTGTTAACCCCTGTTTATGCTTTTCTCCATTCTTTCCCCTTTCCCCACTTCCCAGTATTAAGCTTGTGAGCACCACTTGCTTCTCACAGCCCTCCCTTTTTAGTATCCCTCCCCCTGCCTTAGAGTTCCTCCCCCTATCTTACCCCTTTCCCTCCCAGTTTTCGTATTCCCTTCCGCTTAGCTTATTCCTTCCCTTTTCACTTTTCCCTTCTCACTTTTCAATGAGGTGGGAGAAGTTTCACCATAGATTGAATATGTCTTAAGATTTTTCACTTAAAGCCAATTCTGAAGGCAGTAAGATACCCACTATATTCATCCCCCTCCATTCTTTCTCTCAGATATAATAGGTTTCCTATGCCTCTTCATGAGATGTAGTACCCCCACTTTACCCTTTTTCTGGTACAATGTCCTTTCCACATCAATTTCTAGAACAAGGTATACATGTATTCTTTATACATCTATATAGTCGAAATATAGTTCCCAAGATTAATCTTTACCTTTTTAGATTTCTCTTGAGTTCTATATTTGTAGATCAAACTTTTGTTAAGTTCTGGCTTTTTCATCAGAAATAGATGAAATTCGCTTACTTCGTTGAATGTCCATCTTCTTCCCTGGAAAAAGATGCTCATTCTCACTGGGTAAGTTATTTTTGGTTGTATACCAAGTTCCTTAGCCTTTCGGAATATCATATTCCAGGCCCTTCGATCTTTTAATGTGGATGCTGCCAGATCCTGGGTGATCCTTATTGTGGCTCCTTGATACTTGAATTGGGTTTTTCTAGCCGCTTGCAATATTTTTTCCTTCGTCTGAGGGTTCTGGCATTTGGCCACTATATTCCTTGGTGTTTTGATTTTAGGATCCCTTTCAGTGGGTGATCGATGAATCCTTTCAATATTTATTTTTTCCTCTGTTCCTATGACTTCTGGGCAGTTCTCTTTGATAATTTCCTGGAAAATAGTTTCCAGGCTCTTTTTTCCATCATGTTTTTCTGGAAGTTCAATGATTCTCAAATTGTCTCTCCTGGATCTGTTTTCCAGGTCTGTTGTCTTCCCCAGAAGGTATTTCACATTCTTTTCCATTGTTTGATTTTTTTGGATTTGCTTGACTGATTCTTCTTGTCTCCTCGAGTCATTCAATTCCACTTGTTCAATTCTGATTTTCAGTGAAGTATTTTCTTCACTCACTTTTTAAAAATCTTTTTCTAATTGTCCCATTGAGTTCTTTTGTTCTGTGGAATTTTTTTCCATTTCGCCAATTTTGTTTTCCAGTTCACCAATCCTATTTTTCAAGGATTTTACTTCTTTATCCACTCTCTCTTTAACTGACTTCTCCAGGCTCTTTTGCCAAGCCTACCTCTTCTTTTCCCAAGCTTCCCTCTCCTTTTGCCAAGCCTCACTCTGCTTTTCCCATTTTTCTTCTAGCTCCCTTGTGAGAGCCTTTTTAATTACTTCTATGAGGTTCATCTGTGCTGAGGAACAGATGATCTCCTCCTTTGGGGATTCACCTGGAGACAGTCTGTTTTTTGTCTCCTCAGGATTTAGAGTCTGCTCTCTATCTGTATAGAAGCTGTCAAGGGTTAAAGTCCTCTTCAGTTTCTTGCTCATTCTGTCTAATAATCAAAGACAAACTAGCAAAGAAAAACAGAAAAAACTGGAGTCTTTCTTTGGGCAAGGGGCTGGGTGTGTTACCGAGCTTCCTCTCCAGACTGCGGGGGGCAGCAGTGAGACACTAGCAGGACTGTGCTGCGCCTGCGCTCTGAGATCCCAGAGCGTGCTGAGTCACTGTGGGGTGGGTGGGGGGGAAAGGGGAGGCGGCCAGGTCCCGGGAGACTCCAGCTCTTTGGGGTCGTATTCTTCACCCCCAGTGTTTTTAGCTTCTCTGCTGGGCTGCTGACTTGCTACTGGAGAAAAGTATCCAGTCCTGTAGCGAAGCTCTCCCCACAGAGACGGCTGCAATCACTCCCCACCCCCTCTCCAGTCTGCTCCTGTGCTCTCACTGCCGCTGCCCGCCGCCTGCACCCGATCTAAAACCGTCCCAGCCCTCCTGTAAAGACAGACCTTTCTTGGCGAATCTCAAGGATGGCTTCTCTTGGTAACTATTTGTGGGTTTTTTTTTTTTTTTCAGTCAAGCATTATTTCAGAGGCTTGTAATGAAATGGATAGTGAGAGAAAGCGTGGAGCTTACACAGCTGTGTGCCTCCTCTCCACCATTTTAACCCTGGCCAATTAAATTTTTAAGTGAGTTAGGTTCATTGGATTTTTTTTTTATTTCACAAAATCTGTTTTTCAATGAGTTGGTTTCTTTTTCAAATCCATTTTGTATAGAATTATATGATTTTTCCATTTCTTCAAATCTATTTTGTAAAGAGTTATATGATTTTTCCATTTCACTAAATCTATTTTAAGCATTTTTCTTCAGATTATGTTTCAGTTTCCTTTTCCCATTCTTATTTCTTTCCCTCATTTTTCTTCTAACTCTCTTTTTAACTCATATCATCCTTCAGGACATCATCTTAAAAAATTACTTTTTGTGTCCTTAGGATTTGAAGTCTTGTCTTCATAAAAAGTATCTATGGTCACAATTCTTTTTTTGCTTTTTTGATCATTTTTAATGGTTGATGTCTGCTGTTAGGAAAAAGGAGACATTGTCCCAGGTTTCCTCTACAGGTAACAGTGGCTTTAAGGCTTTACACTGCCCTGGGTCAGTGCTGCTGGCTTTCATTCCTGTGCTGGATGGCCATGACCAAGACCTGCCTGATTTGGGGAAAGAAGCTCACTATTTTCCTTTTTATATTTGTGTTGGATGTCTCACAGCTAATATGTTCATCCATTGGCTTTTGAACCAGGATGGAATAGCTAATAGTGCTGTATTTTGGCTAAGAACATACCAATACATTCTTTGGTAAGTGGACACCATGTTACCCTGGGTCCATTCATTTAGCTTCCTCTCCCCTCAACTCCCATCTCTGAGCCTGATTGAAACCAATATTTTTCTGAAGTTCTTCCAAAATATCCTCTACTGAAAATTTGTTCAAAATATTTGTGGGTTCTGTCGCTCCAAAATCAGTTCAGAAGCTTGATTTGGTGTCAATCCAAGGAATGCTAAGAAGAGCTCAGGTAAAGACTTTTCTACTCTCTGAAATCTTGGCTCTGCTGAAAAAAAATTAAGCCAGTTATTTCAATCACAGTTTGTGTCATCTATGTTTTGGGCATTAAACTAAATGCTGAGCATATTAAGAAAAGCACTGTATTGGAGCTATGATTCAGTTCTTAAATATAAGTTTGAAGAGAAGGATAGTTTTTGCCTTTTGTTTAATCTCCTTCCCTTAGCACAGTGTTGGCACACAATAGGTGCTTAATAAATATTGATTGATTGGATGAATTATATTGTATTGTAGTAGGAAAAAAGTGGTTTGGAGTCAGAAGATATAAATTTGAATCTCAAAAGGAAGGTAATTGGGTGGCACAATTGGTAGACAAGAGAGCCTGGAGTTCAGCTTAAACTAGCTATGTGATCTTGGGCAAGTGAGGATATTTCCTGACTACCTACTATTTTGGCTCTGTGACTTTTGTTAAAGTTCCTTCAAAACTTTGGCCTTCATTTCATTCTTTCTATAAAATAAAAAAAATGGATTAGATGATTGCTAAGGTCTCTTTCAGTTCTACACCCTAGGATCATATGTCTAAGTGGCTTTTAAAGATGCTTCAAAGTAAGCTATCTACTTTTGGAAATGAAGTGATATACATACAATGAGATAATTGAGTAGTAATGGAGAGGAAATCTGATAGTAGCATATGGTTGTTTGAAGATAAATAGGCTTTAAAGAACCAATTTCAGTTTTTCATTGGAATAGATTTTTGACATTTTCCACATGTTGTTATGAAATGGCAAAGAAACCCCTGTACAGAGATGTACAAATTTGCTAAACTTAAAAAATCCTTTATTTTCCCACGCAAATTTCCTCTGAAAATAAATGTTCATTTTGTTAATAATAACGTAAAAGTATATGTTGCCTTCCAAGGTAATTTAATACATTATTATATTATCATAATACTTACTCAATGAAATTATATATAAATGGGTTATCTCATTTAATACAGACTTTTAGTGTCATATGCTTATTAAGAGGAAGATATCTTAGACTTGAATCAAAATTAACACAAAACTATAGAATTTACAACTACTAAAGATATTAAAATCAATTTTCTACCACCCTCATTTAACATATGAATCCTCAGATATAGAAAGATGTGAATTGTTAAAATCACATATGTAGCCAATGACAAAGGCAAGCCTCAGTTGTAAGAATTCCAGCTGCAGTTCTAGTTCTTTTAGTACATATCTCTTTAATTGTCTCCAAAGCCAGTATTCTTGGATTTTGATAAATTACAGATAATCTGAAGAAGAGTGTCCGAGATAGTAAAGGTATCATAGGGTCATCGATTTAGAAGTGCAAAGGACCATGGAGTTTATCTTCCTGGATCTCCCTATGTTATCCTCCACTTCAAACCAGAAACAGGATTCCTGCTCTAGGATTCTCAGGCTGTTTTGATGAGCATTGCCCTTCAAGATCCAGCTCCACTAACATTTCCCAGCAATCTGTATTCACTGTGCCCTGAATTTCTGTTTCTATATCTATTCTAAAGTACTATCAGTTTTCCACCCCCACCACCCAAGACTCTAAATTCTGATCAATAAGCAGTCATTGATCTTACCTGAGCCTATTTAACTTTTTCTCATGGAACATAGCATTTTTTTGTCATTGAACATAAAACTTTTTTTGTTGAGCCATTTTTCTCATTTCTAATTCTTCATGACTCTGTTTGGAGTTTTGTGGGAAAGATACTAGAATGGTTTAACATTTTTTTTTCTCCTGCTCATTTTACTGATGAGGAAACTGAAGCAAAGAGAGTTAAGTGACTTGTTCATGATAACAAAGATAGTAAGTGTTTGAGTCTTGAATTGAACTGGGTTTTTTTTCTGATTCCTGGACTGGCACCCTAGCTACTCTACTATCTAGTTGCCCTAGCTTAGAGAACATTAATCAACTGAATACTACCATTTATGATAAAGATTTATTAGGATTTACCCTGTGACTTCTTCTATATGTTCTGAGTTCCTCATCAAAATGTGTATATGTGTGTGTGTGTGTGTGTGTGTGTGTGTGTGTGTGTGTGTCATGGCTTATACCTTAGGAAGACCAATGTGACAGTTGAATGGAAAGTAGAGTAGAATGGGAAGATATTTGATATGGGAAGACCAAGAAGCAGGCTACCACAAGAATCTAGGCAAGAGGTGATGAGGACTTGGTCCTAGATAGTAGCAATATAAGTGAAAGGAAGGAAGTGTATTTAGGAAATATTACAATGGTAAAAATCAATAGGATTTTGCAAAAGTTTGGATGTGGTTTTAAGGAAATGAGACTGAAACCTCAACAGTAATATGAAAGTTAAAAATTCAGTTTTAGATAAATTGAATTTAAGCTATTTATTGGACATTCAGTTTGAGATGCCCCATAGGAAGTTGGATATTCATATCTGCAGGTTAGGAAAGAAGTTAGGAATAAATAAATAGACTGAGATTTATCAGTGCAGAAAATATAATTGAATCATATACCTGGCACTGTGCTAGTTCTGGTCACATGAAAGTCATTAAGTAAATAGTCCTTGTCTTCAAGAACATTATATTTCTTACTTTCTACTGAATGTGTATGAGGGAACAGGGGAGAGGTAGGACATTTATAAATAGAGAAATCAGGTCAAAGGATATGAACAGACAATTTTCAGAGGATGAAATTGAAACTATTACCACTCATATGAAAGAGTGTTCCAAATTATTATTGATCAGAGAAATGCAAATTAAGACAACTCTGAGATACCACTACACACCTGTCAGATTGGCTAAGATGACAGGAAAAAATAATGATGAATGTTGGAGGGATGCGGGAAAACTGGGACACTAATGCATTGTTGGTGGAGTTGTGAACGAATCCAACCATTCTGGAGAGCAATCTGGAATTATGCCCAAAAAGTTATCAAATTGTGCATACCCTTTGATCCAGCAGAGTTTCTATTGGGCTTATATCCCAAAGAAATACTAAAGAAGGGAAAGGGACCTGTTTGTGCCAAAATGTTTGTAGCAGCCCTATTTGTAGTGGCTAGAAACTGGAAAATGAATGGATGCCCATCAATTGGAGAATGGCTGGGTAAATTGTGGTATATGAATGTTATGGAATATTATTGTTCTGTAAGAAATGACCAGCAGGATGAATACAGAGAGGATTGGCGAGACTTACATGAACTGATGCTAAGTGAAATGAGCAGAACCAGGAGATCATTATACACTTCGACAACGATATTGTATGAGGACATATTTTGATGGAAGTGGATTTCTTTGACAAAGAGACCTAACTAAGTTTCAATTGATAAATGACAGACAAAAGCAGCTATACCCAAAGAACGAACACTGGGAAATGAATGTGAACTATCTGCATTTTTGTTTTTCTTCCCGGGTTATTTATACCTTCTGAATCCAATTCTCCCTATGCAACAAGAGAACTGTTTGGTTCTGCAAACATATATTGTATCTAGGATATACTGCAACATATCCAACATATAAAGGACTGCTTGCCATCTAGGGGAGGGGGTGGAGGGAGGGAGGGGAAAAAAAATCGGAAAAGAAACGAGTGCAAGGGATAATGTTGTCAATATAAAGTAATCATTAAATAAAAATTAAAATAAATAAATAAATAAATAAATAAATAAAATTTAAAAAATAAATAAAAAATAGAGAAATCAATACAAAAAAATTACATGAGTATATAAATATTATATGTGTATAATATGTGTGTATGTATATAATTTATGTATATAGACATTAAATATAAAGGAATTTGGGATTAAATTCTAACAACATAAGGAATCAGGAAAGACCTTGTATAGTGTGTAACAATTAAATTGTGTCTTGGAGGGAGCTAGAAAGTTCTAAGATAGAGATGAAAAAGAACATTATTTTAGGCATAGGCTGTACAGAACCGCGCGCACACACACACACACACACACACACACACACACACAAAGAGGAAAGATTGCAGCATATGATAAGTGACTGACATAATTGTAATTGTTTAGCCTGCAGCAAAACAGACTTCAGGACAATGAATATGATAACTATCTTTGATTGTCTGAAGGACTGCTACATCAAAGAGGAATTAAATTTGTTCTCTTTGACTCCAAAAGGCACAACCAGGAGTCTTAGATCAACAATATATAAAGACAGATTTAGATTTTGGGTAAAGAAAATATTTCTAAAATTTCAAAGTATTCTAAAGTACAATGATTTTTTTGAGAAGTTGTGAATTCCCCTCAATAGATTTCATAAGAAATGAGTGACCACTTGTATCTGATAAAGAAATTGTTTAGATTTGGGTTGGACTAAAATTTATCTAATATTTGAAATATTCTTCCACAGCTACCTTTTGGTTTGAAAAATTTGAACCGCTGTCACTCACATAAAGTTCAACTTGCTTATGATCAATGATGTCATGTTAATTGAATTAAAGGGACTTATGGAATCTTCTCGGTTGAATCATAGATCATTTTCCAATAGCCCCTTCATTATTCTACTGCCTCCCCATCCTGTATATAAGAAATAGCTAAATTTCAGTGGTAATGGTCATTGTGTGTCTCCAACTATACTATTATTTTGGCCTCTGAAAGTAGTTTCCATGTGACTGCACCATGGAAAACAAGCTGTCATTGCTGTGCTTTCATTCCCAGCTGTACCATCTTCCACTTATAGTCAGAATCTCATCTTTTAGGCCATTAAAGCTTTATCTTTTCATCAAAAATATGCATGAAACAGTAGCAGCTCTGAGGAACAATTTCCTTCTTTTTAAAATGCTGTGTGTGTGTGAATATGTGTGTATGTGTGTGTGCAGTCACACAAAGCCTACAAAGCAGTAACATTAAGAAAAATAATTTACAGACAAAAAAGAAAAATTTTCTGAACAGAACCTGAAAGTCTTCCATGTGTGAGTAAATATACTGAAAGTCATAGTTTCTATCCATATTATGTTTACTTAAAAACCCTATTTTAGCCATAAATGCATACGTTCTTGAAGCTTGAAAGGATGACTATGTTCATCAAATTCAATCTCTACTATGTTGCAGGGATCCCTTATACAATTACTTGGACTAATTTTGGATTGAACCATTTAATTTCAGTGTTATGCATTAAATAGAAGAAGAAAAATTTATCATAATTGATTACAATGTGTCTTAAGTTTTCATATGTAAAATATTGTTGACTTTTGAAATTAGAATTAGAAATGTTCTCGTAATGTAAATTTCATTTCCTAATTTTCAGGATATAGATAGGGTAGAACATGACATGCCAGATGAAAGTAGGGACTCTTGTGGTGGATTGAGAAATAAGGAGAGATTGATGATTGGGATGTGGCCACATTGTATCCAGTCATTTTTCTCTACTAAAAACTTAACAAGTTCTTGTGTCCTCTGGAGACACAACCAAGATGCCAGTAGACCCACTAGATATAGCAAAATGATCCAAAGATAGGAAAATAATTGGGAATCAAGATAGCAAAAATAACATGGAGCAGAATCACATCTGAGATAAATGAATTGAGTGAATCAAAGTGATTATCAGAATGTGGGACAAATGGGTCTTCCAAGCTCTGCTTACAATCACTTTCTCCTTCATGCTTGTGTGGAACTGGGTGATTTATAGGATAATACTAAACTTCTAATTATGTAAGTGGGTCAGTGAGACTTTATGCTAACTGTGCTTTATCTCTTTTGTTTTACTAAGTATGTTCACTTCAACAAAAAAATAATTTTTATATATATAATGAGAAGCACAACAGGGATTGGGATGAAAAAAAAAAGAGTTTTGTGCAAGATGTGTGAGGTGTCAAAATGAAACAAAATCTGATTAAATAAAATGGAAACTAACTCCTAAATCAAGGATGGTTCACCTGTGGTTTCTGAACTTTGGGGAGGGAAGAGTTATTATTTTGATAATTGTGTTTTAATATAATTGACTTTCTTTGTAATACTATATTATTTTATGTACTTAAGAACGTTATTCTGAGAAATCATTACTAGATTATTTATGGGGTCTACGACACAAAATAAAGTTAACCACTACTCTAGAAGGACAGAAAATTGGTAGTATTCACAAAGGGCAGAAAAGTGAGAGCTAACTCTCTGAGTGCCATAAAGGGTTTGGTAGTTATGAAAAAGTGGTCTCAGTAAATATGATAGATAATCATAAATTCTGGATTGACAGTAGTTGTTTTTATCTAAGCAGGTCATCTTATCCATTGCAGGTCTTAATTAGAGAGCAACTTCATTTATGCCACAAATGTGGCTTCTTTTAAAAGTTTTAAAAATTCATATTATTTTTTGGAAATTGAATTATTGTAATTTAATGAGATCATGATTTATAGCAACCTGTAATATTATTTGTAATGCAAGCAATTCTAATCATAGCTTGTGGGTTTTGATTCAACAAGGACTGGGTCCAAATTGTGCTTTTTGTCACTTAATGAATGTACGAACATCAGAAAATCATTTATCTTCCTCTGTAATGGGCTGAGGCTTGAGTTGATGCACTGAGGACCCAAGCACATGAGGCTAAATAGTAATTGGACCATACTCTATTAATATATATGCTTGGAGAAAGAATGGCCCCCGCCCACTCTTTGTGCAAGTCCTTATGTGTTGTATAGGAAATGACAATTTTGGTGGGTGGAGACAGGGGAATGGAAAGGAAAGCAGAAGAGGAGACTGCTGGCTGGTGTCTTGACACAGCTGCTCACATTGGCATTGCGACGGCCCTTCAACTCCACTCTCCCTCTGCTAGCTGGTTTCCTGTCGCAGCTGCCCATATTGCTATTGCAATCCTTCCTGCCCATATTGCTATTGTGATCCCTGCTCACTTCTACTGAGAATAAAGATTGAATATTTTTCCCTTAACCTAAATTCCTGACTCCAACTGATTTTAAATACATGGTCATCACATTTGGCACCCAAGCATGGAAACCAAGGACCCTACTTTCACTGAAGAAGTCTCCAGTGAACCAGGAACTTAAGTGAGTATAATAGACTAAACTAGTAACCTTTTTTGGCTGAAATGGGACAGATGCTAGCTAAAGATTCTCCATCCCCCACCCCATCCCCACCCCATCCCCACTACCCCTACCCCCACCCAGGAGTGGTGCTATAGAAAGCCTGCTTAAGCAGATAGAAGATCAAGGGCTACTTGTAACTTGGACCAGGCAGCTAGACTTCTGGGTACATTAAAACACACCTCCCCTTGGTTCTTAGAGGAAGAGCAAATCTCTCCAGATAATTGGGCATTGATTGGTCAACAGCTCTCCGCATATTACAATGAAAACGGTCCTCATTCAATTTCCATTGAGGCATTCTATTTATACAATATAATACAGTTGGCCTTAAGATACCTTTTAAGTTCTAGAAGAAAAGGGAAAAAAAAAAAAAAACTCAAGGAATAGCCAAATGGGGAAGCCTGAGATAAAGGAAGAAGACAAAGAACAGATTAATGACCATATCCCCACAGGGCAGGGAGACTTAAGTGAAGCTCAAGCGTGTGATGAATCTGAGGCAGCTTCAACCCCATGTAAGGAGCAAGTAATTGACTCTCCTCTGTCAACTCCACCCTCTGGGATGGAGAGGGATAGTGGAGGGGGGCAGTGACAGCACCAGCACCTCCCCCCAGCATTCAGCCACTCCTATGACTAAATTGCAAAAGGGACTAATTAAGGCCAAAGAGGAAGAGAGAAATGTATCAGAATTTCAACACCACATTTTTCCTGTAATTCAACAGTTTAATTCTTCAGGTCAAGAAAGTAGAAAATATGCTCCTTTTGATATAGAAATCCTCAAAGACCTGAAAAAGGCTTGCACTCTTTATGGGGATACATCAGCTTATGTTAAGATGTTATTACAAATTTTGGCTTTTGAAATCTTGATTCCTAATGACTGGAAATCTATAGCAAGGATATGCTTAAAACCTGGACAAAACTACTTGTGGCTTTCTGAATATAGTGAGCTCTGTAGGATACAAGCCCAACAAAATAGTCAAAGTGGAGTTCATGCTGCAATCACCTGTGACCTACTAACAGGTGTAGGTCCTTAAGCAGATGTTGAAATACAGATTAATTATTCTATAGCATCATATGAGCAAATTGCTGCTAATGCTATCAAAGTGTGGGCTTCTCTCCACAATAAAGATGACAAGGGTGGGCTCTTCACAAAAATAACACCAGGGCCAAATGAACCCTTTGCTGACTTTGTGGGGCGTTTGCAGACAGCTATTACAAGAACAAATGGGGAAAATGCAATAACAGACATTTTGATAAGGCAACTTGGTAAGGAAAATGCTAATGAGGTTTGCAGAAGAATTATACTAGGACTGCACAAGGATGCTCCTTTAGAGGAGCTCATAAGATGCTGTGCCATAGTGGGCACAAATGCCTTTTATAGCCAGGCTATGATGCAGACTCCCCAAAATCCAAACATGAGAAGACAGGGTCCCTCCTGGCAAGGGACTTCCAGAGAGACTCGTAGATGCTTTCAGTGTGGAAAAGTAGGGCATCTGAAAGCTCAATGTTGGTATAGAGATAGAATGGGAAAACAGGATGGAAGAACAAGACCCATTACCCTATGTCCAAAATGCAACAGAGGCTTCCATTGGGCCTCAGAATGTAGACAGATTCAGGGAAATGGGATGAGGGGCCCAGCCCCAGGGCCCAAGGCAAAAAACACCTGGGGCATGATGGCAGCCAATGGTGCACCCAGAGAGTGCCTAGAAGTCCAGTACCCAGACATGACCAATCAGCCAGAAAGCCATATGATGGGAGAAGAGGATTATACAATCAACCAGCCAGGAAGCAAACTGATGGGAGAAAGGAATTACAGTAGGGGAGAATAGAGCTGTATGCAGCTAGGACAACTGAGATACTCCCTGGAGAGGTGAAATCTGTTCCTCTTCAGCCTATGGATCACTTACCTCCAGGCACAGTAGGCTTGACCATTTCACCTCCTTTTTGTACGTACAAAACAGTGTCCATCCACACACTGATGTGGGAAATTGAGGAATGTGTAAATAATATCCTAGTCACTAATACAGGTAGACAATGTGTGACTTGTCACCCAGGAGAAATAGTAGCATCAGGTGTACTCATACAGAATCCTAATAAGCAACCTGGTGATAGTCACCCAGATTCTGACTCCGGACCACAAAATCCAGGAATATACTGGACAGCAGCTGTAACAGCTGACCGACCTATGCTCACAATCTATATAAATGGCCTACCATTAGAAGTATTGGTAGACACAGGTCTAATACTTTTCTTAACATTGAACCAACCCTACATTCGTGGTATAAATCCCATTTGGTCTTGTTGTTTTATCCTGGGGACGACATTCTGTAATATCTTTGCTAATATTTATTTAAGATTTTTACATGAATATTCATTAGGAAAATTGCTCTATATTTTCTTTTTCTGTTTTGTCTTGTATTGGCCTATCCTTCCCTTTTCCCCCTTTCCCCTCCCACTTTCCTATAAGGTGAGGGAAGTTTCTCTGCAAAACCAAATATGTCTAACAATTTCTCTTTGAGCCAAATCTGATGAGAGTAAGATTCATACAATATTCATCCCCCTTCCTGCTTTCCCTCAAATATAATAGGTTTTCTTTGCCTCTTCATGAGGTGTAATGTCCCTCCACTTTCCCTTTTTCCCAGTATAATCTCCTTTCTACCTCTAGTTTGTTTTTTATATTATAACAGTAGAATTAAATTATACATGCACTCTATAGATATGCTCACAATAGAAATACAGTTCTCAAGAATTCTTTTCTTTTTACCTTTTTATCCTCTTGAGTTCTATATTTGGAGATCAATTTTTTGTTTATCTCTGTTCTTTTCATTAGAAATGAATGGAATTAATCTGTTTTGGTGAATGTCCATCTTCTTCCCTGAAAAAAATATGCTCTTTTCAGTGGGGCAGTTTGTTCTTAGCTAAATTCCAAGTTTCTTTGTCTATTGGAATATCACTTTCCAGGCCCTTTGATCCTTTAAAGTGGCCATTGTTAGGTCTTGGGTTATCTTTATTGTGCCTCTTCAGTATTTGAATTATCTTTTTTTTTTTTCTGGAAGCTTGCAATAATTTTTCCTTGGTGCAGTAGTTCTGAATTTTAGCCAGGATATTCCTTGGAATTTTAATTTTAGAGTCTCTTTCAGGAGATGTTCAGTGAATTCTTCCAATGGTTATCTTACCTTCTGAATCTTGAACATCAGGGCAGATTTTTTTTTTTTGACGATTACTGTAATGACCACATATTTAAAATCAGCCAGAATCAGGAATTCAGGTTAAAAGAAAAATCTTCAATCTTTAATTAAGTGAAGATGTGAATAAGGATTACGATAGCAAATATAGGCAAGAAAGATTGCAATAGCAATATAGGCAGCTGTGACAGGAAGCCAGCTAGCAGAGAGAGAGACCTGAGCTGAAAAACCATCGCAATCGCAATCACAAAATGCTAGCAGTCTCTCTTTCCCCTTCCTTTTCCACTTCCCTGCCTCCACCCACCAAAATCTTCATTTCCTATACAACACATCAGGACTTGCACAAAGAGTGGGCGGGGGCCATTCTTTCTCCAAGCTTATATATTAATAAAGTATGGTCCGATTACTATTTAGCTTCATGTGCTTGGGATCTCAGTGCATCAACTCAAGCCTCAGCCCATTACATCGGCGCTTTCTTTTGTTTTAGAACACAGGTGGTCATGCCATCCCTGACTCCTCAGGCAGGTCAGAGCCCCCAAGGGGAGGTGTCACACCCTCCCTGACTTCTCAGGAAAGGAGGTGAAAACACCAAAAAGGAGGTGATCATGACCCCCCTGACGTCTCAGGAAGGGAGGTGAAAGCACTAAAAAGGAGATAATCACGCCCTCCCTGACATCTCAGGAAGGGAGAAGAAAAGCACCAAAGGGAAGTGGGAGGTACTAGCAGGTTTCTGGGCCAAAGGGTCTTATTATGCACAAACCCATCAGCATGGGAAGTATTACACAAGCACATAGCAACAGCGCAGAGGCTATTAGTGATGACTCTCCCCACAGTCAGTACAGGCTTGATGTGGTATAACAAACATGAATTATATACCCAAGTAACGGTATAACAAACAATATAAATCAACATTGTGTTGTAAAAGATTGCCAGAAGTACTAGAAGGAGAATATATAAACAGGAGTCACACATACACCTTCTTCAGCAGCCAAGAGATAGTCCAAAACCAATCTATTGTCCATTGCATCACATATCAGGGAATCCAATGATCCCCCCAAGTTTTTGAAGTCCAGCAAAAGTCTTTTTATGTCTTAGGGAACCCAATGATTCCAGCAGATTTTGAAGTCCTGTAAGTCTTATCATTTCTCAGAAAATCCAGTGATTCCTGAGGGCTTTCAAGTCTTATGTCTCAAAGAATCCAATGATTGCTGAGGGATTTAAAGTCCTACAACAATCTAATGTCTCAGAGAATCCAATGATTTCTGAGGGTTTTAAAGTCCAATGATTTTCTATGTCCATGAGTCAAATGCCATAACTGCCACGCTCTTTCAATGGTTAGCACAATCAGCAACAGAACCACCCAATGTTTCTTGGGTCTTCTCCTTCGTTTCAAGGGTCTGCTCTGTCTCTCTGCGATGGACAAGGTGAATATGGCTCATTGACATCCATCTGATTCCTTCTCCACCTGTAGAGATACAAGCAAACCCTCTCCCCCAAGCAGTTAGCCTATCTGGTCCCTTCCATTCACCACTTTCTGGGTCTCTCCACATCACCTGGCGATTATCTAAAGATAGTGGAGCTGCTCGCACTGGACATTGCCCTTCCGGTGGGTTATAAAACCTGTCTGCCGGAGACAGTGTATCTTTGTCAAAAATCAAGAAGTTAATTTGCATAAAGTGCTAGATGTAGTAGTTCTCTAGGGTTACCTGTGGCTCCCCCTTTCTTTTGTTTTTGGAGCAGCATCTTAATGTCTTTGTTTCTCCACTCTACTATTGCCTGTCCTTGAGGATTAAAGGGTATGCCAGTGGTGTGTAAAATCTTATACTGTGCACAAAAGTGTGCAAAATGTTTGGAAGTGCATGCAGGACCATTGTCTGTTTTTATTGCTTCTGGCACACCCATAATGGCAAATGCTTGCATGAGGAATTCAGTGACCACTCGGGCTGTCTCTTTTGCTGCTGGTATGGCAAAAGTAAATCCTGAAAAGGTGTCTACCACAATATGGATAAAAGACAGATGACCGAAAGATTTATAATGGGTCACATCCATTTGCCAGATTTCATTGGGTCTCAAACCACGAGGGTTCTTCCCTGGAGGCAGTGTAGAAGCGTGGAAAGGAAGGCAAGCTGTACAGCTTTTTACTATGCTCCTAGCTTCCTCTTTTGTAATCCCAAATTGTAAAAGCAAAGCTCGAGCAGCCTGATGGTATTAGAATGGGATTCCTGGACCTCCTGAAATAAAGGCATACTGGCTAACATAGTTAAAAGGCTATCTGCCTTTGAATTCCCATCAAAAATAGGACCTGGAAGTCCACTATGTGAGTGGACATGCAAGATATAAATCTTAACTGGATATTTTCTCACTTGCTCCTGAAGTTCCTTAAAGAGCTGATATATATTAGAAGCTGCAAATTTTATTTGGGCTGTGGCAATTCTTTGTACTACTGAATAGGCTGAATCAGATATTATATTTATGTCTCCTGGGTAATAAGTAAGAGCTAACATGATTGCATATAATTCATTCTGCTGAGTGGACTGAAAAGGAGTTCTGACTACTCTCTTTATAGTTAAGTCATGAGAGTATACAGCACAAATATTGTGTTGTGACACATCTGTAAAGATAGTTGGTCCTTTAAGAGGAACTTTAGAAACTTTTTCTTCAAGAATCCATCGCCAATTACGTAAAAGTCTGGTTATCTTTAATGGAGACCCATGTGTAAAATTCGGAGCCATGGCTAATAAAATTTGCCACTCTGGGATGGTCTCACAACACACATTAATTTGTGTATTGGTGTAAAAGGTGTATATCTTATCAGGTCTTGCCCCAGATAATTGTACTGCTTGCTTAATGGCCTTTAATAAAATTCTAGCCACAAGCACTGGGTAAGGGGTCAGGCTTTGTTCTAGTTGTGCCGGGAGGTTAGCCCACTCTATCACACTGTCTCCTTGATGAAGGACTGCTGTGGGTGCCTCTTGTATGGCAAAAACTGATATTTCCAAGGGGTTTTGAGTGACTCTTTCAACCACATTGGATAAAGCCAGTTCAACTTTTCTCAAAACCTCTTGAGTTTCTTTTGTAAGTTGGTGTGATGAATTTAAAGCACTGTCTCCCCTTAAAATGTCATATAATGATTGTAACTGATAGGTAATCAAGCCTAACACTGGTCGCATCCATTGGATATCTCCTATCAATTTCTGAAAATCATTTAAGATGTTTAGCTTTTCTGTTCTTAAGGACAGTTTTTGTACTGTAGGCACCTTAGGGTATACTTCATATCCTAAATATTGAAAAGGAGCATGTCTTTGAATTTTCTCTTCAGCTATATATAATTTGTAGTATCTTAGTGTTTCTATGGTCTTTTGTAGACATGCTTCTAACATTTGTTCCTCAGGTGCACATCCCAATATATCATCCATATAATGTAATAGCATAACTTTTGGAAATGCTTTTCTTATTGGAGCAAGAGCAGCAGCAACATACATTTGACACATAGTGGGGCTGTTTTTCATTCCCTGTGGCAAAACTGTCCATTCATATCCTTTATAAGGCTCAGCTAAGTTAATGCTGGGCACTGAAAAGGCAAATCTTTTCATATCCTCCTTATTCAGAGGGATAGAATAGAAACAATCCTTAATATCGATGACCCAAAGAGGCCACTCTCTAGGCACTTGAGTAGGAGATAGAAGTCCAGGCTGAAGAGTTCCCATAGTTTCCTTCTATTCATTCACTTAAATCAGTGAGCATCCTCCTTTTTCCCGATTTCTTTTTTACAACGAACACTGGGGAATTCCAAGGACTTAGAGAAGGTTGTAAATGCCCTTGTTCAAGCTGCTCCTGTACTATATCTAATAAGGCCTGAATTTTATCGCTACTTAAGGGCCACTGTTCTATCCACACTGGTGTATCAGTTTTCCATTGGATAGGAGCAGGTGAAAGTGTTGGCAGGTCTTCAACAGCAGCCCTGCTTAAAAAACTGAAGTAGTCATTTTTAACCCTAATTGTTGTAAAATGTCTCTTCCCCACAGATTGATGGGGATTTTTCAACTATAAAAGGAGTAAAAACTCCTGTTTTGCCTTCAAAAGTCCATCTCATAGGGGCAGCACTAACTTCAGCTGCTATTGATCCTCCTACTCCAGACATATAGGTGTCTGCTTTAATCTTTGGCCAGTGACTGGGCCAACTGGCACCTCTAATAACTGTACGATCTGCACCTGTGTCTAACAATCCTTCCAATGGTAGGCCATTTATATAGATCGTGAGGATAGGTCGGTCAGCTGTTACAGCTGCTGTCCAGTATATTCCTGGATTTTGTGGTCTGGAGTCAGAATCTGGGTGACTATCACCAGGTTGCTTATTAGGATTCTGTATGAGTACACCTGATGCTACTATTTCTCCTGTGTGACAAGTCACACATTGTCTACCTGTATTAGTGACTAGGATATTATCTACACATTCCTCAATTTCCCACATCAGTGTGTGGATGGACACTGTTTTGTACGTACAAAAAGGAGGTGAAATGGTCAAGCCTACTGTGCCTGGAGGTAAGTGATCCATAGGCTGGAGAGGAACAGATTTCACCTCTCTAGGGAGTATCTCAGTTGTCCTAGCTGCATACAGTTCTATTCTCCCCTACTGTAATTCCTTTCTCCCATCAGGTTGCTTCCTGGCTGGTTGATTGTGTAATCCTCTTCTCCCATCATATGGCTTTCTGGCTGATTGGTCATGTCTGGGTACTGGACTTCTAGGCACTCTCTGGGTGCACCATTGGCTGCCATCATGCCCCAGGTGTTTTTTGCCTTGGGCCCTGGGGCTGGGCCCCTCATCCCATTTCCCTGAATCTGTCTACATTCTGAGGCCCAATGGAAGCCTCTGTTGCATTTTGGACATGGAATATTGGGTCTTGTTCTCCCATCCTGTTTTCCCATTTTGTTTTTATAGCAACATTGAGCTTTCAATTGCCCTAATTTTCCACACTGAAAGCATCTACGAGTCTCTCTGGAAGTCCCTTGCCAGGAGGGACCCTGTCTTCTCATGTTTGGATTTTGGGGAGTCTGCATCATAGCCTGGCTATAATAGACATTTGTGCCCACTGTGGCACAGCATCTTATGAGCTCCTCTAAAGGAGCATCCTTGTGCAGTCCTAGTATAATTCTTCTGCAAACCTCATTAGCATTTTCCTTTCCAAGTTGCCTTATCAAAATGTCTGTTATTACATTTTCCCCATTTGTTCTTGTGATAGCTGTCTGCAAACGTCCCACAAAGTCAGCAAAGGGTTCATTTGGCCCTAGAGTTATTTTTGTAAAGAGCCCACCCTTGTCATCTTTATTGTGGAGAGAAGCCCACACTTTGATAGCATTAGCAGCAATTTGCTCATATGCTGCTATAGAATAATTAATCTGTATTTCAACATCTGCTTAAGGACCTACACCTGTTAGTAGGTCACAGGTGATTGCAGCATGAACTCCACTTTGACTATTTTGTTGGGCTTGTATCCTACAGAGCTCACTATATTCAGAAAGCCACAAGTAGTTTTGTCCAGGTTTTAGGCATATCCTTGCTATAGATTTCCAGTCATTAGGGATCAAGATTTCAAAAGCCAAAATTTGTAATAACATCTTAACATAAGCTGATGTATCCCCATAAAGAGTGCAAGCCTTTTTCAGGTCTTTGAGGATTTCTATATCAAAAGGAGCATATTTTCTACTTTCTTGACCTGAAGAATTAAACTGTTGAATTACAGGAAAACGTGGTGTTGAAATTCTGATACATTTCTCCCTTCCTCTTTGGCCTTAATTAGTCCTTTTTGCAATCTACTCAAAGGAGCAGCTGGATGCAGGGGGGGAGGTGCTGGATGCAGGGAGGGAGGTGCTGGATGCTGGGGGGGAGGTGCCGGTGCTGTCACTGCTCCCCCCCCCCACTACCTCTCCTCCCTCCATCCCTGAGGGTGGAGTTGATGGAGGAGAGTCAATTACTTTCTCCTTAGGTGGGGCTGAAGCTGCCTCAGATTCACCACACCCTTGAGCCTCACTTAAGTCTCCATGCCCTGTGGGGATATGGCCATTAATCTGTTCTTTGTCTTCCACCTTTATCTCAGGCTTCCCCATTTGGCTATTCCTAGAGTTTTTTTTTTCCTTTTCTCCTAGAACTTAGGCGGTATCTTAAGGCCAACTGTATCATATTGTATAAATAGAATGCCTCTATGGAAATTGAATGAGGACCGTTTTCATTGTAATATGCAGAGAGCTGTTGACCAACCAATGCCCAGTTATCTAGAGAGATTTGCTCTTCCTCTTAGAACCAAGGGGAGGTGCGTTTTAATGTACCCAGAAGTCTAGCTGCCTGGTCCCAAGTTACAAGTAGCCCTTGATCTTCTATCAGCTTAAGCAGGCTTTCTATAGCACCACTCCTGGGTGGGACTGGGAGTGGGGTGGTTGGGGTTGGGGATGGAGAATCTTTACCTAGGATCTGTCCCATTTCAGCCAAAAAAATAAAAGATTACTAATTTAGTCTTTAAGAAAATAAGTTCCCTGTTTGTCTTATACTCACCTAAGTTTCTAGTCATGGAGACTTCTTCAGTGAAAGTAGGGTCCTTGGTTCCCATGCTTGGGCGCCAATTGTAATGACCATGTATTTAAAATCATCTGGAATCAGGAATTCAGGTTAAAGGACAAATCTTCAATCTTTAATGAAGTGAAGAGGTGAATAAGGATTGCGATAGCAAATATAGGCAAGAAAGATTGCAATAGCAATATGGGCAGATGCGACAGGAAGTCAGCTAGCAGAGAGAGAGACCTGAGCTGAAAAACTGTCGCAATTGCAATTGCAAAATGCTAGCAGTCTCTCCTTCCCCTTCCTTTTCCACTCCCTTGCCTCCACCCACCAAAATTGTCATTTCCTATACAACACATCAGGACTTGCACAAAGAGTGAGTGGGGGCCATTCTTTCTCCAAGCTTATATATTAATAGAGTATGGTCCAATGACTATTTAGCCTCATGTGCTTGGGACCTCAGTGCATCAACTCAAGCCTCAGCCCATTACAGATTACCTGAAAAATTATGTGTAGGCTCTTTTTTTCCATCATGGTTTTCAGGAATGTATTTTTTCCAAGTTCATTGTTTTCCCAAGTAGGTATTTTATATTTTCTTCTATTTTTTTTTTTTTTTTTGGTTTTACTTGACTGATTATTGGTGTCATATTGGGTCAATCATTTCCATTTGTTCAATTTTGATTTTTAGTGAATTGTTTTTTTATTTACTTTTTTTTTAGTTCTTTTTGTATTTATTTGATCAAGTCAATTTTTAAGTGAGTAGTTTTGTTCTATGATTTTTTCCCTCTTTCGCAAACTGTTTTTTAAGTAGTTATTTTCTTTTTCCATTTACAAATTCTGTTTTTAAGGATTGTTTTCTTTTTACATTTTGTCAAATCTTTTTTAATGAGTTATATGGCTTTTCCATTTCACTAAATCTATTTTGTAATGTATTTTCTTTACATCATTTCTGTGTTTCCCTTTCCAAACCCTCTTGTAAAGTTCTCATTTCCTTTCCCCATTTTTCTTCCAGCTCTCTTTTAAGATCTTTTCTTCTTCTTCTTCTTCTTCTTCTTCTTCTTCTTCTTCTTCTTCTTCTTCTTCTTCTTCTTCTTCTTCTTCTTCTTCTTCTTCTTCTTCTTCTTCTTTTTGTAACTTCTTTTCTCATATTTATTCAGTAAATATTCTTTAAAAAAAAAAAAAAAAAACAACTTTTTATTGACAGAACTCATGCCAGGGTAATTTTTTTACAGCATTGTCCCTTGCATTCACTTGTGTTCTGATTTTTTTCCTCCCTTCCTCCACCCCCTCCCCCAGATGGCAAGCAGTCCTTTACATGTTGAATAGGTTACAGTATATCCTAGATACGATATATGTGTGCAGAACCGAAGTTTTCTTGCTGCACAGGGAGAATTGAATTCAGAAGGTACAAATAATCTGGGAAGAAAAACAAAAATGCAAACAGTTTATATTCATTTCCCAGTGTTCTTTCTTTGGGTGTAGCTGCTTCTGCCCATCTTTGATCATTTGAAACTGAATTAGCTCTCTTTATCGAAGAGATCCACTTCCATCAGAATACATCCTCAAACAGTATCATTGTTGAGGTATATAATGATCTCCTGGTTCTGCTCATTTCACTTAGCATCAGTTCAGGTAACTCTCGCCAGTCCTCTCTGTATTCATCCTGCTGGTCATTCCTTATAGAACAATAATATTCCATAACGTTCATATACCACAATTTACTCAACCATTCTCCAATTGATGGGCATCCATTCATTTTCCAGCTTCTAGCCACTACAAACAGGGCTGCCACAAACATTTTGGCACATACAGGTCCCTTTTCCTTCTTTAGTATCTCTTTGAGGTATAAGCCCAGTAGAAACACTGCTGGATCAAAGGGTATGCACAGTTTGATAACTTTTTGAGCACAGTTCCAAATTGCTCTCCAGAATGGCTGGATGTGTTCACAATTCCACCAACAATGTATCAGTGTCCCTGTTTTCCCACATCCCCTCCAACATTCCCCATTATCTTTCCCTGTCATTTTAGCCAATCTAACAGGTGTGTAGTGTTATCTCAGAGTTGTCTTAATTTTCATTTCTCTGATTAATAATGATTTGGAGCATATTTTCATCTGTCTATAGATACTTTCAATTTTTTCATCTGAGAATTGTCTGTTCATATCCTTTGACCATTTATCAATTGGAGGATGGTTTGATTTCTTATAAGTTAGAGTCAATTCTCTATATATTTTGGAAATGAGGCCTTTATCAGAACCTTTGATTGTAAAAATGTTTTCCCAGTTTATTGTTTCCCTTCTAATCTTGTCTGCATGTGTTTTGTTTGTACAGTCTTTATTTTTGGGTCTTTTTCAGAAGGTGTTCGATGAATTCTTTCAATGCCTATTTTTCCTTCTGGTTCTACTACTTCTGTGCAGTTCTCTTTGATGATTTCCTGTAAAATAGTATCTAGGCTCTTTTTTTCATCATAATTTTCTGGTAGTCTGATGATCCTCAGGTTATCTCTCCTAGATCTATTTTGCAGGTCTATGGTTTTTCCAAGTAAATATTTGAAATTTTTTTCCAATCTTTCATTTTTTTAGTTTTGCTTGACTTATTCTTGATGTCTCAATGAATCAGTTATTTCTATTTGTTCAGTTCTGATTTTTAGTGAGTTGTTTTCTTGATTAGCTTTTTTCACTTCTTTTTGTATATGTCCAATTGAGTTGTTTTGCTCTATGGAATTTTTTTTCCATTTCACTAATTTTTTTTTTTTTTAGTGAGTTATTTTCTTTTTCCAATTCGTAAATTCTATTTTCCTGCACTTCTTGGGAGTTTTTTACCTTTTCCAATTCACATTCCAGGAAGTTGTTTTCTTTTTCCACTTTATCAAATTTTTCTTTTAGTGAGTTATGTGCCTTTTCTGAACTCTCTTGCATAGCTTCTCTTTTCTTTCCCCATTTCTCTTCTAGCTCTCTTTTAAGGTTTTTAATAGTCTCTTCTAGGAGAGCCTTTTGTATTGGAAACCAACAATTGTCTGGAGACTGTCTGCTATTAGTCTCTTTAGGGTTGAAAAGCTGTTCTCTTTTTGTGTATAGAAACTATCAATCTTTCTTTTGATTTTTTTACTCATTTTGTTAAAGCCTGTAAGGTCTGCCTTCAGAGCCAGGAGGTTACCAGCTTCCTCTGCAGAACAGTGAAAGGTATATGGACAGGTAGCTGTCCTGCCAACCAGCTACAAAAAGCAGCGAGTTACTGGAGTGCTCTGGGAAAGAGTTCCCCACCCGAAAGTAACTCAAGCCTGCAGGGCTGGGCTGTGAAAGTGCCCTTCAAACAACCCCTGCTGTGTGAGGTAACGACTGCCCTGGGGCTAGATGCTGAGCAGTGAGAGTTTCATTTCCCAAGCCAAAGCCTGCCCTGGGGCTATGGGTATTAGCAGCTGAGCAGTGAATGCATTTACAGGGCCTGGAAGTGTTTGCCTGGGAAGCACAGTCTGCTGGGGAAGTTCTATTGCCCCAGGCTGAGCCCCCCACTATGCTGATTAGAGGCGGCCCAGGCTGTGCCCCCCTGGTGTGCAGATTTTTAACTGCCTCTGCAAAAGCCCCCAACTGCAGGATGTGGCTTCAGGGCTGTTGTAAAGTCTGCCTGAGTCACTTCCGGGTTTGAGTGGTTACAGCTAGATCTTGTTAGGTTCTGGCCTTTTTTTAGAGTATCCTCTGTTTTAGGCTTTAATCTCTCTGCCAGTTTACTGCTTTGTAATCAAGGCAGAGCAGTTAGCCTATAGCGAGTCCTCTCTATAACTTCTCTAGCCACAGAGAACACCCCTGCCCCTGGTCTGCTCAGGACGCTAGCCTCTCCCTGCCTGTGCTAGCCTGTTCCTGGCCCCTCAGGACAAACCTTTCCTGGCAAGCTTCCAAAATGACTTTGGCTGGTAAATTGTAGTGCTTCTAATCTTCATGAATTTAAGCAGCGAAGAGTAATTTTTGAGGTTGGATTAAATAGTTGATTATGAGGGTAATGAGAGGAGCTTAGAGAGTCCTGTGTGCCTGCTCCACCATCTTGGCTCCGCCCCTCTTTTCTTCTTCTTTAAGATCTTCTTCTCGGGGAGCCTTGTGTTATGGGGACCAATTTATATCACCCTTTGGGACTTCATCTGGAGACAATTTGCTTTTAGTCTTTGGGTTTGAAATCTTTTACTCTTTCAATATAAAAACTATCTACAATCCAAGTTCTTTTTGCCATTTTTTACTCATTTTTAAAACAGCCAAGATATGCTTTTAGGACAAATGAGGTTGACCAAACTTGCTCTACAAGTGGCAGTAGCTGCACTTACTGTGCAGACTTACTTCCAGTTCTGGGGAGGTGTGACCAGGTTCTATGAAATTCAGGTGTTTTGTGATTCACTATTTACCTTTTGTATTGTGTTGGATATTTTATATCTTCTCTGCTGGTCTAATAGTTTACAAACAGGGCAGAGTATACAACAGTACTGTGGATTCCTTCATATAGATTCTCTGATGCTCACTGCTGTGGTGTTATCTTCTGTAAAATATATATAATGGTTCTCTCTGGGAGCTGGTTTCTTGGGGAGGTTTTCTGGAGGCAGCCTTAATTTCAGTTCAAAGTAATAATCACCTAAAATACAGCCAGCTGATAAAATCCAAATGTTTATTTTCTCCTTCTGAGTCTTGTCTCCTTGCCTGGGGCTGGGCAGCTTTCTGGAGAGCCTTTCAGACAAACCTTGGTCTCAGTTGGGGAAGTGCAGGAGGCCAGACACCATGGTAGGTGTGAGATGAAGTGAATGAATCTGGTTCCACCTCTGAGAGTGAGCCTCTTCTGAACTGACTGACACTCCCCTCTCAGTCTTTTCAACTGAACTTCCTACTGAGCCTCTGTCAGCTTCTTATATATGATCTCTTAAAGGTTGACTCCTCCTCTGAGGGAGGGATTAAGGGAACTGAGAGTGGAATTATGGGTTTCTGACTTGTGAATCTCATACTAAATACTGACTTGTGAATCTCCCAAAAGTGTGAACTCCATTGAGTACTTAAATACATTAGTGAGCGAGAGAATTTGCTAAGTACCATGTTAAATTAGGCAACTGACATCACATTGTAAGGATTCTAACACACTGCCTTCACTCCCTGGTGTCTGTGCTCAGTCTGCTTATGCTTGGCTCATCTTCCTATGTGCCTGATTGAAACAGACCTTTTCTAGTATTCTACAAATTTAGCTTCTGCTGGCTATTTCTTACACTCTCAATATTCATAGGTTCTGCCAGTCCAAAACTAATTCAGAGGCTGGATTTGGTAATTTGTCTGAGATTCATGGGATGAGGTCAGGAAATAATGTGTGTCCTCGCCTCCATCTTGGCTCCACAGCCCACAAATTCTGCTTTTGAAGGAGTTATTTTTTTTTATTTCACAAATTCTGTTTTTCAAGGAGATATTTTCTTTATTGATTTTGTCAAATCTATTTTATAAGGAGTTACATGATTTTTCCATTTCACTAAATATATTTTTAAGGAGTTTTCTTTAGATAATTTCTATTTTTCCTTTTCCAAAACCTCTTGCAAAATTCTCATTTCATTTTCACATTTTTCTTCTAACTCTTCCAAAAGAGCCTTGTGAGATAGGGAATATCTCATCTCACTCTTTGGGGCTTTATCTGAATATAATTTGCTTTTAGTATCCTCAGTATTTGAAGTCTGTTCTTTTCTTTCTCTGTAAAAGATATCTATGGTCAGAGTTCTTTTTGCTCTTTTTTCAGTTTTTAAAGGTTATGATCTGTTCTTAGGGCAAAGGGAAGATTGTCCCAAGCTTCTTCTACAGAAGACAATGGATTTAGACTAACTGGGCTGATGCTGACTGAATTCTTGTGATGGGTGAGAGTGGCCAGTTTCCTGTTATTTTAGGATTCAGAGGTTCAATATTTTCCTTTTGTATTTTGTTGGATGTCTCACAGCTAGTATGCTGATCCACTGGTTTGTAAAGGACAGATTAACCAAAACTGCTTTATTTTTGCTAACAGTTACCTGGTAGATTCCCTTGGGCTAGTGGATGCTAGATTGCCCTGGTTCCCTGTGCTACATCCATGTTTGGCCATCTCCCCTGTGCCCAATTAAAACAGACTATTTTTTGAGGTTCTGTGAAAATATCTTCTGCTGGAAATTTGTTGCACTCCAAATACTTTTTGAGTCCTGTCCCTCCAAAACCAGTTTAGAAGCTTGCTCTATTGTTGATATGAGGGACACCAGAAAGAGTTCAGATAAAGACCTATGTAAACTCCATCATCTTGATGCACTCCTTAATTTATTTTTGTATTATGGATCTTGCTTATATTGAATGTCAATTTTGAAGGAAAATAAGGTTTTTCCTCACTCATTCATTAGCACCAGTTATGGATTGTAATATCATGACCACTCTTTCCTTTTCCTTGTTTTCACAAATTTCATCTTTTTATTTCAGATGATAAGATTCCCAACTTGTCAGGGACATTAGTGATCACCTATTTGAATCCTCAAACTAAAGGTGAGAAAGAGTATTTATGTGACATGTCTTAGATCATGAAAGCTGGAAGTTGTGAATAGGGATTTTAATGTATATCTTCAGATTGAAAATTTCTAATCTTTCTTATAAACAGTATGATACAGTGGATAGAATACTCAATCTGGAGTCAGAAAAATATAATTTTGAATTCAGTTTCCAAAAATTTCTCACAGTGTGACATTGCACAAGCCACTAACCTCTGCCTGCCTTAATTCCCTCATCTGTAAATGACCAATAATAGGGCTTACATTGTAAAGCTATTAACAGGATAAAGTGAGATAATATTGATAAAGTATTTTGTAAACTTTAAAGAAGTATATAAAGATGATGATGGTGGTGGTGATGAAGATGATGGTGATGTCATGAAACTAATATAATAATTTCCAGCGATTTCAACTCATATTTCATGAGGAATGTTTTGCCATCTTTAGTTTGAGGAATAAGCACATGATGGGCAAACATAAAAGGGTTGTAATATATATAAGTGGAAGTTCTACTTATATTGATAATAGCACAATTCCATTGACATTTTGTAGGTTGCCTATTATTTAGCATTTTTATCATGGTTAAAAACAAAAAGAATTATAAATTTAATTAGAACTAATAAGCTTTATTCGATCCTGATCAGTCAGAATTGAAAAAATCCAAACTATTCCATTTTAAAAGACATTAGATTTTAAAAATCCTTCCCTGATTGCAAGAACCACGTGCAGGCTTACAAACCTAGTTTCCAAAGCCTAGAGCTGTAAATATGCTGCATACAAATCAGTGATAATGATAATTAAGAGACAAACTACCCCACAACTTTTGGAGCCTGATGGCTAGAAGAATATATTTGCATGTATAGTCATCACTATCATGTCACTTTTTAAATAATCTAAAACATGTCTTAAAAGTACAGAATTTTAAAAATTCTAAATATTAAGCTGTTTTCAGCTCACACATAAATATGTCTAATATTTAGATTGAAAAGTAGTACCAGATTAATTATATATCTTTAACTTACCTCTGAAGCTTAAGAAATTCATTCCATGTCTATTTCATGGATCAGTCCAGAGGTCACAATCAAGATTCAATTGAGCTGGATGAAGTTATGTCATTTCTTTTTATTACCAATGATTCTATTAGTAAGAAGAACTTGAGTGCTAAGTATATGTAGAACACTAGGTTATTTATGTACCATGAGCATTATAATATAGTAAATGGAAAACATCAGTAAAAAATGAATATAAAATTAAAATCCATGATAAATAAGGAACTTCCCATTACTTAGGAAGATCAAGTTTGACTAAATCAAGATTTCTGATTACAGAAATATAAATTACTATCTAAATTACTAAGAAAAAAAGAAATGCCCCATGGAAATGGACAATGTTTTTACAGCTTTGAAAAAAGGGGAAAAGGGAGAGTCAAATAATGAAGTTTGATTACTAGCAAAAGTCTAGGATATGTTATTGAGATGATTTCTGGACCCTTAGAAAAGATAGTGGTGATTACTATGAGCCAGCATGAGCTCATTATGAAGTCATGCTAGAATGATTTCATTTCTTTTTTTGAAAAAAAGTTAATTATAGTTTGCATTCACATGCCATTTTTTACTTTTCAAAGCATTATCATCATAACAAGTATGTGAATTATTTTTACTTTTTTTTTCATTAAAAACCTCAGGGCCAGAGTGATTATCAGAGTGCAGCCAAGAAGTGGTAGAGTAAAGACTGGAATTCAGGCTTTCTGATTTCATTCCCACACTGCCACCAAGTTTGGAGTTTATGAGTTAGTAAACAAACATTGGCCAAGCAGTTATGTACCAGGCATTGTGTTATGGGCCATGGATAAAAGAAATAGCAAAATACAGTTCTGCTCACAAAGAGAATGCATTTCAAAAGAGTAGAAAATACCCAAGTGAGTTGGTAGATGAAGTTAATCTGAAAGGAGAAGCATTAGCAGTCAAAAAGACATTTGGTTAAAGAGGGGAGAAAAACATTCTAAACTTGGGGGATAGTCATTGAAAAGCCACAACAATTGGAAATGGAGTGTCACGTTTGAATAACTGCATATAGTCCAGAATTATTGGATTAGACAGTCATGAAAGGGAGTAAAATGAATATGGCTCATATGGTAGGAAGCAGTTATATTATAAAGACCTTTATATACCAACCAGGAGACAATATTCAAACCAAGGAAAGAGAGCCACTGGCTCATTAAATTGAAGGCAGAGACAAAACCTCAGTTCCAAAATTGATTTAAACACTAGCTGTGCGACCCTAAATCATTTATTCTCCATTTGCTTCAGTTTCCTTAGCTGTTAAAATGGGCATAATAATATCTACTTAATAGGGTGGGTGCAATCATCCAATGAACTTTTATTTGTAAAGTACTTACCAAAACCCCTAGCATATATTAGGTCCTTGATAAATCCATATTCCTTACTTCTTCCAAAGAAAGGGTGGGACATTTATCTTTATGCTTTAGAAAAATTACATTGGCAGGTAAAGGTCTGGATTACAAATGGAATAAATGTTTAGGGGGACCTGAATCTAGGAGAAGACTTTAAAAGTTATTATAGTACTCCAACCAAGAAGTGATGTGGCCTTATGCTAGGATAGTGACAGTATGAGTGGAGATGAACATGAGAGCTGTTAAGTTATAAATGGCATCTAGTGAAGATAATTCTTCTACCAATGTAGGACTGCAGTAGCTTTTCAAGGTTTTAGTCATAGTGATCTTTTAGTCTTCACATGGGGTACTAAAAAATTAAAAAAAAATGCTCAGGATCACAAAAACAATAGATATGTTAGGCACAACTTTATTTAAATCTTTTGGGATCCAAGTACTGCTATTTTGTAAGACTATAAATTTGAAAATTATTACAAAGCATCCTAGGGAAACTTGCAAAACACATTCAAAAGATCATGGAATCCTAGAATTTTAAGGAACATAGAGTACAATCCTTAGTTGAAAAAAAAATTCTTACTACAGAATTCTTAATGTAACCAGTAATTGTGTGATAATTTATATTGAAAGCTAATAGAGCATCTCATGAGACAAGCTATTCCATTTTAAAATATTGTCAAGAAACTATTTCATGTTGAGTTGAAATTCATAATCATATTGTATGATAAAACATTACAGGTTAAAGGGTGATTGATGTGGAAAATTGATATGCAATTCCTTGTACTTAGAAGAGCCATAATAAATATTTCTGCATTTGACATCTTGATAATGATGAGATTCAGTCCTATTTTTTCCAACAATCATTTATTTTTTCAATTACATGTAAAGATAGCTTTCAACATTCATTTTTATAATACTTTGAATTGTAAATTTTCTTTTCTCCCTTCTTCTTTTTCATCTTTCCTCCTCAAAAAAGCAAATAATCTAATATAGGTCATACATGTATAATCATTTTAAAGATTTACAATTTTTTTATTGTTGTAAAAGAAAAATCAGAACAAAAGGGAAAATCCACAAGAAAGAAAAAGCCAAAAACGTGAAAATAGTATACTTCAATCCTCATTTAGTCTCCATGATTCTCCTTCTGTTTGCAGATGGTATTTTCTATCCCAAGCCTATTGTAATTGTCTTGGATCAATGCATTGCTGAGATGAGCTAAATCCATCATAGTCATTATGATAAAATCTTGTTGTTAATATGTACATTGTAATCTTGTTTCTACTTACTTCAAATTAGTTCATGTAAGTCTTTCCAGGCTTTTCTGAAATCATCCTGATCATTATTTCTTATAGAAGAAGAAGATTTCCTTACATTCATGTACTATGACTTATTCGACCATTCCTCAATTGATGGGCATTTATTTATTTTCCAATCCTTTGCCACCACATAAAGAGATTCTATAAACAATTTTTGTGCATATGGGTCCTTTCCCTTCTTTTATGATCTTTTTGATTTATAATATTATCATTGTAGTTAATTCTAAATATGAAAATTATTTTTATCATTGTATTTATACAGTCATGTTCAGTTAGTGTCTGGCTTTTTGTTTTCTCCTTTGGGGTTTTCTTGACAAAGATACTGAAGTGATTTTGTATTTTACTTATGAGGAGGCAAACACAGTTAAATGACTTGTCCAAGATCACAACTAATAAGAATCTGAGGCTGGATTTAAACCTAGGTATTCTACACTTTGCAGATCAATATTTTACCTAACTATTGAACTTCTTGGAGAGCTGCCTGGGAACAAAGAATGGTCTCCCATTTCATCCAGTGCTATGTCCAGTAATTATGATTTATATCTTGCCACTGTACCCAAATGATTCTGGAGAGAAAAGTGAGGCAAGTGAACTGACACAGCCCTCCCTTATTCAAATTGACTTACATGTTATGGCATCACTTCTCATATACCATGGTCCTCTTCCAGAATGAGAACAATCAACAATAACAAGTGATATAGACCTAGTGGTGATACCATTAAATCAAAGGGTATGTACAACTTATATAACCCTTTGGTCATAGTTCCAAATTGCTCCTCAAAATGATTGAATTCATTTACAACTCCACAAACAATGCATTAATGTCCCAGTTTTAATCCCCTTCAACATTCATTATCTTTTCCTGTCATCTTAATCAATATGAGAGGTATGCAGTATTTACCTTAGAATTGTTTTAATTTGCATTTCTCTAATCAAATAATGTTTTAGAGATAGAGATGGATTTAATTTATTTATATGAAAATTGTCTGTTCATATCCTTTGATCATATATCAATTGGGGAATGACTTGCATTCTTATAATTTTGACAGTTCTGTATATGTTTTAGAAATGAGATGTTTATCAGAAACAGGATATAAAAAACAAACAAACAAACAAACAAAACCAACCAACCAAACAAACAAAAACCTTCCTCGCTTTCTGCTTCCCTTCTAATCTTGGCTGCATTGGTTTTGTATGTGTAAAAACTTTTTAATTTAATGTAATCAGAATTATTTGTTTTGCATTTCTTAATGTTCTCTAGTTCTGTTTTGTCCATGAATACTTCTCTTCTCCAACAATCTGAAAAAAAAACTATCCCTTATTATCCTAATTTGCTTATTGTATCATCCTTTATGTCTAAATCATGAATCCATTAGGACTTTTTATCTTGGCATAGGGCATGATATGCCTATTTTCTGCCATAGTACTTTCCATCAATTTTGGTTAAATGGTGAGTTCTTATCTCAAATGCTGAATTCTTTGGATTTATCAAATAGTGTGTGACTATATTGTTGACTGCTGTATCTTATTTATCTAACCTATTCCACTGTTCTAACATTCTATTTCTTAGCCAGTACCAAATGGTTTCGATGAATACCACTTTGCAATATAGTTTTAAGTCTAGTATCTGCTAGGCTACCTTTCTTTGTATTTGTTTTTACATTAATTCCCTTGATATTCTTGACCATTTGTTTTTCCAGAAGAATTTTGTCATTGTATTTATCTAGCTCTATAAAATTATTTTTTGGCAGTTTGATTAATATGTCATTGAATAAGTAAATTATTTTAGATAGAGTTGTCATTTTAATTCTATTATCTTTGCCAACTCATGAACAATTGATATTTTTACAGTACTTTATTTGTATGGAAAGTTTTCTGTAACAGTGTTAATAATATAGTTCCTCAGTTTGTCTTGACAGTTAAATTCTTAAATATTTTATATTATCTGAAATTATTTTAAATATAATTTCTCTTTCTATCTCTTGCTGATGCACTTTTTTGGTAATATATAGAAATATCAATGATTTAAGTGGATTTATTTTATATCCTGCAACTTTGCTAAAGTTGTAAATTGTTTCAAGTAGTTTTTCTAATTGATTCTTTAGTATTCTCTAAATATACAATTTTGTCATCTATGAAAAGTGATAATTTTGTTTCCATATTGCCCACTCTAACTTCAGCCCTAGTTTGAAATGAAATAAACACATATCATTATGAAGAAAGTACTGGGAAAGGTGTTCAGTTAATAAAGATTTTAATTTAAGCTGATGCATTGAGGTAGCAAAGAGCAATTGCTATATGGAGGAAGGAAATTGGATTGTTGGAGAAAAAGAGAGGTAGAGACATATTGGAAAATCATGGAAGATGAATCAGAGAGATGAGGGGTCAAAATTAACAGCTGTTCATGGTTTTATTATTAGTCTAAAGAATTATAGGTTAGTATCTAGATATATCAATTATGTCTCTCATCTTCTGTGTATTGGTATTTCCTCTGATAACAAACATCACATCCCCTCTGTTTCTTCTTTAAAAACTTCAAAGAGGATCTGCTCAGCATGCTAAACTCTAGAGTTTTCTCTGTTTTTTAAAATATCTCAGAGTTTCTGTAGGGAGAGCCTACAGAAGTAGGTAGAAAGAAGCCAGGAAGTTGCCTGAGTTTTCTCTAGTTTCCCAGAGACACATTAAATCAAATTCTAAAAAAATTCTGCAGGACTCAGAAAAAGATTGAGTAAAATGATTTTCCAACTTAAGGTAGCTTAGACAGACTTCAAAAAAGATCTGTCTCACTTGGGTAAAGGGGGAGTGCAGCAAGTGCACATCTGAGGAGCCAGCAGGAAGTTCTTAGCCACAGTTAAAATCAGCAACCAAAGTCCTCTGGTCCTGTATCAGCAGGCTACTGGCACATCAGATCAGCTGTGAGGCTTTCAACACCAGCACAAAAAGACAAACTGCCTTATGGAATATGGGGCAGAACAGTCATGCAGATTGACAAGACAATAGTACCTGAGGCCCCGGAATGAAAAGTAAGTGATCAGGCCACTGGCCATCAGCACAAGTAGGTTGGGACAGTGTCCTCAGTTTCTTACAAGCATAGCTCAACTATAAAAAAAATGGCAAAAAGTCAAAAAGCTCCCTTACCACAAAAAGCTACTATAAACTAACTGAAAGCTATAATAAAAAAAATAATTTGGACAGAATCATTCAAGAAATCATCAAGGAAATATTACTTCATATTCTAGAATCAGAGAATAATCTAGTTGTTGAAAGAATTCATCAAGCATCTTTTGAAAGAGATCCCCAAATGAAAACCCTAAGAAATATTGTAGCCAAATGTAATGGGCTGAGGCTTGAGTTGATGCATTGAGGTCCCAAGCACATGAGGCTAAATAGTAATTGGACCATACTCTATTAATATATAAGCTTGGAGAAAGAATGGCCCCCGCCCACTCTTTGTGCAAGTCCTGATGTGTTGTATAGGAAATGACAATTTTGGTGGGTGGAGGCAGGGGAGTGGAAAAGGAATGGGAAGGAGAGATTGCTGGCTGGCATCTTGTCACAGCTGCTCGCATTGCCATTGTGATGGCCCTTCAGCTCAGATCTCTCTCTGCTAGCTGGCTTCCTGTTGCAGCTGCCCATATTGCTATCGCAATCTTTTTTCACCTCTTCACTTCAATAAAGATTGAAAATTTTTCCTTTAACTTGAATTCCTGACTCTGGCTGATTTTAAATACATGGTCATCACAGCCAAATTCCAGAAATGCTATAAGATTAAGGAGAAAATTCAACAAGCATCCAGAAAGAACAAAGGAAATATCAAGGAGCCACAGTCAGGATTACATAGCAGCTTTCACATTAAAAGAACTAAAGAGCTTAGACTATATTATTCTGTAAAGCAAGGGAGCTGGAATTATGACCAAGAATCAACTACCCAGCAAAATATAACATGATCTCTTGGGGGAAGATGAACATTCAGTGAAAAAGAGGACTTTCAAATGCTTGTGATAAAAAGACCAAACCTGAACAGAAAATTTGATGTTCACATACAAGATTCAAAAGAAGCATAAAAAGGTAAAAAAAAAAAAAAAAAACCATAAAACAGGGATTAAAAAACCCCAAATATGTTAATTTAAAATATTATATTGTTTACATTCCTATATGATATTTGTAACTTTTGAGAACTGTATTTCTTTTAGGGCATTTAAAAAGGTATACATAGATGGAGTATGGGTATAATTTGACTTTGATATGATGATATTAAAAATTAAAGGTGAAAAAAGAATTGTATTGGGGAAGATGAAAGATAGAGGCAAAATAGGGTAAATTGCATTATAGGAAGAGGCATAAAAGAAGAGATGGGATGAACATTGTTTGAACTATAAACTCATTGAATTTGACTCAAAGAAGAAATAACATACACACTCAGGTAGTTATAAAAAATTACCTTATCCTATAAGGGAGTAGGAGAAGAAAAGATAAAAAAAAAAAACGAAAGTGGGAGAATGATAGAAGGGAGGGCAAAGAAAGGGCAGAAGTAGAAAGAAAAAGAGGAACAAAAGAAATAGGGGGGCTGATAGAAGGAAAAGCAGATTAAGGGAGGTGGTTATCAGAAACAAAACACTAGTGAGGAGGCACAAAGTTATAGAAAAAAGTATAAATGGTGAAAACTAAGAGGGAAGAAAATACATAGTTTCTAATTACAACTGTAAATGTAAAATGGAATGAAATTTCCTACAAAATGGAAGAAGGTAGAAGAGTGGCTTAAAATGTTGTTTACCAGAAATTACTTTGAAGCAGAGAGATAGACATAAATAAAGATAAAAAAGGATGAAACAGAATCTATCATGCTTCAGCTGAACTAAACACACACACACACACACACACACACACACACACACACCCACACACACAATCAGGATTAGTAATCCTGATGTCAGAAGAAAAAAAAACAAAACAAAAAGAAAAATAGACATAATTAAAAGAGGTAAGAAAGGAAACTGCATCTTGCTAAAAGGTGTTTTGGATAATAAAGTAATATCAATATTAAACATATATGTGCCATGTTATGACATCTGTATTCTTAGATGAGAAATTAAATGAGTTTCATGAAAAAATAACAGCAAAACCATACTAGTGGGGAATCTCAACTTCCCTCTCCCAGAACTAGATAAATATAAAATGGGCTTATTTAAGTATTTTATTTCCTTTTCTGTCAGTTTGCACAATTGATATATATATATATATATATATATATATATATATATATATATATTTGTATGTATGTATATCAATTTCAACCAGAGTATCAAATTTATAAGCATACAATTGGGCTAAATAGCTCCTAATTATTGATCAAATTTCCATTTCATTAGTAATAAATTTTTTTTTTGTTTTTGATATTAGTAATTTAGTGTCATTTGTTCCTCTTCTCTAATCAAATTAATAAAGGTTTATGTATTTTGTTGTTTTCTTTTCATAAAGACAACTCTTATTTTTTATTAATTAGTCCAATATTTTTCTTTCATTTTATCACTCTCTGTTAATCTGGGCAATTTACATTTTTTATAAATTTTATAAATCTATAAATATTCATCCATTTCATTTAGTTTATCAGTTAGGCAATCTAAATGAAATGAATACATACATATATATATATATATTCCAGATTAGCATACGAGAAAATAAAAAAAAATAAAAATAAAAACAAAGCTAGAGCTAAAGAATTTCAAAAGTATCAATTGCTTATAAGTAGGCCAAGCTAATATAAGGAAAATGGCAATCTATGCAAATTAATTTAACTCTGAGTCATTCCATCCAGATACCAAAAAATTATTCAACAGAGCTAAAAAAAAATTCAAGAATATTAGAGAAATTAATGGGAAAAATACAAAAGAAAGTAGTTTAGCTGTACCAGATCTAAGATTTAATCATATAGAAGTAAGCATCAAAACCATTTGGTATTTAGTAAGAATTAAAGTGGTGGATCAGTAGAATATGGCAGGTACAAAGTTGGTGGCCTTGTACTAATCCAAGCATTCTGGAGAACAATTTGGAATTATGCTCAAAGGACTATAAAACTGTGCTTGCTCCTTGATTTAGTAAAAACACTTCTAGGTTTCTATCCCAAAGATATAAAAAAGGAAAAGGACCCAAAAGTACAAAAATATTTATAGCAGCTCTTTCTTTTTATGATGGCAAAGAATTGAAGATTTTGGGGGATGCCCATCAATTGGGGGATGGCTAACCAAATTGTGTTATATGAATGTAATAGAACACCTATTGTTCTATAAGAAATATGCACAGGCAGATTTCAGGGAAAAAAAAAACTGGAAAAAGATTCTTCCAGTATCACACTGGTAATCAGGTGCTCTAATTCTAAATTGAGTGACTATAGGGAAGATGGAATTGTGTAAATCTTTTCATTCTCCTAATAAATCAAACAGATTATCTTTGGAAAAGAAAATAAAGGAATAGGTAGAGTCCAGTTCTCTATCAGCTGGATCACCTAGCACTAATATAAGACTATATTTTACTAGAATAGCTAGTACAAAGTGTTTCCTAATCTAAAATTCTTTATATTGATTTATTTTGATATTACCAGAAGTCTATTCAAAAAAAAAGAAAAGAAAAGATAAGAAAACTATTAGTTATATTAACTAAGAAGGGATAGGGAAAGAACATCAACCTATGAATTCCCTGAGATGAAATACCAACTATCAAACTTGGGTCAGAACTTTCTATTTAACAAGTGACATCAAGAGGGCAATATTAAGGAGGTAGAGAAAAGGTGGGTACTTTTCTGAGTTTTCCCAAATTTCCTTCCAAACATTATTAAAGTAACACTTCAATTTTGAAGTGTACAAACCAAAAAAAGATGGAATCACCATAATTCTTTAGTCCAAAAACACTTAGAAGGCCACTGAAAGGGTCTGTTTCACTAAGGTGAAAGTGCAATACAGTTTCAAGGCTGTACCCAGGGAAAATGTATTAAGTGCTGAGAGGTGGCTAAATGAGGCAATAGCCACTTCTTGAACTCTCAGTCCACAGATGGTAAAGGGAATAAATAACTGGTCAGAAGAAGGTTACAGGGGATCAGGCCCACATGTCCAGTCCCAGGAAGAAGAGGAGCATAGATCCTGGATATAGTTTCAGGGCAGAAAAGAGCACTTGTGGTTCCTCATAGATTAGAGCACAGGTGAACAGATCAATGACCACACAACTTCATAAATCATACCACCTTGGAATGACTGAAAACTTACAGACCCTCACAACTAGCTTTGAAATCTGTAGCACAGAAAGATGGAAGCTTGGAATAGTGCCTCCATCTACCCCCAGAGTAGAATCCAATTTAAACATAAAAAAAGTCAAGAAATAGATTAAAAATGAGAAAACAACAAAAAAGGACCTGAACATAAAAAAGTTATTGTGATGACATGGATAAGAAAAAATATGAATTCAGAAGAAAACTGCAAGCTAAATGCAAAGCATCAAAGACAAATATGAATTGGTCTCAGGCTGAAAAATAATTATTAGAAGAACTCAAAAAAGGATTTTAAAAAATCAAATAAGAGGCAGAAGAAAAATTTGGAAAAAAATAAATAAATGATGCAAGAAAATCATTAAAAAGTAAAGGAAGCACCAAAAATAATGAATAAAATAAGAGTCTAAAAAATGGAATAGGCCAAATGGTGAGAGACATAAAAATTAATTGAAGAAAATAATCCTATGAAACATACTTAGGGAAATGACAAAAAAAAAAAAAGATGTAAAGACATTCACTAGGAGAAAAAAAATAAAAGTATAATTGGTCAAATACAAAAGGAGGTACAAAATCTTTCTAAAAATAATAGAATTAGGCAAGAGGAAGCTAATTAGATCCATGAGACATGAAGAAACCATAAAATAAAATCAAATGAATGAAAAAAATAATAGAAGAAAATATCAAGTATTTCAAGGGAAAAACAACTGACCTAGAAAATAGAGAAAAGATTTTAAAAAATATATGTAAATAAATAAATAAAATAAACCTCTCATTTTCATGTTAAAATAATTTTTAACATTTTTAAATGTTTTAAGTTACAAGTTCTATCCCTCCTTCCCTCCTTCCTCTCTCCCTTAAGATAATAAGATACAAATTATACTTGTACCAACATGCATAACATTTCCATATTAGTTGTTTTGTACAAGAAGACAAATAAAAGAAAAAAATAATAAAATAAAGTGAAAATTCCTATGGTTGTTGTGTCTTCAAAAAATATCAGTTATTTCCCTGGAAATTGATAGAGTGCTTCATCTCTAGTCCTTTGGAATTATCTTCGATGATTGTATTGCTGAGAATAACTAAGGAATTCACAGTTCTTTCTACAATATTGCTATTATAGTGTACAATGTTCTTCCGACTCTACTCACTTCCTTTAACATTAGTTCATATAAGTTTTTCCAGATTTTTCTGAAATCAATGGAATACTTGAAAGTTATGATTAAAAACAAACAAGACCAAAAAACAAACCTAGGCACATTTCAAGAAATTTGTAAAGAAGACTATGCATATATTTTGGAAGAATAGGGTAAAATAGAAATTGAAAGCATTCACAAACCATCTTCTAAAAAAAGATCTTAAAGGAAAAATTCTCAAGATTTTTATAGCCCATTTCTAGAAGTCTCAAGTTAAGGAGAAAATATTGAAGACCAAAAAAAAAAAAAAATTCAAGCATTATGGAGCCATAATCAGAACATCACAAGATTTAGCAGTTTCTACATTAAAGAGTTGGAGGAGTTGAAATATGTCATTCTTGAAGAAAAATGTTAGGATCACAAACACAAAGCAGCTATCCAGCAAAACTGAGCATAATCCTTCAGGGGAAAATGGGTATTTAATAAAATTAAAGATTTTAAAACATTCCTAATGAAAAGATCAGAGCTGAATAGAAAATTTTACTCAAACATAAGATTCAAAATAAACATAAAAAGGTAAATGAGAAAGAGAACTCATAGAAATTCAATAAAGTTAAAGTGTTTACATTACTATATGGGATGATGATACAATTACTAAAACTTTGCTCTTTACTAGGACAGTTAGAAGGAGTATACATAGGCAGAAAATAGAGAAGTGAGTTAACAAATGAAATTATATTTTTAAAAAAAAATAAGTTTAAAATAAAATAAAAATAAAAAACAAATTTATTACCTTAGAAGTTCATTGGAAAAGATGGGAGGATGATAAACAATGTTTCAACCTTATTCTCATCAGTATTGATTCAAAGTGGGAACAACATACACACTCTATTAGGTAAAAAGATTTATCTTACCTTACAGGGAAATAGGGGAGAAGGAGATAAAAAGAGGTGGAAGACTTATAGAAGGGAGAAATTTGAGGGGAAACAGTAATCAGAACCAAAATTATTATTATTATTATAGCTTTTTATTTACAAAACATATGCATGGGTAATTTCTCAACATTGACCCTTGCAAAACTTTTCTCCTCCTTCCCCCACTCTCTCCCCTAGATGGCAGATAATCCAATACATGTTAAATATGTTAAAGTATATGTTAAATCCAATATATGTATATATATTTATATAGTTCTCTTGCTACAGAAGAAAAATCTGATCTAGAAAGAAAAAAAAAAAACCTGAGAAGGAAAACAAAAATGCAGGCAAAAATAACAGAAAGAGTGGAAATGCTATGTTGTAGTCCACACTCATTTCCCATAGATCTCTCTCTGGGTGTAGTTGATTCTCTTCTTTATTGAATAATTGGAAATCATTTGAATCATCTCATTGTTTAGGAGAGCTGTGTTCATCAGAGTTGATTGCTGTATCACTTTGTTGTTTCTGTGTATAATGATTTCCTGGTTCTGCTTATTTCACTTAGCATCAGTTCATGTAAATCTCTCCAGGCTTCTCTGAAATCATTCTGCTAGCCATTTCTCACAAAGCAATAATATGCCATAACATTCATATACCACTATTTATTCAGTCATTCTCTATGGGCATCCATTCAATTTCCATTTTCTAGCCACTACAAAAAGGAATGCCATAAAAATTTTTGCACATGTGGGTCCCTTTCCCTTTTATTAAGATCTCTTTGAGATATAAGCCCAATAGTAACACTGCTGAATCAAAGGGTATGTACAGTTTGACAGCTTTTTGAGCATAGTTCCAAATTGGTCTCCAGAATAATTGGATCCATTCACAGTTCCACCAACAATGTATCAATGTTCCAGGTTTCCCATATCCCCTCCAACATTCGTCATTATCTTTTTCTGTCATCTTAGCCAATTTGACAGGGGAGTGGTGGTATCTCAGAGTTGTCTTAATTTGCATTTCTCTGCTCAATAATTGTCTGTTCATATCCTTTGATCATTTATCAGTTGGAGAATGGTTTGGTTTCTTATAAATTTGAGTCATTTCTCTATACATTAAACCAAAACATTTTTGAGAAGAGACAGGGTGAAAGAAGAGAGAAAGAGTTCTAAACAGGGATGGGTGAAGAGTAGAATGGAGAGAAATACACAGTTTTTAATCATAGCTATAAAATGTGAATGGGATCAATTCATCTATAAACATAAATAGTTAAAATAGGGGATTAAGTAATTTAGAAATAAAGGGGAAGATCACAAACAAATTAGGGGAGCATAGAATAGTGTTCTTATGAAATATTTTATAAAGGAAAATTTATGATGAACAAGAAATAGAAAATATTGTAGCATGTAAAATGATAATTTTTGATTACATTAAATTAAAAAAAGGTTTTGCACAAATATAACTAATGCAGCCAAGATAAGAATGAAAGCAGGAAAACAAGAAAATAAATTTTATGCTGTTACTCTAATAAAGGCCTCATATATCAAATATGTAGAGAACTGAGTCAAATTTATAAGAATATAAGTCATTCCTCAATTGATAAGTCACCCAAGAATTTATGAACAGACAGTTTTATGTGAAGAAATAAAAGCTACATATAGTCATATGAAAAAATGTTCCAGATCACTATTAATTAGAGAAATGCAGACCAAAACAATCCTGGAGTATCACACACATCATATTTATTAGAATGGTTAATCTATGAAAGAAAAAGAAAATGACAAATATTAGAGTGTATGTAGGAAAATTAAGACACTACAGCATTGTTAGTTTAGTTGTGAACTTATCTGGCCGTAATGGAGAATTGTTTGGAACTATGCACAAAGGGCCATAAAATTGTGCATACCCTTTGATCCAGAAATACCAAAGCAAGCTCTGTGTCTTCAAGAGATAGAAAATAAAAATGAAATATTTATAAGTTCAAAAATATTTGTTCCTGTTCATTCTGCAGTGACAAATAATTTAAAATAAAGAGGATATCCATTATTGGGGTATCATTGAACAAATCATGCTATATGATTGTGATGGAGTGTTATTTTGCTATAGGAAAGAATGAGTAGAATACAGAGAACAAAAACTTTGAAAGATATATAAATTGATGCAAAGTGATATGACTAGAAACAGAACACTGTACATAGTAATAGCAATATTGTACAATGATCATTTGTCAATGGTTTAGCTATTCTCCACAATACAAAAATGTAACATAATTCCAAAAAGCTTAATGATAAAAAAAAATTGTTCTTCCCTTCCAGAGAAAGAACTGGTAGAATCTGAATAGCTTTTTTAACATTATTTTTATTTTTTGTCCTGCTCTCTATTTACAACATGATTAATATGGAAGCATGTAAAACACATGTATAAACTATATCAATTTACTAGCCTTCTTAATAAGAGACTGGAGAGGGGGAAATGGAAGAGAACTTGGAACTCAAAATTTTAAAGAATGTAAAATTGGGTTTTTAGGTGCAATTGAAAATAACACTAAGAAAAGTCATGGATTCAAATTACTAAGAAAATATAACAAGTAAAAAAAATGGCATCTTTTTATAGAATTATTAATTGTCTTAAAGATATTGATTTATTAAACAATGTTGAATTATAATTTGAAAACAAAAATAAGGATGTTGTTTGTTTTATTCTCTTCTAATAACATAGTTGACAAGTAAGGCTTTGGTCTGCTTGTGTTTAGAGGATCACTGACTGGATCACACTGTCTCTTTGATGAAGGACTGCTGTGGCTGCCTCTTTTGTAGCAAAAACTGATATTTCCAAGGGTTTCTGAGTAACTCTTTCAACCACATTAGATAAAGCCAGTTCAACCTCTCTGAAAGCCTCTTGCGTTTCTTTTCTAAGCTGGTATGGTGAGTTTAAAGCAGTGTCTCCCCTTAAAATGTCATATAATGTTTGTAATTGATAGGTAGTTAAGATTAACACTGGATGCACCCACTGGATATCTCCTATCAATTTCTGAAAGTCATTTAAGGTGTTCAACTTCTCTGTTCTTAAAGAAAGTTTTTGTACTATAAGCATCTTAGGATATACTTCATATCCTAAATATTGAAAATGAGCATGCCTTTGAGTTTTATCTGGGGCTATATACAATCGATAGTTTCTTAATGATTCTATGGAGTTTTATAGACATCCTTCAAACATTTGCTCCTCAGGTGCAAGATATCATCCCCAAGATATCATCCACGTAATGTAACAACATAACTTTTGGAAATGCTTTTCTCACAGGAATAAGATCAGCAGCCACATACATTTGAAACATAGTAGGACTATTTTTCATTCCCTGTGGCAAAACTGTCCATTGAAATATTTTTAAAAACTCAGCTGAATTAACACTAAGCACTGAAAAGACAAATCTTTTCTTGTCTTCCTTATCCAGTGGGATAGAATAAAAAGTCTCTTTCCCACAGATTGATGGGGATATATATATATATTTTAATTTATAAATAATGTATTATTTATAAATATATATAATATATAAATAATATTATATATATACATATATATATATAACTACAAAAGGAGTAAAAACTCCTGTCTTATCTTGAAATTTCCATCTCAAAGGAGTAGCACTAATTTTAGCTACTATTGATCCTCCTATGCCAGAAATATGGGTATTTGCTGTAATCTTTGGTCAATGACTGGGCCAACTGGCATCTCTAATGAATGTATGATTTGCATTTCTACCAACCCTTTCAATGGTATCCGATTTACATAGATAGTGAGCATAGGATGGTCAGCTGTTAACAGCTACAGTCCACAATATTCCTGGATTCTGTTGTTGGGAGTCAAAATCTGGGTAAATATCACCAAATTGCATTTCATGAGTGTGTATCAGGAGGCCTGATGCTACTACTTCTCCTGGATCACACACTGTCTACCTATATTAGTGACTGTGACCTTAACTACACATTCTCCAGTTTTGTAAGAACTCTCAGGAGGTAAAATGGTAAAGCCGACTGTGGGTGGAGGCAAGGAGTCTATAGGCCAAAGAGGGACAGGTTTCAGCTGTCCATGGGATATCCCACCATTGAACTTTATTCTAATACCATTCATTTCCTTTCCCTCATTAACCCTAAGAGTGCATGCTGGGCAGCAGGCAGAATTGAAACTGAGATTTGAATGTGAAAAGCACCACACCCCCTTCTCATCAGCAAGGTACTTAATGTACTTTTTTCCTTTTCTGGCCAGCTCACCATGGCACTTAAGATACTTAACTCTTTTCTTGACCAAATGGACATGCTCTGCAGATCTCCTAGAGCAGTAACAAGCAAAATAAATCAGTAAAATACTAAAAATGACTTCCTTACATCTGCCCTAGGTGCTGCACTCTCAGAGGGTTCAGGTAAAACTCCCTGCTTGCTTTTCTCCTCATACTTCCTTGTCTGACTGCCCAAGTTAAAATCTTTCCCAGTTTTAAAACTTGTAGGATTCCTTAAAACCAATTTTACTCCATTATATTCAGTTAGTTGTTTTCCCACTAACTTCCACATCTCTGGCTCCAAACTCTCCTTCTTACAAAGCCACAAAGACATGCACTCCAGAGCCTCTAAGAACTCAGTGATCTGCTTCTGAGTCACCAACAGACCTTGCTTCTAACCTAACCAAGCAGACTTCATACTTTCCTGTGAAAGGAGGCTCATTTCTTATTATCTGCCCCATTTTAGCTGAAAAATGGAAATGACTAATTTACCCCTTTCTGAATCTTCCCACTTGCCTATTTTTATACTTACCCTATTCCAGCTATGGGGACTTTTCCACTGAGTGTAGGCCCTCAGTCTAGAGCCCCACATTGGGTGCCAAAATGTACTAGAGCTCCCAAATTGGGGTGCAAAATATACTATGCTTTCTAAAGCCCCCAAACTGGGATACCAACATTTACTACCAAGTGTAGGTCTCTGGAGGATCTTGGGACTAGCCTGAGTCATTGGTCTTAGTGGAGGAGTGAAGGCTGGAGACTTGCGGGATTGGTCAAAAATGGAGTCTGTTTATTTCAAGTCCTCTCAGCCCTTAAATACCTTAGTAGTATTACATCATTACAGCACACTGAGCATGTGCCAACAGTGGACCCATAACATCACCACATCCTCACAGCACACTGTGGAAGTGCTAACTATGGTAGCATTACATCACCACAGCATACTGTGCATGTGTTAACTAAAAGCACCCCTGCTATTGATATATAAATTCTTCTTACTGCAAGTATCCCTTGCTTCAAGTAGAACACAAGTGACCACATCCTCCCTGACTTCTCGAGCCCTTAGGGAAGATGCAGAGCCAAACCAGACATTGTCAGTAGGTTCCCTCTTGGCTGAATGGTCTTATACCCTATCGAGAGTTCCCCTACTATCTGTGGCCCTTTATACATTACGATGAAAGCATCTGTCAATAGCTAAGATTATTAATATTCAGTTTTATGTTTCAAATACCTAACCATCTAAATTCATAAAAGAAAATTCTAAATAAATTAAAAGACATATACAATAATATAATAATAATGGAACACATTAATTCCTTTCTTATAGCTTTAGATATAAATATAGAATTGAACAAGTCTTGATAAATTAGCACTAAAAGATAAATGATAAACATAAATCATTTTTTTTAATCTATTCACCTTTTCCTTTGCCTTTTGCTTGTTTTATTATTATTATTATTATTAAAGCTTTTTATTTAAAATATATGCATCGGTAATTTTTCAACACTGACCCTTGCAAAAACTTCCGTTCTAAATTTTCCCCTCCTTCTCTCCACCTCCTCCCCTAGATGGCAGGCAGTCCCATGCATGTTAAAGATATTAAAGTATATGTTAAATGCAATATATGTATACATATTTATACAGTTATCTTGTTGCACAAGAAAAATCGAATTTAGAAAGCAGGTAAAAATAACCTGGGAAGAAAACAAAAATGCAAGCAAAGAACAACAGAAAAAGTACAAATACTCTGTTTGGTCCACACCCATTCCCCAGTGTACTTTCGTTAAGTGTAGCTGATTCTATTCATCACTGATCAGTTGGAACTGATACAGGGGTCCTCAAACTATGGCCCACTGGCCAGATGCAGTAGCTGAGGACATTTATCCCCCTAAGCCAGGGCTATGAAGTTTCTTTATTTAAAGGCCCACAAAACAAAACTATAGTCTGGCCCTCCAACAGTCTGAGGGACAGTGAACTGTCCCTCATTTAAAAAGTTTGAGGACCCCTGGTCATTGCTGAAGATAGCCACTTCCATGAGAATTGATAATCATATAGTATTGTTGTTGAAGTGTATAATGATTATCTGATTCTGCTCATTTCACTTAGCATCAGTTTACGATTCTATATATTCATCCTGCTGGTCATTTCTTACAGAACAATAATATTCCATCACATTTATATACCACAATTTACTCAGCCATTCTCCAACTGATGGACATCCATTCAATTTCCAATTTCTAGCCATCACAAAAATGGCTGCCACAATTTTGCACATACAGTTCCCTTTGCCTTCTTTAATACCTCTTTGGGATATAAGCCCAGTAGTAACACTGCTGGAACAAAGGGTATTCATAGATAATTTTTTGAGTGTAATTCCAAATTATTCTCCAGATTGGTTGGATCCATTCACAACTCATCCAGCAATGCATCAGTGTCCCAGTTTTCCCACATTTAGCTCCCCCCAGTATTTGTCATTATCTTTTCCTGTCAACTTAGCCAATCTGACAGGTGTGTAGTAGTATTTCAGAGTTGTCTTAATTTGCATTTCTCTGATCAATAATGATTTGGAACACCTTTCATATGAGAAGAAATAGTTTCAATTTCATTCTCTGAAACTGTTCATGTCCTTTGACCATTTATCAACTGGAGAATTGCTTGATTTCTTATAATTTAGAGTCAATTCTCACTATATATTGGAAACAAGGCATTTTTCAGAATCTTTAACTTTAAAGATGTTTTCCCAGTTTATTACTTCTCTTCTAAATCTTATCTACATTAGTTTTGTTTGTACAAAAGTTTTTAATTTGATATATTCCAAATTTTCAATTTTGTGATCAATAATGATCTGTAATTCTTCTTTGGTCAAAAATTCCTTGCTTCTCCACAGGTCTCAGAGGTAAACTATCCTATGCTCTTCCAATTTATTTATAATCTCATTTTTTATGACTAAATCATGAAGCCATTTTGAACTTATTTTGGTGTATGGTGTTAAGTGTGGGTTCATGTGTAGTTTCTGCCATACCAATTTTCCATTTCCCCAGCAATTTTTGAAAAATAGTGAATTCTTATCCCAAAAGTTGGGATCTTTGGGTTTGTTAAATAGTAGATTGCCACAATTATTGACTCTTTTGTCCTGTGAACTTAATCTAGTCTACTAATCAATGAGTCTATTTCTTAGGCAATACCAAATGGTTTTGGTGACCACTGCTTTATAATATAGTTTTAGATCAGGTACAGCTAGGCCACCTTCATTTGATTTTTTTCCCCATTAGTTCCCTTGAAATTCTTGACCATTTGTTCTTCCAGATTAATTTAGTTATTTTTTTTCCTGCATCATTAAAATAGTTTTTGGGGAATCTGATTGGTATAGCACTAAATAATTTGATCTGTTTGGGTAGTATTGTCATCTTTATTATGTTAACTCCACCTATCCAAAAGCACTTAATATTTTTCCAGTTGTTTAAATCTGACTTTATTTATGTGGAAAGTGTCCTGTAGTTTTGCTCATATGCTTCCTGACTTTCCTTTGGATAGTCCCAAATATTTTATATTATCAACAGTTATTTTAAATGGATTTTATCTTTGTATCTTTTGCTGTTGGATTTTGTTAGTGATGTATAAAAATGCTGAGGATTTATATTGATTTATTTTGTATCCTGCAACTTTGTTAAAGGTGTGGATTATTTCTAATAGCTTTTTAGTGTTTGATTGGGATTTTTAAATTTGCTCTTTTTTTCCTATATTTTTACAAGACCAATTCATTGGTGTTATCTTTCACTATTTTTTAAAAAATAACTTTGTATTGACAGAACCCATGCCAGGGTAATTTTTTACATTATCCCTTGCACTCACTTCTGTTCTTATTTTCCCCCTCCCTCCTTCCACCCCCTCCCCCAGATAGCAAGCAGTCCTTTACATGTTAAATAGGTTACAGTATATCATAGATTCAATATATGTGTGCAGAACTGAACAGTTCTCTTGTTGCATGGGGAGAATTGGATCAGAAGGTATAAATAACCCAGGAAGAAAAACAAAAATTTGAGCAGTTTATATTCATTTCCCAGTGTTCTTTCTTTGGGTGTAGCTGCTTCTGTCCATCCTTGATCAATTGAAACTGAATTAGAGCTCTTTATCAAAGAGATCCACTTCCATCAGAATACATCCTCAAACAGTATCGTTGTTGAGATATATAATTATCTCCTGGTTCTGCTCATTTCACTCAGGATCAGTTCATGTAAGTCTCGCCAGTCCTCTCTGTATTCATTCTGCTGGTCATTTTTTACAGAACAATAATATTCCATAACATTCATATACCACAATTTATTCAACCATTCTCCAATTGATGGGCATCCATTCATTTTCCAGCTTCTAGTCACTACAAACAGGGCTGCCACAAAAATTTTGGCACATATAGGTCCCTTTCCCTTCTCTAGTATCTCTTTGGGGTATAAGCCCAGTAGAAACACTGCTGAATCAAAGGGTATGCATAGTTTGATAACTTTTTGAGCATAGTTCCAAATTGCTCTCCAGAATGGCTGGATGGGTTCACAATTCCACCAACAATGCATCAGTGTCCCTGTTTTCCCACATCTCCTCCAACATTCCGCATCATCTTTCCCTGTCATTCTAGCCAATCTGACAGGTATGTACTGGTACCTCAGAGTTGTCTTAATTTGCATTTCTCTGATTAATAATGATTTGGAACATATTTTCATATGGCTATAAATAGTTTTAATTTCTTCATCTGAGAATTGTCTGTTCATATCCTTTGGCCATTTATCAATTGGAGAATAGCTTGATTTCTTATAAATTAGAGTCAATTCTCTATATATTTTGGAAATGAGGCCTTTATCAGAACCTTTGACTGTGAAAATGTTTTTCCAGTTTATTGTTTCCCTTCTAATCTTGTCTGAATTGGTTTTATTTGTACAACAACTTTTCAATTTGATATAATAAAATTTTTCTATTTTGTAGTCAATAGTGATCTCTAGTTCTTCTTTAGTCATAAATTTCTTCCTCTTCCACAGGTCTGAGAGGTAAACTATCCTATGCTCTTCCAGTTTATTTATAATCTCATTCTTTATGTGTAGGTCATGAACCCATTTTGACCTTATCTTGGTATACGGTGTTTAGTGTGGGTCAATGCCTAGTTTCTGCCATACTAATTTCCAATTTTCCCAGCAATTTTTATCAAATAATGTGTTTTTATCCCCAAAACTGGGGTCTTTGGGTTTGTCAAACACTAGATTATTAAAGTTATTGGCTGTTTTGTCCTTTGAACCTAACCTATTCCATTGATCAACTAGTCTATTTCTTAGTCAATACCAGATGGTTTTAGTAACTGCTGCTTTATAATATCATTTTAGCTCTGGTACAGCTAGGCCACCTAATTTGATTTTTTTTATTAATTCTCTTGAAATTCTTGACCTATTGTTTTTCCATATGAACTTTGTTGTTATTTTTTCTAGGTCATCAAAATAGTTTTTTTGGGAGTCTGATTGATATAGAGCTAAATAAATAGATTAGTTTAGGTAGTATTGTCATCTTGATTATATTTGCTTGCCCAATCCAAGAGCATTTAATATTTTTCCAGTTGGTTAGATCAGATTTAATTTGTATGGAAAGTGTTGTGTAGTTTTGCTCATAAAGTTTCTGATTTTCCCTTGGCAGATAGATTCCTAAATATTTTATACAATCAGTAGTTACTTTAAATAAAATTTCTTTTTATAACTCTAACTGTTGGGTTTTGTTAGTGATATATAAGAATGCTGATGACTTATGTGGGTTTATTTTGTATCCTGCAACTTTGCTAAAGGTGTGGATTGTTTCTAATAACTTTTTAGTAGAATCTCTGGGGTTCTTTAAGTATACCATCATATCATCAACAAAGAGTGATAATTTGGTTTCCTCATTGCCTATTCTTATTCCTTTAATCTCTTTCTCAACTCTTATTGCCAAAGCTAGCATTTCTAATACAATATTAAATAGTAACAGTGATAGTGGGCAACCTTGTTTCACACCTGATTTTATTGTGAATGGTTGCAGTTTGTCCCTGTTACATATGATGCTTACTGCTGGTTTTAAATAGATGCTATTGATTATGTTAAGGAAAAGTCCATTTATTCCTATACTCTCAAGAGTTTTTAATAGGAATGGATGTTGGATTTTATCAAATGCTTTTTCTGCATCTATTGAGATGATCATATTTTTTTAATATGATTATTAATATGGCCAATTATACTGATTGTTTTCCTAATATTGAACCAGCCCTGCATTCCTGTTATAAATCCTACTTGATTGTGGTGTATTATCCTGGGGATGATTTTCTGTAGTCTTTTTGCTAATATCTTATTTAAGATTTTAGCATCAATATTCATTGGGGAGATTGGTCTATAATTTTCTTTCTCTGTTTTCAACCTACCTAGTTTAGGTATCAGTACCATGTTTGTGTCATAAAAGGAATTTGGTAGGACTCCTTCATTCACTATTTTTTCAAGTAGTTTTTAAAGTATTGGGGCTATTAATTGATCAAAGATGGACAGAAGCAGCTATACCCAGAGAAAGAACACTGGAAATGAATATAAACTGCTTGCATTTATGTTTTTCCTCCCGGGTTATTTATACCTTCTGAATTCAATTCTCCCTGTGCAACAAGAAAACTGTTTGGTTCTGCACACATACATTGTATATACTGCAACCCATTCAACATGTAAAGGACTCTTGCCATCTGGGGGAAGGGGTGGATGGAGGGAGGGGAAAAATCGGAACAGAAGTGAATGCAAGGGATAATGCTGTAAAAAATTACCCTGGCATGCGTTTTATCAATAAAAAATTATTTAAAAAATAAAGTATTGGGGCTAATTGTTCTTTGAATGTTTGGTAGAATTCACATGTAAATCCATCTGGTTCTGGGGATTTTTTTTTTTTAGGGAGTTGATTAATAGCTTATTCATTTTCTTTTTCTGAAATGGGACTATTTAAGCAATTTACTTCCTTCTCTGTTAATCTGAGAAGCCTATATTTTTGGAGGTAGTCATGCATTTCACTTAGGTCAACAAACTTATTGGCGTAAAGTTGGGCAAAGTAACCCCTTGTTATTTCTTTAATTTCCTCTTCATAGATGAAAAGTTCTCCCTTTTCATTTTTAAGATTACTAATTTGATTTTCCTCTCTCCTCTTTCTAATCAGATTTGCCAAAGATTTATCAATTTTATTGGTTTTTTCATAAAACCAACTCTTAGTTTTATTTATTAGTTCAATAGTTTTTTTTTTTACTTTCAATATTATTAATTTCTCCTTTTAATTTGAGAGTTTCAAGTTTAGTAATTGATTGGGGGTTTTTTAATTTGGTCTTTTTATAGCTTTTTAAGTTGCAAGCTCAATTCATTGATCTTCTCTTTCTCTATTTTATTCAAGTAAGTCTCTAAAGATATACAATTTCCCCTTATTACCACTTTGACTGCATCCCAGAAATTTTGGTATGATGTCTCATTGTTGTCATTACCTTGAGGGAAATTATTAATTGTGTCTATAATTTGCTGTTTCACCCAATCATTCTTTAAGATGAGATTATTTAGTTTCCAATTACTTTTTGGTCTATTTACCCCTAAATTTTTGTTGTTTGTAGTTTTTATTGCATTGTGATCTGAAAAAAAAAAAAGCATTTACTATTTCTGCCTTCCTGCATTTAATTTTGAGGTCTTTATATCCTAATATATGGTCAATTTTTGTGTAGGTTTCATGAACTGCTGAGAAGACAATATATTCCTTTCTGTCACCATTCAGTTTTCTCCAGAGATCTATCATACCTAATTTTTCTAATATCCTATTTATCTCTTTAATTTTTTTCTTATTTGTTTTGTGATTTGATTTATCTAAATCTGAGAGTGCAAGATTGAGATCTCCCACTATTATAGTTTTGCTGTCTATTTCTTCTCACAACTCTCTTAACTTCTCCTTTAGGAAGTTAGATGCTATACCACTTGGTACATATATGTTTAATACTGATATTGCTTCCTTGTCTATAGTACCCTTTAGCAGTAATAACTTTTTATTATCTTTAGCAAGATATAATTACCTTCCTTATCTCTTTTAATTAGATTAATTTTTGGTTTTGCTTGATTTGAGATAAGGATGGCTACCCTGCTTTTTTGACTTCACCTGAAGCATAATAGATTCTGCTCCAGCCTTTTACATTTACTCTGTATGTATCTCCCTGTTTTAAATGTTTCCTGTAAACAACATATTGTAGGGTTCTGACTTTTGATCCAGTCTGCTATCTGTCTCCTCGTTATGGGAGAGTTCATCCCATTCACATTTATGGTTAAAATTACTAATTCTGTATTTCTTGTCATCCTAATATCCCCAGATTATACTTTTCTTTTTCTTGCCATCCTTCCCTTCTTCCCTGGTATTAAACTTATTGGTCCCACTTGTGTCATGCAGTTCTCCTTCTTTAGTATCCCTTCCTCCTCCCTTTGAATCCCTTCCCCTTTCTTGTACCCTTCCCTTTTTACTCTTCATACTTTTCCCCCTTCCTCGCCCACTTTTTAATGAAGTGAGAGAAGAATCTCTGTAAAACAAATATGTCAATTATTTTCTCTTTGAACCAACTCTGATTCGCACAATGTTCCTTCCCCTCTCTGAGTCCTTTCAGATATGATAGGTTTCCTTTGCTTCTTTGTGGGAATGTAGTTTCCCTCTTTTTATCTCCCCTTTTCCTTTTTTTCTGACACTATCTCCTTTCCATTTCTACTTCCCTTTTTTTGATTGGTAAAATCAAAGTATACATATGTTTTTTTTATGTATATACGCAACAGAAATACAGTTCTCAAGAGTTCCTTTTACCTTTTTCTACTTGAGTCCTGTAGTTGGAGATCAATTTTTTGTTTAAGTCTGTTTTTTCCCTTAGAAACAAATGGAACTCCTCTGTTTCATTAAGTGTCTATCTTCTTCCATGGAAAAAAAATACTCAGCTTAGCTAGGTAGTTTATTCTTGGCTGTATTCTAAGTTCTTTTGCCTTTTGGAAAATCTGATTCCAGGCCCTTCGATCCTTTAATGTTGAGGCAGCCAGATCTTGCGTGACCCTTATTGTGGCAACTTGGTATTTGAACTGTTTTTTTCCTGGCTGCTTGTAAAATTTTTTCTTTAGTCTGAAAATTCTGAAGTTTGACCACAATATTCCTCAGAGTCTTTATTTTAGTGTCTTTTTCAGAAATAAAGATCTTAAATAATCCCATTTGAAAAAAGGAAATAGAACTAGTTGTAAAGTAACTATCACTGAGAAAAATGAACAAAAAAACAACAATAATGACAGAAATCTCCTGGTGTTGATTGATTCAGAGGAAATTCCATCAAACTCATAAAAAACTTTAGTTCTATAAATATTACTATCAAAAGTTGATGAAACACAACAGCCTACAATATTCATTTTATGAGACAAATATAATCATAGCGTCTCATTAAGGAAGAGTAAAGCACAAAAGAAAAACCATAAATCAATATCATAAATGAATATGAATTAAAATTCAAAGTAAAATCCTGTCCAAAGCACTACAGCAATTTATTTGACAAATCAGTCTTCTTGACAATGTTGAAATTTTATCCAGAATGTAAAGATTAAGAAAATAATTAGCACAATCAAGCATCTTTTTTTAAAAAATCCAAACTTTATTGTTATCACAATAGACAAAACATAGCATTTATTTATCCTAAAATCCATTTACAATATAGATGATCCATTCAAATATAATTATCATATATATCTAAAAATGTTGGGAAAACTGTAAAAGAGCTTGGCAGCAAATTCAATTTAAAGCAACATATAGATAGTAAGCTTCAAATGAATATAGTCTAAATATAAAATATCACATTCTACAGGAGTTGTAGATTCAAATCAATTTGTTCACCATTTTGATAAGAAATGTGAGAATGTAGGGAAGACTCAAGATAATATAAAGACTTCAAATACTTGAGGCAGTAGAAATAGTGTTGCTTATAACAGAAATAATGAAATACAAAAGAAAATCAAATGTGAAGCAAAGATAACATTAGTTTGGAACAAAGTTAAGTCTGATGCACAGGCTGAGCAATGATATGGAAGCATTGATAAATGCAGGATGTTGAGACCATTGATTTAGAATTGAAAGGGACTTTAGAACTTAGCTAAACCAATTCCCTTATATTACCATTTTGGAAACAAACCCAGGAAGTTTAATTGATCAATGTCAAGGTATTGAGTGGTGGAGTTGGGATTTAAACCCAGGTTGTCCAATTCCAAGTCTTCCCCTCTTTCTTTGCTTTTTGTTACCTCTTATCTCCAAAAGAGAAAGTAGTTGAAGCTATGAATGTTAGAAAAGGCCGTGAAGATTTGTGTGGCCTAAAGTAGAGAGTTTGGAAGCAGAAAGAACATTTAATTTGGTTTTGTATAGAGGTAAGGTCTTAGGGGAAGATAAGTCAATCTGTTTAACAGGTGGTTCCCAATTTTCCAAACTTATTTTCAACAGAAAAAAAATGATGACTGAAGTATTTGTTGTATTATGTGAATGATTTGTGTAATTCCACAGAACATAATCCAACTTTTACTTTTCTTTCATGGATTAGCTTTGGGAGAATATGCCTTGGGCTTTGTTGCACAGAAGTACATTAACAATTTTACTTTGATGACTGACTTCCAATTATTATCTGGTGACCACACCAAAAGTAACAAAAGGTAAAATAACTATTATGCTTGCTATAGAGTCAGGGAAATCTGAGTCAAATTCAGTCTCAGATACTTACTTGCTGTGCAACCATTGTCACATCCCTGTACCTCTGTGTGACTCAGTTTCCTTATTTAGAAAATGAGGATAATAATACGTACCTCACAATTTTGTTATGAATATTAGATGAGATAATATTTCTAGTGCACTTAAAATAGTGCCTGGCACATAGTAAGTGCATAATAAATGCTTGTTTCCTTTTTCCTTCCCTTCCTTCCTCCCTATTTCTATCCATCTCATTTCTTCTCTCCCTTCCTCTCTCTTTCCTTTCTTTCCTTCCTTCTTCTTCTCTCTCTTCCTCTCTTTTCCTCCTTCCTTTCTTGCTTCTTCTCTTCATTTATTCCATCCTTCCTTCCTTCTTCACATTCTTTCTTCCTCCCTTTCTTCTTTTCTTTCTTCCTTCCTTCCTTCATTTCTTCTTCCCTCTTCTTTGTCTCCCTCACTCCCTGTTTCCCTGCCTTCCTCCTTCCTTTCTTCCAGTCTTTCTTCCCTCTCTTCTCTCTTCCTTCCTCTCTCTCCCTTCCTTTCTTACTTTTTGCATTCAGTCTTCCTTCCTTCCTTTTGTTCTTTCAGCCTTCCTTCTTTCCTTTCTTCTTCCATTCTTTATTATTTTCCTTCCTCCCTCCCTTCTTCTCTCTTTTTCATCCCTCCCTCCCTTTATTTCTTTCTTTATTCCTTTTTTACCTTTTCCTTATTTCTTTCTTTCTTTACATCCTCCCTCCTTCCCTTCCTCCCTTCCTTCTTAGAAAAATTCCACAGTGAATTCTGAAGTTTAATTTAAATCTTTTAGGATGTGCCAGAAACAAGGTAGAGACTTTCTGCATAACTTATTACTTGGTTCACAGTTTTACACTTGAGAAGAAGCTACGAAGTCATCTAATAAGTCCCTCAATTCACAAATTAGTTTTCTGAAAGTCAAAAGTGACATAACTTGTCCCATTTCCCATAGGTAACACATAGAAGAACTGTAAGTTCAGTCCAAGTACCCTAACTCCAAATCCAATCCATTTCCCTCCTCATTAGGCTGTGATTTTTGGTGAATACTATCAGAATTGCATCTCTTTCACTGAGATGTTACTGGACAGTTCACTAGAAACTACCTCCACTAACTACTCAAATCAATAGTCAAAGGTAAATAGGGCTGTCATAAAAATCAATACTTAACCAATCTAGATGGTTTATTTCTAATCTCAGAGTCTACCGATACACAAATAAAATTAATAACAATACATTCTGACATTTATGCAAAATTCCTTTCTACTGTTTTAGATGCAGCAACAGAAGAAAATATACTTACGCACTAGTGAAGTTTAGCTTTAGTGACAATATAGCACTCTGTACTTAAAGCTGAAAAAAGTATAGGGAATTTTTTTTCTTTGTTCAGAAATTCTGCTTAGTAAAGCACAAATGAAAAACCTCATCTTTCATGAATAATGCTTATACATTACTGTATATGGCTTATCCATATTGCTTTACCTTTTAATTCAAAGACCTTCAAATTGCCTCTTATCGCTCTGTGAGTATCTTTTTGGTACATTTCCCAATCTGATCCAGTTCAAACTGCTTGCTAGTTACCCGAATTTCTGCCAAGCATCAGCATGTGGCTATCATTTATCTCTTTGTGTAGTCATCCTTTCTGTAATCAATTTACTGCTGAAGCACTTTATATGCATATCCAAATTAATTCAAGTCCGGGACTGGCGTGAGAATCCCACTGTATAATTGTCCAAAGCAGGCCAGACTTGTGTGAATTTTCCTTACTAATTAATTAGACCAAGTCCAAAGATAGAATAGCTAAGTAATTTTTAAAGGGGAGGGGCTAAATGAACGAGTATATTAATTTAAGAAGATTTAGCAATTATGCATTCTCTAATATTGATTTCCTCTGAATTCTATCTTAGAAATTAAAGAGATTGATAATAAAACCTTTTATTCAGTTCCACCACAATAGAGCTAATGAATAAATTGGCCGCCTGCATATCCCCAGAACCAGCTTCATTTAACAACAAATAGTATAATGTAATGGAACAGGTTATCATTTAAATTAAAGGGAAAACACAGGTGTGGGCTGAACTTAGTAATATTTTAATTTTCCACAAAGGAGAAAGAATGCATGGGGAGCAGCCTGATGATTGGTGCCATTTCTTTTGTGCTTCTTTGGGGGGAGGGGGTACTTTGAAATTTCTGCTTATTTTACACAATTAGGTTATGTTTAGCTGTTTCTGCATGAATGAGTCCTAAATGACACATACTTTCGTTTAAAAAAAAGCCAGATAAAGGGGAGAAAATGGGCATTGTCATTTATGTGAATAGAAATGACACATTAAAAGTCAAACCACTAGTTTGAAAATTAAATGGGGATTTTAGCTGCTTAGAAAGAGGGAAAAAAAAAAAAAAAACTAAGTAGCCATACCCAGTACTGAGGAAGAGTGTGAAGACACAGTACTTAGGGAGCACTTCTTACCATCTGTTTCAAGCCTAATTGTTTTCCAATCACTGGCAAACTTGGGGAAAATGCTCTATTTTTTCATAACAAGTTCAAGATTCTTCAATCCCTTTTCCCAGAGAATATCCTCATTGTGTAGTTTTCATATTTTCCCTTCTCCCCAATTTTTATTTAAAATGACCACTGTGACTCAGGCACACTTGAATGAGGGGGCTATTGGGATTAGGGGTTGAAATGTGCCTGAAACATCAATTTTTTCATTTGTCTAATAACGTTACTTGAAGGTTTAGCAAGAAAATGATTTAAGGGGAGATCCTGGCATTGCAGTTTTTCAAAAATCTCTCTTTCTTGCCATACATATATGCAAATATGCACATGCATTCAAAGGGTATGACTTTCTACATATTCAGTCATTCATTTAGCAAGCATTTAATTTATTAATGATTCTATTTCAAAGAAACTATGTTAGGACCTGGGGAAAAAAAAGACTACAAAGACCCCCCGCCCCCCATCTTTGTCTGTCTGCCTGCCTATCTGCTTTTTTTCTTTTCTCTTTTATATTTGTACAGATACATAAAATAAAATAGAAGAATATTCCCTTACATTTAAGCTTATCATATAAAGTTATAGGCAATCCAAGATATTTTCTCATTAATTAATAAAATGTCAGCATCTCAAGGCAGTTTCCATTTTATTTCGTTAAATATTATTTAATTGCTATCTTGGAGAAGCCTCTTTTTCCATAGTTTCTCCTGTCACTTATTATATCCAATTATCTTTTAGTACTATATAAAATTTGAAGTTACTGAATATATGACATTAATAAAATAAAAGCATAAATATATTTATTTATAATGTATTAGCTATGTAAAAGATCACATCTGGAATCATTCTCAAATTCTTGCTATGATTTTTGATGACATCACTTCTAGGAATGGAGTTCATATCAACCTGTATATTCAAAATAACCAATAAAATTTCCATTTTTCAGAAGATGAAAAGATAATTTTACAAAGAAAAGAAAAACCTCTATCTTATATTTTATTTTTTAAAATAATCTTTACATATTTAAAAAGTTTTAAAATCACTTAAAATTTCTCATGTAAGTTATTCCTGTCTCATTCTCAGATTAGTCCTACATAAAAGGTAGTAAAGGGGAAAAAGAGAGGAAGTAATAAGAAACAAAAGTCCACAAAACCCCTCAAAGCATTACAAAATCTTACAATTTCTTTTTTGTCTTGTGCTAAAGAATAGCCAATTCCTCTACTCTGTCATCTTCTAACCTACCTATACATAGGAGTTGAGGAAAATATCTTTTCATATATCTTGGGTTAAGTCTTTTTCTTTGTAATTTTGCTTCATTAGTTAGTTTTTTTGTTGTTTTTGTTTTGTTTTGTTTTTGTTTGTTTGTTTTTTACAATCCATATCATTATTGTCAGTGCATGTATGTAGAGGGCCACAGATAGTGGGGGAACTCTGGGTGAGGTATAAGACCCTTCAGCCCTACTACCAATGTCTGGTTCAGCTCCCCATTTTCCTTAAGGGCTCTTGGCCTTCCTGAGAAGTCAGGGGGGAGTGACAACCTGTGTTGTGATTGAAGCAGGGTAATACCAAGTGGCAAAGAGACGCCTACATAAAATAGCAAGTTGTTTGTGTAGTCCCACATTCACAGTATATAGTAGGGCATGTGCAGTGTTGCTTTGGCTATATAAGGGTATTAGGGTATATAAGGTTGAGAGAATTTGTAATAAACGGACTCCATGCTTGACCATCCTCGTGGGTCCTTGATTCATCACTCCTCCACTAAGACCAAGGACTCTGGCTGATTCTGAGATCCTCCAGAGAGTTAGTCCGTTTGGTATATTTTGGGAACCCAGCATGGGGGCTCTAAAAAGCACACAACACACACACACACACACACACACACACACACACACACACGTGCATATATATTTTTCTTGTTTCTGCTTACTAAACCAAAGTTTCTGCAATAGCTCATATAAGGTTTTTTGTGTTTCTGTGCTTTCTCTATCCATGCTTATCATTTTTTTTATAACATAGTCTACTGCATAGACCATAACATACCATAACAATGGTCTATTGCAATTATCTACCACAATTTGTTTGGCTATTCCTAAATCAATGGATATCTACTTTATTACTTGTTTTTTATTATTATTACAGAAAATGCTACAATAAATATTTTCATATTTATGGAGATTTTATTTTTTTAATCAATGTTCCTCCTAGAGTGTATGCCTAATAGTGTGATCTCTAGATAAAAGAACATAGACATTTTAGTGACTTTAACTGCACTATTCCTAATTGATTTCTAGAATAGAATTTCTAGAACAGTTGTATTAAATTACAATTTTATCATTAATGTGTTAGTGAGGCTTCCTAGTACTTTCTATAACACTTCTAACAATAGCAATTCCCATTGTTTATCACAACTGCTAATTTGCTGGGTGTGAGGGAAATCTTTGGATTTGTTCTGATTTGTATTTTGCTAATAATTAATCATTTAGAACATCCTTTCACATGGTTATTAATAGTTTATAATTATTCTTTCGAGAATTGTTTACGCATATCTTTTGACCATTTATCTATTGGGGAATGCCTTGGTTACACACACACACATACACACATACACAAACACACACAAATATGTGTGTGGATATATGCTAGGAAATAAAAATTTATTAAACACCTTTTATATAACAGGGAATGTATATGAAGTTAATACAAAGATAGTTCCTGTCATCAAGGAATTTACAAACTACTGGATGATGAAAACACACAAAAGAAGGTAGGGGAAATGGGCTTAGGAGTAAGGAAATTCAGGTTACTTGAACAGGGGTATTTGCCATAGAAATGAAACCTGACTAAGCAGTAGATTCAATGTAAAGTGGACTAAAATATCCAATTTCTGCCTTCTTTAAAGGAAGTCATTAGGAGGAGTTTGGTACTCTACCACTAGCCCTCCAATCAAAATGGAAAAAAGACCAAAAACAACAACAACAACAAAAAAGATGGATCAATCAAAGCCTGAGTTATCAGCATGGTGATAAAAATTGAAGGTCAGGAGCTTAACCTGGAAAGGTATCTTATTACATTGAGTTGAAACAGATGGAGCAAAAGATGCAGATTGGAGTGAGCTACAAAGATCATTTTCTGTCCTCCATAAAGGAAGGTATTGGGAGGAATTTGGGTACTTAATTCTTCTCTAAATAATTTTAAATAAAGACTTTTCCTCTTGCATTTGATCATTTCTTTACATTTTTTTCATTTAATTCTCCCCATAATTTAGTTTGAACAGAAGCATTTCAAATTCATATAACCAAAATAATGTATTTTATCTTTTGCAATTGCTTCTTGACCTGACTTGGTTAAGAATCTCCTCTCTGTAAAATGAAATGTTTTAACCATACTAACCACTTCAGTATTTTTGCCAAGACAACCCCCAAAAGGATCAGAAAGAGCTGGACACAGATGAAAAAACCGAACAAAATCTCCTTATGCCTATTAGATAGACTAACGTCATAGAAAAGGAAAATTAAAAATACTGTAAGGAATGTAGAAAAACAAAAACAAACAAGAAAAAAAAAGCTAACGTACTGAGGGTGAGATTGTGAACTAATACAGACATCAGAGAATAATTTGAAATTGTGCTTAAAGTTTATCAAAGTATGTATACTCTTTGACTCAATAATTCTATTATTAGGTCTATGTACAAAAGTGATCAAAGAAAAGGGATACATGCATATGTAGAAAATATTTGTACCTTTTCTTTTTGTGGTGGCAAAGAACTGGGTAACTTGTTCATATTGTGAATAGAGTTTCCTCTTCTGCAAAATGAGATAGAGAAGAAAATGTCAAACCATTGCAGTGCCTTTGTCAAGAAAGACCTATATAGAATCATGAAGAATTAGACATAACTGAATATGACTCTACATGTGAAGGAAAAATGTGAAATTGAGGAAATGCTCATTAATGGATAAACAAATTGTCATATTTGATTGTGATGGAATACTATTTTGTTATATGACAAACAAGTTGCTTCAAAAAAAAAAAAACCCTCAAAATACTTTTGATAAACTGTTGTAAAGTGAAGTGAACACAACCAGAACAATACTATATACAGTAACAACAACAGTAACAGTAATATTAATCAACTGTGAAAAACTTAATCACTCTGATCAGTAAGATCCAAAATAAATTTGAACGATTTGTGATGAAAAATGCTGTCCACATTCAGAGACAGAACTGAAACTCTGAGGGCACAGTAGCGCTCACAATCAAATGGAAGAGGAAAACATGCAAACTATACATAACATATATTATTATTTAATGTGTAGCTATTCATCTGTCTTTCTATTTATCTCCATACAAATATCATTTACATTTATGCATATGTGCATGTAGAGATATTTATATTTGTACATATATAACCAAAATGCATATGTATGTGTGTGTCTATATATATATATATATATGTAAGTTATATATTTATATATAGTGCATATGATTTTTATTTAGTCATGAGTTATGTAGCATACATATACATAGATGTGTTAAATCAAGATGTGTATATATATGTATGTATGTGCAATCTTGAAGTCAAAATACTGCAGTATTCACAAGAAGAAATTTAGATTTAAATATTCAAAACCATCTCTATGCTATATTAGAATTATATTACTCATCTCAAATACCTGTTACCTCTGGTAGGATATTACATATGACTTTCCCTATTATATATTTAAAATAATCATATTTATAGTTTGAAAATTCCTAATCTTAGTAAAAAAAGAATAATTTCTGGAATGTAGGAGTTCTTTTATACTGACTTTTTTATTATTCATTGCATTAGAGGGTAAGATTGGCTTCAAAAATTGAATGTTTCTTTTTAGGTGACAAATAATTATAGTCACCTGCCAGCAAATAAATATTATATTGTACTTTTTATAGTAACATGATATTTAGCACATTTTAACTGGCATGTACAGTAATATATTTGTCTTAAAAGTACCAAGAGACAAACTCATAACTTTGACAGTTATAACTTCTGGCTAAATTATGTGTATTTAATGTTTTTTTTTTTGTTATCATTTAAAGGATTCAAAACACATTTAAAGTCACTTTTAAATTGTAAGGTGCTGGTCTTCCTTAGATAGTGTCTTGTGCTTACAAGAGAATTTCTTTTTTGACAGTAATGAAAGGGATTGGTTTACCCTACCCTATATATTCTTTAAAAATAAATTATTTTAAAATATCTATTTTGGGCCTGTGGAATAAAAGTTGTTGGGCAGCCACTCAAGCTAATCTTTAAGTCCATATGTCTTCAAAAGATATAATAGGTGAAAAAAGAATTTTGGGTGGACCACATCTGAATGATAGCACATTACTTTCAATGAGTTCAGTCTCTTTGATATTATAAAATCCAAAATGCTTCCTTTTATTACAAAAACTGATAGACTATTTGTTTTTCTGAGAAAAGTTCAAATAACTGAAAAGATAAGAAAATATGATGAGAATAAATAGATTATATCATAATAGTAATGAAAGAATATCTTAGTTGTCTCAGTGATTTCTTTTTTTTAACCACTTTATATGTTTAGCTATAATCAGTGAAGGGATAGGCCATTTGTGTAGTGTGAATAACAAAGAACAAATGGATGATGCAATAAACAAAAGAAGGTTCCTAAACATTAGATTTGTGTTCTATATGGCACATAACAGAATCCTTTGTAAAGGGTTAGGGTAAATGAAGTGTTGGATATGTTAGTAATTGAAGTTGAATAAAAGTGTTGGAAGATAGATACCAATAATGAGCGATAGGAAGGATGGTGGTGTCCACAGAATAAAGGAAAAAAAATAAAGTTTTAAGGGACAAACATTGTTTTGAATATAATGACTTTTAAATGCCTACTGAATAAATAGAGTTATCCATGAGGCTAATGGTGATGTGAGATCAAAGCTTAGGAGAGAATTTAGAAATAAGACAGGATATAGAGACCATGCAACTGTCTGGACAAAGATAATAATTCAACCCCTAAGAGCTGTGGAGATAATTAAGGAAGAGTATGTAACAGTAAGAAAATAATGTAGTGCAGGGCACAGTTTTGGTGAATATTGATATGTAGGAGATATACAGGTCTTAGTAGGATCATCCATACTGATTAGAGGAAAATCAGAAAGAGTGGAAGCGGAAGAGTTTGCCAAAGTGTAAAATACAGAGAGGTCAAGAAGGATGAAAAATGGAAAAAACACCTCAAGTTTAATAATAAAGAAATCTTTTGTAATTTTGGAATAGGCAGTTTCAGTTGAGTGAAGAACCAAATTGGAATCAGTTCAAAAATGAAGCCTGGAGATGAAGATTTCAAATGACTTTTTATAGAAATATGTCTGTGAGGTAGATACTGACAGCTTGCCTCAGATAGGAGGATCCAGGGGAAAAAATAAGGCTGGGAAGATTTAGGCATGTTTATAAGTTTTTGGGAAGAACCAATACTCCCAATAAGTATTAGGGAGAGACCAAAAGTAGAGTAAATGGGACTCATGGTAACTGAAGGGAAAAGTTTTTAGAACATATGGGATGGGATCTGCAGGCTTCTCTTGTTGAGAGAGAATGAGTCACTTTGTGAAAGAGTGGAACAAAGGAAAAGAGTTGAATAAGAAATTGGAAGGACACACCTATGAAAATTAAGGGAGTTTTATTATTTTCCTTTTTTCTTAAGATCTTTGAGACCATTTTCATCTCTCATTCCATATTTTTATGATCCTATTATCTCTGATTAATTTTTCATCTCTGAGATGCCATGATTATAAGTGTGATTCTCTAGTGGTACCAAACTTAAAACTATATTATAAAGTAGCAGTCATCATAACCATTTGGTATTGAGTAAGAAATAGAGTGGTCAATCAGATTAGATACATAAAATACAATAATCGAGTCCTAGAGCAATCCAGTATTTAATAACCCCCCACACTCCAGATTCTGGAATAAAAACTCACTATGTCACAAAAATTTCTAGGAAAATGGAAAAATAATGTCAAAAAATCAGCATAGACCTACATCTCACACCTGATTCCAAAATAAGGTCAAAATGGGTAAATGATTTGGTCATAAAGGACAATACCATAAACAAATTTGGAGAGCAAGGGATAATTTATCTATCTGGAGAAGGGGAAAATTTATGATCTAAGAGGAACTAGAAAATATTATGAAAGATGAAATGAACAACATTGATCATATTAAACTAAAAAAAAAAGCTTTTCCACAAACAAAACCTACAGAAACAAGATTAAAAGCAAAGTACAAAGCTGGGGAGGGCGGGGAACTTTAGAGCCAGTTTTTCTGATAAAGGTCTCATTTCTAAGATATATAAAGAACTGTGTCAAATTTCTAAGAACACAAGTCATTCCTAAGTGATAATTGGTCAAAGGATATGAAAACCTTCAGTTAAAAAATTTAAAGCCAAAGTTATATGAAAAAAATGCTCCAATTCACTATTAAATCACTATTGATAAGAGAAATACAAATTAAAACAACTTTGAAGTGGCAATTCACATCTCTCAGATTAGTTAAGATAACAAGGAAAGATAATGATAAATTGTTGAGGGGATGTGGGAAAACTGGGACATTATGGATTGTTGGTGGAATTGTGAAATGATCTTACCATTCTGTAGAGCAATTTAGAACTATGCCCAAAGAACAATAAACTGTGTATACTCTTTGACCCGGTAGTGCCATCACTGAGTCTTGTATCCCAAGGAAATCTTAAAGGAGGGAAAAGAATCCAAATGTGCAAAAACATTTATAAAAGTTCTTTTTGTGGTAACAAAGAATTGGAAAATGAGTAGATGCCCATCAATCGGGAAATGGTGAAAAAGTTGTGGTATTCAAAGATAATGGAATATTATTGTTCTATAAAAATGATGAACAAGCTGATTTTAAAATGTCCTGGAAAGATTTACATGAACTGATGCTGAGCTAAACAAGCAGAATCAGGAATACATTCTACACAATAACAACAAGAATGTGAAAAGATCAATTAGGAAAGACTTGGATTTTTTAGATCCAAAGCAATCTTAATAGATTTTAGGGAAAGAAAATGCCATCTGCATCCAGAAAGCAAAACAAAACAAAACAAAACAAAAAAGACTAAATGTAAATCCACCCATGCTATTTTTACTTCTTTTTTCTGTTATTTTATCTCTTCCATGGTTTTATACTTTTGCTATGATTTTTCTCTCCCAACATGATTATTAAAGTAATTTGTGTTAAAAATAAATAAAGTTGCCAGAAGAAAACAAGTGTTTCTCTATGAGCACCAAAGTAGATACAGAAGTTATGAACACAGAGGAGAGAATAGTTTCTGTTAGATCAAGTATTTTCTAATGCAACTGTCTGCTAACAGCAACACTGTAACTGGAAAATATATCTTTGAAGCAGTCATTATGAATTGCAACAAGATGAACCTGAATGTTTTGATTTGCAATCCCTTTTCCTAAATTTTGAATAAAGAAATCAGTTTTGCTACATTGAAATGACAGAACAGAATACCTTCTTCCCTATATTTAATTAATATTTTATTTTACAGCAAACTAGCTTTGACCTTATATGAAGAGTCAATAAAATGGGGTTTTGTTCTTAAAACAGATACCAATGTACTCTTCACATAGAATATTAAACTGTGAAATTGAAGGCTTCATTCAGATCTATAAAAAGATCCCAGAAAAGTATTTAAGATGGAATTAATGGGATAATTAATGTCTATTAATGTAACATTAAGATATGTTTATTGACATTTTAAATTGAGATTATATAAAATGGTAGATTTACTATATAATTAAAGAGCAAATGAAATTTGAGCAGTTTTTAATAGATCACATTATATTGTCAGTGAGTTCATACCATATTTAATGACAATGTTAAAACAAATTAATTCTGATGAAATTTTCCTTATATAACCCAACTTCTTATAGTAATTTTTAAAAATTTATAGCTAAGTTCTGTAGTATTCTGCTGTACACAGGATATAATATCACATTTCATAATACCATAAAATTCAAACTATAAAATACTGAGTTTGAGATTCATGATTATGTGGTCAAGATATTACCATAAATTGAGTGTGGATTTTCCTTAAGTATTCACATTTGAATCATATGAATAACTGTTACCCTTTTGCAGCTTTTATAAGTTGACATATGGAGAAAGAAATTTTCTATATACACAAATTGGAATACCAGTATAATGTTCTTGTCAGAAAATGAAGATAACTATATTAGAGGCATTCTAAATTGTTATTTATTACCATCTTTTAAGAGGAGTTTTATTAATTGACATAAATATATTTAGATGACTTATATATGTTTTATGAAGAAGTACATAAAATAGGATCTTACTAGCTCAGAGGTCCCTTTTATGAGAAACAAGTAGTGAACAAAGTGCTTTCATTAAAATAGATGCCAAAGTTGATGATCTTTCAGTTCATTCATTCACTTCTTTATAAGCTATTTGAGGTGGAAAAATATAATCTAATTTTCTGTATGCATACCTTCCTTCCCCTTTCATATATCTGAAATTCCAAATGTTTTAACTGGTGGGTTTCTTATTGCTTTTGGCCTGAATGGTGAAAAATCTACCAGATTCAATTGAACAGGATTCCAACCTTTAAGAGTAATTCTCTATCCAGAACTATTATGGCCCCAGTGAGAACTGAGTGAGTTCTCCCAAGAAAGCAATTGCTTGAATTTGTTCTGAGCATGAATTCGGTTCACTACTCTAAACAGCTGGATATAGAATTAGAGAACATGAATTTGAATCATCTCTCTAGTATTTTAATTTGTTATGACTCTTTCCTTATTTGTGAAATGAGGACATTGGACCAAACGCTATCTAAAAACCCTTCCAGTTCAAAATCTATTATCCCTGTATAACCACGGTGTTACTTACTATTCGATAAACAAGACACTCCATATCTTGGTTCCAGCCATTCTCTCTCTGGCTGTCTCCCATGACTGAAATCTTCCCTTCTTTGCCCTGACTACTGACCTCCTTGGCTTTCTATAAATTCCAAATGAAATCCCATCATTTAGAGGAAGTCTTTCCCAATTCCTCTTTATTATGCTTTCCTTCTGTTAGTTGTTTCTTATTCTTTATACAGTGTACTTTGCGTGTGTATATATATATATATATATATATATATATATATACACACACTCATTTAATGGGGGAGAAAACATTCAAACTAATGTTTTAGTTTGAATGTTTTCTCCCCCATTAAATGAGTGAGCTCCAGATGGGAATTGGGCAGGAACTATCTTTTGTTCTTTTTGAATGCCTAGCACTTAGCATAGTGTTTGACACATAGTAGCACTTAATAAATATGGATTTACTATTTTATTTTATGGAACACTAATGCAATTAGTGAAGCTGTGATCTGATCCATCCATTTTGGAGAGCAATTTGAAATTATGAGCAAAGGGCTGTATAAGTCACTTCTAGATCTATATCCCAAAGTTATAAAAAAGTAGACAGAAAAAAATACACACACACACACACACACACATCTCTGTGTGTGTGTGTGTGTGTGTGTGTGTGTGTGTGTATAAGCTTTTTAAAAAAATGTAAAACAAATTCAAAGACTTGATTTGGTGTTGATCTGAGGAATGCCAGGAAAAAAACCAGTCTCCCCTCCATCATCTTGCTTTATTTATTTATGCATTTATTTTTATACACAATGCTTTATGGATCATTGTAGTGAGTTCAAATGTTGGAGTTCTTGTTCTTCTCAAAACACAGCTGGTTTAGCTTAGAGCCCTCCGAATATCTCCAAATCCAAAGGTTCTGTCCGTTAGCCTCTGCCTCTGCTTTCTTCAGCCTCCAACCAGCACAGAGATGGAATGAATCTCTTGTTTCCTTCTCTTGGGGCTCGGGAATCTTTCAGACCAGCTTGGTCTCAGTGGGGGGCGTGCAGGAGCCCAGCCACCTACCACAGTGGTGTGAGATGAAGATGAATCTGGTTGTCCACTGAACTCTCACTCGTAGCTTTATCCTCTGAAAACTCTTCTTCTGCCACCAGAGTCGCTCCTCTTCAGTCCAGCTGAACTCTCCTCTGCGACCAGCCAGCCAAGTGGAAAATGTATTCTGGAATAGCTCTTTCTCCTCATTGGCCTTATATGTGAATCTTCTGAGAGAATGGGATTATGGGTTTTCTCCCATAGTGCTCTCTGGCCCAAAGAGCTTTAAGGGAGGTGTGAACTCCCTTGAAGTTAGAAAGTTTACTTTGTGAAGCTGGCATACTTGTGAACTCCAATGAGTAAAGGTGTGAACACAAGCCTTGTATTAATTAGTTCTACTTAGTACCTTGTTTCAGGTTCTGCCCAAAACATCTTCTTGTAAGATTAGATCAACTCTAATTAGTTAGCAGTTTGTAAAGATTCCAACAGATCATGGTGTGAGAGAAAAATCAGAACAAAAGGGAAAAAACAGGGGAGAGGAAAAAAATAGAAAAAAAGAACATAGCATGAGTTGATTCACATTCAATTTCCATTGTTCTTTTTCTGGATGTGGATGGTATTTTGTGTCCAAAGTCTATTAGGATTGCTTTGGAACCTTGAACCACTGAGAAGAATCCAATCTTTCATAGCTGATCATCACACATTCTTTGTGTTATTGTGTAGAATATATTCCTGGTTCTTTATGTTTTGCTCACATCAGTTTCTTTAAATCTTTCCAGGTCTTTTTAGAATCAGATTGTTCATCATTTTTAATAGAATAATAACATTCCACTATCTTCATATACCATAACTTATTTATCCATTCCCCAATTGATAGGCATTTTCTTGTTATCCAACTGTTTTTTACCACACAAAAAGAGCTGCTACAAATATGTGCACCCTTCCCTATTTCATGATCTTTTTTGGGAAATAAGCTCAGAAGAGACACTGATTTATCAGAGTTGGCACAGTCTGGTAGCCCTTTGGGCATAGTTTCAGATTGCTCTCCAGAATGGTTAGATCATTCCTCAACTTTACCAAGAATGCATTAGAGTCCCAGGTTCCCCAGTATCTCTTCCAACATTCATCATTATCTTTTCCTGTCATCTTAGCCCATATGAGAGGTATGAGATGGTACCTCAGAGTTTTTTTAATTTGCATTTATTTAATCAATATGATTTAGAGCATTTTCTCATATGACTGTAGGTGGCTTTAATTTTTTCAACTGAAGGCCTTCATATCCTTTTCTTATAAATTTGACATAGTTCTTTATATATTTTAGAAATGAGACCTTTATCAGAAATACTAGTTGTAGAGATCTTTTCCCAGATGTTTACTTCCCTTTCAATCATGTTTCTATTAGTTTTGTTTATACAAAACTTTTTTTTTACTTTAATATAATGAAAGTTGTCTATATTTTCTTCTATAATGTTCTAGTTTTTCTTTAATAATAAATTCCTTCCTTCTTCAAAGATCTGATAGATAAATTATCCTTTACTCTCCTAATTTATTTTGGTAATATTCTTTATTCCCAAATTAGGTACCATTTTGACCTTATTTTGGTGTGATATCTTTGTACAGTTTGAAATATAGATCTATGCAGAATTTCTGACATATTGCTTTCCAGTTTTCCCAGAAATTTTTGTCAAATAGTAAGTTCTTATTCCAGAAGCTGGAGTTTGGGAGCTTATCAAGTAGTATATTACTATAGGTCTTGATTATTATGTTGTACATATCTAATCTATTCCATTGAAGCATCAGTCTGTTTCTTTTCATTATAACTTTTTATTTAAAAGATATATGCACAGATAATTTTTCAGCATTGACAGTTGCAAATCCTTTTGTTCCAACTTTTTCCCTCCTTCCCCCTGCTCCTTCCCCCAGATGGCAGATTGACCAATACATGTTAAATATGTTAAAGTATAAGTTAAATACAATATATGTATACATGTCCAAATAGTTAATTTGCTATGTAAAAAGAGTCAGACTTTGAAATAATGCATAATTAGTTTGGAAAAGAAATAAAAAATGCAGGTGAACAAAAATAGAGGGATTGGGAATTCTTTGTAGTGGTTCATAATCATCTCCCAGAGTTCTTTCCCTGGGTGTAGAGGATTCAGTTAATTACTGCTCTATTGGAACTGATTTGGCTCATCTTCATTGTTAAAGAGGGCCATGTCCATCAGAACCGATCATCATATAGTATTGTTGTTAAAGTTTATAATGATCTTCTGGTCCCACTCAGTTCACTCAGCATCAGTTCATGTAAGTCTCTCCAGCCCTTTCTGAAATCATCCTGCTGGTCATTTCTTACCGAACAATAATATTCCATAATATTCATATACCACAATTTATTCAGCCATTCTCCAATAGATGGGCATATCCACTCAGTTTCCAGTTTCTAGCCTAAAAAGAGGGCTAACACAAACATTCTTGCAGACACAGGTCTCTTTCCCGTCTTTAAGATCTCTTCAGGATATAAGCCCAGTAGTAACACTGGTGGGTCAAAGGATATGTACAGTTTGATAGCTTTTTGAGCATAGTTCCAAATTGCTCCCAAGAATGGCTGGATGTATTCAGAATTCCACCAACAATGTATCAGTGTCCCAGTTTTCCCATATCCCCTCCAGCATTTCACATTATTTTCCCCTGTCATTCTAGCCAATCTGACAAGGGGGTAGTGGTATCTCAGAGCTGCCTTAATTTACATTTCTCTTATTATTAATGACTTGGAGCATCTTTTCATATGGCTAGAAATAGTTTCAATTTCTTCATCTGAGACTTGTCTGTTCATATCCTTTGGCCATTTATCAATTGGAGAATGGCTTGATTTCTTATAAATTAGAGTTGATTCTCTATATATTTTGGAAATGAGGCCTTTATCAGAACCTTTGACTGTAAAAATGTTTTCCCAGTTGATTGCTTCCCTTCTAATTTTGTCTGCATTAATTTTGTTTGTACAAAACTTTTCAATTTGATATAATCAAATTTTTCTATTTTGTGATAAGTAATGTTCTTCTTTGGTCATAAATTCCTTCTTCTTCCAGAGGTCTGAGAGGTAAACTATCCTATGCTCTTCCACTCTATTTATAATCTCATTCTTTAGAATGAGCCTAGGTCATGAACCCATTTTGACTTTATCTTGGTGTACGGAGTTAAGTGTGGGTCAATGCCTAGTTTCTGCCATAAAAAAAATAGTTTTTCCAATTTTCCCAGCAATTTTTGTCAAACAGTTGAGTTCTTATTTCAAAAACTGGGATCTTTGGGTTTGTCAGACACTAGATTATTAAAGTAATTGGCTGTTTTGTCCTTTGAATCTAACCTATTCAACTGATCAACTAGTCTATTTCTTAGCCAATACCAAATGGTTTTGATAACCATTGCTTTATAATATAATTTTAGATCTGATACACCTAGGCCACCTTCATTTAATTTTTTTTCATTAATTCCCTTGAAATTCTTTACCTTTTGTTTTTCCATATGAACTTTATTGCTATTTTTTCTAAATCATTAAAATAGTTTTTTGGTAGTCTGATTGGTATAGCACTACATAAATAGATTAGTTTAGGGAGTAATGTTATCTTTATTATATTGGCTCACCCTATCCAAGAGCATTTAATATTTTTCCAATTGGTTAAATCTGACTTTATTTGTGTGGAAAGTGTTTTGTAGTTTTGCTCATATAGTTTCTGATTTTCCCTTGGCAAATAGATTCCTAAATATTTTATATTATCATTAGTTATTTTAAATGAAATTTCTCTTTCTAACTCTAACTGTTGGATTTTGTTAGTGATATATAAAAATGCTGATGACTTATGTGGGTTTATTTTGTATCCTGCAACTTTACTAAAGTTGTGGATTGTTTCTAATAACTTTTTAGTAGAATCTCTGGGGTTCTATAAGTATACCATCATATCATCAGCAAAAAGTGATAATTTCCTCATTACCTACTCAAATTCCTTTAAAATCTATCTCAACTCTTATTGTTAAAGCGAGCATTTCTAATGCAATATTGAATAATAAAGGTGATAGTGGGCAACTTTGTTTCACTCCTGATGTTATTGGGAGTGGTTGCAGTTTGTCCCCATTATATATAATGCTTACTGCTGGTTTTAAATAGATGCTACTGATTATTTTAAGGAAAAGTCCATTTATTCCTACACTCTCAAGTGTTTTTAATAGGAATGGATGTTGGATTTTATCAAAGGCTTTTTCTGCATCTATTGAGATGATCGTATGGTTTTTTTTAATATGATTATTAACATGGCCAATTATACTGATAGTTTTCCTAACATTGAACCAGCCCTGCATTCCTGGTATAAATCCTACTTGGTCATAGTGTATTATCCTGGGGATGATTTTCTGTAGTCTTTTTGCTAATATCTTATTTAAGATCTTAGCATCAATATTCATTAGAGAGACTGATCTATAATTTTCTTTCTCTGTTTTCAACCTACCTGGTTTAGGTATCAGTACGATGTCTGAGTCATAAAAGGAGTTTGGTAGGACTCCTTCATTCTCTATTTTTTCAAATAGTTTATATAGCATTGGGGCTAATTGTTCTTTAAATGTTTGGTAGAATTCACAGGTAAATTCATCTGGTCTTGGGGATTTTTTCTTAGGGAGTTGATTAATATCTTGTTCTATTTCTTTTTTGGAAATGGGACTATTTAAGTGATTTACTTTCTCATCTGTTAATCTGGGAAATACTCACTTAGCTTATCAAATTTATTGGCATAAAGTTGTGCAAAGTAACTTATTATTTCTCTAATTTCCTCTTCATTGGTGGAAAATTCTCCCTTTTCATTTTTAAGACTACTAATTTGATTTTCCTCTCTCCTTCTTTTTGCAAATCAGATTTACCAAAGGCTTATCTATTTTATTGGTTTTTTCATAAAACCAACTCTTAGTTTTATTTATTAGTTCAATAGTTTTTTTTTTACTTTCAATATTATTAATTTCTCCTTTTAATTTTAGAATTTCAAGTTTATTATTTCATTGGGGGGGTTTTAGTTTGGTCTTTTTCTAGCTTTATAAGTTGCAAGCCCAATTCATTGATCTTCTTTTTCTCTATTTTATTCAAGTAAGCTTCTAGAGATATGAAATTTCCCCTTATTACCACTTTGGCTGCATCCCACACATTTAGGTGTGACATCTCATTATTGTCAGTATCTTGAGTGAAATTATTAATTGTGTCTATAATTTGCTATTTCACCTAATCATTCTTTAAGATGAGATTATTTAGTTTCCAATTACTTTTTGGTCTATTTACCCCTAACTTTTTGTTTAATATAGTTTCTATTGCATCGTGATCTGAAAAAAAAAGTATTTACTATTTCTGCCTTCCTGAATTTAATTTTGAGATCTTTATGTCCTAATATATGGTCAATTTTTGTATAGGTTTTATGAACTGCTGAGAAGACAGTCTATTTCTTTCTGTCTCCATTCAGTTTTTTCCAAAGATCTGTCACACCTAATTTTTCTAATATTCTATTTGCCTCTTTAATTTCTTTCTTATTTGTTTTGTGGTTTGATTTATCTAATTCTGAGAGTGCAAGTTTGAGATCTCCTACTATGATAGTTTTGCTGTCTATTTCTTCTTGCAGCTCTCTTAACTTCTCCTTTAGGAACTTAGATGCTATACCACTTGGTGCATATATGTTTAGTATTGATATTGCTTCATTGTCTATGCTACCATTCAGAAAGATATAGTTTCCTTCCTTATCTCTTTTAATTAGATCAATTTTTGCTTTTGCTTGATCTGAGATAAGGATGGCTACCCCTGCTTTTTTGATTTCACCTGAAGCATAATAGATTCTGCTTCAGCCTTTTACTTTTACTCTGTATGTGTCTCCCTGCTTTAAATGTGTTTCCTTTAAACAACATATTGTAGGGTTCTGACTTTTGATCCAGTCTGCTATCTGCCTCTGCTTAATGGGAGAGTTCATCCCATTCACATTTATGCTTAAAATGACTAATTCTGTATTTCCTGCCATCCTAATATCCCCAGATTAGATTTTCTTTTACTTGCCCCCCCAACCCTTTTTCCCAGTTTTAAACTTATGTGCTCCACTTGTATCACACCACTCTCCCTTTTTAGGATCCCTCCCGCTCCCTTTGAATCTCTTCTCTTTTCTTGTATCTTGTCCTTAATACTCTTTTCCATTTACCTTTTCCTCTCCCCCATTTTAATGAGGTGTTAGAAGATTCTCTGAAAAACAAATATGTCAATTATTTTCTCTTTGAGCCAACTCTGATGAGAGTAAGATTCATACAATGTTCCTCCCCCTTTCTAAGTCCCCCCAGATATCATAGGTTTCCTTTGCCTCTTCGTGGGACCTAGTTTCCCTCTTTTTATCCCTCCTTTTCCCCTTTTCTGACACTATCCCCTTTCCATTTCTACTTCCCTTTTTTATGTTATGTCAGTAATATCAAATTATGCATGTAGTCTTTTGTATATCCACAACAGAAATACAGTTCTCAAGAGTTCCTTTTACTTTTTTCTGCTTCTCTTGTGTCCTATAGGTGGAGGTCAATTTTTTTATTCCGCTCTGTTTTTTTTTTCCTGAATTTATCTATTTCATTAAATGCCCATCTTCTTCCCTAGAAGAAAATGCTCACTTCAGTTGGTTAGTTTATTCTTGGCTGAATTCCAAGTTATTTTGTCTTTCAGAATGTCAGCTTCCAGGACCTTTGATCCTTTAATGTGGAGGCATCCAGATCTTGAGTGGTCCTTATTGTAGTACCTTGGTATTTGAATTTTTCTTTTCTGGCTGCTTGTAATATTTTTTCCTTAATCTGATAGTTCTGAAATTTGGCCACAATAGTCTTTAGAGTTTTTATTTTAAGGTCTTTTTCAGAAGCTGTTTGATGAATTCTTTCAATTCCTATTTTACCTTCTGATTCTATTACATCTCAACAGTTCTCTTTGATGATTTCATGTAAAATAACAATTAGGGTCTTTTTTTCATCTTAATTTTCAGAAAGTCCAATAATCCTCAGATTATTTCTCTTAGATCTATTTTCCAGGTCTGTCATTTTTCCAAGTAGATATTTGATGCTTTTCTCTAATTTTTTATTTTTTTGGTCTTGCTTGACTGATTCTTGATGTCTCAATGAGTCATTGATTTCTATTTGTTCAGTTCTGATTTTTAATGAGTTAATGAGCTTTTTTTAAACTTCTTTTTGCATATGTCCAATTGAGTGTTTAAATGAGTTGTTTTGCTCTATGGAATTTTATTCTATTTCACTAATTTTTTTTTTTAGTGGAATTATTTTCTTTTTCCATTTCACAAATCCTACTTTCTTGTGAATTCTTTATCTTTTCCAATTCACAAATCCTACTTTCCTGGGATTTTTTTTTACCTTTTCCCTTTTACAAATTCTGTTTCCCTACACTTCCTGGCAATTTTTTACCTTTTCCAATTCATATTTCTGGAAGTTGTTACTTTCTTGCATAGCTTCTCTTTCCGCATTTTTCTTCTAACTCTCTTTTGAGACTTTTAATGGTCTCTTCTAGGAGAGTGTTATGTGAAGAGGGCCAGATAACATTCCCCTTTGGGATATTGTCTGGAGACTGTTTGCTATTATTCACCTCAGAGTTGCTCTTTTTCTGTATAGAAGCTATCAATCATCCTTTTGATTTTTTTTACTCATTTTTTTTTTTTTTAACACCTCTACGGTCTGCCTTCAGGGCAAGGAAGTTACCAGCTTCCTCTGCAAAGCAGGGAAATGTATAAACAGGCTGCAAAGAGCAGGGAGGTATGGGAGTGCTCTGGGAAAAAGTTCCATCCCCGCCAACTGGAAGTGATTCGGCACGGGCTGAGATACGGAAGTGCCCAGTGGAGAATCCCACTGTATTGCTTAGCAACTGCCCTTAGTCTAGAGACTAAGCAGTGAAAGTGTCACTACCCCAGACCAAAGCCCACCATGGGGCTGTGGCTCTTAGCAGCTGACCAGTGAATAACCCGGGACAGACTGGAAGTGTCTCTGCCCTTTAAGCAAGTTGTGCTGTGGAAGTTCTATTACCCCAAGCCAAACCCCACACTGTGCAGGTTAGAGACTGCCCTGGGCTGTGCTCCCCTGCTATACAGGTTCATAACTGCCCGAAGGAAAAGCCTAGTACTGCCGGTTGGGGCTACCCAGTTGTACTGTGATCTGTGCTGAGTTACTTCCAGTTTTGGATGGATATAGCCAGATCCTTTTAGAGTCTGGTGTTTTTTTAGAATGGCTTTGATTTCTCTGCTGATCTACTGTCTTGTAAGCAGGGCAGAGCAATCAGTCTATGCCAGTGTCATCTCTGTAATTTTTATAACCTCAGAGACAACTCTCACCCGGTCTGCACAATATGCTAGCCTCTAATTCTCTATCCCTGCCTCCGCTGGTCTTTTCCCACCCCTCAGGACAAACCTTTTCTGATGAAATTTCAGATTATCTTCTTATGGTAAATTGTCATACTTCTAATCTTCGTGTGTTTTACCAGGCAAGCGCTATTTTTGAGACTGAATTTAATAATTGGTCATGAGGATATGTGAGAGCTTAGAAAGTTGCATGTGCCTTCTCCGTCATTTTGGCTCCACTCCTCCTACATTAATTTTAAATGGAATTTCTTTTTTTTTCTATTTATTGATGATGAGTTTTGTCAGTAATATATAGAAATGCTATGAATTGTTTTGAGTATGTTTTTGGATAATTTTTTATGATTCTATATTTTGCTTTTTGTGATAGTTTTAGTTCCTTGTTGCCTATACTAATTCCTTTAATTTCTTCTTCTTTCCTTATTGCTAAAACAAACATTTCTAGCAGAATGTTGAATCATAGTGATCATAATGGGCATCCTTGTTTCACTCTTGATCTTACTAGAAATGTGCACAGCTTCTGTCCATTACAAATAATACTTGCTGTAGGTATTACATAGGCACTGCTTATTATTTTAAGGAAAGCTCTCTTTGTCCCTTTGCTCTCTAAGAGATTTTAAATAGTAATGGGTGCTGCATTTTGTCCAAATATTTTTCTGCACCTATTGAGATTACAATATGATTGCTGCTGGTTTTATTATTAACATGGTTGATTATGGCAATAATTTTACTAATAATGATTCTGCTTATAAGTTACTGTAATGTCTTTGCTAATATTTTATTTGAAATTTTAATGTTCACTGAGGAGATTGGTCTGTAATTTTCTTTCCCTGTTTTGACTCTTCTTGGTTTAGAAATCAGTACCATATTAGTGTTATAAAAGGAATATGGCAGAACTCCTTCTTTACCTGTTTTTGCAAATAATTAACATAGTATTGGTATTAATTAGTTTTTTTAACTGTTTGGTAGAATTTATTTGTGAATCCATGTGGCCCTGGATATTTTTTCTTGGGTGTTTACTAATGTCTTGTTTAATTTCTTTTTCTTTTTTTTTTAAATTTTATTTTATTTAATAATAACTTTATATTGACAGAATCCATGCCAGGGTAATTTTTTACAACATTATCCCTTGCACTCGCTTCTGTTTCAATTTTTCCCCTCCCTCCCTCCACCCCCTCCCCTAGATGGCAAGCAGTCCTATATATGTTAGATATGTTGCAGTATATCCTAGATACAATATATGTTTGTAGAACAGAACAGTTCTCTTGTTGCACAGGGAGAATTGGATTCAGAAGGTAAAAATAACCCGGGAAGAAAAACAAAAATGCAGATAGTTCATATTTATTTCCCAGTGTTCTTTCTTTGGGTGTAGCTGCTTCTGTCCATCATTTATCCATTGAAACTCAGTTAGCTCTCTTTGTCAAAGAAATCCACTTCCATCAGAATACATCCTCATACAATATCATTGTCGAAGTGTATAATGATCTCCTGGTTCTGCTCATTTCACTTAGCATCAGTTCATGTAGGTCTCTCCAAGTCTCTCTGTATTCATCCTGCTGGTCATTTCTAACAGAACAATAATTTTCCATAACATTCATATACCACAATTTACCCAGCCATTTTCCAATTGATGGGCATCCATTCATTTTCCAGTTTCTAGCCACTACAAACAGGGCTGCCACAAACATTTTGGCACATACAGGTCTCTTTCCCTTCTTTAGTATCAATTTGGGATATAAGCCCAGTAGTAGCACTGCTGGATCAAAGGGTATGCACATTTTGATAACTTTTTGGGCATAATTCCAGATTTCTCTCCAGAATGGTTGGATTCGTTCACAACTCCACCAACAATGCATCAGTGTCCCAGTTTTCCCGCATCCCTTCCAACATTCATCATTATTTTTTCCTGTCATCTTAGCCAATCTGACAGGTGTGTAGTGGTATCTCAGAGTTGTCTCAATTTGCATTTCTCTGATCAATAGTGATTTGGAACATTCTTTCATATGAGTGATAATAGTTTCAATTTCATCATCTGAAAATTGTCTGTTCATATCCTTTGACCATTTATCAATTGGAGAATGGCTTGATTTCTTATAAATTAGGGTCAGTTCTCTATATATTTTGGAAATGAGGCCTTTATCAGAACCTTTAACTGTAAAGATGTTTTCCCAGTTTGTTGCTTCCCTTCTAATTCTGTTTGCATTAGTTCTGTTTGTACAAAGGCTTTTTAATTTGATATAATCAAAATTTTCTCTTTTGTGATCAGTAATGGTCTCTAGTTCATCTTTGGTCACAAATTTCTTTCTCCTCCACAAGTCTGAGAGATAAATTATCCTATGTTCCTCTAATTTATTTATAATCTCATTCTTTATGCCTAGGTCATGGACCCATTTTGATCTTATCTTGGTGTACGGTGTTAAGTGTAGATCTATCCCTAATTTCTGCCATACTAATTTCCAGTTATCCCAGCAGTTTTTGTCAAATAATGAATTCTTATCCCAGAAGTTAGGATCTTTGGGTTTGTCAAACACTCGATTGCTATAGTTGACTATTCTGTCTTGTGAACCTAACCTTTTCCACTGCTCAACTAATCTATTTCTTAGCCAATACCAAATGGTTTTGGTGACTGCTGCTTTATAATATAATTTTAGATCGGGTACAGCTAGACCACCTTCATTTGATTTTTTTTTTTTTCAATTAATTCCCTTGAGATTCTCTTGAGATTTTTATTGTTCCATATGAATTTTGTTGTTATTTTTTCTAGATCATTAAAATATTTTCTTGGAAGTCTGATTGATATAGACTAAATAAATAGATTAGTTTAGGGAGTATTGTCATCTTTATTATATTCGCTCGGCCGATCCAAGAGCACTTAATATTTTTCCAATTATTTAAGTCTGACTTTATTTGTGTGGAAACATTTTTGTAATTTTGCTCATATAATTCCTGACTTTCCTTTGGTAGGTAGATTCCCAAATATTTTATGCTATCAACAGTTATTTTGAATGGAATTTCTCTTTGTATCTCTTGCTCTTGGATTTTGTTGGTGGTGTATAAAAATGCTGAGGATTTATGGGGATTTATTTTGTATCCTGCTACTTTGCTAAAATTATGAATTATTTCTAATAGCTTTTTAGTAGACTCTCTGGGGTTCTCTAGGTATACCATCATATCATCTGCAAAGAGTGATAGTTTGGTTTCCTCATTGCCTACTCTAATTCCTTTAATCTCTTTCTCGACTCTTATTGCAGAGGCTAGTGTTTCTAATACAATATTGAATAATAATGGTGATAGTGGGCAACCTTGCTTCACTCCAGATCTTACTGGGAAAGGTTCCACTTTTTCCCCATTGCATATGATGCTTACTGAAGGTTTTAAATATATGCTCCTGATTATTTTAAGGAAAATTCCTTTTATTCCTATGCTCTCAATTTGTTTTTATTAGGGATGGATGCTAGATTTTATCAAATGCTTTTTCTGCATCTATTGAGATGATCATATAGTTTTTGTTTGTTTGGTTATTGATATAGTCAATTATGCTAATAGTTTTCCTAATATTGAACCAGCCCTGCATTCCTGGTATAAATCCTACTTGGTCATAGTGTATTATCCTGGTGACGATTTTCTGTAATCTTTTTGCTAATATTTTATTTAAGATTTTAGCATCAATATTCATTAGGGAGATTGGTCTATAATTTTCTTTCTCTGTTTTCAGCCTACCTGGTTTAGGTATCAGTACCATGTCTGTGTCATAAAAGGAGTTTGGTAGGACTCCTTCAATCCCTATTTTTTCAAATAGTTTATTTAGCATTGGAGTTAATTGTTCTTTAAATGTTTGTTAGAATTCACATGTAAATCCATCTGGTCCTGGGGATTTTTTCTTAGGGAGTTGATTGATAGTTTCTTCTATTTCTTTTTCTGAGATGGGACTGTTTAGGATATTTACTTCTTCCTCTGTTGGTTTGGGCAAGCTATATTTTTGGAGGTATTTTTCTATTTCATTTAAGTTGTCAAATTTATTGGCATAAAGTTGGGCAAAGTAACTCCTAAATATTGCTCTAATTTCCTCTTCGTTAGTGGCGAGTTCTCCCTTTTCATTTTTAAGACTAACAATTTGATTTTCTTTTTTCCTTTTTTTAATCAGATTTACTAAGGGTTTGTCTATTTTGTTGATTTTTTCATAGAACCAACTCTTAGTTTTATTAATTAATTCAATAGTTTTTTTACTTTCAATTTAATTGATCTCTCCTTTTATTTTTAGAATTTCAAGTTTAGTGTTTGACTGGGGGTTTTTAATTTGTTCCTTTTCTAGCATTTTTAGTTGCAAGCCCAAGTCATTGACCTTCTCTTTCTCTATTTTATACGAATAGGCCTCTAGAGATATGAAATTTCCCCTTATTACCGCTTTGGCTGCATCCCATACATTTTGGTATGATGTCTCATTATTATCGTTTTCTTGGGTGAAGTTATTAATTATGTCTATGATTTGCTGTTTCACCCAATCATTCTTCAATTTCTTTTTCTAAAATGAGATTATTTAAGTAATTTATTTCTTCTTCTGTTAATCTGGTTAATTTATATTTTTGTGAATATTCATCCATTTCAGTTAGATTGTCAGACATGCTACAAGACAGTTGGGCAAAATAGGTCTTAATTATTGTTTTAATTTCTTTTTCATTGGTGGTAAATTCACTCTTTTCATGTTGCTAAGACATTTTTACAATGAGTTGAAATTTGCCTTTGATATTTAAGACTAATCCTTCTGCATAGAGTACATTACTGATGGTTGTATATGAAGACTTGTTATTAGTACTATTATTAACAAAATCAATATTAACTTTGTAATGCATTTTGAAGTTACTCTCAGGAATCTTCCCATATAGATTTCTCTTCTCAAAATACATTGGATTTATTGGTGAAAGATTTTCATCTCAAAATATACAGCATGAGGTCAAAGTTCAAATTCTACCTTATGTACATTTTAACCCTGTGTCTTCCAACAAGTAACTTAATTACTCTAAGTATATTCACTCATTTATTGAGGGGGGATGCTAATAACAGCTTTGTCATAAGGTCAAGAGACTCAAATGCGTGATGTGCTGTGACTACTTAAAGTAAAAATAGAATGTGACCTAGTATTTTTATTATCCTCAGAATAATTATGGCTATCAGAAATTTAAGAAACATGTAAACATGTGCTTTGCTTGTGCAGCTTACTTATTTAAATTTAAACTTCTGAAAGCAATCTGGATACTGATAGAATGGAAAACTAGAGAGGAAAAAAGAAACAATGGGTATATCACATTCTTAAAAAAATGAAATCTGAAAATATCTTGATTAAAGACATAAAAATTCAAACAAGATCTCTCATGCTACTTAAGGGAATCTATGGCAATTTTTTTTCACAAAGTCCCTTACTGTGTTTAAGAAGGATTCAATTTACAAAAAAAACAGTTCACTGAGCATATAACTTACAGTTAAACATTTCTTGTTGAAAGAGATGCTCATATGAATGGGGGACAGCATATTACAGAGTAACTTCTAGACAGGTTTTATGATGTGTTATTATTCCATATCTGGAGACTTCATTGGAAATAGCTTCTAGATAAGCCAGATGGCTTTTCTTAAATTTTTTTATTACCATCTTTCAATCATTTACTTCTATAGAACCATATGAATCCAATAAGAGCTTAACTTTAAACTTTTAAAGAAGTAAGGGGACCTACAAAATGTAATAATATCAGTGTTTAAAAATCTTACTGTAAGGCAAGAGGAGGCCAAGCAAAATGGAAGGAGCTTCTAACATTTGCCAGGGGGAATGAAGCAAAGAAAAGCTTGCCTCATGTTTCAGAACAGATACCTTTCTGAGGCTAAGTATGGCATTTTGAATGTATGTCAATTCTTATTGAGACTAAGTATATAAGGAAGCCAATCAAATAAAACTATAATCTCTGGAGAGATCTCAAAATCAGCTCATTGCTCCACCCTTTTGGGAGCCAATAAAAAGAAGAAAACTGATGTTTTACTCATTGCATTAACACAATAGCACTTTTATAGAACTATTGGGAATGAAGCAAATCTGGGAGACTAGGTAAGCCTTGGAATTAGAATCATCAGCTTTTGGGTTCCACTCTTCACTCTAACTTAGTTCCATGATCTGTAAAATGGGGTAGTTGTACTAAGTAACTTCTACTTCTAGATTTCTTCTACCATTAGATTTCAAATGAAATATAGTAATTTAAAGTTATTGAAGTAATTCCTTCAAAAGCTATTGATACAAAGGCCAAGGCTATACAAGTAACTTTCTGCAATGTGAAAATTTAATTAATCATTTAGTTTTCTGGGAACTTGTCATCCTTATATCTACAGGATAAACTCACCACCAGGAAACTCATCATCAGAAACATTGTTTTAGCTTTGGTCCTCACCATCATTTTAGTACTTTTCCCCAAAGAGGGCCCAGAAGCTCAGTCTACTTTTAATTTTCCTCCAGCTGTCCTTCTTTTCAACTCCATCATCTTCATCTCCCATGCAACTACTCTTTGCTATCCTTTCTTCCTCAACTTTATTTTGTATATTGTCTTCCTTAGGTTATAAACTCCTTGAGGGCAGCTACTATTTTTATTTTTTTATTTATATTCTCATTACTTAGCCTAGTACCTAGAACATTGTAATTGTTTCATAAAATTTATTTTATTATTTGTATCATGCATGAGTTTGTCCACAGAATTCAATACTTAGCCAACAATATTTTAGCATAAATCATTTTAAGTCTCTATTATAGTTCATAATATTTCTATAGAAGTGTCATGAATTCCATACCCTTTCTCTAAAATTTATTACCTAGTGTGTGATCTTCTTGTGGTGACAGACTCTGAGTTTAACTAAACTAATCCTCAATTTTCTTGCCTGGATTCCTGAAAAGCTCATTTCAAAACCTTCAGAATTTCTTCTATTGATTATCTAACATATATTAGGAAATATTTCCTAAAAGGGAAACATTGCTACCATGCCTTTAAAAAAATTAAAGCATAGAAAAATCATAATAAACCCAAATGTGATTTATTGCAAGCTATTATACAATTGCTCAATTCACAAAATCATGAATTGGGTGTTGGAGTATAATTATTCTCAATGTCTTTCTGAGGCCTGTGATAACAGATCAATACAAAGATGATATAAAATGTGTTGTATTTATGTATACACATATAGATGTGTGAATTTGATAATTCACTTTTTTCTTCTTCCAAGGTATTATCTGAAGTAAAATGCATCTATAAATTTACTGATACATAAAATATTTAGCAAAACGTTACTTCTAAAACTAAGCTAACATGATAGAAAGTGATCATCAGAGGAATGTAAGGGTGTGTGTGTGTGTGTGTGTGTGTGTGAGAGAGAGAGAGAGAGAGAGAGAGAGAGACAATAGAGAAAGACATAGATACTCTCTCTGTGTGACCTGCTGTCGAATAAACTCCGTTTCTACCCTGTGTGAAGCATCTAGCTTTTCAGTTTGCAGTGACAGTGGGGCTGCAGCAGTCAGGTCAGAGATGGGGCAGACAGACAGCTCCATCCATCTCTGTATTCACGTGTTCAGGAGTCTAGGGCTCTGGGGCACGTCTGGTGCAGACAGACAGATCAGAGCACCATTAAAAGGTGTGTCCCTGAAGGGAAGAAGGGAGCAGGGCCAACATGCTCAAAAAAAGAACAGTGTGAAAAAATAATTTTAGTGTTATTTCTATATTCAATCAAGGTCTTTGAAATAGATATTTAGAGCAAATAAGCTCGTCCAAATTTCCTTTAAGCATCAAACTGGCGAGAAACAGTAGTGGAATTTAAACATTACAATAACTATTAAGCATAAAAGTTCTGTTTGCTCTTGAGAACCTTAATGTTAGCTAAGGCCAGCAGAAAGGATTTCAGTGTTTAGGCACTATCAATATCCCTCACTTCTTCTTCCTTTTTTTTTTTTTTAACAGAGAATGAGTACATTCTTTTAAATGAAACAAAGAAGGACAGAGGGGTGGGGGTGAGGGTGATGTTTGGAGCTCAGAGACTGAACTGATAATCTAGGACTCTATAAAGATAATTATAATGTAGGTTCCTCCTCATTGCAAACTGGTACAGTCCCTTAAAGCAGTCACTCAGTGCCAGTTCTTTGCTCCCCATCTCTAGTCTTATCATTTCTCAATTGAAGTTGTTTTAATGAGCGACCTACTTTATGATACTTTTCGAGTAAAAAAATCTTTTGCTGATGTCTTCCTCCATATATCCCAGATGGTTAATATCAGAGTGCATTGGAAACCTGGGGGAGCATATGTGACCCAGAAAATTTCCAAATAGAATCTGCTCAGAAGTGCTGTGTTGCTACCCCCTATCTCTTTGCTCCATTGGATTTTGCAAATCAAATGAAAGAGCAAGTGTTGGAGAAAAAATGATCACACTAACATGCTTGAAACAGAACGAGACTAACAATGATGAAGAAGGCAACAACAATAATAACACAACAGACCCAAGTGACTGAAATGCAGTATTTTTCATTAGAAAAATTGGTTTTTAAAAATATATCTTCTTTTTTCCCCATGAACATGTACACACACACAACACACACACACACACGAACAATTGTAGAGTTCTGAAGGCATAACTGGAAATAAATATCTGGGTTCAATTGCATTATGTTTGACTGGCCTGTGTTTTTCTCTTTGCCTCACTATCTGTAATAATTCATTAGATGAATTATCTAGTCATATATGTGTGTGTGTGTGTGTGTGTGTGTGTATAGACACACACATATGTATATATATCAAACACAATAATGTGTAAAATAACAGGCATACCTTTAAACAACTATTAGCTCATATGCTGAGGGAAAGAGGAAGCATCTATGGTCTTAGGAGGTGCTGGCACAGCCAAGCAAGGTTCTATGAATGCCTTTCTCAAACCACAGTCTGTCAGTCAAATATAGTAGCCACCTAAGTGTTCCTCCTTTGACTGTTCCCCATGCTTACAATGTTCTCCCTCTTCAACTCTATCTATTGATTTCCCTGACCTCCTTTAAGTCCCAACTGAAACGTTATCTTCTACAGAAAGAATTTTTCAATTCTCCTTAACTCTAGTGCCTTGTCTCTGTCAATTATTTCCAATTTTTCTTTTATGCAGATTATTTACTTATGTTTGCATATTGTCTTTCCCATTAGACTGTGAACTCTTTGAGGGGAGAAACTTTTTAAAAATTTAATTAATTTTTAAAAATTCTATCCCCAGAACTTATTAGTTGCTAACACATAGAAAACATTTAATGGTTATTGACTGATTGATCTAATGATTTCCCATTTCCATTGAATCAATAAGAATAAAATCCATAATGGAAAATGCCAGTCACATCCAAAGAGAACTATGTAGACTGAATGTGTATAATATTTTCACTTATTTGATTGTTTGTTTTTTGGGTTTATTTTATCAGTTTGGTTTGATTTTTCTTATACAACATGATATATATGTAAATATATTTAAACGTATTCCACATATTTACTCTATATCAGATTGCTTGCTGGAGTGGTAAGTGGGAGATAGGGAAGGGGAGAAGTAAGGACATAATGAAAAAAAAATGAGAATGCAGAGGTTTACAAAAATGAATGTTGAAAACTATCTTTATGTGTATTTGGAAAAATAAAATATTATTGAAAAAGAAAATACAGAGGAAACGCGCCCCCCTAAAAAAAGAACACAACTCATAGCATCATAGAAAGGCAAAGGATATTTACTTAAAACAGATTGTAAAGTCTATAAAAAGGAGTTAAATCATGCAGTAATCATTCTCACCAAACATTTACCAAGCCTCCAGGGACAGAAGACTGGAAGTCTATTTATCTCATCTCCTCTTGTTGCTTTTTAGCATGGCATTGCAGTTTAGGGAATGGCAGAGGGTAATAGCCCTGAGGCCTTGATATCTGAAAACAGTCTTACCATATAACCTCAAAAACATTACGGAGTCCTGTTCTATCTCTCCTGACCCAAAGAGGATAAATATTTCCTGCTGCTACTACAACTGTTGAATAAGAATGCCAAAAACATCAAGCTCAAAAAAAAAAAAAAACTGAGGGAAAAATCTTCCATTCTTTGTTTAAACTGGGATCTCTTGCACCACCTTGTTGAGTTCCTGGGTTGCTAGTGGGGTTGACAGAGACCCTGAAGTATAAATAAAATTACTCCCTGAGGCAAGTACTAATGGGAATCAGGCCAGCCTTACAGCCCCACCTAATGCAGGTAGTGGGTAGCCCCACCTAGCAGGTTCCAGTCAGAAATTCAAGTTATAACAAACCCCTAAAGTTAAATTTTCCCTATAAATCTGTCATGGCTCATGCCCATCTTTGCTGAACCCTATTGGATTAACTCTTCTTCATAATCTCTTTCTCATCACCTCTCCCCTATGCTTCATGATATCTTTCCTTTCATCTCCCCCACCATGGCTCACAATGTCTTTCTCCTTTTTAAAGCTAATTAACTCTCTTAGGATGCTAAACTCCTCTATGGATTTAGCCTGTCAGTCAATGGTGTACTTTCACCTCATGGTGTATTTCCTTTCACCTGATTAATTTTGAGTTCTACAGTGCCTTTGTGAATTCATTAAAATAGGTGATATTTCCATTAGTACAGATGAAACCCATTCATGTTATTTCATCATATATGGTGTATGCTTACAATATTCCATAGCACATCTATTCAATTCAATACAATACCTTTGGAATTTTTGAACATCTTGTGACCATCTGGGGTGTCTGAATTTTTTGAATAATTTTCTCCACTTTTGCCATCTTACTTTCTTCTTTTCAGTATTTCTAAGGGGAAGTGACTATTGACCTGCCATAGAGCCAAGTTGACCTGGTTTCCATTTCTACTTTGGGTACATATTGGCTGTGTGACCTTAGGAATTTCAATTAACCTTTAAGTATCCTGTGCAAAAATCTTATCACACACACACATATATGTATGTGTGTATACATATATGTGTATATATGTCTATATACATACATATACATACACATGCTTTGTACATTATATGTATATGTGTGTGTGTATATATATATGTAATATATATATATTTATTATATATTATATGTACACACATATATTTATTTTTATATCACCTCTAGGGTAAGACTGAAGCTCTGGAATTAAATGAACTCAATTTAACTTTTGGAAGCATCTCAATTATCAATAATCTGTATGATCCATATTTGGCTCAGCAAAGAAATCTCTCTGAAGATATCAGAAACTAATTTGATTTTAATCTTTTTTAGCAGTATTCTCATCTACTTCAAGATTCTGAGACAGCAAGCAGCTTTAAGCATCTGTATGATTAAAACATATAAAGAATAATCAACAAAAAGGACTAATTATATGTAGTACCTATCATGACCAGTTCATTTTGGTTCACATTCCTTTTAAAAGATTCACAACATGAATTGATAAAATCTGTGCAATATAAATATGTCGCTTACTTAAATCCATACCTGTTTGTATCAACTGCCTTAAACCTCCTCCCCATGTTTCCAAATCTGTCTTGCCTAAGCTGCCATACTAAGTCCTAGGTTTTGCCATATCTTTTCATTGCCACCTTCATTATTATGAATTTGGGATATGTGTGTATGTGTGTGCATGTGTGTTTGTTTGTGTGTGTGTGTGTGTGTGTGTGTGTGTGTGTGTGTGTGTGTATGTGCTTTCCTACAACTATCAGTTTGCTTTAGGCATTCTGGAAATTTGTCCTAAGTTTGCTTTTTTTATTTCCACTAGCTCCTAGAAACTGTTTCATCCACCATTGTTTCCTTTTTTTTTTTTCTTTTGGACTAGTAGTTTGATAGAAAATGCCAATCACATACAGAGAGAGAGAACTGTATAGGATGGATTGGTGGTGGATTGAGGCATAGTATTTTTATGTTTTTGTTTGTTTCATTGGTTGGTTTTTTTTTTCTCATTTTCTTTTTCTTTTGGTATTTTTTTTTTTTTTGCATAATGACAAATGTGGAAATACATTTAAAAGGATTGCATGTATTTAACCTATATCAGATTGCTTGTTATCTTAAGGAAGGTAGAGACATGGAGGGAGAGAGAAAACTTTAGAACATAAAGTTTTACAAAAATAAATGTTGATAACGATTTTAAGTGTATTTTGAAAGAAAATAAAGCAAAAAGAAAATAAATAAATTAGGAGGCTAAGTTTGGTCTTTTCTCTATGCATACCCTTGCCTATAACATCAAGGGAAAATAGGTTTTTTTCTTAGAAATCTCAGTTCCTCTTTTGGCTGGTGCAGTCATGAAAGAAGTGGCTGATCAGCTGTTTTTGGTATAAGGAATTGCCATCTTCTTGGCTTGCTACTTAAAAAAAATAATCAATTGTGGTGTGGAGAGATAGCTTAGGTGTCATATACTAAATTAAAAGATTTCAGCTTTTGATAGCTATTCTGGCATACTTAACTTCCACTGAAGCCAGGTGCTAAGCTAAGCATATTCATGTGAATGGTGCAATATCACTTAACTTCAAACATTTTAAACCACTTTTTGCTTCTCTACATAGGATATAGCAAAGTTGAGTGTAAAACTTTTGGTGGCTAATATAATACAGCAAGGGTATTAGACATGTCTAGAGATTAAATTTTAGGAAGATCAGAAAAGAGATGGCAGTAGATATCCTGATTGAAACTGGGAGTGTGCTAGAAAAAATAATAACAATATTCATCTGGTAGAACAAAAGGTCAAGAATATAAGGGAATTAATGAAAAAAATTGAAAAAATGGTGGCTTAGCACTACTAAACTTAAAATTATATTATAAACCAGCAGTCATCAAATCCATGTCATACTGGCTAAGAAACAAAGTGGTGCATCAGTGGAATAGAATAGATATACACAACACAAAAATCAAGGTCTATAGTAATCTAATATTTGATAAACCCCCAAACTCCAAATTCTGCAATAAAAAACTCAGTATTTGACAAAAAAAATTCTGGGAAAATTGGAAAATAATAATTCAGAAATGAGGTACAGACCTACATCCCACAATCCATACCAAAATAAGTTATATGGGCACATGATTTGGACATAAAGGGTGATACCATAAGCAAATTAGGAGAGCAAAGGATAATTTACCTATTGGATCTTTGGGAAAGAGAGATATTTAAGACCAAAGAATCTCCAGAGAACATTGTGAAAGGCAAAATAGACAACTCTGATTACATTAACTTAAAAAGTTTTTGCACAAACCAAATAACAGAAACAAGATTAAAAGGAAAGGTACACAGCCCAGGAAATTTTTAACATACAGTGTTAAAGGTCTCATTTCTAACATATATAAAAACTGTGTCATATTTATAAGAATACAAGTTATTTCTCAAGTAATAATGACCAAAGGATATGAATAAACAATTTTCATCTGATGAAATTAAAGCCTGTAAGATTGGATAAGATGACAGGAAAAGATAATGATGAATGTTGGAGGAGATGTGGGAAAAATGGAACACTAATGCATCATTGGTGAAGTGGTGAAATGATCCAACCATTCTAGAGAGCAATTTGGAACTATGTCCAAAGGGTGATAAAATTTTCATACACGTACCCAGCAGTGCCACTATTGGATCTGTATCCCAAAGAGATCATCTAAAAGAAGGAAAAGGAGCCACATGTATAAAAAATTTGGGGCAATATTTTGTGGTAGCAAAGAATTGGAAAATGAATAGATGCCCATCTGTTGGGGAATGGCTGAATAAGTTGTGGTATGCAAAGGTAATGAAATAGTATTGTTCTATAAATAATGATGAACAAACTGATTTTAGGAAGACCTGGAAAGATTTACATGAAATAATGCTGGGTGAAGCAAGCAGAAACTGGAATACATTGTACAAAATTATAGCAAGAATGTGGGATGATCAGCTATGAAAGCCTTAGTTTTTCTTAGTGGTTCAGTGATCCAAGGCAATCTCAATAGACTTTGGACAGAAAATGCCATCTGCAATCAGAAAAAGAAGTATGGAGATAAAATATAAATCAACACATTCTATGTTTACTTCTTGTTTTCTGACTTTTTCTCCCCCCTAGTTTTTTCCCTTTTGTTCTGATTTTTTTTCTCCCAACATAATTCATAAAGTAATTTTTAAAAATCTAATTAATTATTTTAAGCAAAACAGAAAGATACTATGAGTGTTCAGAGTCAACTTCTGAAACATCACAAATCATTATGAGTTCTAGATGCCTAGGAAGAAAGAGAAGGGCAGAGTTAAAAGTAGGTCTGACAGATAGGTCAAAGTGAGCAGACTCTTCTTGGTACCTTGCATATTTTCCATTGCTAATAACTGCCAGAAAATGGCAGTAGTGAGAAGACCAGTGAGGGGACAAGATAGCCAAGAGAGCATTAGATTACATGGAATCTTTCTTTTTTCTGAAGGCCTATGACTTTAAAGAGAAAACTGAGACAAGTAGAGATTAAATGATTTCTTAGGGTTACATAGTGAGTGTCTTCCTGACACCAAGTCCAGTGCTCTATCAACTTTTTACCTTGCTGCTTCTAATAAACTAATAATAAGAAACTATGTGCATCACCATTATATAAGGAGGTATGAAGATGTTTTATAGATTTAGTAATATGAATCTACATTGAAAAATTATTTGAAAATATTTTATATAAAAAAGAATCATTTAATAGTGAAAAGTTCATCAACTTTGCTTTGAGCTTGAGATTGTATCACCTGTAAAATCTAATTAGTAAACAATTAATATTAACCTATCTCAGTTTATACCAGATCCTTACTTTGGAGTAAAATCAATTAATCTATGAACAGCTATGAAGGGCTTACTATTCCCCTAAATACTATGTGCACAAAAAAGAGATAAAAGACAGTCCTTGCACATAAGGAACTCAAAATGTAATGGAGACAAAATAGACAAATACATAGAAACAAATTATATACAGGAAAAATAGCAAATATTTGAGAGGTAAAATGTTTAACTTAAGAGGGGTTAAGAAAAGATTCCTGTAAAATATAATGACAAATGTTGCAGGAATGTGGAAAAATTGTTGATAGAGTTGTGAAATGATTCAACCATTCTAGAGAAGAATTTTGAACTATGGCCAAAGGGCTATTAAACTGTGCATACCTTTTGATTCAGTAGTGTCACTGTATCCAATGAGATATAAAAGAGGAACCCACATGCACAAAAATGTTTGTAGTAGTCCTTTTTGTAGTGGCAAGGGACTGGAAAGTGAATACTCATCAGTTGGGAGTGGCTGAATAAGTTATGGTATATAAATGTAATGGGATAATTGTTGTATAAGAAACAATCAGCAGGATGATTTCAGAAAGTCCTGTAAAGACTTAAATGAAGTATTGCTGAATGAAATGAGCAGAACTAAGAGAACATATTACCCAATAATAATAAGATTATGTGATTTGCAACTATGACAGACTTGACTCTTCTCAGCAATGCATTGATTGAAGACACTTCCAAAAGATTGTAATGGAAAATGCAATCCACCTTCAGAGAGAGAACTATGGAAACTTAATGTGGATTGAAGCATACTATTTTCACCTTTTTATCCATTGTTTTTCTTTCTTGTGGTTGCTTTTCCCTTTTGGTCTTATTTTTCTTGCATAACATGACAGATATGGAGGTATGTTTAAAAGTATTGCAGATATTTAACCTATATCAGATTGCTTGTTGTCTTAGAGAGGGGGAGATAAGGTTAGGAGAGGGAAAAAATTGGTACATAAAGTCTTATAAAAATGAATGTTGAAAACTGTATTTACATGTATTTGAAAAAAATGAAATAGTATTGAGGAAAAAGAAAGAAAACGATTCCTATAGAAGATAAGATTTTAATTGGGGCTTAAATGCAGTCAGGAAAGTTAGGTAGGTGGAGACAAGGAAGGAGAGCATTCCAGATATGAGAGATGGGTAGAGAAAATCCTTAAGCTGAGATAGAGTGTCTTGATTGTGAAAGAGCAAATTTGCCAATGATATTAGATTGAACTGTATACAATGCAGGAATTAAGAAAGCTGGAAGGTCAGAAAGGGGCTAGGTTTTGAAGGACTTGGAATGTCAAACGGAAGACTTTGAATTTGATGATGGAGGCAATTAAAAAGCCACTACAGTTTATTGGTTAGAGGAATGACATGGTCAAAATTTTATTTTTAGAAAAATCATTTTAGGGACTTCCGGGGCAAAGCCAAGATGGCGGAGCAGGCACACACGACTCTCTAAGCTCCTCTCATAACCCTCATAACCAACTATTTAATCCAGCCTCAAAAATAACTCTTCACTGCTTAAATTCATGAAGATAAGAAGCACTACAATTTACCAGCCAATCCGGAAGCTCACCAGGAAAGGTTTGTCCTGAGGGGCCAGGAACAGACTAGCATGGGCAGTGAGAGGCTAGCGTCCTGAGCAGACCAGGGGCGGGGGTGATCTCTGTGGCTAGAGAAGTCATAAGGACCACTCTGCTATAGGCTAACTGCTCTGCCTTGATTACCAAGCAGTAAACTGGCAGAGAAGTTAAAGCCTAAAACAGAGGGTCCCCTAAAAAACGCCAGAACCTAACAAGATCTGGCGGTAACCCCTCAAACCCGGAAGTGACTCAGGCAGACTTTACCGCAGCCCTGTGGCCACATCCGGAAGTTCAGGGCTTTTACGGAGGCAGTTACTAATCTGCATGGCAGTGGGGCACAGCCTGGGCAGCCTCTAATTGGCAGAGTAGGGGGCTCTGCCTGGGGCAATAGAACCCCCTCAGCTGACTGCCCTTCCTGGGCAGACACTTCCAGGTCCCTGCAAATCCATTCACTGCTCAGCTGCTAATACCCATAGCCCCAGGGCGGGATTTGGCTTAGGAATTGAAACTCTCACTGCTAAGTGTCTAGCCCCAGGGCAGTCATTATCTCACACAGCTGAGGTTCTTTGAAAGGCACTTTCCCAGCCCGGCCCTGCAGGCCTGAGTTACTTTCGGGTGGGGAACTCTTTCCCAGAGCACTCCAGTACCTCACTGCTTTTTGTAGCTGGTTGGCAGGACAGCTACCCGTCCATATACCTTTCACTGTTCTGCAGAGGAAGCTAGTAACCTCCTGGCTCTGAAGGCAGACCTTACAGGCTTTAACAAAATGAGTAACAAAATCAAAAGAATGATTGATAGTTTCTACACAGAAAGAGAACAGCTTTTCAACCCTGAAGAGACTAATAGCAGACAGTCTCCAGATGATTGTTGGTCTCCAATACAAAAGGCTCTCCTAGAAGAGACTATTAAAAACCTTAAAAGAGAGCTAGAAGAGAAATGGGGAAAGACACATAACTCACTAAAAGAAAAATTTGAATGTGAATTGGAAAAGGTAAAAAACAGAGTTTGCGAATTGGAAAAAGAAAATGACTCACTAAAAAAAAAAAAAAAAAAAAATTAGTGAAATGGAAAAAAAATTCCATAGAGCAAAACAACTCAATTGGACATATACAAAAAGAAGTAAAAAAAAGCTAACGAAGAAAATAACTCACTAAAAATTAGAACTGAACAAATAGAAATGACTGATTCATTGAGACATCAAGAATCAGTCAAGCAAAACCAAAAAAATGAAAGATTGGAAAAAAATGTCAAATATTTACTTGGAAAAACAACAGACCTGGAAAATAGATCTAGGAGAGATAACCTGAGGATCATCGGATTACCAGAAAATTATGATGAAAAAAAGAGCCTAGATACTATTTTACAGGAAATCATCAAAGAGAACTGCCCAGAAGTAATAGAACCAGAAGGAAAAATAGGCGTTGAAAGAATTCATCGAACACCTTCTGAAAAAGACTCTAAAATAAAGACTCCAAGGAATATTGTGGCCAAACTTCAGAATTTCCAGACTAAAGAAAAAATTTTACAAGTAGCCAGGAAAAAACAGTTCAAATACCGAGATGCCACAATAAGGGTCACGCAAGATCTGGCTGCCTCAACATTAAAGGATCGAAGGGCCTGGAATTAGATATTCCGAAAGGCAAAAGAACTTGGAATGCAGCCAAGAATAAACTATCCAGCTAAGCTGAGTATTTTTTCCCACGGAAGAAGATGGGCATTTAATGAAATAGAGGAATTCCATCTGTTTCTAAGGAAAAAACCAGACTTAAACAAAAAATTTGATCTTCAACAACAGGAATCAAGAGAAGTAGAAAAAGGTAAAAGGAACTCTTGAGAACTGTATTTCTGCTGTGAATATACATAAAAACCACATGTATAATTTGATTTTACCGATATAACATAAAAAAGGGAAGTAGAAATGGAAAGGGGATAGTGTCAGAAAAAGGGAAGAAGGGAGATAAAAAGAGGGAAACTACATGCGACAATGAGGCAAAGGAAACCTATCATATATGAGGGAACTTAGAGAGGGGGAGGAACATTGTGTGAATCCTACTCTCATCAGAGTTGGCTCAAAGAGGAAACAATTGACATATTTGTTTTACACAGATTCTTCTTTCACTTCATTAAAAAGTGGGAGAGGAAAAGGGAGAAGGAAAAAGAGTAATAAGGGAAGGGTACAAGAAAGGGGAAGAGATTCAAAGGGAGGAGAGAGGGATACTAAAGAGGGAGAGCTGCGCGACATTGGTGGGACCAATAGGGAAGAAGGGAAGGAGGGCAAGAAAAAGAAAAGTATAATCTGGGGATATTAGGATGGCAGGAAATGCAGAATTGGTTATTTTAACCACAAATGTGAATGGAATGAACTCTCCCATAAAGAGGAGGCAGATAGCAGACTGGATCAAAAGTCAGAACACTACAATCTGTTGTTTACAGGAAACACATTTAAAACAGGGAGATACATACAGACTAAAGGTAAAAGGCTGGAGCAGAATCTATTATGCTTCAGGTGAAGTGAAAAAAGCAGGGGTAGCCATCCTTATCTCAGATCAAGCAAAAGCAAAGATTGATCTAATTAAAAGAGATAAGGAAGGAAACTATATCTTGCTTAAGGGTACTATAGACAATGAAGCAATGTCAGTATTAAACATATATGCACCAAGTGGTATAGCATCTAACTTCCTTAAAGAGAAGCTAAGAGAGTTGCGAGAAGAAATCTAACTTCCTTAAAGAGAAGCTAAGAGAGTTGTGAGAAGAAATAGACAGCAAAACTATAATAGTGGGAGATCTCAATCTTGCACTCTCAGATTTAGATAAATCAAATCACAAAACAAATAAGAAAGAAATTAAAGAGGTAAATAGAATATTAGAAAAAGTAGGTATGATAGATCTCTGGAGAAAACTGAATGGTGACAGAAAGGAGTATACTTTCTTCTCAGCAGTTCATGGAACCTACACAACAATTGACCATATATTAGGACATAAAGACCTCAAAATTAAATGCAGGAAGGCAGAAATAGTAAATGCTTTCTTTTCAGATCATAATGCAATAAAAACTACATTCAACAAAAAGTTAGGTGCAAATAGACCAAAAAGTAATTGGAAACTAAACAATCTCATCTTAAAGAATGATTGGGTGAAATAGCAAATTATAGACACAATTAATAATTTCCCTCAAGATAATGATAACAATGAGACATCATATCAAAATTTATGGGATGCAGCCAAAGCAGTAATAAGGGGAAATTTTATATCCTTAGAGGCTTACTTGAATAAAATAGAAAAAGAGAAGATCAATGAATTGGGCCTGGAACTTAAAAAGTTAGAAAAAGACCAAATTAAAAACCCCCAATCAATCACTAAACTTGAAATTCTAAAATTAAAAGGAGAAATTAATAATATAGAAAGTAAAAAAAAAAACTATTGAACTAATAAATAAAACTAAGAATTGGTTTTATGAAAAAACCAATAAAATTGATAAATCTTTGGTAAATCTGATTAGAAAAAGGAGAGAGGGAAATCAAATTGGCAGTCTTAAAAATGAAAAAGGAGAACTTACCACTGATGAAGAGAAAATTAAAGAAATAATAAGGTGTTACTTTGCCCAACTTTATGCCAATAAATTTGATAACCTAAGCAAAATGGATGACTACCAGCAAAGATATAGGCTTCCCAGATTATCAGAGGAGGAAGTAAATGCTTAAATAGTCCCATTTCAGAAAAAGAAATAGAACAAGCTATTAATCAACTCACTAAAAAAAAATCCCCGGGACCAGATGGATTTACATGTGAATTCTACCAAACATTCAAAGAACAATTAGCCCCAATGCTTTATAAACTATTTGAAAAAATAGAGAATGAAGGAGTCCCACCAAATTCCTTTTATGACTCAGACATCGTACTGATACCTAAACCAGGTAGGTTGAAAACAGAGAAAGAAAATTATAGACCAATCTCCCTAATGAATATTGATGCTAAAATCTTAAATAAGATATTAGCAAAAAGACTACAGAAAATCATCCCCAGGATAATACATCATGATCAAGTAGGATTTATACCAGGAATGCAGGGCTGGTTCAATATTAGGAAAACTATCAACATAATTGGCCATATTAATAATCAAATTAACAAAAACCATATGATCATCTCAATAGATGCAGAAAAAGCATTTGATAAAATCCAACATCTATTCCTATTAAAAACTCTTGAGTGTATAGGAATAAATGGACTTTTCCTTAAAATAATCAGTAGCATCTATTTAAAACCAGCAGTAAGCATCATAGGTAACGGGAACAAACTGCAACCATTCCCAATAAGATCAGGAGTAAAACAAGGTTGCCCACTATCACTGTTACTATTTATTATTGTATTAGAAATGCTAGCTTTGGCAATAAGAGTTGAGAAAGAGATTAAAGGAATAAGAATAGGCAATGAGGAAACCAAATTATCACTCTTTGCTGATGATATGATGGTATACTTAGAAAACCCCAGAGATTCTACCAAAAAGTTATTAGAAGCAATCTACACCTTCAGCAAAGTTGCAGGATATAAAATAAACCCACATAAGTCATCAGCATTCTTATATATCACTAACAAAACCCAATAGTTAGAGTTACAAAAAGAAATTCCATTTAAAGTAACTACTGATTGTATAAAATATTTAGGAATCTATCTGCCAAGGGAAAATCAGAAACTTTATGAGCAAAACTACAAAACACTTTCCACACAAATTAAGTCTGATCTAACCAACTGGAAAAATATTAAATGCTCTTGGATTGGGTGAGCAAATATAATAAAGATGACAATACTACCTAAATTAATCTACTTATTTAGCGCTATACCAATCAGACTCCCAAAAAACTACTTTGATGAATTAGAAAAAATAGCAACAAAGTTCATATGGAAAAACAAAAGGTCAAGAATTTCAAGGGAATTAATGAAAAAAAAATCAAATGTAGGTGGCCTAGCTGTACCAGATCTAAAATTATATTATAAAACAGCAGTTACTAAAACCATCTGGTATTGGCTAAGAAATAGACTAGTTGATCAATGGAATAGGTTAGGTTCAAAGGACAAAACAGCCAATAACTTTAATAATATAGTGTTTGACAAACCCAAAGACACCAGTTTCTGGGATAAGGATGCATTATTTGACAAAAATTGCTTGGAAAATTGGAAATCAGTATGGCAGAAACTAGGCATTGACCCACACTTAACACCATACACCAAGATAAGGTCAAAATGGGTTCATGACCTAGGCATAAAGAATGAGATGATAAATAAATTGGAAGAGCATAGGATAGTTTACCTCTCAGACCTGTGGAAGAGGGAGGAATTTATGACCAAAGAAGAACTAGAGATCACTATTGACCACAACATAGAAAATTTTGATTATATCAAATTGAAAAGTTTTTGTACAAACAAAACAAATGTAGACAAGATTAAAAGGGAAACAATAAACTGGGAAAACATTTTTTACAATCAAAGGTTTTGATAAAGGCCTCATTTCCAAAATATATAGAGAATTGACTCTAATCTATAAAAAATCAAACCATTCTCCAATTGATAAATGGTCAAAGGATATGAACAGACAATTCTCAGACGAAGAAATTGAAAGTATTTCTAGCCATATGAAAATATGCTCCAAATCATTATTAATCAGAGAAATGCAAATTAAGACAACTCTGAGATACCACTACACACCTGTCAGATTGGCTAGAATGACAGAAAGATAATGGGGAATGTTGGAGGGGATGTGGGAAAACAGGGACACTGATACATTGTTGGTGGAATTGTGAACACATCCAGCCATTCTGGAGAGCAATTTGGAACTATGCTCAAAAAGTTATCAAACTGTGCATACCCTTTGATCCAGCAGTGTTTCTCCTGGGCTTATACCGCAAAGAGATACTAAAGAAAGGAAAGGGACTTATATGTGCCAAAATGTTTGTGGCAGCCCTGTTTGTAGTGGCTAGAAGCTGGAAAATGAAAGGATGTCCATCAATTGGAGAATGGTTGAGTAAATTGTGGTATATGAATGTTATGGAATATTATTGTTCTGTAAGGAATGACCAGCAGGATGAATACAGAGAGGACTGGCGAGACTTACATGAACTGATGCTAAATGAAATGAGCAGAACCAGGAGATCATTATATAACTCAACAACGATACTGTTTGAGGATGTATTCTGATGGAAGTGGATCTCTTCAATAAAGAGAGCTTTAATTGATCAAAGATGGACAGAAGCAGCTACACCCAGAGAAAGAACACTGGGAAATGAATATAAACTGCTTGCATTTTTGTTTTTCTTCCTGGGTTATTTATACCTTCTGAATTCAATTCTCCCTGTGCAACAAGAAAACTGTTCAGTTCTGCACACATATATTGTATCTAGAATATCCTGTAACCCATTCAACATGTAAAGGACTGCTTGCCATCTGGGGGAAGGGGTGGAGGGAGGGAGGGGAAAAATCGGAACAGAAGTGAATGCAAGGGACAATGGTATAAAAAATTACCCTGGCATGCGTCCTATCAATAAAAAGTTATTTTAAAAAATCATTTTAATGACTGAATGGAGTATAAATTAGAGTGGGGGAAAGACTTGAATCAAGCAGACTCACTATTGCAATAGTCTAAGTATGAAGTGATGATAGACTGCATCATGGAAATTCCAGTGTCAGTGGACAGAAGAAAGTGTATTTGAAAGACATTGCAAAGATCAACTCAATAGACTTTGACAAATAGTTGGATATAGAAGATGAGGGATGGTGAAGAGGAGGTCTCTTGAGTGGTGAGATTGAGGGATGAGAGATCTAATATTTTTTATCTTCCAAATAACAAAGAAGGTAGGAGTAGGGAAAGTTTTAGAGGGAAAGATGAGTTCAGTTGTGGACATTTTGAGCTTAAGATACATATTAGGAGGCAATAAGTACAAGATATCTTGTAGTTGTCAATGGCAAGTAGTAATCAGTGGAGAGTTTTGGACAAAATATATAAATTTGATAAGCTTCTACATAGAGATGATAAATAAATTCATTAGAGCTAATGAGATCTACAAGTGAATTAGTATAGAGTGAACTGAAAGGGCCCATAGTACAGAACACCGTCAGACACGTCATCATTAGGTATGTGAGAATCCTGTGAAAGAGACTGAGGAGAAATCATATCTGCCAATACCAGGAGAACCACAAGAGAATTGGGTCTCAAAAACTTAGAATGAAGAAAGAATATCAAAGAAGAGAAAGCAATAAGCATGCCAAAGGCTATGGAGCAACTAAAGAGAATGAGGATTGAGAAAAGGGCATTGGATTTAGCAACTAGTAGATCATTAGTAATTTTGGAGATAGTATTTTTGATGGAATGATAGGTCAGATCATAAGATGTTAAGAAGAGAATGAGAAAAAAGTGGAGGCACTTATTTTAGATGACTTTTTTTTTTGTTTTGTTTTTTGAGGATTTGGTGATAAAAGGAAGAAAGAAAAGGAAGAGCTTGTTTTTATTTGATGACAGTGTATGCTTTAAAACAAAAGGAAAAACAGAACCCAGTCATATACAATGTCTGTATGTCTATGACGTGATTTTTCTTTTAATCAAATCATCCCACTTGCTTGTCTCTTTTCCTTCAATTTACTGGCCAGCTGATGTAAGAATGTTTTGAACAATTCTTTATGTTCAATATACCAACCTATTAGATTGGGGAAGAAGTGGAATGGGGGAGTAGGGTGGAAAGGGGAAAAAAAAAGTTACCATGTGTCATTACTGGTATTCTGCTCACAATTATGCTTGGAAGTATTGCTGATATTTGGCCTACTTTTAGTGTTTTTCTTTTCTTTTTTTTTCCCTGTCAATACTTATGTCTCCTTGTCACCATTCATTGACAAAATGTCCTGAATAGTGATAAGAAAGGTAACAGATAATGGGAGTAGGAATATTATGCTAGGAGTAGGAGCAATCAAATAGGACCTCTGTTTTGGGAAACATGTTTTCTGCTCTCTTTTTTTCATTTTCTTAATGGTGGATTGATGGCAGCTACTCTTCTACAATAATGGGAGAACTACAAAAGAGGTTAGCTGGAGGGTTAGAGGAGGAATGAAGGAGAAGGTGAAGTTTTTCTTTATCTTACATTTTCTTCTTCATTCTCATGAATGAATATATACTTCATGAATTTATCTTGGCAGGAAAAAAATGAAGATTAGGTTTTACTTCAGCCTGGAACAGAAACTAATTCCATTTAATGATGCTTATCAGTATGAATATGCTATTCATATTTCCAAATATGAACATTTATTTCTTTTTCCCTGTAGCCTTACTCAACAAAAGCTGTGATAATAGTAGGAGTGCTAGAGGCACTAGACATGGGAAGTAAGAGAAATAAAAATGATCCTATTTCATGGATCAGGAAAAGTAGTGACATTGAAAAGTCCATTAGCTAGACCACTATAATGAATGATCTCTCTGTCTGTCTGTCTGTCTCTCTCTTTCTCTTTCTCTTTCTGTCTCTCTTCTCTCTTCTTTCTGTCTCAGTATCTCCTTATCTCTGTTTCTCTTTATATATTTGTTTATATATACATATGTATATGTATATATAACATATGTATTTCCTTACATATATGAGAACTCAACCCCAACCTTTGCTTCTTTCTTCACATGCACAGACATACACATTTCCCCCATCCTGATTATCCTGATTGTAAAACAAAAAAATACAGTTGTATTATAGTTTCAAAAAGAAATTTATTGATAAAGTATAGCAAGAATAGTATTTTCACAAACAATCTTTTCAAACCAGGTTTGTACTTTCATTTTGAATTTGAATTCCCAATAATAGATGGATTCTATTTTAAAATACAAAATTGATAGGAAATAGGATAAATATATAGATATGGATAAGAGAAAAAGAGTGAAAGAGAGAGAGGGACAGAAAGAGACACACACAGAGAGACAGATAAAGACAGACACACACATAGAGAAGAGAAACAGAAAGAGAGAGAGAGAGAACACATGACAATGGTGTAACTGAACTTCTGATCCTGGAAGCCCTTTTTTCCCTTTGTGAATTTCCCATAAAATTTTCTGGGGGTCTAAGGATCAGGGCCTTTCTTAAGAATTTAGGTACTTGCTTTAATCACAAGGATTTCTAATCATTGAAGCTGCTTCATCTCCCCCTTGGATTTCTGTTTTTCTATCTCTATATTCAGGCACTACCTCTATTACTATCTACAGCTTTTGTCACTGTTACTCACCTTTGCTAAAAATGGATTCTCTGATGGCTTTTATGACCTTTTTAAGTTTATGGCATTGATTGTAATATGCTCAATACCATCTTTAGGGACTCAGTTAGCTGATATCTGGAAAGAACAAACAGAAAATACAAGGCATTCACATGCTTATGGAAAATGGTGTCTGGTGGGATATATGGCAGCCAATTTTCCTCTATACCTCTACAGCTTTGTTTCACTTGTCATCAGGAGAGAAAAATACATAGTTTCAGCTCAAAAACTCATATTTTTTTATGTTTTTATAACTCTTTAATCAGTTAAAAGATTCTTCATCACCATACAGCACCAGACCCTAAGTAACTCAATGCCTGAAATAAGCTCTCCAATTCTTTATACATGGTTGAATTAAAAACAGAAAATATCAGTGTATGCTTCAAGAACTGTCCTCCTCCACATTGACCAGCATCCTATTATATATGAATGATTTTATTATAGGGAACTCAGTGTATATTCAGATACTTTCTGATAAAATAGAAATAGGAAAATATGAATCTGGACCTCCTTAAAGCTAAATTTAGCTTTTTTTTATCCAATATGGCATAATGCCACTGACTGTCATGCCCTCATCTATTTGCTTCTCTATGTTTCTCTCTGCCTTCCCCCACCAATCTCTCTGTCTCATTTCTTTCTCTGTCTCTTTCTCTGCTCTCTGTCTCTCTCACTGTCTCTCTCCTCTCTCTATCTGTGTCTCTCTGTCTCTGTCTCTCTCTGAAATATGCACACACACACACACACACACACACACAAAATCAAAATGAGTTTAAATTGTTTTGAGTATTTCACATTAGGATTCAAAGTATTTGAAGACAAACTATTTCCATGATTTTATACACAAACCTCAGTTCCTAACACAATATATCCATAAAAATAGGAATTTAAATGTTTATTGAAAGGAAATGAATTTAATGACCACTTGAGTTCAGTGTCATAGAAAATTAGTAGATAGCTCCATATTTTCTCCTTGCTCAGTCTTCCACTTATTGACACAAAATATTTGCAGATTTTTTTTTTTTGGTTCTTGTCAACTAAACAATGAACTATCTAAGCTTAGCTCTTTTTTAACTGAAAGAATATTTTTTGTTGTTTATGTTATTTTTGCCAGACCAAAATTTTGCTATTTTATTTTCAAAAAGACACATCATTTTGTCTAGTGTCAAACACCCAGGTGGGATCATTGATCTGTCTATAAAAAAGAAAGAATTCTCTTCCCCAAAAGCATTTGATAAGGTTTGCTATGTGACAATGGAGTTAATATTACCCTGTCCAAACTGTCAACATATTTTTTGTGATATTTGTTAATGTTTCAAAATCGGCACTGTTTCAATCTTTGTCACTGCGTGAGTGGGTAGGAAAATTATTTAGCAAGCAACTGAAAACTGTCTTTATTTTGCTTCTTCCATCCACTGGGAGGTAATATTGCAGGTTCCATTGTAAAATAGAAACAGATTGCATATTTAGCAACAGTGTTCTGTGTGTAGGAGTTACTTGTTTTTATGGATGGTTGAGGGATAAAGTCTTCATTGTTTTCCCTGATCATTCCATAACAAGAGAAGGTGATCTGGAATTAAATTCTTCTTCTGCTTTATCTGTCTGAATTACAGAACTCAGTGTCACAGTTGAGAGACTTCGAGCAGTGACAAGCAGTTAAAGAGGTTGAACATAAATCAAGTCCAATAGATCTCTCTCATTTTAGAGCAAAAAAGTACAACTTCTTCCTAAATAAAATGCGGGAAAACAGTTTCAAAGTGTTCCCATAGGGGAGAAACAGAATATGCAATACCTTTTTTCGATTATTACTTAAGTAAATGAATATAGTTCTAATATTTAGTTCTATGCTTATTAACTCCCCCTCTCTCCACAACTGTCTCCCAGTCCCTGCCCATATCCTTTATGCCCTAACATCTCTGCCTGTTCAATTAGTAGATTTCTTGATCTCTGATCTATGATTTTTAATATACTTTGATAACTATATTTAATTATCTTCCTTGTAGTCCCACACATTTTATTTTTTGCATTTATTTTATGCATTACTTCTTGTAGGTTTGCTTTCTGAACTTTTCTATGTTTTCTAAGATAATTTGCTTTTTATAATAATTATGTTTAGCTCTCTCCAATCTTCATAGGAATATATCCATTCCTTGAGGAACTTGTTAATAAATCACGATAGGATATAGCTCACTTTTTATGTAATAAATGTGCAAAGAAGAGGAGATTGATGTCCTGGCACACTCTGGGATAATCACTGATATTGGTTTTTTCCAGTTATCTCAAGGCTAGAACCAATGGTCATACTTGCTCCAGGGTAGGAGGAACACAAAGGCTTATCACAAGTCACATTTTGTTAATAACAATTGTTTTCTTTCTGATTGTAGAATGAATTCCTCTTGTTAACAGAAATGCTTCTGGCCACCATTGAAAATATTGTCTCCTCTTAAGATTTTTAACAATAATCTACAAAATATTTATATTAAGAAAGTGGTATGATTTCCCTGGGAAATATAATTTGTTTCCATCCTTTACTATCTCATCTGATTCTTGACTTTTCTCTCTTCAAGGATCAGTTATGCTAAGTTCTTGTCTTTATACCCTATTTATTTGTAATCATGTTTTTTTTTTTCCCCTCTATAGACCATCACAGACATGGATTGAAATTATAGAATCTTTTAATGATGATTTACCTATTTTATGTCCTTTACTCATGCTGATTCTAGAAAATAGAGAATATTAGAAATTAGTATGGCAGAAAATAGGCATTGACCCACACTTAACACTGTACACCAAGATAAGGTCAAAATGGGTTCATGACCTAGGCATAAAGAATGAGATTATAAATAAATTGGAAGAGCATAGGATAGTTTACCTCTCAGACCTGTGGAAGAGGAAGGAATTTATGACCAAAAAAGAACTAAAAATCACTATTGACCACAAAATAGAAAATTTTGATTATATCAAATTGAAAAGTTTTTGTACAAACAAAACTAATGCAGATAAGATTAGAAGGGAAACAATAAACTGGGAAAACATTTTTACAGTCAAAGGTTCGGATAAAGGCCTCATTTCCAAAATATATAGAGAATTGACTCTAATTTATAAGAAATCAAGCCATTCTCCAATTGATAAATGGTCAAAAAATATGAACAGACAATTCTCAGATGAAGAAATTGAAAGTATTTCTAGCCATATGAAAATATGCTCCAAATCATTATTAATCAGAGAAATGCAAATTAAGACAACTCTGAGATACCACTATACACCTTTCAGATTGGCTAGAATGACAGGGAAAGATGATGCGGAATGTTGGGGGGGAGGTGGGAAAACAGGGACACTGATACATTGTTGGTGAAATTGTGAACACATCCAGCCATTCTGGAGAGCAATTTGGAACTATGCTCAAAAAGTTATCAAACTGTCCATACCCTTTGCTCCAGTAGTGTTTCTACTGGGCTTATACCTCAAAGAGATACTAAAGAAGGGAAAGGGACCTGTATGTGCCAAAATGTTTATGGCAGCCCTGTTTGTAGTGGCTAGAAGCTGGAAAATGAATGGATGTCCATCAATTGGAGAATGGTTGAGTAAATTGTGGTATATGAATGTTATGGAATATTATTGTTCTGTAAGAAATGACCAGCAGGATGAATACAGAGAGGATTGGCTAGCCTTACATGAACTGATGCTGAGTGAAATGAGCAGAATCAGGAGATCATTATATACCTTAACAACAATACTGTATGAGGATGTATTCTGATGGAAGTGGATTTCTTCAACAAAGAGATCTAACTCAGTTTCAATTGATCAAGTATGGACAGAAGCAGCTACACCCAAAGAAAGAACACTGGGAAATGAATGTAAACTGCTTGCATTTTTGTTTTTCTTCCTGGGTCATTTATATCTTCTGAATCCAATTCTCCCTGTGCAACAAGAGAACTGTTCAGTTCTGCACATATATATTATATCTAGGATATAATGAAACTAACCTATTTAACATGTATAGGGCTGCTTGCCATCTGGGGGAGGGAGTGGAGGGAGGGAGGGAAAAAATCGGAACAGAAGTGAGTGCAAGGGATAATGTTGTAAAAAATTATACTGGCATGGGTTCTATCAATAAAAAGTTATTAAAAAAAAAGAATGTATGAACTCTGAGCCCACTGCTATGATTATCTTTTGTCTAAGAGATAAGGCCAAAAGATCATCTTTTTATTAATAAAAATGCTGTGCTTATCAATAAAAGAATAAATTACACAAAAAAGAAAATAGAGAATATGTGGAAATTAATTAATGGACAGAAATTAATTGTTCACTATGCTAACAGACTAAAATAAAGAACAGTAAAAAAGTAAAATATTTAGTAGTATAACATAACAAAATAATTTAAGTATAATTTGTTCCTGTATCCATCTGATATGCAATCAGGTAGTTTATCCACCATTCCATTTATTATGTTCTAGTAATTTTTTTCTGACTTGAGGCAAATTATTCAGAGTCCCCAAGTCCACTGACCATGAAAGAGAATTTCAGTGTGAATATATCTTGTGGGAATGAGAACCATCTCAATTAATATAGAAGTGGAGGATCTATATAACTTTATATGGATAATAAGGAATGAGAAGCCAGGATGGATGAGTGTGAAGAAAGATCAGTGGAAGTTCAAGAATAGACACAACAATTAAAAAAAAACCTTCAAACAAAGAAACAAAACTCAACACCCAACAACAAGAACAAAAAAATACCATCTTACTAATGAGACACAAGAAACCCAATAGCTTCCTTTACCCTTCCCAATCCCCCCCCAACCCACCCACCCCCAGTGCCAAAAGTAGCAGAACTACTTTCCATTTAGTATCTAATTTCACTTCTACTTCCCATTATCTATTCTAGCTTGTTTAAGTGTTTGCTTCTCTAAAATATTTTCTTTCATTTATGAACCTTACGCTATTAAAATTGTTTGTTAATGTCTATGCTTTTTGACAAATAAGAAACACTAGACTTTTCTCTGATGCTCATGACATCTCCAAAATAGAACTTATGCCAAGATAATTTTTCAACCTAGCTCCAAAGTTTAGGACATCAAGGGTTAAAGGAATGAATTATACACTTAACCCCTAATATGATTATTCATTGTTTCCCATTACCAACCATGCTTCTAGAGTGCTGCATAAATCCTAGCATGCAGTCAAATTTAATGCTACTCCAACATGCTTCTAGTGTCATAGAAAACCATAAGCAGAAACTTGTTTAGATTGGAATGGCATTTTCCCAGCAATCTATACTGAAATAGAACTCAGATGATTGAGAAATAGTGGAAACAAAGACAAGCTATGTGCATATTTTATGGGGAAATTCACTAAATTTGAAGGAAAAATGCCTATGTTTATTTGGGGCCAATCCATTTTTCAAAATGATAGTTAAGATATATACTGAAGCTAGTGAAATATTATTTAATCAGCATGAAAGGAAATTAAATTAACTTTGAGATCTAGTCCACAAATATTATTGTTCTGTAAGGAATGACCAGCAGGATGAATACAGAGAAGATTGGCTAACCTTACATGAACTGATGCTATGTAAAATGAGCAGAACCAGGAGATCATTATATACCTCAAGAACGATACTGTTTGAAGATGTATTCTGATCGAAGTGGATCTCTTTGTTAAAGAGAGCTAATTCAGTTTCAATTGATCAAAGATGGACAGAAGCAGCTACACCCAAAGAAAGAACACTGGGAAATGAATATAAACTGCTTGCATTTTTGTTTTTCTTTCTGGGTTATTTATACCTTCTGAATCCAATTCTCCCTGTGCAACAAGAAAAATGTTCGGTTCCACACACATATATATTGTATCCAAGATATGCTGTAACCTATTCCACATGTAAAGGACTGATTGCCATCTGGGGGAGGGGGTGGAGGGAGGGAAGGGAAAAATCGGAACAGAAGTGAGTGCAAGGAATAATGCTGTAAAAAATTACCTTGGCATGGGTTCTATCAATAAAAAGTTATTTAAAAAAAAGAGAGATCTAGTCCACAAAAATATTTCTATCATAGGAGTCAAAAAGTGAGCTATAGGGAAAAATAAAACAAAAATGGAAATTTTCAAAGTAATCAAGAGAAAGGAAACACAATTAAATTCCTTAAACATATGCAGATAAAGCAACAGGGAAAATTTAAAAAAAAGAAAATAAGATAGGCTCCAGGTCAGATAAAGTCATCTAGACATGTAATATATATTTCAACATAACAAAGATATCTCTATGCAATCCCAAGAGGCATGGAATCACAGCAGAATATATGTATGAATTATGAAAGCAGATTTTCCAACCTGCAGAATAGAAAAAGAAAAAAATATTAAATCCATGCTGGTAAATCTCAATCAAAGAAACAAATGAGAATAAATATTTGCAGATACAAATACACAAAAGTAAAGAATAATTTGAAAGAAGAGTTGTTGTTTGTCCTTTATTCTCAATGAGGACTATGACATCAAGGAGGTAATGCCATGACAAGTGAATTGGTTTAAAATGATGTAATACTGTACAAAATGATCTGTTTCATATTTCATAATGCTTTCTATCTCTGGTTTGGTTATGAATTCTTCTCTTCCACATAGATCTGACAGACTATTCTTTGTTCTTCTAATTTCCTTATGGTTTTCCCTTTAATGTCTAAAAATGAGAGATATTGGTCAATACCTTATTATTGTCTTATAGTTTTCCAGTTCTCTCAGCAGTTTTTGTCAAATAGTGAGTTCTTATCCTAAAATTTGGGGTCTTTGTATTTATCAAACAATAGATTATTAAGGTCATTGACTATTGTGTTTTGTTTACCTAATCAATTGCACTTATCCACTACTCTATTTCTTAGCTGGTACCAGATAGTTTTGATTCTTTGTAATATAGTTTGAATCTGGTATTGCTAGGACAGTTTCCTTTTATTTTTCCTATTAGTTTCATTAATATTCTTGACTTTTTGTTCTTCCAGATGAATTTTGTTATTATATTTCTTATTTCTCTCAAATAATTTTTGGTAGTTTGATTGGTGCAGCACTGAATGAATAAATTAGTTTGGGCAGGTTTGTCATTTTTGTTATCCTGACTTATACTGCCCACAAGTAATTAATATATTTCTAGTTGTTTAATATGACTCTGTTAATGTTAAAAGTGTTTTGTAACTGTGTTCATATAATTCCTTCCTGGGTTTGCCTTGGCAGTTAGATTCCTAGATATTTTAAATTGTTTATAGTTATTTTAAATAGAAGTTCTCTTTCTCTCTCTTGTTGTAGGGCTACAAAATAGGAAGAGACAAGATAAAGAAAAAAAAATGCTGATTATTTTTGTAGGTTTATCTTGTACCTTACAACTTATAGCATCTTATCATCTACAAAGAGTGATGCTTTTTTCCCCTCACTGCCTATTCTAATACTTTAATTTTCTCTTCTCTTATGACTACACCTAATGTTTCTAGTAGTTCATTGAATAAAAGGGTGATAATAGGCATCCTTCCTTTATTGGTGATAATGCTGATATTATTGGGAAGGCTTCTAGCTAATCCCCATTACAGATAATACTTTCTGATGATTTTAGATAGATAAGATTTATATATTGTCAAAAACTTTTTTGGCATCTTTTGAAATAATCATGTGTTGGTTTTGTTATTTATTTGGTCAATTATGTTGATAGTTTTCTTACTATTGAAACATTCCTATACTACTGGGATAAATCCAACATGATCATAATGTATTATCCTGGTGATAAATTGCTGTGATCTCTTTGCTAATATTTTAGGGGAAAATGAGAAAGAAAAAAAAAGCAAGCAAACAACAACAAAAAGGTGAAAATACTAGGTTTGGATTCACATTTAGTCCCCACAGACCTCTTTCTGGATGCAGCTGGCTCTCTCCATCACTGGTCCATTGTAATTGGCATGAATCACTTTATTGTTGAAAAGAAACAAGTCCATCAGAATTAATTATCACATAATTTTGTTGTTGTGTACAATATTCTCTTGGTTCTATTCACTTAATTTAGCATCAGTTCATGTAAGCATCTCCAAGCCTTTCTGAAATCATCATGTAGAGTATTAAAATTAGCAGAAATGTCTATCAGATCTCTATTTTTCTTGGCACAAAACCAATTTACTAAAAGAAAATTGTAAGAGTGTTTACCCTTGATACTTAAGAGGAAACAAGGAAAAAGGAAAAATAACTTTTCATTTTTGGTTGTCTATCCCCAATACCTAGCATGGAGCGTAGCATATAATATCTACAGAGCAAATCCTTAAAAGAACAAATGTGTTATGCTTTATGCATAATGGGTGTTAAGAGATGGCACAGTAGATAGAGCACCAGGTCTAGATTAGGAAGACTTAATTTCAAATCTTAAAACCAAATCAAAACATTATGTTATGCTTAGCTAAACATTTAGTCCATTTTTCTTAGTATGCTCATTTTTAAAATGAGGATAATAATTGCACCTGTTTTCCAGAGTTGTTCTGAAAATCAAAAATCATTAAATACAACAGCTAATAAAATGCTTACCATATTTTATAGAACTTAATAAGCACTATAAATGTGATATTATTATGTTATTATATGTAGCTGTCTTCTCTCTCTAACAAAAAGAAGGTAGGAAAGAATATTACATGCATATCCTCATATGTCTTTGCAGAATTGTCCAACATTTAGGCAATAGAGTCCTAATATTGTGTGCATTGTTTTCTTATAGGTATGTTTGAAATGGCATGTGTTGAATCATATGGTTAGAATATGACTTTAGACGGCTGTATTTTATGTCAAACAAACAGGACAGGTAAAATTAATTGGAATGAGATAACACTAGATATTGATAAGTTATATTCATATGAGAAAATCCAGGAAACGGCAGAAAGAAAGTATTTGGGTAAATGAAAGGAGAAAGGGAAATATAAATTATGTTACCATTAGAGTACATCACCTGGGCAAAATAAGAAAGACAATATCTTTAGTAAACATCACAAGCCTGGCACAGAGAATGACACAGAAAAAGCGTATGTCTTCAATTATCTAGGCATCTGTTAGAGTTTTCTGGCTATTGAATTCTGAATTCTCTTTCGATTAAGATTTTCATTAGTAGAGAAGCATTAGTTCCTAGAGTAGAAATGGTTGTAATTCTGGGGGAAATGAATACTCCATTCTAGTATTTGCAATATAGAAGCAAAGGAAATCCAAGAATAGACTGAAATACACTTGAAATTTTAGGAAAACAGATTTCAAAAGTGTCAGAGGAAATATAGGTTAGATCCCTTGAAATAAGTGCTTAAGGGAAAATTATCCTGGGGGGCAGAATCAATTAAGGAGGAAAGAGGCATTTGTCTAAGCAGACTAATGTAGACACATAGGAAACTGGCTAACCAATTTAGATTTTCAAACTAAACAGAGAACATGGCCAGATTAAAAAAAAAAAAAGTGAATATAAAAAGCTTGTCATAGTCCTATAAAAAGGTATCAGGAATGCTGAAACTAACTGAACAAAGTCTGGTTCTGGACACCACTATTTCAGAAGGTCATTTATAAGTTAGAGTAGATCCAAAGTAAGTGTCTTGGAATGTCAAAACATTATGATTTCATCACATTTGAAAATAAATAAAAGAGATTTAGAATATTTAACCAAGAGATAAGAAATATTAGACATTCAGGGGACATAATAATAATCTAAAAATATGAGGGACTCTTGTGGTGGAAGGGATTAGTTCTGTCCTATTTCACTCTGTGAGGAAATACCAGAAGATATCTTTGGGAGCTCCAAAAAATGCAAACTTAGCCTTTAGGTCAGAGAAAGAAATAAGCAAACAAAAGTGGAAAACTTCCTCACAATTAGATCTGTTCAAAGGAAGAAAGTTATGCTTTGAGATATAATAGCTTTCCCTTCCTTTAAGGGCTTCAGAGAGAGAATGGATTGTTAGTGGGTTTGGGGCAAGATTCTGATCAGAAATGGACGGGAAAGGGTGACTGTTGAAGGAGACTCTGATAGTTCTTACATTCTACAAGGTGCAGAAAGGCACAAACAAAATGAAGTGTGTGTGTGTGTGTGTATCAATCAATAAACATTAAGCCTACTATGTGGCAAGCATTGTGTTGAACACTGGAGCTACAAAAAGAAGGGAAAAGATGGTCCTTGCTGCCAACCCACTCACAACCTAATACAGCAAACAAGTATATACAAATAAGATATATGCAAGTCAAATATGAAATGATTAAGAGAGGGAAAGGCACTGGAATCAACAGAATTTTGAAATGTTTCTTATAGAACATGGGATTTTAACTGGGACTTAAAAGAAACCAGAGAAGCAAAGAGGTAAGGAGAAAGAGCATTCCAGGATTAGGAGACAACCAGAGAAAATATCTACAGGTCAAAGATGGAGTTTCCTGTTTATGGAATAACCAGGTCAGTGACACTAATTAAAGAGTATATGGTGAGGAGTAAGATGTCTTGAGCAAACTATTAAGAGGGAGTTTGGTTATGAAAAGCTTTGAATGCCAAGCAAAATATTTTGGAGGAAGTACTAATGTATGTTTTTTTTTTTTTTTTTTTTTTTGTTTGCAGGTGATTATCATGTATTCAATGCAGTATCTAAAGTTGAGATGCAACAAACTACAAATTGATGTTGCTTATGCTAATTTTGGCCTAACAATTAACATCAGGAAAATACAGGTACTCCAGTAGCCAGCATCATAATACTGTGATTTGTAGAACCATTGGTTACAGCAAATGGAAAAGTTTTGAATTTTGTGAATAAGTTCACTTACCTTAACAATCCTAGGGATGTCCACGTAAATGAGGCTCAAAAATGCATTGCCAGAGCTAGCTCAGTGCTTTTATGGCTCCAAAACAAAATGTGGGACAGAGGAGACATTAGATTTACTATTAAATAGTAGCTATGGTGCTGACCTCATTGTTGTATAATTGTGAAACCTGGACAATATACCAACACCATGCCAAGAAAAAAAAATCACTTTCATTTGAATTGCCTTAGGAAGATCCTGAAAATCACCTGGCAGGCTAAGACACTAGGCACTGAGCTTCTTTCTTGAACTAAATTGCCAAGCATTCAAACTCTACTGCAAAGAGCCCAACTCCATTGGGCTGGCCACATTGTTTGAATGTCAAACTTACACTTTCCAAAAATACTATATGTTATAGACAACTCACACAGGGCAGGCACTCATGGAGGAAAAAAGACATTCTCAAAGTATTTCTTAAAATTTTGGAATTTATTGTGTGACATAGAGATGTGATCATGTGATAAGGACCTTCATTAGGCACAGGACCACCCAGTATCATGTGCCTTCATCAGAGAAGATCCTTGCTGTACATGAAAGGTATGATCTCCCAAACTGATAAATGGTAAAAATATAAATAGATAATTTTCAGATGATGAAATGAAACCCATTTATAGTTATATATAAAAATCTCTACATCATTATTGATTAGAGAAATGTAAATTGAAACAACTCCAGGACACCACCTCACACTTTAAAAATTGGCTAAGATTACAGGAAAAGTAATGATTAAATATCAGAGGGGAGGGGAGGAAACTGGGACACTAATGGGTGGAGTTGTGAAAAGATCCAACCATTCTGGAGAGCAATGTGGAATTATGTCCAAAGCACTATAAAATTGTCCACACCTTTGACCCAGCAGTGCCATTACTGTATCCAAATCCCAAGGTAATCATAAAGGAGGGGAAAGGATCCACATGTGCAATAATATTTGTAACAGCTCTTTTTGTGGTGGCAAAGACTTGGAAAATGAGTAGATGCCCATTAATTGGGAAATGGCTGAAATATTTGTGGTATATAAAGATAATGGAATATTATTGCTTTATAAAAAATGATGAAGAAGCTGATTCTAAAAAAACCTGGAAAGATTTACGGGGACTGATGCTGAGTAAAACAAGCACAACCAGGAATGTATTGTACACAATAAAAGTAAGAAGGTGGGATGATCAACTATAAAAGACTTGGTTCATCTTACTGGTTCAGTGATCTAAAGTAATCCCAATGGACTTTGAGCAGAAAATGGCATCTACACCCAGCAAAGGAACTAAAAAGACTGAATGCAAATCAACACATGTAATGTTTGCTTGTTTTTTTTTTTCTTTTTTTAAAACTTTCCCATATTTTTCCCTTTTGCTCTGGTTTTTCTCCCAACATGATTAATAAAGCAATATGCACTAAAAAAAGAAAGGTAAAATTGAAGCATATCAAAATAAATGAGATATGAAGATTTAGAGAATTCCTACCAAGTTCATGTGGATTGATTGTGCCCAAATTATGGTAGAAGATTGGGGAGTTCATATTGGTCTGACCAGACCCTTGATTTTTAACATAGTGATACCATTTGATCCTTTTTGAGAATGAACAATAACCAGAGGATTTTGTATTTGATCCTGAAGGTAATAGGGGGGCATTAAAATTTAATAAGTCGAGAGATGATAGTTTTAGGGTTGTTTAGGAAAAAAATATCTTAACTACTGAATGGGGGAAATTGCAGTGGGAACTTGATTCAGGTAGACTTACTGGCAGATTATCATAATAATCCAGGTATGAAGTGATGAAGTCCTTCAAGAGAGTGATAGGGCAATGTTAGCAGAGAGAAGGGAAATTATTAGAGAGAAACTGCAAATGTTTAATTAATAGACCATGGCAAAAGATTTGTCAGGCATTAGCAATTAAATGAAGAAATATAAATTGTTCCATAACCTTAAGTAAATTATATTTTACAAAAGAACATTCAATTATATTTTTGGTGCCATTTGTTCTACTTCACTTGTATCCTTTAATAATGGGGTATGCCCCTTTGAACCAGCAGTGTTACTATTGGGCTTATATACCAAAGAGATCTTAAAGAAGAGAAAGGGACTTGTATGTGCAAGAATGTTTGTGGCAGCCCTCTTTGTACTGGCCAGAAAATGGAAACTGAGTAGATGCCCATCAATTGGATATTTGGCTGAATAAATTGTGGTATATGAATATTATGGAATATTATTGTTTGGTAAAAAATGACCAACAGGATTATTTCAGAAAGTCCTGGAGAGACTTACATGAAATGATGCTGAGTAAAATGAGCAGAACCAGGAGATCATTATATACTTCAACAACAATACTATATGATGATCAATTCTGATGGATATGGCCATCTTCAGCAATGAGATGAACCAAATCAGTTCCAATGAGCAGTAATGAACTGAACTAGCTACACCCAGCAAAAGAACTCTGGGAGATGACTAAGAACCATTACATAGAATTCCCAATTCCTATATTTTTGCCCGCCTGCATTTTTTATTTCCTTCACAGGCTAATTGTACAATATTTCATAATCCAATTCTTTTTGTACAGCAAAATAACAGTTTGGACATGTATAGTTATTTTGTATTTAATTTATGCTTTAACATATTTAACATATATTGGTCTCTAGGGAGGGGGTGGAGGAAAGGAAGGAAAAATTGGAACAAAAGGTCTGGCAATTGCTAATGCTGTAAAATTACCCATGCATATAACTTGTAAATAAAAAGCTTTTAAAATTAAAAAAAAAAGAATGAGAAAATGTGAAAAAAAATGAGGTATGCCAATTTGCATGGTTATGTGGACATAAATAATAGGATAAGTCTTCTCTGGACTCTGGTTTAATTAAACCACAATATTATTATGATGAATACAATTAGATTAAATACAACATTTGAAAAAGTTATTTTAAAAAATAGAGGAGAAAACATGAATAATTATGTCTATATAAGAAATAAACTTTGTATATAGAAATTAATCTGAGAGAGCGTCTCTTGCAGTAGGATTTCTAATTACATGTAAAGACACTTTTTAACATTTTTTAAAATAAAATTTTGACTTCTGAAAAAAATACAAAATTTGTTAATCAAACAAACAAATTGTTGTTGTTCACTTGTTTTAGTTGTATCCTATTGTTCTTGACTGCATTTGGTGTTTTCTTGTCAAAGATATTGAAGTCGTTTTCCATTTATTTCTCCAACTCATTTTAATCATGAAGAATTGAGGTAGTGACTTGAAGGTTAAGTGACTTGCCCTGGTCACAGCTAGCAAAGGTCTAGCCCAGATTTGAACACAAGGTAATGAGTCTTCTTGATTTCAGGCCCTAAACTCTGTCCATTGCTCTCATTTAAAAAAACACATTGCATCATAATTATAACTTTATAGACTTTTATTATAAATTATCTAAATCTATCTGAATATAAATAAAATCATTTAATCATACTCATCTGAATTTTTATTTTTTAACAGTGGGTAAGTTTCAGATTTTTATCATTTTGACTAGAATGGTCAGAAAGTTGAATTTATGGCCATTTTCTTTCCTTTGGAATGAATTATATTTGTGTACCCTTCAGTAATACATCCTGTGTGGATTTGGTTAAGTACTGATAAGGGGAGGCAGAGATCTTAGGATAGGTCATGAATTATCTCAATCAAATGGTTATGCACATTTAACTTCTTGATCTTTTCTTTTTTTTAATATATTTTTTATTAAAGCTTTTTATTTACAAAGCATACATACAGGTAAATTTTCCAACATTGATAAAGCCTTTTGTTCCAAATTTTCCCCTACTTCCCCCCAGCCCCTCCCCTAACTGACAGGTAGTGCAATACATGTTAAATAAGTTGAAATATATGTTAGATATGATATAGGTATACACATTTATAGAGTTCTCTTGTTGCACAAGAAAAATCATATCAAGAAAGAAGGAAAAGAAAAACTAAGAAAGAAAACATAATGCAAGCAACTAACAACAGAAAAAGTGAAAATGCTATGTTGTGATCCCCACTCAATTCCCATAGTTCTCTGTATGTGTGTAGATGGCTCTCTGCATCACTGAACAAGTAGAACTGGTTTGAATCATGTCATTGTTGAAGAGAACCACATCCATCAGAATTGATCGTCATATAGACTTGTTGCCATGTATAATGATCTCCTAGTTCTGCTCATTTCTCTTAGCAATCAGTTCATGTACGTCTCTCCAAGCCTCTCTGAAATCATCCTTCTAGTAATTTAAAACAGAATAGTATTCCATAGCATTCATATACCATAATTTATTCAGTTATTCTTCAATTGATGGGCATCCACTCAGTTGTCAGTTTCTTGCCAATATAAAGAGGGCTGCCACAAACATTTTTGCATATACAGGCCCCTTTCCTTCCTTTATTTTTTTTTAATTTTTATTTAATAATTACTTTATATTGACAGAATCCATGCCAGGGTAATTTTTTTACAACATTATCCCTTGCACTCGTTTCTGTTCCGATTTTTCCCCTCCCTCACTCTACCCCCTCCCTTAGATGGCAAGCAGTCCTATATATGTTAGATATGTTGCAGTATATCCTAGATACAATATGTGTTTGCAGAACCGAACAGTTCTCTTGTTGCATAGGGAGAATTGGATTCAGAAGGTATAAATAACCCGGGAAGAAAAACAAAAATGCAGATAGTTCACATTCATTTCCTAGTGTTCTTTCTTTGGGTGTAGCTGCTTCTGTCCATCATTTATCAATTGAAACTCAGTTAGGTCTCTTTGTCAAAGAAATCCACTTCCATCAAAATATGTCCTTATACAATATCGTTGTCGAAGTGTATAATGATCTCCTGGTTCTGCTCATTTCACTTAGCATCAGTTCATGTAAGTCTTGCCAGTCCTCTCTGTATTCATCCTGCTGGTCATTTCTTAGAGAACAATAATATTCCATAACATTCATATACCACAATTTACCTAGCCATTCTCCATTTGATGGGCATCCATTCATTTTCCAGTTTCTAGCCACTACAAACAGGGCTGCTACAAACATTTTGGCACATACAGGTCCCTTTCCCTTCTTTAGTATTTCTTTGGGATATAAGCCCAATAGAAACACTGCTGGATCAAAGGGTATGCACAATTTGATAACTTTTTGGGCATAATTCCAGATTGCTCTCCAGAATGGTTGGATTCGTTCACAACTCCACCAACAATGCATTAGTGTCCCAGTTTTCCCGCATCCCCTCCAACATTCATCATTATTTTTTCCTGTCATCTTAGCCAATCTGACAGGTGTGTAGTGGTCCTTTCCTTCCTTTAAGATCTCTTTGGGACATAATCCCAGCAGAAACAATGCTGGATTAAAAGGTATGCATAGCTTGACAACATTTTGGGCATAATTCCAGATTGCTCTCCAGAATGGTTGGATTCATTCACAACTCCACCAACAATGCATCAGTGTCCCAGTTTTCCTGCATCCCCTCCAACATTCATCATTATCTTTTCCTGTCATCTTAGGCAATCTGAGAGGTGTGTAGTGGTATCTCAGAATTGTCTTAATTTGCATTTCTCTCTCTCTCTCTTTTTTAAGCTTAAACTATTTTAATTCAATACAACATACTATAATTGCATCCATGCCCAAATCATTATAAGAGTGCAAATGATAATAACATTAAATATAATTCCCACTTCAAGGTGCTTACAATTTAGTAGAGAAGACATGATAGGTAATCAACTAGCCAAAATACAAGTTAGAAAAAAAGTATATATAAGAAGTCAAAATAAAATAAAATTTGGTAGCTCACATTCACCCGAGGAAAGATTTAGCTGGAGAGATCAGGACAGAGCTAAATCTTTTTTTTAAAAAAACTTTTTATTGATAGAACCCATGCCAGGGGAATTTTTTTACAGCATTATTCCTTGCACTCACTTCTGTTCCGATTTTTCCCTTCCCTCCCTTCATCCCCTCCCCGAGATGGCAAGCAGTCCTTTACATGTTGAATAGGTTACAGTATATCTTAGATACAATATATATGTGTGGAACTGAACAGTTTTCTTGTTGCACAGGGAGAATTGGATTCATAAGGTATAAATAACCTGGGAAGAAAAAAATGCAAGCAGTTTATATTCATTTCCCAGTGTTCTTTCTTTGGGTGTAGCTGCTTCTGTCCATCCTTGATCAATTGAAACTGAATTAGCTCTCTTTAACAAAGAGATCCACTTCGATCAGAATACATCCTCAAACAGTATCGTTGTTGAGGTATATAATGATCTCCTGGTTCTGCTCATTTCACTTAGCATCAGTTCATGTAAATCTCGCCCGTCCTCTCTGTATTGATCCAATTTGCATTTCTCTGATCAAGAATGACTGGGACCACCTTTTCATGTTTCTTCATCTGAAAATTTTCTGTTCATATCCTTTGACCATTTATCAATGGGAGAAAGGCTTGAACTATTATAAATTTGAGTCAATTCTCTATATATTTTAGAAAGGATGCCTTTATGAGATCCTTTGGATGTAAAATATTTTCTCAGTTTCTTGCTTCCCTTCTACTCTTGTCTGCATTAGTTTTGTTTATATACAAACTTTTTAAATTAATATAATGAAAATCATTTTATTATCTAATGATCTCTAGTTCTTCTTTAGTCACAAATTCCTTCCTCCTCCACATATCAGAGAAGTAAACTATCCTATGTTCTTCTAATCTCTTTACAATAGCATTATTTATATCTAGATCGTGAATCTATTTCAACCTTACCTTGGTATATGTTATTAGGTGTGGATCTGTACCTACTTTCTGCCATACTAGTTTCCAATTTCCCCAGCAGATTTTGTTAAATAGTGACTTCTTATTCCAAAAGCTAGGGCCTTTGGGTTTGTCAAATACTCGATTGTTATAGTTATTGGCTATGTTGTTCTGTGAACCTAATGTATTCCACTGATCAGCTTCTCTATTCTTAACCAGTATCAAATGGTTTTGATGATTGCTGCTTTATGAAATAGTTTTAGATCTGGTGCAGCTAGGCCACCTTCATTTGTTTTCTCTTCATTAATTCCTTTAAAATTCTTGCCCTTTGACCTGTATGTGCCAAAATGTTTGTGGCAGCCCTGTTTGTAATGGCTAGAAGCTGGAAAATGAATGGATGCCCATCAATTGGAGAATGGTTGAGTAAATTGTGGTATATGAACGTTATGGAATATTATTGTTCTGTAAGGAATGACCAGCAGGATGAATACAGAGAGGATTGACGAGACTTACATGAACTGATGCTTAGTGAAATGAGCAGAACCAGGAGATCATTATATACCTCAACAACGATACTGTTTGAGGATGTATTCTGATGGAAGTGGATCTCTTCGCTAAAGAGAGCTAATTCAGTTTCAATTGATCAAAGATGGGCAGAAGCAGGTATACCCAAAGAAAGAATACTGGGAGATGAATATAAACTGATTGCATTTTTGTTTTTCCTCCCGGATTATTTATACCTTCTGAATTCAATTCTCCCTGTGCAACAAGAAAACTGTTCAGTTTTGCACACATATATTGTATCCAGGATATGCTGTAACCTATTCAACATGTAAAGGATTGCTTGCCATCTGGGGAGGGGGGAAAAGAGGGAGGGGAAAAATCGGAACAGAAGTGAATGCAAGGGATAATGCTGTAAAAAATTACTCTGGCATGAGTTCTATCAATAAAAAGTTATTTAAAAAAATTCTTGCCCTTTTATTCTTCCAGATGAATTTTGTTGTTATTTTTTCTAGGTCTATAAAATAGTTTCTTGTGAGTTTGATTTGTATAGCACTAAATAAATTAATTAAGGGAGTATTGTCATCCTGCTTATATTTGCTCCATCTATTCACGGACACTTGATATTTTTCCAAGTACTTAAATCTGACTTCATTTGTGTGGAAAGTGTTTTGTAGTTTTGCTCATGTAGTTCCTGACTTTCCCTTGGCAGATGGATTCTTAAATATTTTACACTATTGACACTTATTTTAAATTGAATTTCTCTTTGTATCTCTTGCTGTTGGGTTTTGTTATTGATATATAAAATTGCTGGTGATTTCTGTGGATTTATTTTGTATCCTGCAACTTTGCTAAAGTTGTGGATTATTTCTCATAATTTTTTTTTATTTGATTCCCTATTTTTCTCTAAGTATAACATCATATCATCTGCAAGGAGTGATAATTTCACTTCCTCATTACCTACTCTAATTCCTTTAATCTCTTTTTCTTCTCTTATTGCCAAAACTAGCATTTCTAACATAATATTGAATAGTAATGGTAATAGTGGGCAGCCTTTTTTCATTAATGAACTTATTAGGAATGATTCTAGTTTATCCCCATTACATATAGTGCTTGCTGATGGTTTTTAATAGATATTACTGACTGTGTTAAGGAAAAGTCCATTTATTCCTATAATATCTAGTGTTTTTATTAGGAATGGGTGTTGGATTTTATCAAAAGCTTTTTCTGCATCTATAGAGATAATCATATGGTTTTTTGTTAATTTGGTTATTGATATAGTCAATTATGCTAATAGTTTTCCTAATATTGGATCAGCCATACATTTCTTATATAAATCCTACTTGGTCATGGTATATTGTCCTGGGGATTACTTTCTGTAATCTCTTTGCTAATATTTTATTCAAGATTTTTGCATTAATATTCATTAGAGAGATTGGTCTATAAAGAAAAAACTCTTGAGAACTGTATTTATGTTATGGGTATACATAGAGAATACATGTATAATCTAATTTTACCATTACAATAAAAAAAAAGAAATTAGAGTTGGAAAGGGAATTGTAACAGAAAAAAGGGAAAAGTGGAGGTAAAAATAGAGAAATTGCATCTCAGGAAAAGGGAAAGAAAACATATTATAATTGAGGGAAAGAAGAGAGGGTGATAAATATTGTGTGAATCTTATTCTTTTCAGATTTGTGAAAAAAAACAATATTAGATATATTAGTTTTCACCGAGAAACACCTCTCATCTTTTTTTTTATTATTATTATAGCTTTTTATTTACAAGATATATGCATGGATAATTTTTCAGCATTGACAATTGCAAAAGCCTTTGTTCCAACTTTTTCCCTCCTTCCCCCAGATGGCAGGTTGACCAATACATGTTAAATATGTTAAAGTATAAGTTAAATACAATATATGCATACATGTGCAAACAGTTATTTTGCTGTACAAAAAGAAGCAGACTTTGAAATAGTGTACAATTAGCCTGTGAAGGAAATAAAAAATGCAGGTGGACAAAAATAGAGGGATTGGGAATTCTATGTAGTGGTTCATAGTCATCTCCCAGAGTTCTTTCACTGGGTGGAGCTGGTTCAGTTCATTACTGCTCTATTGGAACTAATTTTGTTCATCTCATTGTTGAAGAGGGCCATATCCATCAGAATTGATCATCATATAGTATTGTTGCTGAAGTATATAATGATCTTCTGGTCCTGCTCATTTCACTCAGCATCAGTTCATGTAACTCTCGCCAGGCCTTTCTGAAATCATCCTGCTGGTCATTTTTTACTGAACAATAATATTCCATAATATTCATATACCATAATTTATTCAGCCATTCTCCAATTGATGGGCATCCACTTAGTTTCCAGTTTCTGGCCACTACAAAGAGGGCTGCCACAAACATTCTTGCACATACAGGTCCCTTTTCCTTCTTTAAAATTTCTTTGGGATATAAGCCCAGTAGTAACCCTGCTGGATCTTTTTGATCTTTTTTTGGATAACTTTTTGAGCATAGTTCCAAATTGCTCTCCAGAATGGCTGTATGTATTCACAATTCCACCAACAATGTATCAATGTCCCAGTTTTCCCACATCCCCTCCAGCATTCCACATTATCTTTCCCTGTCATTCTAACCAATCTGACAGGTGTGTAATGGTATCTCAGAGTTGTCTTGATTTACATTTTTCTGATTAATAATGACTTGGAGCATCTTTTCATATGGCTAGAAATGATTTCAACTTCTTCATCTGAGAAATGTCTGTTCATATCCTTTGAACATTTATCAATTGGAGAATGGCTTGATTTCTTATAAATTAGAGTCAATTCTCTATATGTTTGAAAATGGTTTATTAGAACCTTTGTAAAAATGTTTCCCCAGTTTATTGCTTCCTTTCTAATCTTGTCTGCATTAATTTTTTTGTACAAAAACTTTTCAATTTGATATAATCAAAATTTTCTATTCTGTGATCGGTAATGATCTCTAGTTTTTCTTTGGTCACAAATTCCTTCCTCTTTATGGAATTGTTTTTAAGAATAAGTATAGTAGTTCACATCTTCATCAGTAAAACATTAGTGTTACCTTTTCCCCCAACATTTGTTACTTTCCTTTTCTGTTACTCTATCGAATATAATGGATGTGAAATATTTGGAATTGTTTTAATGTGGCTTCCGTAATCAATAGTGATATAGAGCATTTTTTAATGTAATCATTGATATTTTTGATTTGTTCTAAAATTGTTTGTTCATATATGAATTACTTTATTAGTTGGGGAATGGTTCTTATTTTTATAATTTTGGTTCATTGAGAAGTGAAGCCCTTACCAGGGAGGCTTGCTATAATAAGACTTGTCCTTCATTTCCTTCTTCACCCTCCCCCCCCCCCCAGTGTCCTGGTTTCTGGCATATGTGTATATGTATGTGTATATATGCATATATTTGAATATATATATATATATACATATTTTTGATTTTATGTAGTCTCAATTATTCTTCTTTTTCTCTGGTTTAGTTATAAACTTTTCCCTTATCCCTTATAAACTTTTACCTTATCTGACAGGTAAAGAAGTAAACTGTTTTGATGATGTATCTATAAAGATTTATACCTTATTCATTTAAAATTTTAAATTAATGATATTTTCTATGACCTTTATTTTGGAACATACTACTTCTCCATCCATTAGACAGAAAATATTTTCTTATTGGATAGAATAAAAAAAGGAGGAAAAACTAACATCATCAAAAGTAATTAACATCGCACTTAATTGTGACAATGTATATAGTGTTCTATACCTCTAGTCTCCCTCAGCTACAATGTAGAGAGGGAGGTGTAAATTTTCTTCTCTTTTTTTTAAGGAACAAGATTTGTAATTAAAATTACACAATCTATGATTTTGTTTGTTATTATTATTCTTTCCATTTATATTGTTCACATGAAGTTTATTTTCCACAGTTCTGTTTATTTCATTTTGTATTTCATCTTTCCTCATATTACTCTGCATTCTTTATATTCACAATATCTTTCTACAACAAATATTCCATTATGCCCTTGCGTCACAAGTCACCTACCCATATTCCAATCAATGAACATCTACTTTGTTTTGCCTTCTTTCTACTACCAAAAAATGCTTATATGAATATTACATTACATATGTGATTTTTTCTGTTTTTGATTTCTTGGTTCATATACCAAGTATTAAGTTTTCTGAGTTGAAAGGTATGTGTATCTTAATTTTTTTTTACCAATGCCAAATTATTAATAGGAATGACAAGACAAATTTATAATTCTACCAATAATGTTTTGGAGCACTTATTTTTCTACAACCTTAACAATAATGACTATTCCCATTGTTCATATTTGTCGATTTGCTGCATGTGTGGTGAAACCTCAATATGCCCTGATGTATATTTCTCTTATTATTAATGATCTGTAGCAATTTTTCACATACAATTATTGGTTTTTGTTTATTCATATTTTTTACTTTCTGATAGTTCTTTCAATCTATTAACAGTTGCTCTGCAGTACTCTTTGTCAGCACGGAACATAACCATTCAACAAAATAAATTTTCTATTCAGAGTTTGTAAGAAGCACTAGGAACTGTGAAATATTGTTGTTATGTTGTTTTTGTTGTTGTTATTTTATCCTGTGTTTAGGACAAGTTTTTGTAATTATAATAATATGAAATCAATTTTGCTTGTTATTGCTATTTTTTAAATCTTCATTTTTCAAGTTCAATTATTGCCTCATTAATCAATTACTGAATCAAATGGAAGGGTCATTGTTTTCTCAATTTCACTGTTTCCTGGAATAAAAAGGTTATTTTTCCTTATTTTTTTTATTCTTTATGTATTTAATTGCTCCCAAATCATCCCTTTTTGTATGATAGTGTTAAATGCACTACCAAAAGGATTTTCCCTAGACACTCTCAGAAAAGAAATATCACTTGAGCTGAAATTATAAAGTCTTTATTATTCACAACATTTGAAATTTACCATTCAACATTGTAGCTATATTTTCTTTCTAACTACTCTTCTACCCTAACAAAAATTATTTCCATATTTGTTTTGCTATCTCCCAAACATTGATCTATAGATAAAAAACTATAGACTAGACCATTAATCTATTTCTACATGACATGAATCAATGTGGGTGAAGCAATTAATCAGTAATACTTCTGTGTATTAAATTCTGCTTAACTGAGGGAAGATTTTCCTATTTCAGTTTTCAATGAGCAACTTCAGCCTAGATTCTCACCTTGGCATTATCTGTAAGACAACAAGCATCATTTGGTGTCTATTATGGTATCAGTGCTTAGTACAATGCCTGGTGCTTAGCTGGTACTTGATAGATGTTTATTGATTTAACTGATTGTAAAACATTAGTTCTCTGTTTGTGTGGAAGTAATACAAAATATGTGTGCATCTGTATGTGTATCTATGTGTGTGTGTGTGTCTTTGTGTTGGGGAAGTGGGGAATTAGAGTACAGTTTATAAATATTTATTGTCTGAAAATAAATATGAATGATAAAGTGTTATGGACCAGAACTTGAAACAAGATGATAACTCACTGGTATTGATAAAAACAATGCTTATTGGTTCACACATTAGAGCAAATCCTTACCAAGTGTTAAGTCATTAGAGTTGATAGAAACAATGTTTAAGTTAACACCTTGAGAGTTCACACATTAGCTCACACATTAGTTCACACGTTTGGGAGATTTCAGCATTCAGTATGAGATATCCAAATTCACACCTCCCATAATCTCACTCTCAGAGGAGGAGTCAACCTTTGAATTTACACCTCTAAAAGAGCATAAAAACAGCTGAACTCAGTAGGGAGAGTTTAGTTGAAAAGATTGAGATGGGAGCGTCAGTTGGAGATTGAGAAGCCGTGAATCAGAGTTGAGCTAGAGGCAGAAGCTGGAAGAGCTAAAAGACAAGCTGCAAGAGCTCTATAACCAAGGAGTGAGATAGGCCTCTAAGAAAACTAACCAGGCTATATTAAAGGAGACAATAAAAGATTTGAACTTTTAGCATCTGGCTGCATTTGGAGTGATTATTACTCTGAACTGAAACTAAGGCTGCTCCCCAAGAAAGCTGCTCCCAGAGAGAACCATTATATATTATATAAAAGAAGAGAACACCACAATAAAGTGTTTAAACTCCTGTATACAAGGTTTTCTTTTAATAGTCTCACTTATTATTCAAAATTTATGTAACATCATTTAAAATGCTTGCATTTCTCACAGTCAACAGATATATGTGGTACACAGAGGAACTCCTTTATGTTTAAATATCATCCTCTTAAAAGCCTATCAAAAATTTGTTTTTAATTTTGCATTTTAATTATCCTTCTTTACTTTTTGATAATAGTTAACTGTTTTCAGCTCAGCAAAGTTTTAACTGGAATTTTTCCTCAAAAAATTCAAACCTGGCAAGGTGGCACATTAAAATTAGCATTGGTATTGGAGGACCTAAATTAAAATCTATTTCTGATGCTTATAGCTGTGTGGTCTTAAGCCAGGCACTTAACTTCTCTAGGCCTCAGTTTTCTCATCTGCAAAATTAATGTGACAGGACTAAATCTCTTCCAGATTTAGATCTATAATCCTGTTTCCCAAAATTGAAAAAGCCCTCTTGAAATTCTTCCATCAAAGATACTGTGATTATTTTCCTTTTGTACTAATCTATATATTTTTGAGCTTAGGAGCTTTTCTGGTACTCAGTTAGGTATTTTGAAATAAGATCTCTATAATTTTCTTATCATTAAAATCTTTTTTGATATTGCTGCCTTATCCTTTTAAGAACAATTTATTTTAAGCTATTTTAATTTGCCTGATATGGCCAAAATGATTTTGAAATACAAATTAAACTATGTTTCTAAAAATTTTCTCTCCTTTTCAAAACCTTATACTACTGCAGAGGTATGATTTAATCAACTTGTGTACTACTTCTTAGTGCAGATTACAAGTCATGTTAGCCTTCTTACTTTGAATATTAAATCAACATGCATTTATTTTTAAATGTTTTCCCCCATTTCATGTAAAATAATTTTAACATTCATTTCTTTTAAAAAATTGAGTTCCAAATTATCTTCCTTCTCTTCCTATCTTTTCTCCCCTCCCTGAGACAGCAAGCAATTTGATCTAGATTATAAATGTGCAATAATGTAAAACATATTTCCATATTAGTCATCAATGTGCATTTATTATCTACTCTGTCTCATCCATTTTGCTAGATATATAGCCCATAAATCCATCTAGCGGACCTACCACATGAATTACAGGTGTTCTTCTAGACTTCTGAATATTCTTGGTAACCAGGCTAAAATTTTTGAACTCTCATTCTTTTAATGTACTCTATGTTTGTTGAATAGTATTTTTGATACTACTTCTTGAATAAATGCTATCATTGGTAGCATGCCAAACTCACCTGGTAAGCAGATTCATGTCTCCATTTCTTCTGAATTAGCCCCGATATTGATATCTCAAAGAACTGTGATATCTCATTTTAACAACCATGCATCAGAACAATATGTGATTATTATTTGTGCTAGGGACTGAATTACAATCTTGGAATAAATGAAAAAGTGAAAGAATTATCTGACATCAACAGGATTTATTGCATTGTAGTGTGGAATACATGTTTTATATAGATACATATAATACAGAGTAGAGTGGAGGAAATTCAGAAAAGAAAGAACTAATAGTTGGGAGAATAAGAAGAGATCTTCAGCATAAAGGATACTTCAATAGAGTCATATAAAAAGCTGAATGACCAAGAGTTGAAAATGAGTAGAGAGGGCATTCTATCCCCAAAGGAAAATCTGTAAAAGATACAAGATGCTGTGTGTTGTGTTAGAAACAGAGATTAGACTGTATTGTAGAGTTTTTAAAATGGAGTAATATGAAAGAAAACTATAATGATAAGAAGAGGCCACTTTATAAAGAGCTTTAGATATAAAATAAAGTAATTTACATTTGATTCTAGAACTAATAGGAAATGACTGGAGTTTAGTAGCTGAATTTATTTCATTATCTTGTTGTTTGCTCATTTTAACTTATACACAACTCCTCATTAACCCATTTGGGATTTTCTTAGCAAAGATATTAGAGTAATTTGCTATTTTTTTTTCATTTTACAGAGTCACATGGATAGTAAGTGTCTGAAACCATATTTGAACTCAGCAAAAAGTAGTCATATAGAGGAAGAATTGTAGTTTGAGAGATTTAGGGCAGAAAGACCAATTAGGAGACCAAAATAATAGTTCAGACAAGGGATAATGAGTGCCTGACTTGGCATGATGGCTATGCTAGTGAAAAGATGGGTTTTATTGGAGAGATATGGAGTAAAAAGTGAAAAGATTTAATAACTGGTGAAATATGGAATGGCTAAAAGTAAAGAGCTGTGCATGATGCTGAAGGTGAATGCTTCAACTTTTTTAGAGAATGGAAAGTAGAATATCATTGAAGTTAATTTTGGCAAGGGAAGGGGAGGTTGTTTTCAATGTATCAGTAAATCATACGAGACTACTGAAAGTACTACATAGTTCTCATATGTGATTACTACCCCTCTTCTTTTTCTTTAATTTTAGCTCTTCTCATTGCCTTTCTGCCAACAAAAATATGGGCAAGCTCAATATACTTTTTATCCAGTTATATACCATGATGTGGGATGTACTCAGGCTTTATCTATTTTGTTTTCCTTGTATGAATTATTGGTAGACTTATTTCTTTTCAGTGACCATAAATAAAAGAATTTTAGTTGAAGACACCTAAGAGACCATTTTGCCTAGTTCATAATTATGGAATACCACTTTATAAAGATACTTGTCAAATAGCCATTTAATTTTTCTTGAAGACATGTTGATATCTAAACAAAAATGCAACCAAAAATAATTCAGCTCAAGGAAAGAAGAATATTTCTGGCATAAGAAACAACCTAAAGTAAGGCATGAAACAAGAAGAGCATATTTAGGCATCAAAGAACAGTCAGTCTTCTTTTGTGGCATAGCATATAATTCATGGAGAGAGTCAACATGTCAACATGGCAATAGTAGTAACATCAGCTGTAATAGCAGGAATCAGCAGAAATAGTAGTGATAGTAGCAATAACAGCTGTAATAATAATGCTTCCATAGTCATGTAAGTTTTTTTTTAATTGCTGTCTATGACATTTATTTTATGTAAATATTTCTCTTCTTTTTCAGATAAAAAAAGTAAAACCCAGGTAACTTTCAATAGTCACACAGTAAGTGTTTGATCTGGGACAAATATTGTCTTACATGCATTCTTCTATTTTCACATATCTAAATACTATTTTAAAAACTCATTAGTTCTTTGTACTTCATTTTCCCATCTAATATGATGATACTGTCTCTATATGTGTACACAATCATAGATAATCCTACATATGTGTAACCAATAGATAATTTAAAATTTATAAAATTTATCCTCCAGATAATATAATCAGACTCATTGACATATCAAATGATATTAGGAAATGTAATATTTATATAAATCAGAGAGTACTCAGAACCCTATAGTCCATTTGGAACAAGTCAAATAAATACATGCATTTCTTGCAATGTTGTTTAGATCTCTTATTGATTTCTTTATCTATTTATCAAAGTCCACTCTATATATAGTATGTCTGAACTCTCAGACACATAGTCAATGATTGCAATCCATGAAAAGAAAATAAGGTCAATTAAATCTCACAAGTTTCACAACTCAGGGGAACCTATTACTCCGTATATCAATGATTACAATGTAGAGAATTTCAAAGCCGGGGAGGCTTACATTTTCATGTCAAAGGCCAAATTTAGGGGAAAAAATGAGATAAGACATTTAGAATCCCACAGGATAATCATCTATTTATTTTGTTCTAGTTTTGCTCCAGCTATTCATTTGCATAACTGTCCTAGAATGTTCCTAGAAGCTAAAAACATCCATGGTAGATAGGTAGCAAAGTAGAAAGGGACCTACATCTGGAGTCAAGAAAAGATCGTAAATCATGTTAAGACATTTTCTAGGTGCATGACTCTGAATAAGTCAATTCACTTCTATCTGCCTGAGTTTCCTTATCTAAAATAAGATTAATATTAATATTTAGTCCCAGTGTTGTTGTGACGTCAAAATGAGATGTCTAGAAAGTGCTTTAGAAATATTAAAATATCTATAGTATAGGGTTTTTTTTTTTTTTTTTTTTTGCTGTTACTCTAGACTCTCATGGCCCTGTATTATTTATTTTAAGGCAGAACTTTTCTGTATTATTTGAGAATAATACAAATTGACAATAATTAACTGGATGTAGTGAAAAAGAACTTTCTAGCCACAAATCAGATACAGAATTGGGACAAGACCTTCTGTCCTGCTAACAGGAAGAAGTGAATTTAAGTGACAAAACAAATATAAATTAAATATAATTAATTGGCTGGCTGAAGCTGTGTTTGAAAAAAAAAACTTATTCTGTATGGAGAACACACTAGAAACTTAAATATATTTCTCTCAACTTTCTCTGATGGTTAGGTTAAGGAAGGCCTACCCTTCCCCCCACTAAAAGAGCTCAGGTTTAATTTTTGTATTCTGAATTTTAAAATAGTTGGCAGTCATCTTTTTTTTTTTTTAACTTTTAGGAAAAGGCAGTTGTGTTATTGTTGTTTTTGCCCCTGCTACTATCATTTTCTTGACAAATAAAAGTTTGCCCAGAACCAGGGTTCCCAATTATTTTTCAAGTTCACAAAAAATTCCAACTAAATTTCAGATTCATGGATGAAAAGTGCAAAACTTTATGACCTTTTCACCTCTTATTTCTGGGAAGAATGCCTCTTAAAAAGGGGATTTCCAGATTTTTCAGAAATCATCAAAGCAACTTATTGCTTCCTAACTAATTTTCTCTCATGAAATCTCAAAAGAAAAGCTAATATTTATTTAACAGTTTGAGGTTTGCAAAATCCTATGTATAAATTTTCTCATTGGGTCCTTGTCATAACACTATCAGAGAAGTGCTGTCATGATCCCATTTTAAAATAGTAAGGAAAAAAAAAACAAGACTGACAGGTGAAGTATTTAGTCCACAATCACACATTAGTTAAGTATTTAAAACAGGATTCAAACTCAAATTTTCTTGACACCAACATCAGTGTTCTATCTACTATGATACCTAGTTGCTTCAGATTTTCCAAGCCACATTATTAAACATAAATGATTCTACTTAATGTAACATCAAACCTTGTCAGTCATTTATGTTTTATGTTTTTTTTAAATTTTTACTTTATCAACTATTTTCCTGAAAGTGATTTTTGAAAGGGATAAGAGAAAGTATGTGTTTCTAAGGCCTACATCAATGAAGTGGTAGGGTTAGGCAGAAGTAAAGGGATCATGTAAAGAGATGAGTGGAGATTGCAAAAAAAGAGTTGTAAGAATTTCAAATTTTGCCATGGTCCCAACCTGAGTTAGGAAGTTTAGTCATGAAAGCTTTCTTGAATAGATATCACTTGTAAAAAACTGGGTAAATCTTAACTTTTCCTGCCAGCAGGACCTGAGAGCTCCTTTCCATTCTTCTACTATTTGTTGAGCTCTTGTCCATTCTTCCACTATTTATGAAAAAATTCCCTTTTGAATATTTAATAATTTATAAGAGTCATAATTCAGAATAAATGAAAACCATCTACTCTGTTAGAAACTGGACACAAACAAAACCAAATAGAATGTGACTACATGATTCAGTTCTACTTTAATTGTTTTAAAAATTTAACTATTATGTGCCATCATTTAGCATCTCTTCACTAAAAACACCAAAATAAGTAGTTTTGTAAAGAAAACTGAATTGGAGACCAATATTGCAGCTTTGTGATTTTTATCTCTTACATGTTTTGATCTTTTATTTATTAAAATCACATGCTGATATTTAATACCAAATTAATTTTTAATCATTTGTTTTGCTAGACATTTTCAATTTTATTTACGGAAATGCAATTCACAATAAGTTTACAAACTCTACAAGGTACTTTGTTCAGTGATTTGGAGAGAGTTAGGGAAGAAGAGAAGGAAAGGAAAGAGGAAAGTTCAGATACCATCATCTGCATAAAATATTCCCTGATTCCCTTCCTCTCCTTAGCTAGTAGTGTCCCAATTCCCAGTCTGTATTTGAATTTATTAATCTTATATGTATGCTGTGCATATTCTGTGTGTGTGTGTGTGTGTGTGTGTGTGAGTGACTCTCTCTTGCTCCAAGGAATGTAAACTCATTGTGAGTAAATTTGTTTAACATTTTTGTACTTGGGTCCCCAGAGCCCAACACAATGTCTGGCATATAATAGTAGCTTGTGGATTGAATGATTTCTATGAGATCTCTGAAAAATAGTTTCTTTTATCCCTACTTATTTTGTAGGCTCATTATGAACATGTACTATAAATAATCATGTATAAGTTTGATGTTTTTGAATGAATTTATAGAGGTGAGATTTGACTTACAGAGCAGAAAACTGCTTTTCCAAGTCCCTTTCTATGCATCATCAATAAATCCTTATTGACAGAATGGCTGACTCTGAACAGCAGGTTTAAATCTAATCTAAAATCACTGATTTAAATAGAAAAAATAATTTAAAATGGAAAACATTAATGATACCTTATTTGAATTGTTTAGAACATCTTTATGATTTCTATCTTGTTGAGGAGAATCACTAAATATCTCTAAAATACTGAATATATGTATTTACAAGCATTTGTGAATAGATCAAGTATGGCTGGCTTCTCCATAATTCACAGCAATTTTGACATATTTTTGAACAATATGACATTGATTAAGATTGCATATACTTTGTAGTCTTATCTTTACTTTTTTCCTGAGGAAATGGGAATATGGTTGTTCTATCCACAATATCAGAGAGTTTGGCTGTGTGAAAAGACAAAGTGAAGTTAGTGTCCAGTGAAGTAATCATTCCTTTTCACTGTCCATAGATAACTTTTTCTAATCATTGAGTTTTCTAGTTTTTTTTTTTTCTTCCGTCCATTTTCTTCTTCCTCAGCCTCCAAGAACTCCAACTCGATTTTGCCATCACTTGTCCTTTTATCTTGATTTCTGATCACTTAAGGATCTGGAGTCTAACTTCACTCTTATACATTACTTTTAGATTGTCTATGAGCTTAACTGGGTTTGGTTTGTGATACCATCTGCTATTTACCCTATTTTTGACCTGGCTGATATTAGGATAGCATTTTACCTGGGCCTTCAGATTAAAATTTAAGGGATAATATTCACCATTCTTTATCCTATATGTGTAGTTAAATAGGTAGACAGATAGACAGATGGATTGATGGATAGAAAGATAGATAGATAGGTATAGATAAATACACACACACACATATCTTCTATGCACCTATTTGTTCATATGTTGTTTCCCTTATTAAAATATATGTTATGTTATAGTATTTTTTTTTCTATTCCTCCATGCTTATCATAGGGCCTGACATAGTATGTACTTAACGTATGCTTGGGGATTAACAGAATGACTGACCGAATTTGTCAAGAAAGTTTTGTATATTTAACTAATAATAATAAAAAAAAACTGAATCTGTGCTTGAGTACTCTGAACATGTCATTTATTAGCCATAAAATAACAACAATACATATCATTTGTGTACTACTGACTGTGTGCCAGGCAGTGTGCTAAGCTTTTTACAATTATCTTATTTAATCTTCACAGCAACCTTGGAAAGTAGGTGCTATTATAACCACCTTTTTATGGTTGAGGAAACTGAGAAAATTATTGTTACATGTTCATAAAAGTAAGTGTCTTAAGATCAAATGTCAACCCATGTTCACAAGACATCACTGCAAGATATGGAGGTCAAAATGTTAAATCAACCATGATTCCAGAAAACAGAAAACAAAAAATGTATATCCCATTTCCTGACAGAAAAAAAATAAAGACAAGATGAAAAATGCAATGTGCTTTTTATACTTAGGCAATGTGAGAATTTATTTTGTTTGATAAAGTTATTGTGCATATTTAATCTAAGAATTTGAGAGTTTTTAAAATAAAAAATAGAAAGGAGGCCAAAAGACACACACACACACACACACACACACACACACAAACATTTATGTATTTGTGGGCTGATATATATATATATATATATATATACACACATATATATACACATATTATATATACACATATATATAATATATATATGAAAAATATATGTGTATTAGCATTTCTGTAACTCAGTTAAAAGAAGTAAAGAAAATGATTGATAGATCAGTTATTATTTATGGAAATAAAAAATAAGAAAACAAGGTAACTTGTTTTCTTGTAACTCATCTCCTAACTTCTAAATCTCTCTCAGGAAAACATTACAAATTCTCTCTCTTGATCAGTGTATGTGTATGTGTGTCATATAGGTGAGTGCGTATCTATATGAATACACAGTATCAAACTGTAAAGGGAAAGATCTATAATTATGCCAGTAATTTAAGTTCTTGGTTACAAGGACTTGCCAGAAAAGATAGAATGACTATGAATATGATGGGCACACAACAATTCTAGTACTTTCATTATTATTATTATTATTATTATTATTTAAATCTCTCTCAGGGATGAAAAGAAATGATAATCTCTCTGATTACTAATTGCTAAATGCTACTCAGTATTCAAATTCCATTACATGTAAGATAAGTGTGTTGTAATTCATAACCTTTGTGGTATCTTTCAGTTTAAAATCTGTGATCCCATGAACCTAAAGTACGTGCATTAATAGAACTGATGGACTGGATTTGTTCAAACTCTCATAAAAAAAAAAATCTGAATAATTAATATTCATTCATAGCTCCTTATATTCATAGCTCTTTGTAAAATGCTTGTTATCCCTCTTATGGATATTTCCCCCCAAAAGATCAACTACAGAAAAGAAGGTTTCAAAGTATTCATAGAAACTCCTTTTAAGGTAGCAAAAACATTTAGACATTTACTAGCTGTAAGTAATTTAAAGTCTCAATTTCTTTGATTGAAAATGGGGATAATAAGAATACCTAACTCCCTGGTAGTTATGCAGATCAAATGAAATAATATTTGTAGAAAGTTCAGCACAGTGTTTGGGACCCAATAAGCACTTTTTAATAAATACTAAATCCTTTCAACTTGAAATAAATAAATGTCCTCTCACATGTCATACTTAAATTGTGGTACATGAATTAATTAGTACAGCTGAGTGGCACAGTGAATAGAATACTAGGCCTCAAATCCAACTCATTCAGTTCAAATCTTCACTCAGATACTTGCTAAATATAAGACCCAGGACAAGTCAGTTATCCTGTTTATCTCAGTTTTCTTGCCTGTAAAATGAATTGTAAAAGAAAACAGCTAACAGTTTAAGTATCTTTGCCAAGCAAACCCCAAATTGGTGACTGACCTAAAAAAATGACAAAATGGAATGACAGAGGGAGATAAGACTGTTGAAAGTGTCTATAAAAAGATTAAATATTAGGGAGACAATATTTCAAAAGATGTTTAAGGCAGATTAAATATATAACACACTTTAGAAAATAAATATATGAAAAAGACATATATATATATTATATATATATATATACACACACACACAAGCTGATTCTAACTGAAATAAGTAGAAACATAAACATATTACTAATTTTCTCTCTCTCTCAATCGGTGTATGCGTATATGTATGAATACACATCATAAAACAGTAAAGGAAAAGATCTATAATTACACCAGTAGTTTAAGTTCTTGGTTATAAGGAAGGGAAGACTTGCTAGGGGAAATAGAATGACTATGAATGTGATGTACAGTACTATTATTTTCATTATTATTATTTAAATAGTTTACTACAAATTTGGTACTACTTATATCAATGGGAAAACAACATGAAATATTTCTATGATATCACTGATAAGGATACACTCTCTGGTACAAAAGTAACCCTTCACCTCTCACTAATTATAAATTCCTCAAAGAGAGATCTTCATTTCAGTCTTTTAATATTGTATGTTCTTACCTATGAAATAGAACTTCAAATGATCTTTAAAATTATGTATCTTTCAAAATGCAACATATAGTTTATCCCATATTTTAGCTCAATTGACAGAATCAATCTAATATATGCTAATTTTGCGCATCAATTTAAAGGCCAAATGTGGATATTTCTCAAACTTTTTTTGTTCACATATTATAGCCACTTGATATTGTATATTCCATGTGCTATTGAAGTCTGTAGATATTTTACTTTGTACAAAACTTTGAGATATACTATATATAGGGGATAGGGAAGGAGACTCCAGCACTTATCTGTATGTATATGGTATGTAAATTTCCTGACTATAATCATGCATTTTTGAGGGTCATCTAAACTTCAGGATGCTCTTTTATAATCATTCTCACCATCTTAGAGTCATTGTTTTTTATCCATGATGTTTGTTATTGTTATTATGGTTATGATTATGATTATTATTTAAAATCATTAAGTGAGGAATGGATACTAGAGAAACATTATCAGTCTCAACCAACTGAAATCTATGAGCCTGGAGCCACATTTTGATTCTCCTGCCTTTTCTAGGTACTGGTTATATGTGTCACACACAAGTTAAGCAGGTTTCATCACAATTTCAGATTGATGTTTTATGATGAGTAGTTTTGCCAAAAGAAAAGAAAATATTGAGATCTGTTAATGTTTCTTTGATAAAAAAAATTAATGGAATCTCTGTGTCTAACTAACATAATGACTGTTGACTCTCTGCCTATTAGTGATAAAAAGACTTTCTAATAAACAAAAGCCTCATTCTACTATTCTGAATGTCACCCTAGAAATGTGTTTAACAAATGGGAAAATAGACCTGAATTTTAAAATAATTTGGAAAACATATTAATAGAGATGGCAAGGTTTATACATAAATCCTTAAGTAAGAAGTAAATGTGTTACTCTTCCTCCTCCTCCTTCATCAGCAAATACTGCTGTTATTGTTGTTACATTAAGATTTTGTCCTATGATGTCCAAATTTTTCAAAAGTCCATCTTTAATTGTATGATTTTCTGATTAACCCTGTTATTGGGGCTAGATTACTGGACCTGACGATATACAGACTTGGATTTAAGTCCTACCTCAAACACTTACTAGTTGTGTGACAATAGGCAAGTCATACAACCTCCCTAAGGTTTCAATATCTTCATATCTAAAATGTGGTCTTTTAGATTTGATGCCCTTTGACAATAAGATCCTATGAATTGTACTCTCCTTGTTGTAGTCATCTCATGTCACACTTTCTTCCAGAGCTTCCTTTCTCCCAGAGTTTCCTTTCTCCAGAACTTATAGCAAAAATAAAATAAAATAAACAGCAAGGTGAAGTTGAGAGTTGAGTTGAGAGTTGAGAGAAACCTAGGAAGGAAAAACCTAAAAGGAAACCTAAGAGGAACCCTGAAATCTACCAGCAAAGGACATTTTTAAGAACTTGATAGAAGCAATGTCTACTTACCTATTTAAGTCCAAGTCCCTGATCATTTTTCTCCCTATTTTCTTCTCTGAATACACAGGCCAAACCTGTCTGCATTATAACTTTATGGATTGAATTCTTTCCAGATGTCAGCACTCCAGTGAATTTTGTTGCCTTAATAACAGTACTTCTTAGAACAGAAGATGATTGCCCCAGGTTAGCCTGAAATTGAAACACTAAGGCAAGCTGAAGCCATAATATGACTGGTCAGGAGACTAACTGTTCATCAGTCCCACTAAAGTGGGACTTCCTTTATTTATGAAGATAACACATAGGTGTAATGAATGGGTTATTTGCAATCTATTATGTTTCCTTTGATCCTTAAGTAGTTTCTGTGTTGAGTAAGAAAAAAATTTATTTTAACTAAAACAGTTTTTACCCAAAACAAATAAATATAATGTGACACTACCTATCATTCACCAACATATTGCCATACTTACTATTGAAACCAATTTTCTAGTTTGAAAACTATTCCTAGGTAACAGATTATGTATTTTTAGGCTCTTTGTTACCCTGGAGGACCAATAAAATAATTTTTTTTTTTACCTGAAGTGGTAAAAAACCTTGGCCATGGTTACTCACATGCATCTTATTTCTTACCTTGTTTGTTGGTCTTGAGTTTTGCACTTGTAGTAACACAATTAAAAAAAAGAAAAACTAAGAGTACTAATATTGTGGGTAAATATATTCTCAGTGTGATTTTTAAGAATCAATCATGTTCAGGAACATTTTATTGGATTTTTAAAGAGAAATACTGAGTACATTTCCAAGCTCCACATTTTATGTTTTCTTGAACAAATAATTTGTCCTTTTGGGCCCCTTTTCTTATCTGTAAAATGATAGGTTTGTACTAAATGATATAGGTTTAAGTCTTACTCCCCAACCCAGAGTGTACTTAAGCCAGTTGCCATTGATTTATGAGAGCTAATTGTTAAATTTTCAGTGTATTTGTACTTATAAATAAAAACCTGCAATTGCTACAAATCAGGGCTTATTTTTTTGTTCCTTTAGTTTAAATCGATTTTCTAGAATTAGGAAGTATTAATATTACGGATTAAATCTTTAAAATGTTCATAAATACATGTTTCCTTGCTTCTGGAAAAGCCCTGGTTGCTAAATATTTACTGGAATAGCCCTGATTCTACTTCAGATACTTACTAGCTATGTGTTCCCAGCATACTTAATTGTTCTGTACCTGAGTTTTCTCATCTGAATAAATGAGTCAGATAGACTTGATGAACATTAAGGTCTTTTACATCATAGGTATCAGATAAGCTTAAACTTCAAGTGACTCTTGATTCTGTTCTATGCACTAGAGACTCAAGGAAAGAAATAAACATCCCTTGCCTTTGAGGTTCTCACACATAATTTTTTTTAAATTACATGAGCACATATGCCTTAATATACATCTATGTTTGCACATGTACATTTAAGCGGCATACATATATTCATATACATGTATACATATAAAAGTTAGATTAATCTTATATAGGGAAGAGCAACATAAGCAGCTGAGAGAATCTATAAAGTCTACTGAAAGAGGTAACATTCTAGCTAAACTTTGAGAAGGAAACCATAAGACCACGATGAGGAAGGAGTGGATTCCAGACATGGTAGCAGCCAGTAAAAAGACCTGGAGATAATACTTGAAATGCCATGAGTGAGGAACAGCAAGAACTTAAGTTTAGATGTACTATTGAGAGTTTAAACAGTGTAATATAAAAGCCTAAAGTATAACAAAGTTCTTTTCTGGAAATAAACTTCCAAAATCAAATGCTCATTTCTTCTGCTTATGATTTTGAATATAAAGCTTTCTTTCACTTTTCAGAAGAGGCTGTCTTTTCTAAAAACATCATTTATCAAAGATGTAATGCTATGTTATGCTATGCTATGCTATGTTATGTTATAAAATGCTGGTGATACAAGGACTCAAATATTGTTGTAAGTTGTCTTGTGAGTGATATGCTCCATATTTGCTCTAGGGATGCCACTGTCCCAAGTCACTGCAATTTATTGTCCTTCAAAAAAAAAAAAAAAAGAAACCTCACAGAGTAGGCACAAAGCCATGACTTCATGTCATTACTGTTTTCTTTTCCCTGCATAGATTGAATTAACTTAATTGGATAAAACACATTAACTTCAATCTTATTTTCCAACTGTGAATTAATGTAAAGACTGAGGCTCAAGCAATAACTGAACTAAAAAATGTGGCTTATTTCCTGGAAAGTTTTGCTGCATTTTGATTTGACATTCTGAAGCAGGACTAGTTCTCCTTATCAATATCATGGGAGTCTCTCACATTATCTCATGTTAATACAAGTTGTTTAGCATATTCCATTTATTAACATTTCATTGACAGTTTAAAAAATCAGGATAATTCTCTCTGGACAGCAAAACAATCCTCTTTCCACAAGTCAATTATTATTTGCACCTGGCAGTATTCAAACTGCTAATGGGGAGAGCCATGTGAAAATATTAATTTTCACTCAGCAAGGAGCTGAGTAATGGAAAAAGAGACACTTTTTTTTTCTATTCAAAATCTGGTTTTGCTTTTGTTTCTATATTTTAATTCAATGTTTTTGGGAGGGCATAAATTTGATTCAGAGGAGTAAGTTGATCATATTCAGAGTAAATCTCAATACCTTTCTTCATACTCATAAAAAAACAACTTTCAGGAGAAATAAATAATCAGGTAGGGACCTATATATTTTCCTTGAGATGCATTTACAATTAAATACAAGAGTCTGTAAATATTAAAATAAAAATGTTATAATTTACTTTCATTTTCAGAAAGTTTTATTTTATTTGACTTTCATGGAAGCATTTTAAATAAATAAGCATTCATTATTGTTAATACTTGATAAAATACTTTGGGGACTTTAGTTGATTTTCATATTACATTAAAAATAATTTCATCAAAAAAAAAATTCAGGCCAAGATGGTGGAAAGGACACACACATCTACTTAATCTCTGTCTTTGCTGTCAGAATTTATTTCATGACAAGCCTCAGAATTAGTGCTTGATTGGGAAAAAAAACACAAATAATTACAAACAGAAGACATCCTTGAAATTCACCAGAAAAGATCTGTTTTTACATGAGGGCAGGGACGGTTAGACCAGGTACAGCCTGAGGGAAAGCAGCAGCAGCAAGAGCACAGCAGGTAACTCACACTGAGCAGACTGAAGTGGGGTGGGATGTGATCTCAGCCGGTTCTGTGGAATGAATTTTACCACAGTGTGGCTATCTTCCCCTGGCAGCAAGCTGGTAGACCAGCAGAGAAGCTGTAAACTCAGGAGGTAAAGACTATAACCCAGAAAAGCTAGGGTCTCTCAGGACCTGTCCACACTCACCCACAGTGTCTAATCATGCTCTCAGAGTCTCACAGTCTCAAAGCACAGATGCAGCGCAACCATTGCTACCCTGCTAGTACCTCACTGTTACCCCCATCCCCCAGTCTGTAAAGGAAGCTCAGTAATACCATCCAGCCCCCCCCCCCAAAAAAAAGCAGATTGCATTTGTTTTTTTGTTTGTTTATTTTGTTTTGTTTTGTTTTGTTTTTGCTAGTTAGTCTTCTTTGATTCTTCTCTGACAAAGTGAGCAAAAAATTGAAGTGGACTCTAACTATTGATAGTTTCTATATGGAAAGAGAGCAAGCATTAAACCCTGAAGAGACTAAAAACAAACTGTCTCCAGATGAATCCTTAAAGAGGGATATAATCTGATCCTCAACACACAAGACATTCATAGAAGAAATTAAAAAGGCTCTCACAAAAGAGCTAGAAGAAAAATGGGAAAAGGAAAGGGAAGCTTGGCAAGAGAATCTGGATAAATCATCCCACTCATTTAAAGATAGAGTAGATAAAGAAATCAAATCCTTGAAAAACAGAATCAGTGAATTGGAAAAAGAAAATAGCTCTCTAAAAATAAAATTGGCAAAAAGGAAAAAAATTCCATAGAACAAAACAACTCATTTAAAAATTCAATTGGAAAATTACAAAAAGATATAAAAAAGTGAGTGAAGAAAATAATTCATTGAAAATCAGAATCGAACAAATGGAATTGAGTGACTCAAGGAGACACCAAGAATCAGTCAAGCAAAACCAAAAAACAACAACAACAACAACAACAACAACAACAACAAAAAAACAATGAAACAATGGGAAAAAATGTCAAATACCTTCTTGGGAAAATAACAGACCTGGAAAATAGATCTAGGAGAGACAATCTGAGAATTATTGGACTCCCTGAAAAATATAATGAAAAAAAGAGCCTGCACACAATTTTCCAGGAAATTATCAAAGAGAACTGCCCACAAGTTATAGAAACAGAGGATAAAATAGAAATTGAAAAAATTTGTCGATCACCTACTGAAAGGGACCACAAAATCAAAACTCCAAGAAATATAGTGGCCAAATTCCAGAACTATCAGAAAAAGGAAAAAATACTGCAAGCTGCTAGAAAAAAATCAATTCAAATAAAGAGGAGCCACAATAAGGATTACTCAGGATCTAGCAGCGTTCACATCAAAGGATTGAAGGGCCTGGAATATGATATTCTGAAAGGATAAGGAACTTGGGATGAAGCCAAAAATAACTTACTCAGCCAGAATTAGCATCTTTTTCCGGGGGGAAAAGATGGGAATTCAAGAAAATAAGTGAATTTCATCGATTTTTGATGAAAAAACAGGAACTAAAGAAGAAGTTTGATCTACAAATATAGAGTTCAAGAGAAACCTAAAAAGGTAAAAAAAAAATCTTGGGAACTATATTTCTGCTAAAAAGATATAAAAAGAATACATGTATACTTTATTCTAGAAACTAGAGGTGGAAAGGAAATTATACCTGGAAAAGGGTAAAGAGAGGGTACTACATCTCACAAAGAGGCAAAGGAAACCTATTATATCTGAGAAAAAGAATGGAGGGGGATGAACATAGTGTGTATCTTATTGCCATCAGAAGTGGCTTAAAGAGAAAAAATATTAGACATATTCAATTTGTGGTGAAACTTCTCCCACCTCATTAAAAAGCAGGAGGGGAAAAGTGAAAAGGGAAGGAGTAAGCTAAGGAGAAGGGATTACAGAAATTGTAAGGAGAAGGGGTAAGATAGGGAGAGGAAGTCTAAGCTGGGGGGAGGGATACTAAATAGAGAGGGCTGTGAAAAGCAAGTGGTGCTCATAAGTTTAATACTGGGGAGGGGGGTAAAGGGAAGGAAAGGAGAAAATCATAAACAGAGGTTAACAAGATATCAAGAAAAAGAGAATTGGTCATTTTAATGATAATGTGAATGGGGTAAACTCCCCCATAAAGAGGAAGCAGTTAGCAGAATAGATTAAAAGCCAGAATCTTACAATATGTTGTTTACAGGAAACACACCTGAAGCAGGGAGATACATGCAGAGTAAAGGTAAAAGGTTGGAGCAGAATCTACTATGCTTCAAGTGAAGTCCAAAAAGCAGGGGTAGCAATCCTGATCTCAGATCAAGCAAAAGCAAAAATTGATCTAATTAAGAGAGATAAGGAAGGACATTATATCTTGCTAAAGGGTAGCATAGATAATGAATCAATATCAATATTAAACACATATGTACCAAGTGATGTAGCATCTAAATTCTTAAAAGAGAAATTAAGAGATCAGCAAGAAGAAATAGACAGCAAAACTATAATAGTGGGAGATCTCAATCTTGCACTCTCAGAATTAGATAAATCAAACCACAAAAAAAGAAAGAAGTTAAAGAGGTAAATAGAATACTAGAAAAATTAGATATGATAGATCTCTGGAGAAAACTAAATGAAGACAGAAAGAAGTATGCTTTTTTCTCAGCAGTTCATGGAAACTATACAAAAATTGACCATATATTAGGACATAAAAATCTCAAACTCAAATGCAGTAAGGCAGAAATAGTAAATGCATTCTTTTCAGACCACAATGCAATGAAAATTATATTCAATAAAAAGCCAGGGGAAAATCGACCAAAAATAATTGGAAACTAAATAATCTCATACTAAAGAATAATTGGGTGAAACAGCAAATCATAGACATAATTAATAACTTCACCCAATGTTGGAATCCTTACTAACTGCTAACTAATTAGAGTTGATCTAATCTTACAAGAAGATTTTGGCCAGAACCTGAAACAAGGTACTAAGTAGAACTAATTAATACAAGGCTTGTGTTCACACCTTTACTCATTAGAGTTGACAAGTATGCCAGCTTCACAAAGTAAACTTTCTAACTTCAAGGGAGTTCACACCTCCCTTAAAGCTCTTTGGGCCAGAGAGCACTATGGGAGAAAACCCATAATCCCATTCTCTCAGAAGAGTCAGATAAAAGGCCAGCGATGAGGGATCTAAGACAGAATATATTTTTTCCTCTTGGCTGGCTGGTGGCAGACAAAGAGCTTTCAGAGGATAAAGCTACGAGTGAGAGTTCAGTGGACAACCAGATTCATCTTCATCTCACACCACTGTGGCTGAAGAAAGCAGAGGCAGAGGCTGAAGGACAGAACCTTTGGATTTGGAGATATTCGGAGGGCTCTAAGCCTCTAAACCGGCTGTGTTTTGAGAACAAGAACTCCAACATTTGAACTCTAACATTACATTTTAACTCTAACAACCCAAGAAAATGACAATAATAAGACATCATACCAAAATGTATGGGATGCAGCCAAAGCAGTAATAAGGGTAAATTTCATATCTCTAGAGGCCTACTTGCATAAAATAGAGAAAGAGAAGGTCAATGAATTGGGCTTGCAACTAAAAATGCTAGAAAAGGAACAAATTAAAAACCCCCAGTCAAACACTAACCTTGAAATTCTAAAAATAAAAGGAGAGATCAATAAAATTGAAAGTAAAAAAAAAATTGAATTAATTAACAAAACTAAGAGTTGGTTCTATGAAAAACCAACAAAATAGACAAACCCTTAGTAAATCTGATTAAAAAAAAGGAAAGAGGAAAATCAAATTGTTAGTCTTAAAAATGAAAAGGGAGAACTTGCCACTAATGAAGAGGAAATTAGAGCAATAATGAGGAGTTACTTTGCCCAACTTTATGCCAATAAATTGGACAACTTAAATGAAATGAAAGAATACCTTCAAAAGTTTAGCTTGCCCAGATTAACAGAGGAAGAAATAAATGTCTTAAACAGTCCCATTTTAGAAAAAGAAATAGAACAAGTTATTAAAATCCCCAGGACCAGATGGATTTACATGTGAATTCTACCAAACATTTAAAGAAGAATTAACTCCAATGCTATATAAACTTTTTGGAAAAATAGGGATTGAAGAAGTTTTACAAATTCCTTTTACGACACAGACATGGTACTGATACCTAAACCAGGTAGGTTGAAAACAGTGAAAGAAAATTATAGACCAATCTCCTCAATGAATATTGATGCCAAAATCTTAAAAAAGATATTAGCAAAAAGACTACAGAAAATCATCCCCAGGATAATACACTATGACCAAGAAGGATTTATACCAGGATGCAGGGCTGATTCAATATTAGGAAAACTATTAGCAGAATCAAGTATATCAATAACCAAGTTAACTAAAACCATATGATCATCTCAATAGATGCAGTAAAAGCATTTGATAAAATCCAACATCCATTCCTAATAAAAACACTTGAGAATATAGGAATAAATGGACTTTTCCTTAAAATAGTCAGGAGCATATATTTAAAACCGTCAGTAAGCATCATATGCAATGGGGAAAAACTGGAACCTTTCCCAGTAAGATCTGGAGTGAAGCAAGGTTGCCCACTATCACCATTATTATTTAATATTGGATTAGAAATGCTAGCATTGGCAATGAGTCGAAAAAGAGATTAAAGGAATTAGAATAGGTAATGAGGAAACCAAACTATCACTCTTTGCAGATGATATGATGGTATACTTAGAGAACCCCAGAGATTCTACTAAAAAGCTATTAGAAATAATTCACAACTGTAGCAAAGTAGCAGGATACAAAATAAATTATTATAAATCCTCAGAATTTTTATACATCATCAACAAAATCCAACAGTAAGAAATATAAAGAGAAATTCCATTCAAAATAATGGTTGATAGCATAAAATATTTGGGAATCTATCTACCAAAGGAATGTCAGGAATTATATGAGCAAAATTACAAAACACTTTTCACACAATTCAAGTCAGATTTAAATAATTGGAAAAATATTAAGTGCTCTTGGATAGGCCGAGCTAATATAATAAAGATGACAATACTTCCTAAACTAATCTATTTATTTAATGCTATACCAATCAGACTCTCAAGAAAATATTTTAATGATCTAGAAAAAATAACAACAAAATTCATATGGAAGAACAAAAGGTTGAGATTTTCAAGGGAATTAATGAAAAAACAACAACAACAACAACAACAAAAAAGAACAAATGAAGGTGGCTTAGCTATACCTGATCTAAAACAATATTATAAAGCAGCAATCACCAAAACCATATGGTATTGGCTAAGAAACAGATCAATTGAACAGTGGAATAGGCTAGATTCACAAGACAAAATAGTCAATAACTATAGCAATCTAGTGTTTGACAAACCCAAGGAACCCAGGTTTTTGAGATAAGAATTCATTATTTGACAAAAACTGCTGGGAAAACTGGGAATTAGTATGGCAAAAATTAGGCATGGACCCACACTTAACATCTTACACCAGGCGTCCTCAAACTATGATCCGTGGGCCAGATGCAGCAGCTGAGGACATTTATGCCCCTCACCCAGGGCTATGAAGTTTCTTTATTTAAAGGCCCACAAAATAAAGTTTTTATTTTTACTATAGTCTTGCCCTCCAACAGTCTGAGGGACAGTGAACTGGCCCCCTATTTAAAAAGTTTGAGGACCTCTGCCATACACCAAGATAAGATCAAAATGGGTCCATGATTTAGGCATAAAGAACAAGATTATAAAGAAATTAAAGGATCACAGGATAGTTTACCTTTCAGACTTGTGGAAGAGGAAGGAATTTGTGACTAAAGATGAACTAGAGATTATTATTATCACAAAATAGAAAATTTTGATTATGTCAAGCCTTTGTACAAACAAAATCAATGCACACAAGATTAGAAGGGAAGCAACAAACTTGGAAAACATCTTCACAGTTAAAGGTTCTGATAAAGGCCTCATTTCCAAAAAATATAGAGAATTATCTCTAATTTATAAGAAATAAAGCCATTTTCCAATTGATAAAGGGTCAAAGGATACGAACAAACAATTTTCAGATGATGAAATTGAAACTATTTCCACTCATGTGAAAGAGTGTTCCAAATCACTATTGGTCAGAGAAATGCAAATTAAAACAGCACTGAGATACCACTACACATCTGTCAGATTGGCTAAGATGACAGGAAAAAAAATAATGATGAATGTTAGAGGGAATGTGGGAAAGTGGGACATTGATGCATTGTTGGTGGAGTTATGAACTAATCCAACCATTCTGGAGAACAATCTGGAATTATTCCCAAAAAGCTATCAAATTGTGCATACCCTTTTATCCAACAGTGTTACAACAGTGTTTGGGCCTATATCCCAAAGAAATACTAAAGAAGGGAAAGGGATCTGTTTGTGCCAAAACGTTTGTGGCAGTCCTTTTTGTAGTGCCTAGAAACTGGAAAATAAATGGATGCCTATCAATTGGAGAATGGTTGGGCAAATTGTGGTATATGAATGTTATGGAATATTATTGTTCTGTAAGAAATGACCAGCAGGACGAATACAGAGAGGATTGGAGAGACTTACATGAACTGATGCTGAGTGAAATGAGCAGAAACAGGAGATCATTATACACTTCAACAACAATCATGTGTTCTGATGGAAGTGGATATCTTTGACAAAGGGAAGATTTAATTCGATTCCAATTGATCAGTGATGGACAGAATCAGCTATACCCAGAGAAGGAACATTGGGAAATAAGTGTAAACTGTTTGCATTTTTGTTTTTCTTCCCAAGTTATTTTTACCTTCTGAATCCAATTCTTCTTGTGCAACGAGACAACTGTTTGGTTCTGCACACATATATTGTATCTAGGATATATTGTAACATATTTAACATATATAAGTCTACTTGCCATTTAGGAGAGGAGATGGAGGGAAGGAAGGGAAAAATTGGAACAGAAATGAGTGCAAGGGATAATGTAAAAAATTACCCACTCATATGTACTGTCAATAAAAAGCCATAATTATTTAAAAAACAATTTCATCTTTTCAAGTAAGGATTATCAATTTTTTCTCCTTTTCCCCCCTCCCCATTCCCAATCTACTTTAAAATAAAATAAAATTTAAACATTCTTAAAACAAATATGCATATTCCAAGAATATAAATTCTTACATTGGTCATTTCCTTCCCCATCTCACTCCAATCCTCAAATTTTTCTCAGTCTGCATTCTGAGTCCATTACCTCTCTACATCCTTTGGAATTATGATTAGATTTGATTAGAAAGATACTAAATTTTTGACATGTGCTTGTCTTTTACAATGTTATTGTTAATGTATAAATTGCTTGTTTTGGTTCTGCTCAATTCAGTTTGTATTAGTTTCTATAAATCATTCTAAGTTTTTCTGAAATTCTTTTTTTTAATCTTTCCTTACAGCACTGTAATATTCTATTGCACTCTTATGCCATTATTTATTCAGCCATCTCCAAGTGATGAGATATGCAATCTCTAACTGGTGGACACTCCCTTAGTTTCTAGTTCTTTGCCACCATAATAAGAAATTCTATAAATATTTTTTGCATATGTAGGTTCTTTTGCTATTTCTTTGATCTCCTTAGGGTACATGCCTACTAGTAATATTGCTGGATGAAATATATATATATATAGTTAACTTTAGAAGCATAGTTCCATCATCTTACATTAAAAAAAGATATAAAGATTTTTCTAGAGTAGAACAAATAGATCCTGGTTCCAAAATTGTAAGTTATTGATTTAGTACTATGATATAGGGGTAATTTATTTAAATAGGATATCAATACATTCCAGGTAACTTCATACATGGCTCGGCAATCACTAGACGGTAGCATATTTTAGGCTATTTACTCCACTTATTTGCCCCACATTGTTATACTTAGCTGCTCATTAGTACTCTGGACAGGGAAATTATGAAGGATACATTTATGTCATATGTTTGTGTTATATTTCCATTTGGGCATTGAATGCTACTAAGTACTCATCATCATTTCTTATATAATTTTAGCCTTTAAAAAGGTCAGAACAACTAAATCCAAAAGTCCATAAATAGCAACATTTTGTAAATTCTCTTGCTTTTATCACTTGCATTTGTAAAAAAAAAATGATATTTTTGACCATTAAGCTTGACTTTGGGTAACATATTAATTATGTGATTGACTGCTATCAGAATAAGGAAAAACTTTCTATTTTTAAAAGTATCTCAAATATGGAAATAGTCATTTTTGTATAAATTTTTGATCAGAGTATCCCAATTACTCTTCCCCACTTCCCCTATCCCTCACCCTGCAATATCCAATTTATTCTCCAGTGATTGGTAATTACAACCCTGGTAAATGCTATGTCAGCTGGAAATTCTTCTTAGGCTTGTTGGGTTTGAAAGGTAGTTTTACTCCAGCTGCATATTAACATATGATCTCTCATTAAATTATATCAAAAAGGATAAACACTGATCAAAACATCTGGCAACACTTAAAAGGTTATATCATCCCAACTCCATTTGGTATTCAGTATAATAGCACTAATCAAAATGAATTTAAAGGGTATTCATCATCCCTTACATAGGTGCTGCAATGAAATTTAATGTTAATTAATGGGATATGTTTTTAATTGGTAATTTTTTTTCACAAGATGACTTTTTTTTGATAAAACTGATATTATAGGTAGCCTCATTTTGGATTTTTTTTTTTTTTACTGCAACAGTTGAAATGCTAAGGGACAATAAAGAGATGAAGGCTAATCATGATTTGGATAATCTGTTTTGGATTCTGCATTTCAGAATCACTTAAATGAATCTCAAAGAAACTGCAGGTTGTAATTTGTTTGATACATAATTGTGTATTTCATCTGGGTAATCCCTGGATTTAAAGCTTTATGCTGTCATTGGTCAATGCAAGCAGAACTGAAAACATGATAGTTAATTTTATAATGCCTAAAGCAAGATCTTTTATACTTAATGTGTCTTTTGGGCCTCTCATAACCTCTTTGCCTTCTTTGGAGCCATAATGGCTCATTCATATAGGAACTTCCTCCAACATAGTATATTTCATACACTATTTCCTTTGACTCTATGGAATGCTCGTCCTTTTTCTTTTATATAGCCTTCAGAATGGAATAAATCTGTGTCCTGGAGATTTTTGTGGGTACTATGGTGACTTCAGGCTGATCATTTGTTATCCTTCATTCTTGCCCCATAATGAGTCCATCTCTTTTTTTCCTCATTATGCATGTTATAATGTATTATTAGAGATTTCATTCCTAATATCCTTTACATCACTTCTAAAACATCATCAGAATCATGCTGCATTTTGACCTGGTAGACCTGTTTCTGATTGATGAATATTAGGTCCTTCTGTTACTGATAATTTTAACAATATTCCACATATACTGGTTATAAATGGTAGGGTGGGATAAGTTGAATAATGTAGGTTTGTCAGTACATGATTTAATAAAACATTTATTAAGCATTTATGTAAAGGACTGAAACTCTGAATAGGTGTACTTAAACAACTGAGCATTTAAGGCTAATTACTTATTTGATATGAGACAATGACTCTATTAACATATGTTTGGATAAATGGCTCCTCTCACAGTTGATGCTGGCTCAATCTTTAATGTTAAGATAATCTTAGGCAAGGGCAAGAGGATGGGCTGGGCTGAGACAGGCAACAGAATGAGGAGAAGAGAGGTTAGTGGCTCTGGACTGTAGAATCCAGGATTCTGCTTGCCTGATTCTTTCACTTCTCCCCCTAAATACTAAGGACTGTGATTTATCCTGACTCTGACCGATCATGAGGCCTCCAGGAAGCTAGCCCAAACTTCACAATTGGCATCCAACATGAACCAAGGCCCCAAATTTCACTGAGGAAGTCCTAGGGACCAGGAACTAGGATGATTATTTTAATAGACAAACAGGGAACTTATTTTGTTAAGAGATAAACTATTAACTCTCATTTTCTAGCTGAAAGGGGGCAAATATTAGGAAAAGATTCTCCCCCACCCCCAACCCCAAAGGAGATCTATAGGAAGCATATTCAAACTAATAAAGAGACAAGGTTTGCTTGTAACTTGGGAGCACATTGGTGAACTCTTGGAAACATTAGAATGCACATCTCCTTGGTTCTTCAAGGAAGAAGAAATAGAGGCAGATAATTGGAAACTAGTAGGAGATCAATTATGTGAATATATATATATATAATCATAATAAAATGGGCCTTAAAGAATCTAGAAAAAAGAAAAGATTTAAGAACAGCCAGATGAGGAAGTGTGAGGAGAAAGAGGAAGAGACTGGAGAGGATAAAAGAAATATTGCTGAAGGACATGAGGAATTAAATGAACTTGAAGGGCATACTGATTCTTACTCTTATAGCCCAGCTTCAACTCTGTCTACACCAGAGCAGGTACTTGATCCTCCCCCAATAATTTCACCTTCCTGAGTGGAGGGAAGAGGAAGAGTAGGAGGGGCAGTGATATCACCAGCACCTCCCCCGCAGCAATCACCCCCTTCTGTAGCTAGATTGCAAAAAACACTACTTAAAGCCAAAGAGGAAGGGCAGAATACAGCTGATTTGAGAATAGCAATGTATCCTGTGATTGAACAGCTTAACTCTTCAGGTCAAGACAGGAGAAGATACACTCCTTTTAATTTATAAATTATCAAAGATCTGAAAAAGGCTTCACTCTTTATGGGTCTACATCATCTTATGTTAAGATGCTATTACAGAATTTGGCTCATAAAAATTTAACCCCTAGTAATTGGAAATCTATAGCAAGGTGTTTAGACAAAACTTGTTGTGGCTTTCTGAATATAGTGAGCTCTGTAGGATACAAGCCCAATGAAATAAGCAAACTGGAGTTAATACTCTAATCACCTATGACCAACTAACAGGTATAGATTCTTATGCAGACACTTCAGCACAGATTATCCCATAGCAGCATATGAGCAAATTGCTGCTGCTGCTATTGTTTTTTTTTTTTTCATTTTTTTTCCTTTTCTTTATTCTTCAATGGAACTATGCATTTTTGTTGTGAGTACTACCTTTTTTTTTTTTATAATAACTTTTTATTGACAGAACCCATGCCAGGGTAATTTTTTTACAACATTATCCCTTACACTCGCTTCTGTTCCAATTTTTCCCCTCCCTCCCTCCATCCCCTCCCCTAGATAGCAAGCAGTCCTATATATGTTAAATATGTTGCAGTATATCCCAGATACAATATATGTTTGCAGAACTGAACAGTTCTCGTGTTGTACAGGGAGAATTGTATTCAGAAGGTAAAAATAACCCAGGAAGAAAAACAAAAATGCAAATAGTTTACATTCATTTTCCAGTGTTCTTTCTTTGGATGTAGCTGCTTCTGTCTATTATTTATCAGTTGAAACTGAGTTAAGTCTCTTTGTCAAAGAAATCCACTTCCATCAGAATACATCCTCATACAGTATCGTTGTTGAAGTGTATAATGATCTCCTGGTTCTGCTCATTTCACTTAGCACCAGTTCATGCAAGTCTCTCCAAGCCTCTCTGTATTCATCCTGCTGGTCATTTCTTACAGAACAATAATATTCCATAACATTCATATACCATAATTTACCAAGCCATTCTCCAATTGATGGGCATCCATTCAGTTTCTAGTTTCTAGCCACTACAAACATGGCTGCCACAAACATTTTGGCACATTCAAGTCCCTTTCCCTTCTTTAGTATTTCTTTGGGATATAAGCCCAGAAGTAACACTGATGGATCAAAGAATATGCACAGTTTGATAACTTTTTGGGCATAATTCCAGATTGTTCTCCAGAATGGTTGGATTCGTTCACAACTCCACCAACAATGCATCAGTGTCCCAGTTTTCCCGCATCCCCTCCAACATTCATCATTATTTTTTCCTGTCATCTTAACCAATCTGACAGTTGTGAAATGGTATCTCAGAGTTGTCTTAATTTGCATTTCTCTGATCAATAGTGATTTGGAACACTCTTTCATATGAGTGGTAATAGTTTCAGTTTCATCATCTGAAAATTGTCTGTTCATATCCTTTGACCATTTATCAATTGGAGAATGGCTTGATTTCTTATAAATTTGAGTCAATTCTTTATATATTTTGGAAATGAGGCCTTTATCAGAACCTTTAACTGTGAAGATGTTTTCCCAGTTTGTTGCTTCACTTCTAATCCTATTTGCATTAGTTTTGTTTGTACAAAGGCTTTTTAATTTGATATAATCAAAATTTTCTATTTTGTGATCAGTAATGGGTCTCTAGTTCCTCTTTGGTCACAGATTTCTTTCTCCTCCACAAGTCTGACAGATAAATTATCCTATGTTCCTCTAATTTATTTATAATCTCATTCTTTATGCCTAAATCATGGACCCATGTTGATCTTATCTTGGTGTATGGTGTTAAGTGTGGATCCATCTCTAATTTCTGCCATACTAATTTCCACTTATCCCAGCAGTTTTTGTCAAATAATGAATTCTTATCTCAAAAGTTAGGATCTTTGGGTTTGTCAAATACTAGATTGCTAGAATTTACTATTCTGTCTTGTGAAACTAACCTATTCCACTGATCAACTAATCTGTTTCTTAGCCAATACTAAATGGTTTTGGTGACTGCTGCTTTATAATATAATTTTGTGTCAGGTATAGCTAGGCCACCTCCATTTGATTTTTTTTTCATTAATTCCCTTGAGATTCTCGACTTTTTATTGTTCCATATGAATTTTGTTGTTATTTTTTCTAGAGCATTAAAATATTTTCTTGGAAGTCTGATTGGTATAGCACTAAATAAATAAATTAGTTTAGGGAATATTGTCATCTTTATTATATTCGCTCAGCCTATCCAAGAGCACTTAATATTTTTCCAATTATTTAAGACTGACTTTATTTGTGTGAAAGTTTTTTGTAATTTTGCTCATATAATTCCTGACTTTCCTTTAGTAGATAGATTCCCAAATATTTTATGCTGCCAACAGTTATTTTGAATGGAATTTCTCTTTGTATCTCTTACTGTTGGATTTTGTTGGTGATGTATAAAAATGCTGAGGATTAATGGGGATTTATTTTGTATCCTGCTACTTTGCTAAAGTTGTGAATTATTTCTAATAGCTTTTAAGTAGAATCTCTGGGGTTCTCTAGGTATACCATCATATCATCTGCAAAGAGTGATAGTTCGGTTTCCTCATTGCCTACTCTAATTCCTTTAATCTCTTTCTCGACTCTTATTGCAGAGGCTAGTGTTTCTAATCCAATATTAAATAATAATGGTGATAGTGGGCAACCTTGCTTCACTCCAGATCTTACTGGGAAAGGTTCCAGTTTTTCCCCATTGCATATGATGCTTACTGACGGTTTTAAATATATGCTCCTGACTATTTTAAGGAAAAGTCCATTTATTCCTATGCTCTCAAGTGTTTTTATTAGGAATGGATGTTGGATTTTATCAAATTATTTTTCTGCATCTATTGAAATGATCATATGGTTTTTGTTTGGTTGGTTATTGATATAGTCGATTATGCTAATAGTTTTCCTAATATTGAACCAGCCTGAATTCCTGTTATAAATCCTACTTGGTCATAGTGTATTATCCTGGGGATGATATTCTGTAATCTTTTTGCTAATATTTTATTTAAGATTTTAGCATCAATATTCTTTAGGGAGATTGGTCTATAACTTACTTTCTCTGTTTTCAACCTACCTGGTTTAGGTATCAACACCATGGCTGTGTCGTAAAAGGAGTTTGGTAAGACTCCTTCAATTCCAATTTTTTCAAATAGTTTATTTACTATTGGAGTTAATTGTTCTTTAAATCTTTGGTAGAATTCACATGTTAATCCATTTGGTCCTGGGGATTTTTTCTTAGGGAGCTGGTTAATAGCTTGTTCTATTTCTTTTTCTGAGATGGGACTGTTTAGGATATTTACTTCTTCCTCTGTTAATTTGGGCAAGATATATTTTTGGAGGTATTTTTCTATTTCATTTAAGTTGTCGAATTTATTGCATAAAGTTTGGCAAAATAACTCCTCATTATTGCTCTAATTTCCTCTTAGTGGCAAGTTCTCCCTTTTCATTTTTAAGACTAACAATTTGATTTTCCTCTTTCCTTTTTTAAATCAGATGTACTAAGGGTTTGTCTATTTTGTTGGTTTTTTCATAGAACCCACTCTTAGTTTTATTAATTAATTCAATATTTTTTTCACTTTAGTTTTATTGATCTCTCCTTTTATTTTTAGAATTTCAAGGTTAGTGTTTGACTGGGGGTTTTTAATTTGTTCCTTTTCTAGCATTTTTAGTTGCAAGCCCAATTCATTGACCTTCTCTTTCTCTATTTTATGCAAATAGCCCTCTAGAGATATGAAATTTTCCCTTATTATTGCTTTGGTTGCATCCCATACATTTTGGTATGATGTCTCATTATTGTCATTTTCTTGGGTGAAGTTATTAATTATGCCTGTGATTTGCTGTTTCATCGAATCATTCTTTAGTATGAGATTATTTAGATTCCAATTATTTTTTGGTCTACTTCCCCCTGGCTTTTTGTTGAATGTAATTTTCATTGCATCATGGTCTGAAAAGGAAGCATTTACTATTTCTGCCTTACTGCATTTGAATTTGAGTTTTTCATGTCCTAATATATGGTCAATTTTTGTATAGGTTCCATGAACTGCTGAAAAGAAAGTGTATTACTTTCTGTCTCCATTAAGTTTTCTCCAGAGATCTATTATATCTATTTTTTCTAGTATTCTATTTACCTCTTTGACTTCTTTCTTATTTATTTTGTGGTTTGATTTATCTAATTCTGAGAGTGCAAGGTTGAGATCTCCCACTATTATAGTTTTGCTGTCTATTTCTTCTTGCAGCTCCCTTAATTTCTCTTTTAAGAATTTAGATGCTGCATCATTTGGTGCATATATATTTAATATTGATATTGATTCATTATCTATGCTACCCTTTAGCAAGATATAGTGCCCTTCCTTATCTCTTTTAATTAGATCAATTTTTGCTTTAGCTTGATCTGAGATCAGGATGGCTACCCCTGCTTTTTTGACTTCATCTGAAATATAGTAGATTTTGCTCCAACCTTTTACATTTACTCTGCATGTATCTCCCTGCTTCAGGTGTGTTTCCTGTAAACAACATATTGTAGGATTCTGGCTTTTAATCCATTCTGCTAACTGCTTCCTCTTTATGGGGAAGTTTACCCCGTTCACATTTATGGGTAAAATTACCAATTCTGTATTACTTGCCATCTTGTTAATCCCTGTTTATGCTTTTCTCCCTTCTTGCCCCCTTACCCCGCTTCCTAATATTAAGCTTGTGAGCATCACTTGCTTCTCACAGTCCCTCCCTTTTTAGTATCCTTCCCCCCACCTTAGAGTTCCTCCCCCATCTTACCCCTTTCCCTCACAGTTTCCGTATTCCCTTCCGCTTAGCTTATTCTTTCCCTTTTCACTTTTCCCTTCTCACTTTTCAATGAGGTGGGAGAAGTTTCACCATAAATTGAATATGTCTAAATTTTTTTCTCTTAAAGACAATTCTGAAGGTAGTAAGATGCCCACTATATTCATCCCCCTCCATTCTTTCTCTCAGATATAATAGGTTTCCCTTGCCTCTTCATGAGATATAGTACCCCCATTTTACCCTTTTTCTGGTACAATGTCCTTTCCACATCTACTTTCTAGAACAAGGTATATATGTATTCTTTATACATCTTTATATCAGAAATATAGTTCCCAAGATTAATCTTTACCTTTTTAGATTTCTCTTGAGTTCTATATTTGTAGATCAAACTTTTTGTTAAGTTCTGGCTTTTTCATCAAAAATAGGTGAAATTCGCTTACTTCATTGAATGTCCATCTTCTTCCCTGGAAAAAGATGCTCATTCTAGCTGGGTAAGTTACTTTTGGTTGCATACCAAGTTCCTTAGCCTTTTGGAATACCATATTCCAGGCCCTCTGATCTCTTAATGTGCATGCTGCTAGATCCTGGATGATTCTTAATGTGGCTCCTCGATACTTGAATTGGGTTTTTCTAGCTGCTTGCAATATTTTTTCCTTCATCTGGGGGTTCTGGCATTTGGCCACTATATTTCTTGGTGTTTTGATTTAGGATCCCTTTCAGTAAGTGATCGATGAATTCTTTCAATGTTTATTTTACCCTCTGTTTCTATGACTTCTGGGCAGTTCTCTTTGATATTTTCCTGGAAAATAGTGTCCAGGCTCTTTTTTTCATCATACTTTTCTGGGAGTTCAATAATTCTCAGATTGTCTCTCCTGGATCTATTTTCCAGGTCTGTTGTTTTCCCAGAAGGTGTTTCACATTCTTTTCCATTGTTTGATTTTTTTTGGTTTTGCTTGACTGATTCTTCTTGTCTCCTCAAGTCATTCAATTCCATTTGTTCGATTTTGCTTTTCAATGAAGCATTTTCTTCACTCACTTTTTTTATATCTTTTTCTAATTGTCCAATTGAGTTGTTTTGTTCTATGGAATTTTTTTCCATTTTGCCAATTTTATTTTTTAGAAAGCTATTTTCTGTTTCTAGTTCACTAATCCTATTTTTCAAGGATTTGATTTCTTTATCCACTCTGTCTTCTCCAGACTCTCTTGCCAAGCCTCCCTCTCCTTTTCTCATTTTTCTTCTAGCTTTCTCATGAGAGCCTTTTTAATTTCTTCTATGAGATTCATCTGTGATGAGGAACCAATGATCTCCTCCCTTGGAGATTCACCTGGAGACAGTCTGTTTTTAGTCTCCTCAGGGTTTAGAGTCTGCTCTCTATCCATATAGAAGCTGTCAAGGGTTAAGGTCCTTTTCATTTTTTTGCTCATTTTATCAGAGAAGAATCAAAGACAAACTAGCAAAGAAAAAAAAAAAAAGAAGAAAAAACCCCTAAATGGAGTCTGCTTTTTTGGGGGAGGGGCTGGGTGGTTTTACTGTGCTTCCTCTACAGACTGCGGGGGCAGCAGGGAGGTACTAGCAGAACTGTGCTGTCCCTGTGCTCTGAGACTCCTAGGGCACGCTGAGACAATGTGGGGCAGGGGTGGCCCCGCTGTTTGGGGTTGTATTCTTCACCCCGGTGTTTTTAGCTCCTCTGCTGGGCTACTGACTTGCTGCCAGGGCAATGTATCCAATCCTGTAGCAAAGCTCCCCCTGCAAATATGGCTGAGATCACACCCCACCCCACTCCAGTCTGCTTGGCTGTGAGCTGCCTTCCATGCTCTTGCTGTCACTGCCTGCCCTTAGCCTGTGCCCTATCTAAAACCGTCCCCACCCTCGAGCAAAAACAGACCTTTCCTGCGAATTTCAAGGATGTCTTCTCTTGGTAACTATTTGTGGTTTTTTTTTTTTTTTCCAGTCAAGCAGTAATTCAGAGGCTTGTAATGAAATGGATTCTGAGAGAAAATGCGGAGCTTCTACAGCTATGTGCCTCCTCTCTGCCATCTTGGCGGAACAACCTGCTGCTGCTATTAAAGGATGGGGTTTTCTCACAGATAAACAGGACAGAGGAGAGGCCTTCACAAAAATAGCACAAGGGTCAAATGGACTGCAGACAGGTGTCATATGAACTATTGGTGAAAACACAGCAAGAGAAATTATGAAAAGGCAACTTGCTAAAGAAAATGCTAATGGCGTTTATAAAAGAATTATACTAGACTACCCAAGGATGGTGCTTTAGGGCAAATCATAAGACACTGTGCCACAGTGGGCACAAATACCTTTTATAGCCAGGCTATGATGCAGACTTCTGAAGATCTGAACATTGGCAGACAGGGTCCCTTTGGGCAAGAGACTTCCAGAGAGACTCGTCAATGCTTTCAACGTAGTAAAGTAGGACAGATGAAAGCTCAGTGTTGGCATAGAGACAGAATGAGAAAACAGGGTGCGAGAACAAGACCCAAACCCCATTTCTAAAATGCAGCAGAGGCTTCCATTCGACATCAGAATGTAGACTGATTCAGGGAAACAGAATGAGGGGCCCAGTCCCAGGGCCCAAAACAAAAAGTACTTGGGGCATGATGGCAGCCAATGCTACACCCAGAGAGCCTTTAGAAGTTCAGGACTCAGACATGATCAATCAGCCAAGAAGAAATTTGATGGGAGAAAGGAATTACAATGGGGGAAAATAGAGTTATATGCAGATGGGACAACTGAGATACCCCCCTGGAGAGGTGAAATCTGTTCCTCTCTAGCCTATGGATCCCTTGCCTCCAGGAACAGTAGGTTTGACCATTTCACCTTCTGAGAGTTCTTACAAAACAGTGTCATTCCATACACTGTGGAAAACTGGCGAATATCTCAGTCACTAATACAGATAGACAATGTGTGACTTAACAAATAGGAGTAGTAACATCAGGTTTACTGATACAGACTCCTAATAGGCAGTCTGATGATAGTTGCCCAGATTCTGACTCCAAGCAACAGAATTCAGAAATATTCTGGACTGCAGCAGTTACAGCCATCTGACCTATAGTATAGTATAGTGCATTTTGCACACTTTTGTGCACAGTATTAGATTTTACACACACTGGCATACCCTTTAATCCTCAAGAACAGGCAATAGTAGAGAGGAGAAACAGAGACATTAAGATGCTCCTCCAAAAATAAAAGAAAGGAAGAGTGACAAGTAACCCTAGAGAACTTCTAAATCTAGCTCTTTATACTATTAACCTCTTGATTTTTGACAAAGATGCATTGACTCCGGCAGACAGATTTTATAACCCACCAGAAGGGCAGTGTCCAGTGTGAGCAACTCCACTATGTTTAGATAATCACCAGGTGATGTGGAGAGACCCAGAAAGTGGTGAATGAAAGGGACCAGATAGGTTAACTGCTTGGGGGAGAGGGTTTGCTTTTATCTCTACAGATGGAGAAGAAATCAGATGGGTGCCAACAAGCTGTATTCACCTTGTCCATCGCAGAGAGACAGAGCAGACCCTTGAAATGAAGGAGAAGACCCAAGAAACATCGGGTGGTTCCATCATTGACTGTGCCCACCACTGAAAGAGCATAGCAGTTATGGCGATTAAGTAATGGACATCAAAATTGTTAATGAGACTGATGCCAGACTTGAAAACTCTCAGAATTCATTGGATTCCCTGAGACATGATAAGACTGTTGCAAGACTTCAAAATCTGCAGGGATCATTGGATTCCCTAACACATAAAAATACTGCTGCAGGACTTCAAAAACTTATGGGGATCATTATTCCCTGCCATGTGATGCAATGGACAATAGATTGGTTTTGGACTATCTCTTGGCTGCTGAAGGCAATGTGTTATTGTTCTTTACATAACCTCCTTCTAGGACTTCTGCAAATCTTTTACAATACCATGTTGATTTATATTGTTTGTTATATCACTACTTGCATGCACTATTTATGTGTGTTGCACAACGTTGAACCTTCACTGGCTATTGAGAGAATCATCACTAATAGCCTGTGCTTTATTACTATGTGCTTGTGTAATACCCCCCATGCTGATGGGTTTGTGCATACCTGTTTCTAATAAGACCCTTCAGTCCAGAAACCCACTAACAATATTTGGCTTGACTCCCCACTTCCCTTTGGTGTTTTTTATCTCTCTTCTTGAGAAGTCAGGGGGGTTACAATCACCTCCTTTTCGGTGTTTTCACCTCCTTTCCTGAGAAGTCAGGGAGGGTGTGATCACCTCCTTTTTGGGATTCTCACCTCTCTGAGAAGTAAGGGATAGCGTGACCACCTGTGTTCTAAAACAAAAGAAAGAGGGAGAAGTAGAGGGCTGAATCTCTGAATAGATGTACTCGAATCAGACAACAGAGCACTTAAGGCTAATTGCCTATTTGCTATGAGACAATGACTCTAATAGCATGTGTTTGGATAAATGGCTCTTCTCACAGTTGATGCTGCTCCAATGTTTATTGTTAAGATAATCATAGGTAAGGATTATAGGGCTGAGGGACAGAGGCCAGACTCACTTCGTGGCTGGACAAGGAGGAGGGAGACTGGTAGCTCTAGACTCAAGAATCCTGGATTTTGCTTGCCTGCTTTTTTTATTTCTCCCCCTAAAGACCAAGGATTTTGATTTATCCTGACTCTGGCTGACCCTGAAGCCTCTAGGGAGTTAACCTGGACTTCACACATCTACTATGTACCACATATTGTGCTAAGCACAATACTGAATACCAAGATGAAAAAAGAAAATTCCATCCTATTGTAGAGATGAAGAAGTTATGTAATTTGTTCAAGTTTACAAAAGTATAAAGTCCCACTAAGTGCTTTGCATGTAAGGCCCTCTGGCTTTGGAGTCATAAGTCCCACTATACAATGTGCCTCTGAGAAGATAAGAAACAACAAGGAATCTGCAACAGTCAGTAGTATGAACATTTGGCTGTGAGCATAAATCTGGAGAGATGTGTATACTATAATACATTTCAAACTGTGTAATACTTTAGCTTGATCTAATGTTTTCTCCATGAAAAATGTCCCTATGGGTGGAAATGACTTAAAAGTCTGCTTCATTTGGTCAGATTATGTTCAAATGGTCTATACTAACATTTGAGGGTGGTTGTCCTAATTTGTCCTTCTTGATTTATACCATCTCTCCCTTTCAATACATTTCACCACATTTGTTTGTGGGCATGCAGTCATGTTTCACAGGTTTAAGGAAATTGTATTCTTCCCTCATCAGAACAAAATAAATAAGACATTTTTTTTATAATGTATGTCTTATGAAGCACCTGGGGACACTCTACTTCATGTACAAATTCCCAGAAAAGTTATTAGAGATTTGGTGAGCTAAGTACCCTTTCAAAATCATAGCTCAGGAACTCATACCAATGAGTTTACTTTTGCCAGTCAGTTAATTTAATTTGATTTGATATATATTTAATCAAGAAATATAATAAATAATATGATAAAAATAAAACTCAAACCTATGTATGCTTGTGATATATTTAACTAGCAGGGGATAACATATGCATACATGGCTAGGGAACATGCATTGGAGAAAGTTACTTGGAAAAAGTATGGAAAGGGAACATGGATAAAAGGGTACTTGTCAAGGAGTGTTGTGGCTTTAGTTCATATGCAGAGGATTACACACACACACACACACAATCACACACAGAGAGAGTGAATAGATGGGGGCAATGAAACGCAGGCATTTGGGACCTTTTGATGTCTTCTGCTATGGTTTGCTGAATGAATGAATACACGAAAAAAAACATTTATTGAGTACTTACTATATCCTGGGCTGTCCTCATTGCCTCTGCTGAATGCCTTTAATTTTCTCAGTCACCAAGCTACTCTTTGCTGCTATCTTCAGGACTTTTGTTCTTTAGCTTTATCCAAGGTTTCCAAGATAAGAAGGCAGAATATCATTGTTATACTGTCAAGTTTAAGAATTTAAGCACCTTATTAAGGGCAACCAGAAAAAAACCTAATTACACACCCCTAGGCTAAGATTAAAGGTCTTCTTTTGGCTTCCCACATCTTGTTCGGATTTAGCATTTATAATTCTAAAGCAAAACAAAACAACACCCCCTCAAAACAATAGGCAAAGAAAGTCTTCATAAATCTGTTTAAACGATGCTAAGTATTATTTTTCCCTAAACATGCACACACACAAACACACACACACACACACACACACACACACACACACACATATAAAAATCGTATGAAGGCTGGGGGCAAAAAAACTCATCTGACTCCTTGATTTGCACTGAAATGGAAATTGAGTAAGAGTAAAAGTTAAGTGAAAAGAGGGATTGTCACAACCACATTACCATGCCACATTTTCCTGGTCCACATCCATTATTATGATTATTATATTTATTTTTATATTTTTTTTGGTCTCTCAAACCCTCTCTTTAGTTTTGTATTCAGCCTAATGGAAAAACTACTCTTAACCTGTTGATAATGACAAGACATCCTTGGACAATGACAACTGTGAACCCTATAGTAGATTTAGAGAGTGACAGCGTATGGGGTCAAGACTAATTGTGAGACATGTGTAAAAAATGTTTGTGGCAGTTTGTAGTGACAAGAAACCAGAAATTGAGTGTCTATCCATCAATTGGAGAATGGCTGAATAAATTATGGTATATGAATATTGTGGAATGTTATTGTTCTATAAGAAACGATCAGCAGGATGATTTCAGAGAGGCCTGGGGAGATTTATGTGAACTTATGCAAAGTGAAATGAGCAGAACCAGAAGATTTTACATGGCAACAACAAGATTACAGGACAATCAATTCTGATGGGCATCCCTCTCATCAACAATGAGATGATTCAAGCCAGTTCTAATTGTTCAGTGATGAAGAGAGCCATCTACACCTAGAAAGAGTGGACCATTACATAGCATTCTCACTCTTTCTATTGTTGTTTGCTTGCATTTTGTTTTCTTTCCCGGTTTTTTGTTTTCTTACTTCTTGACCTGATTGTTTTTTGTGCAGCAAGATCACTCTATAAATATGTATGCATATATTGGATTTAACATATATTTTAACGTAAAATATGTTGGACTACCTGCCATGTAGGGGAGGGTCAAGATCAAGGGGGAAGGAGTTAATTTGGAAAAGAAGGCTTTGTAAGGGTCAATGTTGAAAAATCACCTATGCATATGTTTTGTAAATAAAAAGATTTAATTAATACATACAATAAAATAAAATATTATGAGATATCAAAAAGAAAATATCACAATGCCATCAAAAAAGTCATAGGATTATAGGATGTCAGGGTGGAATGGCACCATGGAAACCATCTAATCCAATCTGAACCAAAAAAAAAAAGTCCTTCTTCCATATACAGAGTTAGTTGTCATTCAAACTTTGCTTGAAAAATTTCATTGAGGGAGAATTTACTATTTTCTGAATAAACTTATCCCATTTTAGAGTTAATCTAAGAGTTAGGAAATGTTTTTGTTTTTCCTTTACATTAAGTTTAAATTTTCTTCTTTGAAACTTTTTTTTAAGAAATGACTGCTGAAAAAAAAAACAAGAAAACTTATACCCTTCTTCCATATCATAATCATTCAAATAATTGAAGATATCTATCATGTTATTCTCATATATATCTTCTCTAGAATAAAAATTCCCAGTTTTATCAATCAATTCTAATATGGTTTAAAATTACGAGCTGTTGTCATCCTTGTTGTTCTCATAGAAGTGATCTCTAATTTACCAGTATTCTTCCTCTCAATAGACAGTATTCACAATTGAACATATTACAAAAGAAATCTGAGGAAAGCAGAATACTAGTGAGACTATTAACTACCTACTTATAAACAATATATTTTTATTAATATAGGCTTGAGCTAATTGTATTAGTTCTCTCAGTTGCCACAGCATACAGTTAATTCTTATTGATCTTGAAATCAGAGGCATAATTTGGAATTCTGGCTTCTGGAGGAAATTCAGAGTTGGAGTAGGAGAAGGAGGCACATAATATTAGATTATCAATATTGTCATTAATTGTGCATATCCCAAGTGTAAATCAACAGACTTTTATTTGTCAATAGACATGTATTAAGTTCTTACATGATATCATAGAGAGAATATTGTATTCAAATAAAGAAGACCATAGTTCAAATCTTGCCTCATATATTTCCTTGTGTGACTATAAACAAATTGCTTTACCCTTCTCAGCTTCAGGTTGTTTATCTTAAAAATGGGTATAATTTTGCTGTGAAGATCAAATTAGAGTACATATATAAAAGACACTGAACATCTCAGAGCCTGATTTAGATATTAGCATGTAAATGTCATTAGTCATATTGTCATTATTCAGTGAATTGGCGGACATGATCCACCAGCTAATTAATACATTTTATTTATTTTTTTAAATTGTTGTTTTATTTTCTCAAGGTATATGTAAAAGCAATTATTAGCATCCTTTAAAAATTTTTTTTTGATGTCCAATTGTCTCTGATCCTCCATTCATTTTTGCCTCAATGAGAATGCAAGCAATTTGATGTAGTTTATATGTATGTAGTCAAACAAAATATATTTTCATATTAATAATGTTGTGAAAGAAAACACAGACCTCTCACCAAAAGAAAAACACAAAAAGTTTTGAAAGTGTGGTTCAATCTGTACTCAGATTCCATTATTTCTTTTTCTAGAGATGGGTAGCATCTTTTATCATGAGTCTTAGATCATAGTATAATCTATTTAATCTCATTTAATCTCAACTGTGTAGTTCTATAAGTGATGGAAAACAAGTCCAGGAGGGGACATGAAGAGAAATATAGCAATCAGAGCCTTATAAAATAGTGGTCTCTACTATGGATAATTTGTGCTTTTAAGCTTTTCTATTCTTTATATCAATATCTTTTCTCCCCATAATATTTTCCCCATAATAGATGTCTATACCCAATAGCTTCTTTTCCCAAATAGTGCAATAATCATAAAGAGATGGTGTGTTCTTCATTGTTGATACCTTCACACTTAAAGTGTATTCTCATGCATACCAATGATTTGTCAAAAAACTCAGGTCATCCTATCCCAAATGAAGTTCTCCTTGAATTTTAGTGAAACCATTGATATATAGTACTACTTGATTCCTCTCCCTTTTTATCTATCATTTGTATTTTAAATGAAGTATACCCTTCTAGAACTATATGCTAAGCATGGAATTTTAACTTCACAAATTCTCACTAATATCTCTGAAATTAAAATTGCTTCCTTACATTTGCATTTCTCATTCTTCATGATTATTAGTTATACTTTATACATTTGCATATAAATTTTTAGTGCTAGCTCCTAATTTGTCTTTTCTGTGAATTTCTGAACATCTCTATGGATATTTTCTTCCTATATTGTAGCTACTCTCTGTAGAGGAGCTAGCCGTATTTTACAACAGGCTATAGTAACTTTATGAATATGTTCACATTTTTTTTCTCTCTTCTTCTTCCTTTTCATGTTCAGAAGAACTTGATAATTGAATGGACTGGAGGAACTGTTGGAATCCTTACTAACTGCTAACTAATTAGAGTTGATCTAATCTTACAAGAAGATGTTTTGGCCAGAACCTGAAACAAGGTACTAAGTAGAACTAATCAATACAAGGCTTGTGTTCACACCTTTACTCATTGGAGTCCACAAGTATGCTAGCTTCACAAAGTACACTTTCTAACTTCAAGGGAGTCCACACCTCCCTTAAAACTCATTGGGCCAGAGAGCACTATGGGAGAAAACCCATAATCCCATTCTCTCAGAAGAGGCAGATAAAAGGCCAGCGATGAGGGATCTATGGCAGAATACATTTTTTCCTCTTGGCTGGCTGATCGCGCTGGACTCGAGAGGAACGACTCTGGTGCAGAGAACACTTTGACGGATTTCAGTGGAGCTACGCCAGAAGCCCTCTCTCCGCGGCAAGTTGGTGGCTGGGCTCCCCAGAAGGAGATAAGAGAGACCTTCCATCTCTGTCTTGGTTGGAGGCAGAAGAAAGCAGAGGCAGAGGCTGAAGGACAGAACCTTTGGATTTGGAGACATCCGAAGGGCTCCAAGCCTCTAAACCGGCTGCGCTTTGAGAAGAACAAATTCCAACATTTGAACTCTAACAAGGAACCATCCAGAGTTTAATTTATGAAGGAGTCATGACCTGTTAGCGTACAAGTAAAAATAGAAATTTTGAGCTACATGTCTTTATGGAGAATTCTTAATTAATGTCTATGAGTTGTTAAGCAATATGAATTATAAATGGACTAATCATGTGTAAGCAATTTAAATTTCAACTTACAAAGACGTTTTGCAAGTCAGGCTTGAAAATTACATAGGTTCATATTATGAGGGCTTTAAATAAGCCCTCAAAGTATTAAATTTTTTCAGAAGCAGTAGGATTACTCAAGATTGAGTAGAAAGGACATTGAGTAAAATGGGAAATATTTTATTATACATATTTGTATGTGTAACAATCCTGTAACATTCCTGTTATTGTTTATAGGATAATAGGGTCCATGAATATTGAGGTGAACAATATAAATTTTGTAGAAGCAAAGGTTTTTTTAATTAGCCTATTTTAAAAAAGTAGTTGTGGTTTGCATGAAATATTAATATTTATGAATTTGTTTTCTAACTTATGAACAAAGAGTTAGGTGTAAGAATCTGAGGGATGGAAAAATTTGACCTTTTTACTATTGAAGGAAAAGTGTGCTCCCCATGTGACTACAGAGAGGACAATTCAATATCCTGCTGTGTTGGAACAGGGAAAATCAAATTTTTTTCTGAGCTGGCCTCAAGCTCAAGTATTCTCTTTTGTATTTTAAGATGAGTGAAAGGAAAGTAAATGGAAACAGTAAAAATGTATGCCTTTTAAAGACTTGGCGGGGAAAAGGACATCTCTTCATTACTTTTTAAGATTGACAAAGTGACAGAAATAATCTTCCCTCCACCAAACTTTTTTAAAGGTAGTATTTTTGTTTCTGACTTGTAGCAGTATTTTTAATTGCCATCTGACATTTTAAAGTTAATTTTGAGATATCGTTGCCTTTGAAAATTAAGTTTGAAGCACAGATATTGATATTATGAAGTGAGCACCACTGTTTCAGTTTCAATTTCCTTTTTGTTATCTTGACTATGTGAAGACCATTTTTTCAAACTTTCATAAAATGTTATTATTTTTTAAACTTATATGCAGGTTTTATTTGGATTTTGATTTGAGATTGACATTAAACTCAAATAATACATGTTCATTCAATATCAGATCAGATAATTATAAATTTCTTTGAAATGGAAAGGATAACTATTTTATATATATGAGCTTGTTTAGGCACTCACAAATATATATATATATATGTATGTATATATATATATATATATATATATATATATATATATTATATATATATATATCTGTGTATGTATATGCCACTGTGCAGAATCTCATATCTTTTAATTTCATCTATTTTCAGTTTCTCTCGTTAGTAAGATCCCATCTATACACATCACTGTGAAATAATTCTTGGGTACAACCTTTAGTACAATGCCTGACAATATTAAATGCTTACTCACAGCTTGATGGCTGAGGAATTCTAGCCATCTACTGATGTCTAGATTAATAAATATCCTTTCAAGTTATAAATTCTTTCTTCCTCTTAAAGATGATACAGATAAAGTTAAGTTTTCCCATTAATACCTAACATCTTATTTTCATAGTGAATTTCAAAGCCAAAAGCACAGTCCAATGATTTCTACTTATTTACATTTCACTTTTAAAATCCAAATGAAAGATGGCCAGGTTTAGGCTTCCATTATGGAAATTTGAAAGTTTTGTTCTATAGTTCCAAAACTCTCCTAATTTTAACCTTCCCTCAACTCTTTTTAAATTCAATATATTTGGAGACCTCTGTAAAGAAACTACATGTTATATTTATTTTAAAAATGTATTTTCTTTTGATATTGACAGGTTGAAATGAACATTTACCCAAAAAAAGTTTTTACCCTTAAAAGAGAAAGAAAAAATGGATTCATTCATTAAAATAACCCAGATTAGGATTATATTATAATTGGCTGTCCTGATATGAAGAAATAACTGAAACGGAAATATCCTTATAGAATATAAGAAAACAATAGCATATTCATCTAAAGTCTTAGAGAGTTATATAGTCTCCATTGTTGTAGAAGTAAAGCTGCTACTTGGGAAAAGATGACTATGTCATTAACCATGTTGACACACAGATTATAGCTTGGGGTAATAATTTAGCATGTTACTCAATCAACAGATATTTATTGAATAAACATTATGGGATAGATGCTGGAAAAACAAATAAGAAAAAGTCTGACATGTTTCTGATTTTAATGGTGACCTTCTTCTTGGGGCAATATAGTTTGTTCATAGATAATTAATAGTGGATAAATACAAAATAAATACCAATTGAATTCTTAAATTAAGGAGAACTAAGATCTGAGGAAAGGAAGAATATCCTCTGGAAAGAAGCAGCATACAAGGCTTGAGGTGGGTTAGTGGTTCTAAAGTCTCTAAATAGTGTCATCAGTTACATATTCACATATTTGCAAATAGTGAAGTTATTTATTTTAATCAAAATGTGTAATTTGATTGTCTTTGCATCATCTATTTCTGACATAATTGTAGTTAAGATTTGGAGAAAATTGAGCTAAAAATAATGAAAGTCAAGAAGTCATTCTCTTCCTAGACTCTGTCCTTCAAGTGTATTGTCTTAAGGGTTTTTTGTCATTCTTTCATTTTTAGACATGTTTATAATAAAATTAACTTCTTTTGAAACAATAAATGGGAAGTTGTAGGCCAGCTAGGTTCAGAAAAAACTTTCACCTCCTAGACATGGGGACTTGGGAGTCTGAATCTGGGAAGACTGAGGAAACCTTAACTGACAAAGATGATAGCTGTGGTTCTGATAGCCAGACCTGAAAAAGAAGGAACCAACACATACTTGGTGAAGTTGAAGCAGTGGGGCAGGATAGTGAAGTCCTTGGTTTTGGATTACAAATCAGAGAGGAAAACTGAAGTGAAGCCAGAGGCACTGTTTCTCACTACAGAATTAAAAGTGATCATACTGATAAGTTATTATGTTAAAAAAAAAAAAAAAACAAGCAGACAAAGGAGAAAGAACCCAACCATAGAAAGTTACTATGGGGATAGGAAGACCAGGGTTCATCTTCAAAGGAAATCATTGAGGTAAACAAAAAATTCTCTCTACCCTAAAGAATAAGATTTGATAGTTACCTGCCCAGAAATAATTTTTAAAACTCTAAAAAGACTGTAAAAATCAAATGAGAGCTATTTTAAAAAGAAACTTAAAAAATAAAGATAAATAAAATAAAAGATTGTGAAAATTAAGTCATCAACAAGAAAAAAAGATCCAATGTCTCAAAGTAGAAAACTACTATTTGAAAATAAGAATTGGACAAGAAAAAGCCAGTAAAGTTATGAGACCAAGAAATAACCAAAAAGCAAATATAAAAATGAAAAAAAGAAGAGAATTAGAAATTAGAAGGAAGGAATTAGAGATGAATTAGAAAAAAAATAAATGAGAGTGGAGGGCTGTTGGTTCTGAAAACTTTCTCTCACATCAAGAGTGGTTTAAAGAGAGAACAACATCCCCTGCCCCCCACCCTGTGTGTACACATATAGAAGGATATAGCACCCTCCAAAATCTATTAAAAATTTGGAGAGAGGGAATAGGATAAAGTGGGGTAGAAAAGGAAATTAGATTAAAGGGGGCAGGATAAGTTGTTTAGATTAATGGGAAAGAGATAATAAAGGAGGTGAAAGGTGAGGGAAAGACATAAGGGAGGGATCCACAAAAGATAGGTAAAGTAATAACAAGGCAAGTGAGGAAGTAGAACTAAAGGGACAGGAAATAAGAGATATATGTATATAAACACAATAACAATGATCGAGGGTAAAGTTTATTAGAAGAAATATAGTTATAGTAACCATTGATCTCAAACTCAAATTTCAAGATTCAATGAAGAAGAAATTTACATTGTATTTCAGCTACATTAGTATTGTTTTAGATGTATGTTTGTATGCGTTTATGTACCTATATGTGTGTGTTTATGTAGATATATGATGTATATATGTATATACAGAGAGAGAGAGAGAGAGAAAGAGAGACAGAAAAAGAGAGAGAGAGAGAGATGTGTGTGTATGGCTATATGTACAGATATTTATGTATGTATATGTATATAGATAGATAGATATCTAGATAAATAGAAGAAGTAAGAAAACCTACAAGGAAGTTAAGAAAAGATGTACAATCATGGATGTGATGTTTTATCATATATACCTTCTTGAAATGGAAATTTATTGTTACATATTTTGAATCTTCTCTAATGTTCTGTCAGACACATGACAATGGTTTTTCCTTTCTTCTATTTTGTTTTGTCATATTTTGCATTTAAGTTTTAAATAAATAAATACTTTAAAAATAAATGCAATTTATGGCTTAAAAGGGGGAGTACAGGTAAGTGGTATAGTAGTAAAAAAAAAGCATCTGGAATCAGGAGGATCTGTTGTTAAATTCAGCCTCAGATACTTGATATTTATTAACTGTGTGATCTTGGGCAAGTTATAAAAACAAACAAAGCAACAACAACAAAAGACATATGAGGAACAGCTATCTGCACTTAATTTAATTTAATTTAAAGGATATTAATGGGTCACAACTCTCAGGGTAGACAGCTAATTCAAAGATTAGAGTATTACATCTGAAATCAGGAAGACTAGATATCAAATCCTGCCTTAGATATCTTAGTGGCTTTACTAATTCTGGGCAAATCATGTAAGTATTTTCTGGATCTATTTCTTTGCCTGTAAAATTAGAATGCTACTTCTGAGTGTTATTAGGATGATAAAATGAAACAATATTTGTAAAACATATTGCAAACCATGAGGCTTTGCATTATCATTATAATAGTTATTATTAGAATTATTTTGATATCATTATCATTCTCATCCTCATCCTTATCATTTTTATCATTAATTACCATTAGCATTATTTTTTTTTCTTATCTGCAAAATACTTCTTGGTCAACTCATTATGATTCCTTTTGTGTCAACACATGGTTATTATTTATCAACAAGGATAATGTAACCCACCTAAATGCCTTACATTTATATTTAGTTCTTGCTTTTATTTCCTGTACATTTCCTATACTTCATACAGATCGATATTATCCTACTAACACAGAGCCCAGCCTTCCTATTGCCTTAGTAAGAAATCTGAGAAACTTGGGTCACTCTACTTTATGGAGGGGAATAAATTTTTGAGTCAGTGCAAATAGTGTTAGCTTGGTCCTCAAATGAAATATATAATTTCCCACCATGCCCATTCTGAAAACTGTTTTAGCTTAGTCAATTTTGTCAGTCTTTCATGCTTTACTGGAAAAAAAGAGGTGCCACCAAGATGGCGGAGAAGTCGCATGCAACTTTCTAAGCTCCTCTCATACATTCACAACCAACTATTAAATTCAGCCTAAAAAATAGCATTTGACTGGTAAAATTCACTAAGATTAGAAGTACAATTTACCAGTGGAAGATAATCTGGAAGATTGCCAGGAAAGATTTGTCCTGAGGAGTCAAGAACAGACCAGCACAGAAAGGGAGAGACTAGAGTCCGCAGCAGACCTGAGGCAAGGGGTGGGGGCAGGGAAGGAGGGGTGGAAGAGTGGCCTCTGTGCTTAGAAAAGTTATAGAGATGACTCTGCCATAGGCTGACTGTTCTGCTTTGATTACAAAGTAGCAGACCAGCAGAGAAATTAAAGCCAAAGATAGAGGATATTCTAAAAATGCTAGAACCTACCAAGATATGGCTATGCCCACCCAGAACCAGAAGTGACCCAGCACAGACCACAGCACAGTTGTGCAGCTGCATTCTGCAGCACAGGCCTGGGCAATCACAAATCTGCATGGCAGAGAGGTGCAGCCTGGCGCAGCCTCTAATCTGCACAATGAGGGGGCTTGGCCTGGGGCAATAGAATTTTCAGAGCTCGGCCAGTACTAATCAGGTCTGAATAACTTCTGGTGGGGAACTTTTTCCCAGAGCACACCCACACCCTGCTCTTGACAGCCTGTTTGCCAGGACACCTATCCCAGGTCCGCAGAGGAAGCTGGTAACCTCCATGTCCTGAAGGCAGACCCTACAGGCTTTAAAAAAATATGTAAAAAATCAAAAGCGTGATCGATAGCTTCTATACAGAAAGAGAACAGTTTTTCAACACCAAGCAGACTAATAGCAATCAGGATCCAGACAAAACAACAAAGGGGGATGTAACCTGGTTCCCCTCACGCAAATCTTTCCTAGAAGAGATTATTAAAAATCTTAAAAGAAAGCTAGAAAAAATGAGGAAAGGAAAGAGAAGCTATGCAAGAGAATAACAACTTCCTGAAATGTGAATTGGAAAAGGTAAAAAACTCCCAGGAAGTGCAGGGAAACAGAATTTGTGAATTATAAAAGGTAAAGAACTCCCAGGAAAGTAGGATTTGTGAATTGGAAAAGATAAAAAATTCCCAAGAAAGTAGGATTTGTGAATTGAAAAAAGAAAATAACTCACTAAAAAAATAAATAAATAAACAAATAAAATAAAAAATTAATGAAATGGAAAAAAAAATTCCATAGAGTAAAACAACTCATTTAAAAACTCAACTGGACATGTACAAAAAGAATTTTAAAAAAGCTAATGAAGAAAATAACTCACTAAAAATCAGAACTGAACAAACAGAAATGAATGATTCATTGAGACATCAAGAATCAGTCAAACAAAACCAAAAGAAAAAAAAAATGAAAAATTAGGAAAAAATCATAAATATCTACTTGGAAAAAAAAAAACAGACCTGGAAAATAGATTTAGGAGAGATAATCTGAGGATTATTTGACTTCCTGAAAATTATGATTGAAAAAAAGAGCCTAGATAATATTTTACAGGAAATTATCAAAAAAGAACTGCCCAGATGTAATAGAATCAGAAGGTAAAATAGGTATTGAAAGAATTCACCAAAAACCTTCTGAAAAAGACCCTAAAATAAAAACTCCAAGGAATATTGTGGCCAAATTTCAGAACTATCAGATTAAGGAAAAAATATTACAAGCAGCCAGGAAAAACAATTCAAATATTGAGGTACCACAATAAGGCTCACTCAAGATCTGGCTGCCTTCACATTAAAGGATTGAAGGGCCTGGAATCTGATATTCTGAAAAGCAAAAGAACTTGGAATGCAGCCAAGAATAAACTACCCAGCTAAGCTGAGCATTTTCTTCCATGAAAGAAGATGGGCATTTAATGAAACAGATGAATTCCATTTGTTTCTAAGGAAAAAACAAGATCTAAACAAAAAATTTGATGTCCAACCATGAGATTCAAGAGAAACAGAAAAAGGTCAAAGGAACTCTTGAGAACTGTATTTCTGTTGTGGATATACATAAAGACCACATGTATAATTTGATTTTACACACATAACATAAAAAAGGAAGTAGAAATGGAAAGAAAATAGTGTCAGAAAAAGGGAAAAGGGGAAATAAAAAGAGGGAAATTACATCCCATGAAGAGACCAAGGAAACCTATCAAATCTGAGGGAACTTAGAGAGGGGGAAGAACATTGTGTTAATCTTACTCTCATCAGAGTTGGCTCAAAGAGAAAATAATTGACATATTTATTTTACAGAGAAGCTTCTTTCACCTCATTAAAATGGGGTAAAGGAAAAGGGAAATGGAAAAGAGTGATAAGGGAAGCTTACAAGAAAGGGAAAGGGATTCCATGGGGTGAGGGAGGGATTCTAAAGAGGGAAAGTTGCATTACACAAGTAGGGCCCAAAAGTTTAATACTGGGAAAGGGGGTAATGGGGGGCAAGAAAAAGAAAAGCAAAATCTGGGGATAATGAGATGGCAGCAAATATAGAATTATTAATTTTAACCATAAATGTGAATGGGATGAGCTCTCCCATAAAGTGGAGGTGGATAGCAGACTGGATCAAAACTCAGAACCCTACAATATGTAGTTTACAGGAAACACATTTAAAGCAGAGAGATACATACAAATTAAAGTAAAAATTTGGAGCAGAATCTATTATGCTTCAGGTGAAGTTGAAAAAGCAGGGGTAGCCATCCTTATCTCAGATCAAGCAAAAACAAAATTAATCCAATTAAAAGAGATAAGGAAGGAAACTATATCTTGCTAAAGGATAGCATGGACAATGAAGCAATATCAATACTAAACCTATATGCACCAAGTGGTATAGTATCTAACTTCCTAATGGAGAAGTTAAGAGAAATAGACAGCAAAACTATAATAGTGGGACATCTCAACCTTGCACTCTCAGAATCAGATAATCAAAACACACACAAAAAAAGAAAGAAATTAAAGAGGTAAATAGAATATTAGAAAAATTAGGTATGATAGATCTTTGGAGAAAACTGAATGGTGACAAAAAGGAATATACTTTCTTCTCAGCAGTTCATGGAACCCATACAAAAATTGACCATATATTAGGACATAAAGACCTCAAAATTAAATGCAGGAAGGCAGAAATAGTAAAAGCTTTCTTTTCAGATCACGATGCAATAAAAACTACATTCAACAAAAAGTTAGGTGTAAATAGACCAAAAAGTAATTGGAAATTAAATAATCTCATTTTAAAGAATGATTGGGTGAAACAGAAAATTAGAGACACAATTAATGATTTCACTCAAGATAATGACAACAATGAGACATCATACAAAAATTCGTGGGATGCAGCCAAAGTAGTAATAAGGGGAAATTTTATATCTTTAGAGGCTTACTTGAATAAAATAGAGAAAGAGAAGATCAATAAATTGGGCTTGCAACTTAAAGAGCTAGAAAAAGACCAAATTAAAACCTCCCAATCAATTACTAAACTTGAAATTCTCAAATTGAAAGGAGAAATTAATAATATTGAAGGTAAAAAAAAAACTATTGAATTAATAAATAAAAATAAGAATTGATTTTATGAAAAAAAAAACAATAAAATAGATACACCTTTAGTAAATCTGATTAGAAAAAGGAAAGAGGAAAATCAAATTAGTAGTTTTAAAAATGAAAAGGGAGAACTTTCCACTAACAAAGAGGTAATAAGAAGTTACTTTGCACAACTTTATGCCAATAAATTTGATAACCCAAGAGAAATGGATGACTACCTCCAAAAATATTGACTTCCCAGATTAATAGAGGAGGAAGTAAATTGCTCAAATAATCCCATTTCAGCAAAAGAAATAGAACAAGATATTAATCAACTCCCTAAGAAAAAATCCCCAGGACCAGATGGATTTACATGTGAATTCTACCAAACATTTAAAGAACAATTAACCTCAATGCTATTTAAACTATTTGACAAAATAGAGAATGAAGGAGTCTTAACAAATTCCTTTTATGAAACAGAAATAGTACTGATACCTAAACCAGGTAGGTTCAAAACAGAGAAAGAAAATTATAGACCAATCTCCCTAATGAATATTACTATTAAAATCTTAAATAAGATATTATCAAAAAGACTACAGAAAATCATCCCCAGGATAATACACCATGATCAAACAGGATTTATACGAGGAATACAGGGCTGGTTCAATATTAGGAAAACTATTAATATAATTGACTATATTTAAAAAAAAGAGAGAAATAATCTACACCTTTAGCAAAGTTGCAGGATACAAAATAAACCCACATAAGTCATCAGCATTCTTATATACCACTAACAAAATCCAACAGTTAAAGTTACAAAGAGAAATTCCATTTAAAGTAACTACTGATTATATAAAATATTTAGGAATCTATCTGCCAAGGGAAAATCAGAAACTATATGAGCAAAACTACAAAACACTTTCCACACAAAGTCAGATCTAACCATTTGGAAAAATATTAAATGCTCTTGAATAGAGCGAGCAAATATCATAAAGATGACAATACAATCTAAACTAATGTATTTATTTAGCGCTATACCATTCAGTCTCCCAAAAACTATTTTAATAACCTAGAAAAAATAATAACAAAGTTCATATGGAAAAACAAAAGATCAAGAATTTCAAGGGAATTAATGAAAAAAAATCAAATGAAGGTGGCTTAGCTGTACCAGATCTAAAATTATATTATAAAGCAGCAGTTACTAAAACCATCTGGTATTGTCTAAGAAATAGACTAGTTGATCAGGTGAATAGGTTAGATTCAAAGGACAAAACAGCTAATATCTTTAATAATCTAGTGTCTGACAAACCCAAAGATCCCAGTTTTTGAAATAAGAACTCAACTGTTTGACAAAAATTGCTGGGAAAATTGGAAATTAGTATGGCAGAAACTAGGCATTGACCCACACTTAACACAGTACACCAAGATAAGGTCAAAATGGGTTCATGACCTAGGCATAAAAAATGAGATTATAATAAATAAATTTGAAGAACATAGGATAGTTTACCTCTCAGACCTTGGAAGAGGAAGGATTTTATGAGCAAAAAAGAACCAGAGATTATTATTGATCACAAAATGGAAAATTTTGATTATATTAAATTGAAAAGGTTTTGTACAAACAAAACAAATACAGACAAGATTAGAAGGGAAGCAATAAACTTGGGAATATATTTTTACAGTCAAAGGTTCTGATAAAGGCCTAATTTCCAAAGTATATAGAGAATTTACTCTAATTTATAAGAAATCAAGCCATTATCCAATTGATAAATGGTTAAAGGATATGAACAGACAATTCTGAGATGAAGAAATTGAAACTATTTCTAGCCATATAAAAAGATGCTCCAAGCCATTATTAGTCAGAGAAATGCAAATTAAGACAACTCTGAGATATCACTACATACCTGTCAGATTGGCTAGAATGACAGGGAAAGATAATGTGGAATGCTGGAGGGCATGTGGGAAAACTAGGACACTGTTACATTATTGCTGGAATTGTGAATACATCCAGCCATTCTGGAGAGTGATTTGGAACTATGCTCAAAAAGTTATCAAAGTGTGCATACCCTTTGATCCAGCAGGGTTTCTACTGAGCTTATATCCCAAAGAGATTTTAAAAAAGGAAAAGGGACCTGTATGTGCAAGAATATTTGTGGTCTTGAAGACCACAGCATCATCTCCAAACAATTTGTGGCCTAGGAATAAACTTTAGTCAATGTATAACATTGTATATTAAAATTTATTCTCATTTGCAAATGATCAGAACAATCTGTTAGGTAATGTCTCTTATATTCCTTTTATTTAAGCTTCATAAATAAAGAAGGCAACATCATTGCAACTCATCTAAAGGAAATCTACAAGTTTAGTAAGCTATCCCATTATTATAAATTTAAAAGAAAAAGACATAAACATATAAATCAATTCCCAGCATGAGTCTGCAAATGACAAACATAAATGTTAAAGTGGCCCAAAAATACAGAATTTTATAACTCTCTAATTCATTGTTTTCCTTTAACATATTAAACCTACCAATGTAAAAAATACAAATATCCATTGGACCATTTCCAAGTTAATAAAAAACCCTTAGTGAATCCATTAGATTATTTTTTTTTCTTCCATCTGGCACATTTAACATCATTTTAAACTCAATCAGTTTGCTTATAAATGAAATTCAGTGGCATTTCTAAGGTACAATCTCCACAAACTGGTTCCAATTACCAAGTTCACAAATGCTGTTTCAGTATGAAATGCCTCAATTTCATAGTGTGCTCATACAAATGGATTTTCAAGAAAGGAGATGATCTAATGGACTCAAGCCAATTTGGATCCTCTTGTGTTTTTAGGATATTAGTTTTAGAAATTTGCATCTGGCACTGTGACTGTATGAGACAAGTTAGTCTTCTTCTATCTATAGATCTGTAAGAAGCATAAGATCTGACTACACAGTTGCAACATTAACTCTGATTGAAATAGAATAAATGTTAGTATTTCTAGGCATCAAAGTTTCAAAAGCAAGTTGGGGAAAAAAAGAACAGAAGAAAGAAAATGATATAGCATATATGTTTTATCAAAGGTTCCAGGGATTTTGATGTTTTCTTTTCTTTTCTGTTAAGTTTGGATCCATCAATGCAATGCTATTTGGATGATTCCCAAAAGTTTTAATCACTCCAATTGATGTATGATTTATGTACTCACTTAAATCCATGCATTTTTAGACCCTGATAAGACTTTCGCTTTATGTCCTTGTGTCATTCACAAATGATCTGCAAATTCTAAAATTTTCAATTACTCTGGAGATGCTTAAGTGCTTTTCAAAATAATTCTCCCTTCCATAGTGAATTGGTGCCCAGAAAGATTTGCAAACTTCTCATAAGGATGGGAGTATCTTGGAGGTGTTAGGATTAAGTGGTAGGGCTGCGAGAAGCATAACTGGTTTAGCTCGGTCTAAATGTATTAGAAGTATTTATTGATGTTGTGTTTACTTGCTATCGCAATGATTCCTATTTTTCTTCTACCACAGTTGGACCTTGTATTATCAAGAACCATATTTCTTCTCCTACTTCTCTGCAATGGTGGATTAAAATAAGGGATGGAAGTTAAGAAAGAATGTATCAAATCCAGAATAATCCAGAATGAGAGTGGACTCTCATGCAGCAGAATAGAGAATGATTGTGTCGGAGCCAAGATGGTGGAGAAGGCACATGTGACTTTCTAAGCTCCTCTCATTCCCCATTTAATTCAGCCTCAAAAATAGCTCTTCACTGCTTAAATTCATGAAGATTAGAAGTACCAGCCAAAGTCAATCTGGAAGATCGCCAGGAAAAGTGTGTCCTGAGGGGCCAGGAACAGACTAGTAGGCAGCGAGAGAGTAGTGTCCTGAGCAGACTAGGGGCGGGCGTGATCTCTGTGGCTAGAGAAGTTTTAGAAATGACTCTGATATAGGCTAACTGCTCTGCTTTGATTACAAAGCAGTAAACTGGTAGAGGAATTAAAGCCTAAAACGGAAGGTACTCTAAAAAACGCCAGAACCTAACAAGATCTGACTGTAACCACTCAAACCCGGAAGTGACTCAGGCAGACTGTAACGCAGCCCTGCAGCCACATCCTGCAGTTCAGGGCTTTTGCAGGGGCAGCTATAAATCTGCACGGCAAGGGGGCACAGCCTGGGCAGCCTCTAATTGGCACAATGCGGGGTTCAGTCTGGGCCAATAGAACTTCCCCAGCAGACTGTGCTTCCCGGGGCAGAAACACTTCCGGTCCCTGCAAATCCATTTACTACTCCACTGCTAATATCCACAGCCCCAGGGTGGGATTTGGCTTGGGGTAGTGAAACTCTCACTGCTCAGCATCTAGCTCTAGGGAAGTCATTATCTCACACAGTGGGCTTTCTTTGGAGGGCACTTTCCCAGCTTGGCCCTGCAGGCCTGAGTTACTCCTGGGTGGGGAACTCTTTCCCAGAGCACTCCAATACCTTGCTACTTTTTGTAGCCAGCTGGCAGGACAGCTACCTATCCATACACCTTTTACTGCTCTGCAGAGGAAGCTGGTAACCTCCTGGCCCTGAAGGCAGACCCTACAGGCTTCAACAAAATGAGTAAAAAAATAAAAAGGACAATTGATAATTTCTATACAGAAATAAGAAGCTTTTCAACCCTGAAGAGACTAACAGCAGATAGTCTCCAGACAACTGTTGGTCCCCAATATAAAAGGCTCTCTAGAAGAGACTATTAAAAACCTTAAAAGAGAACTAGAAGAAAAATGGACAAAGGAAATAGAAGCTATGCAAGAGAGTACAGAAAAGGCACACAACTCACTAAAAGAAAAATTTGATAGTGGAAAAAGAAAACAACTTCCTGAAATGTGAATTGGAAAAGGTAAAAAACTCCCAAGAAATACAGAGAAACAGAATTTGTGAATTGGAAAAAGAAAATAATGCACTTAAAAAAATTTAGTAAAATGGAAAAAAAATCCATAGAGCAAAACAACCCAATTGGACATATACAAAAAGAAGTAAAAAAAAAAAAAAAAAAAAAAAAAAAAAAAAAAAAAAGTAATGAAAATAACTCACTACAAATCAGAACTGAACAAATAGAAATGACTGATTCATTGAGACATCAAGAGTCAGTCAAGCAAAACCAAAAAAAATGAAAGACTGGGAAAAAATGTCAAATATTTACTTGGAAAAACAACAGACCTGGAAAATAGATCTAGGAGAGATAACCTGAGGATCATTGGACCATCCAAAAATTATGATGAAAAAAAGAGCCTAGATACTATTTTACAGGAAATCATCAAAGAGAACAGCCCAGAAGTAGTAGAAACAGAAGGTAAAATAGGCATTGAAAGAATTCATCGAATATCTTCTGAAAAAGACCCTAAAATAAAGATTCTGAGGAATATTGTGGCCAAACTTCAGAATTTTCAGACTAAAGAAAAAATTTTATAAGCAGCCCAGTAAAAACAGTTCAATATTGAGGTGCCACAATAAGGATCATGCAAGATCTGGCTGCCTCAACATTAAAGGATCGAAGGGCCTGGAATCCGATATTCCAAAAGGCAAAAGAATTTGGAATGCAGCCAAGAATAAAATACCCAGCTAAGCTGAGCATTTTTTTCCATGGAAGAAGATAGACATTTAATGAAACAGAGGAATGAAACAGAGGAATTCCATTTGTTTCTAAGGAAAAAACCAGGCTTAAACAAAAAAATTGATCTCCAACAACTTCAAGAGAAGTAGAAAAAAGATCAAAGAAGTCTTGAGAATTGTATTTCTGTTGTGGATATACATAAAAACCACATGTATAATTTGATTTTACTGATATAACATAAAAAAGGGAAGTAGAAATAGAAAGTGGATAGTGTCAGAAAAAGGGAAAAGGGGAGATAAAAAGAGGGAAACTACATGTGACGATGAGGCAAAGGAAACCTATCATATCTGAGGGAACTTAGAGAGGGGGAGGAACATTGTGTGAATCCTACTCTCATCAGAATTGGTTCAAAGAGGAAATAATTGTCATATTTGTTTTACAGAGAATCATCTCTCACCTCATTAAAAAAGTGGGAAAGGAAAAGGGAAAAGGAAAAAGAGTAATAAGGGAAGTGTGCAAGAAAGGGGAAGGGATTCAAAGGGAGAAGGGAAGGATACTAAAGAGAGAGAACTGCATGACACAACTGGGACCAATAAGTTTAATACTGGGGAAGGGGGAAAGGAGGACAAGAAAAAGAAAAGCATAATCTAGGGATATTAGGATGGCAGGAAATACAGAATTAATAATTTTAACCATAAATGTGAATGGGATGAACTCTCCAATAAAGAGGAGGCAGATAGTAGACTGGATCAAAAATCAGAACCCTACAATATGTTGTTTACAGGAAACACATTTAAAACAGGGAGACAAATACAAAGGAAAGGTAAAAGGCTGGAGCAAAATCTATTATGTTTCAGTTGAAGTCAAAAAAGCAGGGGTAGCCATCCTTATCTCAGATCAAGCAAAAACAAAAATTGATCTAATCAAAGGAGATAAAGAAGGAAATTCTATCTTGCTAAAGGGTACTATAGATTATGAAGCAATATCAGTATTAAACATATATACACCAAGTGGCATAGCATCTAACTTCCTAAAGGAAAAGTTAAGAGAGTTGTGAGAAGAAATAGACAGCAAAACTATAATAGCAGGAGATCTCAATCTTGCACTCTCAGATTTAGATAAATCTAATCACAAAACAAATAAGAAAGAAATTAAAGAGGTAAATAGAATATTAGAAAAATTAGGTATGATAGATCTCTGGAGAAAACTCAATGGTGACAGAAAGTAATATACTTTCTTCTCAGCAGTTCATGGAACCTAAACAAAAATTGACCATACATTAGGACATAAAGACCTCAAAATTAAATGCAGCAAGGTAGAAATAGTAAAGGCTTTCTTTTCAGATCATGATGCAATAAAAACTACATTCAACAAAAAGTTAGGTGTAAATAGACCAAAAAGTAATTGGAAACTAAATCATCTTAAAGAATGATTGGATGAAACAGCAAATTAGAGATACAATTAATGATTTCACGCAAAATAATGACAACAATGAGACATCATACCAAAATTTGTGGTATGCAGCCAAAGAGGTAATAAGGGGAAATTTTGTATCCTTAGAGGCTTACTTGAATAAAATAGAGAAAGAGAAGATCAGTGAATTGGGCTTGCAACTTAAAAAGCTGGAAAAAGACCAAATTAAAAACCACTAAATAAATTACTAAACTTGAAATTCTAAAATTAAAAGGCGAAATTAACAATATAGAAAGTAAAAAACTATTGAACTAATAAATAAAACTAAGAGTTGGTTTTATGAAAAAAACCAATAAAATTGACAAACTTTTGGTAAATCTGATTAGAAAAAGGAGAGAGGAAAATCAAATTAGTAGTTTTAAAAATGAAAAGGGAGAACTTTCCACCAATGAAGAGGAAATTAGAGAAATAATGAGTTACTTTGCACAACTTTATGCCAATAAAATATGATAACCTAAGTGAAATGCATGAGTAACTCCAAAAATATAGGCTTCCCAGATTGTCAGAGGAGGAAGTAAATTGCTTAAATAGTCCCATTTCAGAAAAAGAAAGAGAACAAGCTATTAATCAACTCCCTAAAAAAAATCCCCAAGACCAGATGGATTTACATGTGAATTCTACCAAACATTCAAAGAACAATTAGCCCCAATGCTTTATAAATTATTTGAAAAAATAGGGAATGAAGGAGTCCTACCAAATTCCTTTTATGACACAGACATAGTACTGATACCTAAACCAGGTAGGTTGGAAACAGAGAAAGAAAATTATAGACCAATCTCTCTAATGAATATTGATGCTAAAATCTTAAATAAGATATTAGCAAAAAGACTACAGAAAATCATCCCCAGCATAATACACCATGATTAAGTAGGATTTATACCAGGAATGCAGGGCTGGTTCAATATTAGGAAAACTGTCAGTATAATTGGCCATAATCAAATTAACAAAAACCATATGATCATCCCAATAGATGCAGAAAAAGCATTTGATAAAATCCAACATCCATCCCTAGTAAAAACACTTAAGAGTATAGGAATAAATGGACTTTTCCTTAAAATAATCAGTAGCATCTATTTAAAACCAGCAGTAAGCATCATATGTAATGGGGACAAACTGCAACCATTCCCAGTAAGATCTGGAGTGAAACAAGGTTGCCCACTATCACTGTTACTGTATTAGAAATGCTAGTTTCTGCAATAAGAGTTGAGAAAGAGATTAAAGGAATAAAAATAGGCAATGAGGAAACCAGATTATTACTCTTTGCTGATGATATGAAAGTATACTTAGAGAACCCCAGAGATTCTACTAAAAAGTTATTAAAAACAATCCGCACATTTAGCAAAGTTGCAGGATACAAAATAAACCCATATCAGTCATCAGCATTCTTATATATCAGTAACAAAACCCAACAGTTAGAGTTACAAAGAGAAATTCCATTTAAAGTAACTACTGATTGTATAAAATATTTAGGAATCTATCTGCCAAGGGAAAATCAGAAACTTTATGAGCAAAACTACAAAATACTGTCCACACAAATTAAGTCTGATCTAACCAACTGGAAAAATACTAAATGTTCTTGGATTGGGTGGACAAACATAATAAAGATTACAATACTCTCTAAACTAATCTATTTATTTAGTGCTATACCAATCAGACTTCCAAAAAACTATTTTGATGACCTAGGAAAAATAACAACAAAGTTCATATGGAAAAACAAAAGGTCAAGAATTTCAAGGGAATTATTGAAAAAACAATCAAATGAATTATTTTCTTCATTTACTTTCTTTTTACTTATTTTTGTATTTATACAATTGAATTTTTAAATGAGTTGCTTTGTTGAACTCAAAGTCTTCAAATTGAATGTTAAAAATTGTTTTTACATGTGATTGGGAAAAATAAAGTACCAAATATATTTCAAAATAATTTAAATATTTATAATTTCCTGTGGCACATATGATCCATTTTTGTTTTGTAAAAGCACCATATACACCTGAAACACATGTGCATTATTTACTATTAAAATTAATAAAACTCAACAACTCTTTCACCTATTGAGTGAACAGTTTAGTTTCATATTTTTCTTTTATGTTACATTTATCAAGTTCTTTGAAGAAATTATTTCTACAATTATTGTATTATCTACATGCCTTTTTGCAATTCAACTTTCTTTAAAAATTTAAATATTATGCCATTTGGTGTAATAAGATTAGTAATATTGCTGGTTCATTATTGACTATGATAATTTCAAGTACAGTTTAATCTCTAAGATTATCTCTATATTATCATTTTATATAAGTTTTTCCTGAAATCCCTTTTGCAACTTCAACTCTTTTGCATTCATCTGATCATTCAATTTTTGTTCTTGTTTCTCTTAATTCAGTATTCAAAATTACTTTTTAGATTCAATATAGAAGGAAGTCAATTCAGTCATTTTTTTTTCAATTTAGATATCATTCTCCTTTTGTTGGTTTTAAATCCATTATTCTTCACACTTGTGATTGCAATTGATGCATTTTTTCCAACATTATCCTTTTGTTGGTCTTTTTTTTTTTTTGCTTGCTTATTTGTACATGCTTTCTCTTCTCCCATTCACATTTGCCTACTTTATCCCAAGTTCTTTGATTCTATTAAAACTATTCATTTCTCATGGTCTCTTCATTTAGTTATCATTCCCTTTTTTTCATCTTTTGTTGGAATCCTTACTAACTGCTAAGTAATTAGAGTTGATCTAATCTTACAAGAAGTTGTTTTGGCCAGAACCTGAAACAAGGTACTAAGTAGAACTACCCATAATCCCTCTCTCTGGAAGGAGCATAAATAGGCCAATGGGCCAGTCGAAGAGGTGCTGGAGAAAGGAAGATGCTACAAGTCGAGATTTCACCGGAATGACATGAAGACTGGAGCTGGCTGGAGGCTGAAGAAAGCAGAGGCAGAGGCTGAAGGACCAGACCTTTGGATTTAAAGACATTTGGAGAGAGCTCTTGGAACCAAGCAGAGAGATAGGCCTCTAAGCTAACCGGGCTATATTGGAAATAATAAAAGATCTGAACTTTTATCACCTGGCTGTGTTTTGAGAAGAAAAAGCTCACCACATTTTGGCGCCCTGAACGTGGGACTAACAGACCCCTCAGTGGATTTCAGTGGAAAAGCTCCGATCCTGATTCAAGTGGAAAAGCCTCTGATCCTGATCCAGTGGAAAAGACTTCAACCCAGAAATTAGGGTGAGTGCAACAAAGAAATTTTGTTAGAAGAGTTAAAGTAGAATTTCAGCTAAGATGGGACAGATATTTAGAAAACAGCCTTCTGTTTCTGTTCAAGGAAAATGTTTAGAGAGCATTGTCAAAATTATGGAAAGCCAAGGTTTAATTATAAGTTTACAGCAAATCACTGAACTTTTACAAACTGTAAAGGATATATGTCCTTGTTTCTCTCTTGATAAGGAATTAGATCTAAATGAATGGAAATTGGTTGGAGAGGATCTTTGTCAATTCTATGATAAAAATGGGCCTAACTCAATAATTAATACATATAATGTAATACAATTGGCTATAAGAAGTTATTTAAGTGATAGAATGATGAAAAGGAAAGTACAAGAGGAAGAAATGCCAACTTTACTAGGTGAAAAGGAGGACAAATCAGATGAGAATGGAGTTAATTACAATTCTGAGTATGATACTTCACAGAAGGAGGAATTAGGTGATTCCACATCTCATGACCCTCCCCCCGCAATTAACCCTTCATGGGTAGAACAAGGGGGAGGGAGAGAGACAGAAACACAGTCAACTTCTCCTGTAAAGCAGAATTTGACAAGATTAGAAAAAGCATTAATTAAAGCAAAAAATGAAGGAGAAGATATATCTGATTTTATAAATGCATATCCTGTGATTGAAGAGCTCAACTCCTCAGGTCAAAAAAGGAGAAGATACACTCCTTTTAATTTGGGAAAAATTAAAGATTTGAAAAAGGGTTGCATTTTTTATGGGGCTACATCATCTTATGTGAAGATGTTACTAGATAATTTGTCTTATGAAATCCTAACCCCGAATGACTGGAAATCCATAACAAAAACTTGTCTAGAACCGGGACAAAATTTATTGTGGCTTTCGGAGTTTCATGAATTATGTAGGATTCAAGCCCAACGCAATAGGCAAACAAGAGCTATTGTACAAGTTGCTTTTGACCAACTAGCTGGTGAAGGTCAGTATGCAGAGAGTTCAGAACAGATTTATTATCCCATAACAGTGTATGAGCAAATTTCTAAGGCTGCAATAAAAGCTTGGAATTCTCTCCCTGGACAGAAAGATGGAAATAATGCTTTCACAAAAATAGAGCAAGGTCCCAATGAACCTTTTGCAGATTTTGTGGGACGTTTACAAACAGCTGTAATAAGAACCATTGGAGACAATGCAGCAACAGAAATAATGACTAGACATTTGGCTAAGGAAAATGCCAATGAGATTTGCAAGAGAATTATATGGGGGCTAGACAAAAATGCTCCTTTAGAAGAAATCATTAGACGCTGTGCCACAGTGGGCACAAATGCTTATTATGCCCAGACTATGATGAACATGGAAAGACAAGGTCCTTCTTGGCAGAGGAATTCTAGAGAAACTCGTCGATGTTTTCACTGCGGAAAAGTTGGACATTTGAGAGCTCATTGTAGATATGGAGATAGAGTGAGAAGAAAGGGTGAGAGAAAACCCAAAACCCCATGTCCAAAATGTAACCGAGGCTTTCACTGGGCCTCTAAATGTATATTTACCCAGAGGAATGAGAGGCAGGGCCCAGCTCTAAAGTATCAATCAAAGGATAGGTGGGGCATGATAGCAGCTGAGGTTACACCCAGAGAGACTTTAGAAATTCAGAACTCTGATGTCATCAACCAACAGAAAAGCAATCAGGATTACAGTTGGGAAGAATACAGGCCTTTTAAGACAACAAGACAATATCCAATGCAAACAGCTCCAATGTAATTACCAGATGATGAGGAGAAATCCCAAAAGTGGTAAATAGAAGAGAATTAGATAGGTTAACTGCTTGGGGAAGAGGATCTGCTTATATTTCCACAGTTGGAAAAGGAATCAGATGGCTAACAATGAGACTGTCAAAAGAACTTTAAAATCTTCAGCTTTCAGTTCCTGAAAAACCAGCAAGAATCACTGGATTCCCTGAGATGAAAAATTGTTGATGAGACTTTTTACAGTACTTCAGAGCTTACAGGAATTATTAGATTCCTGGCGCATGAACTAATGGACAATGGATTCCTTATGGACTATTTCTAGGACTTATGGACATTTGTAAATTTTCAGGTCGATTTATGTTGTTACATTACTACTAGCCTGTGTTATATTGCTATGTGTTCATGTAAATTATGTATAATGCTTCCCATATTGATGGATTTATGTGTACCCCCTCAGAAACCCCCTATGTTTTAAAACAAAAGAAAGGGGGAGATGTTGGAATCCTTACTAACTGCTAAGTAATTAGAGTTGATCTAATCTTACAAGAAGTTGTTTTGGCCAGAACCTGAAACAAGGTACTAAGTAGAACTACCCATAATCCCTCTCTCTGGAAGGAGCATAAATAGGCCAATGGGCCAGTCGAAGAGGTGCTGGAGAAAGGAAGATGCTACAAGTCGAGATTTCACCGGAATGACATGAAGACTGGAGCTGGCTGGAGGCTGAAGAAAGCAGAGGCAGAGGCTGAAGGACCAGACCTTTGGATTTAAAGACATTTGGAGAGAGCTCTTGGAACCAAGCAGAGAGATAGGCCTCTAAGCTAACCGGGCTATATTGGAAATAATAAAAGATCTGAACTTTTATCACCTGGCTGTGTTTTGAGAAGAAAAAGCTCACCACAATCTTTCTCTATACCTATCTGTTTTGTGACTACTTTGCTTTATCCTTTTCCTCCAGTGTATTCTAAAAGTTTCTTTAATTATGTCCCTTTGTTTTTATGTAAATTTTATTGATATATGGTTTTCTGGGAAAGGGTAAGAAAAGAAATACATTGGAAAATATTTGATATAAAAACAAAAGATTTTAACAAAGAAAAAATATAGGGGAAAGATTTTTCTAAGCTGAAATATCAAAAATGGCTAAATTGATATTCTGTATTCTACATTCCTAGTCCCCATTACTAAAAGGAAATAGGGCATCTTCTCATATGACTTTTTTGAGGTCTAATTCATTTCTAACCTAAAATCACTCCTAATTTCTCATTTTGTGAATTATCTTTCTCTTTTGAAATATTTGACGTTTCTCTGTTATTCACTCTTATTTTCTCTTGTTAGCTTTGGCATTTTAACCTTTTTCTTCTGTTTCCCTTCACATACTTTCTGTGAAGGCTTTCTCATCTTCACTCACATATTTATACCTTCATGGCTGCCACAAACTCTCCATATAAAGAGTGGTGGTTTGCCAGACTGTTTCCCTGTTCTAAATAGCCTCCAAGATCTAGGACTGGAACCTGACGTGTTTATTGTCTCCTTTTCTCTCAGCTACCTGTGAAAGTCTATTTTCAATTCACAAGTCTCTCCCCACATCAATTCATTCTCCATTCATTCAGCAACAAACTCTGGTAGCTTTCTAATATTTCCATTATCAAAGACAAATTCCATTGTCATTTTAAAGTCCTTCATAACCTAATTTCCTCATAGTTTGCCAGTCTTCTTATACCTTATTCCTCAACAAATACTGGTCAACCCAGTGATACCTCACTCCTGGCTCTTCTACAAAGAAGACACTTCTTCTCTCAGTTCTAGGTATTTTCTCTGGCTCTCTCTCATACCTAGAACACTTTCCCTCCTCCACTCTCAATACTGACCTCCTTGAATCCCTGTAAGAATCAACTAAAATCCCACCTTCTACAGGAAGCCTTCCCAAATCGTGCTTTATTCCATTGCTTCTTTTGGTTATTCTATATTTATTAAGTAAGGAAACCTGGACATATTTGTTTGCATGTTGTCTCCCCTCCCCCCATTGGGTTATAAAGTTCTTGAAGCCGGAATTATCTTCTGCTTTTTTGTGCATACTTACCATTTGCCTAGCTCAAAGTGCACTCTTAATAAATATTATTGATTGATTGGATTCCTCCTCTGCTCTCCTGCTTTCCTTCATATTCCTGGGATGATTTGGTATATGTTCCTATTTTTTAAGAGGGCTATGTGTGTGATCAAGCAATCACTTTGTTTTCTGAAGGTTTTTGTGACTTTTCTCATGCTCAGTGAAAACAACTGAATATTTATTCTACTTTTTAAAATTATTCTGTGTCAGTTTGTTTGGTTTTTGTCTTCACTATAGCTATTCTTTCCTCTTGATAATTTTACCAATTAAAATGCAGCATTATTTAATCACTTTATATCTGGTATATCATTTCTTTGTTTGGATATTGAAGAGTTGGAGATGTTTATAAAAGAGAATAATCAGGGGCAACTAGATGGCACAGTGGATAGAGCACCAGCCCTGAAATCAGAAGAACCTTGAGTTCAATTTGAACTCAGACACTTAATACCTCCTAGCTGTGTGACCCTGGGCAAGTCTCTTAACTCCAATTGCCTCAGCCAAAAACGGGGGGGGAGGTTAGAAAGAGAATAATCATCTAATTTATTGATCACTGTCTCAGATATGTAATATTTTTCCAAGAATAGTACAAAATACTCTATTTTTAAATTTTTCATATTCATCCATTATCTTACTTTTATTTTGAAAAATTATTAAAGGGGAGGAGCCAAGATGGCAGACATTAGAATGTCTCTATCTGAGCTCCTCCAAGTGTTCCTCAGATCAACACAAGATAAAGTCTCTGAACTTGTTTTGGAGTGACAGAACTCACAAATATTTGGAGTACAACAGATTTCCAGAAGAAGACAGTTTAGAAGAACTTCAGAGAATGTCTGTTTCAATCGGGCAGGGGGAGAGGCTTCAGAAGTCAGATTGCAGGAGGAGAGTCTGGGGTAGGGAACCAGAGCTTTGTGGCAACATCTCAAACAGGAATCTACTAGTAGACTCTTGGCCTACTCTGTCTTGGTTACAAGCCAGTCAATAAGCAGATTAGCTGTGAGATACCAAGAGTAAATACAAAAGGCAAATAGTGATCTGCTGAATCCCAGAAAAACCCGGGATCTGGCCATGCCTACTAATACTGGACATCAATCAACAGCACAATTCCCTGTTCAAATTAAAGCTGCAATCCACCCTTTGCCTTAAGAGCAGACCTCAAGCTTTAAAAAATGAGCAAAAAAAAGCAAAAAGAACTCTGATCATAGATAGCTTTTGTGTTGAAAAAGAAAAACAGACCTCAAATCCTGAGGATCCTAAAAGCAAATCATCTTTAGATGAAGCCCCACAGGATGAAATGAGTTAGTTCCCACTTCACAATTCAGAAGGAAACCATTTAAATATCAAGGATCCACAATCAAGATGATCCAGGACCTAGCAATTCCCACTTTATCAGATAGAAGGTGATGGAATATGATGTTCCAAAAGACAAAAAAAAAAAAAAAAAACTTGGATTGCAGCCAAAAATCAAATAGCCATCAAAAACTGAGCATCATCTTTCAGGGAAAAAGTTGGACATTCAATAGTATGTGAATTTCATTTATTTCTGCTGAAAAGAGCAGAGCTTAATAGAAAATTTGATCTTCAAACCTAGAATAAAAAGATAAAAAGGAAAGAATAAGTAACTTTACTTTAAAAAGTTAAAAAGCTTATATCTCTATATGGGAAGATAATATGTTTAACACTTTTAGATCTGTATCTCTTAGAAGGATATAATCCTCTATACTTACAGGGTTCAGATATAATTTGATTTTATTGTGATGCTATGAAAAAGTAACTAGAGGAAGAAACATGGTTCTTCAGGAAGAAAAGGAAAATGGAGCTAAAATGTGTTATCGAGAGGCATAAAAGACCTATTATAATCAAAGGAGGGAGATGAGCATTGTATGAATCTTACTCTCATCAGACATGGTTCAAAGAGATTATCTCAGACACATTTTAAGTTCACAAAGAAGCTCATCCTATAGGGAAGTAGGAGGGGAAAGGGGAAAAGAAAGAGGAGGTCAGTAGAAGGGGAAAGTTATAAGAAAGGGAGAGGGGCTGTAAAAGGGGAAGACTGAGGTCAGAAGTAAAATGCTGGGGAGGAAAGAAAGGGACAAAGGGGTGAGAAAAGTATAACTGAGGGAAAACAAAATGGCAGGAAATACAGAGTGAGTAATTTTACCTGTAAATGTGAATGGGATAAACTCTCTTTTAAAACAGAATTAAATAGCAGACAGATTAAAAGCCAGAATCCTACAATTTTTTTTCTTTATAACAAACACATTTAAAGCAGAATGATACATTGAGAGTAAAGGTGAAAGGCTGACGCAGACTCTGTTATGCTTCAGCTGAAGTAAAAAAAGTAGGAGTAGCAATCCTGACCTCAGATCAGGAAAAAAGCAAAAATAGATCTAGTTAAAAGAGATAAGAAAGGGAACTACAGGCAACTTAAGGGTACCATAAATAATTAAATAATATCAACACTTAAGATATATCCACTAAGTTGCATAGAATCCAAATTCCTAGAAGAGATGTTGAGAGCTGTAAGAAAAATAAAAAAGCAAAACTATATTAGTGAGGGACATTAATCTTGTTCATATGTAGCTCAAGCAAATATAATTAAAATGACAATACTACCTAAATCAATCTACTTATTTAGTGCCATTCCAATCAAACTCCCAAGAAATTATTTTACAGATGTAGAATAAATAATAAAAATGTTTATCTGGAAAAACAAATGGTCAATTTAAGAGAATTAATGAAAAGAATACCAAATGAAGGTGGCCTAACTGTGCCAGACCTCAAACTATATTATAAAGCAGTGATCACCAAAACCATTTGATACTGACTAAGAAATAGAGTAGTTAATTTGTAGAATAGTCAATTGTCATTAACTAGAGTTTGACAAGCTCAAAGACTCCAGCTTTTGGGATAAGAACTCATTATTTGACAAAAACTTCTGGGAAAATTGGAAATAGTATGGCAGAAATAGGCATTAACCCACACCTAACACCATATATTAAGATAAAGTCAAAATGGTTCATAATTTAAACATAAAGAGTAATATTATAAGCAAATTAGAAGAATATAGAATAGTTTACCTCTCAGATTTGTGGAGGAGGAAGGAATTTGTGATCAAAGAAGAACTGGAATTCATTATTGATCACTAAATAGATAACTAATTATCATAAGCTAAAAATTTTTGTACAAACAAAATTAAAATAGAAAAGATTAAAATGGAAGCAACAGATTAGGAGAATATTTTGATTTTTTAATTTTTAAATTTTTAATACTTTTTTATTTACAAAATATATGCATGAATAATTTTTCAATATTGGCCCTTGCAAAACCTTCTGTTGCAACTTTTCCCCTCCTTACCCCCACTCCCTCCCCTAGATAGCAGGAGTCCAATACATGTTAAATATGTTAAAATATATGTTAGTCCCAATATATGGATACATATTTATACAGTTATCTTGCTATACAAGAAAAATCAGATCTAGAAAGAAAGAAAAAAAATGTGAGAAGGAAATAAAAAATGTAAGCAAACAGAAAGACTGAAAATGCTATGTTGTGTTGCACAATCATTTCTCATAGTTCTCTCTCTGGGTAGAACTGATTCTCTTCATTACTGAACTGGTATGAATCATCTCATTGTTGAAGAGAGCCACATGTATCACAGTTAATCATTGTATTATCTTGTTGCCATGTATAATGAAATCCTGGTTGAGCTCACTTCACTTAGCATCAATTCATGCAAGTGAGACAACATTTTTACATATAAAGGTTCTGATAAAGGCCTGATTTTTAAAATATATAGAGGATTAATTCAAATTTGTAAGAATTCAAATCATTCTCCAAATGATAAATGGTCAAAAATTATGAACAGAGAATTTTCAGATGAAGAAATTGAAACTATTTATAGTCATAAGAAAAGGAGCTCTAAATCACTATTGGTCAGAGAAATGAAAATTAAGACCACTCTGAATTGTGTGGTACCACTACACACCCCTTAGAATGACTATGATGACAGAAAAAGCAATGACAAATTTTGGACGGGATGTGTGGAAACTGAGACACTAATATATTGTTGGTGGAGTTGTGAAACGTTCCAACTCTTCTGGAGAACAATATGGAACTATGCTCAAAGGGCTATCAAGCTATGCATACTCTTTGATACATCTCTGGACTTAGATCCCAAAGAAATCTTAATGGAAGGAAAGGGACCCACATGTGCAAAAATGTTTGTGGCATCCTTTTTTTAGTGGCAAGAAACTGGAAACTGAGTGAATGCCCATCAGCTGGAGAATGGCTGAGTAAGTTATGGTATATTAATGTTATGGAATATTATTTTTCTATAAGAAATGATCTGGAGATATTTACATGAGCTGATGCTAAGTGAAATGAGCAGAACCAGGGCATCATCGTATATGACAATAGCAAGATTACATGATAATTAATTCTGATGGATGTGGCCCTTTTTAAGAATGAAATGATTCAGACCAGTTCCAGTGATCTTGTGATGAAGAGAGCTATCTACACCCAGAGAGAGGACTGTGGGAATGAGTGTGGATCACAATATAGCATTTTCAATCTTTCTATTGTTGTTTGCTTGCATTTTGTTTTCTTTATCCCTTTTTCCTTTTTGATTTGATTTTTATTGTGCAATAAGATAATTGTATAAATATGCATTCATATATTGGACTTTACATAGCTTTTTAAGATCTTTAACTTATATTGGATTACTTACTATCTAGAGGAAGAGGTAGGGGAAAATAGGGGGAAATTGGAACACAAGGTTTTGCAAAGGTTAATCTTGAAAAATTATCTATGCATATCTTTCAAAAATTAAAAAAGCTTTAATTAAAATTAATTTCAAGGGAATTAATGAAAAAAGTGCAAATGAGTGGGACCTAGGTGTACCATACCTAAAACTATATTATAAAGCAGCAGTCATCAAAACCATTGATACTGGCTAAGAAATAGAATAGTCTTTCAATGGACTTGGTTAGGTTCACAGGACAAAATAGCCAATGAATATAGTAATCTAGTGTTTGACAACTTCAAAGACCCCAGCTTTTGGGATAAGAACTCACTATTTTACAAAATCTGATGGGAAAATTGGAAAGTAGCAAGGCAGAAACTGAATATTGATCAACACCTAATGCTGTAGACTGCCACCGATACTGGGGAAACTCTGGGTCAGGTATAAGACCCTTCATTGGAGAGGGAACGTGCTGACAATACCTGGTTTGGCTCCCCATCTCCCCTAAGGGCTCTCGGCCTTTCTAGGAAGTCAGGGGGTGATGGCAATCTGTGTTCTACTTGAAGCAGAGATACTTGTAGCAAAGAGGCATCTACATAATAATATCAAAGTGCTTATAGATAGCATAGGTGGGAGTGTGCTGTAGTGATGTAATTGTACTAAGGTATTTAATGGTGGGTGAGAGAACTTTAAATAAATTGATGCCATGTTTGACTATCCATGTGGGTCACACCCCTTCTCTGCTTTCCCAAAATCAAGGACTTGGGCAGGTACCAAGATCTTCTAGAGAGCTAGTCAGGATGATACATAACACCATATATGTAGATTAGATCAAAATGTGTTCATAATTTAGATATAAAGAGTGATATTATAAGCAAATTAGAACAAAGGATATAGTTTGCTTCTAAGATCAGTGGAGAAGGAAGGGATTTGTGGCCAAAAAAAAATGGAGTTCATTATTGATCAACAAATAGATAATTTTGATTATATTGTTTTAAAAAGTTTTTGTAGAAACAAAATTGATTCAGACAAGATTAGAAAGGAAGCATTAAACTGGGGGAAAATTTATGTTTAAAGATGCTGATAAGGGCCTCATTTCTAAAATATATAGAGAATTGACTCAATTTTATAAGAATTCAAGCTATTCTCAAATTGATAAATAGTCAAAGGATATGAATAGACAATTTTTAGATGAAGGAATTGAAACCATTTCTAGTCATATGATAAGGTGCACTAAATCACTGTTGATTAGAAAAATTTAAATTAAGACAACTCTCAGGTAGCACTACACACCTCTCAGATTGGCTACAATATCATGAAAAGTTAATAAGAAATGTTGGAGGTGAATATGGTAAAACTGAGACACAAATACATTGTTGATAGAGTTGTAAACTGATGCAGTCATTCTGGAGAGCAATTTCAAACTATGCTCACAGGGTTATCCAATTGTGCAAACTCTTTGATACAGCAGTTTTTCTATTGGGCTTATATTGCAAAGCAATCTTAAAAGAGGGAAAGTGAACCACATGTGCAAAAATGTTTGTGGCAGCCCTTTTTGTAGTGGCTAGAAACTGGAAACTGAGTGGATGCCCATCAGTTGGACCATGGCTGAAGAAGTTATGATATATTAATGTTATGTAATATTATTGTTCTATAAGAACCTTGGAGAGACTTGCATGAGCTGATACTAAGTGAAATGAACAGAATCAGGAGATCATTATACATGACTACAATTAATTTATACAGTAATCACTTCTGATAGACATGGATCTTTTCAGCAGTGAGATGATTGAGGCCAGTTCAAATGATCTTGTGATGAAGAAAGCCATCTGCACTCAGAGAGAGGACTATTGTAACTGAGTGTGGATCACAGCATAGCATTTTCACTCTTTCTATTGTTGTTTGTTTGCATTTTGTTTTCTTTCTCACTTTTTTCCTTTTTGATCTGATATTTCTTGTGCAGCAATATAATTGTAAAAATATGTATACATATATAGGATTATATATATATATGTGCACATATATATATATGTGTATATATATATATATATGTATATATATATATATATATATACATGTTTAAACCTATATTGGGTTATTTGCCATCTAAGGAAGGGGATGGGTAAAAGGAGGGGAGAATTTGGAACACAAGGTTTTGTAAAGATCAATGCTGAAAAATTATCCATGCATATGTTTTTAAAATAAAAAATATATAATTTGGGAAAAAATTAAAAAATAAAATTTGTCAGATATTTACTATTTATTAGATATTAGGTTCTGGTGCTTGAAAGAGAGTAAACAAGCCACTACATCATTTCAAGGAATTTACATTCTACTACACATAAATTATTTGTAATTTCAGGATGGAGAGGGCATTAGCAAGTAGCATACAGGGGAAATCATGGAAATGATCATGAAAGATGTGTCCTTGAGTATAATCTTTAAGAAAGATAACAAATCTGAAAAGCTGAGATAAGGAAGTAGTGCATTCTAGGAAAAGACTGTTTGGGAAAATAGAAGATTTTGATCATAGTTATAGAAAGAGCTTTTCCAATTTTTTTGCTTTTCATGAATTAAAAAATCAACATATTTCCTTACTTTGATGGAATAGGATACCTTTTTCTGAATTCCTGACACAAATACATCTGCCTCCTAATACTCAGGTAATGCTAAAGTTGACTTTTACTAACATTGGTTTAAAGTATTGCTAGCATTGCACAATACTATCATTTGCATCTCCAAATTATTTTATATGTGAGGAGACAAACAGGGTTAAGTAACATGTCCAAGGTTACACAGCTACTAAGTTTTTGTGCCAGATTGGAACATGAAAAAAAAAAAGTTTCCTACTTCAGGCTTGACACTCTATTAATGGTACCACTTAGCAAAACAACATGTCCTTAGTTTTATTTCCAGACTTCTTTTTACTTACTGATTTCATCTCACAGGCCTAGTGATGTTGTTGATTAATGATCTCCTGAGGATTAACTTCAATTTAACAAATTTAACAAACACTGAGAATTAACAAATTTTATATAACATTTAATTTCAAGGGTTGTGAGTGGACAATTTAAATTTGTGCTTTAGGAAGACTAATTTGGCAGTTGTCTGTAGGATGGAATAAAAAAAAATTTGGAAGTGAGACGATAAATTAGTCTAAATATATGTCTAAATACTATTACCACCACTACCACCACTCCTTTTCTTCCTTTTTTTTCCTATTTTCCTCCTTATGCTCTTACTACTACCACTACTACTATTATTGCTACCCCTTCTACTATTATTATTACTATTACTGCTACTGCTGCTATTAGAAGTATTACATTACTTATGATCTCCATAGATTTAGCACTTTAAAGTTTTCATTGTGCTTTTACACATTATCTAATTTGTTCTTCACCAACAACTATGTGAGATAGGTGCTATTAGGATCCTCACTTTAGATCAGGCTGAGAAATGTTATGTGACATGTTTTAATTCCAGGACTTTTCTTGGGATAATCTCCATGTCTAAAACATTTTCCCTCATATTTACCTCATGGCTTTCCTAGTTTCTTTCAAGTCCCAGAAAAAATCCCACTTTCTATATGAAACCTTTCCCAACTTCTCTCAATTTTAGGGTCTCTCCTCTTTTATTTATTTCCTATTTATGTCCTGTATAGCTTGTTTGTACATAATTATTTACTTGCAGTCTCTCCGGTTAGATTGTGAGCTACTCATAAGCAGTGACTACCTTTTGAAATCTTTTTGTGTCTTAGCACAGTGCATGACACACAGTAAGTGCTTAATAAATGTTAATGAGTGACTGACTTGCTCAGAGTCACTAAGGGTCTAAAACAGAAGCTGAACTTTTCTTCCCACTTGCAAATTCAAAGCTTGATGCACTACAGAACTCAGGAACTGAATTCAGTTAATAACTTTGTGAGCCTAAAGAAGACTTGAATGTGAACAATTTTGCATATAATTATTAAATACCCTTGTTTATGTTTTTTATCCATGCTAAATTATCACTTCTTTCTTCCCTGATGAATAAATGAAGGGTTTTTTATACCTTAAGCTTGGAGTAAATAACTAATGCTCACAGATGATTACAGAATTAGAAATAGATTGTCCTTTTGTTTATTCATTTTAATAAATAGTTACTAAATAGCTCCATGTTCAGAGTACTTTGACAGGTCTAAGAGGATATCTCAGTCTTTTGTGGGATATATTGTTATGAATACATGCACTAGCGGAGAATATCACCAGCTATCTTTCTAATAGTTTTTTAGAATTATTGAGACTGAAAAATCTTTCCCTTTAAGATCAACCAGAACTAGTTTAGCTCTTCTTCCAATGCTGGTTATGCAATGTGTGAATTGCTGGCTCAGTAGTGAAAGTGTATGTGATCTGTCATCATGACCAGGAGGATATCTTCTCCTACATTCTATATGAAACATTGTATCAGGGTTTTAATGGCTGATAGAAAATATAGAGCATGCATCTTCCTCCTTTATGTTTCATTTGTTAGGGATATGGAAATGAAAATCTTTATATGGAACTTTAAAATTTGCAAAGCAGTTTCAAGTATTATCTCATCTCACACTCACAAGAAACCTGAGAGGTAAATGCTATTATTATCTTCAGTTTAAAGATTTACATAGAAATAAAACTTAAGTGACTTGAACCGGGACATCCAACTAGCAAGTGTTTGAGGCAGAATTCAGATTCAGGTCTCATGTCTATAAGGCTAATTCTCTATGCATTGTACCACCTAGCTAGCAAACAAATTGTTTCTTCAGGTCTAATCAGTGAAGAAATTTATCTCTAATGCTATATCTATTCATGGCATGGTTATAATCCTGAAAAAAATAGATACATGCATATATACATATGTGTATGTATGGAGAGAGAAAGAGAAGAGAGAGAGAAAAAGAGAGGGAGAGAGAGAGAGAGAGAGAGAGAGAGAGAGAGAGAGAGAGAGAGAGAGAGAGAGAGAGAAAGGATACCACCTTCATTCATCTTTATAATAAACTAGCAACAAGTACAGGCAGAGACTATTTTTCTTTTTTCCTACTTGTATCCTTGAGTTTAGTATAGTGATGGGCATATAAAAGTTACTAATAAATGTTTATTTAATTAAACCAAAGTTTGAAAAGAACTTGCATGTTCCCTACTCATATTTGCCTTGTGGATTGCAGAAAATATATGCAGAATATTCTCATTAAGGTTTTACAGATATGGTAATGAAATCATATGAGTTGGTAGTCATTAATGATGTCACAAATTTTTAATTGTGAAAATACCATTCCTCACCTTTTTTTCCATATATTTTGAAATGACTTCTCAAGAACTAGAAAACTTTTTCATTTCTAAGAAAGATTTCTTCTATGACTACTTGGACTAAGTAATCTTTTCTTATTCTTTTCTCTTTTAGTAATCTTTCTCATATTTCATTTATCATGCTGCATTAAGAACATAAAAGTGATTATTCTGCTTCTACTGAACCAGCATGACAGAATGTCATAGTTTGAAGAAGTCTCAGCAAGCATCTATCTAGTTTAGCCCATTTTCGAAACAGAATTCCCACTATAATATACTTCTAAGTAGTCATTCAGCCCCTGCTCAAAGATTTCCAATGAGGGGAAAACTACAACCTCTCAAAATAGTTCATTTCACTTTCTGATAACTTTAATTATGAAGAAAATAATTTATTATAAAATGTTGACACATTTGTTCCATTTTTTATGCTCATTATCCTGCTTCTACTTTTATCTCAAAATGCCTTGAAAATGATCTAGTTTATTTGGATCTCACTTGCAAATGCATTTTTCCTTCCTTATTTCCATCTTCTGCAAAATTGTATTGCTGTACTCCACCAGTCTTTTTCTCTGTTAGATTTGCAAATGAGTTTATATTTTAAATTTAACAGTCATGTGTCACTGATCGGGAAGAAGACAAAGTGTTTGCTGGCTCAGGTGGTTTCTGAATACTTTTGGCTGGTGTCATTGTGGTAGTGATTTTTTTCCTCTTCACCGCCCCCCCCCAAACTTTAGTTTTTATGTTATCTTTGTTTTCCTTTCATATATCCTTCTTTTTTCTTTGCCCCATTATCCCATAAACCTTGCTTTGAAATAATAATATGCAAACATGTATATACATATAGATTAGGTCTGATAGCATATGTATTATTCCAGAGCTATAGTTCTCCTCAAAGAAAGGAAAAGGGTGTTTTTTGGGTTTTTTTTGTTGATTTATGGTTGTTGTTGTCATCATCAAATCTTCAAGGAAAAGTTTGTCCCTATGATCACAAAGCATGCATTTTTATTGTTATTTTTTCTTGTTTACATTGTAAGGTTTGTGAGAAATAATGTCAGATATTTGCAGTCTCTCCGATTAGATTGTGAGCTACGTGTATATAATTCTTCTAATATTAGAAAGGATATTATGTTGGAGAAGAAGGCATTGAACTCATTTAAGAAATAAGGAAATAGTCCAGGGGTCCATAAAGATAAGAATCTGTATTGGGTGATGTATTTGGAAAGAATGATCCTCAAAGGAATATAGATTAGAGACTGTTATTGGTAGAGAGTCTAGAAACAACACTGAGAGAAAATAATGAGAATATCCTGATTCTTCCTAAAGACCCAAGTTTATTTATTGGTTTGTTGTTGTTGTTGTTTTATAGAAGGAATGAAGAATAAAGAAGTTGTTCAACAAGTATAGGAAAAGATGAACAAAAATGCACTGCACTCTAGTACAAACTAGTTCTCAGGGAAAGCCAGAATATTGAAAGAGCATGAGAGAAATGGTTCCAAAATTAAGGAATATCTATTAATTATTTAGCCTGGGTATTAGAAGTCTATGTGAAAAGCATATTTGACATGGACATTTTTCAGTGAGAGTTGAAGTGGCTAGGGATAAGAAAGTGGGTAAAAGGAGCTGGAGATGGGGTATGGTCTTCTGTATGTTAACTATCACAGATTCATTATAAAAGACTATAGAAAGTATGTATAAAAGGGCATCTGTTGATGACTGGAAAACTATTTTATGGGAAATGCTCAATTGATAAAGGCAAATGAGTAGAATGTTATGGTCTTGCAAGATAGATTTTTGGTCTGTTTGGGTGGGATACTGTCAGAAGTAGTCTGGCATTGATATGACCTATCTCAGAGTTCCTAGTATCTATAACCAAACTTAAAGAATATTTCATTGTTTGCAACATTGGTTCTGAGAATTGTTTTGACCTGAGCCTTTGAGAGAAAAATTGATTCATTTTCTTAGCAGCAACCAAAAGACTGTGATTATATAGCCATGTTTCCTACCTTATCCATTTATTCCAAGTTGCCTGAAGGCATGTAATGTAAGATATCATGTAATGGTTTCCAGATATATTATCCTGTAATTTAACTCTTCACACATTTTAAGCCTGAAGAGTTTGCTCATAATGAGCATCACTTTACTATTGGAAGAAGAGAAATTTTCTATAGCTTCTCTGTTGGTGATTTTGTTCATAAACTTAATGCTCATTAGGTCTAATAGGTGGCACTGGGTAAAATGCTTAAGAAACTAGATGCCAATCTGTTAAACATTATAAAGTATAAGCTACAGTGGGATGCACATATATTTTATTTATGAGCATATATTATTCAGGTAGCTCGGCAAAGTAATGGATTTGAGTCTTCAGGGCACCACTAGTCTCATGGGAAGAGACAGTTTAGTTAGTTTGCCACAAAGAAATATTGGTATCAACTCCAAAAGCAGTTGGATCCTCCTGGATGGAGCCGAGTTAATAATGGTACAATATAAATGAATATATTAACATATGTGTGCCTCTGCTTGAGAGCTAAACCGAAAGAGTCACTGTAAAAAAAAAAAAAAAAAGGCTCATAGAACAGAGGGAGAATTAATGAAAATTAGGACCATAAAAAAGAAAACAAGGTAATAAGATACTTGAAACCATTTATTCTTTTTATGCCATTTCAAAAAGAATATAATTAATATTCAGAGTCTTCTTCTTCTAGCCACAACAATAAAGTGATGTGGATATCATTTATGATACAGCAAAATCTGTGCATCCCATTTAACTGCAAATTCAAATAGTTTTAGAACAAAATAGATGTGATTTGGCTGATATTGTTAAAGTTTCTCAAAATAAGTAATAAGAAACATTTTGATAAAGGAATTGATACTGAGAGGATGCATTTAATGTCATTTTAAATATGTAAAAGAAGAAACTTAGTTGCAATAAAATAAACTCACTTTTTCATACTGCTTAGCTATGCACTCTCTTTCTATGGAAAGCAGTAAATATTGATTATAGGTTTAAGGCAATTAAAATAATGGACCTATGGCTGGCAACCCAAGCCAAAGAGTTCTTGGCATTCACAACATTTACCACATAAGCAATGACTGTCAAATTTAATGAGCAAACACATTTTCCAGGAATAAGCATTTAATATTCATTTGCTTCTCTTGCTTTTATAGAGCATGTGACTTATTAAATTTGTGAGTTAACACTTTTATTTTGAAAGCAACAATTTTGAATTCTCCTCTTTTCAAAATAAGACTAAAAGCACCTTTGAGAAATAAATGTGGGTTAAAACTGTTTCACAAAGAGATGTTATAAAGCAGATAAAATGAAATATCACCCCTGTCCCCACTGAAGAGCAGAGTAAGTAGTTTCTGTAATCAAAGACAATTATGCAGACTTTTTTTTTTGCATAGTTCTTAGCTATGCTTAGTTAAAGTAGCTTTATGTTAAGCCTTTGCCAAAATGACAATAATCAAAGGGAAAAAGAAGCCTTTTCTTGGAGGTACTGTACCTACAACTTCTGGAGTATAGCATTTCTACCCTACAGCTGCTATTTTTTAATCAATTGGTTCTATTGTTTGTTGAAACCAAAGACATAATCCATGTTTGCTCTCTGATGTAATGCAGGTCTGCACAGTATAAAAGGACAGAGTCTGCATGGGAACCAAGCCGTGTTTCCACAATGACAGAAGTCAGCAAAGGGATTGATGGGAGCCAGATCCAGATTTATGACACAGCAGCTACTTATGGCATGATTTCAGGAGAGCAAGGAAGAAACATTTTCCCTCACTCTTTATCCACAAAATAAACAAATAAAAAAACCTTCAGATAAGTGTCTGTTGATGCCTAAAATTCTACAAATGGGGGGGTTCATTCACTTGACATTAGGAATTGATTCAGGTTACACCCAAATCCCCATGGGATCAGTTAACACAGTAATTCATCTCTATCATCATTGTAAATGAGTTTTCAGATTTTTTCCCAGAAAGCAGGTCTTGAGAGGAAGATAACAGATCCATATCTATAGGAGAACAGGTACATATTTAAAATATCTAATGCATACACCCCCTCTCCTCCTCCCCCACACAGATAGATAGAAACAGAGAGACATCCAGCATCTAGCACAGTGTTCCTCAGGAAATTAATATCTGATTGATTGATTATCTCATTGCATGCCCTATTATACAACTGATAGCCTAAGAGTCTTTACCCAGTATTTTAATACAAATCTATCTATTTTTACATTTATCCTCTGCTATATCAACTTTTTTTTTCAAAAAATTAACTTTCTAATGAATTAATTTAGCTACCAAAACATAACTGCAGGATAGATACACTGCAGGGAAAAAGAAAATCCTAGAGAAATCTTGCAGAGACCACACTTCATTATCCTACCTAATGGAGAGGAGCTGAGGCATGGTTAATCCAAGCAGAACAGGGGATAAATGTCAAGCCATTTACACAATATCTATCCACAAAGCATTAAGACTTGCTTATGGAAGGAATAGATGGAAATTAGTCTCATTACTTTAGAGTCACACTTCATAGGAAGCACAAAGCCATTACTAGTCAGGCTATAATTTACGTTTCTAGATGAATCTCCTAAAAATTATGTTATTCCCATTGATCCAGATAAATTGTCCTATTTACCTAAAACTTGTGCATTCCTTTCTTTGTATTTTTAAACTTTTCCTTATATGGTCTTTGAGGAAAATATAGATTCTTGAATAGTAGAGTAGCCTAAACTCTGGCATTCTTTGCCATGCAGGAAATGTTCAGATTGAGTATAGTTCCTGTGATAAGTTGTGTTAATTTTCAAAAGAGCAGGCAAACTGGGAATAAGTTCATCACAAAAGATACATAAAAAATTATCTTTTTGCTTTTGGCAACCCATGGAATAAGTAAAAGTCCAAAAAAGGAACTAAATTTGTATTTAATAAAAAAATTCATTTTTTGTTATTTCTTTCTCTTTGGATAGAGACTAGTTTGTATTTAACACCACAAAAAATACAGAAGAGTACACTCATAAGAAAGAAGAAGCATGCATCCAGCAACAGTACTCAGAAAACTAAAGAAAAGTGGTACCTACAGCAATCAATCAAAAAACACACTTATTAAGTACCTAAATTATACTCTCTGGGCTAGCTCTCTGGAGGACCTCAGGATCAGTCAGAGTCAGTATCAATCAAAGTCCTTGGTCTTTAGGGGGAGAAGTGAAGGAGGCAGGCAAGCTGCCACATGACTTGCCTAACATGAATCCTGGATTCTGGAGTCCAGAAGACTCTCTCTTCCTTGTCCTGAGCCCAATGACCCTGACCTCTCTCCCTCAGCCCTCCAATCCTTGCCTAGATTACTTCACCACCATACATTCAGCAAGCACCAATGGTGAGGAGAGCCAGCACATCACCATCTCATCTAAATATATGTATATAGAACCATTATCTCACAACGAGCAAGTAATTAGCCTTACATGTTCTGCAGTCTCAGATATAAGTACAACTTTTCAGAGTTTCAGCCCTCTACATTAAATTGTGCCAGACTTTGTTCCAAGTATTAGAGGAAAAAACAGAGTACCTACCCTCAAAGAACTCAAAATCTAATGAAGACAATAAACAAAAGGAAGTTGAAAAGTAGTAGATGAAGCAGATATTTCAATGATAAGATTCCTGAGGGCATGATGGAATAGACCAAAGAAATCCAGAAGAGCGCAGCTGGTGGGAAATGATGTTGGATTCATTTTTTAAATGAATGTTTTTCAAATTTAAGTCTCCTTGAATCAATAATAAAGGCAGAAGCTACAGATATAATGTGAAGTATACGGATAATTCAATATTATTAAATGATAAGATTTTCCAACTATGAGGTCCACAGGGGACAAGTCCTAAGGAGTGTAGTTCTTAGAAAATTGACACCTCTGTGTCTGTGGAAAATGTGTGTGTGTGTGTGTGTGTGTGTGTGTGTGTGTGTGTGTGTGTATGTGTGTGTTTAACATGGGGACACTGTCCTAGATGAAGCAAGGTACATCTCAACAAAAGTCATTTGAATTAGGGATTGAGACTGGTGAAAAATACATTTTCTAATTCAGGAGGAAGTGCAGGGTAACACTAATAAGTATTAAGTATAAGTGTCTGAGACTGGATATGAACTGAAATCCTCCTTGACTCCAGGGACAGTAGTCTATCCCCTGTACACTTATTTGTTCCCCAAGCATTTCTAAATGAATATTACAAGACAAGTGAAATTGAACAAATGTTTTATGAGGCAAAATACTCCATGGGGAACAACAAAAGAAGAAAGCCACAAAAGGATGTTCCCTAGAATCATGAAAGCAGAACTGATGGTCTTGACTTGCAGTAAACAATAACAACAATAATAACAACAATAACAAGATAGAATATAAAAATAGTAATTTAAAATTATTAATCTTTCAATCAAAACAAAATAAATCAAATCTTATAATAGGCTGAAGGGAAACAAATAGCAAGAATGTTAAAACAAAACAATTTCTAAACATGCAAAACATACTTATCTCAAAGCAGAATATAGAGAAACAAATGACAAATTGCACATTGCCCAGAAGAACAAGAAAAACTTTAAATGTGAAAACAATAAATTTCAATTTCTCTCATCTTCAAGATCAAATATAAAATTCTATTTGACTTTTTAAAGTCCTCTGAGACTTAGTCCCTTGACCAGGAGAAAAATTTTCAAATATAAAGAAAATAAAAATTTTAATAGCACAAAGCTAATCTAAATCCAAATAAAACCTCAGAAGGGAATGAAATAATATCTTTTGAAGAAGAAAGCAACTCAAGAAATAATTCAAGAAGTATATTCTGTTGAAAATATACAACCTCTCAAGATTTTTTATTTAAAATTTGAATTTTCCTACATTTTAACAAACTATCAATAATACAATAAATCAATCCTTCATTTTTAATGTTTGCTTATTTTTGAGGCAATGAAAATTTAACAATTGGTTTTCTAAAGTCAGTGCAAGGTAGCTTCAGCATTCTTCTGACAAAGTAACATAATTGGCAAAACTCAGTGTTGTATAGTTCTGGTTAGCTTTCTGGAGGTCTAAGTACCACCCTTGTTTTCAGCAGAATAATCACCATGAGAATAGTCAAGGATAAAATCCACCATCTTTATTATCTCCTTCACAGTCAGTCTCCTTTGCCTAGGGTCCAGGCTAGCTTTCTGGGGGCCCTCCAGAATCGGTCTTAGTTTCAGTGCAGAAGGCAGGAGAGGCATCAGGACAGCTTCTATCTTGAAGTCTGTGTCTGTCTGAGTTTGTTCCAGTTTATATACTCTATTACAATTACATCATTACAATATGCTGAGTATAAAGCAATCATTATATCACTAGGGAACCATTATTTGTTATAAGATTAAATCAATTATACTGAACTAAAGAATTCATATGCTAAACTAGGCAACTATTGTCTTATCAATTCCATTGAGCTAACACCTTGTTGTAGGATTAAATCAATCATACTGAGTTCCTGCCCTTTACATCTTTTGTTTTAGAACATAGGTGGTCTCACCCTCCTAGACTTCTCAGGGAGTTGAGAACCCCCAAAAGGAGGTGATCACACCCTCCCTGACTTCTGAGAAAGGTGGGGTTAAAACACCAAAAAGGACGTGATCATGCCCTCTCTGACATGTCAGGAAGGGAGGTGAAAACATCAAAAGTAAATGGGGAGTCACACCAGATTAGTGGGTTTCTGTAGGGTCTCACTTGAAACAGGTATACATAAATCCATCAGCATAGACGGATAGACTATGTCAGTCTGGTTTCCTCCAGAAAGCTAACCAGAACCTTACATTTTGGCACCCAAACATGGACTAAGGACCTATATCCTGACTTAGAAATAGGGTAAGTTCAAAAATAGACAAGCAGACTACTGTGTTTATACCCCAAAGAGATACTAAAGAAGGGAAAGGGACCTGTATGTTTGTGGCAGCCCTATTTGTAGAGGCTAGAAACTGGAAAATGAATGGATGCCCATCAATTGGATAATAGTTGGGTAAATTGTGGTATATGAATGTTATGGAATATTATTGTTCTGTAAGAAATGATCAGCAAGATGAATACAGAGAGGCTTGGAGAGACTTTACATGAACTGATGATGCTAAGTGAAATGAGCAGAAGCAGGAGATCATTATATACTTCAACAACGATATTGTATGAGGATGTATTCTGGTAGAAGTGTGTTAGAATCCTTACAAAGTGATGTCAGTTGCCTAATTTAGCATGATACTTAGCAAATTCTCTAGATCACTAATGTATTTAAGTACTCATTGGAGTTCACACTTTTGGGAGATTCATAAGTCAGTATTCAGTATGAGATTGACAAGTCAGAAACCCACATTCCCACTCTCTCGGAGGAGGAGTCAACCTTTTACATGGAGCATAAAAAGAGCTTTAGGGAATCAGTCAGGTCAGTTTAGAAGAAACCCATTCTCAGAGGCAGAACCAGATTCATTCATCCCATCTCATGCCACCATGGTGACAGGCTCTCCTCCTTCGCTTCTCCACTGAAAGGTAGGCCTTTAAGAAAGCTACCTGGGCCCCAAGGAAAGAGACAAGACTTGGAAGGAGAAAATAAACCTTTGGATTTTATCAGCTGGCTGCATTTGGAGTGATTATTACTTGGAATGGAAACTAAGGCTGCTTCCAGAAAACCTCCCCAAGAAACATGCCCAGAGAGAACCATTATATTATATAAAAGAAAAAGAACACCACATAAGTGGCTTTCTTTAACAAAGAGATCTAATTCAGTTCCAATTGATCAATGATTGACAGAAGTAGGTATACCCAAACAAAGAACACTGGGAAATTAATGCAAACTGTTTTCATTTTTGTTTTTCTTCCCAGGTTATTTTTACCTTCTGAATCCAATTCTTCCTGCGCAACAAGAGAACTGTTTGGTTTTGCACACATATATTGTATCTAGGATTTACTGTGACATATTTAACATATTTAGGACTGCTTGCCATCTGGGGGAGGGGGTGGAGGGAGGGAGGGGAAAAGTCAGAACAGAAGTTAGTGCAAGGGATAATGTTGTAAAAAATTACCCAGGCATGGTTTCTGTCAATAAAAAAGTTATAATTATAAAACACTACAAATACTTTTTATGTGAATAAATATAGATCTAAATAATTGGAAAAATTAAAAAAATAGACAAGCAGGAAACATTGTTAAGCATTAACTAGTGTTTCACCTGAAATGGGGCAAATGCTTAGAAAAAAAACTTTCCCCACCCTAAGGGAAGTGTATAGCGTACATAGTTAAGTTAATAAAAAACCAAGGTTTGATTGTAACTGGGAAGGAGATCATTATAGTCTTCAAAACATTAAAATACACATCTCCTTGGTTCCCTAAGGAAGAAGTTAGCAACCAGGCAATCCATCAATACCACTGCTAGATCTATATCCCAAAGAGATCATAACAAAGATTAAAAAAAAAACCATATGTTCAAAAAAGTTTGTAGCAGTTCTCTTTCTGGTGTCAAAGAATTGGAAATTGAGTGGATCCTTACAAATTGGGGAATGGATTACACATCAAGAAATGATGAGCAGGTGAATTTAAGAAAAATCTGGAAAGACTTACATGAACTGTGATGCTAAGTGAATTTACATGAACTGTGATGCTAAGTGAAATGAGCACATTCAGGAGAATATTGCATACTGTAACAGCAACCTTGTGGGATGATCAACTTTGATAGATAAACTTTGCTCATTTTAGGATTAAAATGATCTAAAACAATCACAAAAGACACATGATGGAAAACATTGATCCATGTCCAGAGAAAGAATTATGGAGCCTGAATGCAATTTAATACATACTGTTTCTCATTTATTGTTGTTGTTTTTGCTTTCTCTATAGTTTTTTTTTCTGATTCTTCTTTCACAACATGACTCATGAAACATGTTTAATATGATTGTACATGTATTGGCCTGTGTCATTTTGTTTGCCATCGTGGGAAGAGGGAAGGGAAGAGAGAGAGAAAATGGAAATAATAATCTTATAAAAATAAATTTGTTTGGCCATTTTTGCTATAAAGATGTATAAAGAATACATGCATACCTTGTTCTAGAAAATAGAGGTGGAAAGGACATTGTACCAGAATAAGGGTAAAGTGGGAGTACTACATCTCATGAAGAAGCAAAGGAAACCTATTTATTATATCTGAGAGAAAGAATGGAGGGGAATGAATATAGTGGGCATCTTATTACCATCAGAACTGGCTTTAAGAAAAAAAATTTAGACATATTCAATTTATGGTGAAGCTTCTCCCACCTCATTGAAAAGTGAGAAGGGAAAAGTGAAATGGGAAGGAATAAGTTAAGTGGAAGGGAATACAGAAACTGTGAGGGAAAGGAGTAAGATAGAGGGATGAACTCTAAGGCGGGGAGAGGGATACTAAAAAGGGAGGGCTGTGAGAAGCAAGTGGTGTTCACAAGTTTAATACTGGGAAGGGGGTGAAGGGGAAAGAAGGGAGAAAAGCATAAACAGGGACTAACAAGATGGCAAGTAACACAGAATTGGTAATTTTACCCATAAATGTGAACGGGGTAAACTCCCCCATAAAGAGCAAGCGGTTAGCAGAATGGATTAAAAGCCAGAATCCTACAATATGTTGTTTACAAGAAACACACCTGAAGCAGAATGATACATGCAGAGTAAACGTAAAAGGTTGGAGCAGAATCTACTATGCTTCAGGTGAAGTCCAAAAAGCAGGGGTATCCATCCTAATCTCAGATCAAACAAAATCAAAAATTGATCTAATTAAAATAGGTAAGGAAGGGCACTATATCTTGCTAAAAGATAGCATAGATAATGAAGCAATATCAATATTAAACATATATGCACCAAGTGATGTAGCATCTAAATTCTTAAAAGAGAAATGAAGAGAGCTGCAAGAAGAAATAGACAGCAAAACTATAATAGTGGGAGATCTCAACATTGCACTCTCAGAATTAGATAAATCAAACCACAAAATAAATAAGAAAGAAGTCAAAGAGGTAAATAGAATACTAGAAAAGTTAGATACGATAGATCTCTGGAGAAAACGAAATGGAGATAGAAAGGAGTACACTTTTTTTCAGCAGTTCATGGAACCTATACAAAAATTGACCATATTATTAGGACATAAATATCTCAAACTTAAATGCAGTAAGGCAGAAATAGTAAATGCATGCTTTTCAGACTACGATGCAATGAAAATTACATTCAACAAAAAGCCAGGGGAAAGTAGACCAAAAAATAATTGGAAACTAAATAATCTCATACTAAAGAATCATTGGGTGAAACAGCAAATCATAGACATAATTAATAACTTCACCCAAGAAAACGACAATAATAAGACATCATACCAAAATGTGTGGGATGCCTCCAAATCAGTACTAAGGGGAAATTTCATATCTCTAGAGGCCTACCTGCATAAAATAGAGAAAGAGAAGGTCAATGAACTGGGCTTGCAACTAAAAATGCTAGAAAAGGAACAAATTAAAAACCCCCAGTCAAACACTAAACTTGAAATACTAAAAATAAAAGGAGAAATCAATAAAATTGAAAGTAAAAAAACTATTGAATTAATTAATCAAACTAAGAGTTGATTCTATGAAAAAAACAACAAAATAGGCAAGCCCTTAGTACATCTGATTTAAAAAAGGAAAGAAGAAAATCAAATTGTTAGTCTTAAAAATGAAAAGGGAGAACTCACCACTAACAAAGAGGAAATTAGAGCAATAATGAGGAGTTACTTTGCCCAACTTTATGCCAAAAAATTCAACAACTTAAATGAAATGGTAGAATACCTTCAAAAATATAGCTTGCCCAGACTAACAGAGGAAAAAGTAAATATCCTAAACAGTCCCATCTCAGAAAAAGTAATAGAACAAGCTATTAATCAACTCCCTAAGAAAAAATCCCCAGGACCAGATGGATTTACATGTGAATTCTACAAAACATTTAAAGAGCAATTAACTCCAATGCTATATAAACTATTTGAAAAAATAGGGATTGAAGGAGTCCTACCAAACACCTTTTACGTCACAGACATGGTACTGATACCTAAACCAGGTAGGCTGAAAACAGAGAAAGAAAATTATAGACCAATCTCCCTAATGAATAATTGATTGCTGTATTAAATAAGATATTAGCAAAAAGATTACAGAAAATCATCCTCAGAATAATACACTATGTCCAAATAGGATTTATACCAGGAATGCAGGGCTGGTTCAATATTAGGAAAATTATTAGCATAATCAACTATATCAATAATCAAACTAATAAAAACCATATGATCATCTCAATAGATGAAGAAAAAAGCATTTGATAAAATCCAACATCCATTCCTAATAAAAACACTTGAGCGTATAGGAATAAATGGACTTTTCCTTAAAATAGTCAGGAGCATATATTTAAAACTATCAGTAAGCATCATATGCAATGGGGAAAAACTGGAATCTTTCCCAGTAAGATCTGGAGTGAAGGAAGGTTGCCCACTATCACCATTATTATTCAGTATTGTATTAGAAACACTAGCCTCGGCAATAAGAGTCATGAGATTAAAGTAATTAGAGTAGGCAATGAGGAAACCAAACTATCACTCTTTGCAGATGATATGATGATATACTTAGAGAACCCCAGAGATTCTATTAAAAAGCTATTAGAAATAATTCATAATTTTAGCAAAGTAGCAGGATACAAAATAAATCCTCATAAATCCTCAGCATTTTTATACATCACCAACAAAATCCAACAGCAAGAGATACAAAGAGAAATTCATTCAAAATAACTGTCGACAGCATAAAATATTTGGGAATTTATCTACCAAAGGAAAGTCAGGAATTATATGAGCAAAATTACAAAAAACTTTCCACACAAATAAAGTCAGACTTAAATAATTGGAAAAATATTAAGTGCTCTTGGATAGTTTGAACGAATATAATAAAGATGACAACACTCCCTAAACTAAGTGCTATAGCTTAGTGCTATAGCAATCAGACTTCCAAGAAAATATTTTAATGATCTAGAAAAAATAACAACAAAATTCATATGGAACAATAAAAGGTCGAGAATCTCAAGGGAATTAATGAAAAAAAAATCAAATGAAGGTGGCCTGGCTGTACCTGATCTAAAATTATATTATAAAGCAGCAGTCACCAAAACCATTTGGTATTGGCTAAGAAATAGATTAGTTGTTCAGTGGAATAGGTTAGATTCTTAAGACAGAATAGTCAACTATAGCAATCTAGTGTTTCACAAACCCAAAGATCCTAACTTTTGGGATAAGAATTCATTATTTGATAAAACCTGGATAATTGGATATTAGTATGGCAGAAATTAGGCATGGACCCACACTTAACATCATATACCAAGATAAGATCAAAATTGGTCCATGATTTAGGCATAAAGAACGAGTTTATAAATAAATTAGAGGCACATAGTACAGTTTACCTCTCAGACTTGTGGAGGAGAAAGAAATTTTTGACCAAAAATGAACTAGAGAGCATTACTGATCACAAAATAGAAAATTTTGAATTTATCAAATTAAAAAGCCTTTGTACAAATAAAACTAATGCAAACTAGATTAGAAGGGAAACAACAAACTGGGAAAACATCTTCACAGCTAGAGGTTCTGATAAAGGCCTCATTTCCAAAATGTATAGAGAATTGACTCTAATTTATAAGAAATCAAGCCATTCTCCAATTGATAAGTGGTCAAAGGATATGAACAGACAATTTTCAGATGATGAAATTGAAACTATTACCACTCATATGAAAGAGTGTTCCAAATCCTTATTGATCAGAGAAATGCAAATTAAGACAACTCTGAGTTCCCACTACACACCTGTCAGATTGGCTGAGATGACAGGAAAAAATAGTGATGAATGTTGGAGGGGATGCAGGAAAACTGGGATACTGATGCATTGTTGGAGGAGTTGTGAATGAATCCAACCATTCTGGAGAGCAATCTGGAATTATGTCCCAAAAGTTATCAACCTGTGCATACTCTTTGATGTAGCAGTGTTACTTCTGGGCTTATATCCCAAAGAAATACTAAAGAAGAGGAAGGGACCTGTATGTGCCAAAATGTTTGTGGCAGCCCTGTTCGTAGTGGCTGGAAACTGGAAAATGAATGGATGCCCATCAATTGGAGAATGGTTGGGTAAATTGTGGTATATGAATGGTATGAAATATTATTGTTCTGTAAGAAATGACCAGCAGGATGAATACAAAGAGGCTTGGAGAGACTTACATGAACTGATGCTTAGTGAAATGAGCAGAACCAGGAGATCATTACATACTTCAACAACGATACTGTATGAAGATGTATTCTGATGGAAGTGGACTTCTTTGACAAAGAGACCTAACTCAGTTTCAATTGATCAACAATAGACAGAAGTAGCTACACCCAAAGAAAGAACACTGGGAAATGAATGTAAATTATTTGCATTTTTGTTTTTCTTCCCCGGTTATTTTTACCTTTTGAATCCAATTCTTCCTGTGCAACCAGAGAACTGTTCGGTTCTGCATACATATATTGTATCTCGCATACACCGCAACATATTTAACATAGATGGGACTGCTTGCCCTTTAGGTGAGGTGGTGGAGGGAGGGAAAGGAAAAATCGGAACAGAAGTGAATGCAGGGGATAATGTTGTAAAAATCACTCTGGCATGGCTTCTGTCAATAAAAAAAGTTATTATAAAAAGTAAGAATAATTATCAATTGATTAAAATATTTGGAATCTATCTGTTAAGGAAAAGTCAGGAATATATGAGCAAAACTGCAAAACACTTTCTTTTTTCTTTTTTTTAGTATTAACTCTGAGGATTTATTGCACTGCTTTGGAGGAAGTGAGGGGTTTTGGATGGTGATGGAGGGGATGAAGATAGAAATGGTTAAGGAGGAAGGGAAAGGGAAGGGAGGAGAGAGGAGTCATCGCTTGACTTTTGAGTCTTCTTTGATTTTCCATATCATCAGTTCCATACAAGAACTGGCATCTTCACTTGAATCATGGCCTTCCACATTGTCCTGGATAATACGGTTGAGGTAGTCAGCCATCAGCATCTGTAGTGCTCTTTTATGGGGAGCCCAAGGCAGTGAGGGAAGACCACTGATGTGTCTACTACTGTGGTGTGAATAAGCTTGAGAGCAAATAAGTCATTTTCTAAGCTGTGTCCTATCAAGATGGTGTCTGAACTGAACATGTTCAACAATGATACCTGGACATCCCAAAGGGTTATACATACATTCTGCAAGTCTTCTTCTGTCAGAGAGGACTGGCGAGACTTAAATGAACTGATGCTAAGTGAAACGAGCAGAACCAGGAGATCATTATATACCTCAACAACGATATTGTTTGAGGATATATTCTGATGGAAGTGGATCTCTTCGATAAAGAGAGTTAATTCAGATCAAAGATGGACAGAAGCAACTACACCCAAAGAAACAACACTGGGAAATGAATATAAACTGCCTGCATTTTTGTTTTTCTTCCTGGGTTATTTCTACCTTCTGAATTCAACTCTCCCTGTGCAACAAGAAAACTGTTCAGTTTTGCACACATATATTGTATCTAGGATATACTGTAACCTATTCAACATGTAAAGGACTGCTTGCCATCTAGGGGTGGGGGTGGAGGGAGGGAGGGAGGGGAAAAATCGGAACAGAAGTGAATGCAAGGGATGATGCTGTAAAAAAATTACCCTGGCATGGGTTCTATCAATACAAAGTTATTTTTAAAAAGTCTTCCTCTGAAAACCTCGTGTTGTTATCCACAACTTTGTTGTCTGGTTTCACAAATGTGTCATAGATAACTTTCAGATCAGAGTTGATCACAGTTATTTTTGTTAGCTCCAGGCCTTGTTTGGTATAACACATCTCACAATCGAGGGCATACATTCCTTGATATCCATCTGTAGAGGGAAGTTTTTCAAAGGTTTTCACAAACCTTTCAAGGTTGTCTTTATGGCCATCTCTGCAAAACATTTTCAACCTAAATAGAGTCAGTTCTAAACAATTGGAAAAATGTAAGTACCTTTCAACAGGTCAAGGGAATCTAATAAAGATAACAACATTACCTAAACTAATCTGTTTATTTTGTGCTATATCAATCAAACTCCTAAGAAACTATTTTACAGACCTAGAAAAAAATAACAACACAATTCTTTTGGGAGAAAAAATGTTCAAGAATTTAAAGAAATGCAAATGAAAGTGCCCTAACTATATCAGATCTAAAACTATATTATAAAGCAGTGGTCATCAAAACCACTTGGTACTGGCTAAGAAATAGCGTAGTCAAATAAGCGGAATAAGTTATGTTCACAGGAAAAAAATAGTCAATGATTAAACTAATCTAGTGTTTGACAAACCCAAAGACCCCAGCTTTGGGGATAAGAATTTACTATTTGACAAAATTTAATTTTAAAGAATTAAATAATCAACAAATTAGAAAAAATTGGATAGTTTACCTCTTAAATCTTTAGAGGAGGAAGGAATTTGTGACCAAAGAAGAAATAGATATCTATATTGATCACAAAATGGATAATTTTGATTATATTAAGTTAAAAAGATTATGGACAAACAAAATTAATGCAGACAATATTAGAAGGGAAGCAATAAACTGTGAACATTTGTACATACACAGGTTCTCCTAAAGGCCTCATTTCTAAAATATATAAAGAATTGACTCAAATTTAAAAGAATTCAAGCCATTCTCCAATTGATAAATGGTCAAAGGATATGAACAATTTTCAGATGAAGAAATTGAAACTATTTCTAGTCATATGAAAAGATGCTCTAAATTACTATGGATTAGACAAATGCAAAATGTTAGTCTCAAAAATGAAAAGAGAGAATTATCCTCTAATGAAGAAGAGTTATTTTGCCAAACTTTATGCCAATAAATTTTACAACCTAAGCGAAATGGAAGAATATATAAAAAATGTAGATTGCTCAGATTAACAGCAGAGGAAATAAATTTCTTATGTAGTCCCATTTTAGAAAAAGAAATACAAGCTATTAATCAACTATGTAAAAAAAATCCTCAGGACCAGATGGATTTACATGTGAATTCTACAAAACATTTAAAGAACAATTAATTCCAATACTATATAAACTTTTTGAAAAAATAGGGAATGAAGGACTCTTACCAAATTCCTTTTATGACTCAGACATGGTACTGATACCTAAACCAGGTAGGTTGAAAACAAAGAAAGAAAATTATAGACCAATTTCCCTAACGAATATTGATGCTAAAATCTTAAATAAAATATTAGCAAAAAAGACTACAGAAAATCATCCCCAGTATAATACACCACGATCAAGTAGGATTTATACCAGGAATGCAGGGGTGGTTCAATATTAGGAAAACTATCAGTATAATTGGCCATATTAATAACCAAATTAACAAAAACCATATGATCATCTCAACAGATGCAGAAAAAGTATTCGATAAAATCCAACATCCATTCCTATTAAAAACACTTGAGAGTGTAGGAATAAATGGACTTTTCCTTAAAATAATCAGTAACATCTATTTAGAACCATCAGTAAACATCATATGTAATGGGGACAAACTGCAACCATTCCCAATACGATCAGGAGTGAAACAAGTTGCTCACTATCACTGTTACTATTCAATATTGTGTTAGAAATACTAGCTTTGGCAATAAGAGGTGAGAAAGAGATTAAAGGAATTAGAGTAGCCAACGAGGAACCAAATTATCACTCTATGATATGATGGTATACTTAGAAAACCCAAGCGACTCTACTAAAAAATTTATTAGAAATAACCCACACCTTTAGCAAAGTTGCAGGATACAAAATAAACCCACATAAGTCATCAGCATTCTAACATATCACTACAAAATTCAACAGTTAGAGTTACAAAGAGAAATTCCATTTAAAGTAACTACTGATAGTATTAAATATTTGGGAGTCTATTTGCCAAAGGAAAATCGGAAAATAGAGAAAGAAAATTATAGACCAATTTCCCTAATGAATATTGATGCAAAAATCTTAAATACAATATTAGAAAAGAGTTTACAGAAAGTCATCTTTTGCTTTTGTGCTATTTTTTTTAATAGATTGAGATCTGCTTTTAGGGCAAAGGGGAGATTGCCCAAGCGTGTCCAGGTACCACAATATTCTGCAGTTTAGCCACTCACTATTTTCCCTTTATAGTTGTATTGGATGTCTATAGCTAATTTGCTGATCTACTGGCTTGCAACCAGGGCAGAATAGCAAACACTTCTGTAGATTCCCAACATGTGCAACCCACACTTCCCTGAAACTCTGCATTATCTGCTCTATGGTACCTGTGCTGTGATGCCTGTGTCTGCCTCACTTCCCTCCATGCCAGATGGAAACAGACCTTTTCTGAAGATCTTCCAAATTATTTTCTGCTGGAAATCTGTTGTACTTCCTATATTTGTGGGTTCTGTCACTTCAAACCCTATTCAGAGACTTGATTTGCTGTTTTGCTATTAATTTGATGAATATCAGAACAGCTCAAAAAAAAATGTTTTTTTTCTCCCTCATCTTGGCTCCATCCCCTCTTTTGAGCTTTTTGGCTTTTTTACCAATTTGTTGATTTTTTTTCCATAATTCTCCTACATAACTTTCATTTATTTTCACAATTTTTTCTACCTCTCTTATTTGATTTTTAAAATCTTTATTGTGCTTTTCCAAGAAGGCTCTTTGAATTTGAAAACAATTTATACCCTGCCCTGAAATTTCACATGGAGACAATTTGACCCTGTTATCTCTTCTGTTTGTATTTTGATCTTTCTTGTAACTGTCTATGCTTAGGGCTTTTTTTGTTTCTTGTTTTTTGCCAATCTTTAAAATTTAGCTTTGTTCCTGATGCATGGGGATGCTTTGATCAGTCTCTAATGCCAGAGACCAAAGGCCTGGTGATTGCCTTTTTTCCATGCAAGTATTTGAGATCATGGTGGCTTGCCCACTTCACTGATGTTGCCCAGCCTAGTCAAGACTGTTCTGCCCTATGTTCCAGTGCTAGCAATTTACCTACTGTGCTGGAACTAGAGGCTTCACACATTTTATGCTGTGCTACTAGCCTGCTGGGCCAGAACAAAGGGGCTTCAGATGTTGATCTGTACTGTGTCTAAGAGGCTCCTGCTGATTTGCTCAGACTCTTTCTGCTCTGGGTTATGTTTCCCTTTAACCTAGTGAGAAAGACCCTTTCAAAAATCTTTCTAAGTAAACTTGAGTTGCAAAAATTATTTCACTCTATTTTTTTGTGTATTATGTTGCTCTAGAATTCATTTAAAGGTTTGAATTAATGTTGTTTTTCAGGGAAACTAGAGAGAGCTCAGAAAACTTCTTGACCTGCCATCTTGGCTCTGTCTTCATGGAGTTTATCATCTAATAGTCTAGGAAAGAGGCTCTGAAAACCTCAACTAGAGTGGGAGTTAGGGTTTGGGAGGAGGAGGAATATTTAACTATTTTGCTCAACAGAATTTCCATAACAATTTTGAGGATCCCATGATGGAAAATGCTATTCACCTATAAAGACAGCACTGAGTTCAGATTGGATCATATTTTAAAAGTGTATTTTTTTTTGCTTTTTTTTTTGGAACTGGATAAAATGGAAATATGTTTTGAACTATTTGTCATATATTGTAATTATAATGTTCCTTGCCTTCTCTATAGGTGGGAGAGGGGCTGGAGGGAGAGAAAGAACTTGAAACTGAAAATAAAAAATAAACGTCGAAAAATAATTTTTTTTCTTTAAAAGGATTATAATTAAACCCATGGGAGATGAAAAATTCACTGAGTCAAAAAGTGTATGTATGAAAGAGAAGCCCAGAAGTGTGCCTTGGGATAAATATACATTTTGGCAGCTTGAAATTGTTGAAAATTCAATAAAAGAGATGGAAATGGGACAGTCATATATGCAACAGAATCAAGAGGGAGCATTGCCAGGAAGGCACAGAGAGGTAAGGATATCCAGGAAAGACTGATTAACAATGTTAGTTAGCTATTATGGAAATTTAAAATAGGATGAGTTTTGATAATAGATACTTAAATTAGCATTTTAAAGACAATTGTTACTTGTGAAAGACACATTTTAGTTGAGTGGTGAGATCAGGAGTCAAAGAGCAGAGGGTGAGAAGAGAGTGAAAGCTGACAAAGTTAGCACAGCAAATATAGACAGCATTTAAAGGAATCTTGATAAAAAAGAAAAATGATAACCAGAGTAATTGCTTGAGTGAATGGTAGAGTTTCACAAGAATTTTTGCAGGATGGAGAAAGAATTCCATACATTTGTTTTTTAAGCATCAGAGAATTAGATAGAGATTAAAGTATAGAAGAGGGATGCTAGATATTATGAGGAAGGTGGAATCAAGAGTATGGAAAATTTGTCATTCATGAAGAGGACTCTCTCTTCTTTATACAATAGAGTAAAGCAAGAGACATCTATGTAAGATGCCATGTGATACTGAAATGAAGTGGAATGGAGAAGACAGAAATCATGGCAAATTATTTTTTCAATAATTTATTGTTATGGGTAAAATTTACAAAAGGAGTAAACAGAGGTGGCAATTCTCTGAGTAAGATATGATTTATTATAAAGGTCATGTTGCCTGTCAATAAACAAGTCAGTGGCTTGCATTCTTTAATGCATGTTTCTGAGCAAAAGAACAATTCCTTTTACATAGGTTTTGGAGTACACTGAAAAGAGAACAGACCAAGGTGGATGTCATCATAGGATAAAAGACAATGTGATTGGATACATAGATGAGACACAAGGAACAATATGATTATACACTAACAACAACCTCCTTCCTTTCTGGCTGTCAAGTGCAAGATAACAAATTGGACATCCTTGAAGGATAACTGAGTGGCATAAATATATTAGACTTAATTCCCTTGGGGTAACATGTATCCTCCAAGGTCAGTTAAATTCCCTAAGACAAAAATAGATAAATCATTATCAGGAGAGCTGAATTTTTATAAAGCTTTTTTATTTTAATAACATATGCATAGATAATTTTCATTCACCCTTGCAAAACCTTATATTCCAATTTTTTTCTCACTCTCCTTATCCTCACTCCCTCCCCTAAAGAGAAGTAATGCAATATATGTTAATCATGTACAATTATTCTATAAATATTTCCACAATTATCATGCTGCACAAGGAAAAGGGAAAAATGAGGAAGAAAACAAAATGCAAGCAAAAACAACAAAAATGATCCACACTCAGCCCTTACAATCCTCTCTCTGGTGCAGGTGAGGAGCTGAATTTTTTTACCTTAATTTATTACAGAACCTATATTTAGAGATTAAAAAAAACATGACTTATGCAGTTACAGGACAAAATAATTAATAATAAATAGAATCAATAACAAGTTGAAAGATGCAAGGGAGGTGTTATGGAAAAATTGAGTAGAAAAATGCTGGAAAAGTCAGTGCAAGAAGTAGAAAAATATTTATTAGTTAATGAAATGTCTTGCCAGAATTAAACACAAGTCAGATTAGAAAACATAAATTTGTAATGAATTTATCTAGCATAGTTGTGTAGCATTCCTTTTTCTCTATTCAACATGTGAGAATAGGAAAAGGAAGCAGGCATTTGGCCAGTTCTCAACAATGATACAACAAAGTCAAAGATACTCTGGATCAGAACTGAGCTAGCTAAAGCATGAGATGCTTAAATAGTACAAGGGATAAAACACTGGTCCTGGGATGAGGAAGACCTGAGTTCAAATCCACTCTCAGATATCTACTAGCAGTATGAACTTGGGCAATTCACATAAGCCTGTTTGCTCCAATTTCTTATCTATTAAATGAATAAGAAAAGGAAGTGACAAATAATTCCAGAATTTTTGCCAAGAAAACCATAAATGTGGTCATGGAGAGTCACATACAACTTAAATGACTCAACAACAAACTTGAAGTTTGAGATTGGGAATGAGAAAGTGGTATTAAGCATTATCATTTGAATTAAGAATTTCTTAAGCATCTTTTTGTAATAGAACTATTAGATAGGAGTTACCAGGAAGGAGTTATCTTTTAATTATGAGGAAGAACTTTATAACAATTACAGCTTTTCAAAAGAAAATTGGCCTTTTCCAACTTCAAAAAAAAAAAAGATATTAGGTAAACATTTGTCAAGGATACTGTTGCAGGGATTTATAGGCAGTACAAACTGGGATTCAGCTAACAAAAGTGAAATATCGAGAGAGTAGGTGAGAAGTTGCTTTCTTACTCAAAATCTGTATGAATTACTGGAAAAAAGTAAGGGAGAACATGGAGGCAACAGTGAATTTAAAGATACCTATTAGACTTATCTACTTAAGATACTTTAATCATGCAATTAATAAACATTTGATATACTACACCTACTGTTTCCAGGATTTCTGTACTAGTTCCTGGGGATACAAACACAATCTTTGCCACAAAGGAATTTTCCTTGGGGGAAAGTTTGTATATAACAATAAGTATTGTAGCTTATGGTCTTCTAGTGTTACATATGTAACATTATAAAATTTGGACAAAAGATATTTAGTAAATTATAAAACAGAAATTTTATGTATTAGTTTTTCCTGTCTTGTAAGTAAATAAATAATTGTGATTGTTAAATTAAATCACATATATATTTTCATATATATGTGATTTAATTTCACATACAAAGCATAGGAAAGATTAATACATTAACAATTTAACTATATACATAAAAATAAAGTAATATATAAAGATATGTATTATTTTCCCACCCTTTATTTGTGAATAAAGAGTTGTGACTCACTATAAATGTGTGATTTAAATTACTTCAATCTTTAAAAAGTGAGAACTTTACCTATATACATCACCATTCATTTTTTTCTTTTCTTATGAAATTTTTCATATCCTTTCATACATTATTCATAAGAACTGTAGCTAACTTGGGAAGTTTCTTCTTTCGTATCTCTTGATATTCATAGTATATCACTCTGTGAATTGAAAATATTTCAGGATAAGTAAAAAGGAAATATTTGAATGATTTGACAACAGTTGAATTATTTCATCAATTAATAAACATTAATAAAGCACCTACTGTGTATTAAATAACTGCATTAGTAATAAGATTATGTAATTGTATGTATCACTAAAAAACAAAAAAGGAAAAAATATATCTAATAGGTGACACCACAGGCACACAAATATATACAAACAAGATAGCTATAAGAAAAATTGGAGATAATTAACAGAGAGAGGATATAAAAAATGATGGGGATTAGGAAAAAGGCTTATTATAAGTGAGATTTTATTTGGGACTTAAAGAAAGACAGGAAAGACAATGTCTAATGATGAGGAAAGAGCACATTCTAGACTTGGAGAACAGCAAATTAAAATGATTGACTCATGAGATGGCATATCCAAGAAAAAGAATAGCAAGAAGACCATGTCAATGGATTACGCATCATTTTTGTGAGACTCGATAAGTAAACATGAGAATCATCAACAAAGAGATGATAATTGATACTATTGGAGTTGATGAGATCAATAAGTGAAACCGTATAAGGAGAGAAAGAGAAAAGAGCTCTGTGGGACACAGATAATTAGAAGATATTATCTAGATGAATATCCAGGAAAGGAGATCGAGAAGAAATAGTTGAATAAGTAAAAGAGGAGGAGGAAAGATTAGTAACATGAATACTTACAAAAAAAAAGAGAATATGAAGAAGAAAGTGATCAGTAATACCAAAGTTTTTAAAGAGATAAAAATGAATAAGGACTGAGAAAAGTCCATGTTCTAGGATAGAGAAAATATGGCTAAGTAAAGGCAGGAATCTTGTCCATCTCTCCCAGTTTCCCTCCAAAACTACATGGAACAAGCTTTTGAATAGAGTCTGACAGAATGAAATACTCTCCAGCTCAAGATACACTGGAAAAATTTCAAGAAAAGTCAATCTCACTGGGTAAGAAGTTGTTCAACCAAGCTTAGATATACTAATGGAAAGCTTGTAAGAGGGTCTTAATCAAAACAAATCAGACACTAAGACCCTTAGTCCTGCTCAGTAGAGAAGCAGATCAGTGAGGCAGCCTCCACTCCCAGCTTAGAAGGCAAATGCTGGGAAATCAAGTTGTTTCCTGAAAAGAACAGGCAAAGTTCTTCTTTGCAAAAACATGGAGCCCCTGTGCTCAAAGCCAAGGCTCAGAGCTGCATACAATGCTTGGGACAGCACCCCCTTTACCTCAGGAGCAAAGTTTAATCATAAATAATAAAAGAGGAAATACCCAAATAAAAATGAAAGAAAATGAGCAAAAAACAAAAAAGAACCTTGACCATAGAAAGCTACTATGATAACAGATCAGACCGAAACACAGATTCAGATGAGAACAGAATGTTCACAGCAGAAATATCAAAGGGTGATATAAATTGGTATCAAGCCCAAAGCGGATTCTTGGAAGTGCTTGTAAAATACTTTAAAAAACAAGTAAGAGTGGTAGAAGAAAAAAATGAGAAGAGAAATGAGAGGTATGCATGAGAGAATCAAAACTGGGAAAATGAGGAAAACATTGTCTGAAGAAAACAATTCCTTAAAAAATAAAATTAACCAAAGGTAAAAGGGATATGAAAGCTAACTAATGTTAAACCTTGAAACCTTAAAACCTACAATGGGCCAAGGAAGCTAATGATACTATGAGCCAGCAAGAATCATTCAAACAAACTAAAAAGAATGAAAAATGGAAGAAAATGTGAAATAACTCATTGGAAAAACAACTAACATGAAAAATAGATTCAGAAGAGACAATTTAAAGTTATTGGCCTACCTGAAGGCCATGACCAAAAATAGATCCTGGACAGCATTCTACAAGAAAACATTAAGGAAAATTGTCCCAGCATTCTAGAAAGAGAGGGGAAAATACTCATGAAAAAATCCATCAATCACCTTCAGAAAGAGATCCCACAAGGAAAATCCCAAGGAACATTGATGCAAAACCCCAGAACTAAAATCTTTAGGAAAAAAATACTTCAAGGTGGCATACAAAAACAAATATCAAATATCAAATATCAAGGAGTAACAGTCAGAATTACCTAAGATTTGGAAGCTTCTACAATAAAGAATAGGAGGGACTGGAATACCGTATTGTGGAAGGCAAAAAACTTGGGGTTACAACAAAGAATTAACTAACCAATGACACTAAGCCTCACCTTTCAGGGAAAGTGATAGATTTTCAATGAAGTAAGAGATTTTCAATCATTTCTATTGAAAGAAAACAGAATTCAATATAAATTTAGTCTACAGGGAATCACAGGAAGGTAAACAGGGGATATATATATCCATCCGTAGATGGGAAAATAATATTTGTAACTCCTATTATGGGAACAGACACAAGGGGACATCACATGGACTGAGGGTGTGATTATGAATAGATTCTGATGTGATGACATCAAAGATAAAGACATTAATGGGTGGAGAAAAGTAGGAAAGGGGATGTATAATGGGTCAATTTGTTCACATGAAGTAGCCTAAAAGACTTAATACAATTCAAGGAAAGAAGGGAGAGGGATGAGCATTGTATAAAGCTTGAACTCATCAGTTTTGTCCTTAAAAGGGAATATTTTAAAGATTCATTTGATCATATAAATTTATTTAATGATATAAAAAGTTGTAGGAGAAAGAGAAAAAAAAAGATGGGATAGGATAAAAGGGAAGGCAGAAATACAAGGGGGAAAGGAAAGAAAAAGGGGGGGGAGGATGATAGAAGATAAAATAGTGGATGGAATGGGTTAAAAAAAACACTACTAAGAGAAGGGGGAGGAGTTATAGGAAATAAGGTAGTGGATGGGGTGGGTAATATAAAAGGACTAAGGACAACATGGAAAGAACAAAAATATATACAGAGGAGAAAATAAGATGGAGGGAAATACAAAGCTGATAATCATAACTGTAAATGTGAATGGCATGAATTATCCCATAAAATGCAAGTGAATAGCAGAGTGGATAAAAAAATAGAATACAACAATATGATGCACACATTTCACACAGAGAGATACATACACAGTAAAGGTAGAAGGCTGGAACAGAATTTATTATGCTTCAGTATAAAAAAAAAGTGAAACTAAAAAAAGTAAAACAAAAGCAGGAGTAGCAAATCTAATCTCAGATAAAGCAAAAGTAAAAATAGATCTTACTAAGAGATAAGGAAGAAAAGTACATCTGGATAAAGGATACCATAAAAATGGAATTGTAATGATATTAAATGTGCATACACCGAGTGGTAGACCAGCCAAATTCCTAGAGAAGATATTAAGCCAGTTGCAGGAAGAAATAGACAACAAAACTATTTTAGTGGGGGACCTCAATATTCCCCTCAGAATCAGACAAATCTAAACACAAAATAAAGAAAAAAGAATCTAAGAAAGTTAATAGGATTGTAGAAAACATAGGTATGATAGATCTCTGAAGATAATTGAATAACAATAATAATAATAGAGACAGAAAGTAATATACTTTTGTCTTGATAGTACATGGCAGTAACATGAAAATTAACCATGCATTCAGCCACAAAAACTTCACAATCAAATTCAAAAAAGGCCTAAGTAGTAAATATTCTTTTTCAGAACACAATACGATAAAATTATATTCAATAAAGTGGCAGGGGAAGATAGACTAAAAATCAATTGGAAATTAAATAATGTAACTCTAAAAAATGAGTGAATCAAACAACAAATCACAGAACCTATCCACAATTTCATTCAAGAGAATGACAATAATGAGTCAACATAGTTACATGAATAAAATAGACACAGAGGAGATCAATGAATTGAGCATGCAACTGAAAAAAAAAAAAAACTAGAAAAAGAGCAAATTAAAAGCCCCCAATTAAATACCAAATTAGAAATTCTTAAAACTAAAGAAGTGATTAATAAAATTAAAACAAAGGAAATATTGAACTAATAAATACCACTAAGTTTTCCTTTTATGAAAAAAACAAAAGCAAGAACAACAAAAACAGTATGTATCTTTGTTAAATTTGATCAGAAAAAAGAAAGGAAAAAATCAAATCACCAGTACCAAAAATGAAAAGGATGAATTTGCCACCAATGACAAAGAAATCAAAGCAAAAGTTAGATTTTTTTCCTATATGGCAGTAAGTTTGACAACTTAACAAAAATTGATGAATGTTTACAAAAATATGAATTGCCCAGATTAACAGAAGGAGAAAAGAATATGAACAAGTCATTAATGAACTCCTTAAGGAAAAAATATTCAGGACCAGATGGATTCACAAATAAATTATACTAAATATTTAAAGAACAATTAATTCCTATGCTATGTAAAGTATTTGGAAAAAATCGTAAAGAAAGGGTACTGCCAAATTTCTTAATGCAAATTTGACACTGATTTATAAACCAGGAATAGCCCAAATAGAGAAAGAAAATTACAAACCAATGTCTCTAATGAATTTTGATGCAAAAAATTTAAGTAAAATATTTCCAAAGAGATGATAGTGTCTCAATACCAGCATAATACACTATGATCAAGTAGGATTTATACCAAGAATGCAAAGCTGGTTCAATATCAGGAAAATTATTACCATAATCAACAATATCAAAAAAGTCAACAGAAAACATATGTTGATCTCCATAGATACAGAAAAAGCTTTTGACAAAATATAGCACCCATGCCTATTAAAAACACTAGAGAGCATTTAAAATAACTGTAGACAAAATAAAATATCTGTGGGTCTACCTACCAAGACAAACCAAGAACTGTATGAACATAATTACAAAACAATTCTCACACAACTAAAGTTAAATGTAATCATTTGGGAAAACATCAGTTGTCCATGATCTAATATAATAAAAATGACAATTTTACCTAAATTGGTCTACTTGTTCAGTTTCATATGAATCAAACTGTCAAAATATTTTATAGAACTAGAAAAGCAACAATAACAAAATTCATCTGGAACAACAAAAGTTCAAAAGTATCTAGGGAATTAACGAAAAAAATAAATTAAAGAAATATGGATTACCAATACCAAAACTAAAATTATATTATAAAGCAGCAGTTGTCAAAAACATTTGGTAGTGGCTAAGAAATAGAGTGGTTGATCAGTGGAATATATACACTATGACACATTATTTAAGTTCTATATAGCAATCTAATATTTGATAAACCCCAAAACTCCAATTTCAGGAATTAGAACTAATTATTTGATAAAAATTACTGAAGAAACTGAAAAATGATATGTCAGAAAATCAGGATAGACCTACATCTCACAATCCATGCTAAAATATGGCCAAAATGAGTACATGAATTGGGCATAAAGAAGATACCATAAACCAGTTAGGAAAACAAGGGATAAATTTCCTATCAGATCATTAGAGAAGGGAAGAATTTATGACCAAAGAAGAATTAGTGAACATTGTGAAAGACACAATAGACATTTATCCATGGACAACTTTGCTTACATTAAATTAAAAAAATCAAATTAAATTAAAATTTGTTTGCAGAAACAAAAATAAAACAGAAACAAGTAAAGGGGAAGTACAAAGCTGAGAAAAAAATTTATTGACATTATTTCTGATTAAGTTTTCATTTCTAAAATATATAAAAAACTGTGTAAAATTTATAAGAAAAAAGTCATTCCCCAATTGCTAAATGGTCAGAGTACATGAACAGACATTTTTCAGATGACAAAATTAATAGTCATATGAAAAATGCACTAAATCACTATTGATTAAAGAAATACAAAATACAACAACCCTGAAGTACCACGTCACATCTTTCAGATTGGCTAAGATTACAGGAACAATTAATGACAATTGTTGGAGTAGATGTAGGAAAACTGGGGCACTAATGCATTGTTAATGTAGTTATGAAATGACCTAACTCATTGTGGAGAGGAATCTTGAACTTTGCCCATAGGGCTGTTAAACATGCATACCTTTTGAACTAGCCACTTCTGGGTCGGTGTCCCAAGAAAATCATAAAAAAGGGGAAAAGATCCACATTTGCAAAAGTTTTTGTAGCAACTCTTTTTGTGGTAGCAAAAATTTGGAAAATGAGTAAATGTCTATCTGTTGGAAAATGATTGAATGAGTTGGGATATATGAAGATGGTGTAACATTATTTTTACATGAAAATGATGAACAAGCTGATTGTAGAAAGGCCTAGAAAGATTTACAGGAACTGATCTGAGTGAAACAAACAGAACCAGAAGTACATTGTACACAGTAATAGCAAGAATGTGTGATGATCAACTATGAAAAATTTGTTTTTTCTCTGTGGTTCAGTGACTCAAAGTGGACCCAATAGTCTTTGGACAGAAAATGACATCTGCATCCAGCAAAAGAATTTAGAAATGGAATGTAAATCAACATGTGCTATGTTCACTTCTTTTTTCTGTTTTTGTTTTCTCGTGGTTTTTCCCTTTTGCTCTGATTTTTCACTCCCAACATGATTTATAAAGTAATGTGTATTAAAAATAAATATTTTTAAAAGAAGACGATAAGAGGGGAGCAAAGATCATGGAAAAGGCAAGTATTCAACTGAGCTCTCCCAAATTCCTCTGAAAATTTTAAAAGGATATTGCAAAATAATTTGTACAAAACTTTTTTAAAAGAGAGAGAAAAGTCCCTTAGATTTGGCAATTAAGAGACTATAAGTAAATTTGCAATTGGCAATGTTGATTGAATGAAGAAGTTGGAAAGTACATTGGAATGTTTTTAAAAGAAATCAAAAAGGAAAGGAAATGAAGGCACCTAGTGTAGAAAGTCTTCTCAAGAACTTTAGTCACAAACGAAAAAAGAGAAATGGGGCAATATATGGGATGGACGGATAAAGTTCTCCAATTTTGTGAGGATGATGGATACACGGCATTGTTTGTAGGAAGTCAGGAAGCAGTAAGTAGATAGGGAGAGACTGAAAATAAGTAACAGAGAAAACTTTCAGTTATGGGGCCAAGTTAGCAGAGTGTGGCCAGGAAGCTGTTTGAGCTCTCACAGTTTCTTTGGAAAACCACATGAAACAAAGGCTCTGAACAGAATCTATAAGAATGAAAAAACTCTTCAACTCAAGATAGGCTGAAAAAACTTCAAATAAGGTCAGTCTTGCTAGGATGAAAAGGGTGTTCAGCCCAGCTCAGATGGAATCTGGGAAAGCCAATGAGAGGGTTTTACTCACAGCAGATTAGCAACTGAGATCCTCAGTCCTGACACAGTAAAAAAGTAGACTAGTGGGGCAGCCTCCAGTGCTAGCTTAAAAGGTAAATTCTGGGAAAATAGGTTGTTTCCTGGACAGAATAGATGAAGGTACCCCCAGCAAATGCAGAGGACACCTGTGTTCAAAGGCAAAGCTCAGAGTTGCACAGTAAGCTTGGTTAGTGTCTACTTTACCCCAGGAGCACAGGAGCAGAGCTTTGACTATTAAAATTAAAACAAAAACAAAAGATCAAAAGAAAAGAAAATCAGCAAGAAACAGAAAAGAAACTTGAACTTAGAAAGCCATGTTGGAGACAGGGAAGACCAAACCACCAAATCAGATGAGGACAGAATGTCCGCAGAAAAAATCTCAGAGTGAAAAGAATTGGTCTCAAGCCCAAAGAGACTTCTTGGAAGTGGTCATAAAAGAGTTTAAAAAGCATTTGATAAACACCCAAACTCTAGCATCTAGGATAAGAACTCACTATTTGAAAAAAATTGCTGAGAAAACTAGAAAATAATGTCAGAAACTAGGTATAAACCTACATCTTACATGCAATATCAAAATAAATCAAAATGAGTACATGGTTTGGGCATAACCTTAAGCAAATTAGGTGAGCATGGGATAATTTACCTATCAGATCTTGAAAAGGGAGGAATCTATGAGCAAATAAGATTTACCTCTTTCCTTTTTCTAATCAAATTAGCTAAAGAGTTATATATTGTGTTGGTTTTTTCATAAAATCAACTCAGTTTTATTTATTAATTCAATAGTTTTTACTGTTCATTTTAATAATCTCTTATTTTTAGAATTTCAAGTTTGGTATTTGATTGGGGGTGTGTAATTTGTTCTTTTTCTAGCTTTATAGTGGCAAGCCCAATTCATTGACCTTCTCTTTCTCTAGTATGCAAATGAGTATCTAGAGATATAAAATCCCCCCTTATTACCATTTTGGCCGCATCCCACAAATTTTGCTATGTTGTCTCATTATTGTCATTCTTTTGGATGAAATTATAAATTGTGTCTATGATTTACTGTTTTACCCATTCATACTTTAGGTTAAGATTATTTAGTTTCCCATTACTTTTTTTGTATATTTTCCCCTGGCCTTTTATGGAATGTAATTTTTATTGCATTGTGATGTGAAAAAAATGCATTTACTATTTCTGCCTTTCTACATTTGATTTAGATCCTAATATATCCTAATTTTTATCCTAATATATAACTAGTTTTTGTATAGGTTCTATGAACTATTGAAAAGAAAGTGTACTGCTTTCTATCTTCATTCAATTTTCTCCAAAGAGCTATCATACCTAACTTTTCTAATATTCTATTTACCTCTTTTAACTTTTTTCTTATTTATTTTGTGGTTTGATGTGGTGTTCTCTTCTTTAAAATATAATGGTTCTCTGGGAGCAGGTGTAGGGAGGTTTTCTGGAGGCAACTTTAGTTTCAGTTAAAAGTAATAATCACTCCAAATGCAGCCAGCTGATAAAAGTTCAAACATTTATTTTCTCCTTTTTTGAGCCCAGGTATCTTTCTTGGAGGCCTATCTCTCTGCTTGGTTCCAAGAGCTCCCTCCGAATGTCTCCAGATCCAAAGGTTTGTCCTTCAACCTCCAGCCAGCACAAAGGTGGAAAATGGAATGAATCTCTTGTCTCCTTGCCTGGGGCTGGGCAGCTTTCTGGAGAGCCTTTCAGACCAGCCTTGGTCTCAGTGGGGGAAGTGCAGGAGCCCAGCCACCACAGTGGTTTGAGATGAAGTGAATGAATCTGTCTTGCCTCCAAGAGAGGACTTGTGGGCTTTTGTATATCCCAGAGTGCTTCTGGCTCTCAATCTCCCAGAGTGCTCTGTGGTCCTAAGAGCTTCTTGCTTATATGAGCTCTCTAAAGGTGTGAACATAAGCATTGTTTCCATCAGCTCCACTTAGTACCTTGTTTCTTCTGGCCCATAACATCTCCTTGTAAGATCAGATCAATCATACTGAACCATGCTAAATTAGATAATTATTGTCTCTATCAACTCTAATGACTTTATACTTTGTAAGGATTCCAACAGTTTGATTTATCTAATTCTGAGAGAGGAAGGTTGAGATCTGCCATTATTATATTTTTGCTGTCTATGTCTTCTTGCAGCTCTCTTAACTTCTCCTTTAGGAATTTAGATGCTATACCACTTGGTGCATATATGTTTAAATATTGATATTACTTCATTATCTATGATAGTCTTTAGCAAAATATAGTTTCCTTCTTTATCTCTTTTAATTAGATCAATTTTCTCTTTTGCTTTATCTAAGATCAAGATGGCTATATATTTTTTTTTTTACTTTACATGAAACATAATAGATTCTGCTTCAGCCTTCTTTACCTTTACTCTGGATGCATTGCTCTGCATTAATATATTTTTTGTTAACAACATATTGTAGGGTTGTGGTTTTTAATCCAGTCTGTATCCTCTTCCACTTTATGGTAGAGTTTATCCCAATCATATTTACTGTTAAAACTACTAATTATGGGACTTCCAACCAAGATGGCAGAGAGGAGATACACAGCTGTGTAAGCTCTGCCTTTTCTCTCAGAATTCATCTCATGATAAGCCTCTGAATTAATGCTTGACTGAAAAAAAAAACCACAAATAATTGCCAAGAGAAGACATACTTGAAATTCACCAGGAAAGTTTGTCTCTGATTCTTCTCAGACAAAATGAGTGAAAAATTGAAAAGGACCTTAAACATTGACAGCTTCTATATGGATAGAGAGCAGACTCTAAACCCTGAGGAGACTAAAAACAGACTGTCTCCAGGTGAATCCCCAAAGGAGGAGATCATCTGTTCCTCAGCACAAATGAATCTCATAGAAGAAATTTAAAAAGGCTCTCACAAGAGAGCTAGAAGAAAAATGGGAAAAAAAGAAGGAGGCTTGGCAAGAGAAACTGGAGAAGTCATCCCACTCATTTAAAGACAGAGTAGATAAAGAAAACAAATCCTTAAAAAATAGGATTAGTGAACTGGAAATACAAAATAGCTCTCTAAAAATATAAAATTGGCGAAATGGAAAAAATTCCATAGAATAAAACAACTCAATTGGACAATTAGAAAAAAGATATTTAAAAAGTGAATGAAGAAAATACTTCATTGAAAGTCAGAATTGAACAAATGGAATTTAATGACTTGAGGAGACAACAAGAATCAGTCAAGCAAAACCAAAAAAAATCAAACAATGGAAAAAAATGTGAAATACCTTCTTGGGAAAAAACAGAACTGGAAAATAGATCCAGTAGAGACAATCTGAGAATTATTGGACTCCCAGAAAAATATGATGAAAAAAAGAGCCTGGACACTATTTTCCAGGAACTGCCCAGAAGTCATAGAAACAGAGGGTAAAATAGACACCGAAAGAATTCATCGATCCCTGTGAAAGGGATCCTAAAATCAAAACACCAAGAAATAGAATGGCCAAATGCCAGAACTTTCAGATGAAGGAAAAAATACTGCAAGTGGCTAGAAAAATCCAATTCAAATATAGAGGAACCACAATAAGGATTACCCAGGATCTAGCAGCATCCACATTAAAAGATCGGAAGACCTGGAATATGATATTCTGAAAGGCTAAGGAACTTGGTATGCAACCAAAAATAACTTACCCAGCCAGAATGACAATTTTTTTTTTCCAGGGAAGAAGAAGGTCATTCAACAAAATAAGCGAATTTCACCTATTTTTTGATGAAAAAAACAGAATTTAACAAAAAGTTTGACCTACAAATATAGAATTCAAGAGAAACCTAACAAGGTAAAAAGAAATCTTGGGAACTATATTTCTGCTAAAAAGATGTATAGAGAATACAAGTATACCTTGCTCTAGAAACTAGAAGTGGAAAGGACATTGTATCAGAAAAAGGGTAAAGTGGGGATACTACATCTCATGAGGAGGCAAAGGAAACCTATTATATCTGAGAGAAAGAATGGAGGGGGTTGTATATAGTGGGTATCTTACTGCCATCAGAATTGGCTTTAAGAGAAAAATTTTAGACATATTCAATTTATGGTGAAACTTCCCCCACCTCATTGAAAAATGAGAAGGGAAAAGTGAAATGGGAAGGAATAAGCTAAGTGGAAGGGAATATGGAAACTGTGAGGGAAAGGAGTAAAATAGAGGGAGGAACTCTAAGGCAAGGAGAGGGATACTAAAAAGGGAGGTGTGTGAGAAACAAGTGGTGCTCACAAGTTTAATACTGGGAAGGGAGGTGAAGGGAAAAGAAGGGAGAAATGCATAAACAAGGATTAACAAAATGGCAAGTAACACAGAATTGGTAATTTTACGCATAAATGTGAACGGGGTAAACTCCCCCACAAAGAGCAAGCGGTTAGCAGAATGGATTAAAAGCCAGAATCCTACAATATGTTGTCTACAGGAAACACACCTGAAGCAGGGAGATACATGCAGAGTAAAGGTAAAAAGTTGGAGCAGAATCTACTATGCTTCAGGTGAAGTCCAAAAAGCAGGGGTAGCCATTCTGATCTCAGATCAAGCAAAAGCAAAAATTGATCTAATTAAAATAGGTAAGGAAGGGTACTATATCTTGCTAAAGAATAGCATAGATAATGAAGCAATATCAATATTAAACATATATGCACCAAGTGGTGTAGCATTGAAATTCTTAAAAGAGAAATTAAGAGAGCTGCAAGAAGAAACAGACAGCAAAACTATAATAGTAGGAGAGCTCAACCTTGCACTCTCAGAATTAGATAAATCAAACCACAAAATAAATAAGAAAGAAGTTAAAGAGGTAAATAGAATACTAGAAAAGTTAGATACGATAGATCTCTGGAAAAAACAAAATGAGACAGAAGGGAGTACACTTTCTTTTCAGCAGTTCATGGAACCTATACAAAAATTGACCATATTATTAGGACATAAAAACCTCAAACTCAAATGCAGTAAGGCAGAAATAGTAAATATATCCTTTTCAGACCACAATGCAATGAAAATTACATTCAACAAAAAGCCAGGGGAAAGTAGACCAAAAAATAATTGGAAACTAAATAATTTCATACTAAAGAATGATTGGGTGAAACAGCAAATCATAGACATAATTAATAACTTCACCCAAGAAAACGATAATAATAAGACATCATACCAAAATGTATGGGATGCAGCCAAAATGGTAATAAGGGGAAATTTCATATCTCAAGAGGCCTACCTGCAAAAAATAGAGAAAAAGAAGGTCAATGAATTGGGCTTGCAACTAAAAATGCTAGAAAAGGAACAAACTAAAAACCCCCAGTCAAACACTAAACTTGAAATACTAAAAATAAAAGGAGAGATCAATAAAATTGAAAGTAAAAAAACTATTGAATTAATTAATAAAACTAAGAGTTGATTCTATGAAAAAACCAACAAAATAGACAAACCCTTAGTAAATCTGATTTAAAAAAGGAAAGAAGAAAATCAAATTGTTACTCTTAAAAATGAAAAGGGAGAACTCGCCACTAAGGAAGAGGAAATTAGAGCAATAATTAGGAGTTACTTTGCCCAATTTTATGCCAAAAAAATTGACAACTTAAATGAAATGAAAGAATACCTTCAAAAATATAGCTTGCCCAGACTAACAGAGGAAGAAGTAAATATCCTAAACAGTCCCATCTCAGAAAAAGAAATAGAACAAGCTGTTAATCAACTCCCTAAGAAAAAATCCCCAGGACCAGATGGATTTACATGTGAATTCTACCAAACATTTAAAGAATAATTAACTCCAATGCTATATAAACTATTTGAAAAAATAGGGATTGAAGGAGTCCTACCAAACTCCTTTTATGTCACAGACATGGTACTGATACCTAAACCAGGTAGGCTGAAAACAGAGAAAGAAAATTATAGACCAACTTCCCTAATTAATATTGATGTTAAAATCTTAAATAAGATATTAGCAAAAAGATTACAGAAAATCATCCCCAGGGTAATACACTATGACCAAGTAGGATTTATACCAGGAATGCAGGGCTAGTTCAATATTAGGAAAACTATTAGCATAATCAACTATATCAATAACCAAACTAATAAAAATCATATGATCATCTCAATAGATGAAGAAAAAAGCATTTGATAAAATCCAACATCCATTCCTAATAAAAACACTTGAGAGTATAGGAATAAATGGATTTTTCCTTAAAATAGTCAGGAGCATATATTTAAAACCATCAGTAAGCATCATATGCAATGGGGAAAAATGGGAACCTTTCCCAGTAAGATCTGGAGTGAAGCAAGGTTGCCCACTATCACTACTATTAGTCAATATTGTATTACAAACACTAGCCTCGGCAAAAAGAGTCAAGAAAGAGAGTAAAGGAATTAGAGTAGGCAATGAGGAAACCAAACTATCCCTCTTTGCAGATGATATGATAGTATACTTAGAGAACCCCAGAGATTCTACTAAAAAACTATTAGAAATAATCCATAACTTTAGCAAAGTTTCAGGATACAAAATAAATTCCCATAAATCCTCAGTATTTTTATACATCACCACAAAATCCAACAGCAAGAGATACAAAGAGAAATTACAATCAAAATAATTGTTGACAGCATAAAATATTTGGGAATCTATCTACCAAAGGAAGTATATGAGCAAAATTACAAAAAAACTTTCCATACAAATAAAGTCAGACTTAAATAATTGGAAAAATATTAAGTGCTCTTGGATAGGCCAAGTGAATATAATAAAGATGACAATACTCCCTAAACTAATCTATTTATTTAGTGCTATACCAATCAGACTTCCAAGAAAATATTTTAGTGATCTAGAAAAAATAACAACAAAACTCATATGGAATAATAAAAGGCTGAGAATCTCAAGGGAATTAATGAAAAAAATACCAAATGAATGTGGCTTTGCTGTACCTGATCTAAAACTATATTATAAAGCAGCAGTCACCAAAATCATATGGTATTGGCTAAGAAATAGATTAGTTGATCAGTGGAATAGGTTAGTTTCACAAGACAGAATAGTAAACTATAGCGATCTAGTGTTTGACAAACCCAAAGATCCTAACTTTTGGGATAAGAATTCATTATTTGACAAAAACTGCTGGGATAACTGGAAATTAGTATGGCAGAAATTAGGGATGGATCTACACTTAATACCGTACACCAAGATAAGATCAAAATGAGTCCATGATTTAGGCATAAAGAATGAGATTATAAATAAATTAGAGGAACAGAGGATACTTTATCTCTCAGACTTGTGGAGGAGAAAGAAATTTGTGACCAAAGATGAACTAGAGACCATTCCTGATCACAAAATAGAAAATTTTGATTACATCAAATTAAAAAGCCTTTGTACAAATAAAACTAATGCAAACAAGATTAGAAGGGAAGCAACAAACTGGGAAAACATCTTCACAGTTAAAGGTTCTGATAAAGGCCTCATTTCCAAAATATATAGAGAATTGACTCAAATTTATAAGAAATCAAGCCATTCTCCAATTGATAAATGGTCAAAGGCTACAAATAGACAATTTTCAGATGATGAAATTGAAACTATTACCACTCACATGAAAGAGTATTCCAAATCACTATTGATCAGAGAAATGCAAATTAAGACAACTCTGAGATTCTATTACACACCTTTCAGATAGACTAAGAAGACAGGAAAAAATAATGATGAATGTTGGAGGGGATGCAGGAAAACTGGGACACTGATGCATTGTTGGTGGAGTTGTGAATGAATCTAACCACTCTGTAGAGCAATCTGGAATTATGCCCAAGAAATTATCAAGCAGACAAGCAGACTACTGGGCTTATATCCCAAAGAGATACTAAAGAAGGGAAAGGGGCCTGTATGTGCCAAAATGTTTGTGGCAGCCCTGTTTGTAGTGGCTAGAAACTAGAAATTGAATGGATGCCCATCAATTGGAGAATGATTGGGTAAATTGTGGTATATGAATGTTATGGAATATTATTGTTCTGTAAGAAATGACCAGCAGAATGAATATAAAGAGGCTTGGGGAGACTTACATGAACTGATGCTAAGTGAAATGAGCAGAAACAGGAAATCATTATATAGCTTCAGGTGTGTTTCTTGTAAACAACATATTGTAGGATTCTGGCTTTTAATCCATTCTGCTAACCGCTTCCTCTTTATGGGGGAGTTTACCCCATTCACATTTATGGTTAGAATGACCAATTCTGTATTACTTGCCATCTTGTTAACCCCGGTTTATGCTTTCCTCCCTTCTTTCCTCTTTCCCCCCCTTCCAAGTATTAAGCTTGTGAGCACCACTTGCTTCTCACAGCTCTCCCTTTTTAGTATCCCTCCCCCCACCTTAGAGTTCCTCCCCCTATCTTACCCCTTTCCCTCCCAGTTCCCGTATTCCCTTCCGCTTAGCTTATTCCTTCCCTTTTCACTTTTCCCTTCTCACTTTTCAATGAGGTGGGAGAAGTTTCACCATAGATTGAATATGTCTTAAGATTTTTCACTTAAAGCCAATTCTGAAGGCAGTAAGATACCCACTATATTCATCCCCCTCCATTCTTTCTCTCAGATATAATAGGTTTCCTATGCCTCTTCATGAGATGTACTACCCCCACTTTACCCTTTTTCTGATACAATGTCCTTTCCACATCAATTTCTAGAACAAGGTATACATGTATTCTTTATACATCTATATAGTCAAAATATAGTTCCCAAGATTAATCTTTACCTTTTTAGATTTCTCTTGAGTTCTATATTTGTAGATCAAACTTTTTGTTAAGTTCTGGTTTTTTCATCAGAAATAGATGAAATCCGCTTACTTCGTTGAATGTCCATCTTCTTCCCTGGAAAAAGATGCTCATTCTCGCTGGGTAATTTATTTTGGGTTGCATACCAAGTTCCTTAGCCTTTCGGAATATCATATTCCAGGCCCTTCGATCTTTTAATGTGGATGCTGCCAGATCCTGGGTGATCCTTATTGTGGCTCCTTGATACTTGAATTGGGTTTTTCTAGCCGCTTGCAATATTTTTTCCTTCATCTGAGGGTTCTGGCATTTGGCCACTATATTCCTTGGTGTTTTGATTTTAGGATCCCTTTCAGTGGGTGATCGATGAATCCTTTCAATGTATATTTTTTCCTCTGTTCCTATGACTTCTGGGCAGTTCTCTTTGATAATTTCCTGGAAAATAGTGTCCAGGCTCTTTTTTTCATCATGTTTTTCTGGGAGTCCAATGATTCTCAGATTGTCTCTCCTGGATCTGTTTTCCAGGTCTGTTGTCTTCCCCAGAAGGTATTTCACATTTTTCTCCATTGTTTGATTTTTTTGGATTTGCTTGACTGATTCTTCTTGTCTCCTCGAGTCATTCAATTCCACTTGTTCAAGTCTGATTTTCAGTGAAGTGTTCTCTTCACTCACTTTTTTAAAATCTTTTTCTAATTGTCCAATTGAGTTCTTTTGTTCTGTGGAATTTTTTTCCATTTCGCCAATTTTGTTTTTTAGAGAGCTGTTTTCTGTTTCCAGTTCACTAATCCTATTTTTCAAGGATTTTACTTCTTTATCCACTCTCTCTTTAACTTTCTCCAGGCTCTTTTGCCAAGCCTCCCTCTCCTTTTCCCAAGCTTCCCTCTCCTTTTGCCAAGCCTCACTCTGCTTTCCCCATTTTTCTTCTAGCTCCATTGTGAGAGCCTTTTTAATCACTTCTATGAGGTTCATCTGTGCTGAGGAACAAATGATCTCCTCCTTTGGGGATTCACCTGGGGACTGCCTGTTTTTAGTCTCCTCAGGATTTAGAGTCTGCTCTCTATCTGTGTAGAAGCTGTCAAGGGTTAAAGTCCTCTTCAGCTTCTTGCTCATTCTGTCTATTAATCAGAGACAAACTACCAAAGAAAAACAGAAAAAACTGGAGTCTTTCTTTGGGGGAGGGGTTGGGTATGTTATCGAGCTTCCTCTACAGACTGCAGAGGGCAGCAGTGAGGCACTAGCAGGACTGTGCTGCGCCTGCGCTCTGAGATCCCAGAGCGTGCTGAGTCACTGTGGGGGGGGAAGGAGGGGGCGGCCAGGTCCTGAGAGACTCCAGCTGTTTGGGGTTGTGTTCTTCAGCCCCGGTGTTTTTAGCTTCTCTGCTGGGCTATACTTCAACAACAATATTGTATGAGGATGTATTCTGATGGAAGTGGATTTCTTCAACAAAGAGATCTAACTCAGTTTCAATTGATCAAGGATGGACAGAAGCAGCTACACCCAAAGAAAGAACACTGGGAAATGAATCTAAACCATTTGCATTTTTGTTTTCCTTCCCCGGGTTATTTCTACCTTCTGTATCTAGGATATACTGTGGCATATTTAACACGTATAGGACGGCTTGCCATCTGGGGGAGGGGGTGGAGGGAAGGAGGGGATAAATCGGAACAGAAGTGAGTGCAAGGGATAATGTTGTAAAAAATTACCCTGGCATGGGTTCTGTCAATAAAAAGTTATTTTTAAAAAAGTACTAATTATGTATTTCCTGCTATCTTATTTACCCCCAAAATATGCTTTTCCTCTTTCCTTTTCCCCTTTCTCTCCTCCCCAGTATTTTACTTATAAGCACCACTTGACTCAAACATCCCTCCCCTTTTCAGCCCCTCTTCCTTTCTTAAATCTTTCCCTTACTATTTTAGTTTTCCCTTCTATTAGCCTACCATTCCCCTTTGCCCATTTCCCCTCACCCTTTCCTATAAGGTGAGTGAATTTTCTCCGTGAAAGCAAATGTCTAATATCCTCTCTATTAGCCAGATATGAGGAGATTAAGATTCACACAGTGTTCATACTCCTTCTTTCTTTCCCTCACTTATAATAGGTTTTCTTTGCCTCTTTTTGAAATGTAATTTGCCTCATTTTACCTCCTCTTTTCCCTTTTTTTCAGGATAATCCCCTTTCCACCTCTAGTTTCTTTTTTATATTATAACACGCACTGTCTATATATACCTATAACAGAGAGACCGTTCTCAAGAGTTCTTTTCTTTTTACCTTTTTTATGCTTCTCTTGAGTTCTATATTTGGAGGTGAAATTTTTTGTTCAGCTCTGGTCTTTTTATCAGAAATAAATGGAATTCTTTGAATGTCCATCTTCTTTTCTGAAAGAAAAAGTTCAGTTTAGTGAGGTAATTTATTCTTGGCTACATTCCAAGTTCCTTTTCCTTTTCAGAATATCAGATTACAGGCCCTTTGATCCTTTAAGATGGAAGCTGCTAGGTCCTGGATAATCCTTATTGTGACTTCTTGGTATTTGACAGGTTTTTTTCTGAGCTGCTTGCAATATATTTTTCTTTGATCCTATAGTTCTGGAATTTAGCCATGATATTCCTTGGAGTTTTAATTTTGGGTCTTTTTCAGGATGTATTTAATGAATTCTTTCAATGGCTATTTTACCTTCTGAATCTTTGACATCAGGGTATTTCTCTGATGTTTTCCTGAAAAAAAATAATATGTAGGGTCTTTTTTTTTTATCATGGTACTCCACAAGACCAATAATCCTTAGATTGTCTCCCATAGATCTCTTTTTAAGGTCAGGTGTCTTGCCAAATTGGTATCTTACATTTTCTTCTATTTTTTTTTCTTTTCTCTCTCTCTCTCTCTCTCTCTCTCTCTCTCTCTCTCTCTCTCTCTCTCTCTCTCTCTCTCTGTCTCTTTTGGTTTTGCTTGACTGATTCTTGATGTGTCATTGATTCATTCATTTCTATTTGTTCAGTTCTGATTTTTAGTGAATTATTTTCATTTCCTTTTTTTGTTTTTTGCATTTGCCCAATTTAATTTTTTATAGAGTTGTTTCCCATTTCACAAATTTTCTTTTTCAGGGAGTTGTTTTCTATTTCCATTTTGTCAACTTTATTTTTTTAAGGAGTTATATAATTTTCCTTTCACTAAGTCTGTTGTATAATGATAATTTCTCTCTTTTTTTCCCAAACCCTCTTGTAAAGTTCTCTTTTTTTTTTCACCATTTTTCTTCCAATTCTCCTTTAAAATATTTTACAATTTCTTCTAGGAAAACCTTGTGTGGGGAACAGGTTATATCACTTTTTGGGACTATATCTGGAGATGATCTGCTTTTATTCTCCTCGGGGTTTGAAATTTGGTCTTCTCTTTCACCATAAAAGTTATCTATGGTCAGAATTCTTTTTTTCTTTTTTATTCATTTTTTGTAATAAAATGAGATATGACTTTAGAGCAAAGGAGATTGTCCAAGCTTACTCTACAAACAGCAGTGGCTGCACTGAATGACTTCTGGTGTGGAGGAGATGTGACCAGGTCCTGTGAGATTTGGGCTTTTAGGGTTCACTCTTTACATTTTGTGTCTGTGTTGGATGTTTTATAACTTCTCTGCTGATCTACTGGCTTGTAGCCAGAGCAGAATGACCAATACTGTGGTAGAGTCTCCTTGTAGATTCCCTGTGATGCAGAGTACACCCTTACCACCTCCTCCCCTCTCCTCATCTATTTTGATTGCACCTGGCATCTGTGCTCAGCCTGCTTGTGCTTGACTCGCCTCCCTCTGTGCCTGATTGAAACAGACCTTTTCTGGAGATCTTTGAAATTATCTTCTAGTGGTAATTTATTACACTCCTAATATGTGTGTGTTCTGCTGGTTTAGAACTAATTCAGAGGTTGTATTTGATCATTGGTGTGAGTGATCATCATGGGAAGAGGTCAGAAAAAAAGTGTGTCCTCACTGTCATCTTGGCTCCCCCTTGTCTTCCCTGCCCCCCCTTATTTTTTTCAATGAAATATGAAAGTGGGTTCTAAGCTGAGAGGGCAGATAGAGAGACAACTATGGAACATTTAAGGAGGGATTACATTTAACAAGATAGAAACAAAAGTATTCATAGGTAGTCATGCTTTATTTTCCACATCTCTAGACTCTGATTTTTTTTTACTCTAAGGTAAATAAAACTTTATCTAATCTCTATGAAAATACTGCAGCCCTTCGAGCTAAATATCATTTGTACATTCCCCAGCTTTCTGAACAATCTCACTAGGGAATAGGTGATCATGAAGTTGTCATTACTAATTGTGATTGTGATTGGTAAACATCCAAAGATCTCCCAATTTTGAGTTTTATCGCTTTGTTGCAATTTCATTATTCTTGCATTGACAATCTCTATATTAATCTATCAAAATCCTTTATCCACTCCTATCCTCCATGTTTGTCTATATTTGTCACCTGTTTGCACAGGATAAAATTATATATATATATAATTCCAAAGGGACAAAAAGTTAGATATATACCAGGTACATAAGTATGTATGATATTTTTATCCATAGCCTTGGATATAGATAAAAATAGAGTATGTAGTTTACATAGTAGACAAAATACTAAGCTTGTAATCAGGAAAACTCACCTTCATGAGTTCAAATATAGCTTTAGATAATTATTAGCTGTGTGACCCTGCACAAATTATGTCACCTGTTTGCCTCAATTCTACTTCATCTGTAAAAATGAGCTAGAAAATTAAATGACAAGTCACTCCTATAGATCTTTGCTATCCAGCAGAATCTGTTTCTTTTTAATGTTTATTTTTTATTTTATATCTCCTATATGAATTATATTCCTGAAACATAGTAAATAATAAATGTAACATTATATATTGATGTCATATCTCTGCAGCTCCCCTGAGTACTACATTTTTCTGTCCCTTTTTATAATCCACATTTTTTTCACTGTCTGTGCCTAATAGGCATTCTTATTTATTCAGCAAAAAGTCAAATTCAGCAATTCCATTTAATTTGTGACTTGCATGAATTAATAGAAAAAAACAGTTATTAAATACACATATACACACCAAATAAACTAGCAAACAGGTTAGTAATTGGTCCAACTTTTCTCTGTCCTGAAAATTTCTATAAGTAATGCATTGCATGCTCATTACAGGATAGATGTTTATTTTCTCTTGTTACATTAGTAAATTGCAAATTTTATCAGAAATTACAAATGTTTTATTGAAGGCTGACTATATTATGAGGATTATATTAGGGCCCATGAAAAATTTTAAAATAGAAAGAATATTCCTTCCTTATTCTAGAAGATTTTGTAATCTAGGTATAAAACAAATAGCACAGAAGGCAGGTGAAAATTAACATAGGAAAAAATGAGCACATTACATTCTTAAAGAGCACTGAGTAGTGGTATTTATAAGATGAGGTTAGGTGGAATTATGGAAGGATGACTTTCCCAGGATCACACAGCTAGGAACTGACTTCAGAGCTGGTGCTCTATCCACTAAGCTACATAGCTGCCCCTTGGTGACATATTTAAATGTTGTAAGAGATATAACTTGATAAAAGCCAGGCTAATGTGAAGATATACCAAAGACCAAAATAAAATAATTCATTCTTCTGCCTCTAAAGGTGTGAAATAAATTAAAAAATTAAAATAAAGTGAATAATTAATCTTGCTCATGAAAAAAGATTAAAGGATTCACTAGCAGACTTTAAATTTTTCTTTAGGCTTGATATTTAAAGGCTGATTACAGTAAGATATTTCCTATTTTTATTGTATAAATCGCATATTCACTTATCTGTAAATAAATTGTTATACCCTGTAGAACATAAGCTATTTGTAGATAGAGACCATTCCCATAGCACAGTAGAGCTCTTTATCCATATAATGTAGTAGATCTTAAATAATAAATGTAACAATTGACCTTTTTCCATTATTGTCTTCCAAAATATTTCTCATTTCTTGGTTGATTTTTCTGTATACTTAAGAAAATTTTGCTTGAAATAATGCAAAGGAAACTAAAAAGAGGAAAGAATGATCAAGTATATAATATTTAAGGATAAACTTTTTTTTTCTTTTTTTTTTTTTAAGGATCAACTTTTTGTGAATATTGGGGATATAAAAAAGAAAAAAACCAGTTTAAGAGGAAAAACTGATTAGGTTCTGTAATGGGCTGAGGCTTGAGTTGATGCACTGAGAACCCAAGCACATGAGGCTAAATAGTAATTGGACCATACTCTATTAATATATATTCTTGGAGAAAGAATGGCCCCCGCCCACTCTTTGTGCAAGTCCTGATGTGTTGTATAGGAAATGATGATTTTGGTGGGTGGAGGCAGAGGAGTAGAAAAGGAAGGGGAAGGAGAGACTGCTTGCATTGCCATTGCAACGACCTTTCAGCTCAGATCTCCCTCTGTTAGCTGGCTCCCTGTCGCAGCTGCCCATAGTGCTATCGCAATCTTTCTTGCCCATATTGCTATCGCAATCCTTATTCACCTCTTCACTTCAATAAAGATTGAAGATTTTTCCCTTAACCTGAATTCCTGACTCCGGCTGATTTTAAATACACGGTCATTACAATGTTCGTAGAGAATAATCTTACTGTGATTGTGAAGGTTGGAATATGTAAGAATGACAGAGAACAAAGAGATGAAAAAATGAATGTTTGAAGATAACATAAAATAGATATATGTTTTCTTTAAACCATTTTTAAAAGTAGAAAAAGCTTCTTGTGTTTCCATAATCTGAACCCAAAACTGCTATGAAGTGAGAGGTCATCCAGCAATAGGCAGAGGAAGAAGATAAGAACAGTGTGAGTGATTCTTAGCCAAAGCTTAAATAAAGTGTCTATTTGTCAAAATAACAAAAGTAGAGCTCTGCTGTCTTCTCAGAACACACACACACACACACACACACACACCCCTATCTATCTATGTCTGTCTGTCTGTCTATCTATCTATCCATCTATCTATAAACATTCCCGACTTCAGACCAATAAAATGTGACAACCACTACACAACTGCAGTGATACACATAAGGGAGGATATAAAAAAGCCTAGAAAGAAATAGAAAATTCCTGGAAAAATAAAACAAAGCAATACTGAGAAATGTAGGTCTTTAATTGGTGTTTTCAATCACTACTAATGATTGTTGAAGATAGAACCTTCAAAAAAGAAAGTATTTGTGAAATATACAGAATGTATATGAGAAAGGAATGTAGATTTATGGATGTAATTTACAATGCAAAAATTTTGGACTTCTGGCCAGAAATTAACTATCCTAAATAATACCTAATAAAAAAGTGTATGTTTTATAAATCTGGCTTAGAGGGCTCTCAGACTACAAAAGATACAGAGAGAAGTATATCCAATTTTATGTATAAAAAGATACCAATTACACAGGAAAAATATTATCAGAAGGCTAAAAATTATTTTAAAGGTGAAAGCTAGTCATAAAATTCATAGTCTAACTTTACAAAGAATGAACAATCATCATGGTAAACCACAAATCTTAATGCAATGCAGTTGGTACAAGGAACTAGTGATCCAAATCTGTTTCTTTATACTAAAGGGATACTTTATACTTTATACCAAAGAGATAGAGATTACAAACTGCTAAGCAGAGAAGCTTAAATATACGCACATGAAAAAAATTTTGCTATCTAAATGGGAATTGAGAGGGGAGAAATTGTGAGCAGAATGTTTTGGTGAGGATCACAAAAAGATGAAAGAAAAGTTGTATTGTCATAGAGGTATACTAAAGAACATTAGGAAAGATTGAGGAATTGTATGAGAAGGTTAAGAAACAGGTAACAGACATGGTACAGAAAGATAATATTTTAATGTTCAAAAGTTCAATTATTTGGACATCTGTTTATGGCTCTTGCCTGCCCGAAAAAAATTGATTAAATTTTTCTTGGTTTCAACATGTTTGCATCCATCAAAAGGTAGAGGAATAGACAAATGATCTATTATTCTGTACATGACTCTGTATTATATAGAATAAGTGTTTATTAAAATAGCAAAGTGGGAAACCTATTTGGAATGGCAGAGTTTCTGTTGGAGAAACAAAGGAAAGTAAGATATATTCTAACACTCAATCTACACATAGGAAGAGGAGATGTTTAAAAGATTAAAAGGATAGGAATCAAAAGTCTCATATTTTATGAGAGATATGAACTTGTCAAAATTAAAATTCAGAGAATTAAAATAAAAATGATTCAGATTTAGAAAACATATAGGAGGGCAGCTAAGTGGTCCAATGGATAAAACACCAACCCTGAACTCAGGAGGACCTGAGTTCAAATGTGGCCTCAGACACTTATTACTTCCTACCTGTGTGACGTTAGGCAAGTCACTTCACCCCAATTGCCTCAGCAAAAGAGAGAGAGAGAGAGAGAGAGAGAGAGAGAGAGAGAGAGAGAGAGAGAGAGAGAGAATCTGAGTTTAAATCTAGCTTCAGACACTTAAGATTTACTAGTTGAGTGACCCTGGCCAAGCCACTTAATCTCAGGTACATTCCCAAAAAAGTAATTGGGAAATATCAACAAAACAAATCATCTTGGGGAAAAAAAAAAAGGTTATCAAGAGAAATATGTACTTATTTGGGCAGTTAGGTGGTGCAATAGATAGAGCACTAGTCCCTGAAGTCAGGAGGACCTGTGTTCAAATTTGACCTCAGACACTTAATATTTCCTAGCTATGTGACCTGGGCAAGTCATTTACTTATCCCCAATTGCTTCAGTTGGAAAAAAAAAAGTTAAGGAGGTAAATGAAATAGAAAAAATAAAATGAAAAACACTGGTGGGAATATGGAAAAATTGGAACACTAATCTTCTTTTGATGGAGTTGTAAACTGGTCCAGACATTCTGGAGAAAATTTACAACTATGCTCAAAGGGCTATGAAATTGTGTCTACTCTTTGACCCATCAATATCAATATTAAATCTGTATCCCAAAGAGATATAAGAATAAAAAAAAGGGTTTACATAAAAAATGTGTTAGCTTTTTTGTGATGTCAAAGAATTAGACATTTCTAGATGAACCAATGCTAAGAGGAGTAAGAACAACTAGAAAAATAATATACCTAATAATAGCAATATTGTAATAATGGTCAATTGTGAAACATTTAGTGCCTCTTATAAATACAATGATATGAGACAATTCTGAAGGATTTAAAGATAGAAAACTTATAATCTGTCAGTGAATATTGCAATATAATTTTCACTTTATTATTCTTGATTTTTTACAACAGAGCTATTATGCAAATAGGCAATATGTATTTTCCTAGATAGAATGGAGATATTGTTTGACTCCTAAATGGGTAAGGAGAAGAGGAAAATAATTTAGAATTCAAAAACTTTTAAAAGAGGAATGTTGAACATAAATAAAACATTAAAAGAATTCTTATCATATTTAGCATATTTATAATTGCTCATTGCACAGAAATACTCTATTAAATTCAGGTACCATGATTTAATTAGGCATTTCCCAGTTGTTGGGCATTTAATTAGTTTCATGGTTTTTGCTAGTGAAAAATAATGTCAAATATGCTTTGACATATTTTTGATAAAATTCTAGAACATATAACTTTTGTTTGTTTGTTTGTTTAAAGGAAAATACAACAGCCATTTATGAGCCAACCAATCCCATTGTAGATTGGTCTAAGGCTTGGCCTTCAACATTTTTCCCCTGTGCCAGTCATTTCTCTTTAAGTAACTTAGTGACTTTCTGATCTTGCAAGGTTACCATATTAATAGTAGTCTTACTGTACAAATTCAATCAATTTAATGCACTAGAATTCAAAACTCCTGAGCTCAAGTAGTGCACTGGACTCAGCCTCTTTAGCAGCTTACAGATGTGACCTGAGATACCATATTATTAAAGATGTATTTTCATAAGCATTTGTAAAGGAAACCATATATTATGATAATCCACTATGGATCCATTAATTTGTGATAATTAATAATTAAACCAAAAAAGTTGTAGATGAAATATAGATTTTAGCAGAACATTTAGCAAAGTCTCTCCTAAGCTACTAGACAAAATAGAAAGATTTCGTCTAGACAACAACATATTTAGGTGCGGTTGTATGTAGCTGAAATAATAGTTCCAAAAGATATTTTATTTTAAAGTCAAATTAGAAGAATTCTAATGAATTGCTTTACAACAATGTGTACTTGACTCAGTTCTATTCATGTTTTTATCAGTGACTTGAATAAAAGTATATTTATAAAAAAATTATATGTGGGACTTTTGGAGGGATAGTAAAGGACAAGATTTTCAAATGGAAAAGGAAATAATAAAAAAATCAAAGAAGTGAAGTTATGAAGAGGGAAAAGAAAGTAAAGAGAAAATAAATCATCAAGATTTAGATAATTAATTGGTTAGCACATATTGTGCAAGTTATATTTTAAAAGAGTTGCTGAGACTAAGAGATTAAATGAATTACCCAGAATAATAACTAATATATTTCCAAAGCAAGACTTGAATTCACCTCTTCTGGGCTAGCTTTCTATGCATTAAATAATGCTGCCTCTCTAAAAGGCATGTGATTATGATAGAATACTACCACTGATAAGTGCAAATCACTTAGTTTAGTAGGCTACCTCCTTAGAAATAGAAATAATTGATAGATATGATAGCTGAACCAATGTCAATTTTCTTTTTATAGATTTAGAGATGAAAAGAGATATTATTTTCAAAGAAGAAATAATGATTATTTAGAAGATAAAGGCCTGTTAGAAATCACCTAATCCTGATACCATAAACAAATTAAGAGAGCAAGGGATAATTTACCTATCAGATATTTGGAGAAGAGAGGAATTTATGGCCAAAGAACAAGAAAAAAATATGAAATGCAAAATGTACAACTTTGTTTACATTGAATTATAAAAGGTTTTGCACAAACAAAACTAATTGAAACAAGATTAAAAGAGTAGTACAAAATTGGGAAAAAATTTACAGCCAATATTTCTGATAAAGATCACATTTCTAAAATATATAAAGAACTGTGTCAAATTTATGAGAATATAAGTTATTTCCCAGTTGGTCAAAGCATATGAGCAGACAATTTTCAAATGATATTAAAGCCATCTATAGTTATATGAAAAGTGCTCTAAATTATGTTTGATCAGAGAAAAGCAAATTAAAACAACTTTTAGATACCACCTCACATCTCTCAGATTGGCTAAGATGACAGGACAAGATAATGATAAATGTTGGAGGGGGTGTAGGGAAATTGAGAGATTGATTCATTGTTGATGTAGTTGTGAAATGATGCAACCATTCTGGATAGCAATTTAGAACTGTTCCCAAAAGGTTATAAAACTGTGCATGCCCTTTAATACAGCAGTGCCATTACTGGTTCTGTATTTCAAAGAAATCTTAAAAGAGAGAATGTGCAAAAAATGTTTGTAGCAGTTCTTCTTGTGGTGGGAAAGAACTGGAAAATGAGTCAATAATTGGGGAATTTCTGAACAAATTGTGGAATATGAAGATTGTGTAATATTATTGTTAAATATTATTGATAAACAAGCTGATTTTAGGAAGACTTATACAGATTTACATGAACTGATGCTGAGTGAGTGAAAATGCAGGAATTCATTGTATGTGATAACAGCAAGAATGTGTGATTATCAACTACGAAAATGACTTGGTTCTTGTCAGCATGTGTAATGTTCTTTGTTTCGGTTTTCTTGGGGTCTCTGGAAGCAGCTTTTGTTTCAATTTAGTAAGCACAGAAGAATAGCCAGGGGTGAAAGTTCAAAATCGTTAATTATCTCCTTCCTGGGGCTGGGAAGCTATCTGAAGAGCCTTTCAGTCTGGCCTTGTTCTCAGGACTGGAAGCCACCAGGAAGGCCAGGACAGCCGCTAGGAAGATCCAAGATCAAATTGAATTTCTCCCCTTGGTTCTGAGAGGTTAAGCTTCTGCCACCAGCCCTTTGTTTTCTCTGCCTCTGCCTCTTTCCCAATGAATCCTGGCTCAGGCTCCTAGTTTATATGCTCTACACTGAGAATAAACCAATGATTATATCACTAGGAAACCATTATTTGTTGTAGGATTAAATCAATCACACTGAACCATGCTAAACTAGATAACCATTGTATCCTCAATTCCACTTAGTACCTTGTAATCATCCTTGTTTCAAATTCAGAGTTCTGGCCCATAACAAGCATGACTTTATCAAAAATATACCATCATAGAAGTAAATAATTCTAGATAATCTCTGATATGAATCTATAAGAAAACAAAAAAAAAAACAAACAAACAAAAAGAGTTCTAGGATGTAGCTCTAATTAGTTTCTTTCTGTCATATATATATGTGTGTGTGTGGGTGTGGGTGTGTGTGTATATAATATGTATGTATACACACATACATAAATATATCCATGCTTAATTGTAGCCTACTTGGGGGAGAGAATGATGAAAGCGGGGAAAAGAATAAAACAAAAAATGCACAAAACAAAAGCAGAGAACAAAAGAATAACTATATATATATATATATATATATATATAAAATGACAGAAAGAAACTACTATGTGTCTCTCTATATAAAGATATATAGATATTTATATCTATATAGAGAGATATAGACATAGACATAGACATAGACATAAATATAGATATAGATATAGAGAGTGTGTGTATGTGTGCTTCAGTATTTGCAAAATTCCCTCTATTCTTTTATGTTAACTGATATGGGAAGGGGGCCCTTACTGGGATTTTCCTTGATCTCTTATTTCCCAATTATAATCACTAAAACAACTAGTGACTTAGAAACAGAAATTCTACTTCCAAGAGTTTCAGGAATTACTGCTCTCTTTATAATATCTGCTGTTTGCCTTGTTACTCCATGAATTATTGTTCTGATGTCTAACTTGTACCTTGAAAGTGATTGTACTTCTGTTTGCTGTTTTATTAAGTGTCATATCTACAAGATTTCATAATCTTATCAATGGCTTAATCCACAAATTACAGTAAAGTATCCATCCCTACCCCTATCTAGGGTAAGCATGGATACATATGGCCATTTTCTCTTTCTGAAGAAACTAAGAAAATGGTAATATAAGTATGTGTCTTGACTTAAACATGATCTAGTCATTCTAAAATTGAAGAAAAGACAAAAAGATTGTTATTTTGGACATGACTGACATATAAAGAAGAGATTTTCAATTGTTTTGCTGAAATCTCAGTAAATTATATTTTTAGTATTTCTGCAATCTATTAGAACATAAAGAATACAAAGAAAAATAAACAGTAATACATATATATGTGACAGAAAGAAACTGCTTACACCTTTGTCCTAGAGCTCCTTTTGTTTGTTTTTCTTGTTTTCTTATAGACTCATATCAGAGATTATCTGGAATTATTTGCTTCTTTGATTCAAAGTAGGAACTCTCTCTCCTTTCTCCTACTTTTGACAGCCAATACATATATTCCTTTCTTCTGACCTTCTGAGCATTTGGAATATGCAAAGAAAGAAGCAGGAAAAAAAACCCTACTGGAGATGTGGGAATATTTTTATTATTATTATTACCTACATGTTAGGAGAAGCTTTCTTTCAAACAGTGAAATATGAAAACATTTCCAATATTATCTTTTCACTTTTTTATGTTGTCTGAGAAATATAGCAAAACTGAGATCACGAATGTCAACCAGAAGATAAAATGAAGCAATTTTTTTGAAAACTATTTAAATATCCCCAGGGTATTAATTTATAATGATGAGTAAAATTGCATTTGGGTGTGGATAACATGTAATTTCAGTATAATATGCTTTTTTAAGTCAAAGAAGGAGAATTTCAACAATAAATAGAATGATTATTGATTATATTGTAATAAAGTTTCTTTTCTGAGTATTGGTTAGACTACCTGACTTTGAGGTTCCATCTTATTCTGACATTCCATAATTATATGAATAAAGCATTGCTGTTGCAGAATAATAAAAGCTTTACCATTAAGAAACAACTAGGTGACAAAGTAGACAAAAAACACTATATCTGAAGTTAGGACAATATGTTCTCTAAATTGGTCTTTAAAACTTAATTCATGTAACATTGAGTAAATTATTTAAGCTGTTTGGCATGCCTGTTTCTTCATTAGTAAAATGAAGGTAATAATAACTTGCACCACACAGATTTTTTGCCAGAATAAAATGTGATGATATCTGTACAAGACTTTGCAAAATTTAAAGTGTTTTACCTAAGACAACTATTAATAAAACTGATATTGAAAATGCTCATTTTTATTCACAAAAAGTAGGACTTCTCAAAGAGATCACGGGATTGCTCTATTCTGAGATTGTTTTAAGCTATCTGCTCCATGGTATACCTTACTTACTCTATAAATAAAAAGCATTATAGCATAATCTATCTCACTGTATTGAGGTCCACATCATATTTCAAATGGGCTATTCCATTGCTTCCTAATTTGTCTCTATGCTTCAAGTCAAGCCTTCCTCTAATTCATCTTCCACATAGGTGCCAAATGATCATCCTAAAGTTACTTTCCTCCACAACGCAATAATTGCCAAAAGTTTCCTTTTACTTCTAGGATCAAATATCAACTACTCATGACCTGACTCCAAATCACTTTCTAGACATATTACTTCCTTTTAACTACTGTGCAGTCCAGCCCAGTAGGTCTTGTTGTAATTTGTTTTAGAGCAGATTCAGTCCATCCTGCTAAGTGTCTTCACAGGCACCATGTTTCCTACCTGGAGAGAACTTCTTTCCTTACCTCTAATTCTTAAAAGCAAGAGTTGATATTTCTTATTTGATCTCTTTCATAAGGTGACTGTTGCTTGGCCTTCCTGGCTAGATTATCTTGTATTATGTAGGTCCATGTTGTCTCCCCATTCTTCCCTCCCCCCTAAAAGGCAAACTCTATTAATTCAGTGATTTTTCTACTTCTTTTAATTCCAGCAATGAACAAAGTACCTGGCATAACTAGTCAATTGTTTTGTGTTTGCATGTGTGTGTATGTATATGAATGTGTATATATTCATTAATTGATTTGTTGATTGAGTTAGAGCTAAAGCAAATTGTCTCAGAGAAGTGATGTTAGGAGATATTAAAAAGCAAGGATAATGGTTGAACTCAGGTTTTCATATTAAAAATTCGGTAATCCTTCTATGCCACATTGCTTTCAATGTGCTTAAATGACATTTTGTTTCAGATGTTTTGCAATTATAACATATTTGAATATCAATTTAAGTAGAATAATATTCATTTCTTCACAGATGAAGAAATAGAAGTTTAGCTAGATGAAATGACTTATCCATTGTTACATAGTTTGTGTTTTTTCTGTTGGAGAAACAGTCATATATTAATATTGTAATTAGAAGTATAAGAAATCTAACAATGTTCTCCTACTTTAAAAAAAAATCCATCATCATTAATAAATAAATAGTCATAGTTTCTTTTTCCACTCTGTTAAACTTTCTGTTTGCAATTATTTTATATTACTCTAATGCATATATTAGTGAATAATAAAATGTCTCTTGAGTATTCTGACTGACAAGTAACTGGCTTTCAATCAAAGTCTAGTAAAGGGAACTGAAATGCTGTATAATTCTAATTTAAATACCTCCAGGCAATCTGTAAAACATTTGATGGCATGACAAGGCAGCAGGGGCTGACCTTGTTATGAAGAATAAAATAAGCCACCTCATGTTCAGTTTCCCTTTATTGAATTTTGTTTGGTTGAAGTTGTCAAATTGGATGGATAGCCCACTGAGCTGGTCTATCAGAATGTGCATCTTGGGCCATAGAATTACAAAATATGTTATGGGTAGTCATAAAATGAGAACAAGGATACGTTGGCAACTTTCTGGGCATAGTTCCAAAATAGTTTTCAAAATGGTTGTACCAATTCAGAGCTTCATCAAGACTACACTAGTGTACCATTCTCCCCACATACCCATAGCCACTCCAGCATTTGTCATTTTCTTCTTTTTGTGTGCTAGATATGAGGTAGAACTTCAAAGTTATTTGCATTTTTCTAATATTAGTGTTTTATAAGTTTTGCCCCTTGATCCCTCAGTATCATGATAGAAAAATTTACTCATTTCATACCATCTTTGTTAGCCTTGGAATGCTATAGATGCAATTGCCTCTTTCTAGCCTCCATTGCATTTCTTTTAATAGCTTTCTCAGTCAACATTTTCAATGAGAAGCTGTTACATTTTAAATTGTGTACAATGGAAGCATATCCACACAATCAGAACCCGTGATGGGTGACATACAATGGTGTAATGATGTAGTTCAATACTACACCATTTTTTCGGCTTTGAGGAGGTACAATATAAAGAAAAATTCTGTTGTAAGTAAAACTCTTTTGGCCTTGAGTATAGACAAACTTTTTTTCCATAAAAACGTTTTTGAAAATCTTAAGCATATACAGATGAATGATAAATCAAATGGTGAACAGACTTTAAATTATCTTATTAGATAAACAGTTAAGAGAATCCCAGAGCAGAGGTGATGGCAAGGTGGTAGAGAAATGTTAGCAACCCAATAGAACTTGTCTAATGTCTCCCTCCAAACAAATTCAGAACGATGCTCAAATTTTGAATTCTGGAGCAGCAGACCTCGCCAAAGCTCAAGGGAAAGTTTTTTTCCAGTCTGACAAACTAGGAAGTGAGCAGAAAAAAATCTGTGACTTCAGGCTAGATACCAGCCAGGAGCACATGCTTCAGCAGGTGGGCTTTGGAGACAATCACAAATTGGACATGCTCAGGTTTTGGAGCTCTCAACCTATATAGGTTCAGGATTGAACACTTAGTCTAAAAACTTACTGGGAACCCTTTGTTGACACCATATGCAAACATTACTGATTGACAACTGTATTGCCAATTAACAGGTCTGGGTCATCCAGAGAGAGACAAATCCTTGTGGTCACACACAGGGGAGCAGGGAACACAGTCCCGATGCCAAGAAAAGCATTAGTGAGAACGTGGGACCTGGTCATAGCTGCAGGGATAAGAGGAGTATTAACACTTGTGGTTGCAGAGGATATGGACAATTTTGGGGTATTGGTGAGAGTACAAATGAGAAAAACAGTTACCATATCTATCCCCAGTTCACACCAACTTGAAAACATTGAAAACTTGAAGTTCCTCAGATGTAGCTCATGAAATAGCCTGAAGATTGGGACAATGTCATTCTACCCCCAAGTGAGCAGGTCTAAATATTAACATAAATTTAAAGGTCCAAAAAATGGGTTGAAAATGTGAAAACAACCAAAAAAAGAACTTAATTATAAAAACCTACAGTGTCAAGAAAAACCAAGACAAAACTCTCCAAAGAAATTATAATATGAAAAGAAAAACTTCAATTTTTTAAAATGTTAATGGAATAAAAACCCCAAAGAAATTTCTGGAAGAGTTAAAGAAAGAAATAAAAGTGATAGAGGAAAATAAAATAATGTCATTTAGGAAACTTATGAACAAAGGAGTAATAGGTTGGTAAAAGATATACAAAAATTACTGAAGAGATTAACACCTAAAAATCAGACTTGGCTTGATAGTAAAAGAGGAACAAAAACTCACTAAAGAAAAGAAGATTTTGACCTTAACTCACACCTCTCAGATTGGTTTAAATAGTAGGAAAAGATAATGAAAAATGTTGGAGAGGATGTGGGAGAATTGGAACACTCATGCATTGTTGGTGGGATTGTTAAATGATTCAACAATTCTGGAGAGCAATTTGAAATTATGCCCAAAGGGCTTTTTAAAACTGCATACCTTTTGATCCAGAAGTCCTGCTATTCAGTCTATATCCCAAAGAAATCACAAAAGAGGGAAAAGGACCAAGTGCAAAAAAAGTTTGTAGTAATCCTTTTTGTAATGGCAAGGAACTAGAAATTGAATAGATAGCCATCAGTGTGAATGTCTATGGTATATAAATATAATAGACTATCATTATAGTATAAGAAATTATGAGCAGACTGATTTCAGAAAAGTCTAGAAAGATTTACATAAACTGCTGCTGGATGAAGTGAACAGAAAACAAGATTATTTGATACAACTGGGATGGACATAGCTTTTTTCAAAAATGCAATGATTCAAGGCAGTCCCAATAGGTTTGGCTTGGAAAATGCTATACACATTCAGAGAGAGAACTAGGCAGACTGAATGTGGATGAAGGCATAGTATTTTCACCTTTTGTTTGTTTATTTTTTTCTTTCTCATTTTTTTTCCTTTTGGTCTAATTTTTCTTGCATAGCATGACAAATATGGAAATATGTTTAAAAAGATGACATTTAATCTATATCATATTGCTTGCTGGCTTGGAGAGAGGGGAAGTAAAGAAGAGAAAGAAAAAACTGAAACACAAAGGCTATCAAAAATGAATGTTGATCTGAGATACCACTACACACCTGTCAGATTGGCTAGAATGACAGGAAAAGATAATGAAGAATGTTGGAGGGTGTGTGGGAAAACTGGGACACTAATACATTGTTGGTGGAATTGTGAATACATCCAGTCATTCTGGAGAGCAACTTGGAACTATGATCAATAAGTTATCAAACTGTGCATATACGCTTTGATCCAGTAGTGTTACTACTGGGCTTATATCCCAAAGAGATTTTAAGGAAGGGAAAAGGACCTCTATGTGCAAAAATGTTTGTGGCAGCCCTCTTTGTAGTGGCCAGAAACTGGAAACTGAGTGGATGCCCATCAATTGGAGAATGGCTGAATAAATTATGGTATATGAATATTATGGAATATTATTGTTCTATAAGAAATGACCAGCAGGAGGATTTCAGAAAGGCCTGGAGAGACTTACATGAACTGATGCTGAGTGAAATAAGCAGGACCAGGAGATCATTATATACTTCAACAAGAATACTATATGATGATCAATTCTGATGGACGTGGCCCTCTTCAACATGTGATGAACCAAATTAGTTCAAATAGAGCAGTAATGAATTGAACCAGATACACCCAGTGAAAAAACTCTGGAAGATGACTATGGACCACTACATAGAATTCCCAATCCCTCTATTTTTGTCTGCCTGCATTTTTAATTTCCTTCACAGGCTAATTGTACACTATGTCAAAGTCCAATTCTTTTTGTATAGCAAAATAATTGTTTGGACATGTATACATATATTGTATTTAACTTATACTTTAACATATTTAACATGTATTAGTCAACCTGCCATCTGGGGGAAAAGGTAGGGGGAAAGAGAGGAAAAGTTGGAACAAAAGGTTTTGCAATTGTCAATGCTGAAAAATTATCCATGCATATATTTTGTAAATAAAAAGCTATAATAAAAAATGAATGTTGAAAGCTATTTTATATGTATTTGGAAAAATAAAATACTATTGAGAAAAAATAATAAAAGAAAAAGAAGAAAAGAAAAAGAAGTCCTTTAGAAATAGAAGAAGACAAATGCAAAATGAGGTATCAAAATTCGTGGAAGAAAGTGATTCTTTAAAAATTAGACTCAAGAAATTGTAAGTTAATGATTCTGTGAAACATCAAGAAATAGTCAAATTTAAAATAATGAAAAAAATTGATGAAAACACAAACTATCTCAAAAAAACTAATCTTCAGCATCAGTTAATATAAGTTCTATAAGAAATGATGAACAGGCTGATTTCAGAAACTGAAACCAGCCTGTTCATCATTTCTTATAAGAAAAATAGTATTTCATTACATCCATATACCATAATTTATTCAACCATTCCCCAAGTAATGAAAATCCACTTAATTTCTCATTTCTTGCCACTACAAAAAAGAGCTGCTAAAACCTATTTGCACACGTGGATCCTTTTCTCTTTTAATGATCTCTTTGGCATACAGATCCAGTAGTGACACTGATGAATCAAAGGATATGAACAGCTTGATAGCCCTTTGGGTATAGTTCTAAATTGCTCACCAGAATGGTAGCATCATTTCACAATAAATAGAAAATTTAACATTCAAATGTATGACTTAAGAAAAATTGAAATCAAAATTGAAAATAACACATAAAAGAGTCAGCAAGGTTAAACTGTTTGCATTCCTATATGAGAGGAAGATACATGTAATTCCTAAGACTTTTTAATAATTAGAAAGGCTGTTAGAAGGAGACTACATAAACAGATGGGCTTGGTGTGACCTGATTATGCTCATACATTTTATCTCACAGCTATCAGATCTCACAGCTATGAGCCATGCTAGAGAAAATTTGCAAAAAATTACATATATTAATGGACTGGTAGTAGAGTTTTGAACTAGTCCTTCCCTTCTGAGGAACAATTTGTAACTAGGCACAAACTATGCATAATCTGAGGCATAGAAAGCAGTTATACTATTCAAAAAATGCTAAAGTTTGTGCATACTCTTTGGTCCAGCAATTACACCACTAAGTCACTATCCCAAAGAGATCGAAGAAAAAGGAAGAGAATGTACCTAAGTGTACAAAAACTTTATGGCAGTTCTTTTTGTGATAGAAAAGAATGGAAAATTAATAGGATACCTATCCATTGGAGAATGATTGACCATGTTGTATATGATTGTGTTGGAATCCTACTGTGCTATAAGAAATGAAGAAGAAGATTATCAAAAATAAATCCAGAAGATAATTGTATAGTATATAGTAAAAGTAATAATTGAATGATGATTGAATGTGAAAGACTTAGTCATTTTTACCAATAAAATGATCTAATACAATGCTGAAAAACTCACAATGAAAATATCTATCCATCTCCAGAGAAAGAACTGAAGAACTCTTGCAATTTTCTCATTGTTTCTTGCTTTTTTTTTTTGAAACACGGATAAGGTGAAAATATATTTTACCTAAATACTAAATATCATAATTGTTACCTTTTCAGTAAATTGGGGAGAGGCATGAACATTTTTAAATTTTAAAATATTAATTCTTGTCTATAAAAAGTTATAATTATGAAAAAATATTAATTCAAAATTTTTTAAAATGTAAAAATAAGAAACAAGTATTTCAAACAAGGACAGAAAAAGGATAGTTTATATCCTATAGAAAGGTATGAGAATTCACTCAATTTCCCATTTCTTGCCACTACAAAAAGGGTTGATGCAAATTTTTTTTCCACATGTGTGTTCTTTTCTCTTTTTTATGATATCATTGGGATACTGACCTAGTAGTGATACTTCTGGATTGAAGGGTGTGCACAGTTTGATAGCTCTTTGGGCATAATTCCAAATTGATTTTCAGAATGGTTGGATCATTTCACAATAAATGGAAAATTTGACATTCAAATGCATGACTTGAGAAAAATTTAAATTAAAATTGAAAGAAAATTCATAAGGGACTCTGCAAGGTTAAACTTAATTGATTTGAAGATATTAAAAAACTTTTATCATTTATTCTACAGGATTTCATTGAGAGAACTAATGATTAGACATTTTACAGAAAGTGATTTCAACTCATTTTAAGAGTGGGGGAAGCTTAATAATCTGAGCTGAAAACATCTCAGAGACCAGAGGAACATTTGTCAGGATTCATTCATTGGTGGCAGGGGAAGTAGACTATCTTTTTAAGATTCTATATAGGGTTAGAGCTAAATCATCTCTAAAATCTCATTTACTGTGTGTTTTGAGTATTCAGGTGCAGTACTATTCATTATTTTACTTTTCATGCAGTTCAGTTTATATGTCCAGTCTGATTAGTCAGTACAAGAAAGGTACAAGAAAGGTTTCCTTGAGGGAAGCCTTCTTTTCTCACCCCAGAATCCCTTTGATGGTTTGCTTTTATGTTATTGAGCTAGCAGGGCTTTTCATAGAATTCTCTTGCAGCAAAACAATGGATTAATCAAATTTGAATTAAGATCTCCTCTAAATATTCATAAACATAAAATCATAGGGCTGTTTACTTTCCACAACTCCACATGCTTGTAGTAATGCCAAGAGAGTACAAAATCTTTCATTGAAATATTTAAATCCTTAAAGAACATTAAAAAATGCTTTAAAAAAGTAGCAGTTACATATTGTAAAACTGTGATCTGGTAAGTATTTGTTTATAGTGTAGTCATGAATTCTGTTCCTAGAATAATGTTTTAATGTAGCTAAAAGTGTTCTGGATTTGGTATAAGATGATATATTTACCTGCTATTTTTCTATTTAAAAATCTATTTGGTTTTGAGAAAGTCACTTCAATTGGAGGGGCCACAATTTCCTTTTCTGTAAGATGGACAGTTGGAGGTAAAGCAAATAGAATGCTGGGGCTGAGTTCAGAAAGTCTCATTTTTTGAGTTCAAATCTGGCATCAAACACTTACCAATAGTGTAATCTTGGTCAAATATTTAATCTTGTTTGCCTCAGTTTCTTCATCCGTAAAATCTGTAAAAAAATATTTTTAGAGAAATGAATGACAAACCAGCCCAGTATCTTTGCCAAATAAAATCTTCAATAGAGTCACTAACAATGACAAAACTGAAGGAACTGAGCAAGATGGGAAGTGGGGGAGGGAGAGAAGTGAAATAGGAACCTCTCAGTGGAAGGATCCTTAGTGGCCATATATCCCAAAATTTTGATTTTATATATGAAGAAGACAAAGTCCCAAATGTCTAAAGGTTTTACCCCTAGCCTTATACTTAGTAACTAAGTGTCAATTGAATTTGTCATTAGACCTTAAATATGATGTAGTTAATGGCTTTAAAGATCCCATTCACTTCTAAGTCTAAAAAAGTTATGAACTGAAAATGCTGGCTTAATGATTGCGACTATCATGTTGATAAGGAATCTACATTCCTTATGAGAGTCACCATAATCTGATGCATAGAAAGCAGTTATAATATTCAAAAAACTTGGTTCATGTTCTGAATTTGACCAATACTGTGTGAACCTCTGCCAAGTCACAATCTCTGAGCTTTCTGAGGAATTTTCTTTTGTTTTTCTTTTTTTTTTTTTTTTTTTTTTTTTAGAGAATAGCTTTTTATTTTCAACATACCTGAAACAGTAGTTTTCAACATTTACCTTTGCAAAACCTTGGTGTTTGTTGCAAATTTTTCTCTCTCCTTTCCCCTTACTCCTTTCTTTAGATAGCAAGTAATCCAATGAATGTTAAACATATATAATTCTTCTATACATATTTTCAATGATTATCATGATTCCAAGAAAAATCAGAGCAAAAAAAGAAAAAATGAGAAAACAAAAAGCAAGTGAACAACACAAAAAGGTGAAAAAAACTATTTTATGATCCACATTCAGTTTCAACAATCCTCTTTCTGGATGCAGATGGATTTCTACATCACAAGTCTGCTAGAATTGATCTGAGGTGCTGAATCACCTCAATGTTATAAAAAGCTACATCCATTAGAAGATCATCATATAATCTTGCTGTTGCCATGTACAATGAGCTCCTGGTTCTGTTCATTTAATTTAGCATCAGTTCATGTAAATCTCTCTAGGCCTCTCTGACATCATCCTACTGATCATTTCTTATAGAACAATAATATTCCATAACATTCATACACAATAACATACTCAGCTATTCTCCAATTGATGGGCATTCACTCAGTTTCCAGTTTATTGCCACCACAAAAAGGGCTACCACAAACATTTTTGCACATTTGAGTCCCCCCTTTAAGATCTCTTTGGGATACAAGCCCAGTAGAGAAATTGCATCTAAGAGTATGCACAATTTGATAGCCCTTTGGGATAGTTCCATCTGAGCAATTTTCTAAGACAAAACTTCAAAGAAGGTGATTTGACAAAACTCCCTTTGATGAAGAGATTTTCTTTATTTAACATTTATTCTTATCAGTAAAATTACTAATTTAGTCCAGATTTTCTTTAGAACTTAGGCTTTCTCCACTCTGCACACCATAAACTTCTTACTCTCTCTATATATATAAAATGAAGAATGTCATCTCTTTCCTCAAAGATTTAATAAATATTTATTTGATTTACTAAGGTATGAAGTTCTAGACTTCAAAGAACCATAGAAATAATGCAAGCTGAATATGCTGGGTAATGTGGTAAGTGTGGTCATCAACTATGAGCCATTTTCTTCAAACAATTAGGTGCTAATTGCTTAAGTAGAGAATGGGGTTAGAAGAAAGAGGAAAGGGAAACAGAATACCATCCTGTCATAGGCTTAATAATATGCAGACATAGTATAGAATAAGAACACTAGAGCCAAATGTCCTGCTAGGTAGAAGATTTCACTACCTAAAAAGCTTCTTCCAATTATTGTTGTCAGTAATTTATGAAGAAAATATAACAATTCACTTATTAGGATGCTTCTTCCATTTAGTAGGTAAAGTTGTAGAGGATCAAAGTACATATATTAAAATATTTGCCTTTCTGAGGATTGGCAATTTTGGAAAGAATTTTTGTTTCTTTGATCCATTTTTAATTTGTTTTTTCCACTACTTATAACATCTACAATCCTACTTCTGCCAAGATATAGGTCCTTATTTTTTACTTTTCAAATTTGTTTTAAACTTAAATGCACAAATAAAAATAGGAAAAAAAGAACATGGCACCTATACAGCAAAACATGATACTATGCAATAAAGCAATAAATTTCCATTTCAAGAATGCTTATAATTAATATTACATATACAATGCACAGATATATAAACATACACATATATATATACTATGTACTCAAATGCATATGTGTAAAACTGTATTGTGCATATTTCTAAATGTCATCCGTTTCCTTGAAGGTGAATAGCAGCTTCTTTCATAAGGCCAAGTCTTTCCATATTTTCCTAATTCTACCAGTTCATCATTTTCTATATCACAGCAATATTCTAACCCAATCACATTCTATCTGAGTAAAAATAATTATTAATAAATTGTTTTCCCCTTTGGAAAACTGAAGCTATATTCTAGACAAATTCAAGTCAAATAGCCATTTTTAATGTTATCGAAATTCTGATTCCATTAATAAAATATTTAAAAATTATAAGAACTTTTAATGTTACCATTTTCCCACTTAAAATCATTACTCAAATTTGCCAGTGAATCTGTGATATCATAGAAATAGCTACTATTTCCAATTATACATGCCTTCCCCACAATTATGATTCTAGTTCTTGTCCTACCAAAAGTTCACCACAGAAGGTCTCCCTCCCTTTCTACATGATAAGGGTATTCTTCACATTCTTTGGGTGTTGTGAGAATACCAAAGAATTCCACAAGTTGTCTGCTAGTTAATCCTTGATCTTTTTATATCCCCAGATTATTTTCTTTTTCAGTCACTCATTTCTTTGAAGGCATCCTTTATGTTACTTTTCATATATAATTCCTTGTTTGAAATGTATTCCATTTCCTAATACCCATTAGAAATCTATAGTGACCTCTTAGTGATTCTCAATTTTAATTCTTTGGAGACTCATGGCTCCTAAGTATATAATCTTGGTGACAAAGAGAGGCTTTTGCTTCAGAAAATAGTATGGGAGTATTGAAATAACTTTTCAATACCTAAAATGTAATTCCATTTATTTGCTTCTCTTTGACTTTGGATTCATTTGATTTTGTAGTGTCTGTTAAAGAGACATACATACACACAGATACACAGAAGTAAGCATGCATACACATATGCACAGATATAAAAGTACAGAGACAATATAATTTTACAAATGATTAATGGCCTTGTTTAATATTCATTTGATCGTTTATATCCAACAAAGCAGAAAGCAGAAATATCTATTTGCCTTGAGTTTTGACTATTGTGCAAAATGTAAGAGTGAATGCCTATTTCTAGTGAAGTCTTCCAGCTATATCAACTTGATGATGTCATTAGGTTGATTGCATCTAGTACCAGAACCTTGCAGAGGCTCTTAAATGAAATCTATAATCATTCAAAAGAAAGTAGAAAAATTTTAAATGCATTTAGACTATAGTTGATTGTTAACATAAAGAGCTCTCTCCTCCATCAATATATATGATCATTTTAATTGGAAAAAATGAACTACACAATTTAATTCTTTATGATTTAAAAATTATTTTTGATGGATATCAGTCATCTAGAGATATTAGAGATTTAGTTTTCCAAACACTTTACAAAGACATATATTTTATATACATATATATATATAAGAACATATATATAAATGTTAATACATGTGTAGATATATGTTCATTTACATGTGTATTTATATATATATAGAGAGAGATAGATATAGATATATGTGAATATATGTAAATAAATGTATAAAATTCATGAGAGATATAGATTGCTTATTCACATAGTTTAGACTGGGGTGATGATTGATACCTCAAAAAAAGTTTCTTCTTTTTCTTTTATTTTTCTTTAAATTATTTATTTCAATTAAATGTTTTTCAATTACATGTAAATTGCTTCAACAATTATTTTTCTTTATTTTGATTTCCAGATTTTCTCTCTTTTTGTCTTTCCCTCCTCGAGAAGCTAGTCAATTTGACATTTATCATACATGTGAAGTTATACAAAACATATTTTCATATTAGCCATATTGCAAAAGAAAACACAAACAAAATAAAAATAAAGTTAAAAAAAGTTGTTTCAAACTGCATTCAGCATTTGGGAGTTCTCTTTCTTGAGGTGGATAGTTCTTTTCATCATGGGCCTTTTGGTTTAAAGTCTTAATCAGAATAGTTAAGTCATAGTTGGACATCCTTACAATATTAGTGTTATTGTATACAATATTTTACTGATTATACTTACTTCATTTTGCATGAATTCATGTGGGTTTTTCCAGGTTTTTCTGAACCCATCCCCCATGTTATTCCTTTTACTACAATAATATTCTATCACAATCATATACAACAATTTGTTCATCAGTTTCTGAATTGATAGGTGTTCTCTTAATTTTTAATTCTTTGCCAACACAAAGAGAGTTAAGTTATTTTTCATTTTATTAAATGAATAATTCATTTTATTAAAACTCTTAGGATATAAACCTAGTAATTACTTTAAGTCAAAGAGTACACACAGTTTTATAGGTATTTGTGCATACTTCCAAATTGTTCCCTAGAATGGCTTAATCAGTTCACAATTCCACCAACAGTTTGTCATTTATCCATTTTGATTTTCTCTTGGTATACAATATGAAATCTTAGTCTATGCCTAGTTTCTGTTAAGCTGCTTTCCAGAATTATCAGCAATTTTTTTCAAAGTTTTTGCCTTTGCTGTTTCAGTGTTAAAATGATTTTCAAGTTATGAAAGAAATTCATTAGGATTCCTTTGCCTATATTTTCAGGAAGTTTAAATATAGTATTGGAATTATTTCTTACCTGTTTGGTAGAATTCACTTGAAAATTGATCTGGCCTTAAATATTTATTTTTCCTAGGGAGCTTATTGATGACTTGTTTAGCTTCTTTTTCTAAGAAAGAATTATTTCACCAAGTCTCCAAAACTTTATGTTTCAATGAACCCTTACTTCTGGGCGTTTTCTTTGGGAGTCACGCTTATCTGTATCACTATCCTTACTCTCCACTCCAAATACTGACTTTTCTGGTATCTTAACATCCTAAACCTCTTAATTTTAGTTCTTTCATTATTTCTTATTTTTTCTCTATATTGCTCACTATTTTTGTTTGTTTGCATGTTGTCTATCTCACTGGATTTTAAGATCCTTCAGTAGAGAAATTGTCTTTTGTCTCTCTTTGCATTCCCATAGCACCAGGCATAGGATATGCAATTAATAAATGTTTATTGACTGACTGAATTAATGGATATAATGTGACTAATAACTATAACATTGCAAACATTACCCATCCACTATATCCTCTTATCCTGTCAGATTTTGTTGTTGTTGTTGTTGTTGTTTGTTTGTTTGCTTGCTTGTTTTGTTAGTGTAGCACTGAAAATCACTGATAGATGGTCTTCTAGATGTGACAATGCATACAATGGTAGGCCCAATTGGGAAGAACTGAATTCAAAATCAGTCTCAAAAGCTTACTCACCATATGACTCAGGGAAAGTCAATCACTCTATGCTGCAATTTCCTTATCTGTAAAATGGACATAATAATAGTACTCAAAGGTTTGTTTTGAGCACTGAATGGTTTGTTACATAGCATATAAAACAGTTTTCAAATATTAAAATACTATAGTACCCCAAAATCACCTCCTCTAATAGTAAACAGGCTTATTTGTGGATTACCCCTTTTCTTTTAACAAGAGAGTATGGACAACCAATCTCCTTTTTCTATATGATTTTTATGCCATTTCTCATGGTGTTATTATTAAAAATGCCCTATAAAATACTTACTTGCCATGTATATATATACATTAGCCCCTTGGATTATATGGATTTCTGATTCTTCCAAATTATACTATCTTATGATTTCTCACTATATATCATTTCCCACTAGCTTTTTTCAAATTACTATTTCACTTCTGCCCACATCATTTGACCCAAGCTATTTTCTAAAAGTAGCTTTATTGTTCTCTTAACTGTTAAATTCTGGAGATATTTCTCAGTTTTCATCTCTCTTACCTTTCTAAAAATTTTAATACTGTCAGATACTTCCTATTGGAGGATTTTCTATATTCTCTTGCTTCTCTAACTATCTTTTCTCTATTTTTTACTTGCCTAACTTCTCTGTCTTTCCCCTTACTTGTCATCATGCATCTCCTATTGGTTCAATGTATATTTATCCCCAAACTCTGTCCTTAGACTTGTTCTCTTCTTTTTCTACATCCTCTCTCTAAATTATTTCATTCACTCCATGGAGAAAAATTCTGATCTTTACACAGATGACTCCCATATTTACATTTCAGAACTTATTTCTCTCATGTACTCTAATCTAATACTGCCTACTGCCTACTAGACATTTCCACATGAATGTGCCTATCAACATGTCAAACTCAGCATCTACAACTAAGAATTCATTATCTCTCTCCCTAAAGCTATGCTCCCTCCCCACAATTTCCCTATTTTTGTTGCTCCATGTTTATCTAATCAGTTGTCAAAGCTTAACAATTTTAATGCAGCATTTTTCTTATCTATCCAATTCTCCCCTTTAACATAGCCATCATCTCTTACTTGAACTATTTCAGTAGATATTTAATTGCCCACTCTGTTTTCACTCTTCTCTCCATCAAAAAAAAAAAAAAAAAAGAAGACTAAAAGCCAAAATTTTTCAAATAAAAGACACTTTGCTCTTCTTTCAATTCAATTTTGCGTCTAAATCATTATCTGTCTTACCGATGTGTGTGTGTTTGTGTGAAGAGAGAGGCAGAGAGACAGAGACAGAGAGACAGACATACAGACAAAGAGAAACAATGACAGTCAGAAAGAGACAGAGACAGAGAGAATCATAGAGAGAGAGAAAGAGAGAGAGAGAGAAAGAAAAAGAGAGAGAGAGAGAGAGAGAGAGAGAGAGAGACAGAGAGAGGTGCATATGTATACATAAACATCAACATACATCAATAGGATAACTTAATAGACTGTAGAACTAAATCTTAAATATTGGAAAATAAACGATTTTTTCAAAAGTTTGTGAGAAGGGGAAAGAGGAAGAGAGAACAAATCAGAGAGAGAAAGAGAGAGAGAGACAGAGAGAGAGACAGAGACAGACAGACAGAGATAGAGAGACAAAGAGAGAGAGAGAGGAAGGTGGAGCTGGACTGATCTCTTGAACAGTTGCTGATTTTATTGAGAAGATATTGTACTATCAACATAGTGTTGTGTGCAAAAAAAGATTATGGAAACTTTCCATGCAGAGTGAAGTCTTCTTTTAAGGATACTCTACCTAGGATGTTCTCCAAGTGAAGGACATACCTTTTAAATGAGCATCTATCTGCTTAATTTATACCTTACTTGACGTTGATTATTATATGACAAAAGAACAAAGTTATTGTATGTAATTGTATCTACTAATAAATTTTGCATGATTTTAGCATAGGCATGTGGGAAACTTTATTGGGGAAAGAAATATAAGCCTTTTTGTTCTGTAGGGTTTATTTTAGTCAATGAACAATAAATACAGAAGGATCTTTTTATTCTCTTTTGCTTAGGAAGATGTGTTCTGTTGTAGAAAATCATTTGTAAAAGCTTATCCATCTTCATTTCATACTTTTATCAGATATTCTCTGTCTCAATACATTTTTTTCCTTAAGTGGTATAGGGAACAATTTTTTTCTAGCCATCCATATATCCATATCTTTTAATAACCTCAAGGAGTTTCATGGAAAACTATCACAATCATGAATTCATTTTTTTCATACAGCCTCACTGTGTGACAGCATTAGGACTCAAAACTTGGTTTTTTTAATCTTTTCAAAGAAAACTCTCTAATATACCACATTGTCTCTCGGCCACAAATTATCACATAATACATTTGGGAGCCATATGACCTTGAGATGCTTCTTTCAAATTAGTCCTACTTTTAAATCATTATTATACACGAGTCTCAAAATTATATATAAAAGAGAGACTCAGGGTAGAAATTTAACCAGAGACAGTAAATAATGAAGATTTCTCTGAAGCTGCTCATATTTTCCATGGCGATATATGTCTCTACCACCATGTCTTAGAGGGCCCACCAAAGGATTAAAAGGTTCACAGAAAAGTATGGTCATTCATTGTCCATGAGTCATAGGCCTTAGATCTAGCCACCTGGAATTTGTTCTAAGTTATCCAACATGACATTAACCTTAAGATCTATTAGAGTGGCTGTCAAAGGTTTGCCAAAGTGAGTAAGTACACTATTAGAGACTACAAAAAATGACAGTGATTTATTTGTAGGAAAGCAACCTGGGAAATCTACTCTCTCTAAATTCCCTGTTCCCTGATTGTCAAGGTTTTGTTAACTTTCCAAGTCAAGGATAGCTTTCTCATTATATGTCACTGCAGTTTACCTGGCTCTCCATTTAATTTATAAAATGTCATTCTTTAGCCCTAGCCTGTTTTTTAATATCCTAATTCATTCAAAATATTAGCTCAACATTTACATGGAGTTTAAATTTTTGAGGCTTTTTTTTCTTTTTGATTTACATTTACTCTGTAAATTGCAAGTTTGCCAGAACTAGAATTGCTGTTTTTTCTTCCCTAATGTCATTACCTACAAACAACTCTCCAAGTTGGGATAATTACTGATTGCCCATCTAATTGCCATGGATACTGTTCTATAGAACTTCAGAAAAGATTAAGAAAATTAAAGATATAAGTGTAAATTCCTCACAAGTGGTAATGCAGAAATCATGGTTCATGTTATATGCTTTCTGTGGAAAAAAGTTCCCAGAGAGATTCAAATAATGAGACTAATCACAACAATGTACCAGATAAGGCAATGGCTATTAAATAACACTAAAGTAAATATGAATTGAAGGCAAATTTTTAATATGAAAAAGACATTTCAGGAATCTAAAAATTATTTATTATATTATCAAGAAAACCTAGATCTATTATCCATCTTTGTGCCTTGGGAGAAAATAGCATATCTTTATTCTTGCAACAAATTCAGTGGAAAGAAGTATATGGATATTTTGGATACTCTGTAAAAGGAGTTACAATTTTCCTTCCCCCTAGTTGCCTATTTACTGATGAGAAATGTGGGCTTCATTAAAATAACTGAATATTCCAGAATTGTTTTTGCTTTGCTGAAATAGATATTTATCTGGGAAGGAGTTTAGAGATCATTGGGTCCAACTCTCATTTAAGAGGTAAGAAAGGTCAGACTCAGAAATGTTAAGTATATTGTTTAAGGTCTGATAATATTTGTCTGGCAGATTTAAAACTAAAACTTAAGGTCCCCTGAGTTAGCTGGGTTGGTAGTTTCCCTCACCATATGGCCTTTCTTCCTTGTTATTATTTCTATGTGATAAAAATTTGCATGTGAATCCCATGAAAGTATTCATTTACAAAAGCAAATGGTTTCTTGGATTTATATCAAAGCACAATTCATGGAAAACAATTATTATTTTTAATGTACTTTCTATAGATACAAGATTTTTCAATGTATACTTTGAGTAAGTTCGAAGTTGACCTCATGTTAGAAAATTCTTTTCCTTTCTTTTCCCCACCTGTTTTGTGAGGTGGTAGAGGTGGTAGAGGTGGTAGGGAAGTATGGATAGAAAAAATCACCAATAATAGAAAAGCTAATTTAGAGATAGGACCTTAAATTTTTCGTTGCAAGCATTTATCCTGATTTCATCTCTTATAAAATTCATTGGTTTCTGCTGTGTGGTTTGTCTTCATTGCTTTTAACTGGCCCAATTTTCCTAGTACATAAATTACTATTTGAGCTACCCATTTAGCAAATTGCTGCTTCAGTATATTCAGCATATTTGATTTTACTGTAGTGATTGGGGTACTAAGTCAGAAAATATTCCATAGAAATGAAGTGCTATCTTCAAAAAAAACTCAAAGAGTAGATGGATTTTTTAAAGGTGCTAAGCCAAAACGAAAGAATAAAGTAGGGTAGAAATTTCCTAGGAGTAGATTAGGCAGAATGATGAAGGGCATTGAAGCCATGCTATAGCAGCTTAGTTGCTGCTTAGTTAAATAACAATATATTTAACTAGGAGAGAAGATTGAAAAGTTAACTATGATAGTTATCTTCAAAGACAAAAAAATCTTTTATGTGGAAGATGGATTTGAGTTGTGATAGTCTAAAAAGGCAAAAAATTAAGAACAATGGAAGCAATCTATGGACTCAGAAATTTAGATCTAATATAAAGAAATTTTTTTTAACAATTACAGTGATACAAAAGTATTATGTAATGCCATAGAGGTTATTATGTTCCCCTCTATTGGTAATCATTTATCATAGGCTAAATGACCACTTATTCATGTAGTAAGGGGATTTTTTTCAAGTATGGAACTGAGACTTCTGATTTTGCATCAGCCTGTCTGACACATGGTTTACTGCACTGAAGCTTTGTGAAAAATGTAAGGCAAAAAGCAAAGTGTGCCAAAATGTAAGCATCTTGCTTTGAAATGGAGGTAATGATCCTGGAAATGTGACCCATGTGTTCAAAACCAAAGCAAATAATAAAATCAATCCAATGTCTTGAGTGAACTGATTAAGAACCAAACCTCAACCATGACCTGCATAGCCTACACTCATTATGTTCACCAGTTATTGAGTCACACTTGATTCTTTGGAGGGATTGTGCTTCTAGAACTAAGATTTAAGCAAACTTTTATACAGAAACTGCCAGCAAGAAGTCTAATTATTGATGCAAATATTATTTGTGAAAATGACAATCATCTGCCCATTTGGGTCTAGAATTAGTTTTCAAATTTCATTTTATAGAAACTGCCATGGGAACATTAAGTAACTTTTGAAACAAAAATACACACAACAAAAACCTTTCATATATAACTATCAAAAATTTGAACCAGCAACTTTGAGATAAAAGGTTTCAAATCTCATTATATTTAGCAGAGTTTCTTTAAATAAAGATTTGGGAAATGCTATAAGTATGGTATATCTGTATTTTAATAAATTGTTTTAAAATGTCTACAATAGTATTGTGAAAGAAAAGACTGAAGATAAATACTAATATAGTTAAAGAACTGGATTTGGAATTGTTCACATGCCTGGGCCCAAAGACAAATCACTAATGTTCTGCTGTAATTGACTGAGAAATTATATTTGTTCCTTTGTATTTTTATTGGTTTTATTAATATTGCCCAATTGCTTTTTTGACAAGATAGTTGAGATTAAGTGGCTAACCCAGGGTCACTCAGCTGCTAAATTTTAAGTGTATGAGGCTGGATTTGAAATAAAATCTTCTTGACTTCAGGGCCAACTCTCTATCCACTGTGGTATCTAGCTACCCCCCAATTACTATTTTATTTCTGCTGATACAATTGTGGTTAAGTGACTTTCCCAGAGTCACACAACTACGAAGTATTAACTGCCGGAGGTCAAATTTGAACTCAGGGCCTCCTGACTTCAAGGCTGGTGCTCTAACCACTGTGTCATCTAGCTGCCTCCCCAACAATTACTTCTTAAACTGATTCAGCTAGCACTGATGAATGTTGTAGGAGGGATATTGGATACTTCTGGTATAAAAGACTCTGACTTGGTCCTACCCTGTTTGAAATATTGTGGTTAATTCTGGATATAATATTTATGGAGCTCATTTATGAATCAAGTAATGTGGAGAGAAGGACAAAAAAATAGTCAAACAATCAGTCATCAATCATTTTTTTAAATTCTGCCAGTCACTGTACTAAGTCCTGGGGAAACAAACAAACAAATAAATAAACAAACAAAACCAACTCTGTTTTCAAGGAGCTCAAAGTTCACAGAGGAAGACAACATATAAATAACCATGTAGAAGAAATTTCAAGATAAATTGGAAGTAGACTTAGATAGTAGGCTTTAGGATTAAAGGAGATTGCAAAACATTTCTTGCAGGAAGAGTAATTTTAGCTAAGATTTTAAGGAAGTTAAGAAGGACAAGAGGAAAAAGTGAAGCTATTGCAGAAAAGTGAGTCAACCAATAAAATGCAAAGGATGAAATGTTTCATGCAAGAAATAACAAGGAAATAAGTGTTAATGCAGAGTAGCTAAAAGGGAATAAAGTCGAATTTGTGGAGAAGAATAAAGTATATGAAACTGACAAGGTAGGAAAGGATAAGGTTATGAAGGGATTTAAAAGCCAAACAGGGATTTTACATTTGATCCTGTATGGAAAGGAAAGTAATGGAATTTATTAAATAGGGGAATATTATGGCCAGACTTGCATGTTAGAAACTTCAGTCAGGGAGACTATTATCTGGATATTTCAAAAGTTGAGATGTGAGATGATAAGAACTTGCATCAGGATGGAGATTTTAACAGAGGAGAGAAGGGGTACTGTGCAAGAAATTATGAAGATAAAATGGACAGAACTTCTTGGCAGATATGGAAATAGTGAAAGGTTGATTTTGACATCTGAGTTGCCAAATTAGATAATTTCTAGGATAATAGTAGCTTAAAAGTAATAGGGGGCTTAAGAAAAAGATAAGATTTGAGGTGCCAGATCCTACATTCTGTTTTGGATATGCTGAATTTAAGAAATCTATAGGATGATAACTTTGTGATGTCACATAAGCAATGTCAGGTGCCAGATTGGATGTGATAGATTGATAAATAGATGTGATAATCATCATCATAAAGATGAAAATGGAACCTAATGAGACATTTATAGGAAATATTGTAATGGGAGAACAGAATCTTGGGATAGAAAAAATGAAGTTCTACCTATAAGAAGCAAAGAAAAATTAAGTGGAATATCATAGGTGTCCTCTCGTATTTAAAGAAATAATATATAGAAAAGAGTTCTTTAAATACATTTATTTTTAGTACACATTACTTTATAAATTCCTAGCTTTTGACCATTTATCAATTGGGGAACAATTTATATTCTTATAAATTTGACACAGTTCTTTATATATTGTAGAAATGGCACCTTTATCAGAAATAGTTTCTGTAAATTTTTTCCAGCTTTATCTGTCTTTGTAATCTTGTTTCTGTTAGTTCTGTTTGTGCAAAATCTTTTAAATTTAATGTAATCAAAGTTGTCCATTTTGTCTTTTATAATGATCTCTAGTTCTTTTATAGTCATAAATTCCTCCCTTCTCCAAAGATCTGATACATAAATTATCCCTTGTTCTCCTAATCTGCTTATGGTATAAACCATTAAGCCCAAATCATGTGCCCATTTTGATATTATTTTGATATGTGGTATGAGATATAGAACTATGCCAAGTTTCTGACACATTATTTGAAGGTTTTCTCAGCAGTATTTTTCAAATACTGAGTTTTAATCCCAGAAGCTTGATTTTGGGGGTTTATCAAATATTAGATTACTCTATCCCTTGATTATTGTGTCGTGTGTATCTATTCCACAGTTTCATCACACTATTTCTTAGTCCATACCAAATAGTTTTGATGACTGCTGCTTTATAATACAGTTTTAGGTTTGATATTGCTAAGCCACCATTCTTTGTATTTTTCCCCACTAATTTCCTTGAATTTTTGTTCCTCCAAATGAATTTTATTATTTTTTTTAGTTCTATAAAATATTTTTTGGCAGTTTGATTGGTATGACACTAAACAAGTAGACCAATTTAAATAGCATTGTCATTTTTATTACTTTATCTCTGCCTACCCATGACCAATTGAAGTTTTTCTAATTGTTTAGATCTGACTTTGTATGTGAGAGAAGTGCTTTGTAATTGTGTTCCTGAGTTTATTTTAGTAGATAGATCCCCAAATATTTTATTTTGTCTACAATTATTTTATTTTCTTTCTATTCCAGTGCATCTAGTGCTTTATTATAGAAGCTTCCAGATCCCTGAATAATCCTGACTGTTGCTCCTAGATATTTGAATTGTTTTTGTCTGGCTGCTTACAGTATTTTTTTTAAATTTGTAGTTCTGGAGTTTTGCAATAATGATCCTTGGGGTTTTCCTCATGGGATTTCTTTCCAGAGGTGATTGATTGATTCTTTCAATGACTATTTCCCCTCTGTTTCTAGAATATTGAGGAAGTTTTCTTTGATGAATTCTGGAAGAATGTTATCCAAGTTCTTTTTTTTTTTTTTTTTTTTTTTTTTTATCATGGCCTTCAGGTAGCCCAATAACTTTTAAATGCTCTCTTCTGTATCTATTTTTCAAATCAACTATTTTTCTAATGAATTATTTCATATTTTCTTGCATTTTTCATTATTTTTATCTTGTTTTAATGATATTTCATGTCTCATAGAGCCATTATCTTCCATTTGCCTAGTTCTAATTTTTAATGTGTGATTTTTTTTCAGTTAATTTTTTTTATCTTTTTTCCATTTGCTTAATCCTACATTTGAAAGTGTTGTTTTCTTCAATTTATTTATTTTATTTTTTGCATTTGGCCTATTGTGTTTTTTTTTATTATAGCTTTTTATTGACAGAACATATGTATGGATAATTTTTCAGCATTGTTCCTTGAAATCACTTCTGTTCCAACTTTTCCCTTCTTTCACTCCATCCCCTCCCCTAGATGGCAGTCTCATACATGTTAAACATGTTAAAGTATACATCAAATACAATATATGTGTACATATTTGTACTGTTCTCTTGTTGCATAAGACAAATCAGATTCAGAAAGGTAAAAATAACCTGGGAAGAAAAATAAAGATGCAAGCAGTCCACGTCCATTTCCCAGTGTTCTTCCTCTGGGTGTAGCTGCTTCTGTTCATCATTGATCCTGGAACTGAATTGGATCTTCTCATTGCTAAAGATAGTCACTTCCCATGAAAATTTATCCTCAGATAGTATTGTTGTTGAAGCAGCATTCATATACCACAATTTACCCTGCCATTCTCCAATTGATGGGTATCCATTCAATTTCCAGTTTCTAGGCACTACAAACAGGACTGCCACAAACATTTTGGCACATACGGGTCCCTTTCCCTTCTTTCTCTTTGGGGTATAAGCCCAGTAGAAACACTGCTGGATCAAAGGGTATGTACAGTTTGATAACTTTTTGCGGTAGTTCCAAATTGCTCTCCAGAATGATTGGATCCATTTACAACTCCACCAACAATGCATCAGTGTCCCAGTTTTCCCACATCCCCTCTAACATTCGTCATTATCTTTCCCTGTCATTCTAGCCAATCTGAGAGGTATGTCGTGGTATCTCAGAGTTGTCTTAATTTGCATTTCTCTGATTAATAATGACTTGGAACATTTTTTCATATGACTAGAAATAGTTTCAATTTCTTCATCTGAGAATTATCTGTTCATATTTTTTGACCATTTATCAATTGGAGAATGGCTTGATTTCTTATAAATTAGAGTCATTTCTCTATATATTTTGGAAATGAGGCCTTTATCAGAACCTTTGATTGTAAAAATGTTTTCTCAGTTTATTGCTTCCCTTCTAATCTTGTTTGCATTAGTTTTGTTTGTACAAAAGCTTTTTAACTTGATATAATCAAAATTTTCTATTTCGTGATCAATAATGGTCTACAGAACATAGGTCACAAATTCCTTCCTCCTCCACAAGTCTGAGAGATAAACTATCCTATGTTCTTCTAATTTATTTATAACCTTGCTCTTTATACCTAAATCATGGACCCATTTTGATTTTATCCTGGTGTACGGCATTAAGTGTGAGTCCATGCCTAGTTTCTGCCATACTAATTTCCAGTTTTCCCAGCAGTTTTTGTCAAATAGTGAATTCTTATCCCCAAAGCTGGGATCTTTGGGTTTGTCCAACATTAGATTGCTTTAGCTATTGACTATTTTGTCCTTTGAACCTAACTTATTCCACTGATCAACTAATCTATTTCTTAGCCAATACCAAATGGCTTTGGTGACCCCTGCTTTGTAATATAGTTTTAGATCAGGTACAGCTGTCCTATTGTGTGTGTGTGTGTGTGTGTGTGTGTTTTTTAAGGAATTGTCTTCCTTTTCCAAACTGTTCCATGCCTCTCATTTATTTTCTCATTTTTCTCCTATTTCTCCTCTTGGCCTTTAAAGTCTTTCAGGAGCACTTCCAAGAAGCCTCTTCGGTCTTTGAATAAATTCCTATCACTCTGAGATTTCATGTGTGCACATTTTGTCCTTGTCTGAGTTGGTGTTTTGGTCTTCTTTGTTACCATGATTGTTTGCAATAGTCAGCATTCTTTTTTGTGTCTTACTTTCTTTTTCCTTTCATCTTTCTTCTTTATTTTTACTTTTAAGGGCAAGCTCTGCTTCTGGAGTAAAAGGGGTGCTGTCCCAAGCTTCCTCTGCAGCTCTGAGCCTTAGCTTTGAGCACAGAGGCACCTTGGACTTGCTGGGGGGTAGCTTTATATATTCTTTTCAGAAAAGAACCTGATTTACCAAAATTTGCTTTCTGAGCTGGGACTGCTAATCTGCTGGGATTAAGAACCTTTCACTGGCTTTCCCAGATTCTGTAAGAGTTGGGCTGGATATCCCTTTGACTCAAGCAAGACTGATCTTTATTGAAGTTTTTCCAGTCTAGAGCCAGAGAGTAGTTTTTTTTTTTTTTTTTTCCCATCAGACTCTGTTTAAAGACTTGTTTTCACCTGGCTTTTGAGGAAAACTGGGAGAGGTTAAACAGCTTCCTGATTTCATTCTGTCATCTTGCCCCCTCCTTCAGAAAAGGGATTTCACAAAAGGACAACCAAAAGCTTGTGGTTAGATAGATTTTATTTTCTCCTTCTGTGGAATTCTTGTATCTAGAAGTGTCCTTGAAACAACAGTGACAGGTGGTAGTGTCTGGAGAAAAGCTGCTTCACGATTCCACAAAGGTACCAGTAGAAAAGTAATACCATGCATAAAGGAAACTTCATGAATACCCCACAAAAGGTAGAAAATAATTTCCAAGCCTCTAGGAGCTGTGACTTAATTTGTTGCAATATAGACTTTCTAGACTTTCTAAGCTTCAATCCATTGCCCCCTAGCTTCTGTCCATATGCATATATACAATAGTGAAGGGATTTTTATAGCATGTTTTAAACCAACTGTTCTTATGATACATTAGTATATATTTCTGGAAGTTAATTAAATTTAGATGAATAGTCAATATTGAAAGATATTCCTAGTGAGAAAGGTACTATTGGAACTTTATGAACCACTGTAACTAGAAAGATGCCTTCAAGTCCTTGAATTTTTCTCTGTTATTTTAAGGAAATAAATTGTATTGAACTTTGGGGACACAGCCTGGGGTACTCAAGTTGAGCAGACTTTGGGAAGTTAACTTTATAACATACTACATGGGAAAGAATTCTTGGTCAGGAATTATTTGGACTATATGCCTTTGAAGATTACTTCTAGCTATGCAAGTCTGTAGATATGAAGGAAGTTAATTAAAACTGATATTTTATATATATATATGTATGTGTATATATATACACACATACATACATATATACATGCATACATACATATATACATACACACATACATATTTCAGGTTCTATTACCTTGTTACGTAGAATTTATCATTAAAATGAATTATTTGGGAGAAACATCTCAAATTTTTTTAAAAAGTGCAACATTCTTCACTAAAGTTTGATTCAATCCATGCATAATTACTTCCCCCTCCCATTATCTAGTCATTGCCTATTTGTTTGAATGAATATTAAGGATAAAATACAATTTCTGAGCAAGACAGATTCAGATTATGTGGAATAATATTATAGATTCAAAATTGATCTTTCTAGCAGCTAAACTAGCAGCAAATAAAAAGGAATATTGACTATCTGGCATAATGTTAATGTAAACTCTGAAATAAGACTCTTAGAGATACCCAATCTAACCAAGACTAAGTAAAAGGGAATAATTAACTTTACTTGGGTATGTCTATAATTGAATAATAAATAACTAATATATGTATATATATACATATATACATGATAAGAACATTATATATAATATATAATATGACATTATATATTACATTCAAATATATTTCATTAAATACTTTAGAAATAGACACAATCTATAGTAGCTATTGCCTAGACCTTACATTTCTACCCTAATCTCCCCTTCTAATCTTAATATTTTGTTTAAATAGTTTTTAAAAAACATAGAATGGAAAGAATCCTTTTTCCCACATTGTGTGAGAATTCTTTTTCCATCTAAGACCTATCACTCATCTGCAAGTTTTCTAAGATTGAAGAACCAAGCATGAAGTACTTTGGAAATTCAAAAAAAACAAAAAAACCTTCTGAGCCCCAGTAGAGTAACTTCTCTTCATAATTTCCCTTATATTTCAATATCTGTGACTGATATCTGGGTAGTAAAATTGATAGGTGGCATGGAACACACAAATAGATTTATTATCAGTAGTAGTGTATTAAGTATAACCTAAGTCAAAGCAATTCCAGTTCTAACTGAAATGTTCCAGCCAATTAATTTTACTATAAAATATTTTGGCAAAAAATAAATTCAAAGGGCCATTTATCAGCAAGAACTAATGCCATTTTACTACTCTGAGCTAATCTTTGATGAGAAATTGGGTTTTCACTCCTTGGAACATAGAGACTAGAGAATACATTTATTTGGAACACTAAAGTTCTATAGACCTGGCTGAGTCTGCCAACAGGGAAAATTGCATGATCAGGAATCAGTATTTACGTCAGGTAAGGGTATGAGGAATGGAAACTAAATTTTATTCCTTCTCTACTGATTTTCATAATGGCATTGTTCTGTTATTTATATGTATTGCTCACTTGCAAATGCACACATGCATATATACATACTCATTCACATTTATATACATATATACATGTATGTGTGTTTTCTCCTTATTCTTTGGAAGAACTGATTATCTATTTTTTTTCATTTTTGTATAGTATAGTTCCTTAGTTGGTAGTTGCTTAATAAATGTTTCTTGACTGTTTCTTAATTAACGGGCAAATTGAAAAGTGATGGAGTAAACCCTAACCAAATCTTTAGGGAAGGATGTCCAATTTTTCCAACTTAGAAATGGCCTTATAACTAATAAATAGATTAATATAAATAATAGTTCCCTACAAATATCCTTTTTTCTATGTTCCTTGAAGAAGGCTCATAGAGCAATTGTTAAAGAAATGTTTAACCAAGACTGTTCTAGATTTTAGTGGTACAAAAATATGTGAAACAACTTTTTGGAAAAGAGTATGGCATGGTCTTCTTCAGTCCAGTTTTGGGAAAAGTGATCTTTCCTTTTCCCAGTATGGCAGAAAAGTTCTTAGTACAAGATCAATTGATGGAAACTCTGCTTTTCTACAGATAGAGAATAAGTGGATTTCAGTGTGTTTGAAAACAAAAGATTTTCAAGAAGAGCATTTACTTCTGTCCTTTCTTTTTTCTGGGGAGCTATGGAAATGCTGAAAAATCCCATGAAGTTGACTGAATGATGAATGTGTCAAAAAACAGACAGACAAAATATACAAACTAAGAAACAAATCAAATTAGGCCAGCTGGAGAGGTTGTGATAAAGTCTGAAGATATAGCTATACATGTCTTTATTTCTTTTTATTCATAAATTTTAGAATAGATAGTTCCCACATGATTTCTTATAAAGTTATACTCCATTTAGTATTGTCCTGACAAATATTATTCTCTAATAATAATAAATAATTCTCTAACAATTATTCTCTAAAAATGCATTCTCTAAATAATAATTTTAATATGTAAAAATCAATTTCTATTATAATATAGACTCTGGGAATCCTTATCACAATTCTCTCTTGCACCAATGAGTTGAGTTCCCAGAGAGTGTTTACTATGTCATTTTACTGGATTCTAAAGGTAGCCTTTAGGTGCAGAGGATATCTTTCTTAGGGACATATAACCCTTGATTTCCCATCAGTGTTCTAATAACAAAGATTTAACTAATATTTCATTTTCACAGAACGGATAATCAAACATAGGTAGAGTATGCTTGTACATAATGAAAGTAAGAGTCTTAGAAAGCATTATTCCATATAATTTTATATTGATATGTAGATGACAATCAATCAATCATAAGAACATAATTTTTAAAGAAAAAACAAACTTTAAAAGTCATCAAATTCACACATCCATTTGCCATTTAGTCTCTTGTCACTATGCCAATAGAGGTTGCTAATTCTTAGAACTAATATGTGGAGTTTTGTTTTATGAAGAGAAATAATTATTTTTTGTTTATTTGCTTTTTTTTACTAGAATATCTGGCCATTATTTTCCAATAACTTTACAGGCAATCCACAAAATGAACCTCTAACTAAGTTTTATTCTCTTTCTTTCTTGTCTACCCATTATTAAACATAGAACTGCCCTCAGGAACACATTAATTCATAGGAGTAATAATAATAGCTGAAACTTAGTACTTTAAGGTCTTAAAAATGCTCTAAAGTCTTAAAAAAACTTTTCATGTCATATCATCTTTTCCATACAACAACATTGCAGAAGTGATAATTTTATCTCCATTTTAATAGATGAGGAAATTGAGACTGAGAGAGATTAAGTTACTTGCTTAATGATACACAATCATGTCGTAAGGCCTAAAGTAATATAGGAAGTGAAATTTTGTTTTTATTACAAATCCAACACTATCCATGGTGCCATTTTACTATCAATAATAAGATGATGTCAATAGGGGAATAAGTAAATTTATCTTAAGAAAGCATAGGTCTAGATTTTGCCTCTTTAACTTGCTCTTTATGATATTAAGCACATGAACTTACTCTCTCTTGGACTTGGTTTTCTTTTCTATCTAAATAGAAAATTGCACTAGATAGCCTCTTCAGAGCATCTCCAACAAACCTGGTATGAGTCTGAACCACCTTCATCCACTTAAGACCTCCTTCACCCACTGGGGAAATATTTTGATTTTGAAACCTATTCTGCAGTTCATATACACTTTAGAATAAATTTATTATTCAATTTGGAGTCATCCCAGAAAGTTTGGCTTCTGGATCAACTAAGGCACCTCTCTCCAGATTCTTAGTAGATCAAATAATATATTTCTGGATTGGATTTTATCTATTTATTGAGTCAAGACCTACATCCCTATTTTGATTTAGGTTTAGGGCCAGCCATCCCCTAGGGGTTTACATGGAAAGCAAGGCAATTATATTCAAACCTTAGTTTTTGTTAGATTTCTCTCTGGACACTTTTATCCTAGTGTTCAGGTAGTTTTATTGCTTAGATGTCCTATTTCCTAATACTTTCTCCTGCCAATTCTGTTCTTTGTTGTCCTGAATTCTTTAACCTCCTGCTCCTTTTCAATTTAATCAAACATTTCTTAATCCCTTAATATGTATAATCCACTGTGCTAAGCACTTGACTTACTGTAGGTAATTTTTTTGTGCTCAAATTGACTTTTTTCAAATAAAGAGGTTTGAGAACACTGTTTCTAATATGATTCATTCCTAACTTGTTCACCATACTTTAAGTGATAGTTAAGGAAAAGTATGTATGCATAAAGATAAAATCAGACCTCAGAAATATTTCAAACTAGGAAAATTACTGGTTCCTGGATGAATAATGGAAAAAATGAAAAATCATTTATTAATTACTTGCCATATACCTTGCAGAATGCTAATCTATTAGGGCAAATAGGAAATTAATAAAAAGTCAGTCACTATCAATAAAGACAATAAAAAGCTTAGTTTTAATTGCAAAAGACTCTACAAACATATGCATTGATGCACACGCACATATGTGCATACACGTGTGTATATATATGTGTATACAGACAAATTGATAGATAGGCTAGAGAGGTACATTTTATAGAGGGAAATAAACAGGATAATAAGTAGAATGACAGAGGAATTGCCATATTTGTTCCATTCATATGTGTATGTACACATGTTGGGGAGGTGACAGGGGAAAGCAATTGATGTAATGGGCCTTGAATATGGCTGAGGATCAGTATGTTGGTAAGTGGAGAATGTATCTTATTTCTCTGATCAAACTCTTCTTAATGAATCATGACATTCTTTATTGATTTTTCACTTTCTCACAGCTGAACATCTGGAATATGGAAAATGTCCCCTGTGAGAATACTGATCAATTTTAGTTCATAAGAACTCTACAGATCAAATCAACCTATAGGACTGAAAACACCACAAAGATAATTCAAAATATTCAGGCAATTAAGCAACCACACATATAAGTTAAAGGAAAGCATTTCAGGATACTGAACCCAATAGCCTAGGAAATATTAGTGGCCCCTCCATACCACAAAATTGCTTATAATTCAAAACCCACAGCCATCAATGAGAGGAGAAATCATTGTAGAAAAGGGAAACATTTTCCTCACCACCATGAGTAACAACTACTGATCAGTTGCCACCAGAAGTCAGATAAGCATGAGAGATGTAGAGACTCAGACAACTGGTCTTCCTTCGTCTCCATCCCTTATAGCAATTATCAGGTGAATCAATCCAGTGGAAAATATCTTGCCATCCCCTCCACAAACTCACAGCCACAATTGCCATGTTCATAGTAGGTAAGTCAGCTAAACTAAAGACAGAGAGAGACAGAGAGAGACAAGATGTAATGCTTGCTACCACCAGCATTTTGTCCTCTCAAATCCCCATGGAGACATCAAATGCAACTGGAGGAAAGAACTTTTGTAATCTGCAGTGTAAAACCTACTGCCATAGTCCTGGATTAGTATCCCAGTAGAAAAACTGCCTGACAACTCTTCCTACAGGCTTTCTAATTATAAGGAGTAAAGGCCCAGAAAAATAAGTTCTTGCCACCAAAGTCTTTAGCATATGATTCTACATCAGAAACTTTATTATAGGTTTTTATCAGTGAAAATTATATGAAAGAAAATGAAAGGATAGTTTTCTCATTTTGTACATATCAAATGCTTAATGTATACTCCATTAATTTATTAATCCATTCATCATATCCAAGCAATATTTGCTGATCCTTTTGGGTTTTTTTTTTCTTTATAGTAGATTAAAAACAAAACCTTCAAACTCTTTCATAAATATTTTTTTTTTTGAGAAGGACCTTTCTCTAGATAGGAACAAGCTTTTAATTGGTCTTTAGATACACCTTATCTTCTATTTCTAAAGTATATGGAGGTGTTTTTTATTATATATGAGCATTTTCAGAATCTATTCAAAAGTCTAATGAAAGGAGATTTCATGCTCTCAGAACTATCTTTGTCAGAATTATATCCACTCAAAGATTTCCAGGATCATTCTAAATATGTTGATGAAGCTGATGATGATGACAATGACAAATTATATTGAAGTTGTACTCCTCTAGCTAAAAATTAATTAAATATTATTCATCATTATCAGACCTACTTCCCAAATTTTTAAATTATTTTTAATAATTAAGTAAGAATACTTAAGTATTCCTTAAGTAAGAATAGGCTGTGGTCTGTTATGTGCCTTCAAAATGTGTATTATTTACCCTCAATTTGTATTGTTCCTCAAAGTTATACATCTGTGCAGAGGAACATTAATTTTAATAAAGATTTCTAAACACAAATTTCAAGTTCACATAGTAGGATAGATAAGTTGGTTAACATGGAGTTAGAAAGCTCTCAGTTTAAATCTCTCTTCAGATATATATTAGGTATGTAGCAAAGAACATATTATTTAACCTTTTCACACTTCAGTTTCTCCATTTTACAAATGGAGTCGATAATTGTTTTTGCTTCACAAAGATGTTGTGAGGCTTGAATGGAAATATATGTAAGGCACTTTACAAACCTCAAAACATTAACCGAAAAAAAAAACACACAAAAAAACTTTGGTTATGAGCTATTTCCTTTCAACAATGCTCTGTATTCCTTAAACATTTCACACAGACAAAAAGAAAAAAAGAAAGAAAAGAAATCCAAAAAAAATATTTAAGTAAGAAATTACCATGAGATATGATGTGTGATGATGTCAGTGTCTGCCAATGTCATTATATTTTAACTCTGACATTCAAGTGTCTTTTATAGAAAAAGAACTAAGTTGGCTATAAGGAAAGAGAAAATAACCAGACAACATAAAATGCCAAGGGGGAACTGATGAATAGTTGTCATTGTAGGGAAATGTTATATTTCCCCCTCTGTTTGTTCTATTTACCCCTTATTAGTGTTGTCATTAAATATAACCTCTCTTGATTTAGAATCAATAATTAACTGGAAAAAAATAATAAAAGCAAAACAGCGGCGAAATTTAGAAAATTTTATACTAAAACCAAGAAAAGTAAAGGTAAATAAAACTTCCGAGTAATGAGCCACCAAATGTTGTGAAACTGGAGGAATAGATAAAGAGATGCTGAATAAGGTGTATTATAGGATTGAATGTAACTTTGCATAAAATGATAGAGTGATATGTGAATATTCATGAGAATGGCAATTAAAGCAAAACATGGTGTATAAAAATGGGAGCGACAAGGTGGTTAATGTGCATTCATTTTCTCTTCCCCCAGGTGCCCATGTAGCTAATAAGTAGGCAACAGGAATAAAGTTGCAAAAGTTATTCCCTCTGTTTGAGGACACAACCACCCCTACTTATTCAGACAAGCCTTTCACTGAACTAGGAAGGCCTTGCTGATCTTAGTGGCTCCTTCCCATAGGGAACACATATTTTGTATCAGGAATCAAATGATGTTCATACTCAGCTATCAAATAAGAATAAAAGAGATGATACATAGATCACTTTAAAAACAATATTTTTGTTCCATTTAATCCCACCTGCATCATTTTTAAATTCTAGAAGATAGACTAATATCAACATCTAGATGGATTAGTTGTATAATTGATAGCAATAATAGACCAGAACAACAGTTTCATAATCCTATGTAGCTTCTTACTTATATTTATGAATAAAATTATGAATATTTATGGTATCAAACTTAACCCAAAGTAGGAATGGCACATTATCAATTGAGAAATATACTGTTAGAGTAAAAATCATAGATATGTTGTACTTTTAAAGACAACAGTTTATTTTGAGTGCAAAAGATTGATTGGTTATATGAAATTAAATATATACACATTTCAGAATTTCCTTTATATTATCTTCAGTATATTTGAAATAGCAGACAGGTTTTTCAATGTATTGAACAATATACTGTCCACAAAGAGAGGTCATTATATTTTAGTCGTATTTGGAAGAAAAACAACAACATCATACACATTTTTGTGATATGTATTTCTCTTTTGATACAAGTGAAAGAGGAAGTAGATAGTCTTGTTATCTATTGTTTGGGGGGAGGCAAGAGAAGCAGAACTAGCCCTAATGAATAAAAAAAATTCAAAAGAGGAAATTTTATCTCAGGATAATAAAGAACTTTCTAAGAATTAATGATGTCTCCCACATGATGGACTGCCTTGTGAAGTGGTACTAAAGAAAATAATTAATGGTGTCTAGATGACCATCTGTCAGAAATGTCACATAGTTTGCCAAGATTACCTTAAGATTCTATGAGATATCCCACCTTTACCCACTTTGCTAAAGTTTCCAGTATTTTAAGTCTAAGGAGAATTAAAAATACTTGATCAAAGAAAAAAGCAGATCTGGGATAACCCCCAAAATATATAAATACATTTGTTCGTAAATACATATTTTTCATATGACTGCTGCATCATTGATAGTTAGCAATGGTTATGAGTCAGCAATTTAAAAAATAGCATACACTCATAGGATCAAATATCTATAGCTGGACTAAACATCAAAGGTCATTTAAGTAATCACCTTATTTTACAGTTGAGGAAACCTGTGATTCACAAAAGATAAATGACTTGTCTGAAGAATACATGAATAATAACAGAAGTAGGATTTGAAATCTAGAAGAGAGTTAAGATCAGTATTAAGTTAAGTTAAGGTCAATTAAGACCATGGTGCGTTTCTCTTTTCATCATTCATTTAATCAACAAGCATTTATTTACCACTATCTTGTACTATATAATAGCAGGGATATAAAGGAAACAGAAATAACCACAAAAAACAGAATCTTGTCAGCAAGGACCTTTTATTATATTAAGTGAAATGCATACACATAGATATGTAAATATAATGTAACAAGCTATGCAGGGGACAGAGAAGACACCAAGAATTTATAAGATCAAAATTGGCCTCATGTAAAAGATGGCATTTTAATCAAGTCTTGCAGGTAGCTAGGGATTCTATTTTCCAAATTTACAATTCATTTTTAATATTCCTTTTTATAAAATTTAGGGAATTCTGGATTTTCACTCTTCCAAATCACATTTTTGCCATAAATAGAAAGACCTTGTATAATTATATATATATATTTTTAAGAAATAGGTCCTTCACCTTTTTTTTTTCTGAACTTTTTGGGATATAGACATTGTAGTGGTATGGATGGTTCAAAGCATATACAGTTTTATATCCTTTTGAAAACACTTTTTTTTTTTCTCCAGAGTGGTTAGATTCATTCATCACTCCACAAATAGTGCTTTACTGTCTGAATTTTTGCATATTCTTCCTATCTTTGCCATTTTCCTATTATATTAGGCAATATAATAGATATAAGATGGTACTTCAGAAAGTTTTAAATGTGCACTTCTCAAAAAGTAGTGATTTAGAGCATTTTTCCACATGATTAAAGGTATCTTTGATTTCTTTGTCTGAGAATTGCTTATTCATATCTTTTGACCATTCAGAATGACACTTATTTTTTATAACGTCAGTTCCATATATATATATGCGTGTGTATATACATATACATATATATATATATATATGTAGTTTATGTTTTCATCATTCTTTTTATATTTTGAGTTCCAGATTTTCTACCTTCCTCCAAATCCTTTACCCACTTATTGAAAAGTAAACAATATAGCAATTATATACACACATGCACACACACCCATATACACATATATAATCATTCAAAATATATTTCCATCTTAGTCATATCACAACAAAAAAGCAAAACACAAGGTAAGAAAATTGTATCTAATTTTGCACTTAGAATTGATCAATTCTTTCTCTGAAAGTGCATCAAAGAAATTCATTCTTAAATTATTTTTCTGATACTGCATTGTCTTGTGAATCTTTTGGCAAAATATAGGTTTCCTGATTCTCTCTTAATTAGATATATTTTTGTTCTTGCTTTGCTTAAAATCACAATTGCTATCCTTGCATTTTTTGTTATTTTATCTGAATTAAAAGATTCTCTCTCATATGCTTTATTTTCACTTTGTATGTGTCTATTACAAACATATCTTGTATACAACATATCATTCGATTTTGGTTTCTAATTATTTGGTTATCCACTTCCATTTTATGTATTAGCTTATTCAACTCATAGTTATGAGAGCTAACTAGGTTTTTTTTTTTCCTCCACTCTAATTTTTCTGTTTGCTCTTTATTCTGTTCAGCTTTAAAAGACTGTTTTGCTTGTAATTATTTCTTCCTTAATCTGTGATATAGTTTTACAACCCTCCCTGCAACATCTTTTTAATCCTTTTTCTCCCATTTCTCTATTGTTTTAGTTAGATTTCTATGTCCAACTGAGTGAACACTTATGTTCAACATGTGTGTGTGTGCATGTGTATGTGAACATGTGCATTTTCTTGCTGGATCTAATTTCCAGGTCATTTGTTTTTTCCAATAAGGAACAACACATTTTCTTGCATTTTTATTCTTTGGTATTTGCTTGACTGTTTTTTATGCTAGCTTTCATTTCCCAAATGTACTTTGTCAGAATTGTTTCAACGAGGATCTTCTTTCCATTTGACGATTTTTGATTTTTAAGGCCTTTTTTTCTTCAGTAGATTTTTGTATATCCATTTTCATTTGGCCTGCTTTGCTTTTTAAATAATTCTCTTCAGAGATTTTTTTTGCTTTTATCATTAGAATAATATTTTGTCCTTATTTGCCAAGTTGTTAATTCTATTCACATAATTTATTTGTTTTATTCCAATTCCAATTATTCCTTTATATCTTCTAGGAATTCTTGCTGAGCTTGTGTCCACTTACCATTTTTTCTTTGAGGTTTTGCTTGGAGTTACTTTCACATTGTTGTCTTTTTCTTGATTTATGTCTTGCTTTCCCCTGATTTTATAGAAGCTTTTTATAATAAAGTTAATGTGGGGGGAGTTATTTGCTTATTTTCCAGACTATTTCTCAACTTTGAATTTATGAATATATTGGACTCTGCTCACTGTGGTACAGCAGAAAACACAATGGCTTTTGAGTCAAAGAACCTAAATTCAAGTCCTTCCTATCACTTATTATCTCAGGGATTGTAAATAAGTCATATAACCTGTCTATATTTGTTTCCCACCTGTAAGTATGAGGAGACAAGAATCAAGGACTTTCAAGGACACTTCTAGATGTATGGTACTAAAACAATTTCCCACCTACTAGTATTTTGGTAACCATAATTTTCAGTTAGCAGTCTAGGATAGTTTTGTTTTTTTTTTTTTGGTGGTAGTGAAAATACTTTTGTGTGTTTAATATTTAAGTAACACAGACAAGTGGAGGAAAACAGAATTCCTAGGAATGAAGTAATGTTCATACAATGAAAATGTGAATTATAATCCTTAATATCATATCTGTCTAAGCTATTAGTTCTGATTTGTCATATGCTTCATATACTTTAAACGACTGTACATATTCACAAGCACAAAGTCATCACTGATTTTTACCTCTCCCTAACCTAAACCCATATACAATTAATTGCAAAGACTTGACCAGATTGCCTCCACAACTTCTTTTTCATAACTCCCTTTTCTTCACTTATATAGAAACTATTAGTTCAGCTTCTCTTTCACTCTTACCTGTTATTGTATTAGTGTCCTAATTGCTCTTCCTGATTCCATTCTCTTTCCTTCCAATCTATCCTTCACACAGCTGCCAAATTAATAATTCTTAAACTCGGGTTTAATCATGTCATTTCATTATCCAAGAAACTTTAAGGGATCCTGTCTCCATTTAGAACAAAGGAACTTCTCTATTTCACATTTAAAGGCTTTGAAAATCTATATCCTGCCTATTTTTCCATACACATTAAACAGTTTTCTTTTTGAACACTCTTTTCCAAGCAAAAAGATTTACTTTACATTCTCTACCACATGACATTGTCTTCCTTCTCCATGACTTCGTATATACTCTTCCTCACAGATATAAAATATAATTTATCTCCATGTAATAGAATCCCTTGTTCTCATAGGGCTCTTGCCCTATGAACTCGGCTGAATTCTCCCAACATTCGGGTCAAAGAACTTCAAAAATCATGCCTCAAAAAGAATTCTGGACAGACAGAGGCAACAAAAAATAGGAATGAAACATTTTTACAGCTTAAGATGACTTAGAGGTTAGAATGAGATCTGTATCTCCAGGATGGGAGCTAACTCATCCTGTAGTAGTGTAGTGGATGCAGCAACACCACCAGTAACACACTGCGGAGTGGGGGGAGTTGCAATTGCAGTAGAAGCAGCAGCAGCTTTAGGAACTCTCAGTCCATAGATGATACCAGTGATGGTAAAGAGTTTGAGAAACAAGTCCAAGGGAGATGACAAGAGACTCTTTGCTGGCGCTAAGTGAAGCCCCTTTTTATGTTGTTAATGCATAATTTGTGGTTGCAGTCCCAGGGCAAAGAAAAGCAGAAACACTTAAAATTAAGGAGAACAAGGGTGCTAGTCACAGTTACAGGGAAGTACAGAATGTATGTGTTCCTTCACAAGGGAACAGGGACCCTGATGTCAATTCAAGGCACAAAGGAGCCCAGCATTTGTAGCCATAGGAAAACAAGTATTCTGGACATAGTTCCAGGGCCAAAAGAAGTGCCAGCACTTGTATATGCAAGGGAATAAGAGTACTGGTCCACCCGAGTGCAGAGGGAGACATTGAAGGTCTTCATCACACTTCCAAGGCCAATTGCTTTTGTGTTTTCTACTGTACCACAATGCATTCAGACTTCTTCTCGTCCTTACCATCCTAGAGAAAACTCTGTCATGATTGGTAGATCCCTAGTCCAGGAGGAGTTTCAGTCATATTTCACCTTATTCATATCTTGAATAATGATCTGTACTTGTCTTTTCCTCCCTTTATAAGCCTTTCCTTTCTAAGTAAGTATTTTGTTTTAGTTAAAACTATTGTTTGCTCATTTTTATATCCTCACTACTTAGTGAAATGTCTGGTACAAAGTAATCACTTATACATTATCTATCTATCTATCCCCTATCTAGCTATATATTTTGTTACCTTTAATAATTATCATTTTATTTATTTATTTAACTATCTATCTATTTATTTGCTTATCTGTTTATTTATTTTTGCTTTGTGAGTCCTGTTGGAAGAGAAAAATCAGAACAAAAGGGAAAAATCATGGTTAAAAAAAAAGAACATATCTTGTGTTGATTTATATTCTATGTCCATAGTTTTGTTTCTTTATGCAGATGGCATTTTTCTATCTAAAGTCTATTGCCTTGGATCACTTAAGCATTGAGAATACCAAGTCTTTCATTTTGCTGCTAGTGTGTACAATGTATTCCTGGTTCTTTCCAGGTTTTTCTAAAACCATCTTGTTCATCATTTTTATAAAACAATAACATCCCCTTACCTTCATATACCACAACTTGTTGAACCATTCTCCAGCAGAGGGAATCTACTCATTTTCCAATTCTTTGCTACCTCAAAAAGAGCTGCTACAAACATTTTGCATAGGTGGTACTTTACCCTCCTTTATGATTTCCTTGGGATACAGATCTGATAAGTGGCACTTTTGGGTAAAAGGGTATGCACAGTTTGATAGCCTTTTGGGCATAGTTCCAGATTACTCTCCAGAATGGTTGAGAGGCTACATAACTCCATCAGCCATGCATTAGTATCTCAGTTTTCCCATATCCCCTCCAAAATTTATCATTTTTTTCCTGTGATCTTAGCCAATCTGAGAGAAGTGGGGTGGCACCACAGAACTGTTTTAATTTGCTTTCCTCAAATCAATAGCAATTTAGAGCACTTTTATATGACTATAGATGGCTTTAATTTTACCATCCAAAAATTGTCTTCATAGTCTTTGACCATTTATTAATTGGGGGATGATTTTACCTTTATTAATGACATTAGACTCCAACTACAGGCTAAATCTGGCATATAAACTAGGGATAGATGAGAATTGGAGGGGAAGTAAAAGGATACATGATACTTGGTAGCCTACATAAAAAAGAAAAGGTTTGATAATAAAGATAACTCTATAATGTGCTGATAACTTGAAAAACATTACAGAAAATAAATTACTAAATTTCTGGGAAGACTAAAGGAATTTCTTATGTGCATGTTTATAGTGTCTAATCACTTGTTCAAAAATTGCTCCCTAAATTTTTAAAGTCTATTGTAGCATTATTCCCACAGCATCATACCTCTGTTTTTGTTTTCTTTTTTTATCACATAATGACATGATTGAGACCTGGATTTGATTCCTGCTTAGACATTGGTCACAGTCATATAACTTGATTTTTCATGAGCATCACTAAGCATTTGTTTACTCATGTTTAAAATGGAGACGATATTTACACTTGTTCTATTGATAGAAAGTTGTACACAATATGTGTTGCTTTAAAATACTATATAAATATGAGTTATTATCCCATTTCAAATATAATAATAAATTAAGAGAGGTAGCATGATATCTTGTAGAACTGAATCAAAATATAAAGCTTCAAAACTTATGTGATCTTGGACAAATGGTCTTATGTTTCTGGTTCCTTTTCCTTATTTGGAAAAAAATGAAAGGATTACATAAAATCAGGATTTTTTAATATTTTTGTTTGCATCATTGACCCCTTTGCTAGTTTGTCTATGGATCCCTTTCCTCAATATTTTAATGCATAAAATAGATCAGATTTTGAAGACAATAAATTGTATTACAAGATACCATATATAATCATGCAATAAATATACACAGATATGAATATTTATATGAATATACACATATATACGTATATGTATTACACATGCATGCATGTGTATGTGTTTTGTTATATTGACTAATATTGACAGAATTGACAAAACTTATTTCGATACATTTCTGTACACATATATGTAAATAAAGTCAATGTATTTTTCAATATGTATCTCTACATATATATATATATATATATATATATATATATATATGTAAAACTACATTTATTTCTATCCATCTATCTCTATCTTTCATAGATTCCAGATTAACTCCTAAACCAGATAATCTCTAAGGACACTTCTAGCTCTAAACTATTTAATATTTGCTAACTGTGTAATGATCATCAACTTTTCTTGTCTCTGACACTTTTCCCCCTCATCTCTATAATAAAGGCAAGAATATTTGCCTAATTGTTTTATTGTGAAGAAAATGTTTTGCCATACTTAAATTGTTATACCTTAATGAAGCACTGAAAGGGATAATCAACTGAGTGAAGACTTCCCATAAGAATTTAGCTTAGACACATACTATAATTATATAGTATAATATATTACATAGTATAAGTTATATAAAATATAATTTATATACTATAAACTTTGCAATAACAAGTTGTGCCATAACCAAAAGCCAGAGATGTTCACTTATCTTAGATAAACATAGATTTTCCTTCTGTTTTCCTTGCCCTTTTTGCCCCGATTAGCATTAAGTTCCTAATATGATAAAGAATGTGTCATTGGCTAGTATTTTTTAGTTTCTGGGTAGATTTCCATGTTTTAGAATGTAAGCCTGGACTTCCAAGAAATGGAAGAAAAAGTCAGAAGAAAGTGAGGGCTTCTGCATTAGGGTCAATATAATCCTCCATTTTGCAGTTTATGCTTTGCACTCCTGTGAGGACACTGCTGTGGTTGGGAACTGCCCTTTCTTGGGAGATTATAATAAATCCTTTTCACTTATTACCTTAGGATTCTCTGATTTTAATTTGGGTACTTGTTGCTGTCCTACACATCAACAAACTTTGTTTTCAGGAAAAGAGAGATTAAAAACAAAGTATAGGCAATTATGGAAAAAATTATTTTAAAGAGGCAGTAAAGCTTTGCCAATTCAAGAAACGTGCCACTTAAGCTCACCCAGTTGTTCTAGCTTGAAGGATATGACACTCTACTTCATAGATCAAATGGTAAAAGAAGAAAAAAGATAATAACCAAGGAAAAGAATAGAACCAAGAAAAATAACTTATATAATAAAACAATATATAAATGAACAACTGTAAAAGAAGAAAATTCTAAGCAATCCTATCGCCAAATATAATTCCAGAAGACCAGTGTTAAAGAATGATACTTACCCTCTGACAGAGATATAGGTAATAAGCTATATATATATGGAATGAAACATGGCAAATATGGGGATTTATTTTCCTTAACTATGTACATTTGTCACAAGGTTTTTTGTTTTTCTTATTCTTTTTCAGGAGGAGATTGTAGAGGGCCGCAGACAGCAGGTTCCTTCTGGGCTGAAGGGTCTTATACCTTACTCAAGAGTTCCCCCATTATCTGCAGGAGAGAAAAATAATTAATGCTATTTAATTAAAATATATATAATTTAATAAAAGAAAGTTCAGGAACATGGGTACTAGCTTTATTCACACTTGCATATTTTGACAAACACTAACTCTAACACATTCCTCATATGAAATATTTTCTTAGGAAACATTGAAAATAAGCATTAAAAAACCACTATAATGTGCAAATATCACATTTAATTCAATAAACATTTATTAAGGGCTTATATATGCTTGTCACTGGGGAAATTAAGACAAACAATTTTTGTACTATATATATTCTACTGAATGAGAGTAGTGGTAGGGGGCCACAGGGGAAGGAAAACCATATGAGCTTGTATACAAGTATAATCTAAGGTACATAAAAATGTGAGACATTGTTAATGAATGGGAGTGGGGGGACTTTAAGGAATATTAATAGAGGATGTGGCACCTCATTTGAATCGTGAAAGAGAGTCTTTATAAAAGAGATAAAAAGGGGATGTGTTCCTGCCTTGGATGCAGGGGACAGCAGACTTTGTTGTAAGTCTAAGGCCATTGAATTTTAGGAAAAAGAGAATTAAACATTTTTACAATATCATAGGCCACATGAAAATGAAAAAAAATGTAATAATACTACATAATATGAGAAGAGTTATATTGTGGAATGCTTGCATTCAACAGAAATTGGGAAGTCATCTGTCCTGTTAAGATTGTCAGTAGTGGAGAAGGTAGATTGAAATGGGAAAAAGTTTTTAAAAAAAGAAAAAGACAGAAAGACCAATTAGGAAGGTATTAAAATAGCCAAGTATTGAATTAGTGTGAATGAACAAAAGTGAGTGAATGTCAGATAATTGCTGAAAAGTAGAATCAACATACCTTTAATGGGGAGGAGAAAAAGTGTTGTGTAAGAAAGACTTAGAAATTATAAATCTGGGTGACTGAAAGTTAATGCCCTCAATTGGAATCATAGGCTCAAAGGAACAAACCTGAAGAAATCAATCAAAAACATTTACTGAGGTTTAATATTTGTCATGTACTCTTCTAAGAATTACTTTGAAAATAAAATATGAAAATCCCTACTTTTAAGGAGTTTACATTCTAAATGATATAAAGCTAGAATAAATCTTACAAGGTATCTAATTCTTGTCATGTGAATTGAAAGAACCACACAGACTTTATCTTGTAACTCAATTCTAGATTTGCCTCAAATCTTTTTTTCTATTCTATTATGGGTCAAGTCAATTTCTGTCTTGTGAAAAAAAAACTCTCATTCAATTATAGAAATTGTGAGAAAACATTATTGTATTTTGTTTTATGTTATCCTTTCCTTGTTTCTTTGATTGATCCAGTAGGATGCCTCTTTTTCTTATTTTAGGCAATAGCACCTGTTCCCTCTCCTCATTCCTACTTTTTCTCCAATTAGCAAATAGATTACATAATCTCCTATTCTTATTTATATTTTGTTAATTGTCTTCTTTTAATATATAAAAGTATGTATCCCTTTCTATTCTGGGTCTAGTACCAAGCTTGGGAGTACTGGTTCTAATCTGTTATGCAATTGGTATACATTGATTAACAAATATATATGCTCAGAAAATCAAACTTTTGTTCCTCAGTCATTTGAAATGTTTCCCACCATACCTTCCACAGAGGAAATGAAGTCTAGAGAAATTAAATGATTAGGGAGAGAGGAAATTTAGAACACAGGTCAAAAGATTCCAAATCCAAGACTTCAATTGTGTCACACTGTAGGGCAACAAACACAAAATATGTTGTCTGGTCAAATTTGAAATATTAATTTTCCACTTTCAAAACAATGAAGGGACTCCATTCTTTATTTTTTTATGTTAAAGTAAGGTTTCCTTGATTTAATGTTTGTATTTTAAAATTATCCTTTCTAGGTAATGAAACTATTTTAATGTGATAAAAGTAAAAAAATAAAAATAAACTGTAGTAGACAATAATATTGTTAAAATGACTTAATACCAATCAGGAACTTACAAATTAATGCAAAATGGGAAATAGTGTGAATTGAAATCTACATCTTATAATTATACTTTAACACTTTCAATTTCCTTGTGCAGAAAATTAAAAGATTTAGGGTCACTGCAAAATCAAAACTGCAGGTCCTGAGACATTTCAATATTCCAGAATGGCTTTTAAAAAGTTAATTAGATGCTACAGAGGAAAAGTACTTTGAGGGAATTATATGACTGTGCCTCAAAGTACATTGCTCTCTAATAATTGTATCTACTGCATAGTCTTAATCACACTCAGGAGAAAAAAAGCTTAACTTCTTGAGTCACATTTATGAGATAAAAGTGCCAGGCTTTAGCATACAATAGACTATCTGATTCTCCTAGGATCTTTTCTTAACTAAGCTTTCTTAGCTTTTTGAAATCCAGCAAGGGATTTAAGATAGGAAAAAAAAAAGATGGAGGAGGCTGGAGTGGAATACTGAAAAGAAGGTTAGAATAATTATCTGGGGACAGTCCATGATTAATTCTTTAGGTCGCCTGTAGAAATGTGAATATACTCCAAGTGTCTGAGATTAAACTCTATATTTTTCATGTGAGTTTGATTTTGAAGAAGGGATAAGAACACATTACCCAGGATGGCAGACACCAATCCACAAACCCCCAGAAGAAAACACTGTGGAGAATTTGGTTGCTGGTTTTTAATTGTGTGTGATTATTAATTGTAGTCCATATGCTGGGTGTAGGCATTTTTGAAGTAATCTTTACATGGTTAAGCAGATGATATTTGGAAAGGGATTTTGTTTAGTTCTCATCCCCCATATTTTGGACTGTTTAAATAATGTCTTTTATGATAATGACTTGTACACATATGCTCAGATACAAACATATACACATATGTAGATCATGTATGTGTGTATGTATGTGTGTAAATGTCACTTAAGCTACTATTTTTAAGGCCAATGACTTCTTCCTTCAGTAAGTAACTTTGCAGAGATGTTTCTTCTGTGATATGGAGCCAGAAGCAAAAATGGGAGAGAATTTGATTTTGGTGAGTCTTAGGGGATAGTTGTTTAACAACATTGTTCTCTGAAAAGGAGTAAATTATTTATCAAATCAAGAAGCACGTATTAAGGGTCAGGCACTGTGCTAACCACTGCAATGAAAAGACAAGCAAAAATAATCTCAGGCCTCAAGTATCGCAATCTATGGCAGAGACAACTGTGTATAAACAAGATATGTATACACTATAAAGTGGACACAATCATAGAGAGAAGGCAATATCACAAAGAGGTCCTAAGTATTTGCTTCTTATACTGTTGTGTCACAGTTTTCTTTTAATTGTCCTGGCTCAGTTTCCCTAATTGTCCTGACTCAGTTTCCCTAATTGTTTTGCCTCGGTTTCCCTAACTGTCCTACCTCAGTTTCCCTAAATTGTTCTGCCTCATTTTCCTTAATTATCCTGCATCAGTTTCCCTAAATTGTCCTGCCTCACTTTCTCTAATTGTCCTGTCTCACTTTCCTTAACTGTTCTGCCTCAATCCCCTTAGTTGCAAACACATCCCCTCTCTTGTTCATTAAGACTGGTATAACTCAGAGGTTATAAGTTGTCAATGTGTAAACTCAGAAAGGGGCAGTCCAGACATCCTGTCTCTAGCCAGACACTTTCTTACCTCCCAGTTAGTAAGAATTTATGATCCTACCCCTCAACTTGTCAAAACTGAATTGATAGCTCCTGCCTGGAGATTCCCGCTCACCAGGGTTTGGACTCCACCCCCCTGCCTTTGTTTAACTACTGTGTATAAATATGTCATTGAGAACTTACATTGGCTGCCCGATTCTGGATTCTTGGAGATGATAGTCTCATTTAGCCCTGTGACCAAACCATGGACCCATTTGGTCCCAGCACAATCTCTCCTTTTCAGATAAAATATTTAAAACTCTCTGATCTCTATCTTGCCTCAGTTTCTCTGGCATTACAATAGAAGGTAGGATTTTATCTGGAAATTGAAAAAAACAAGATAATCCAGGATACAAATGTCATAATTGGGAGATGTGGTGTCTTGGGCAAGGAACAATAAGGAGACAGCAGCATTGGGCTGTAAAATAAGAAAACAAGGGACATTGTAACTTACATGTTGCCATAGTTTTGAGTGGCCAGATATTTTTAACTCTTTAACTCCCTTTAATCTATTGTTCAGGGGTAACTAGATGGTACAGTGGCTATCAGGAAGACATCTTCTTAAGTTCAACTCTAGCCTCAGACATTTATTAGCTGCATGTATTTAACTCTGCTTGCCTCAATTTCCTCATCTGTTTAAGAAACTAAAGAAGGGATGGCAAAGCACTCTGCTATCTTTGCCAAGAAAACTCCACACAGGGTCACAAAATTCAGACATGGCTGGAAAATGAACACTCTTGTATTTAGTATTCTCAAGTTTCAGGCCTGCTCTTTGAATAAATGTGGTTTTGGGAAGGATTTCCAAACAACATAGTATTTTAACTTTATTTTCCCCCACATAATTGCTTTAATAGCCATTTGATGGAGTAGAAAGAGTACTGATACTATACTCAAGAGAGCTGGATTCTAGTTTAGCTTCTTCCATTTTCTACATACCCAGGAGCCTATCTGATTTTTCTTTTCCTTATTTATAAAATGGAGATAATATTATATATACTGCTTACCCCATAGAACTTGAGAAGAAAATATAAACTGTGAAGTATTAAGTAAATATCACTTTATTTTATATCTATTAAACCTGGCTTCTCATTGGCTAAATATTTCAATATGATGCTTGAAACTTAAGAATTTAATACTTATTGTTTTCATAACAGAAATGGAAAGAAAAATATATTTTGGTTACACTGCAATTAACAAATTTTATTTAAAAGCTATCATTCATCTAACTTAATTGCTAAAAGAACCGAATAAACATACTATGTTAATATGTTAAGTGAAATTATTGTTAGGTAAAATATATCCATAATACCTCATTAATTATAATTCCCCTCTTTTCTCTGTGTACTGTTTTTCTATATACATTGCTTATAATCATTTATATAATGTATAATTTTTACACATTGTTGCCTCTTCCATTATATTATGATCTCCTTAGAGGCAGGGAATATCTTTTACCTTTTTTATGTCCCCAGCACTTAGCATAGTGCCTGACATCTAATCATCATTTAATAAATATTTTCTTAATAACTTTACTGTTCTTCAAGTTAGCATCACTTCATGTCTTTACAAATTGTTTTCAATTTCTTCTATTTATTACTTTAATTATATTTCATTATATTTCATATTTTGATATAACACAATTTATTCAAGCATTCATCAGTTACTAGACATTTAATAGTTTCTTTTCTTGGTAACTATGAAAAATGCAGAAAGAATTAACATGCCTTTATGGAGCAATAATTTTTGTATCCAGCATTGTTTTAGCTAGATATTATGGGAATATCCTGTTTCTATATATATTGTTCTCCTGGTTTTGCTCACTTCACTTAGCATAAATTCATGTAAGTCTGTCTAGGCCTCTCTGAAATCATCCTGCTGATCGTTTCTTAAAGAACAATAATATTCCATAACATTCATATATCATGATTTGTTCAGCCATTCTCCAACTGAGGGGCAACCACTCAGTTTCCAGTTTCTAGCCACTACAAAAAGGGCTGCCACAATGTTTTTGTACATGTGGGTCCTTTTCCCTTCTTTAAAATCTCTTTGGGATATAAGCCCAGTAGTAGCACTGCTAGATCAAAGAGTATGACAGTTGGATAACCCTTTGGGCATAAACCCATCATTTCTTATAGCACAGTAGTACTGCATCCCACATTCATATACCACAATTTGTTCAACCATTTTCCAATTGACAGACATCCCTGTAGTTCCTAGTTCTTGCCACCACAAAGATAACAGCTATAAACATTTTAGAACATATAGCTTCTTTTCCTTTTTCCAAAATCATCTTTAGAAATAGACCTATTAATGGCATTGCTTCTGCTATTTAAAACCTGTGTGACTGAACATAATACTTAATTATCACTGTCCTAGTTTTCTCATTTGGAAAATCAGGGATGGAATAGATGACTTTTAAGTATTCTTCTGTCTGTAATTCTATGATCTGATGGTATTAGGAACTTTGTAAAGCATATATGCTTTGAGGATAACCAATGCTTTCAGTCACTTCATCCTGAGTACTAAAGAGAGTAGCCTGCATAAAATTGCATAATTATGGCCATGTATAGCTATGAAGACATTTGTATGGATGTATGTCAAATTACAATTTAATGGACATAGGCAATTCCTGGTGTTGAAACCCTTTCCATTAACATAGTTTAACTCAACAGTAACTTATTTATAATTTATAGTCTTAGTGAGAAGTCTAAAACACTAAAAGGAAAGTTAATTTGCTCAGAATCATACAGTTCAGATATACCAGAGAAAGAATTTTAACCAAGGTTTTCATTCAATCTCAAAAATGAACCTCTATGGTAAACTGTTCTACCTTATACTATGTAGTATTTGCTTGACTTTACTTCAATTAAATAAATATAATTGGATATTTAAACCCAGACTATCTTTCTCTTAGACAAACACCAGTGATACTAACAAGCCTAATAAAATCTAGAAAATGTGGTCACTGCTACTTTAATTGTCCTGGATCACAGTAGCTTGGGAGAATAATGGACTTCTGTGGAGGGATGGACTGCAGAGGTAGCTGCCACAGCCAAGCAATGCAGCACTCCAATTTTGCTAGATGGAAAAAGTTGCCAAGAGCCCATGGATGCGCAAAGTTCTACAGGGTCTCTTTTATGATTTTGCTGATCCTTCATTTTCAAAGGGAGATAATGACAAAGAGATATATTGATTTGCACATAATTTGGATTTAAGTACAGCAGAGTTCACTCTCTTTTCCAGACCCATTGAAGTCTAGTGGAAAGATAAAAGTCAAGATATCCAGTGATGGCTGCATTGCAGTGGGTGATCTCTTGGGTTTGATGCCTGGATCATGCTCCAAGCACCTCATTGTATCCGTTTGAGTCACCTTTCTGGCCACTGGAACAAATTGTTTTTATCTACCCATTCCACTAGGGCAAGTTTTCCCCTCCTTGGTGTAGACATGCCCCTAACTCATTGATAGGTTTAAAACCTGCTGGTTTCCCTCTATATGGTTTGTCCTTTCTGCTGAGATGATTTTATTTGGGCTACTATGCATACTAAGATTTCTTGGAGTCAGAGGTGAATGTTACATGACAGGTGGACACCAAAAGTGGATGAACAGTCCTGAAAAAGCATTCACACCAGAAGTGCTAGTCTTCCATGAACACTCAATATACCCCTTGCTGATCATGCAGAACTGAGGAACTAACAAGAGTGAGTGATTAATCAGAAATCAAAAATTACTGAAAGAAGCTGCTCAAAGATAGTAATTTTGAAGTCATTGTTCAGTCATTTCAGTTGCATCCAACTCTTTGTGACCCCAGTGGAGTTTTCTTGGAGAAGATACTGAAGTGTTTGGCCATTTCCTTCTTCAGCTCATTTTATTGATGAGGAAACTGAGATAAATAGGATTAAGTGACTTGGTCAGGATGATACAACTAGAAGAGCTATGGACAGTGTTAAGCCATTTATAAATATTATCTCAATTAAACTCTCACATTAACTCTAGGAAATAGTTGCTATTATTTCCCTCATTTCAAAGTTAAGGAAACTGAATCAAATAGAGGTTAAGTTTTTTGATCTGGGTCTTCCAGCTGAAACTCCAGGCCCATGGCCTACTTACCTGGGTAGAAGCAACCACTTGTGTTGAGGTGAAACATATGAGGCCATTTGAAAGCACATGATAGTACCTTATCCTTCATTTTCAAAGAGATCTAATGACAGAATTTGAAATGATAAGAAATCTGGGTTCAAATCTCAAATCTGAAGCTAAAATATAACATTGGAGAAGTCTGTGAATAACATCTCTGAATTTGTTTCTTCATCTATCAAATGTGCATAATAATAAAGGACCTATAAATTCTACTTCCTAGGGTTTTTGTGAAGATCATGGGGTCATAGAATTTAAGCTGTCAAAGACCAGATAGATCACCGAGTCCAACCTCACCATTTTTCAGATGAAAACACAGACCAAGGATCATAATGCTGGGAAGCATCTATCTGATGGTTGATTCAAATTAGTGGCCTCTTGATACCAAGACAAGTATTTTAAGCAATATGTCATACTGGCTGTGGAAAATCAAAAGAAATGTTGTAGATAAGGTACTGGATAAACATTGATTTAATATAAAAATATTATTAGTCAGTTTTTATGAAATATATATATGTTTTATATATATGCATATATATAAATATATATAATCAGTTCTTGATTTACTTGTAAATCGCAAGAACTTAGGAATGTTTGGATAGATATAATTGATAATATAGACATTAGTATGCATACACACATGCAAAATATATGTATATGTATATATTTCCAAAAACATAAATTATAAAATTCATTCATTCAAGCTTCTCTCACCAAATTATTTTATGCAAATAACTACTAGGAATTTAGGAGAATATAACAAGATTCTATTAAATAAAATCCCTATTATACCAGATTTTTAAGGTATTTAAGGACATAAGCTATAAATATATAAAATTATTATAGATTGCCTTACATTTTCCCTTATGTAAGTAATAAAATAAATGTCATTACAGCACATTCAATGGTAAATTGCTATGGTCTATAAGCACTAAAGAGAGTATCATAGAAAAAGTGAAGTTGATTTGAATCATGAAGAATGGAAAGATTTTGCAAAAGAATCAGTCCTTCTAGCATGGGTAAGACTCAAGATCAGCAGAAGAAACATTATCTCAAAATGTATTAAGCTTTTACTATTAAAGGCAATATGATATACTGGATAAAGAGTTGGCAATTAAGACAGAAGTACCTGGATTCAAGCTTTACCCTAACACATACTTTTTGTGTGACCTTGAGAAAATTATTCAGCTTCTAAGTAAACTTAGGAAACTCTCTGAGAATATGTGTTGCTGAGGTTTCTATATTGTTGGAGGCATACTTCTCTTCTGGGAGTTTCCCAAACAAGTGAAATCACAAATCTAGTCTCTGTCCTTATTCTGTACAATGAGCAAATCCCCAGAGTAGGTCCCAGGGAACTAGAGATGCACACAACAGAAACCCAGCTCTGAGAATGCTCATAGCATTGAGGGAAATAAAGATATAGATCAGTAAGAGAATGCTTTTGTCTATAAAATATAACTGGTCTAATTGGAGCAAAGACACCATGTCATTCTGTATAGCAGCAGTGGGAGATTTGATTACATAGATGAAATGGTGTAAAATAGGTAGGTGGTCTTTCAGTTCTATCAAGTACTTTGCCTTTAACCTATACAAAATGAATAAACTGGTAAAAACATCATACTTGTTTGAGTTGAACTATATGATTGCAGTATTAAAGCCCAAAAGGCGCATAATATAAAGTCCAGTTAAAACATTATTTAAGCAATCAATAATATGTATCATTGCATATATGCATATATATGTATTGCATAAAATTATGTATTATATAGAATAAATATGTATATATTTGATAATAATAATAATTTATTAAAATTATATGTTGTTTACTATGTGCTATGAACTGTACTAAACTTTTAACAATCTCTCACTTAATCCTCATAACAACTCTTAGAAATAAATGCTCTTTTATCCTCATTTTTATACATGAATAAATTGAGCAGACAGGAGTTAAGTGATTTGCACAGAGTATCTGGTAAGTATATAGACTAGATTTGAACTTAAGTTTTCCTGACTCTTGTCCTGATTCTCTATGAATTACAACACTAAGCTGCATATCTCTATGCGTGTATATACATATATATAAGCATATATGAACACACACATTTTATATATATATATATATATGCCTCATTCTGTTTATATGTATGTTTACATATGTGAGTACACATAATATTCATTGCTATGTATGCATATAACGTGCATATGTATTTGCATTTATACAATGAAGAAGGAATCCTTGATCAAATTAGTTCTCTCTGTTAATGAAAGCAATGAGGTGTAATGGGCCAAAACTCTGGAGAAATATAGGCAAGGATTGAGGCAAGGATTCTTACGACAAGGTGTTAACTCAGTGGAATTGATAAGATAGTAGTTATCTAGTTTGACATGGTGATTAACAGTTATCTAAGTTCAGAATGATTGATTTAATCTTACAACAAATAATGGCTCCCTAGTGATATAATGATTGGTTTATACTCAGTGTGATGAATGGATTTAATTGTAATAGAGTATATAAACTGAGGACAAACTCAGCCACAGGAGAGAAGACTTGACCAACCTCATGGTGGCTCTCCTGCCTTCATCATTTCTCCACTAAGGCCAAGGATTCGGGCTGGTCCTGAGATCCTCCAGAGAGCAATTCACACTATATTTTAGTCTACCCCGGTGTGGGAGTTCAAGAAAGCAACAACACGTTTTGTCCCCCCAACTTGGGGGCTCTAGAAAGCAGTACATTACATTTGGATGTGCAGACTGCTGACTGGCTGACTGACTGAGACTGCTGAGGTAGACTGGGAGACTGAAGGAGACAATAAAGACTTTGGATTTTATTCCTGACTATTCTCTTACTAGTTATTCTTCTGAAACCAAGGCTGTTTCTGAGACCTCCAGAAAGCTAACCAGAACATTACAAAGGGGGGTAAAGATTTTGTTTATTTCAGATTCTAAATGGTTGCATTCACAGTTTGTAAAGTTTGAAAAATCAGTGATCTGCAGGAATGAAAGTGAGAATGACCCATTCACAGCTGGTTAAGTAAGCAACAAGAAGTGTTTATACTTTTTTTTTTTGTTTTGTTTTGTTTTGTTTTTTTGTTTTTCTGTTTTGGTTGTTGTTGTTCTACATACTTGTTCTTCACACTTGAAGTAAGTATATATCCAATAACCACTAACTGATTGAAAGATGTTTTTGTAGCCTTCAAATTTCAATTTTGGCAATTAAGAGATAGGATTATACCTGAAAATCTGGGCCTCAGTTTTCACTTTTATAAAATGAGGAGATTATATCAGGTTTGCTCTATTGTAAATGAAAGGATTAAAGACTGGATTGAACCTTTTCTTGCAGTGTTGATGATAACAGCCAACAATGACTTTTTTTTTTTTTTTTTTTTGCAAAGAAGAATGATCTTTACACTGGAAATGTAAGTCCCAAAATGACTTAACGGAAGCTAATAATCAAGTGATGAATTCATATCATCTGGGATAGAAGAACTGTATCATTGGTATATGAAAGAACTGGCAAATATAATGACTCTACTAATGTCTAATACATAAAGGTTATGGAAAATGGTGAAGGCATCAAAAGATTGAAAAAGAGAAATGTCTCAGATCTGTGATAAAATTATATATAGACCAATTAATTTCATTTCTTTCTGTATTGAATCCTAGATACATGGTGTTGTCAGTAAATTAATAGACTTGGACTGAAAAAATTCAAATTCTCCCTCAGAAACACCCTATGTGTGTGGCCCTAAACAAGTCACTTAATTTCTTCACCTGCGATTTTACAATAATTGCATCACAGCTTAAACAGTTGCTGTTGTAGCAAAATGAGAGAAAACATGTATAGTGAAGTATAGTGAATGTATTAAGCTTAGAGTGTGTAAATCACCAGGGACATACTAAAAAACACCCCTAAAGCTGTTCAAAGTAGATTAAAATGTAAGTGAAAAATATCTTTAAAAATAAATAATAATGCAACAAAAATAATGCTAATCTGTGGTTTTCTAAGTCAATTCTAACTCAAATGGAATCTCTTTCGATTTGAATTTGACACCATTGCAAAGTCCTTCTGAAAATCTTAAAAATTGTTTAAATGCTAGTTTGTTGTTATTGTTGAGTCATGTCCAATTATTAGTGATCCCCATTTGGCATTTTCTTGGCAAAGTCCTGAACAATATTGTGATTTCCTTTTCCAAACTGAGTTAAGTGACTTGTCCAATGTCATACAATTAATGTCTGAAGTGAAACTTTAACTCAAGTTTAACTATCTCTAAGTCTAGTGTTCTATCCACTGTGCACGTAGCTGCATAAATGCTAGAATGAAGTAATAATAATAATAATAAAGAAGAGTTCTATAGATAAAATTTAACAAAATTTTAGCAAGTATCTCATATCTTTTTTTTGGAGAATTAGTAGATGTTGATTAAAGGATAATGCAGTTAGAAAAATTGATATGTGTTTAAATAGTCAGATTCAATGAGTAGCTTTAAATGTCTGGCATCAACATGGTAGATCTCCAGTGGAGTACTCCAGGAATTTCTGATTGACTCTGTGCTGGTTAACATTTTTATGAATGACTTGGATAAATACATAGAAGGTCTCCTTATCAAATTCTGTGAGATTCATTCGAAAGGGATAGTTAACAAATTAGACAATAGAACCCAGATACAAATGGATCCTAACAAACTAAAGCATTGGGATGAATGCAATAAAATGAAATTCAGTAGTCATAAATGTGTAGTCTTGCACTTGGGGACCAAAAATTCAACCTCACAAGTATCTCACAAAGTGAGAAAGATGACATGATTAGCTAACAATTTCTGGGGTAGCTGAGACTTTTTACAATCTGAAAACTCAAATATAAATCAGCAGTGTAGTGTGGCAGACCAAAACATTAATGTGTTCTAGGCATCTAGGGCTTTTTATGAAGGACATAGCTTCTGGTAAAATGAAAATGAAGTTTCACTGTATGCTGCCTCCATCAGACTTCATAGGGAGTGTTGGGTTCCATCCTGGGTGCTCTAGTTTAAGAAAGACATTGATTAATTAGCTGTAGAGTTTATAGGGGAAGATAAGTAGGATGGTGAATTGCTTTGGCTTCAGGTTATATGAGGTTAGGCTAAAGGAATTGACATGTTTCAGCCTGGAAAAGAGAAGACTCAAGGATATGATAGCTGTCTTCAAGTATTTGAAGGCCTGTCATATGGAGAAAGGATTAGATTTATTTGCTTTGTCCCCAGAGGGTTGAACTGGAAGAAAGGTTAGAAGTCACAAATTTAAAAGCAATCCAAAAAGAGAAATAGCTGCTATGAGAGGTGGGAAGTTCCCCTTTCTCTTAGGTCTTCAGAGGATTGTAATGCTTTTTCAGATATTTTACAGAGGAGTTGCCTTTGGTATATGGAATGAACTCCAAGATAACTGAGATTCCTTTCAATTCTCACATTCTGTGTTTCTGACTCCAATTGTTCCTTTCAGATCTAACCTCTGTGATATTAAATTCTTTGATCTCAGCCTCTCTCCAATATTGCATTTATTAAGAAAAACAAATATATTGGCTTTCTTAATTGAATATATTATTTTCTCAATTATGTGTGAAAACAATTTTAATATTCTTTTTTTGTCTCAAATTTCTGATTCTCAATGTTTCCTCCCTTTTCTCCCTCCTCATTGAGAAGGCATCATAAGTATTGAGAAAGTATACATAAGTAGCTATATAATACACATTTCCATGTAAGTCATACTGTGAAAGAAAATACAAATAAACAAAAAAAACAAGGAAAATAAAGAAAGGAAAGTAAAGAAAAAGGAACTTTTTGCATGGAGGTACCAGTTCTTTCTCTGAATGTAGACAGCACCTTCATTATTAAATCCTTCAAAATTTCCTTGGATCATTGTATTTTGAGAATAGATAAGTTATTTCTACAGTATTTCCATTACTGTGTATAATGCTCTCCTAGTTCTCTTCATTTCACTTTGCATCATTTTGTGTAAGCCCAGGTTTTTTTTTATGAGCATTCTACTCATTTCTTATAGCACAATAGTATTCCATAACAAGCATATACAACTTGTTTAGTTATTTCCTGATGACAGATATCCTCAATTTATAATTCTTTGCCACCAATAAAATAGCTGCTATAAATATTTCTGCCTATATAAGTCCTCTTCCTTTTTTTCCCCTCTAAATCTCTTTGGGATAAAGGCCTACTAGTGTCATTGTTTGGTCAAGGGTATACATGATTTTATAACCCTTTAAGCATCGTTCCAAATTGTTCTCCAGAATGATTGAACCAGCACACGACTTCACCAGCAGTACATTAGTATTCTAATTTTTCCCACTTTGCCACTAACATTTGTCATTTTCCTTTCCTGTCATATTAGCCAATCTGACAGGCATCTGGTAGTAGCTCAGTTATTTTAATTTGCATTCTCTAATCAATAGTAATTTAGTGTAAACTTACATAATTGTTAGATAGCTTTGATTACTTTATGTGAAAACTACTTGTTCATATGCATTTACTTTACAATTGAGAAATGTCTCTTATTTATATAAACTTATTTTTATACACTTTTACACTTTATATACAACTTAGTTCTCTATATATTAGAGAAAAAAGGTCTTTATCAGAAAAAAAAAACGCTATAAATTTTTCTTTAATATTTTTTGATGACTGTGTATTTCTCTCCATCCATATTTTCCTCTCATTTATCTCCCCCTTTTCTTTCTCTTTTCCTTCCCTTCTCTCTATCATCACCCCCCACATACACACACACACATCTTTGCTTATAGACCTTCCTTGCCTATTTACTTGTATGGTAAGATAGATTTCTGAGTTGAGTGCATGTGCTATTCCCTCTCTGAGCCAGTTCTGATAAGAGCAAGTTTGATGAGCTCCTCTTCCTCCTTCCTCTCCAATGTAAAATCTTTTTCAAGATAATTTGCCTCTTTCGCTCTCTCCTTTTTCCTTTCTCCCAATATATTTTTCTTTCTCCACCTTAATTTATATTAATTTTTAGGTAATCATGCCATCATATTTAACTCATGCCTGTGCTTTCTGTCTTTGAATGCTTCTTCTAACTTGCCTTAATAGTGAAAACATTTTAGGAGTTAAAACTCAGGATCTGTTTGCCAAGTGAATCGTTTTTCCAATAACATTTTTATATTTTATTCTATTTTTCCATTCTTTTTATTTTGGTTGTTTCTTGATGTCTCATAGAGTCATTAGTTTTCATTTGCTCAATAGTAATTTTTGAGGAAGTATTTTATTCAGCAAGCTTTTGTACTTCCTTTTCCATTTTGTCAATACTATTTTTAAGGAGAAATGTACCAAGATTCAGGGTTTTTTGTGCAGTTGTCATCAGAGTTCACTTTAAGGACCTGTAAATTTTCAGTTCTTTCAGGACACTGATCAAGAAGAGGTGAGTTTGCTACTCTCCTATACTGAGCACTCATCTGTGAGTGATCATAAAGCACTCTTCTAGCCTGGAACTGTGTGCCTGAATTCCCTATTTAAATTTTGACTAGATTCTCTTCCTTGCCTTTGGACTAAGACCCAGTACTATGATGCAGATCTAAGTATGGGTGATGCAACCAAGTCCTACCCCCCAATGCCAGTAAAGGGACCCCTGTAATCTCCTTTTGACCAGTTGTTTCACCTCCTTACTATCTGTGGGGTGAATAGTCTAGAAATCCATAATGTTGCCATTGCCACCAGATTCCTTCCCCCCGCCCCCAGTGATCCATTTTACATTAGAGCCAGCCTACACTGTTCTGTGTCCCACTCTTACCCTGGTACAATAGACCTTTCCTTTTCCTGCTTTTTTTTTTCTGGAAAATTGTTCCATTCTCATTTTTGTGGGTTGAGACATTCTAGAATTTGTTTTGAGCAATTATTTAAAGGTATTTGGAGAAGTTTGGAAGAGAGATCAGGCAAGATCTCTGCTTGGCCCTGCCCTCCATTTTTGTCTTTCTGAAGTTCTCAGAAATCATGGGATCAAAAATGACAATGGGATCAAAAAAATAGTGAGTGCATCCTGGAGATCTTTTCAATAAATACATGATAATCCCTTCGATGCTGAAGAACCTCTCCTGAATTCTAGAAATCTAACCTTTAGTATATTTTATCATAATATTCTTAGACTTTGCTGTCAAGTTGAGGGTAACCCACAAGATTCAAATACAATAGTAAGTAAATGAATGTCTACCACAAAAATGTGGCAACTTCCTCTAGTGAAATGGGCAGATGATAATTTGTTCCAGTGGCCATGAATGTGACTGAAGTAAATCTTTTGGAGTGCTTATAGTTTGATCAGACATAAAAGATAATGGGATCGTTCATTGCTTTATTTAATCCAATTCATGTTCAAGTCAAGACATCACTCTGTGATATACTTGATACTCTTCAAAATTGAAGGACATATAAGAACAATTATGATACCTAATTCTGCATAGAAGGTTTAACTTTTTAAATCGAAGTAGAAAATTTTAATAATAGAAATTACATTTTAAAGTACACTTTAAAAAGCCATAATTATTATCAATACTTGTAATTTATTTACACATGAACAATATTATTGCCCTTTCCTTTTTCCCCTTCTTCACTTCCAGTGCCACTTCTGATTCCTACCATTTCCTAAACAATATTTTATTAATATGTATTTGTTTCCTTAATATTAGTTGGTTTTTGCCCACCCCTTCATCCTTCTTCAAAAGATAGGCCTTCCATCCCATTATGGCAGGAAACTCTTGATAAAGATACTTCCTTTTAAAAAAATAGACATATATATAGGACTTCTCTGAAATTTATAGTCTCAGGGAGTTGCCGAGGGTCATGGATAGGTTAAGTGACTGGACTGGGATCAAATAGCCTATTGAGTTAAAGGTAATCTCAACCTTTGACTTCCTTTTTCCAAAGCCAGTTTTCTAGACACAGCCCATGATGCTGCCTTCCCTAGATTATGAGACTTTAAATCTTCTCAATTTTTGACATACATAAGGAGTAGTTTTCAATGTCCTAAATTAGATGACTTAATGCTTTATTTTTTTTTTCTATCTTCGTTTTTTTTTTTTGTTGTTGTTGTTGTTATTTGGTGAGACTGATTTTTTCATATCTATTTCCTAGAAATTGATTTTTTTTCCCTGTGGGGAATTAAAATGTCACAAAGTTAGATCTTATTAGATATTCTGTAATTTTCTGGGAATCAGATATCATAGAAACAGCCAGTACATTTAAATTTGATACTATAATACATTAGATAATCTGCTAATTACCAACATGATAGTAACTTGTGACATTTGTCATCACATTATATTGTTGAGCTTGCAAGCATTCTGGAAACTGTTTATTTCTTTTATTTCTTCTGTGTGGAATTAGGATAGTTGCAGGCCAGGTGAAGATCAGTGCCAGAGTTATGGCCTCAATAAGGCTTCTCAGAGTCACAGATGACTGAGAAATAGAAAATAGTATTCTCTCCTACCCAAAATTATGGAGTGTTTTTGTAGTATTGCTTAAGCATTGTAATTCTTATTAACTCTAACTGCAAAAGTACTCAGGCTGAATAGGAGGCTGATAAGGACTACTTGTTCCCAGAGAAAAATGTGAGTGCATATTATAATGCCAACAGGACTCTATAAACCATTATTAACAATTGTGAAATCTTGGGGAGGAAATGAAAAGCTTTGGGCAGAACAAGACCTACAGGGAGCAGGGGAGGAAAAGTCAGAGCTTTGTACCAGGAAACAAAAGTTGTCTAAGTGTGGCAAATTTAAAGGAAAGAAATATTTATATTCCCCCAAGGAAGAAGAATGAAACATAGCTTTTTTCTGTGCAGATTTAGGTGCAAGGATGGTGAAAGCAGCTTTAAGGAAGATCTGATGGGACTTTAGCTCTGTCAAGCTGTGGAATTTCATGGGAGTAAAAGAAAGGATGGAGGTTGTAGCTAACAGGACTTACTTTTTGTCTCAACCTAGTAATTGGGAAGGAGATCCTGATAGCCTAAGTTTGAGCAACCCTTAGTACTAAATACAGTGACTTAGTTTCCCATAGGACAGGATAGCAATAGCAAATTGCAGGAAAGGGTACAGTGAATATATAAATCATTTCCCTCTCCCCACTAGGTTTTTCCTAGCCTTGAAAGCAATTCCTAGCTATTTTCCCTAGAATAATAACCTTATGGCTAGAATGTCCAGAAGAAGAATCAGGTCAAGGAACTGCCTCACCTACACAAATGCTTTTCCTGAGTTATTAGAAAAAATGTCCATGGTCTTCAGGAAAGACTGTTGCATCTGAGAAAACCTTTGTCATTTATTGGAAAAACAGAACATGCTTGAACATATTTCAATAAACTATCTGAAAGAATGTTGGATTGAGAATTGAATTCTGAATTAAAACCTTTTCTCTGACAATAATCCAGACTTTGTTTTCTATAAAATGAGATAGTAGTGGTGGGGACAAAGTGATTTTCAAATAGAGGTGCTAGGAAATGTTTAACAATTAAACATTAAACTATAATGTATGTGAAGTACACTTTAAAGTTTTATTTCTATTATTAATTATTAATGAGGGATGAGGGCAACAATGGAGAGGTTGGGCAGGAATGGGTGGGGTTCATTCTCCAATGCCCTAATTGGGGAGCCAAAGAATTCGCTAAACCCACAGGCTATGGTAAAAAGCTTTTTTGTTAAAGAAACACCAAGAAGGATTCTCTTGGCAGGCATATCATTCTCAAGAAAGAAGTGATCTGCAAAGAGTCATTTTCTGAAGACCCATTTTATGTACGAGTCTAAGGGAAATCTTAGGTGAATGTGAAATCTTGCCTTGCATTGTGATTTCACCCAAGAAAGCTTATCTTGCAAGCTTCTAGAGAGGATGCAAGACCATTTGGATTTATAGATCAAAAGAGACATTTTTTGGTGATTTTCCATAACTTTACAGGGCTCACTCAGGTCATACAGAGTTTACTCTCATCATCAAGCACTCAGCCAGAATATTTACTAAGTGAAGTTCCTTTCTCACATTAATGTGTTGATGTACTAATAAAGACATATATATAAACATGTATGATTTTCTAAGTCAATTTGTAGCCTACAATGAAGCTGATTTATGATTTGGTGGTGCCTATTTCTATTTAAATTTGACAGTACTAGTCTAGACAATCAAGAAAATAAATTAAGCCCTGATTCATAAATATGACAATTCCCAAGGTATAAATACTTAAACTGAAAATTTATCACTCTGTTCTTCCTTTGTGTTGGCTTCAGCATACCCTTGTCTTAAAAACTCATTCTATCGACCTATGGGGCTTTGAAACTTAGTGTCCAATGGGCTAGATCTCATTTAAATCTGATTTTCAACAGGAGTCTAATGAGCCTTCCTTTGTGACTTTTTGAAGCTCACTTCCCATCTCTGGGTCCTCTTTTTGTACCATTTTTATAGTGAAGGTGAAAGACAGTGTAGTAGTGCAGTGAATAGAGCACTGGCCCTGGATTGAGGAAGACCTGAATTTAAATCTGGGTTTAGACATTTGACACTTACTAGCTGAATAACCTCAGGTAAAAATCTTAATCTCAATTTCATTTCAAACAGATAAAATAAGCAAATAAAGTGAAAGAATTTACATAGTTGATCCTCAAGTTAATTTGAATTTTGGTATTTTATTTTGATACTTTATTTAATGGATTAAAAAATGGAATAGAGGAGGGATGAAGTTGTAATCTGGCTTTCATTCAGGAATTAATGTTTTTAAATGCTAAGAGTAAGGAGAGGGGAAAGAATCATCCTTAATGCCTACTTGTCAAAAATAACTACCAAAAACTGGATTTATTACACTGTTTGAAATAAAGAATGTAAAAAATTCAGAGAAGTATGGAAGGAATTATGCAAACTAAGGCAGAGTGAAGTAAACAGAACCTAGAAAATAATATATGCAATGGATAAAGGAATATAAACAAAAATAACAAGAAAACACCAATAAAACAGAATAGAACTCTGCTGATTTGTCATTTCTTTTTTCCTTTGCAGAGATGTGGGATTACTGGTGTGGAATGCTTTCTCTACCATTATAATTGCTTTTAATGCTGGTTGGTTTTGCTTGTATTTTTTTTTCTCTTTCTCTTTTTTTTTAATTCTGTGATAGAAGGGATGGTTTGCTGGTGGATGTGGGTAGAGAATCTTTAAAAAATAGCATAAAATCAAAAGAAATTAATGAAATATATTTCAAAGACTTAAAATAGAAAATGATCAACTTCATTGAATCTAAGCTTTCCAGGGCAAGCCTTTTCCACAGTGGCCTAGTGTGTTAATAAGGAGTAAATGCCATTTGTGCTCTATATTCTGGGATTTCTATAGTGCCCAGTATGGAGGTGTCATTCTCATTATATTTTACCTACCTGGGGTATTTTTTAATGCTTCTTGCCTCACAAGTGCAAAAAAGTCCTATTTTATGGGTCAACCTTAGGAAAGTGATTACTTTACTGCCTCTGAACAATAACAAACTTTTCTGAAGAGAAAGACAAATTTGAGAATTGAGCTGTTGCTTAAGAAAATGATGTCTCTGACTGAAATTTAGATTTATGTACAATTATTTCAAACATTGAATAGAGATATCTTTAGTGAGGGAGTATAGAATGCATTGTAACCAGAAGGAACTTCCATTGAAAAGAAAGAGCTTCCTATAGGAACATTAAGTATGGAATTATCTAGCTATATTAACAACAACAACAAAGCAGGAAAAAGCAATATAGACAACACATTTAGAGAAATAAAATGAGAATGTTTTAGAGAAAAACAATGAAAGAAGTTAGCATTAAAACCTATGACTATAGATGTTTTTAAACAATACAAAAAAATATGGATGACAAAGAGAAATAAATTGCAAATTCTTATGTGGTCGCCACAGCTGCCTAATGAAAAAATTCTGGCTTTGAAGACAAGAAAAACTGATTTTCATTCTAAGTTTATATTCTACTACTTCCTCTATTACTTCAGGTAAGCTAGCCATAGTAATAAGACAAGAAACTTCAAAAAGACACAAACACAAACAATTATTATTCAAAAGTGTCTATGATCTCACTGATTTGGAAGTTTTCTCCAATTATTTTGATAATGGACCATCCACGACTGAACCTCCTTTGCCAATGTCTATTTATGACCAAAGTCATGTCCATAAGGTTAGCTTAGGAGCTCTACTTAAGAAGCAAGTGGCCTTTTTCTCTTTCAATTGTCATCTAGCAGTTACCAGTTATCCAACTTTTTCTCTTATGACTGGATCAATTCTTCTTCTTTACATCCAGAGATGAGAGATGGGAAAATTTCATGGAAAAATATGTAACAATAGCTTGACATATATAAATAGTAAATGGAAGCAGCTCCAAAACTAGGAGGTCTTCTCCTCTTGGAAAAAGGCTAAATTATATATATATATATATATATATATATATATATATATATATATATATATATATATATATATATACACATATATATATGTATATATATATACATATACATATATATATTAGAATATTATTTTTCTGTAAAAATAATGAAATGATAATTTTAGAGGAAATTAAGAAGACCTCTATGAACTGACACAGAGTGAAATGAGTAACACTAGGAAATTAATTTATTCTATAGCACCATTATGAGAAAAAATAACTTTGAAAAATTTTAGAACTCTGATTTGTGCAATGATTAACCATGGGTTCAAATGAATGTAGATGAATCATGTTACTCACCTCATGCCATATAAATGATGGTCTCAAAATCTAGAATGAGATGCATATATTTACCATATGACATATGCCTTCTGTGGGAATCTACTTAGTTGTGTTAAAAGCATTTATTGTGAATTTTTTTTTTTAATTTCTGAGTCATGGGGCAGTGTGAAGAAGAAATGAAAAAAAAAACAGCATAAGCAATAGCTTACAAAATAAGTTCACAGAATTATCATTTTTTGTATATTCCTAAAAAAACTCAAAAGGAAGAGATAAAAAGACACAATCTACATACATGCATAACACATCTGCAAAAATGCATAAAATCTCAGGATGTTAACTGACCAAGAAAATAGTTTACATAATGCAAATATCTAACACTAAAGAAATAAAGAGGACTTAAATAGAGAGAAATGCATTGTTCTCTCAGATTTCACCAATATACTAAAAATCATGCTGCTACCTAAATTATTTACAGACAATTCTATAACAGCCAAATTGCTAAGAGGCTACTCTTTAGAACTGGGGAAAGCAATTACAAAATTCATTTGGAGAAATAAAATGTCTAGAATCTCAAGGGAAATAATGAAAAAAAAGTAGGAATATAGGATCTCTAGATCTTAAAATACATTGCAATGCAGTAATCATCTGAAACTATTTAGTCCTATAGAAAAGTATATTAGTAGAACAGATTAGGTAAGGAAGACAGAGCTATTTAACATATTAGTCCAATGTTTAATAGGAGCTAAAAACTAAACAAAGGAAATGAATATTAAGTCTAAATAACGTTTCAATTCTTCCCTCTGGAGCAAATCAAAATGAAGCTATATCCTCCACCATATGAAATCTGTAATCATTCTTGAAGACAAAACAAACATTCTCAATGTCTATTACTGATACCTCATGACCTTAAGGAAGGAACCTTCCTGGCTATCTTCCTCTATATCTTCAACTTCCTATTATTTACCTTACACTATCCTAATCCTTCTCCTTTTGCCATGTACAATCTAAAATACGGGACTAAAAAGTGAACACTACAGTCCCAGGTGTAGCTCAAAAGATAGTAAAACTATGATCTCCTTCAATATTGATATTAAATCTTCCAATTCAACAAAGGATAGCATTAGCATTTTTCCCTTGTCATGTCACACTGTTGATCCATTTTGAGCTTGCAGCGCTCTAAGATCCCAAAAATATTTTCATGGGAAAATTTGAATTTATATCAGACTTTCATTTGTTCCTACTTAACAGTATTTTTTACTCAGCCCCCTCACAACTCTTCTTTATAGTTGCTGTAGTGCTTTGGATATTGGATGGGTCCAGGAAATACTTAATGATGACAATGATATCTTCAAAATAGAACTCATTACTATTAACAGAAAGGATTAGTTCTATAGCTTCTGCTTTGTGTTATTTCTTAAAGAAAAAGGGATATGGAATATATTTTTTTCAGTGTTGGTTCAAACTTTCAATTTCTATCACATTAGAAATAAGAATAAGCAATTATTCAACACAGCAGAATATACATATCACAAAGCTACAGATTCCTTTTTGGGGATCTGGCTGGCTTCAGATATGATATTCAAAAAATATTTGTTGAGCATCTAATCAGGCAGGGTGCATTACTAGGTGCTGGAGGAATATAACTGCATATACTTAGTCCTTGTCTTCTAAGACTTTTTAAACTGATATCCAGGAAAATATTATGCATGCACACATACATCTGTTTATACACAAACCTATGTATGAATATGTCTGTATATTGAAGAAGAACTTATTAGCAATAATCCTAATGATCACTTAGTAGCCTTCATAGAAGTTTTATCTTCTCTTATGTATATATCTACCTATGTATGTATGCATCTGTCTATCTATATGTACATGTGAATAGATATAGATAGCTCTCATCATAACCATTTTTAAAATCCTACACATTTTATAAAGACAAGGTATATAAAACTTTCTCATCCTTCTCAATATTAAGTAAAATCATCAATCGTGGTTCTGAGTCAATAGTTACTTTGAGATGTTCAGTCTTTCCTTTATTTTCTGGCTCATTAAAACTTATTCAGAATCATCTGCCCTGGGATCTTCTATTTTGCTATTAATTTCATCTGCACCAAAATGCTAGAAGCAGTCTTTAAACAATGAAACAATATGAAACAATTCTTGAAGAGGAGAGCAATTGTTTTGGGCTTTGTTTAGTGTCGTCATGGTTTTCATATGAAGACTATGAGACCTGAGGGATGTAATTTTGCTAGAATAAGAGCAGAATCCCACTGATTTTCTATAGCCTGGCTTTTGGTACTTTGGAGGATAATATCCTTGTAAAAGTAAAGCAGTAGGCTACTGGGAACAAAGACACCAACAAGAGCTACACTGATGATGGCAGTATTCTTTTACTTAAGGAAATGCATTTCAAACTGCCATTCCAAAATGGATTGTGATAGAAGCAATGCAATCTTAATACAAATAATACAACAAAGACAATACTGTTGTTGATCTGTAAATGTTATTATATATAGTCATAAGCACATGTGATGTACAAAATACAAATTAGCCTCTTGCTAAAACAAACAGTATAACTGTTTGGATTTCCTTTTATTGAATTAAAACATCTAATACTCAAAGGGGACCATAGAAGTCATCTAGTTCTACTTTGTCCCTCAAGCAGAAAATCTCTCTCCAATATTCATGGCAGTTGATCAGTTACTCTTGGCTTGAACATTTTAGTGGCAAGAAACTAGATATCCAACCATAATAACAGTATTCATATTTTATAACTCATTATCATTTCAAACTACCTTATATGCCCTAATAGAGAAGCAATGATATACAACAGAAAATGTGTTTGGCTTAATAGTCAAGAGACCTCTATTAAAAATCATTTCTGACACATTTCCTCATTCAAATAATTTGACTTCTCTAGTCCTTAATCTCTCCAAAATAGGCAAAGTGGTTTACAGATACTTCTGTATCCAGAAGTACCTTTGATTTTCTTTGGTCTTCTTTGATTTTCACAAAATATTTGTAACATAAAATATTATTGCATTTTTACAGATTAGAAAAATCATGATTTAGAGAGATTTTAATCAAGTATGTACTAAGTAACAGAACTAGTAAGTATTATAAGTGATATTTGAACATAGGTCTCTTCCTCTGACCCCAACATGTTTTTCGCTCAGTTTCCTAAATTCAAGTTCAACACTTTTCCACATGTCATGATTCATTGTATTATTTTATTTGAGCTTTACATTTATAATTTTCATTAATAAGTGCTTATTTAATCTAATTGAAACCTGCCTTTCAATGATGTCTTCCTATTGGTGATAATTTGTCCTTCAGAATAGCAGATAGTAAATCTAATCTTTTCTTCCAGATGTCAGTTCTCCAATAGTTTCAGAAAAAAGATCATGCCTACCACTAGTTTATTTTTTGGCCAAGATAAAAATTCCACTTCCACCATGTTTATACAACAGAGTTCAAATTTCCGCATCATGCAGGTTATCTTTTCCTGATTGTGTTTAGTTTTGTCAAAAAAAATTTTAAACCATAATGTTGAAAATTAAACACAGTATCCCAGATATGGCTTGAGTATTACAGAAGATAATGAGGCTATTTCCTTCTTTATTGTGTTTTCATTGAGGCAATTCAAGATTGAATCAGCTTTATTTATTTTTTTTGACAGATAGCTTACACTATTGGCTCATATGTAACTTACGGTGATCCAAAATGCTTATGTGAGTTTTCCTTGAATTGTTAAGTCATGCAGTCCCCTTTCTTTTCTTTCTTTTTTCTTTTTTTTTACCAGATAAACTTTTTTTTTTAATTATAGTAAGTTTATTTATTTTAATATGCATTGTTTTATGAATCATGTTGGGAAAAAATCAGAGCAAAAGGCAAAAACTATGGGAGAAATTAAAAAAAACAGAAAAATAAGTGAACATTGTATGTATGTATTCAGTCTCCTTAGTTCTTTTTTCTGGACACAGATGGTATTTTCTGTTCAAAATCTATGGGGATTGCTTTGGATCACTGAACCACTGTAAAGAAGGTTGATCATCACATATTCTTGCTATTGTTGTGTACAAGGTATTCCTGATTCTTCTTGTTTCACTCAGCATTAGTTCATGTAAATCTTTCCAGATTTTTCTAAAATCAGCTGGTTCATCATTTTAATAGAAGAATATACCACAATTTGATCAACCATTCTTCAGCTAATGGGCATCCACTCATTTTCCAATTCTTTGCTACCACAAAAAAGAGCTGCTACAAACATTTTTTTTTTTTTTTGTATATGTGGGTCATTTTCCCTGTTTTAAGATTTCCTTGGGATACAGATCCTGTAAAGGCACTTCTGGGTTAAAAGTTATGTACAGTTTCACAACCCTTTGGGCATACTTTCAAATTGCTCTCCAGAATGGTTGAGTCACTGAACAGCTTCAGCAACAATGCATTGGAATCCCAGTTTTCCCATATCCTCTCCAAAATTTATCATTATGTTTTACTGTGATCTTAGGTAATCTGAGCAATGTGAGGTGGTATCTCAGAGCTGTTTTAATAGGCATTTCTTTAATCAATAGTTGTTTAGAACATTTTTCATAGGACTATAGAGGATTTAATATGGCCATGTGAAAATTGTCAGTTTATATGCTTTGACCATTTATCAACTGGGGAATGACTTGTATTCTTATCTATTTGACAGGGTTCTTTATATATTTTAGAAATGAGACCTTTATCAGAAATATACTTCCCTTTTAATCTTGTATCTGTTGAGTTTGTTTGTGCAAAAAAATGTAATTTAATATTACCAAAGTTGTCAATTTTGCCTTTCATAATGTTCTGTAGTTATTCTTGGCCATAAATTCCTCCTTTCTCCAAAGATCTGAGACTTAAATTATCCCTTCTTATCCTAATGTGTTTATGGTATCATCCTTTATGTCCAAATCATGCATCCATTTTGATCTTATCTTGGTATGGGGTGTGAGATGTAGGCCTATGCTGAATTTCTGACATATTATCTTGAAGTTTTCCCAGCAATATTTGTCAAAGAATGAATTCTTATCCCAGAACTTGGAGTTTAGGAGTTTATCAAATAAGAGATTGATGCAGGCCTTGATTGTTGTGTCATGTAAAGCTAATCTATTCCACTGATCCACTCACTCTATTTGTTAGCTAGTACCAAATGGTTTTGATGACTGCTGCTTTATAATATAGTTTTAGAGTTGGTACTGATAAACCATCATACTTTGTATTTTTTTTCCATAAATTTCTCTTGATATTCTTGACCTTTTGTTCTGCCAGATGGATTTGGTTATTATTTTTTTCTAGTTATATAAAATAACTTTTTGGCAGTTTGATTGATATAGCATTGAAGTAGTAGAGCAATTTTTGCAGAATTGCCATTTTTATTATATTATCTGGCACTACACAGGAACAATTGCCAGTTCCTTAGATCTTACTTAATTTGTATGAGAAGTGTTTTGTAATTGTGTTCATAGAATTCTTGATTTTGTCTGTCAAGTAGATCCCCCAAATATTTTATTTTGCTTAAAGTTATTTTAAATAGAATTTCTCTTTCTATCTCTTTCTGTTAAGTTTTGTCAGTAATATATAGGAATACTGATTATTTGTATGGTTTTATTTTATATCCTGCAACTTTGCTGGATAGCTAAAGCTATGAATTATTCCCAATAGGTTTTATTATGATATTATTATGATAGTTTTATTTCCTCATTGCCTATTCTACTTGTTTAACTTCTTTTTTTTTCTTATTGCTAAAGTCAACAATGCTAGTAAATTGTTGAATAATTGTAGTGATAATTGGCATCCTTATTTCATCCCTAATTTTACTGGGAATGTGTCAAACTTCTCTCCATTAGAAATAATACTTGCTATTGGTTTTAGATTAGTTACTGCTTACTATTTTAAGGAAAGTTCTCTTTATCTCTTTGTTTCTAATGCTTCTAATAAGAATGGGTGCTGCATTTTGTCAAAATTTGCATCTATTTTTTCTGCATCAATTGAGATTATCATATGATTTTTGTTGTTTTTGTTATTGATATAGTGAGTTATGTGATAGTTTTCCTGCTATTGAACTGGCTCTGCATTCCAGTAAATCCCACTGGGTCATAGTGTATTACCTTGCTGATAAATTGCTGTAATATTTTTGCATCAATATTCATTAAAGAGCTTGGTCTGTAATTTTCTTTCTTAGTTTGGCACTTCCTGGTTTAGGTATCAGTGCAATATTTGTGTCATAGTAGGAATTTGACAGAACTCTATTTTTTACCTATTTGTCTAAATTTACATAGTACTGGCAATAATTGTTCTTTAAATATTTGGTAGAATACACTTGTGAATTCATCTAGTCTTGGAGATTTTTTTTTCTTACGAAGTTCATTAATGGCTTATTCAATTTTTTTTTCTAAAATGAGATTATTTAACTAATTTATTTCCTTTTCTGTTAATCTGGGCAATTTATACTTTTATAAATATTCATCCATTTTGGTTAGATTGTCAGATTTCCTGCCTTACAGTTAGCCAAAATAGCTCCAAATTATTTATGTAATCTCTTTTTCATTGGTAATAAGTTCACCTTATTCATTTTTGATGTGGTGTTTTTTTTCCTTTTTTTTTCTAATCAAAATAACCAAATATTTATGTTGTTGGTTTTCCTTAAAAACCAACTTTTCTTTTAATTTTAATAGTTTCCTTAGTGTAAATTTTATTAATATTTCCTTTAAGTTTCAGAATTTCTATTTTGGTATTTAATTATAGGTTTTTAATTTTTTTCTAGCTTTTTAAGTTGCAAGCTCAATTCATTGCTCTCTTCTTTCTCTACTTTATTCATGTAACTAATTTAGAGAGATAAACTTTTCCCTTAGAACTGTTTTGGCAGCATCTCATATATTTTAATATGTTGTCTTATTATTGTCATTTTCTTAGATGAAATTATGGATATTTCTGTGATTTGTTGTTTGACCCACTCATTTTTTAAAATTAGATTATTTAATTTCCAATTGGGTTTTAGGTTATCTTTCCCTATCTTCTATATGGAATATAACTTTTATTGCATTGTGGTCTGAAAAAGAAGCATTTACTATTTCTGTTTTTCTGCATTTGATTGTGAGGTTTTTATGTCTTAATGCATGGCCAATTGTTTGTAGGTGCCATGTACTAGCCTGAGAAAAAAAGTATATTCCTTCTGTCCCTATTCAATATTCCCCAGAGGTTTATCATGTCTAGGTTTCTAGGATTTTATTAACCTTCCTACTTTTTTTCTTGCTTATTTTGTGGCTAGATTTGTTGTATTCTGAGAAGGGAAGTTTTAGGTCTCCCACGGGTGTAGTTTAGCTTCTATTTCTTCCTGTAACTGGGGAAGAAATGGCTTAAAAACTTCTCTAGAAATTTGCCTACAATATCATTTGGTGGATATATATTTAGTATTGTTACTTCTTTATTGTTTATCATACTGTTTATCAAGATGTACTTTCTTTCCTTATCTCTTTTAATAAGATTTATTTTTACTTTTGCTTTATCTGAGATCAGAATTGCAATCCCTGTTTTTTACTTCCGCTGAAGCATAATAAATTTTGTTCCAACCTTTTACATTTACTCTATATGTCACTCTGTTTCAAATGTCTTTCTTGTAAACAACATATTGTAGGATTCTGTTTTTTAATCTACTCTATATTCACTTCCATTTTATTGGAGAGTTCATCTCATTGACATTCACAGACCAGTTCTGTATGCCTTGCCATCCCATTTTCTCCCCTCTATATAGTTTTGTTTTTCCTTTCCACTCTGTCCTTAGTAGAATTTTTTTTAACAACCCCACCTACTACCTTATTTCCTATCACCCCTTCCTCTTCTTACTACTGTTTTTTTTTTTACCCACTCCATCTACTACTTTATCTTCTATCAATCCTTCCCCCAGTTTTTAAACTATTTCCTAGTATTTCTGCCCTCCTTTTTACCCTGCTCCTTCCTTTTCTTTGCTCTTTCTCCTCCTACTTCTTTATAGAGTTAGATACATTTCTATACCTAACTGAATGATTAAGTATTTCCTTTTAGAACCAAAACTGGAGCTCAAGTTCAGACAATGTTCATCCCCCTTCCTTCTTTCTCTTGATTGCAATGGGTCTTTCATAACGCTTTATGTTATCTAATTGTTCCATTAAACCTTCCTTTTCTTGTTTTTTTCCCCCTAGTACTGTTATGAGTTCAAATGTTGGAGTTCTTGTTCTTCTCAAAACACAGCCAGTTTAGCTTAGGGCCCTCCGAATATCTCCAAATCCAAAGGTTCTGTCCTTCAGCCTCTGCCTCTGCTTTCTTCAGCCTCCAATCAACACAGAGATGGAATATCTCTCTTGTCTTCTTCTGGGGAGCCCAGCCACCAACTACAGTGGTGTGAGATGAAGATGAATCTGGTTGTCCACTGAACTCTCCACTCGTAGCTTTATCCTCTGAAAACTCTTCATCTGCCACCAGCCAGCCAAGTGGAATATATTCTGCCTTGCCTCGGAAAGAGGACTTCTGGCGTGATTCCTCTGAAATCCATCAAAGTGCTCTCTGCACCAGAGTCGCTCCTCTCGAGTCCAGCTGAACTCTCTTCTGCGACCAGCTAGCCAAGAGGAAAAAATGTATTCTGTCTTAGATCCCTCACTGCTGGCCTTTTATCTGACTCTTCTGAGAGAATGGGATTATGGGTTTTCTCCCATAGTGCTCTCTGGCCCAAAGAGCTTTAAGGAAGGTGTGGACTCCCTTGAAGTTAGAAAGTTTACTTTGTGAACTGGCATACTTGTGAACTCCAATGAGTAAAGGTGTGAACACAAGCCTTGTATTAATTAGTTCTACTTAGTACCTTGTTTCAGGTTCTGGCCAAAATCTTCTTGTAAGATTAGATCAACTCTAATTAGTTAGCAGTTAGTAAGGATTCCAACACAGTACAGAATCACCTCAGAATCCATTCACAACCACACCCTTGGTTATTTGATGCCTCCCTCTTTCTACCCCAGTGACAGATACACTGACACATACAATTCTCAAAAGTTAAGATGTCATTTTCCCATCTAGGAATATAAATACTTTCACTTTTAAATAATATAATTTTATCCTGTTTACCTTTGTATACTTTTCTTGAGGCCTATTTATATTTGTAGATTTTCTATTTAGTTCTGTTTTTTTTTTTTTTCAATAGAAATGATTGAAGTCTCTTACTTCATTGAAGATTCATAACCTCCCTGAAAGATGATATTGAGTCTCATTGGATAAATAATTCTTGGTTGTAACCCTACATACTTTGCCTTTTGGGATATGATATTCCAGGCCCTCTGATCCTTTATTGTAGATACTGCCAGATCCTGGGTAATCCTGGCAGTTGCTTTTTGGTATTGTTGTTTGCTTGTTTTTCCTGGCAGCTTGCAGTATTTTCTCCTTGAGATTGTAGCTATTGACTTTTGTAACAATGTTCTTTGGAATTTTCCTTGTAGAATCTCTTTGCAAAGGTGATCTATGGATTCTTTTAAAGAATAATTCCCCCATGTTTATGGAATATTGGGGCAATTTTCCTTAATGATATCTTCAATTATGCTATCTGGGCTCTGTTTAGGTCATGACCTTCAAGTAGGCTAATACTTTTTAAACTGTGTCTTCTAGATCTGTTTTCCAGATCAGCAGTTTTTTCCAATGAGATATTTCACATTTCTTTCAATTAAAAAAAAATCATTGACTGATTTTTGCTGTCTCACAGTCATTAGCTTCCATTTGTCGCATTTTGGTTTTTAATATCTGATTTTTTCAGTTACTTTATGTATCTCATTTTCTATTTTATTAATTCTACTTTTGAATGTGGTGTTTTCTTCAATGGATTTTTTTTATATTTGGCAATTTTTTAAGGAGTTGCTTTTTTCGCTCTTTTTTCCCTTTCATTTCCCAACCTCTTGATTCTTTCTTGCATTCTTGCATAGTTCTCATTTTTTCCTAATTTGTTCTTATACCTTTCTTATTTGTCTTTTAAAGTGTTTTATGAGCACTTTCAAGAAGCCTCTTTGGACTTGAGACCAATTCATATCATTCTTGGAGACATTTTGGATATTTTGTCCTCAACTTGGTGTTTTGACCATAGTAACTTTCAGTGGTCAAAGTTCTCATTTGTCTCTTGCTCATTGTCTTTCTTTTTCTTTTGGTACTTCCCCTGTTTTTACTAACTTCGAGTTCTGTTCCTGAGAAAAAGGAGGTGTTGTCCCAAGCTTCCTATGCAGCTCTGAGCCTTGGCTTTGAGCACAGGGGCCCCTTGTGTTTGTAGAAGGTAGTTTTACTTTTTTTGTTTGTTTGTTTGTTTTGTTTTGTTTTGTTTTGTTTTTTATTCCAGGAAACAGCCCGGTTTCCTAGAGTTTGCCTTCTGGGCTCCCCCACTAGTTTGCTCCTCCAAAGATCCAGGACTGAGGGTCTCAGTTGCTGATGTACTGGGACTAAGACCCTCTCACTGGCATTTCTAGAATCTGTCTGAGCTGGGCTGAACATCATTTTTATCCCAATAAGAGTGATGTTTCCTGAAATCCTTCAATCTATCTTGATCTAGAGAGTGGTTCCATTGAATCAGACTCTTCAGAGGCTTGGTTTCATGTGATTTCCATGGGAAAGTGGGAGAGCTCAAGCAGCTTCCTAGTTTCATTATGCCATCTTGGCTTTTGTCATCAGGCAAATTGTGGTAACCTACATTTTTGTTTTGGTAGATTAGGATATTTGATCTTCTATAGTTCTGTGAATCTCTATAGTTGTCCAAAAATTTTCAGAGATCACTGATGGTAGCTGAGCAATCTTATTTTGAGTACATTCATGCTTCTACATTGTTCTAGGACTAGAGGCTTGAACACATTAAGATCTCTTTAATACTGCCTACATAATGCCTCATTGAAATTGGATATCTACTCTTTATGGCCCATTTTTGTTTTTTTTCTTCCTAGCAAAAATTTCATTCTCTTTGGGAAGACAGGAGAATAAACTGAAGTATAATGAATTGCATAGTCCTGCCGTTTCATCATCATCCATTATCATATTCCCATATATTCTGAGTAGCAATCTTAGAGTTACACAATCACAGAATCGCACATTTAAAACTGACCAAATACTATAATTTATCAAAGAAGTATTGCCAATATGAAATAACTGAAAATGTGCAAAACTCTTGTTTGGAGATTTTTAGTGAAAAATTGACTGTCAAAGACATACCCATTTCATTTTGGGATGTTACCAACAAGGTTGTAATTTATCTAAAATACCTTCTTTATAATATCAACTTAGCTTATAATGTCTACACCTAGTTCTGTCTTCTGGGGGGACAGGGAAGAATCAAGCAGATTGAGCTTATTCTCCTTACAATCCTTTTGGGACTTCAAATAATAAAGACAAATAGATTATCCCTTTAAATCATCTCTATTCCAGATGAAAAATACTCACTAATGTCTCCAACTAATACTCATGTCTCATGAACTCAAGATCCTACACCATCACAGATATTATCATCTTTTTTAAAATAATAGTTTCTTTTTAAAATTTTCAAAATATGTGCAAATTAGTTTTCAACATTCCCCCTTGCCCAACTTTGTGTTCCAAAATGTTCTCTTTCTCTCCCCACTTCCCCCTTTCTCTAGATAGCAAGATACCCAGTATAGGTAAACATGTGCATTTCTTCTAAACATAGTTCAATATTTATCGTGTTACATAAGAAAAATAAAATAAGGGGGGGGGAAAGTGAGAAAGAAAAATCAAACAAGCATACAACAACAAAAAAGTGAAATACTATGTTGTGATTTAGATTCAGTTCCCATAACTCTCTCTCTAAATGTTGATGGCTCTTTCCATCACAAGTCTACTGGAATTACCCTGAATCACCTCATTGTTAAAAAGAGCAAGTCCATCACAGTTGATAATCACATAAACAAATATCATCTTTTATAAACTCTTCAGTTTGCTACTGTACCTTGTAAGAAGTAGACCCTAGAACTGGAAAAAATATACTTAATGCAGTCTAATGAGTATAATGCAACAGTAATATAACCTCTTTATTGATAAAAGTTATTTCTTTTAATGTGACTGAAGATCTTATTAGATTTTTTTAGGCTATCATAACATGTTATTTAGATAAAATTTACAGCATATTAAAGGATACAGATCTTTTAGTCACAAGAACTACAGATGATCTTGTACTTACGAAACTGATTTTTTTAAACCCAGGTCTAATACTTTACTTTTATCTAAATTACATTTCATATTGTTTAATAAAATATGGTATTCTAGGCTGTTGAAATTAAAAAAAAATACTTATTCAAGCAGCTAATATGTTAGCTGTCATTCCCCAGTCTCTATCTGCAGCCATATTACCTATGATTTTATCTAAGCCATTTTTTTAAACTGTTAAGTAGAACAGGATGAATCATAGGTCTCTGAAGCAGGACACTACAGACTGCCTTCAAAGATGAAATGGGACTATTAACTTTCTGACTATTCAACTAGTTCAGAATCTATTTAACTGTTACTATATTTAGGCTACATTTTTCATCTTTTATATTAAAATAGCAAAATATTAGAGTGCTTTGCTAACACCAAGGCCAACTATATTTACAATATCCTTTGGATACAAGGTCCAATAATTCTATCAAAAAGAAAAATGAATTTGGTTTGGCATGACTTGTTCTGGGTAATGTATTCACTAACTATCACCTTAATAAAACATTCTGAATTTTTTAAAATCAAAGTCAAATTCACTTTCCTATATTATGAAGACTCAAATCAATGCCTATTTTTGAAAAAAAAGGAAACATAATTTGCCCTTTTAAATTTTATATTATTATACTATGATTCATAATCTTTAAAAAATCACTTGAACTGCTACAGAAATCATATGTACTATTTCTTTCACTAGCTGATTATGTAACCCATTTAGTCTAGAGTGGCAAAACCTTCAACAGTACCTAAAAGATATCTTATCATCTTCCCATTTATCTCAAATATCAACTTCCTTTAGTTTTTTTCTTTCATGCTTTTCAATTCAAAAGTCATTTTTATGTTATCAGAAAACACTTAATGAAACAAACTCCTTCTTTGAGTCTCATCTTAACTCTCAACACAGTCAATGTGTTTCTGGCTTTAGCATTTGCACTCAGGCTTAGCTTGACAAGGGTATTAATATTATGGACACAGTCCTTTTAAGAACATGAATGTACATTTGTATTCATGTTTACCTTATTTTAATTCTTAGTATATAGATAACTATACTTAAAGTGATAACATTGAGTTGATGGTAATTTAAAAATATATTTCCATTGGGATATCTCAAGTATATATTCATACCATTCTGTTTTTAAATTGTTTTTATTATTTGGATTAAGGCTTTCTCTCTGTGCAAGAGTAAAAGATGTGAAGGCCCATTAATTGTTCTTGATCTAAAAAGATTGTGCTAGGCTGATGAAGGGCTAAATCAAATAAAATGGAATCTAATAAATATAAGGGTTAAGCAACTTCATGGATAGATTATGAGATGAGAGAGTTATGAGATGAGAGAGAAAGAGAGAGTAAAGGGAAAGGATGGTAAAGGAAGGGAAAAGAAAGGCAAGGGGGGAGGAAAGGGAAGGGAAGGTAGATGGAAAAAGAAGAGAAGGGGGAAAGAAAGAGAAGGAAGAAAGGAAGGGGGAACGGAAGGAACTAATTTCTTTTTTTTCCCATAAAGATTTTAATTTTTGAAAATGGAGAACTTTCCACCAATAAAGAGGAAATTAGAGTAATAATTAGGAGTTACTTTGTCCAACTTTATGCCAATAAATTTGATAACCTAAGTGAAATGTAGAAATACCTATAAAATATAGATTTCCTAGATTAAGAGAAGAAATAAATCACTTAAATAGTTCCATTTTAGAAAAAGAAATAGAACAATCTATTACTCAGCTCCCTAAGAAAAAATCCCCAGGACCAGATGGAGTTACATGTGAATTCTACCAAGCATTTAAAGAACAGTTAACTCCAATATTATATAAACTATTTGAAAAAATAGGGAATGAAGGATTCCTACCAAATTCCTTTTATGACACAGACATAGTACTGATACCTAAATCAGGTAGGATGAAAACAGAGAAGGAAAATTAGAGGCTAATTTCCCTAATAAACATTGATGCAAAAATCTTAAATAAAATATTAGCAAAAAGATTACAGAAAATCATCCCCAGGATAATACACCAAGACCAAGTAGGATTTATACTGGGATATTAGGAAAACTCTTAACATAATTGACTATATCAATAACCAAATTTACAAAAAAAATGATTATCTCAATAGCTGTAGAAAAAGTATTTGATAAAATCCAACATCTATTCCTATTAAAAACACTAGAGAGTATAGTAATAAATGGGCTTTTCCTTAAAATAGTCAGTTGCATCTATTTAAAACCATCTGCAAGCATCATATGTAATGGGGATAAACTGGATCCGAATAAGATCAGGGTGAAACAAGGTTGCCCACTATCACAATTACTATTTAATATTGTATTAGAAATGCTAGTTTGGGCAATAAGAGAAGAAAAAGAGATTAAAAGAAAGAAAAAAGTTTTTTTTTAATTTTTCAAAACATATCATGGATAAATTCTTCAGCATTAACCTCTGCAAAATCTTGTGTTCCAATTTTTTTCCTCCTTCCCCCACTTCCTTCCCTAGATGGCAAGTAATCCAACATAGGTAAAAACTTGGTAGAAATATATGTGAAATCCAAATGTATGAATGCATATTCATACAATTATCTTGCTGCACAAGAAAAATCAAATCAAAAAAAAAAATGAGAAAGAAAATAAAATGCAAGTAAACAACAACAAAAAGAGTGAAAATGCTATATGTTGTAATCCACCCTCAGTTTCCATAGTCCTTTCTCTGGGTGAAGATGACTCTCTTCATAAAGAAACTAATTTCAAGGGAAAGCAGCAAGGAACTTAAAAGAACAGGAAAGGCAACTTGTATAAGATGGAATTTAAGTTAAATCTTGAAAGAAGCCAATGATATTAAGAAGCAGAGGTGAAAACAAAGAGCATTTTGAGCACTTACATATATAAAGGAGCTAGTTCAAATACTCTTCAAAAGATAAAGGATGGAATATTATGTCCAAGGAAATACAAAAAGTTTAGTGTCTCTGAATCTCAGAGTATGTAAGGGGGGAGTTGGTAAAGTTTAAAAAATGAAGAAAGGTACCTGGAAAGGTAGAAAGGGTCCAGGTTCTGAAGAGCTTTAAATGCTAACCAGTATATCCCACTCATAAATACCTTAATGGCACAATTCCATGTGCCTTCTCCTATATACTGTCAACTTTGTGAATAGAGATTGTTTTATTTATTTATTTTTCTTTGTATTCTTAGATTCTTGCGGGGTGCCTAGCATAGAAGAAGAATTTAATACATTCTGGTTAATTATAACTGACTGATTGACTTTTCCAAGAATCAAAGCCGTGCTGAGATAGGGAAGACCACCGTGAGACAAGTGCTGGATATCTTTGGAGAAGAGGAAGAATTCTTTAGAGGTGAATAGATGACTATGATGAAAGTTTGAACTAGGTTTCAGGAATTATTTTTGGCATTCAATTATTCAAACATGTAAGTCTATATGTTACAGAGTTACAGAGAGAAAAAATGAAAATATTTTTTCCCTCTCAAGAAGTTATGAAAGTCAATGTGGCCTAGTGGAAGGATAAGCAGACTTGTAGTCTGGATAAATATAAATTTGAAATCCACATCCTTCACTTACTGCTTAGCAGTAAGCAATAAGATAACTCATATAAACTCTATAAGCCTTCATTTCCTCTTTTACAAAAAAGAGGATAATGATATTAGTAATACTTGTCTTAGAAGGATGTGGGGAGGATTAAAAACAATGATTCATATAATGTAGGAAAAATACCTGCCAAACTTAAAGAATACCTATTAATTGAGGGTCATTCTCAGAAATAAAAAATATAATAGCAAAATAGTTTGCTAATTCCACTTTCATTTGCTACACTAATTACTCTAATTAATAAATGCATTCCTTCTTAAGACAAGAATATGCTCCAAAATAAACAGACTATACAACTATTTGGGGGAAACTGATTTCTTTTAATCTAAGTGTAGAATTTACTTTTATTCCATAAAGGCTCATCTTGTTACATTCTGCCCATTGTTACAGTTTTCTGAATTATTTTAGGATCCTACTTATCTTTTCCTACAAACGTTATGCAAATATAATTTTAAAAATATATATTCCATGACCTCATCAAAGTCAGTAATGTAGGTGTTGAACAATATAACAGCAAGGACACAGCTTTGTGATTATAATAAGAGTAAAACTAGCCACAGAAATAAGAACACTAACTGAAATTATACCTTAAAAAGGGTAGTCAAGGGAACTGAATTCAAATCCTGACTTTGATATATACTTCCTGTGTAGTTTTGAATCAGTCATTTCACTTCTAAAGAACCTCAGTTTTCTCAGTTATAAAAGGAAAAGCCTAGTTTAGTTCACCTCTAACCAAGAGTTTACAAGACCCAGATTTCATAGGAGAATTGCAGTATGCTATTTTACAAATGTAATTGACTTTCCAAACCAGATTATACATTCTCTCAAATTTTAAATTAGGGATTATCTTTTCTTTAATGATTGGAACTTCTCACTATAGCATATGGAACAAAAGGCTCCATTGAAAATAGGTGCTCAATGATTTGTCTGTTGAATAAAATGGAAGTGATATTCCCTAAAGAAAGTATTTTTGCCCATTCTTCAAATAAGAAATTATATTTTTTCTTGGAATTTTCTCTTTCATTCTATATATCACAGACACAACATCTATATTGGCTTATTTTAGACAAAATGCAACGGGAAAGAAGTAGTGGAGTGTAAAGAATTCTGAACCTGCTATCACTGAACTTGAATTTTGATAACCAACTCTGTTCTATCTGAGTAATGTTGGAGAAATCACTTTAACTACCTAAAACTAAGATTTCTTCATAAGCAAAATAAGAAATTGGACAAATAGATGTTCTTTTTGGCCCTAGATCTGTGATACTATTGTGATCAACAGAGTATTTTTTGGAAAGCACTTGGCTAATGTGCATATGTGATGTTCTATATCACATATCCAATACCAATTCTATGTCAAATATAAATAATTCATATTCAATATCAAATATGACCAGATCCTTACTCTCTCACTTCTAAGAGTATATTAAGTCATTGGCAAAAGAAACACTGGCTTAAATCACAGCTTTTTAATTCCTCATCAATAAATGAGCCATTTGACCATATGTTGCCAGAAGAAAGCTGTTTTGTAGCAGCCTTCAAATTGTGTCCTGCCAATAAAGATTTTCCTTGCTGATTAAAGCTCATCTGCTACAGATTAATGTATGGTTCTAATCCTTTTAAACGTGGATAAAATCTTATAAACTCTTTGCTGATTCAGCAAAACAATGCATACTCTTGTCTTGAAAGTTTTCTTATACATATGCTTCCAGAACACATTCATCAGCAAATAGCTATTCCTGAATGAATGATTGTTTTGACTATTTGGGGACTTGAAACCAACTGAAATGGAACAGCTTCTGGAAGGTTGGGAAATACTGTCAACATCAAATGCCCTGAAGCTCTCAATGAAGAGTAGAGACCCTATCCTCTTGCTATAACATACTACAAATATGTTAGCTTGTTAATGATCATCTTTGGAATTTTTTGGCAAAAATATAAAGATATATTTGTTGTTGGTTTTATTTCCCTTCATCCAGTGCCCTTGCCCTTTTTCTTTGATCTTTATTATTCCACACTAAAATCTAGCCTCCATGGAAGTATAGCATATTTACTTCAGTAAAGTGCCTTAACTTCTTCCTAATCTCTATCAAAATATATTGTGAAATAAAAAAGATAAACCTGTGGACAATTAAATGAAAAAAAAAAAAACAGACCTAAAAAGGGGCCTTGGAATGAGCCAGAATGATTATACTTTACACAAATTATAAATGAATTTTATTGCTTGACAAAGGAAAGCTTATAAGCTAGAACTGTGTCTACTTTGACATGCTCAAAGTTCATCTAGAAAGAATTTGATATTTATACAATTTTCGAACAAGGAAAGGAGAAAAAGCAGAAATTTGGGCAGATGCTAGGAAGAAAGACTCAGGAAACAAGGGAAATTAAAAATTCCAGGTACCAAAGTTGAGGCCTTTTGATACAAAATCAGAAGACATGCTTGATAATAAACAGTCCATGGTTCCAGACTGAATTTGGAAGCATCTTAAAAAAAAATTATTCCAAGAGCCCTGTAATCAAAGTTAGGGGAATTTCTGAAGATAAGATTGTCTCCAAAAAGTCCCACAAATAGATTGTATCTATAGTTTTATAATTTATGGACAGAAAAGTCTTTAAACATAGTCTTTTGAAGATCTATAAACCACCAGTTGGATCAGGATATCCTTCAAAGGTGGTATAAGCTTCTATCTGAGTCTGCAAAGGATTGTTAGTATGTTAAACATCCTTGGACATAAGAAATTCTCCTTATTGACTAATTGTGATATTTCATTGTCTGATTCCCATGTGAAAAAGGGAACCTCTAGCATATTTAATCAGTTAGGACAAGTATTTCAGAGTCCAAATTCACAGTTTCTAACTCATCTCTTATTCCTTCAAAGTTCTAAATTCCACTTTTAAAAGACAATTGACTAATCAGATAAATAAAGATAAAATGATTTTGACAGATTTGACATTATAATTTTAATAGGTATCCTAGAAGTTGAGTAAAATTACAAAAACTTAAAGAGATATTATCCCAAAGAGAAAGAAAAAAGAGAATTCAAGACATTTTACTTCTAGAGCCAAAAGAAATGTAATAAATAGGCCAGTTGCTCCAAACACCACATTGTACTGATAAAATACTGAAATTAAAGAATTTCTAGAATAAGAAAAATGAATTCTAGTAAAAACATACATGTAATAATTATAACAGATAGTATTTGAACTAAGATGTTCTGACCCCCCCAAATAACATTTTTGTGCTTCAATTTTATGCCTCCTTAAGGTATGCATATTTCCAGGTAATTTACCAGCCAACTTAGATTTTTTAAAAAAAAATATACATTGCAGATAAAAAAGAAGAAATAATAGAAAATAAGTTCTAAGAGATAAGATGTCTTAATTCAAAGGAATAAATCTTTAGTGGAACTTCAGACATTTTGGCAGACAAGTCAGAGAAGGTATTTTTGAAAATGAGACTCTTTCCATGGCCTAAAAAATAATAGGTTGGTGATCTACTCTACTTGTTTTTAAAGAGTGTCCTATGTTGTAAAATATGTTTACAAAATAAAATTTGGCATAGGCATAAAGCCATAGGCTACATAAACATTTAGTAGTATAGATGCAAAAGAAAATAATAAAAACTTTATCTGCTGGCAAGTCAAACAAAATATTTTTATGGCACCTGGCTATTTAGAATTTTCACCATCAGCCTTAGCAATGACATTTTAGTAAGGCAAAAAAAAAAAAAAATCAATAATGGAGAGGATTCTGGGAAGCTGACTGAGTAGGTCAGAAAATTCCAAACTCTCCACATTTCCCTCACAAACAAAACAAAATATCACATCAGGATGAATGCTGAATTTGAAAAATAAACAGAAATTGAGGCAGAACAGTGAGGTCTTCCTGAAGCAATCCAAGATCAGAAGAAAGATACCAGAAAAGGGGGTTAACCCCAGGTGAAGTATAAATACCTCTAATCAAGTTCTGCTGAAACAGCAAGAGGCGAGCCCTGGGGCTAATTGAGTTGGAAAGTAATCTGTCAGAGGACTTCTCACCTTCTGGACAGTGTGGAAAGTCATATATCTGAGTCAGGTAACATTGAGGGAACCTCTGCTGATAAGGAACATCAGGCCCAGCAGTGCTGCTAAGATGCAGAATTGGTCAAGAAAGAACCAGCAGCACACTTCTCCCAAACACAGAAGTAGTGGGGCAAAGGTGTTGCTGGCTGGGACCACTTAGAAGAGAGAAGAGGGTTTTTCTTTGTTTGTTTTGTTTTGTTTGTAGGACATAAGGAAGAACTGAATGAGAATCTGAGGCCAGAAGCACTATCCCCCACACCCCAGGTTTAGAGGTAGTTACAATAATAAGCACTATAACTTGTTGTTTTTCATGTAAATGAGCAGGCAAAAGAGAAAGAACTGGACCATAGAAAGTTACTATGAACATAGAAAAAATCAGAGTTCATTTTCTAAAACAACAACTAAAAAGGCTTCTTTTCAGAGTAGCATCAAAAAGTCACCTATTCAGAAAGAATTAATAGAAGAATTCAAAAAAGATTATAAAAATCAAATGAGAGATTGAGTAAAAGCATTTTTTTAAATCACCCAAAAACCCTACGATATGATGAAAAAAAAAAGTCAACCATATTAGAAAAGGAGATCCAAAATGCTAAGGAAGAAAATAACTCCTTGCAAACTAGAATCGGGCAAGGGAAAGTCAACAAAATTATAAGACACAAAGAAATAATGAAAGAAAACATAAAGAATAAAAAAGGGATGCGAATGTGAGACATCTCATAAAGAAAATTACTAATCTGGAGAATAATTAAAGAAAAGAGAACATGAGAATAATCAGACTACCTAAAAGCTATAAGCAAAAAAAGTAATAATTATAATCCTGGGGGTGAGGGAGTGCCAAGCAAGGGTGGCAGAGAGTAGAAAGGATTTTGCCTGGGCTCTTCCTCTCTTCCTGGATTCCCTAGGAATGAATACTAGCTCAACCCTCTGAATGGATTTTGGCATGACTCTATTTGGAGTATATCAAATTTCCAACAGAATATATCCTGGAAGGACTTCAGGAAAGAGCTGTCTTAATTGTGCAGGGGAGAAGAGGTGTCACAATCATTTGCAGTGCAGGGAGGCCCAAGGGGAAGATGCTTTGCATGGCATCTAGTGGGAGGTTTTTAGCCAAAATACAACAGTGTTGGTTACTCTGTCTTAGTTCAGAAGCCAATGGATCAACAGACTAGCTGTGAGGCAAGTATAAAAGTTAAATAGTGAGCCCCTGGATCCCAGCATAACACCCATTTCTATTCCTTTTATGATACAGATATGGTGCTGATATCCAAACCAGGAAGAGTTAAAGTAGAGAAAGAAAATTATATGCCAATTTCCCTAATGAATGCTGATGCTAAAATATTAGCAAAGACATAAACAGCAAGTTATCACCAGGATAATACACCATGACCAAGTAGGATTTAGCAAGTTCAATATTAGGAAAACTATTAGCATAATTGATTATATCAATAACCAAACTAACAGAAATTATATGATTATCTCAATAGATGCAGAAAAAGCATTTGACAAAATCCAGCAGCCATTCTTACTTAAAAAAAAAAATTGGAAAGCATAGACATAAATGGAGTTTTCCTTAAAATAATGAGCATGAGCAGCATGTATCTAAAACCATCAGCAAGTATTATATGTAATGAGGATAAGGAAGAAGCATTCTCAATAAAATCAGAGATGAAACAAGATGCAACCAAAAGCAGAGTTTTGTTATGTGAAGACTCCAAAAGAAAGAAATAATGGTAATTGAGAAGCAGTTTTGACTATGTTCTCTTCATGTATAGATTCCCTCTATTATACTCTAGGGATATCACCGACCTTCTCCTTAGTGGAAAGGTATGCCTCAACTTTAAAATGGGAATGTTTTGTTCATATTCTCCTTCATATATCCTAGAAAAACCTTTCCGAGGAACTAATTGTGTCTACTGGTAAGCTATTTAATGGAAAACACATTGATGGGGACTTATTAGATAGTGATTGGATTTTTAAGAGTAGCTGTAAATCTCTGGGCACCCAATTTAAAAGTGAATGATTGGGTATTAATATAAAAATGCTATGTTAAGATAGCCAGTATCTTCCAGTTTATACATTGTATAAGCATATTATCTTATAAGTACATAAGCTCTTCTTCATATCTGTATATATGTGAAGACCTGCATTTCTAGTCTTTATTTTCCCACTATTCTCTATTATCATGGACATGGTTTCTTTGTCTAGAATTTATTCTATGTACTTCACAGGGCTGTTATGAAGATTAAGTAAGATGTTTTGAAAATGATTTGTAAACTCTAAAGCACTATGATATGTTACTGAGTTAATTAATGTCCAAAGATTGGGAAATTAGTAGATCATACTTGTGTTGACATTTTTGCCACATAATCATTTAATTGGTCATTAATGTCTAGGGAAGAAAAGTAAACAATCAGTATAGTAATCACCATTCCAAATTCCCATCATGATTTTGATGTGCTAACAGACCCTAATGAAGACAGCAGCCATCAACCAAATAATAAGCTCATTTTCACTTTTTAAATACTTTCCCTAGTGTTTATTACAGAATTCCACACTTGACAGACATTCAAAGAATGTTGCCAACTTGCTTATTACATTAACATAAAGAAGTCCTATCACAAACTGAATTTCTTCCTGTTATTATGAGCACTGATTAAAGAGTCAATGTCACTATGGTAAGGTTTAAAATAAGTCTCATTATATCCTTTCCACAAATGTTTGCATGGTCTGCCTACCCTTTTCAGTCTCACTGGGAAGTCCAATTTTGGCTAATATGTTCTGACAAAATTTTTAAAAATACTTTTGGTAATGGGCTTACATTCATGTAAAACTTACATATGGAATGAAAAAAGAAACAAAAAATTGCAATATACAAAGCAGCATATGAGAGGAT